>NC_088171.1:101002312-102364685 GCF_028769735.1 Zonotrichia leucophrys gambelii | reverse complement strand
TTGTGTGCTATTTTGGGTTTAGAAACCAGCAGGAAAGCTAGATATAAAAGTCATTCCTTTGTAGATATAATAAGAAAACTCATTATAAAAGTATCCTATATGCAAAACCTTTCCTAAGTATCTGTTAAGAACGGCAGACAAAAATTCAGTCAACCTGACGGACAGCCTGTTCACAACGAAGGCAGGGTATGTACAGTACAGGACATAACCTGATCTGTGTAGCAGCCAGGCACATTGCTTTGGAGGGGCAGTTTGTTTTTTGTAAATTGTTTGAAAATCTCAGCTGTATACTGCAAGAAGAATTTGTATGGGATACTCACTTCAGTCCTCAGCGTGTATAGTCTTGGCATTGCTTTTTTTCTATGGGATCTTTGTTTCTTTGGGGGTCATGGGCAGCTGTTACAAGCAGTATAAAAGTGTTTGAGGCACTACCTTCACCTAAGCAGAGCTATTTGCAGAGTTGAAGGCCTTGCTTACAGTAGCAGAGATGCATTAACTACCACACTCTAAAATCCCCAGAGAGCAGGGACTAAATTGTATTCAAATGTGTGTGCTAGACTGTCTTAAAATGCATCCTGGATTTCATTATGTTTTAAAATTGGTTTTTAGGATAGAAGGTCATTTCTGTTTAAAGGGTGTGATCTCCTCAGTCCACACCACTGCCTTATATGCTCTTAATCCTCTCCCTTGCCTGCCTTTCTGTGTCTGTTTTCAGGGGAGATAAGATAGTCCTCTGAGTAGATGCCCTGTCTCCACAGACCCCCAGCCTGAGCTGTCAGAGCATCAGAGGCTCCAACGTACACTAAGGCCTCTCTAGTCCTGACACGTCCAAAATTTCTCCACCACTGAAAATCCCAGACTAATGCATAATAGCAGTAAATTAGGAAGCTTATATTACTTATTATTCAAAGATAATAAAACCTTTTATATTCCATCTAGCTCAAGACAGGAAATACATCTTTAAAAAGAAAAGCTGTAAAGTACCAGTTACTAGTATTGTTGACGTTTAGTCCAGCCTAGACACGATATGCCATAATTTTGCTATTTGTTTATGAACTATGTATGGCCTCCAGTTTGTGGATTTCTAATGAGAATTAAATACTGGCAGCTGCATTTTGAGATGGGGAAGGGAAAATACAACCAGTAAGAAAATAAAACTTAGCATATACTCTTCTGATATCCAGACTGTTCCCCAAAGTCACATGGGAAATTACTTACACAATCAGCTTCTCATTCATACTTGTCTCACTATATCCATGTCCTTGTAGACTGTGGCAAATCACCTGAACAGTGAGCATGTGGAGGGCTACAAACACAGCCCCTGTGATTGAAGGTGCAAAAAGGTTTCCTATTATTCAGCTTTTTCTTTCAGACCAATGAAGGGGACAAATGAAAATTATGCTGAAGCTGTAGTGCTCTGAAGTCAGCAGCAAAACCCCTGTGGAGGGCAGTGGGGAAAAAAAAAGGTCATCAGTGCTCTGTGTTCAGCCTCACTGCTGACCTGTTCTGTGATCATGGCGTGCATCTTAAGGCCACAGTTTGCAAAGCAGACTAGTACTTAAATATAGAGATGAGCATTTCTCTTGTTGCTAAAAGTTTCTGACCAATCTAGTGCTTACTTACCTAATTTTGTTGGAAGGCTTTGAAGCCAGTTAGTACCCAACCTTTGAGCTTGCTCTCCTGCTGTGAGGAAGCTCTCCAGCAGTCTGTACGGATTGTGTTGGTAGGGGGTGCTTTTCAGCAAGGCTCAGGTTTTTGAAGATTTCAACCCTTGTCTTTTCACCAGAGAGGTGCTCATGAGATTCGGGAGATACGTCAGTTCCACTTCACGGGCTGGCCAGACCATGGTGTCCCATACCATGCCACAGGCCTGCTGGGATTTGTACGGCAGGTCAAAGCCAAGAGTCCACCCAATGCTGGGCCTCTGGTTGTTCACTGCAGGTAGGTAAAACAGAAATCTCTCTGCTGTGGTTTGTGTTAAACTCAAGACGTGCTTATGCTTCTCCTTTACTGTGTATTCTCATACAGGCCAAAGCCACTGTAGGTCTGCTCAAAAAATACTGTAAACAAGAATACATGTAATATATATATAACAAACATATTTGAATATATAAATGAGGGTAAGAAAGCTGAGTCTGATGTTCTGCAAGTGCATGGTGCAATTTCAGTAATCATCCAATTGATCAGGCACCATTGAGATGCACCCTGCACCCTTTACATTTCCAATACCCTGCTGCATATCAACTGTGCTCTTCTTCTCCTTCAGTGCTGGTGCTGGCAGAACTGGATGTTTCATTGTCATTGACATCATGCTAGATATGGCAGAACGAGAAGGCGTCGTAGACATCTACAACTGCGTGCGAGAGCTTCGATCCCGCAGAGTTAACATGGTGCAGACCGAGGTATTGCTCATCTACTGGAATACTGCTTTGCAAGAAGAAGTGCCCTTCTAGCCCATAAAGATAGAGCTTTGTACTTGACACCCTCCAGAAAGTAGTTTACTCAGTCATATGCACAAAATAGTCGCTGCACAAACCTTAAGAGCCCTTTCCCAAATAAGTGCAGTTATGCCTCACTGAAGGTTCATAATGTTTCTTAAAAAATGGGGGGGAATCAGGAATGTTTCCTCTCTGGGAAGGATTCATTCTGGAGTTCATCTTGTTGAGGTTTAGTTTCATGATAGCACCTACAGAACCGCCCAGAGGAATGAGAAAACCAGAAACATTCTAAGTTTTGTGTTACGGAGTGTTGCTGCACTTCTTTATCTACTTGTAGTTTGTTTAAGCCAATCTTTATATATTCATTTCCAAATGAGTGGGATAAAGTTTTTTAAACTGTGGTTGTTACTTCTGGTCTTGCTTCAATGCTGGTAAACTGAAGAGTGAAGTAGCAACCATATTAGTTGCTATGTTTTATGTACCAAAATACTAATGGTCTATGCATTCCATGTCAGTAACTATCTACTTTAATTGCTTAACCAGGAACAGTATGTATTCATCCATGATGCTATCCTGGAAGCCTGTCTTTGCGGGGACACAACTATTCCAGCTTCTCAAGTTAGGTCTGCTTACTATGAAATGAATAAACTAGATCCTCAAACAAACTCGAGCCAGATCAAAGAGGAATTTAGGGTAAGTAGTGGCTTACATTGCCTAGAAGCTGTAGAGTTTAGCTATAGTAAAGACTTCTGCTTAAGTTTTTATAGACATATGAATTTTGTAACAGGTCTACCAGTGAAAGATGGCAAAAAAAGGGAAAAATAACGTGTCACTTATCTCTACTGAGTAATGCTGAATCATAAAATAATGCAGTGGGGTAGTAGTAAAATATTCATTTTACTCGAGGGTAGTGTGTTGATCCTTCTGCTGTCCTTTCTCCAGAAGGCAGGCTACTCCACAGCTGTCTGTGAGGTTGTTTTCCATAATCGTATGCTCCCAGGATTTCTCTGCTTCCAAAGCCTGCTGACTGTGATGTGTTTTCATTTCTCTGCATATTGATTCCCGCTGAAGCTGAATGCTGAGCTGATCTATTCTTAAATATTTTGGGTTGCTTTCAGTGCTGTGCTAATTTTTCCGTTGCATTGTTTACTCTCCTTGAAAGACTTTAAATATGGTGACTCCGACGCTGCGCGTTGAGGATTGCAGCATCGCGCTCTTGCCGCGAAACCACGAGAAGAATCGCTGCATGGATGTGCTGCCTCCAGACAGATGCCTGCCTTTCCTCATCACGATAGATGGGGAGAGCAGTAACTACATCAATGCTGCACTGATGGATGTAAGTCTGCACCACAGCATTAATAATAAAAAGGCAATAAGCAGCCCTCCAAACTGAGCCGTGCTAGAAAATGGAGTCAGCGTAAGAAGGAAAACCTTCTGGCTTGTTTTGTTTCCCAGAAGCATGGCACAAAATCTTTACACTTCCAAGTACATTTAGGATCACACATATGTTATGTCACAGCCAAGGTTCCAAAGCCATGCTCAGAGAGCAATTCAGGGAGTTTTGATAAATTGAATGTGTCTGGATTTCTCCCTAGTGCTTGAATTTTTAACCATCTGGCCTAGGAAAACAAGAGTTACCTATTAAGAGATACAGGCAGTTAAATAGAATAATAAGGTTTGCAGCAATATTTCAGTTCCCTTTGTTTATAATTTAAACAGTAATTAACAAAAAAAAATAATTGTCTGTCAACACAAGATAGTACACAAGCCATTACTTCAGCCTTCCTGTTTATTTCTGCTTGAATGAATGGTTTCTCTTCATGTGTGTGTGGAGTTTTTTCCCAAATGCATCTATGGCAATTCTAATCCTTGTAATAGAGTAACAGTAAAAAGACACTTAAACTGCCTTTACAGTCTGTAGATATTTATAGCCTATTTTTGACAATTTACAGCTATAGTCATTACTGTTGTCAAACACATAAACAACAAGAAAAAAGAGGTTAGTAAGGAAGGAACACATTGTAAATGGCCTTTTTAAAAAGTGAAGCTAGGGTAATAACAGTTTATTGCAGTTTTTTTTCATTTCTTTCCTTCCAAGTTCTCAAAGCCTTTTCCTAAAATGAGCTGAAGTTCAAAAAATTCCTGTGAAAATTTATCTTTGTGTTTATCTATGTAGAGAAACTGAGAACAGAAGTGTAATTGACTTGTCTAGCTTCTCACAGTAGGTCAATGACATTTCATATTAGAAAAGAGCTCCTTAATTTGTGGTCTGTGATTGTGGCATTACATTGTCTTCTTTCCTGGAGACTTCAGTACTGTTTTGTTCTGTGAATTAAGTAATGCTCAGAAAGAGCAGGGCCTTAATACTTGCTTTGAAGATGCTTCCCTTCTTCACTATTGAAACAACAGGCTACATGCAGATCTGTGTCTGGGCAAAAGGTTCCAGGCAGGAGGTGATTGGGGTTGCTTTCCACCTGCAGCATGCTTCTGCAGCATCCCTGCACTGGTGGACAAGGGCAGACATTTCTTCATCTCTCTAAACGCTCAATCTCCAGCAAGCAAGATCAAGTGTGTCCCCCTCTCCACTTGAATCCATTGAGTTGTTGTTTAATCACCTCATCTAAGCCTTTCAGAGCTCACTTCAAGCAAAAGAGGCAGCAAGCTTAGTTTTCCTTATTCAGTATCAGAATGAGTTTGAGAATAGTGTTCCCAAAAGAACTTCTGAGAATCCTAATTGAATTAATAACGGAGACCCCTTTGGATAACCTCTCATCTGCATGAAAATTCCAGCAAGGCAGGACCAGTAGGACAGAAAGCAAATGCTTAATGTATGAGGAGCATCATTACCTGCTGGTTGCCATGTGCTGAAGCAAAGAACCAAAGTTTTGCATGTCTGCATCTGTACCCAAAACAGTGGAATCATTTTCTGTGGTCTCCTCAGTGATTATCTGTGAAAGAACAATCATAGAATATCCTGAGTTGGAAGGGACCCATAAGGTTCACCAAATCCCATAATTGCTAGAGTTGGAAGAGACCTCTGGAGATCATGTGGTCTGACCCCTCCTGCCAAGCAGGGTCACCCTGAGCGGGTGACATGGGAACGTGTCCAGGTGGGTGTTGAATGTCTCCAGAGAGGGAGACTCCATGACCTCCCTAGGCAGCCAGTTCCAGTGCTCTGACAGCTCAGTGTAAATAAATTCTTCCTCACCTTCAGGCTGGAACTTCCTGTGTTTTAGCTTATGGCCATTGCTTCCTGTCCTTTCACTGGGCACCACCAAAAGGAGTCTGGCACTATCCTCTTGGCACCTGCCAAAGTCAAAGCCACCAAAATCCAAATCCTGGCCCTGCACAGGACAGCCCAGGAATCCAACCACTTGCCTGTAGCAGCTGATCTGATTGGATCTCTGTTGTGGTGCAAATGGTTCAGTTCAAGGCATGTAGAGACTTCCCCACCCTCCTTAATGAAGGCAGTGGCACCCCCTCCCAAAAATTGCCGCAGTATGGCCAGAGTACCTTTCAACACTCAGAAGGATGTAAGTGAAAATGTTGGTTTGAGATCCACAGGGGAAATGTTCCAGCAAACAGCTCAGTCAATGACATACTCTGGTACTAAAAGAAACATAGAGCACTGAAATTTATCCCCTGGGTATCTTCACTGCTGTCAGATAGACCAGAATTTCAACAATATTTCTGAAGAACAACTAGATATTTCCTTTCAAAGGCATCATTCAAATTTAGAGCTAAATGCAAACAGCCAAGATTAATCTGTCCATTAACAGCTCAAAACAAACCCATTGCTCAAAATCTTGTAGGAGTTACATTGGAAGCAAAAGCCTCTGATGATTTTACTCTATGCCTGTGGCATGAAATACATTTTAGAAATATAACATTTGCAGAAGTTATATCCTTCCCAAATGCAGTTTATTAACTTTGAAGCATATAAGATCTCAGAAAAGAGATGAAAACAATATATTAATTATACAGAAAATAGAAATAATGCTTTCAGTCCTGAAGTTTTGGGGCTATGACTGACATTCTGCTAAATGGATTTTTCTGTGTTGCCATTCTTCTCATCATCTTGTTACTTCTTTGCAGAGCTACAAGCAACCATCAGCTTTTATAGTTACACAGCATCCCTTACCAAATACTGTCAAAGATTTCTGGAGACTGGTCCTAGATTATCACTGCACTTCAGTAGTTATGTTGAATGACGTGGATCCTGCACAAGTAAGTCCAGAAAAATGCTTCATTTAAAAGAGGAGTGCTAGTGCCTCAGCATTACAGAACAGCTTTAGGATGTAATTAGTTTTTTTAAAACAACATTACATACTTACACACTAAAACATTGATTTTAGCTTGCAGATACTTATAGGGGAAGAGGAATAAATCAGACCATCAGCAGCTTCTCCTCCAAAATGTTAGTGCACACAGACATAAATGCATGCACCTGTTATTTATTCTAAGAGAACATGTTTTGGGAAGGCTGCTAAAACCCAAAAATTAAGGTTGTAGAATTCTGACTCGAGTCTGAAACATGCTGTAGTGGCCAAAATCATGAACAGAAGCCAACATTCATTCATTAGCCTGCCTGAAACAGGTCAGTGACCTTGGTCTCCTTACCAGGGAATAGGTGTTCCCAGAGTGAAAATCTGTGTTGTGTATTGCACAAAATTATGTGATGAGCAAGGAGATAGGAGCTAAACTAGGAGAGAGGAGCTAAAGAGTGGAGACTAAGCATCCTTTGGAAGAGAAAAGAGGGCAATGAAACGTGTAGGGGAATGTAATTACCTTACAAAAGAGTTGCACATGCTGAACATGTTGTTCAGAAAATTGGAAAACTGAACCTACTGGTTGGCAATTTAATCACTAGGATTAATCGCTTAGTGTCCCAGAGCCTGGCTTACAACTGCACAATTCCAAGTTCTTACAAAGATATAATTTCCTTAGTTCCAACAAACTGCACCAGCCCTCTGCTGGAATAATGTGGTGGTAATTTGGATTCTGAATATGTAAATATTTGTTAATTATTGGTTAAGAGCAATTGTGATTTTTTAGAGCAAACTGCAGGTCATTTAATGATCAAGAATCTTTTTAGTTTTGTTCAGCATTGCATATACTTAAAAAATATTTCCTCTTCTTTTTAATATGTAGAATTTGTTTTTAAAAGATACTGATCTTCCTTTTGGTCTTCCAAACGAACATGCAGGAATTCCACACACTGTTTTAAAGACTGAATTTCTGATTCTAAGCCCTGCGCTGTCTACAGGGAGGAAAAACAGAAATGAAAGACAAAACTTTTATTCATGAATCTAAGATTATTTTCTGAGTGAATAAGGAAAGACTCAAGGGAGACAGACTGTTAGGGACTGCTGAACAGAGTGTTTTTTAATTTGTTGGCTGTGTTTTGAATTTACAACAGGGCATGGCTATTCCAAGCATGTATTAGCCTCACAGGATTTAAAAGCTATTGGGATATGCAGTTAATGCACCTGCCTCTGCAGTATGTTAAACCTTTTACCTCTTAATGGAGTAACAATCTTTTCATTAGGAATAAATCTCAAAACCCTCAGAGCAAACAGAAGTGGAGAGAGGGCAAAGCTTATTAAAAACACACTTTACATTCAGATTTATTAATAATTACTGTTATGATTATTATTTATGTATATATGAAGTGTTTACAGTTCTGTTTAGATATTACCATTTATGTGGATTGTTGTGCTCTATTGGGAAATGAAATTCAACCCTTCACTGTGGCTCTGACTTGAAGAGAGTCGCTAGCATCACTTGCATGCAAAATGTGCAGACTTAAATGCTTTTGGTTTCTTTAGAACTTGAAAATCATAGCTTCCTAAAACAGCCCCAGCAAACAGCTCTGCTTATTATCATTTAAGCATTTTTCAGAGATCTGTTAGAACTGTATTCCTGTGTATTTGAAGGATGTGTACTAAACTGTGCACATGTTAAATGATCTGAGCACTGGCATTTGCAACGGTTGTATGCATTGCATTTTGCTATCCTGTAAACCAGCATATTTCATAATAAAAATTTGTGTAACATTTAGACAATATTTGGAAAGCAATTGTCTCAACAGACCACATCATACGGAGGGTTAAAAAATGGAAACATATTTTCCTACTCAAAATTTCGGAGTTTAACTTGTTAACGTGATATCCTGCAAATCAGACCCTGTTTTCTTTTTTAATTGGTGTAGTAAATGGTTATGTTTTCGTAAAATGTAGTCATCTCTAAACAACTTTGTTGAGGACTAAGTATTGTAAGAAATGCAAAACAACATCTGGAGTAAATGTGATTTGTCAGCTCAGCTCTGGATCACCAACAGCAATGCAGCAGAATGAAGACCACAGCTGTTTTACTGATTGAAATAAAAAGTTCCAAATATGACATCAATGCTTCTGCAAGCAAACAAAATTTCATGAGTTCATATTTAATTTTGGTGAAAGCTTACAAAAGCTGCATGCTGAAACTGCTCTAAATATCCCTGGCAAAAAAAATCATTAGGATTTTTATGAAAAAAATAGGCAGATTCTAGCTACGAAAACCTTCTTGCAAAGTGTTGATTCAATCTTTAAAGTATTAACACAGACGGTAATTGGTTCATGGATTAAGCCATTGTTATATTATTAGACACTAAAACCATGCAAGATAATAGTAATTTTACTTTGTGATCTTTAGATACCTAGCAGTAATTTTTTCTGAGAACTGAAGAAAGCATAATTAATATTTTGAGGTGTCACTAATAAGATGAAATTAAGCAATTATTGAAAGTTTAAAGCAATGCTAATATTAGCCAGTATTATCGGTCGCAGGTGAAAAACATGAAAGTTAAGTCCTGAGTTTTGAGAATTTATGTACCTTTCCTAGCATAAATCACATGCAGTTTGAATTATTAGCAACTGTTCAGGGCAGTTGTAGGTCCCAGGCCTTTGGTCTTTAGCCTCCGCTGTCTCCAAGATATGGCAATATTTGTCAGCCTCTCCCTGTCTAGTCATAATATATTGTAGAAGTAATGCTGAGTGTCAGAAGTGTTTTACTCCAGGCACCAGACACTGAAAGTACAGCAGCAAGAACCAGCGTGGTAGGTACATGGAAAGACATTATGAAAGCAGAGTGCTCGAAACCGAACTTGGTGCATCGTGTGCTGTATAAAGATACTGTGCAAGAATTCCAGTAGTACATGTAGGACAAATTCACATACAGATGACTATGTTGAGGGAGCATGAAATCCAAGGTGATTAACTGTGTTCTTTTTTGTCCATGGTCTCCTGTAGCTCTGTCCTCAGTACTGGCCAGAAAATGGAGTCCATCGGCACGGTCCCATTCAGGTGGAGTTTGTATCGGCTGACTTGGAAGAAGACAT
The DNA here is from genome assembly GCF_028769735.1 of Zonotrichia leucophrys gambelii. NCBI lineage: Eukaryota > Metazoa > Chordata > Aves > Passeriformes > Passerellidae > Zonotrichia > Zonotrichia leucophrys. The sequence goes on along the minus strand of NC_088171.1, from coordinate 102,354,869 downwards.
CATCAGCCGGATATTCCGAATTTATAATGCAGCCAGGGTAAGGATCTTATTTCCAAAACAGTTTTGTCTCAGTAGATGAGTTGAGTCTACTCAAATCATAAAAATGAAAGCTAAATTCACATAGAACCATTTTCATTTTTCAGCATATTTATTTGAAAGTGATGGCGCAATACTGAGTCACAGCACAATTACAGAGGATAAAAAAGACTTCTATGTATAATAAAAGTAAAAGAAAAAATTTAATACATATCTCAAGTGTGTTAAATGCAAATGAAATAAATGCAGCATTCAGATTGTATGATAGCCAAAAAATGCTGAAATCAGTGCTGTTTTCAATAGTTTGAAATTAGCCATCTTGTATATTTGTATCCTGTGTTATGTGAAGAAAGCTGTGCACCAGTTTATGTTAGTTATGTTTTTCAATAGCAATCCAAGCCTCTTAGTGAAGATCCTCTCCCAATAACCACACTTCATAACATATGTAACCACTTCAGAAGGGCAAGCAGGTTGTTCTTCTATCCAGCTTTTATGCTCCCATAAAGTTGACAGAAGACTAAACAAGGCATTTCTTTCAAGCTGAGTGGAAAAAAGATTCCACCACAGACCAGATATCTGGTCCCATCCAGGGAGCCTTTGCAATGGGACTCGTATCAGCCACCAAAAAGCTGTAGTTAGGAGTAAGCAGGACTCTGTTCAGAAAAAAAATCATGAATTCCCTGGGACCTGTTAGCTCGATGGGCAGGGAAAGACACCAAAACATGTTAATATCCAAATGGGGAAGCAGATTGTAAAGCTTCAAATACTTCCTTAATACTGTGAAGGCCTGGCATTTGCAGTAAATGTGGCAATATAAAAAACACAGCCTCCAGCAGGCTGTGACCTTCAGCAAGCGCTGGGTCTGGCTGCTTTGGGAAGAGGAGCCATCAGCTGAAAGAAACTGGACAGGAAATCAGTAGATTCCAGACTTTGACATAAAGCACACAAAACCAGTTGGAGAGCCCATCTAATGCCGTATCCAGTTTTGTTTATTCCCATATCATGTTAATCTTACGTCCTCTCTATTAACTCTTACTCTACAGAATAAAATTTAATGTCACCATTTCTGTGTGTTGTTCATTTTAGGAGTGGCACTAAAATGCCCTTACTTTGCACAGAAGTGGCAAACTCTAGACTACAAAACCAGTTTTCATGTGCATGTTTGTTATGCCCTTTTCAAAGGACTGTAGTTTTCTGCCACTATCACTTGTTCTGTGCTCCTTTTTTATTTTAAATAACCATAAAGCAACTGTTCAGTAATGTTTCACCAGAGGGGTTCTGACTGCTGCAGTAGAACACAATAAAATAAAATGTAGTTAGATATTTTTTTATAAGCTAGAAACATCTGAGGGTTCAATTTGGTTTTCTTAATGTTTCCTGCTTCAAAATATCTTGAGAGGGTTTGACCTTTCTTGTAAAAAAAGGACAGAAACACATAAACGTTCTTAAAAACACTGAAGCTTATATATGAAAACAGTATATAATTGAAGTTATGTTACAGCTCTGTCTTTCCTACCAAGCTCCTCCTATCTTAATAATTAATTATTTGCTTGATTGTGCAGATGTACTATTGCTATATTTTAGCCTATTGTATAACAGTCTGTTAAAAAACTCTGGTTCTAACAACTCCATTGAAAATTAAAAGTCATCAATCCTCAAGGGCAGTTGAAGTTACATTAGCAGTTTGTCAGCAATCATCTGCTTGAACAAGTTCCCTTCCTGATGCAAATACCTGAGTTTCATGCCAAACAAATAGTGTTACTTTTCCTGCTTTTGTCCGGATCCCTGCAGCCCCAGGACGGCTATCGGATGGTGCAGCAGTTCCAGTTCCTGGGATGGCCCATGTACAGGGACACTCCGGTTTCTAAGCGCTCCTTCTTGAAGCTCATCCGTCAGGTGGACAAGTGGCAGGAGGAGTACAACGAGGGAGAGGGACGCACGGTTGTGCATTGCTTGTAAGTATGGAAACAGAAGAGAGGGATAAGGGAATACTGTCACAGAATTTGTGCCAGGCTTTAAAAGATTTGTAACGAGGTGAAGAGGTATCTATCTAATCTGGGGCTGAATAAATAATACAACTGCTCATTTAAAAGCTTCGAATGCAAGAGGAATTGTGTCATTTTAATGCAGATTCATGAGTTTCCCCATCTGTCCTTTGTTAAAGCCCTATGAAAAGATGATGGGTTTGAGTTAACTCCGTTTTATATAAAGAGTCCAGTGACTCTTGCAAATGGGAAAGTTGCGTACTTATTCACAGTAAATCAAAAATGTGCCTTCAGAACAATGTACCTTTTATTTCTGCAGATAAGGACGATAGAAATAAGTAGTTTTGGAAGGGTGATTCATTTTCCACCATAAAGCACGGGAGTAAAAGTGGTGTGATAGACCAGTTACGATGATCCTGTAATTGCCTTACCTTTCTCTAATAATGGTATATTTTTTTGTCCTCCTCTGACTTTGTGCTCCACTCATGCAGACTCTCATCCATTCTGCCACCATCCTTCTTTTGGTACAGTTTAATACCTGTACGTGCTTTTGCCCTCAGAAGTAGCTGATCTTTTGGGACTGAGTCTTCAGCGGTTGAAGTTGTATTCATCTTCCTCTAAACATCTGTTTAAAGATGTTGCCATGATAGAGAAGGGACCTGCAAACAGGAAAACCATGTTCAGAAGTTGGGACCCTGTGTCAGAATGATGGAGGAAAATCTAAGAGTATATTAATAATTCCCACTATCACTGACCTTGAACAAGTCATTGCTCTTCAGTTTCCCCATCTGTAGTATGGGGATAATAATACTTTCATCAAAGGAGCATTGTGCAGTGTGATTAATTAATGTTTTGAGATCTTTAGCTGAAAAGACCCTTTTGAAGTGCAAATTACTGTTATCTCTGAGGTGGCTGATGATATTAAATAGTTGTACAACATCACACATGCGTCACTTCCAGGCAGTAAAGAAAGAAAAAGCTCTAATATAATCCTTTTAAATTACTTTATTTTAATTAAAATTCTCAAACAGTCCCACAATATCAGGCACTGTTTTGGCAGCAGAGAGCATTCTTTTCATAGTGCCTGGATGTGACAGATGTGCGACGTTGTATCTTCCTTTGAAAATCAACCATTTGCAAAGCTTGTTTGAAAGACCTGCTACCTAACTAGTCTGCACTCTGGTAATTATTAAGGTTTATTATTTTCAGTGAAGCACAGCCTAAAGATTCTGATTAGAATAAGTGTAGAAATAATGGGGCTTCCAGAAAGAAAGAGATTCTCTTGAAGATTAAAAATAACCAGGGATAAAGTATTATTAAATACTGTATTTGATCATGTATATGAACATTTGTGCCTGGCTTCTTTGTTAGCGATTCGCTTCGGGTTCTCATCCTCTGATAACTGTGGGTGGAGGGGGAATACATCTGCCTTTAGAAGCAGCTCTTGCCAGGCAGCCAGCCCCTCTTCCTGCTGCCAGGAGCTGAGATAACCAGCCAGGGGGACATGGCAGCACCACCCAGTGCCATACCAAGTGCAGCCACCAGGACTCCCCCAAATGAGACTTCTGGTGCTTTTGCAGTTCCTCCGAAATGCCTTTGTGTCCAGGAGGAAAGCACCAGAATCTGGAATTAAAGAGCTCAAAGATTTGCCTTCTCTGTGGCATTTCCAGGCCTGATGCTCATTGCAGCCATGTGTGTTTACAATGCAAAGCAGTGTTGAACTGAAACTAAAAGTACTTTATCCTTATTTTAGCATCCTCTTTGTGCTGTCTCCAGTGTTCACTGAAGGGTGGTGCAGAACTCAGCCATTCAATTGCCTCCAGGCTGTCAGCCTGCTGACTTCTGAATCATAGCTTTGAGATCTTTCAGCATGCCAATTCCAATTAAAAATCATGTTTTGCCTAGAGTTGGGCAGCCTTTGGGGCCAGGAATGTTCTGTGGTTTCTCTCTGCTGGAACTCATGCCTTCTGGAGCCATCCCTGTTGCTGTACAAACTTGTGCCACAGAGTCCATTGTAACTGAGCCATTTTATCACTTTCGCTGCAGGAATGGAGGTGGCCGCAGTGGGACGTTTTGTGCAATCAGCATTGTTTGTGAAATGCTTCGACATCAGAGGGCTGTTGACGTGTTCCATGCTGTGAAGACACTGAGGAATAATAAGCCTAACATGGTGGACCTTCTGGTAGGAGCTTTTTAACTGCACCATTAAATAGAAAATGTTCTTTTTCTCCGAAGAGTCAGTAAGATTTCCAGAATTTGCAGTGGGAGTTGTTCACAAAGCAAGCGAGTCATTTTCAAAGGGGATAATGAAGTCACTTCACTTGTAAGAGTATTTTTACACTGCTTTCTTCCCAAGGAGACTTTGTCTCTGTTCATTTTAATTTTTTAAGAGTTTTAAACTTTCAGATGAACATCCTTATTAATTTTCTTTTCTAGCAGGCTGAACCAAGTGGAGAGCAGCACTTGCATGGTAGAAATAATAGTTATGTAAAATTAAATGCCAGATTTTCAAATTATATATTTTATAAATAGCTTAATCGCCTAATATTTATCAAAGCCATGAATTTCAGTTTGACATCCAGAATATTGCATTTAATTATGGTTGCTCTATCTCATAGAAAGATTAAAGAAGTTCAGAAACAAGGGGCCATGTGCAATTATTTTCCTAGAGAGTGTTTTATGAGCTTTTTTCCTAAATGGAGAACTGCTGAAGTGCCAGCTGCTGTGCCAGAAGAGCTGCAGAACAGCTTAAACCAGCAGGTTCTTACACTCCAGTGTGTAGTTTTGTACTTGGAGATGGGTGTAGCTCGATGCCCTGTTCTGAAGCCTGGGCTATAAAAGACACTTTTACAACATCCTGCTGCAGAGGTGGCTGCTTAAGAGGCAGCTGCATTTGATTTAGTATCACAGGCAGGAGGAAGCAGCATCTGGGCATTTCCAGGGATGTTAACCCAATCTGAGCCAGTTTTGCAAGCTCTGGTTAGACAAATTGGGGTCATTTCAGCAACTTTTCTGTAGTATGCCCAGGGTGAGGCAGGTGACATCTCACTGAGTTGGTCCAACCTCTTGTACTTTTAGGAGAGGACCCCCTCAGCTGAGCTGAGTGTGGCACACACTGGAGAACAGGCAGAGAGAGCAGGACTTGGACACACAGGTGAAAGCAGGCAGGGAGGGATATCCACCTCCCCACCACATGGATGGCTGTGCCTCCCCTCTCCTGTGGCAGGGTGGCTCCCGCCACATTTCCCATCACAGTGCTCTCTCCTGGCCTGTCTCTGAAGTCCCAAACCCTCCCCTAGGCCCAGCTCTGGCAAGGCACAGGGAAAAGGCCAGATGTTGTCAGCTGTGCAGAGCAAGGAGGGAGCTCATGAGCAGCGCCAGCAGTGTGGAGCTGTGAGTCTTGTGTCAGTGAGAAACTATCAGACTTCCACAGTGATGGGAGGGAGCAGCTTGACTGGCCTCTTTTCCTCTCGTTTATATCCTCAGGAGGAGAATCATCGTGGTGAGAAACATACATTTTTATTTCCTAGATATTAAGAAAAATGTCCTTCTACTTCATTCATGTAGTATAGTTTATACAGGGATTTGTCAGGCCTGCTGTTCTCCATCCTCCTAGAGCTTAAACCCACAGAACTCTCTGATCTCTTATTCATTTATTTTATAGAAATAAAATGAAAATTACCAGTGTAGAAGTACAGTTAAAGAAAATGCTGTCTATAAATTCCCATTTGTGAGAGTTCTCCAGGTATAGATTTGTCAGGCAATTGTCTCCATTTTTCAGAAGTGAATTTTTTTAATCAAAAAAGCTAAATGTGTTATTTTAAATAAAAATATATCTTTTAGTAAACTGAGAGTGGATTTGGGAATGTCTGGAAGGCATAGAAAGGCCTTGTAGGGCCTTTTTTTATTAGGAAATTTCAAAGCACTTGTGAAAGAGATCAGTATTGTTTTCCTTATTTTTACTGACAGAGGAATAAAGGCAAGGGACAACCAGGATTTTTCCCATTATCACATAATGCACTGACTGAGCAGAGTTAGAATGACATCTCTTCAGTTGTGGTCTGCCAGCTTGCAGGAACAAATATTTGAATTAGCCAAGTTTCAATTTCTGTGTAAATTGCTTCATGGTGAAGGGAATTGGGAGACTTGAATTCCTTTCCTGATTTTGTTACTGACTTTATCCTTTATGACTCTTCTTATATTAATGTGTCTTTGCCTCAGTTTCTCTACTGGAAAAAGAAGAACAGTAATATTCATCCACCTTGTAAAATTTTATGGTAAACGATGAAATGCTCAAAGTCATTGCATTGTTTCACAAAAAACAGTTTTAAGACTGCTTTATCAGTACATGTCATGCACTTTCTGACTAGATAAAAGGCAGTCTTTACCATCCATACTTAGAGATTGATCTCAATTTCACTGAAACCTTTGGTGTTCCTCTAAGTGTAAAACTCTGAATGCCACATCTGGAAATCTAATAATTTTTTTCAGCTGTCATACAAAGGTAACACATGATATTGCAAAATATCTATTATGGAATGCCCGAAGCATTTGGTGATAAATGTTATTGGGCCTACCCACAGGTGTTCTAGAAAATAAATTTAAATATACCTCTGTGAAGCTAGCTAGCCTAAAGAGACTTTTAATATCCACCATCAAGTGAATAATAAAAATGTACAAAGGAGACTAGTGAGTGAACACAGTGGGAAATAAGGTATGTCTGCTCTTTAATACAGGTATTCAGCTTACTGAAAATGACAGTTATTCTGCTAGATCAGTAAATCAGCATAAAATGAGCATGGAAGAGTGGAAATGGATGAGTGGCTGATCTCTTGTTTTGATCTGTTATGTAGTTATAGAACAATTTCCATTTATTTAGAAACATATATGCAATAAAAGCAGAAAAGGAATTTACATAATACTCTGTTCTTTCCCTTCTTTTTTTTTTTTTTTATTCTTTTCTCATTCTGAAGAAGACACAAGGAGTTTATGGAACCTTGCAGGATTTAAACACATACAGCTCACTCATCACTTAGGTTATTGTGCACATTAGACTTGTCTTCTTATGATGTGGCATTTCTCAACAAAAGAACTTCTAAATGATCCATGCTTGTTAATAGCTTTTTGATTTTATTAATAGTATATGGTCTTTTGCATGTAAAGTGGACTCTCTTCTCAGCTAAAATGTGACCCAAAATCACAAGTACAGGCCAAAAGATTTAATCCTTTAAAATGTTTGCTTCAGGGAAAAGAGAATATATCTGAAGATCTTACTACTCGTGATGTTGGGCAAGGCTGAGTGCTGTCAGCTGATTAAATCTGTTGTTGTTCCTAAATGTCAATATGTCCTTAGTTATCCTTTATTAATCAAATAAAGTGCATAAGCAAAAGAGGCATTTCAGTAACAGAAATAGTTATAAAACTGGCAAGTGTTTCCAAATTGAATTTTCAGAAGCTTGAGCCCTTAGATTCAGGGAACATGCACTTACTATTTCCTTCAGCTTTTTCTTCATTTAAATATTTGTAGTATTTTTGAGTATTGTGAGTAGCAAAAATGGAAACAGGAGAGGGGTATGTATGCACATAAAACTGGGAAGTTATCAGTGACTGCACCATTTGAAAGTTTCAGAGTGGACAATGGTCAGTCAAATCTGCCCTCTCCATTCCACTGAAGAGGTGAAAGGGGCCAAGACATGACCTTTTGTCCCCAAAGATGCAGAGTGGGTTTGCATCCCTCAGAAAGGGGATTTATTTCCCTGGGACTTGCTCTGTTCCCAAGCAGCTACAAATAAAACCAGCAGGTCTGTGTTTGAAGCACAGGGCTGGCACCTGAAAACTTAGGCTCTTTACAGTTCCTCTGTTACCCAGGCTAACTTGAGCATCACTGGCAGTTGCTAAAAATTAATTGGAATTAATCCAATTCATTTAGCTCGGGCCCCATCTCACAAGGCTATTACACAATCTTGTGGGTTGGCTCTGGGCTGCAGATAGAGGACCAACAGTAAGTACTCTTGCCCTGAAATGCAGCAAGTGTCTGAATGACATTAAAATAAAAGTTGTAATCTGGGAAGTACTAAACGCTGGGTCTATTTTAAGATAAATGTTTCCAGGGAGGAATTTCAATAACTCCAATTCTCATAAAGTGCTACATAAGCATTTTCACAGATGACAGAAGGGGTTGCAAGTCAATTTGCTTATGTGCAGTCAGTTTTTCTCATACAAGTGTATTACAGCAGCTAAATACTCATCTAACATGAGCAGCACCATAAGTTACTATGTATAGTGTCTATTGTCTGGTTAATATAAAGATTTTCTTATCCGACCATAAATTGGATTTGCAAACTGGTTCCCACTGACAACAGTTGATAGTAAATAATTTTAACAAGAGAGAAATATTGACCCCTTTAATTAAGTTTCTTCAATAACTGACTTTGTGGTTTCCTTTTGATTTTTCAGGATCAATACAAATTCTGCTATGAAGTGGCTTTAGAATACTTGAATTCTGGCTGATTGTCTAAACAGCACAGACAGAGCTCCTCCTTTCACAACCACAAACAAAGCAAGTCACTTCATGATGCCTGTGTAAACGAGATGAAGACTTCTCAGTGTTATGCTTCTACTGCTTTGTATAATTGGCTCTTTTTAAGAGCCCCAAGAGATGTTTATAAAACCGCTTGCACTGCCCGATTCCCACTCCAAAGCTGCTGCTTGGCACCCCTGTGAGCCTACACCGAACCACGTGGCAGTCCTTGAACACCTTATCCATGCTCAGCCATTGATGTGGTGAAGCAGCATAGTCCTCTGGTAAATAAGAGAGCACAATTATATTCTTATGAAGGAATTTGTACTTTTTCTGTTACATTTCGTTGCCTGTGATTCTCAGTTATTGTCACAGCCTAGTGTACATTTCTGTTCTGTGGAGAATGCTGTCTGGCATTTTGATAATATATGATTTTAGTTATATTTGTATTCTAACACGTGCATAATAAACAAATCATATGTAGCTTATCTGAACTAACAGAAAGACATGTACCAAATCATGATAACTTTGTTGAGTTGTAATTTCTATCCACTTTGTACCATTTCATAGAGAGAATCTTGATAGAAATGCAGTTAAAAATGCAAAAGACAGGATGCTCAGATTAATATATCCAAAGCTTTTTCATTTGTTTATATTGTAAATATTTTTTGATTTCATCAAATTATTTATTCATTAAAATGATTTTTTTTGGTGAAGCACAGTGAGTGACAATCATTTTTATTAAGCCCTGGAAATGCTTACTGTATGATAGTGTAAACATTTGTTTACCTTGTATGGATTCTCAGCTCAATAAATAATTACATACATGATAAAATTTTGTTTAATTTAATATCTCTTGGCATCCAACTAAGCCTCTTTTCTAGATTAAATCTAGTAAATACTGAACTACCTCCAGTGAGTGTTTATTGTGTTGGTCCAGCCAATAGTGAGGTCATAGAATCACAGAATCATAGAATGGTTTGGGTTGGAAGGAGCCTTCAAAATCATATAGTTCTAACCCCCCTGCCATAGGCTGGGACACCTTTCACTTGACCAGGTTGCTCAAAGCCCTATCCAGAGTGGCCTTGAACACTTTCAGGGATGGGGCATCCATAGTTTCTCTGGGCAACCTGTTCCACTGCCTCACCACTCTGAAAGTGAAAAATTTTTCCTAATATCTATTCTAAATCAGCTCTTTCTCAGTTTTAATCCATTCCCTCTAGTCCTGTCACTACAACCTCTTTTAAAAAGTCCATCTCCATCTTTCTTGTAGGCTCCCTTCAGGTACTGAAGGGTTGCATTTTGGTCACTCTGAAGCCTTCTGTTCTCCAGGCTGAGCAAACCAAATTCCCGTAGCATTTGCTGGGATCCCTGGAGCTGGATGCAGCTCACCAGAGTGGAGTTAGATATGTACTGTGCCAGTATGTGAAAGAGGTGAGCTGTATGCTTCAAAATGCACAAATGCAGAACCTGAGAGATGCCCTGTTCTGAAGAAGAGATGGTGTTGTGCTTGGTCTTGTCACAGAACCCTCTGCAGCCCTGGGCATTTCCCTCTGTGCCTGCTGCTGCTGTGGGAAGTGCTCTTGTTCTTGAGATGTATGATTGCTGTGAGGGGAATGTAATTCCTTCTGTTAAAGACACCAATGCTACAATGGCTGGTGGAGATGTTACTCAAAAAATTGTGAAACTGATCCATTACTAGAGCTATTGTCAATGGACAGGTTTACATCATTAAAGAGATTCCTGAGAATGGCTGTACTGACCTTCCATGGTGTTTGGATGGTTACCCTTTCTGCAAAGCACTGACCAGTGTCTGAATGTGCTGGGAATTGCTTTTGTTGCAGCAACAAAGCAGCAAAAAGGGGGAATGAGTCAGCAGTGGGTTGCTGAGCCATCTGCTGGAACCACAGAACATTTTTCATCCAGAAGTTTCAAGGAGACATTGCAGGCAGAGCAACTGCTCAATACTTCCAAAGCTTTATGGGAAACCCAATTCAAGGATGTGGCCAACTGCACAGTATTTCAGCTCTTAAATGATCCTGCTAAGCTGTCTGGAATGGGGGCAGCATCTATATAAATGTATCAGTCAACCTTTGAGAAGCTCTAAATCTAACAGATCCGGCTTGGACAGAATGACTCCCAGCTTGTCAACTCCCAGTTCAAAACCACTCTAAAATTTAGATCTGAAGACACAAAGACAGGTTTGCTCTGCATCTGGAAAGCATCTCTTTTAAAGTGTAGCTGGCAGGTACAGGCCATTGCTATAAATTGAACAGCAGTACTGAAAAACTTGGGAAATACAATCCCAGTCCTGAGAAGAATGATGGTCCTTGGATAAACCTTGTAGCATTTCAGCCTGTTGCTGAATGTGCTCTTACTCATTTTAAAACCCTAGTGTTAGGAAACAAAATCCAAACCTCCAACATCATATTCCTCACAACCAGCTTGACAGGCCAGGTATGCCAGCCAAGCACGCTTCTTTGTAATAATTATGGGACCATAAAAAGTTGTGTTCTGTGATCTGTCCATTGAAATATGCATGGACACATCCAGTGTTTCAAAAAGCACAAGTAAGATATGTGTGCCAAAGGAGCCCTTGGACAGAAGGGGATGCTGGCAGTGTGATCCCAAACGTGAAATGCAGCAAGAATCATGGATTTCTCTCCCAAGTGTCAACCAGACATTATTTCAGCTGCTGCACTCGTGCAGACACACTTTGCACAGGTCAGCCTTGGGGGGCTGGGGCAAAGGGTCAAAGGAGATGAGGAGGAAAGAGTTTTGCAGTGTTTCTTATTGTTTTACTGATATTAGTCTTTTTTTTCCCTAGTTCTGACATAGAGTTTATGTTGCAGAGTCTGTCTGATGTTGTTCCAAAAGGCACTCTGCGAACTTCAGTGCTGTAAAACTGGAGCCAGCCAAAGAAAGCACAGCAAGCAGCTTTGTGTCCTCACTCTCATACTACAGCTATCAATCCATACAAATTAAACAAAAATCCAGGCTAAGGCAAAACAGTATTTGGCCAAGAAGAAAAAACAGATTAAGCTGATCACATGGTTGGAGCACGTTTCCAATAAGAAAAGGCTGAGAGAGCTGGGGTTGTTCTCTGGAGAAGAGAAGGCTCCATGGAGACCTCATTGCAGCCTTTCAGCACTTCAGGGCAGTCCACAGAAAAGGTGGTGACAGACTTTGTAGCAGGGCCTGTTGCAATAGGATGGAGGGTAATGGTTTTAAACTAAAAGAGGGACTGTTTAGATTAGATGGAAGAAATTTTTTTCCAGTGAGGATGGGAAAATACTGGAACAGGTTGTCCGAAGAGGTGGTAGATGCCCGTTCCTGGAAACATTGGAGGATGTGTTGGATGAGGTTCTTTGCAATGTGTATCTAGTGGAAGATGTTCCTGCCCATGGCAGCGGGGTTGGACTAGTACGTTCCAACCCACACCATTCATTCAGGAGTTAGGAATGGAGAAAATAAAAGGAGTCAGAAAGAACGAGAAAGAAGATATTGAGATATGAGAAAGAAAGGGCTGATATTCCAGAACTCTGAAAGTTATCTGGAGGATAGTATTTTAGAGGAGACAAAGAAAACAGCAGTGATAGCCATTGCAAGTGCAACCTCCAAGCCATTTGCAAGCCATTGCAAATCCAACCTCCATTTTCAGAAGAAAGTTAAATAAACATGGGCCCAGTAGAGCTGCAGAACTTTGTGAGTCTTCAGTCCCAGTGTGGAACAGAGGAAGGGATGCTTTCTTCAATGCCCGGTATACCCAGTGTATAAATGAATAAAGAGATACTTTGAATGGTTTGCCATTTGTTGTATCACCCAACTCATCATCTCTGCAGGACTTGAGGTAGGTGATTTTTTTCTAAGCTATTCCAAAAGAGCAGCAGTGGGGATGGTGAGAGAGGTGATGGCATGCAGGAAATCTGTATCTTTATAACAGCAATACTCCTGACAGCTTCCTGGGCTTCTTTGTCAGCAAAATAAGTCTGTCCCTGGCAGGATGCCTTCATGGAGTACTAACAGCTTAAGGTCTATAGCTAGTAAGATGAAAAAAAATAGAAAAAAACTTACCGAGCTCTACATAGTGTGTTTCAAAAGGTATTTGTGCCACAAAGACTTGATCTGAAGGTGTAATGCATCATCAAGACCATCTTCATTTAGGGTATCTCCTTTATTATCTGGTTCTGGCTCATCTTTAATATCTCTGAAATGTTTTCTCTTTACTTCATTGTATGTGGGTCTGTCCCCAGATCCAACTGCTTACTGTATGAGCCCCTTCACAGTTCTTTAATAACATATAGGCAAAGACACAAATAGACTTTTGTTCTTCCAGGTGTGGCAATGGAGATAATTTGACACTTCCAGCTATAGCTATTCCAAGCCTCTTCCTTTGGGAAGGCCTGGGGAACCTGTAATGGCAGTAGCAAACATAAAACTTCTGGCATTACTCCAAAAGTGAGCAGGATCATCTGCTGGGTCTCCTTTTGTGGTTGTTTTGAGTCTTGTCTCTTCTCCCCCTTCCCCCTCCCCCATATCAGGACTGACTCAAGGAAAGTAAGTAAATCTAAAGTTTACTTGAGGTTTTACAGCCTCATTCTGATTCAAAAGTTATTGGTTGATCTGCCTCCCAAAGTAACTTTTTCGAGGATTTGTGCATTACCCTTCAGAGAAAGCAAGTTATACACGCAGATCACTGTAACAGAAGGATTCATCTGATCATTTTGGATTTATTGTTGGCTTTACACTCATTTATCAACTTGGAGCCTCGCCCTACAAAATCTCATGCTTCCTATATCTCATGCCAGACACAGGGCTTTATTAAAAGAAAAACTAAATTAGGAATAATTTTTAAAAATTACTTAGCTTAGGTCTGTTGTGTGATGCTTGTTAGGGAAGACAATGACCACTACCAGTAAAACCCAACAGACCATGTGAAAAATAATGCCGTTTCTAATTTGAGCCCATTTGTTTGGTTGGTTTTTGTAGCTTAGACTTTGTCTATATGGTGAAATTATAAACTGATGGGTGCATTTGCATTGCCTCAGCCATTCCCATACTCTGCCTGTGGGAGTTTTCCATACACCACTGGCATGAGGGAGATTGTTCTGCACATCCCTGCTCAGCAGCCAGGATCCCCCTTCAGCATCTTAGCCCACTTTAATGGAAAAACCTTTCTAAGGCCTTATCAACCCTTTGCAAACTGCAACAAACAGCAGCAGCAAAAAGCCTTCTTCACTCCTGCTGCTATTTCCAAGCAGACATCTCTGTGGAGGGCAGAGAAAAGGCAGCTCCTGCCCTGGCTATTTCTCCAGACTTACCTGATCTGCTTCAAGCGTGAAGCCACTTCCTGCTGCCCACACTTCCTCCAGTCTGTCCCTCCAGGTTTTTGCCTACTCTCAGGGCAAGGCTGTCACATCTCCACCTCCAGAAGCCCTCCTGGAAGATGCAGTGCCCTCTGGTGCTCCTACTTCCCTTCCAGTCCTTCACCACAGCATGTGCTGTTCTTCCTCAGTAATATGACTGAGAGAGGTGGAAGGAAGATTTGAGGCTGAAGGGTGGGGGTGCTGGAGTTTACAAACACTCTGCCATGATTTTTGGTTTTTTTTAATATTGCTGGTAGGATTCAGTGTACAAAGGAAAAGAAAAGGGGGGCCTTGAATATGAAGAGTGAGAATGATACTTGCTGTAGCTTGTCTGGGGGAACATGGCAGGGGAGATTAATATCTCATGTTCACTGACAGTCTTTCCAAGCAGTGGTATTTTTACTTCTGAAACCCTTTTATTGATGTGTTTTTAGCAGCAGCTAGAAGATTTTTAATTGCATCCCTGCAGTTGTGATATTTCTAGCAATTGAGGGTTTTGATGATGATGTGCTCGGGGGTCACAATTAAAGTTTAAGTATCTTTCATGCTAGACATGCATTAATATTGCTGCCAGGCCTGAGCAAATGCAATCAGAACTCCCAGTCCTACAAACATTTACATTAATATCCTCTTGTCTAGTCCAACATACACAAAAAAATCAATCTGATACTCACACACATTATGCATATATGAGTTCATCAGTCCTTGCGCATGACCTGTCATGATGCTATATTGAGTCTGTTTGGGATTAAGTTAATTTTCTTCATAGCAGCCCATATGGTGTTGTGTTTTGTACTTGTGATAAAGCAGTGTTGATAGCACACCAATATTTTAGCTATTGCTGATCAGTGTTTGCACAACATCAAGACCTTCTCTGGTTCTCACTCTGCCTCTACTCCAGCAAGTGACTTGGGGGTGATCAAGAGGAGTCAGGGTGAGAGGGAACACAGCTGGGCCAGATGAGCTCCACTGATCAAAGACAGGATGTCCCATACAACACATCATCACACTCAGCAGAAAGAGAGGGATGGAGGAAGGGGAAGCAATTGCTAGGAGACTGGCTGGGCATTGGTCTATCTGTGGAGGTGCTGAGTGAATGCTTTTGCATTAATTGTGTGGAGGCCTTTTTTCTCCTTTCTTCTTCCACTTCACTTCTTGCACTCTTTTTATCTCGACCCACATATTTACTGTGCTTTTGTTCTTGCTGTTCTCTGGAAGGACTGTGCAAGTGTCTCTGTGGAGACTTAACTGCTGGCTGGTGTCAGTCCACCACAGCAAATAAAGATTCATAGGACTAAGGTCTACAGACATCAGCCAACAATATGCTTCCACAAAAAACTTTACATTGGAGCTTACTTGTCATAAAATGGATTGGGCTGCTTAGGTGCCCAAGGACATGATGTATGTCATTAAGAGCACATTTTAAAAATGAACCTAAATAGATGGAGCAGATTGGCCCCCTCATTCAAAGTGATAAAAACATGGAAGTTAGTTGTATGTGGCAGAAAATTTGGGGCAGGCATTTGGCCCTCTCTATCTGTACAGTATTCAGTCCATTTTAAGCAATGTGCATAACCAGCATTTACTATGACAAAAACCCCTCTGCCAGCGCTTTTGCTATGCCATGAATGAATGTTACAAGTGGGCAGAGTCCTTCTTGAGAGCTTCCAGGCTGCACAACTGCAGACACCTTACAAGAAGGTGGCATTTGACCCTGATGAGTTGCTCCTCCAGAAACTATTACCTTCAGATACCTCAGACGGGTGAGCACCATGCTGGATCACATACTTCACACTCCTTTCACACATGGGGTTAACAATGACAGCCTCTGAAGAGACACTGGTATGTATGCAATCTCAGTACACTCGGTAACCCTTAAAAGCTGAGCTGAATGCATAGAGAACTAACCTGCTGTTGTGTCCTCTTGAAATTCTGATTTATATGGTATATAACAATCAGCCTACAGTATAAACCTTTGGGGATGAAAAGTCTTGGGAGTGAAATATAGTTACTGCCTTGCCACATGAGAAGTGGGATGACATTTTATGTTGGTCCTTGAAGATTTCATTATCTCAGTGTTCTCCAGTCTGCACAGTTAGGTGGGAATGCCTGGGAAACTCTTGCACACCCAGTCATAAGGGACATGACCTTTGTTGGACATGGACAGGAATTTAATCAGTATTACACACCACATAAACCAAAATGTAGCTTTGCTGTTACAGGAATCAGCTCAGATTCAGCCACACTGAATTGTAGCCATGGATTGCAGCCCTGTGTTTTTGGAATTATTACAGTCTACATCTGAAAACCAGATTTTGAGCAAATCTATAGAGACAGCACTGTTAAAAAACCATCTGCCAATGGCTTGCAATGCTTTTGCTTCATTTTATTCAGGTTGGGTTTTTTCCTTGGTAGGATATGAGCAAAATATAAGCAAATACAATGCCATCACCCAGACTAGGTACTTTTCACATCCTGGTTCTTCAAGCCTGACTGTACCAATCTCTGTTGAGACCTAGCAAGAAAATAGCACATGCACTAATCTGTATCTCTTCCAATGACAATCAAATGGAATGCAACACCAGTCTGCCTTCTGCTTTCTTTAGACAGCCTTGCATGGAGCCACAGCTCGGCCTGACAGCCAAAAGGGGCCAGCAATGAATGCTGCTGTAATTGATTTGAATAAAAGCCTTTGATTTAGTAAATTAAAGCTTTTGATATATTAAAATGCACTGTCTTTCTATCAGATGACAAACCCTGCTGGTCCAATAGAGCTTCTCTCTCCTTCTGTTGGCACTCCTCTCTTCCTTCCTCCCTTCCCATTGCCAACCTTCCCTCCTGCCAAACCATTCTGACCCCCATTCTGGGTATCTGACAGCACTTAAGGATCAGTCTGTCGTCATCCTGTGGCTGGTTTGACAGGCAGCTTTGCCAAACCCACGTCCTCCAGGGAAGGCTCTCATTCCTGCTGGCAGCATTGCTCCCCTGTTTGCCATCCCACCATCTGTCAGCAGTTCAGCTGGGGACAGGGCAACATCTGAGGAAGGTGGGAAGAGTTGTATTGCTTTGGGTGGTGTTTACCTTCCATAATTTTTTTAATAGAGGATTCTCTCCCCTCCCAGGACCTCTGCTAAGGATGCTCTCTTGCAACACATGTACTTGTTGCATGGGATTTCCATTTAGCTGAGACTGTTAGGAAGACTTGGATACCCTTGCATAGCTGGCACTGCTAATACAATTACAAATTCATATGTTACATTTCTTCTGGACAATGGAGATATAATTTAGTCCAACCTTGAACATAAGACTATTAAATACTTCTTGTTAGCAAGCAGTCAGAACAACATTGCAGTGTCATTTTCCACAATGACCTCTGTCAAACGTACCAAGGTTATGGTGGTTTTACTTTCTAGAGATGGTTGGGCAAGAGCAGCGTCTTCCCTTTACAACTGATAAATGGCTACATGATTTGGCACCAGATTATTCAAGCAGACAAATTAACTTCAAATATTAATACATTCAGCAGCCAGTCAGACAAATTGCTTGTTCTACAAGTGCCAGAGTGGTCATGGGGGGGTTTTCCTTCTGCTTTCAGCAAACCTAACCTTCAGAGCAGTGCTCAGCCAGGCCAGCAAGACCATCAATCAGCTAGCAAAGTTGGCAGCAGCAGTTGAACACATCTTCAGTTCTCTCTGGAAAGGAGGTAGGAAAGAAAAAAAGCTTGGCCAACTTGGCCAATGTCTACCAGGATTGTCAGAAATCTGTATTTCAAATAAAACACATGTGCCAAGGCTCTGACTCATCCCGGCCATCTGAGGACCCTGCTAGGAGCCTGCCTGCCCCAAAACTGTTTTTCCATGGCTGTGGGGTGAGTTAGATTGGAGAGGTCTGTCTGCTTCCACAAACTGACAATGATGGTGTCCCTGTAAGATGGGCTACCATCACCTCTCTTCTCCTCTTGCATATTTTACACCTAAATTATTTCAGAAAGAATAAAGCTGTTTAAAG
This sequence comes from Zonotrichia leucophrys gambelii, assembly GCF_028769735.1. Taxonomy (NCBI): domain Eukaryota; kingdom Metazoa; phylum Chordata; class Aves; order Passeriformes; family Passerellidae; genus Zonotrichia; species Zonotrichia leucophrys. Next base: position 102,336,954 of record NC_088171.1, on the reverse strand, counting down.
TAACATGCTATATGACAATATAACACAAACAATTGAGGAAATTGAGTTTAAATACATATATATATATATATATATATATATATATATATAATAGCAGGAGAGTTCAAAATTTAAATGCTCTCATGAAAAATTCCTAGACCACTTAAACTCTTTCCAGTCTTCAAGAATTTGGATTTATATATTTTCTGAAGCACAATATTCTCTTAAAACTGATCCTAACTGAACTGGATATGGACTCAGAAGGCAGTCTGTTGGTGTAACTTATCTCTAGATAAGAAAAACTGAAAGGAAGAAAGGCATTACCACACAGGACATGATACTAGCTGTGTGGAGTAATTACTGTGCTCTTTGTACTCCCTTAATTGTCTGGTTGTAGAGCTTCAGAAAACATTTCTAGTACAGGAATATTTGAAGAAAGCCTTAAGGGGTGAAAACAAAAGCCAAGCTGTCTGTAGCAACACAACTCAGATAAGATTACAAATATAAATTCTGTGTTCAACAGGCAGAAAACGTGTTTATAATTTGATCCTTTTTCTCAAGGTTTCCTTTAAACTTACATCTTCATTGAGTATATACATATTTCCTCTATAATATATGGCACTGAATTGAACCAATCAGGAGATGCTGTTTGTGGTCTGAGTGCTAAAGCAATTCCATAAATTATGCAATGTATTTTGTGAGTAAATGCATAGATGGGAAAGTGATTAACATCACAAATCACACCCTGTTGATGTATATGTTAGCATATTTTTTATTATAACTCACAGGTGTGAAGTTCTAAATACACTTCTCATGGTGATGAGGTATCCAGCTGATTTGGCTTCCAGAAGACATTTAACACTACTGACCTGTGGGAATGGGCTGTTCCTGCTGGGCTCGGAGTTAGTGGCATTGCTGCTCCAGGCCCAGCTGGAGCAGGACACTGTCTTACCCTTGAGCTGCATTCCCATTGCTGACATAGAAAGGCCCAGTGGTGCCAGCACATCCAAGCCATGGATATGCTTATTACAGACCCTGAGCCTCCCACATCTGTCCCTACACTGAATAAATATGGGTAAATCCTCTGGGGAGAGATGTGTGTAACAACTCCAGACTCGGTCTCCACGCTCTAATTTAGATGTGAACAGCAATAATGTAGTCTTCATTTAAACACAGAATTTTTATGTCCCTTAACAGCAGGGATAGAGTGTAGAAGATTCTTTATCAGTATTGCACGGGCAATGTGCACATTTAACTTCCATGGATTGTCCCGATTGCATGACAGCAGAGCAGTTTTGGTGTCTCATGTAAGCAGGTACATTTCTGAGCCTTCACAGCCCTTTTGCTCTTCCCTTGGCAAGCCCAGCATCTCACTGGGACAAGGCTGTCCAGAAGAAATTCCCCTTCTGCCCTCTGGCCCCAGGCTGAGCTGCTGGCCCCAGCAAAGCCAATGGCAGAGGGAAAGCTGAGCTGTGCTGTACACAGCTGGTGAACTTTGTTTTCTCTTTAGGGAGATCATGCCATTGACTGCTGTCCTTCTTGGCTCCTTCCCAACTTGTTTTCAAGCACCTATGTGTATGTTGTACAGAAAGAAGGGATAACATCCAAATTAAGCTCTCTCTCTCTCTGCAAGGTACCACAAATCACCCTCATCTTCTAGCATCTGTTTGTGATGCTAGAACATCTAGACTATGTGTGCTACTATTTTTGGGTTAAGTTCTTTAAATGCAGGTATTTTTCCCTAAGCACATCCACATATATCTGTATCTATTTTGATACAGATTTTTCACTTATGAAAAAGGTTAAACGCTTATGAGCAGTTTAATTCATTTGTATTGCTTGCTGCCAAGATAACTCTTCATAGATTTGTTCAAAAAACCAATTTGTTGTTACTTCAAATATTTCTTCAAAAGGAAATTATTTTTTCACTTTAGTGTTTTCCCTCCACATTCCCTGACCTCAAACTGCTCTAGTCCATGAATAAGTCTATTCTTGTTGAGAAGGAGAACCTACCATGATTCTCCAAACAATCAGAAGGAATCAGCTTTGGGGAAAAGGCCATTGGAAAATTTCACATGAAAAGACAGTACAGTCACCCCATTTTTTCTGCAATTACCAGACCTGGGACTAGCTCACATTTCTGATTTCTCCTCCAGGAAACTTGTGCTAAGCAGCAGCACTACTTTGTGCTTTTATGTAAAACCCAGTCTCATCAATACTTTTCCAAAGATACTCACTGCATTAAATAATTTTCAAGAGATAACAATCTCCAAAGCCAGCTTCCATCAGTGAAATGCATTTACAGAAGGATCCTTTTCACTGACTCCCTCTCTCATGTGTTAAACAGCTTTGGGCCTTAAGTCCAAAGGGCCTTGAGGGATGGGTAAAAGGGAGGCCAAAAAAACCCAACTTCACAAGGCCACTTTCTCTTCCTGCACAGGAGAATGTTTGGAGTTGCTGCCAGCCTGCTCAGCTGGAACAGCAGCACTAATGGGAGCATCATGCTCTCGTTTGTAAGGACCTCTCAGAACCCCTGAGAGCTGCAAAGCTCTTGGCTCCTCAGCGCTGCCCTGCTGACCAAGAGTGCCTGAGGGCTCTGCTCTGCACCATGGGGACCCAAACAGCTGGGCCTCTCCAGCTGCTCAGCTCCAGCAGCTGCGGGGGTGCAAAACACAGCGCTGCCACCCGAGTGTCCTGCCTTAATGCCTTTGCTAATGATGCATCCTTCTGGAGAGCTCCTGGCACTGGCACCCCCTGCCCGCTGCCACCCCTGCCTCCTCTTGTGCTGCAGGACCAGGGAAAAAGATTCCCCCCTCTCACATGCAGCCATGCAGGAAACACTCCTGCCTCTCTGAAGGATAACTCTGAATGATAAACGGTATAAGCCAGGAATCTTGGCAAATTAAAAAGTTTAATTTATGATGCTGCATAATTCTAGCTGCTTAGCAGGTGTGACATTACTTGCTTATTTGAAAGCCAAAAGAGGTAAATTAGATGAAAATGTGCTTTGCAGGAGGTTGTTAATCAGAAAGGACTGCTGGCTCCTTCAAACCGCAGGTGTTCTCAGCCAGTGGACTGCGCCACCAGCAAAGACCTCTCCACCCCATGGGCTCACAGATGCCCATGAGGGCTGTTTGCCTTGTTGGTTTTGGCAGCAGCTGAGAGGTCTTTAACAAGGCAGCTTTCCCTCAGAAGGGCTCAGTTCCTACTGCCTTTTCCCCCAGCACAAGAGCCGATCACTGATTCTCAGCAGGAACTGGCGCGGCTCCTTGGCTTATTCAGTATCCTGCAAATAGCTGCTGAGCAAAGCGATTCTGGGGAGCAGAGAGAATAACAACAGTCTGGAGCCATTCCCACCCAGTGTCAGAGCAAAGTTCATCTGCCAGGAGATTTCTTTTGTATCCAAAATGCATTACATTAATCTCTGTAACAGAAGAAAATTAGCCTCTCTGTTTGGCAAAGTTTTAGTATCGCTCATGCTCGCTACTTCACTTGCTCAAAAATCTGAAATCTCCTGAGAAAATGAGTCCCGGGAGGTCTGAGAACTTCAGAATAGAAATTGCTAAAATGCATATACAGGAATAAAAGGTGCTTTCTAGATCTTCAAGTGGTTTCATCCAACAACATCTGGAAGTAAATGCTAATACTAAGAGGATAGGTGGGAAGGAGTCAAGTGTTTATAAGCAGATAGAAAAAACTGATGTTGGCACTCAGGGCTTAGGGATCTGTCCTAGGCTATGTCACGGACTCTTGTTGGCCCTTTAGCTTGATTGTGTCACCTTCAATTCTCAAGGTTATTATTGAAGAGGCACAGAAACTGGAGTAAAAATCAGTACAGCAAAGCTTAATTCGAAGCCTAGTTTCATCAGTGTGCAGACAGGATCTTCCTGTGACATGATATGAAACATTCCTGCACATTCCTTAAAATAACCTTTTTCTGTGCTATGTGAGTTAGATTGCCAATTTTTTCTTTTTTTTTTTTCAATTCCCATCTCTGTGTGTCTCTGCTGGCTTTTCAGCCTTCCAAGCAGAGCACAGCTGTGAGAGAACCAAAACCCACAGCCCAGAGGGTCACCAGCTGGATGCAGACAGGTGGTCAAGAGCTCTCTCCACTAAGGTCTGTGCTGAACTCACCATGCCACTCCTTCTGGGCACACATTTCAGTCCTGCTGTGTTTCCCTGCCTCTCTCCCATAATAGGTGTGATTTGATATTTTCTGGGGCGTCTGGAGTGCATGTGTGGAGGTGATACTGAGTGAATCTGAGGCTGAGGAGAAATTCATCTTTCTACTAATTCTTGCTCATATTTCTAACTCAGTTGAACCTCCTAATTTATTGTCACCTCCACCTTTTGTAACAGCTCCCTAACAGGGCATGAAATACCAGTGAAATGAACACCAGATTTTGGAGAGCCCAGAGCAAATATGTCCTTCTGGTTTGTCATTGCCATTTATTTTTTGAACTTTCTTTCCCTCCCCTTAAGTCCTTGATTCAATCCATGACAGTTTCTTTGCAGCTCAGATGGCTACTCATTTTTCACACCAGATTTTGTGACACACCATATCAAAAGCCTTACTGAAAGCTCAGAACCGCTTAATCGATTTCATTCCCATCATCCATTAATTTAGTAATTCTATCAAAAAATAATCTAGCTTGGGTGGTACGATTTGTTCTTTGTGAACGTGCACAGACTTTTTTTCCTGGAGGTTTTCTATCGCCCAGAGATGTATGGAGTTCTTTTCCACTTAGTGTTTCATTACTGAACAGCAGCCTGACATTAGACTCACCAGGAGACACGCTCTGACAGCCGTGGCAGGCAGAAGAAGAAGATGCAGAATCCTTCCACTCATTCCACTGCATACAGTGAGAATCAGAAAGCTAGATTTTAAGACAGGTGACATCCCAAGGGACCCATAACACACGGGGAATCTGGTGGTTTCAGTCTGACCATTGTAAGTTTCCTTTCCTTCCCAATAGCTTTGCATCTAAGTCCTCCAAATGTTTTTGCCATGTCCTGAAGTCCCAGGATCCATTTCATGATGCATTACAGAGTCTTTGCTTTTAATCCCATAGGGTAGCACTTAATGTTCCCAAACAGAAAAGGGATTTTCTGGATCTTGATCAAATTATCAGCAGACAGCAGGTTTTTAGAGAAACATATTTAATATAAATTATTTCTTATTTCCTTTCACTGAGAAATTGAGTGTCCTAGGTCAGGATAAACTTGCAAACAAATGAGATATTCTGACACATCCTGGTCCATTAACTTCTTCAGGTCTATCTTCCAAATGAGAAAAGCACTTTGAAGCCTGATGGGGCAACTAAACAATGAACTGCTCAAAGGCTGTCATTTTCAGTTCATCTGTCAGGAACTTTTTCTGATTCCAGGTTTTTCATTTCTCAGCCAGGGCATTAAGCAGGTGGGATGTTTCACTTTCAAGCTTTAACAGGTGTTCATCTGTTGTGATTGCAGGCACTGTCCCTCAGTTAAGCTGACCACTGGGCACCTTAACCTGCAGTGGCTGTTTGCTGAACATGGACAATTTTCTTCTGGGAGCCCACAGAGAAGACAGAGCGGAATCAATAATTTTAAATCCCAGTTTAAAGTGGCTTGAGAGTTTTACTGGCCTTATTTCCCTTCCCCACTACTTTTTCACTCAATGTTCTGATAGCCTAATTGCCATATGGCTTGCATTAGCTATATTTTTGCTTTAAACAAGCTGTGTTAAGTCTCTGTTAATGTGGATAATCAAGATCTGATTGCATGATGTTGTGGGGGACAGAAAAGTTTGGGAACAAATGGTCTGCAACACACACCTTGTTCCCCTCCTTTCCATTCACTTTTTTCTGGTCCCAGTCCAGAAACTTTTTCCTAATTGTTGTTTGGAAGCAGCCAGCTGCAGGAATACTTCAGGCACAGCAGACAGGCTCTAGCAGAGCTTGAGGAGCAAGGAGAAAGGAGAGCTGAAAGAGGGAGGGAAGGGGAGAAGCAAACACACCTTTATTGACTCTTATAATAACTGAAAGAAGCAGGGCAAAAGGGTAGAGACTTGACTTTAAAAGCTCTGTTAACTTTGTTTTTTCCAAAGGAAATTTTCCTCTACATCTTATTATTACAAGATCAGAGATGGCTCATGTGTACTGCAGAGGCTGTGGTCACAAAGCACACTCACAATGAAAAGCCATTTTGATTTCTATCTGCTGTCTCCTTGTCATACAGAGACACTATCAACACCTGCATGCAGACCATGGACCTCAGCCCAGCAGGACTCCCAGAGAAGATAAAAAAATCTCATTTAACCTCCTCAGTCTCTGCTAGGAAGCTGTGATTCCCAGTGTAAACAGCAAAATGGCCTATACACGCTATTCCTGAAATCTGAGGACAGTGAGACCACAGAACTGTCTGATGCCTGGCCTGATACTTGCTATGACTTCCTATAAAATATCCTCATTGGAAATGAGATCGAGGGCCCTCTTTCCTGGGAGCAAGCCATCACACAGAACACAGTCACTTCTTCCTGCCAGACAGCTTCTCAAAGCCTGCTTTCTGCAGCTCGTGAACAGCACCACTCTGCTCTCTGCAGCTCCTGAGCAGCACCACTCTGCTCTCTGCAGCTCCTGAACAGCACCACCCTGCTCTCTGCAGCTCCTGAACAGCACCACTCTGCTTTCTTGCACAGCCTATCACACACCATGGCAGGAGGGACTATCTGTCATTTCTCCCCCTGCTTCCTGTGCACCTCTCCAGTTAGGTTAAAGCGTGCCTGAAGGGTCACAGGAGCATCCTTCTGAGCCTTGGGAGGTCCTCACCAGGACAAAGAACATTTTCAGGCTAGGCTGAAGTTACTTTATTATTTCTTCTGGCCCCTCTTTCCAAGGTTGTGGCCTCCACTGGGCTTTATGCCCAAAGACACTTTTTCTCAGGAAGGTGCAGACAGCAATGCCTGGATTTTCCCTTTTTATGTCAGAGTGGCTCAGGGCTTGAAATGATTAGAGGTGATTAGTCTGACCACTAAGACATTTACCCCCAGCTTGCTAGCTGGATCCCATCTGATTTTTGTCAAGAAAAACAAAGCAAACCACCATTTCAATGACTTAGAATGAGGTGCTGATTTATATTTATTTCAGTAGAAAATTTAAGCCTTTACGAAGAGGATAAAGTTCCACTGAGACTGAGTGACAGATCCTAACATAAGAAGCTTTAGCATTTTATTCATTTATAAAAGTGTATTTGTATTCACTGTAATGCGTGACAATTCCAAATAACCATCTTTTTTTAAAATGTGCTTCCAATGAAATATGTTAACAGAAGCCTGTGTTGAGAAATCCAGTATTTGCAACACATTTTATGCAAATAGCCATCCTTCAAGGTTAATGTCTGTTCTCCAAAGGTGGGGAGAGAGTTCTTACAGTCTTGCTAGAATGAGGCACTGAATCTGCAGCCAGCAGGAAAAAAAAAAGAGGTTAAGTCCTGATTTCACCTTGGTCCAGCTGTGACAATGCATTGACCTCAGTGCTGACAGCCTAATTCAGGTTTAACCAGATCTGCTGGCTTTAGTGAGTGTTCCCCTCCCAGCTGTACTCACATTATCCAGCCATGTGCTCCAGCTCTGCTCTGTGTTTCCTCCTGCTTTTCTGGTAGGTCTGCTGTAGTTTTTGACTGAGTAAATATAAGGGACAAGTGTGAAAGGTTAAAATCTTTCATCTAGCTCTTCAGAGGCAAAGAGGCAATGTGCTAACTAGCATCTCCTTGGAGCAGAGGCATCTTGAGAAAAATGAAGAGAAAACAGGAGGAAACCAACATTTTGAAAAATGACCCACAACTTCAAAAGAGCATTAATATCCCTCAGATAAATGTACTGAGGTTAGAGAACACTGGAGATGTTTATAGATATGGTGTTAGAACTTTTCAAAGCCAAAAATAGGAGTAATTGTCGTTCTGACCTTCATATTTATTGTCATTGTTGTTATTATTATTGAGTATTTGTGTTTCAAAATTTCCTCTGCAGTACCTAAAGGGGTTTATGACAGACACTACAGGAAAGCTTAAGACAGGTATTTTAAATATAAGAATGTCAAAAAAAATATATGTAATCCTGTCGCAGAAAAACAGCTGCATCATCTTTTTCTCTGTGTGTGTGTGTGTCTTAGATGCTGAGTTAGATCCCCAAACGAAATGTCTCCAAAACTTGACCGGAGGATGACATTTCTGTTTTGTGGCAGCTCTTCAGGTTGTGACATTTATTGTTGCTGCTGTGCTTTTTTCTCTGCACAGGGACAAGCACAGCCTGTTTCCGCTGCTGGCACAGAACAGGAGCGCTGGGTTTCGGTCTCGGGCGCCTGTGGCCCCTGGCCATGGCAAGGCTACCGTGGGACACAGGGCTCTGCTCCCTCGCTCTTCAAGCCTGCAGAAAAAGCCCTGCTGACACAGACACCTTCCTGTAAAAAAAATCTGACTGGTGAAGCAGCCTGTTTCCTGTGTGATAAATGAGCAGCACGAACTAACCAGCTCTAATGGGCAGGATACGGGTGAGTGGCTCGAAATTGGTATAAGAATAGGAACAAATGGAATGGACTGAGGGATAGGAAAAATGCCCATTTGCAGTGCATTTCTTGTCACAAGAATAGAGATGGATTTCTCTGAGCATGATGATATCCCCTCTTGCCCCAATGGTAGCATTTTTGAAGAGGATGCTGCCACTGCAGTTTCTGACTCCCTGGGATCAGAATGAAAATGACACCAGGCTTATTTAAAATTCGCATCCCAAATATTTTTTCTTTGCATATTTACACTGTTGATTGGCATTAGCATGCAGTCTGGTACCAGATGAAAGCATAGACTAAGTTCATCAAAGATAACAAGTAATTCTGAGTAATGACTAAATGGCATTCCTAGATATCTACTCTTAAAAAAGAAAATGAATAGTTCTGGTTGTAATTACCAACACAATTTCCATACACTAAGCTAGCATTTATGAATATCGAACTAGGCTCTAATTGACTATGTTAGCTATGTGTCAGTTTATTTTTCTAATGCAAAAAAAATTTAGTTGTTATCACTAGAACTGTTTGTTAAAGTTGAAAGCAGATAAATCATTAATAGGGATGTCATATATTCATTATGGTTAAAATATATATCTCCACTTGTCATTTGGATGAATCTAGTTTCTTTTCTCATCTCAGTTTATTGACATCACAGATGAAAAGAGCTTCTTTACTTCATTCCTGTTATATCTTAAAGCCTTTACAATTGTTTGTTGATGAACTAGTATTTTGAAAATCAAGACTGCTGAGGCTTAAGATTGTAGTGACAATTACATGCTGTTTTGTTGCAAAGCTAACAATTTGCATGGGATTGATGATAGCTTGACATTAAGCAAATAAGGTATTATTATTGTAATTTACTTCAGAATTTTGTAGAAAACACTGCCTTGGTCCAATGCACAGATATCTTTGACCGTGCTATGGAATTTCCTTCATGCCAAAATTTAACCACTTCAGCAGCTTTCACCTTGGCATTTGCAACTGCACAATGCAAACACAGATCTGCTGAGCTCCATCCGCACTCAGGCATGGGAGTAGCTCCTGCCAGGGGACTGGTTCTGCTGCAGGTGACCTGTCTGTATTAAGGAGTTCAAACACCCAGCTCAGAGGACTAACCCTGGAAGACCAGCTATAAGTGTGTGTGGTAGCATACAAGCCTGAGAGATATTGTTGCCAGATGAACAGATTTTTCATCGTTTTTGTGGATTTTTATTGCTGCCTGCGCTAATAGCTACATCCTCATTAGAAAACAACTAAATACATTACTGGTACTGAACACACCTTGATAGACCACTGATTTTAAAGGGACATCTGTAAAGCTTGGCACAACAACAACAGAGAACCAGACAATGTGCTCTTCCTGCCATACTCAGTACCAGGTGCAAGAATCTACTTTGGGACATTCAGACACGGCATATGCCTGGACTTAAATTTACCTATAGCAAAACAATTGTATTCAGCACAAAAAGATATGCTGTGGCAAGCAGGGTAAAGCCTGGGAATTTTGAAACTCAACTCTTACACTGGCAGCTTTTCGCCCATGATGGGTTTATGGTGCACATTAGAAAAAATGTATTCTTTCGTGGGAAATGATCTTTAGGCTTTGGTGCTACAACCTCAGGGCTAATCTTATCTCTCCTAGCTGGATGAGTGCAAGAGAAAGCCAGGAAGGCACTGCCCACTTCCATGCTGCTCACTTGATCCTGATCTGCATCTTATTGGAACGTGTGCTTTGATGGTTTAAGGATTTGTTGGCAGCCTGACCTTCAGTGTTTCAATTTCTTACTGAAAGTCAACAGTTCTGATGATGGTGAGGACATACAGGCATCCTCAATTCCAGGCCAGGTCCAGCTGCCCAAGTAACCTGGAAGTTAAATTGTCCACTCAGTGTATCTCTTGACCAACATCTTCATCAACATGAGCTTTGAATTACATCTTTCAGTTGAAACTGGGCATGTGCTGGTGCCACATGTCGGATCTCAAGATTTCAGTCCTGAGATGCCGGGCCATCGAGACCACCCTTGGGGGGGCTCGGGACTCCTGGAATGTTGCCAGAAGTGTCTGGTGGCTGCACTTTGACCCTACACAGGATGAGGATAGGAGGACTTCACCAGGGTGAATGGTGAAGGGATTAGTTAATTAGAGAGTGAGACACAAGGTTTAAGATTTATGTACAGGGGGGTTTAGAGAAGTAAGATGGAGGAATTGGGGTGTGTCCTGTCCTTCTTCTTCTTCCTCTTCTCCTCCATCTTCTTTGGCCACGGTGGCACCTTTGGATTGGTTATTACTGAGAGTGCACCGAGTTATAAGAATAAATGGTATTGGGGAAAAATGATAAATATTGTACACGTAACAATGGGTATAAAGATACGTGGCTGCCCGGGAGGGCGGACAGTGTGCTCATGGCTGACTGCTGAGCAGATCTCTGTTCGGCTGAAAGAACATCTTTTAGATAAACAATTAATAAACATAAAAACCGAAAGAAGAACTGAAGCCTCTTCTCGTCCTTCGATACGCGGGCTGCCCCAAGGCCACCTCGGGCCTTTCCAGGCCCCTCAAACAGCCGAGATAACCGGACAGCCACACTCAGCTTAATAATGAGAAAATGAAAGTCTCTGGTGTCCTGTCAGCTGTCCAGAAACATAAACTCCCCGCATGGAGTCACAGACTGCCAGATCTAGGAAAATATCACACACTTCGATAAATTCATGCACCTACATAACCTAGTATTGCACTGGGGGCATGTATGGATTAATGATACAGATCCCACAAGATGAAATATGGTGGTTGATGCTTTAACACACCAAGAAGATTATTCACTGCTGACTAAGTCAATAGATGTTTTTTAATGGAGCATCTTTGCAAAAAGATATCTTCCCTTCCCGTCCCCCTATTGTCTCTAAAAGCAATGATGGCATATCCATAATTTTCCTTCCTGTTGTTCCCTATTGAGGCTGTACTGTGGAGTGTATGTTGATGCAATTTCTGTATTCTGTATGAGCCACTTTTTTTTTTGTTTTAGCACTTAAGACATTCAAGCATTATTACTTGAGTCAGAATGTAAATTTCACAAGACAGCAGTGAAACATTTGAACACCACAGATGAAATTTATTTTGTTTTATTTTCATTTGTACTGAATTTACTCAAATTGCTAACTACTGAGAATGCAGAGAGTATACTGTTACACATCTATTTCCAAAGTGTTGCTACTGTTTTCATTATTAATATTCTATAGTTTAGTCTTTCAGGAAAAAAAATTAAAATATGTTTTTCCTTCTTTTAAATCTGCAAAGATTTGTGAATTTTAACCTAGAACAAGATAAAGAGATTTCTTCTGTCTGGTATCTTTTCCCAGTTGACTCCATGGTATTCTAACTGTAATGATAATGTGTCCTGTGCATCCCAAAACATCACTTGCCAAAGAGCAATACAATGGATTGCATATTCTGACTGGCCAAGTCACTTTGGTCATTTCGAGCTTCAATAACAAATTGTTAAACAGAAATAAATGAAACAACATAGCCAATATATTTATTATGTTCTTTATCCTTATCCTACATATATTAAAAACACATTGTTCTTGTAAATATACAGTGAAAGGCAAAAAAGTCCAGTGATGTTAAACGCTCTGGGGCAAAAGCTGCTGACAGCAGTTAGGTGTGAAAGCCAAGCCAAGCCCAGAGGTGCAAGCAAATGAAAGGAGAAGCTGAAACTCAGCACAACCTGCCTTGCAAAGGGCTGGTGGAGAATGAAGAATCTTGTTGCTCGTCTCCATGTCTGCTGAAGCATTTTCAGCAGGTACATGGCTATGACAGGGAAGTGTACGAAGGATGGAAGCAGAGGCAGACATCCCAGGAGAAGAAAAGTCTGACATACACAGGGTGAAGGGATTTGAAGGACTACCAGAAAGGGTTCTCCAAGTTCATAAACATCATGGAAAACAAAACATGGCCCCACTGCTGAATGGATCAAGGGAGCTGGTGACATATGATGTGGACAGGCTGAGGTACTCCATGCCTTTTTTGCCTAAGTCTCTGCAAGGAAAACTATCCTTCAGAAATCCCAGGCACTTAAGACCAGAGGAAAGGTCTGGGCCAGGAAGACTCACCCTAGTGGAAGAGGAGCAGTTTAGGGAGCACTGGAACCAAGTGGATGTACATAACTGCAGGGGCCTGACAGGCTGCACTCATGATGAGAGAAGTGGCTAATATTGCCAGGACATTCCTAATTATCTTTGAACAGTCATGGCAACTGGGAGAGATTACTGAAAGAGAGAGAATATCACTCCTATCTTCAAAAAGCCCAGAATAACTATCTCAAGAAATACAGGACAATCAGTTTCAGCTTAGTCTCCATCAAGGTTTAGGAGAAAATTTTCCTGGAAAACATTTCCAAATACAAGAAGGACAAGAAGGTTATGGGGAAAAGTCAACAAGGATTTGCACAGGGAGGAACATGTTTGACCAACCTGGTAGCCTTCTACACTGATATGACTGCTCCAGTGGACAAGGGGAAAGCAGTGGACACCATTCACCCTAAATAGAGACTTCAAGATCAAGTCCTGTAATATCATCATGGACAAGCTGACAAAATATAGATCAGACAAGTGGACAGTGATGTGGATTAGAAGGCAGATGAATGCCCAGGTCCAGAGCTTTGTGATCTGTGGCCCTAAGTCCAGCTGGAGGCAAATCCGCAGTGGCACAAGTCATGGGGAACAATACTGAGCCAAAACTGTTCAACACCTTCATTAATGATCTCAGTGCTGGGGCAGAATCCACCCTCTGCAAGTTCACAGATGATATAAAAGAGATGAGTGGTTGATACACCACATTGTGCCACTGTTGAGGGACTTTGGCAGGAGAGCAGGGCAGAGATGAATCTCATGAAGGGAGAGTACAGAGTCCCACACTCTGAGAGGAATAATTCCAGGCAGCAGCACACACTGGGGGCAAGAGGCTGGAAAGCAGCTTTGCCAAGGAAGACCTGGGATTCCTGGTGGATAACTATCTGTCCCTGAGCCAGCAGTGCACCCCTGTGGCAATAAAAAGGCCAGCAGTGTCCTGGGCTGCATGAGGAGGAATGTTGCCAGCAGGTAAGTGATTCCTCCTGTGTGTGCAGCACTGGTGGGACCACACCTGGCATGCTGGGCTCACTTCTGGGCTCATCAGTAGGAGACAGATTTTGACTTTCTGGAGCAAGTCCAGCTAAGGGCCACTAAGATGATGAAGGGATGGCAGGATCTCTCATGTAAGGAAAGGCTGAGAAAGATGGGACTGCTCAGCCTGGAGAAGCATCAGGAGTAATTTATCAATTTATATAAATATCTTATGAGAATGAGTGAAGAAGACAGGGCCTGGTTCCTGTCAGTGGTGGCCAGTGATGAGAGAAGAGTCAAAGGACACATTAAACCACATGAAGTTCCATCTGAACATGATAAAACACATTTCTACCATAAAGGAGGCCTAACACTGGATCACATTGCCCTGAAGGGCTGTGGATACTCCATGTGTGGGGAAATTCAAGATCTGACTAGACATGGGTGAGCAATGGGATTGGACCTGAAGGTCTCAGAATCACAGAGTGCCTTGGGTTTGAAGGGACCTTAAGTATCATCTGGTTCCAACTCCCCTACCATGGGCAGGGTGTCACTCAGGAGATCAGATTTCTCAGGGCCCCATCCAACCTGGCCTTGAACACTTCCTGGGATGGTATATTCTAACCTCACACATTCTGTGATTCTGTAACAATGGATATAATCTGGCTGGTTGATTCCACAGATTTAGGGATGCTTTTTCTATTTCAGTACCACTTACAACGGGTCACTTTCATCAGATAAAATTTTGCAACAGGATTGTAACTGCAGATTATGCTTCCAAGGAAGAGACTGATCAGGATAAGGGAGGAATCAGCCATGACTTCCAGTTTAATCCAGTTATTTCAGGGTCTAATACCTCACCACACTTGGTGTCAGTCAACAGACAGTCTATCCCATGGTTTCACAAGGGCAATCAAGCAATGGTCACATAATAACAAATTAGGAGAACTCTCTTGGCATTGTTTGTGACCTTAGCTCACCCCTGTGAAAGATAAGTTACCCAAAGGGCAGTAACCAGAGAGCAGCTCAGCAACAAGAGCCCTTTATAAGAAACATGGACAGGGTTAGGACTGAGGAATTGCAAGGCAGAACTTTCATCACAGTAAATTTGCTGGACTGCTCCACAGGGAGCCATAGAGAGAGTTAGGGAGCCTCAGACAGCAGACATTCCAGGATCCCTAAGTTTATAAATACTTCCCCTGAACCAAAGTCTCCATTCAGAGCACAACTAAACTTTAGGAAAGTCTTAAATCCCATTTTATGTGGCTTAGGACCATTTCTTATTAGAGCTAGGAAGACTAGATATAAATCTCTGTCCAAAACAGTAATCCTCTTATATTTCATTACTAGCACCACAAGCCTGTGTGAAGTGGTCTCTATCAGAACCATAATAACACTGAGTTGTGGCTAAGCTCTCTATCCCAAGTTCAGTCACAGCAAACCCACTAACACATTAAATCTGTGCCTGCCTTTGATTTATTAGCACTCCCTAAGCCTTTCCACAGTCAGGTATGGATCTGAGGCAGCAGCTAGCAGCTGAAAAGAAAGTTAAAAGATATTCTAGCATCACATCTCTGCTGTGCCTGACTATGGGAGTACTTCATTTCAGGCCGTGTTATCTTAACAAGTTGCTGAAGATAGTTCAAACTAATCTGTTATTTTGCCTTCTATGAATTGGGTAATGTATAACTCCTGGCTGAGAGCTGGTAACTGGCTACAGGGGTTCTGTTCCATCTATGGGAAAATTCAAACAGCCGAATGAATTCAAGCTGTTTTTTGTCCTAACACAATTCCTTAGGGCTCACATGGGCAATTACTGAGTTGCAGGTGTTGGCCATGACTAACACATGAGGAGCAGCTAAGGACAGCTTCCAACTTTCTCCTCTTGTGTTCTGATCTGCTCAGCAAGATATTAACCCTGTTTCTTCCACTGGGTTGTGAAATTAGCACTTGAGCTCCAAGGAGAGCTTGACTGGACTAAACTAGTCAGGTTAGACTAGTGTCCTTGTCTTTTGGTTCCTGGGGGAATAAAATGTCCTTTGCTGGGACTGTCTACACCTAACTCAATGGCTCTCCAAAACCAGATGCTGCATTTAAAAAAATCTGTTGTTTTAGCCTTTGCTACAGGCAGGAAAATTCAGGTTTTTGATGGTAACCTATGAAATGTAGGACAAGAATACAAAAGTTTGGTTCTTCAGCAAAGTCAGTGCATACTTCCTGGGAGATGGCCTTTGTCAGTAGTCACTTCTGTCTGTACCTGCTTAAGACTATTACTGCACACAAGTCGCCATTGATAAACATTTATTTGCTATTCATTCTCCACATGCATATTTCTCCCCTCACTTTAGCACATGTACAAATTTTTGTTTCCAGCAAGCAGCTGGTTAAATAATAGCCCTATACATACTTTTTAAAAATAAATGGACATTTGGAACATGCTTATCTTCCTTTTAAAAGGATAGTAGAGTAGAAAATAGTACTCTGAAAATTAAGAACAAATACTTCACTTTTTTCACACAAAATTTGGTGTTAATTACTTTGAAATTGTTCTTTAGCTAAAAATGCTGTTGAGTTCTGTTGTTGCCCTCAGCAGCCATGTAACAAATACACTGTTGACTTGTCACTGGTAGCCATGGCTATTTGCTTTTAAGAGAGTGCTATTATATTCTACTTGCTTCCTGTAAGCAAATAACAACCTGCAGGAAAAAAAACAAGGATCCATGTGGCATTGCCCGTGTGGTTAAAGTGCTTCTCCTCAGTTCCAACAGCACCACACACAGGTGTGGGGCAGTGAATTTGCTCCCACTCAGAGCTCAGTAACTATTTTCAGAAAATGCACTGGATTGCGCGACTATTTTTGTTGTTAGAGAGCCATCTTGTGGTGCATCTTATTAGTAATACATAATAAAAGAAATTTTAAAAAACCCCGGTGTATTACAGTTCAGAAATTGTTGTTTATAAAGACTCCAGTGGTTTTGCATCTTCCACGTATCCACTCTTCTCAAAGCTCCTTTTGAAATGGGCATAACCTAATCTCAAATTGCACTTCTGAGTCACAGCAGTATTTGTTAGGGACTGGGGAAAAGGACATATTTCTCTTCCTTTAAAAAAAAAATTCAAAGGGTTTGGAGTGCAAACAAAAATAGCTACAATTTACAGCACAGTTTTATCCCTTCCTAACACCCAATGTACTGATCAAAGCAGAAGGCAGGTGGTCTAGCTCTATTAATGAGATATATGATTTTTTGCAGCGACAAGACTTAAAAAGTATCCTGGAAACAATTTAATTTCAAATAAAGTTTGCTGTCACTGCAGTTATATAAAAGATTGATTTTTAAAAATAGCAAAAGTACACATTGAAATGTCATCCAGGATGCTGACAGATTACAAGATTTTTCCAGTGGCAGGGACATTTGACATCACACTTCAAAATCCCATTTTCAAATCTGCAGTTAACTGAAAAAGATCAACACAATTGAACTACAGTCAATAAACCAAATCAGAAACATCTTTGAATTTTGGCAGATTCCTCCTTCCATAAGGTGCAAATCCTTGCACACTGCTACATAAAATAATGCAGCATGCAAGATATCACTGAGCTTCCAAAGAATCTGTGTTTAGAGGAAAGAAAAAGACCAAGTCCTTTGATAAAACAGAATGCCTCTATGCATTGAAAATTCCCCCCTGCATCTTTGAATGAGACCCTAACATTTTTTCCTGTATATATATATAACTGTTCGCTTGTCCATTAATAAGCTGTAATTATCTATTGTCCTTTCATTGAAAGGAAAAAAGTACCATGTAGCCAAAGATCATTCGTGGTCCACCCTCTGCTATCAGTGAAGTCAGTGAAAATGAAAAGGTAATTATAGAGGGTCTTTAGAGTAGTATATAATGACTAACATCTTTTCTAAAATCATTCAGGTTTAACTTTAAAAAAATCCCCACAGTATTATGCAATTGCTTCTGCAGGACTTATTTATTTAATCTCCTTTGCTCATCTTGTCTGATATTTGTTCCAGGTGGCCAACAGTCTTTCACTAAAAAAAGTCACAGGGGGAAGCCCAAGGAAAAGGAGTCAATGACAGGGTTAACCCTGAAGAACAGAATAGTCTGTACTAGATTAGAATATTTCCTTTGGAAGGGACCTACAATGATCCAGTCTACCTGCCTACTGAGAGAAACTGCTTCAGTGCTCAGACTGGAGAGAGGGCAGGTGTGGCTCTCAGACTTTCTCTAAGCAAGTAATGAACTTGGAAGTGAAGCTATGAACACAGGCTACAGCTGGAAAGGTATTCCCCTTTCTTTCAAATTCCCTAAGAGTTAGAAGTTAATAAACTGAGCAGGGATATCTACAGACCTCATGCTGACATTGCCCTGCACCTTTCTGCATCTTTCAATCATATCTCCACATGCTTTTCATAGCACAGCTATGAAAAATTAAAACTAATATTCTAGTAATGCCATTCTTATTGATAAAGTCACTTCCCTGGTTCCCTTTGCTCCTTCCTCCTAAAGCATAGCCCTAACGTTTGATTTCGAGATGATCACCTTCACTGAGCTTTCAGCTATTCTTTGCATCACTCATCTACCAAGATCCAATCCAATCTGAACCAGCTGGATCCAACCCAATTCAGACATGCCTGAGATGGCCCCTAAAAGTTAATCAGAATACAGTGGACAGCACAGCCAAAAACACATGCCAAGACCAGGTAGCCCTGCTGAAGAATACTCAGTGCTGGCAAAGACTGTTGTGAACTGTAATGACTCCTAGTTATAGATGTGTCTCTTCTGAATCACAGTTCTTTGGACTCTGCAATTGCATTTAATTAGGTAATGAGGTCCTCTCTGTAAAGCAACTTGTATTCATTATCTCCCTGGTCGATCTTTATGTCATCTTTAAACCATCCAGGCAAAGATTCTGTATCATCATCTACCCAATTGATTTTTAAAAGAGCATTGAAGTACTTTAACGACCCCTTTGGAACCTGCTCAAGGCACCCAGGTCTGACAGCCTGGTATCAGCTGCATTTCAAGACCTCTTCAGTCCAACTTTAATTCTATATAGTGTGTACACTGGTTGTCCTATGAGAATCATAACCTTTTTTTTTTTTAAGAATGTGCTTTATTATATCAAACCCTCTGGATAATTCCAACACTACCATATCAATACAACTGTCTTGTTCCATCAGAAGCACAGTTCACTATGAAATAAACATGACTGTTTGGAAAGTTCTATTTTCCATGAAATAACACTTATTGACAGTTTATGATGTTTTTGTTAAAAAATTAACTTCATTTTTACTTTGTATGGCTATTTTATTTTTTTTTTAACTTTGTATGGGATTTAAGCAAATAAGTAGATCCTTCCCTTTCTGTAAAACTGTAAATCCTCACTGGCCTGTCCTCTGGTTTCCAAGTTAATATGAAAATTAGTGTGATTTAATATTATTTCAAGAAGAACTTTACCAGCACATTAATTATTGATATATATATATTTAATTTTTAAAGATGCTACCCTATATTCTCCTCTCTACCTCCCTCAGGTAAAGTAAATGTTCTGTCCCATTCAGAAAATGAGATGCTTGTTGTGGTGATCTTGGCATTACTGCCATAAAGAAGACACCTTCCCTACAAATAAAGGTCTCCACCTTGTAACTTGGGCAACTGTGTGATCAGACACAATTCTGCTATTTGCACACAAATTTCTGAACAGTGACATTCACTAAGCAGGTCCTTTGGTCAGGCTTCCCATGCATAGCTGAAAAAAAAATCATTAAATAACTGATGGTTTTCAGGAATCTAGAATTTAAAGCTTTGACCCCACACAGCTGGTCACTGTTCACTGGGGCAGGCTCTGTCACAGTGTCTCTTCCATACCCCAGACACGATTAAAAGCTGTTTTTCTGGCAGATCTCTAGAGAAGGAAATTATGCAAGCCATTACAGTGTTCCCCAAATCATTCTCACTTTTACTGCGGGGAAACAAAATGTGTGCTACAAAGTGGTGACATGGACCAGATGAGCTTGACACTTCCCACCCCCAGTACATAACATTTTCATTTTGACTCTATTTAATGAATATTACACAGTGCTGCCAGTATGAATAGTGAATGCCAAATCTCTTGCTCTGAAAAAGGAGAGGAAATCTGCAGCATAGAAGACTGACTGGATGGCCCCAAACCTGGCAATGCCTGTTAAAAACAAGAGCTTCAGAAACATGAATGGGAATATCATGCCTGTCCCACACAACTGGTAACCTGCACTTTCCAGCCAGGGGTTAAAATGATACACTGATGGGTTTTCACTGTACTGAAATTACAGGTGGAATCCCATTAGCTTAAATGGATTTAGGATTTACCACTGAAAAATAAAACACTGAGAGTGTTTTGATTCATGTTAAATTTTCTGGATCATAACGTTGTTCTGGGATATATGACTTGCACCTTGCAAATAAAGAGAGAGGAAAGCAAAAGCTAAACATGCAGGAGGTTCATGGTTTCTAAACTTTGCTTCAGAATCTTAATCATGTTCTTACCATGACATTGCTCCCTTGTGCTCTCTGCCACCTAAATATATGTTCTCTTATGACAATCTTTAGATGAAGTATTACTAGAGAGATATTTTATAGAAGTGATGAATCTCTTCACCTGGACGACTAATTTTCTTTATTACACTGTTTATTCAAGCATTATTTTTTTTTCCAGATGTTGAAAATAATGTGTACAGCTTCATTCTTAGAGTAACTTCACTGACATGAAGAGAACAATTGCACTTTTGCAATTTTTTATCTAAAGTTTTTGAAAATTTTTGATAATGCTTAGTTATGCTTTTCAGCATTAGTTTCACATATTTATTACTCTTCCTACTGAAAAAATTATCTACTTGAGTCAAAGGAAAAATGAAATTTTATCTCTTCTTCATTAGAAAGAGAAAGTGGTATCAAACACACATAGTAACAATAAGCTGGTTTTCTGCATACTGGAAATTTTATTTCAATGTTTCATTTATCATAATATGCTAATATGGACAAACTATCAATGCTCTTTAATTCTATTTCTTGTCCCATATTTATTTCTAAACTAGTCATAGGATCACAGAATGTCCTGAGTTGGACGTGGCCCACAGCTCCTGCCTTGCGCAAGACAACCCAGGAGTGACACCATGTGCCAGAGAGTACTGTCCAAATGCTTCTTGAACTCTGTCTGGCTTGGTGCTCTGACCACTTCCCTGTTCCAGTGCCCAGCCACCTTCTCTGTCAAGAACTTTTTCCTGATATCCAACCTAAACCTCCCCAGGCACAACTACATGCCATTCCCTCAGATCCTGTCACTGGTCAGCACAGAGCAGAGATCAATGCCTGCCCTCCTCTTCCCCTCAGGAGGAAGCTGTACAGTGCAATGAGGCCCCCTCAGCTTCCTCTTCTCCAGGCTGAACAGACCAAGCGACCTCAGCCACTCCTCATACAGCTTCCCTTCAAAGCCCTTCCCCATCCTTTTGACCCTCCTTTGGATGCTCTCTAAGAGCTCAATATCTTGCCTATATTGTAGCTCCCAATACAGGACTGGAGGTGAGGCCGCCCCAGTGCCGAGCAGAGAGGGACAATCCCCTCCTTTGCCCTGCTGGTGATGCTCCCCAGGACAGGGCTGGCCCTCCTGGCTGCCAGGCACTGCTGACTCAGGTTCAACTCGCCAAAGACCAAGAATTCAAAGTTCTTTTCCATGGCACTGCTCTCATTCCCCAGGCTGTACGTTCATCCAGGGTTGCCCTGCTCCAGCTGCAGAATTCTGCACTTGCCCTGGTTTAACTTCATACGGTTGGTGTTGAACTTCATACAGCAGTCCCTCTTGTAGAACACAGAAATCCAGGTTTGTCAAACACAGCAAAACCACAACTGTTTCCATGAAATTTCATGCAGCCATGAGCTTCTATTGTCTGTGGATAGGTGACACACATGCCATGATTGCTCTTGGTATTTCATTCTTAAGCATTATTTACAGCTATCCTGGACAGGCTGGTTTAAAGCTAGAGATCTGCATTTTTTTTTTCCTATTATAAAACCAAGCAGAAAAATCTATTCTTCTGCTCCTGTCTGTCCTTAATCTGCAGTTGCATGTACAGAATTAGCAGGTAATGAAATAAATTAGGAAGGATTGACAGTTAACTGTAAGAAATCAGCTCTTCCCATGTTGTTTATAAAACAATAGTTGTCTCATTTAAGATGATAATGAGCATCAGAGCTAAAGTGAGATTATAAACTTTTAAGTGAACCTTAATTACATTTTTCAATTTTCAGTAATTGCCTGAGAGTAAATCCCTCCTATGCCAGTCAGACTAGAATATGAGGCCTTTTTAGGTGTTCTCCTTTCTTAAAACACTGGAATGGCTTTTTGCAGGATTTTCTTGATATCTTTTATTCCCCATGTCAGTAATTGAGGGCTCAAAACTAAGTGGCCAAGGAAATGCTTCTTTTAACTAGACAACATAAGCCCTCTACCATAGTTTTTATCTTTATTCTCAGTTATTTGGATTACAGTGGGAAGCAAAAGCCCTTAAATTCAGTTTGATACTATGAATAATTCACATAATTCCTCTAACTCACTATGAAAGAGACTGTAACATTTGCTGCAGTGAATAGGCAGCACCTAGTGGTCTTGAAATGCATAAACAGATCACTTTCTTAACAGTTTATTCTGACTTTCTCTGGGATCTAGAGATTTATCTAGAGTGAATTTATCCTTTAGTATTTCACAGAAAAATACAAGAAAGAAAGAACTCTTGAGTTTTTAAAAGTCTCATTGCTTACCATAAAGGGAACCCCATATACAGACCTCATGCTTTAGAAAAAAAATCTGCTACTTCTTGTAGTGAGCAAAGTATTTTAATGTCTTCATCTCATTGTAGTCCTTCCATATTTAAATCAAGGCCTTCAAGTTAATCAAGTAATAATTAGCAATATTGATTATCAAACCTCTGAGTTTGTTTCTCTTTATTAAACAAAAATTTGAAAAATATCTAACAATAGCTCTCTGAAATCACTCAGAAAAGTGCAGAATTAAAAGTAAGGAGAAAACCTGGTCAGTCAAGTTTATTATAGCAACCTGAGCTCCATAAGATTGCATACTTTGAAGGTTTCTTTCACATTTCATCATATTACAGTAGTCAGAGATTATTGGACCATTAGATTTAATTCTAATCTAAGAATTTGTTTGTAGGTCCCTTTATCTTCAGGATTTATTTTTTGCACTTTACCGAGTTTCTCATTTCAGTAGCAAATATATTTCACTTGAAGCATTGCTAGAAACAGGACTGAGGTAGATATGCTTGCATCAGGAAAATGGCTCTGTAAATCTTTTAGTGGACTTCAGAACTTTATTGGAAACTTCAACCACAGGGGAAAAAAAAAGTATGCACTTTGATTTCAGTTTGATTTCACAGATGTCAATGAACATTTTTCTGTGAACCAAGGAATTCAGCAAAATCTAGTCCTAAGACAGCCTTCCACAAGGGATGGGGACCTGCTTACCTTCACAGGACAGACCAGAGTTCCTGTGGCAGACTACACAAACCCATGGCAATAGCTAAAGGATATTAGGTGTTCTGTATGCCCAAATTTGTTGAAAAATGAAGGTTAAGTGAGTGCCTGCTTCTCCTGCTTGCTTACTTCCTTCCAGTTCTCCCGAGTCCCTGCATATGAAGCAGCTAATTTGGTTTCCAAGAAGATGTGGAAAGCTGCTCACTTCTGCCTGAAGAAAGGCATGGATTACACATGTAAAGCTTTTTACATGTGCAAGATGTGTCAAAGGAAAACCTACTCAGAAGTGACAGTGATCAGAATGCAGCCTATTAACCCTCACACTAATGATGCTAGTAAGAAAGTCCCCCCCTCACATAAAATCCTTTTATTGTCTTTAATTTAATTTAATTCAAATGTGCAATCAGGAGGCCAAAATCCATGCTGAAATAAATGAGAAGACCTGCTTAAAACTGATAGCAAAATAAAGAATTTTCAAAGTTGTTTACAGTAGGACTTTTCCTAATTTTTATTTGCTTTCTTGTTGGATTTAGTCATACTCAATTTGACATGATGACACTGGATGATAAATATCCCACACATGTAAGGAATTTTTCAAAAATGAGGCTAATATGGATGAAATAATACTAATATTGAATTATAAAGGGAAAAATACTAAGGAACTAAAGCAAGGTGTGATATCACTCAAAGTTGCTATTTTTGAAATCTCAAAATGGGTTCTTGGCCTAGGTAAAAGTTTCTTTCAGTTTACTCACACAGTAAATAAAATATTCAAGCCTAGAAAGGAACAAACATTAAAAATTAGGTTTCTTGCTCAGAATAAAAGCTGCTCAGTGAGTACATATAAAACTCACATGGGAACTCACATATAGTACTCACATGGGAATCACAGTGGACCACTGCACTGCAAGGGAAAAGTAGTCAGAGTTGATGAAGTTTCTGAAAACAGGAGAGAAAAGGTAATTGTTAAAAATTAAAGTTAAAAATATTGTTAAAAAATATAGAAGAGGAAAAAAAGAAGTTGCAGATAGATATTTTTTCACAAGTTCATGCAGTAAAAAAATGAGCAATGAAGCTAACAAAAGCCACTGACTTATTTTATACTTCATAAGAGTTTGTCTTAGGGTATTAATCTGGGAGGGAGAATCTGCATTCTGCTATGCACCTTGAAGAAGCTCTATAAAACTTTGAGCTCTCTGGGAAAGAAAGATGTTAGCTATACCCCTGTGCTTAGTATTTCTTCCAATGTAGGTCAGGACTACTATTTCCTGGATCACTCCTTCGTAGTGCTATGAATTTTCCAAAGTACTATAGCAGAAGCCTTTGAAATCCCACATTTTGACTATTCTGGCATCATAGGCTTCCAGTCTCTGTCTTGTGTTCATTTTGACTGCCATTGTCTTAAAAATCTTCTTGCCACCCTTTCCAATACAGTGTAGTCCAAGAAGTTTATGAAGGAAATCCTCAAGACTTAACCATCACAAATTTTTCCAGTCTCAAAGAGTACACAGCCAAAATTACCAAGGCCTCACCTGTAATGTGGACATAACAGCATCCCTTTAGATGTTTACTGCAAACATAAATAAATTATAATAGTAACATAGCTCAGATGTGATGGCATAACTATCAGAACAGCCTGTGAGAAAGATTGATTAAAGAGACATTCAAATGAACTACACTGTTGTAGTCAATTGAGTAGTAAGTTTCCTTCCACGGGAACAGTGACCAGGCAGTCAATATTCCATCAATATCCTTTAAGCTTAGAGAGACCGGGTTTGGCAGCCAGGGAAGCTGATCTATCCAACCAGCCCTGTTCTGCCCCCCCTCTCTCCAATGGAATACTTAATGTATTTTCTTTACAATAATTCTCTTGAAATAAGTTCCACCTGGATCAAATCTAGAAAAGCACAAGATGTAGCAGAAGGCAAAAAGAAACCTGCATGAAAATAAAGAGTTTAGGCCTGGGGCATGACAGATTGTTGTGGTGTGTTGCAATGTCCTGTTTTAAACTTCCGAGTCCCTTCCCAGGTGTGCCTATGCCTCTCTCCCTGCCCCCTCGCCCCCTTGCTGAGTGTGCCCTGTCAATCAGGCTAACATACCAGCAAGGCGTCGTGTGATTCGACAATTTCAAAGGATGCTTCTCAGGCCTGGGGGTCATTGGCCTGTCTAAGTGTCATCCTCCCTTGAGACCCTGCCCCCTTCACCTGGTTGGTAACTCACCTGTCCCCTCCCCTTCCCCTGTCCCCGAGCTTATAAAGTTAATGAGACCATGCGGCCGGTATTCTGTTAGCAGCAGTGGCCCAGTGCAGACCTCTGTACCAATGGAATAAACATCTGGCTACCTTCTAGCAGAATCCGCTCTCTTTTATCTCCACCATCGCCAGAAGCTCTCTCTCCTGAGGAGAACGGAGTCCTGTCTTGTGCCCCGCTGCACTCTGCCGCCAGCCAAGGTATCTCTGGGGTAAAACACCGCAGTGCTGCCTCTGGCCCAGCAGCGAAGGTCAGAATTGGCCTAGGCACCATCTAACTGGTTATATTGGGATACTATTCCAATAACAGATGACATATAGGGGACATATACTAAAGGCTGTACAGTGGAAATTCAATGTACAGACACAAAGTGACATCTCCAAGCAGTTCCTCACATTGGACCAAGTGACCTCCCTTCACATTTCTAAACATAAAAACACATCTTGGCTGCCCTAAGAGTGTCTAGGATGCAGAGGAAGGTTGGAAATTTTAGCTACAGTTTGCCCTAAGAGCACAGCTGAATCATGTACTAAAATAGCCCTTTTTTCCATACATATGCTTGTTAATCAAATGAGAGGTTTGAGGGTTTGGGGACTTTTTTTCCTTTTTTTCTTTGCTTTTCAAGAGGATAGAAGCTGCTTTTCTATTTCATCCCTGCTGCTGTAGCAATCCTGTGAGTTCTGCTCCAACCCTTTTTCTGCTGCCCAATACCAATTTAATTTGTAATGAAAACATTGCAACTCAGACTACACTACCTACTAGCACATTGATTATTTTTCACCAAACAATTACAAGGAAATCAAAATCCCATCTCTTTCTCTGTTTTTTGAGCTAGTTTTTGATTGAGATTTCCCCCCTCCTATGTTCATCTTTTATTTGTGTTTATAAATGAGTTGAAGTGCAGGCCAGGAAATACAATAAAAATTGTACAGCTTCACAAAAACTTTTTATGTAGTAATATAGGTATATTCTTATGTTGGTAAGATTCTGCTAATGTACATACACTTAATAGTTCATATATACAGGCTCCCATTTAGGGAAAGTGTATGAACCACACCAATATAAATCTCTTTATAAAACTAAGAGCAGTTACATAATGAATGGTGACAGATGCTGAAGAAAATGTCTGGATTCCAGGATGTAGGTGACATAAAAAATTCATGCATGCTTACTGAAATGACCCCACCAAGAAGCCAAAGAGATAAAAAGGAAGAGTGGCAATGGCTGGCAACAGCCTGGAGGCACAAAGGAATACACTTCATGTTTGTGGGTTCTCTGCAGCTGTGGACTAATCAGGACAAAGCTCTTATTGCTGAACAAATGATGCAAACCTCTCAAAGCTATGCAATTAAAGCCTGGTATTCACAGTTCAGTTCATTTAATGAAGGACTGAAAGTATTAATGTTGCTGAATATTTGTGTGCAGGTACAGGAATAAGGTGGTCAGCATAGATTTGCTTGAGTTATCTTGTTTGAAAGTGAATTGTTAGCACACAAAATAACAACTGGAAGTGAGGCTACTCTAATGACCAATAATGAATGTACAGGAACAGTCTATAACATACCTAGGGGCCTGAACAGAGGAGTCTTGAGGATCTAGCAGAGTTAGAGATTTGGAAGAACATTATTGTTATAGAGGATGGACCTAAGGGATAAAAAACCCAACTAAAACTAAAAGAGTTATCTTGTTATGATGCTGTACTTGCTAGATTAATTCACTCTCAGTGATTAATTGCCCCTTCAAATATCTAATTATAGCATTACATATAATCAATAAGGAGAGGGTGGGGTGAGTGTAATGCACAAGAACTGTGGGGATTGAAATGGTTTTTTTTTGTTTGCTTTAAGGTTTAGACCATTCTACTTGTTTGAAGAACTGCCAGTTTTTATTGTAATGAAAATTAGTGGCAATTAAGAAAAATGTTAAATTGGTTCTAGTTCTCATTTTGTTTGTGGGGTTTTTTAAATTTTCTCATGTGGGGGTTTGTGTTTGTTTTTTCTATTTTTGTTTATTTGTTGTTCTTGGAAACTTAGCCTCACTATATACAAACAGCCTCACTTGGTCAAGAAAATTAGCTGTTGAGAAAATCATTCCTATATGGCAATGGTTTCCTAAACGTACCCCAATTTTACATTCCCTTGACAAAGTTTCTTAGCTTACAAATGGTAGTGAGATTCTAGGAAATGGAACCGAATGTTCTCGCATCTCCACCAGCTTTGACTGTCTGTGCCCCTCATGTTCATAATACTTGATCCTACATGTAGATTTCAGATTCTCTTAAGAGTATTAATCCCTCTTATGTCTAGAAGAGAAGCTGTGGATGCCTCAGCCCTGCAAGGGCTCGAGGCCAATTTTGATGGAGCTCTGAGCTACCCGGTCTAGTGAAAGTTATCCCTGTCCATAGCAGTGTGACTGGAATTAGATGATCTTGAAGGTCCCTTCCAACCCAGGACATTTTATGATTCTGCTCCTTTTGCTGCAAGCTGCATTTGAAAAATCTCTATTCTCTGAACTCTAGGTCCTCAGAGCTTGGAGAGATAGAAATTTCCTCAAAAACTACAATGAGCAACACTCATTCCTGTCATTTGTCCCTCATATGATTTATTACACTACTTCCTCTTCAGTCATAATTTCCTTTGCTTGGAATTTGAACAGCTGAGCTGGCCCAGGTGGTAGTTACGAAAATGCCGGTGCCCAGGATCAAGCGGGTACCAGGTTCAGAAATCAGACTGTGAAATCCATCCCTGGATGACTCCAGATCTGTGTGTGCTACCACACACAGGAGTCCCCCCAGGGCTGAGTGTGCTTGATTACCTGAAGGTAAATTTAGGTGAGGCAAAATCAGGCAATCACAAAATCAAGAATTACAGAACAGGTCATGTAGGGAAGGTTCACAGATGGTCATCTGGTCCAACCTCTGCTCAAGCAGAGTCATCCTAGAGCACAGGGCACAGGATTTGTGTCCGGAGGGCTCCTGATAATTTCCACTGAGGGAGACTCCACATCCCTCTGGGCAACCTGTTCCAGGCACAGTCACTGCACAGTGAAAAACTTCTTCCTCATGTTCAGGTGGAACTATCTGTGCATCCCCTTCCCTCGTCCTCTTGTCCTTTTTCTCGGCACTACGGAGAAGAGCCTGATCTTCTTGGGACCTCTCCCTAGATATTTATATACACCCTCTCAGTTGTCTCTACTTAAGGCTAAACAAGCCAAACTCCCTCAGCCTTTCCTCCTAAGAGCAATGCTCGAATCCCTCAAAGAGGATGGAGACTTCGCCCTCCCGGCAAAGGTAGCTCCCACTGGGATCTCGAAGCAAGATCTGGCTGCGGGTCACGCCAGGAGGGGCCAGGGCAAGGCTGAGCCCCTGGGCCACACTTCCCAAGCCGCTCTCGGGGCGCTCAGAGCCGCGGCCGGGCCGTGCCGGGGCAGGACGGGCGGGCGCTCCCGCTCCCGGCCCTGCGTTGCGGCTCGGCCCGGCCGCGGCTCCGGCGCGGCAGAGGGCGCTGCGCGGGCGGGCGCGGGCCTGGGCGCGCCGCTCCCGGCGGCGGCGGCGCAGTTCCCGTTCCTGTGGCTGTTCCCGTTCCCCTCGGGCAGGGCCGGGCGGCGGCCGCGTCTCGTCCTCGCTGCCCCCTCCTCCCCGTGCCTCGCAGTGGTCGGCGCCGGTGGCGGGGAGGGCGGGGAGGGAGCGCGGCGCCGCCGCATGCATCGCTGATGGAGCCGGGCTCGGGGCTGCCGCAGCGCAGGGCGGGGGGCGGCGGGCTGGACCTCGGGGCGGGCTCGGCGGCGGGGTCGCCGGCGCTCTCGGGGGGGCAGTCCCGCCGCAGGAAGCAGCCGCCGCGCCCGGCCGACTTCAAGCTGCAGGTGATCATCATCGGGTCGCGGGGGGTAGGCAAGACCAGCCTTATGGAGCGATTCACCGACGACACCTTCTGCGAGGCCTGCAAGTCCACCGTGGGTAAGGGAGCTCGTCCCGTCCCGGGGGAGGGAGCGCTCCTCCCTCCGGTGCTCATGGGCCCGGCCGTGGGAACGCGGGGTCGGTGCGCGGCCGCCCTTCCCGGCCCCTGTCCCGCCTTTCCCCGAGTGCGGGCCCGCTCCCCCCGGCCAGGCATTCCCTCCCAGACCCTGCCCCGCTCCCGGGCGCGCCGTGGTCCCCGTCCCCTTCCTGCCCAGGGCAGCCGGGTTGGGGTCCCCAGGTGGGTTCCTCGGCCGAGGGAGGCTCAGGGGCTTGGTTGGTGCCAGACTTCAACAGCTCTTCTTGGAAAGCTGGTAGATGTCCTAGTTACCTTTGGGAGTTCTGAGCTCTCCCGTTTCAGCCTTGCTGACGGCAAACAGTGTAAAGAAAAAATTGGGCATGGTTGGTGAAGCAGGTTTTTGTGCTTAAGTCTTAGAGGTTGCGTGAAAGGAGACAGAAGTATTTCAGGAGCTGAAAAGTTGCAGTGTGTATTTTGTGTACTATTCCAGTGTATTATTCAAGTATTCTTCCAGACCGCAGTCAGATTAACTCCAGATGGCTGCTATGGCTTCGTGAAGAACCCCCCTGTGATGTTAGATCCGAGGTTAATGTTTTGTTTCTCGAGAACACTGCGTGTTTGGCTCGTTATGCAGCTAACTAGAGAGCAAGCTCCTAGTTCTGTAGTGTACTCTCTTATTCATGATTTAGTCATCTGTGCATCTCTGCAGGTAATTTAATGCCTGCTGTCTTTTTAATACACAAGTGTGTAAAGGGAGGAAAACAAGCTAGTTATTCTGCGTTGTTGTTAGAGTCCTGTCCTTGGAGTTGAACTCTTGAGTATTGCAGCAAGGTGGTTGTTAAAGTCTGTGTCACTGGAAAGTATGTATGATTAGCTTAATTGTAGCTTGGAATGTGAGGGAATTTAGGCATCTGATGAAAAGTGATTGTATTGCCTTTTAGAAGCTGAGTTATTACTATCCAAAATTATCTTCCTGTAAACAAAATGATGCACAGTTACTCATACTTTTGTTTTAATGTGTGTTTTACCAGTTATTTTATTCTTTCTAAGGCTAAGAATCCAGATCTGGTCGTGCAGATTAGCACTGTTATGTTGATAAGTTCTTTGGTTTGAAGTTGGCAATTTAACCTTGTAGAAGTTAGAAAGATAGTTTCAGAGGCATTAATACTCTAGGGATGTGTTGTAATGAAGAAATGTTGATGGCTTTTCTAGATGAACAGACTAATTGAATGTATGGTACAACTAAAGTACAATTAATAGAGGAATGTATTCTTTATAAATTCTCCAGGTGTAAACATTGATATTAACTCTCCTGCATCTTGTTTAGGTTGACCCACATTAAGGGCTCCATCAAGTTTGGGCTGCTCTCTGTAACTGGTGTTAGTTTCCTGCTGTGAATCTTGGGAAGTGATGGGAGGTGGTCTAGACCCCAGTCCAGACTTCCAGGCTGGTGCCTTTTCAATAAAACTGATTTCCTAAATAACTGACACAGTGATTTAAGCAGAGAAGCTTCCTTATTTTAGGGAAGAAACAGGAAATAAGTAGTGATATGCTGCTAGACAGAAGGTTACGTAATGTTTGTTGTACAAAATGTGCCAACATAAAGCAGCATAGGGAAATCAACTTGTGCCAAAATAGATGTAGAAGGACTTGATAGTAATGGCATTCTTTCAAGGTCCTCAGACTAAACTTGAGAGCTGTTGAGATTCCCCCAGATCCTTTGACTGCTAAATGAAGGAGCTTTTCTCAGTCAGCACACACTCTGATTTGTTTTTTCACTAACAAGTAAGAAAAAGTAACCTCTGCTATTTACATTTCATACAGATTGAAAATAACCCACACTCCAAAACAACCTGAGTTCAGCCTCTAATACACAGTTGAAATCATAAAGCTCTTACTTTGTCACCACTTAACTGCAGTGGTTTTCAAGAATTTGCAAGTGGAGAATGTGTTTTGAGACATCAGTGAAAATGCTGTGACTGATCCTGTTACATAAACTGATGATACCTTGAGATTCAATTTGAAAAGGCCATGTAACCAAACAAAAAACTGCATTTTGTTGTATGTACCTTACATTAGCAAAGCTGTAGTTAAAATAGAATGCTAGAATACATATTTACTTCCTTATCTTGGTATTTATGGTCTCAGCCTTACTTTCCTACCTTTACACTAAAACTTGTGGTTTTATAGGACCAAAAGAACAAGATTTAGCACCTTAAGATTTTGTATGAAAGCAGAGCCTACTCAGAGGACTTCCTCCAATAGTGGCAGGATTGCAAATGTCCGAAGACCTTTTCTGTCTTCTGCCCCTAAGTGCTGATAATAGTGCCATGTTATTGAACAGTGGAGCATTTCTGCAGAAAAGGGAAGGTGTGGATTCAGTTAAGAAAAATACAGTATTTAAATGCTTATTTAAAAAGACTGCATTGCCCAATTGGTAAAGAAAAATCTGTAATGAAAACACATCAACATGTCTTCAGTCTCAGCTCAGATATGGAACTTCTTTGAAAGTGTTCAAAAATAGCTTGGCAGATTTCAGCACATTATTCATAACAGCACACAATGTGCTGTTGATCTAAAATTCTTTTGATGTATTTATTTTGGGCATTATATTAGTTGCATGGAATATTGTGTCTCCTTAAATCTGCTATTTACATAGCACTGAGAATACCCAATATGCTCAAATATTTACTGATTTTTGAAGAAGTTAAAATTACTCTCGCCATGCCAGTGTCAAATCCCCTGTCTTTCTATAATGGGATAATAACTTGTTCAGGGGTAATATTGGGATCATATTAGCTTTGTCAACAAACATAAATCTACACTTCTTTTTTTGACGTAAAATTTCATCTTCATTTACTGTTTGTTGCCTGTATTATTCACACGGGAGCAGAACCCAATGCTATCACTTGAAGGTTTTCCAGAATTGACAGTTTAAAAAATATGCACCAAATATGGTGTGAGGAAGAATGATCTTCCCAAAGGTAGTGGATAAATACTCATTGCCACATCTGTAAGAAGATTCAAGCTTGGGAGTGAAGAAACAGTGTTTGCCTCTGCTTCTTCCACCCCTTTATCCCACCTTAGCTGGTTCTTATCCTAAAAGAAATACATCCTAATTCAGTTCTCCATAGTCATGATGTTAAATTTATATTTTAATATAAATATTTTTAAAGGGAC
The DNA here is from genome assembly GCF_028769735.1 of Zonotrichia leucophrys gambelii. Classification (NCBI taxonomy): domain Eukaryota; kingdom Metazoa; phylum Chordata; class Aves; order Passeriformes; family Passerellidae; genus Zonotrichia; species Zonotrichia leucophrys. The sequence continues at coordinate 102,304,398 of NC_088171.1, read as the reverse complement.
TCTCTTTCATCAGAATCCCTTTATTAAATATTCAACAGCTTCTGTTCTCTTCCCAGCATCTGTCCAGCTGCTGCTCAGTCTCCTGGTTCTAATCCACCAATTCTTAGTTCATCCCCAGTCTCCCTGCTGTTTTTCTTCCATGACAGATCTACAGAATTCCTGCACTCAGCAGTATTTCCTGTCAATCTAATTCTTCTGCAGACATTACACTTCTCTCTTGGTTTTATTCTCTGAGCCTGAGGCTCCTGCTCTTGCAAAGGTGGGGTCTTGCACTGACTCACCTCTTAGGATGCTGATTGTCCTGGTCCCTCAAATCAAGTTGGGCTCCTCAGCTTTTCTTTTACCTGCTGGCTCAAAATATGAAGTCTCTTGAGATCTTGTCTTGTCTTTCAGCTCTTTTCCACCAGGTCTAAAATCATCCCAGGAAAGAGGCCTTGCCCTTGATAATGCCAGTGCAGTTCATGTGCCTTGTGCATTGATGGCTGTTTTAGCAGCTGTTCATGGGGAACCAAAGTATTGCATGTTGTGAACACTGAAGCTTCCTTCTGTCCTCGTTTACAAGCAAAATAATAGTGGAGTTTGTAATGGGAAGGGTTGTTGTGGATCAAGATGGGAATTTAGTGACCTGTGATCTCTTCTGGGCCTGAGGGATCCAGATAAGTGGCATGTAAATGCATTGTGGTGCAAGACTCCTTTGACTTGACAGAAATGCTCTTTGACCTTGTTTCACCTTCATGTGAAATGGTATGGAAGTCAGAAACTCCTGAGATTTACAGAGGTCCATAGCTTTCCCTTCCAAGTGCTATTTTCCCTATCATTTAGTTTTAAAATACCCGTATCTGTGCAAGATTTCTAGTGTCCATCAAATAAACAATAGCAATAGTAAAAACTTTTGCTTTGTCTTCTATCAGAATGTCTTAAGTCAGGCAACTTCTGTCTTCAGTATATAGACATTTATATATGGTATACAAATACATACATATATACCTTTTATATGTATGTGTACACATGTTTGGGGTTTCTGTCACAATTCAAACCTGTATTCAAACCTGTATTCTGTCACAATTCAAACCTGTATTCTTTATTCTTGAAAAATGGGGGCTAATAACATAAATGTCCAGTTTCATTCCCATAAGCTTGTCATATAACATAATGATTTTTTCACTTGAAAGTATCAGACTACTCACTTTTGAGGTATCTGTCACTTTTCAGAACTGCCCACTGAGTTACTCCTCAGTCTTTTTAGTTATCTAATCAGTATTCTCGCACACACTGTAAGCATAGTATGTGGCTTACTAATAATTTGATTGGATTTTTTTTAGTAAATCAAAAATACGGCTTAAAAATAAATTTAGTAATTTGATGTAATCTGAGATGGACAATCTATATAAAATTTTCAGAAAATCATCCTGAGTCAACTATAAGAGCATTTCTTTCTTTATTAAACTTGTGTGTGCATGTAGGCTCTCTGACAAGTATAATTCATTTTAATTTTTCTTTTAACATTTCCCCCCTTCAGTAGGATGTCACTGAAAGCTTACTTGGTGTGGGGAGAAGGGAGAAAGAGTAGAAATAGATATTTCTTAGTTTACCACATCACAAAGTAACAGTAAGATGTTCTTGCTTTAATCAAGAAATAGCTCTTAAAGTGAGAAATTTATGCTGTTATGTTAAAAAAAGGAAGTTTGGATGAGGGATGAGTAATTCTGTGAGAATTGACTGTTTTTTCTTTTGCATATCTAGGGTGTTAATACACCTGGGTTTATGTATTGGCTTTTTGACTAGTGCAGAATAGTGTAAATAAACCATACCAATGCCTTATTAATGGCGTGCTGCAGTCTCCTGCCAAACTATAAACAGAGAGGAGCAGGAGGCTGGAAACTCACAGAGAAAAACAGTTTTGTCTTACAGAAAACTTTAAGATAATTAGGGAGCATGTATCAACCTCCTTGTTTGTCTTTGGAGGTGCAAATTCTGACAGAAGCCAGTGTCCCCTGGAAGCTGCCTTTTACCTTTAGGAGCGGTGTAGTCACTTGTAATGGACAGCATAGAGACTCCAGCAAGTGAAAACAGCTGGCCAGTGGTTGTTTGCCCCAGATGTGCCAACTAAGTGTATTTTACAGCATTTGGTATAGTCAGCATTGGTTTGCTATGCATAATCATTTGAATCCTCATAAGTGAACAAAACTGTAATTTAAAACAGGAAAAGGTAGGTAGATACTATAAATTATTAGGGTTTAGGAATAGGGTTTTGTGGAGGTATGAGGTTTTTAATTAACAAGGGGTTGCAAGAAAGAGTAAATTTGAAGTTGAACTTTGTTTTTTTTTATTTGTAAACTAGATGGTAACTTCAGCTGGTAGAAGTATTCAGGCACTGGGTTGTATCAACACTACAGGACTGTCAGATAGCCTTGTAGTCCCTAGCCAGGACATATATGAGAATACACAAATAAAACAACAGGCAGAGTGAAGAGGCCACTTGAGTGGTGTCAAATGGGGAGTTGGGTTTGCAGGGAGACTGGAATGCAGCTGTCAGACTCAGTCTCTGCTGTGAACAGCTGAGTGTGTCATTAGCAAAGAAAAAAAATCAAATAGGGCCATATGATTCTCAGGGACTTCTGGAAGTTGGTTAGCAACACTTTTAATGCTTATTTCTGCTGATATCCCAAGGAGAGGGAAACTTGATACCCAAAACAAACTGACTTGTTCCACCTTCTAAAAATCTGGGTAGTGTTGCTCATGAAATAACCTCTCTTTTTCCATTCAGTTTTCCCTTCAGGTCAGGTAGTTGTTGACCAGTAGCTCAGTTTGTTTTTCTGCTTTGCAATCAGAAGTTTGAAAAGAAGTTTTGTTCATGAAGCCGCAGAGAGACTTAATCCTTCCAATTTCCTCTTCCATCTTATTGTGTTTGCCAGCATTTTGGTACATGCTTTGAACTTAGTATCCTAAGTAGTGTCAAAAGCCTAGATTTTCTGAAAGGCCCTATGATTTTATTGTCCACAAGAATGTAAAGAAAATATAATTTCCTTCTTTCTCACTGAATTGGGCAGTACTAAGCATCTGAAATGTTATAGAAGCTGCATATTGGACATTCAAAAAAAATAAAATCACTTGACTACACCTTCAACATTTACTCACTGCATGTATATTACACAGAAAAAAAGAAAATTGATATCTGTTTCATTCTAGTGTGTAGCCCAGTTGCCAGTTGAGGTATGGGTACACTTTTATTTTAGGCAAGCAGTCTCAAATGTCTGCATGTTAGTCATTCTAGAATTACACGCTTGAAGCTCTGTGGACAACGTACTTTACCTGCCTCTAAAATAATCCCCAAACATACTCATATCTGACTTAGCACTAAATTATTCCAGATTTCTTCTTTGAAAATTTGTAACATGCATTTTGAAAGAGGCATTTCCACTTTGGTGTGTTTGAAAAGCTAACTGCTTGCCCTAGAGTCCAATTAAAATAAGACAAAATGGTTTAGGGTTTTTTTTCCTGGTAACAGTTTCTGTAACCTTTTCCTGCCCTCCCTGTGTGCATTTTGTTGTTGATTGCTTCCCCCCCTCAAGCAGGCTGATAGAAATCAGAAGGCACACTCTTGAGCATCTTTTGATTGACTTTGGCATTTTTGGGATAGATGTAAGTATTTTTTGAGTTACAAACCAGGATATTTTGTAATAAAGATGGTTTTTACCTCAAAACTCATGTGATCTCAGTTATCAAATGTAGCATAAGTAAGAAATATTTTTTTTTGCATAGTGGTGTCACATGTCCAGATTCAATAGCCTGTGATAGTCTTCAAATTATATGTCTGTTTTAAGGGTTAATTGGTATATAACCTCTGAATTTTTAAACTGATTGTGTTTCTTTAAGCACGGCCTGAATATCTTTCACTGATTGAATTACTTTGATGCAAATCACTAATAGACCTCTGAAAATTGAATCCATTGGAATTGATTTTAGTTAGAGGGGTTTTTTGTGCTCTATTTGCATCTGTTTTCCCAGCTCTTCCATTAACTTTGTTACCAGGAAGTCTTGTCCACTGAAAGGTCATTCTGTGTGCATTAAGCAAAACTGTTTCCACTTTCTTTTTCTGTCTCTCATGAAAGGAAATTAAAAATTGCAAATTTAAACATAAAATGCATAGTAAGAAGTTTCTTTACTGTTTTATTTCTAAACAAATTCTTTTAGCTTTAAAGAGAAAGGCTGCACCCAGTTGTGTGTATTTGAGTTTATGCTTTAGCAGATAAGCTCTAGTTCTCTTTGGGGTGAGAAATTAATGTACTGTAGTCAGTTCTCGGCTGGGCTTCATTTTTGTAGGAGTTTAGTCTCAAGTTTGAAACAGTCTCAAGTTTGGTTCATTGACAAGAGATGTCATCCTCAGTGACTTGCCCTTATCTAGAACCTCATTAGTGTGCTTCTATTTTGAGTCTCTGTTCTCTTTCTTTTAGGGCTGTTTAGTTTTGAAAAGAGTGCAAACAGGTTGTTTGGCTGTGTGTTTAATATACTTTTAAACCCTTCTGTCCCAGTAGCCCTTTGTTTTTCCTGGAGGAGGCATAGCTTCAGTTGAGCCCATGTTGTAATAGATGTTCTTTGCACAAAGTCAATTTTTCATCCAAAGTTCACATGCTACTAACAACCATGGTGCACATTAAGTAAAATGTGGAAAATCCTTAACTTAGGTTACACACCGCAGGTTAGTGTTGCTGCCCTTAATGCCATGTTTTACATGTATCTCACCTGTGGGGAGAGGAGAAATGCTCCTTTGCAGTTTTAAGTTGTAGGGCAAACTTAATTAATGTACCTTCAAATGCCTAAATAATTGCAAAATAAGAAACCAAATCCAGAGACTGAGATCTGTATTTTTGTGCCTTTTTCATTAATTTTTGTGGGATATTTGTTTGGACTCCTGAAAAAGGCCTTTCCAGTGAAAAACGAGGATCAAAATGACATCCAAAGTGACATCAAAACACATACAATTTTAATCTGTAAAATCCATGAAAAGAGAGATGGTGATTTGAATTTACTTGTTGTCTGAGTGTAATAATTTTAGAAAATTACTGATTGCCAGTTGTCCATGCAAGCCTGGTATATAGAGACAAGGCTGATGTTTTAATGGGAGGGGAGATTGTAATAAGCTTTTTGGCTCCCCTTTCATCACTGTGACCTGGCAAATGGCATGCTTCAGTATGGTCATAAGCACATGCACTTGTCAGATTTCCTGGCATGTGTGTATTTTGTTATTCACTGACAATAAGCCAGCAGCCTTTAAATTCAAGCTAGGTAGCATGCAAACCACTGATAGTTTGCTGGTATTGTAGCAGCTGAAGAGAGCTTTTTAAAATCCTTTTTATATGTTATTCAGATTTAATGTAGCTGTCAAGAGTAATTTTTGATTCTTCTGTTTTGTTGAGCTATATATAAAACCATGCAAGAGTAATTGTATGGATAACAAAACTTTTCATGTAGGTATTTCCATATGTCGAACTAAATAATTTCTTTCATTGACCTTTTTCTTAACTCATTGCAATATTTGAAATTGAAAGGGAAAACAAATTATTGTGTTGTTTTAATTGAATTACTAATTTGTATGTAAACTCAAAAGCACTGGCTTTGGCAGTCTGTGGTGAAACAGGCTAATGAAACCTGACAGGCTTAGGAATTTGTTTCTTCGTGTGCAAAAGGAAAGCTGCCAGATTTTTTTCCTTCAGTATTGGCAGACATGAAGCTTTTGGTATTGTGTTGATGCTTGCAGAGCATTACTAATTATAAAAAAGTAATTGAGCAACCTTTGAAGAGTTCTGGCACTCTGTCTGACTTAAGTGTTAAATGATTCAAACAATTCTATAGAAGATCCTGTCTGCTTTTCCAAAAGTGTTACTTGTTTGTATCATTCCTTGCAAAATTTCACCTTAGGGAAATATTTCATGGTATGACTTCAAGATGATTAATAGAAAGATCTGCCTTTAAATTAAGAATGCTGTTGACATATTATTTATTTTGAAACATCTCTTTAATGTGTAGTCTTTTTTCTACTTCATTTTATTACTATATTGGACCTTCTAATCCCAGGAAGTTATTAAGTATGTTCTGTATGACAGAATGGCAGGATTGGGAATTGGGATTGAGATGTCTGGGCAGTTATATTCAAACTTCCTTGAGGACAGGAGAGGTTTGAGGCAAGTCATTACAGTTCCTTAAGTTCTATCTTGCAGACAAAGCTGTGACTATTAAAGCAATTGCATTTTATAGTTTAAATGCATTTATATCGAGAAAAGACTTATAACAGTAGAAATGGATGTGTTTTTTTAAAAAATAATATTATTAGCATAGAATTACAAGAATTCTCATTTCACATGCTTTGGATACTAGAACATAGCTGGATCATTTCTCTTCTGCTTTTACACTAAGAGAGTCACTTTTCAGAAGTGTACAAAAAGACTTCTTGGAGTTAAGATTAATAAATTATTTGAAATTTTAATAATTTGAATATATTTATCAATTTGCGTGTGAATACTTGAAAATTGCCATTAAAGGGTTTGACTGTTTAGTACAAATCAGTTTAACACAGTAACTCATGGGGTTTGAAAGAGATACATGTTTGTAAGTGAAGTGCAGGCATCATGTCCTGAATATCTCTCCAAGAACTGGTGATTAAGTGTGCTAGAAACTGTTAAGGACATGGAGAATGAGGACAAATGTCATGGTGTGATGACCATTACTTTTATCAATATGCAATGTGCAACTGCAGGCTGTTAGAGGGGATATTTGTTTAGAAGAATGAAGGTCAGTGATCCTTCCATTTATTTAATCTGGCTGAAAAATGTCTACCTGCTCTGCAAACTAAAAATAAGGACATAATGGCCATTTTCGGTCTCTTCTGTTAAAGTTTAAATTCAGTCTCAATTCTTAATATCAGCAGGGACACTCAGCTTTTACCAAGGGTAGTCCTTGGAAAAATGTGTTGGTTTTGTTAGAGAAAATAAAAACCATTTTTCCTCTTCAGTTTCATCCCTGTTCTTAGTTTACAGTTGCATTTGAAATGGCACAAGTGTTTCCAACACATTATGCTTCTGCACTTCTGTGTGAGTTTTAAGTGTACAGGTCTGAACCGTGTTCTCATGTCTTTTTATTTCTCCCTTTTTGATTTAGCTCTGTTGGGAGGGATGATGTGTAGAAGGATGAACTGAAGCAAAAATTTTCTTACAAATGTATCCTAAAATGAACAGGTTCACAATCTGCAAATCTGTGATATTCTAGGACATTTATTCTCTAATACATTTTTGTAGTTAAGGTGGTAATCTTTTGTGTCTAGGTATTGTTTGACCACAGTATGTCTTATGTGTTGCTAACCAGCATTATTTTTTTTATAAAAGCTAAATCTTTCTGTATAACAAAGTCTTTGTGGTTCTATCTTTGATATTTAGCTTGCATTCAAAATGTGCCTGGAGTTTTGAGATGATGAATAAAAGTACCATGCAGGTATAAAATAAATTTTTAAAGTCAAATACCCTCTTTTAATATAAGAAGTTTGCTAATAAATATTTGCAGGACTTAAAAATGACAGTCTTGACAAACTTCTTCATAAACCAACCTCAATTCCAGCACTTTATTACTTTACAGATGCTAAGCATCCATCCTGGAGGCCAGGCCTATATTGTTCCTGCTTCACAAACAGCAGAACTGATGTGCAGGGATGGGTTCTGCTCCATCCCTCCAGGGCATCTGTGCCAGTTGGAAGTAGAACAGGCTTGTCCTTGACAGTCGAGGTGAATAGGAGAGAAACAATCCTACTGTGCCTGTTGTTTTACTGTTGTGCTGGGTTTACCTGCTGCTGGAACTTTTGCACAAAGGGGAAGGTTTATGTTGTGATGCTGCCACATTGGATGGCTCACAGGCTGTTTAGTGGTTGTCAAATCCCCGTGGTGTTCTCGAGTTGACCATAGTGGTGCAAACTCTTCTGATTGTTCAGACTGTTACAAGTTGATCTAAAAAAAAAAACTTATAAAAAAATAATTGCACCCTCATTACTTTTGCTTCTTATTCCTCCTTTTCTGTTTACTGTATTTTATTTATAGGTGTTGATTTTAAAATCAAAACAGTAGAGCTAAGAGGAAAGAAAATTAGATTACAAATCTGGTAAGTAAAACAAACATGCAACCAGCAGTATGTTTTAATTTTTATTTTCTAGCATGAATTAATATGCTTGTCTAATACTACTATTAACTGTTATAAGCTGGTTTAGCTCTTACCCTATTACTTCTCTCCTCCATTCCCACAAGACTTAAACCAAACCAAATAGCTCTTAGATTTTTTTGAGGGTAAAAGGAGGAGAAGGAGAGATAAAGTTAGAAGTAGGGCATGAATGTAATTACTGAAATATTAATGCATCACAGAGGCCTTGAGCCCCTTTTCCTGGAAGAATGACATCACCTACATAAGAAATAGGAGTTCTACAAACAACAAAAGTTGACTGTGTTAAATAGACACTAAAGAAAGTATATTTTGTGTTCTTTATTTTTCTGGACTGATTAAAACTGACCTTCATTGTAACAGCAATTATAAAGCAACTGTGAAGTATTTTCTAAACTGTTTTTTTGAAATGTGGTGTAGGCAGTGCTGTTTCTTTGACACTGTTTTTAAATGACTTTAAAGGGAAGGGCATTCAGGACTGAAGTAAATCGTATCCACGCTAAACAGCATGGAAAAATAAAGTAATCCCATGCAAATAAGGCTATACCTTTACTGGTGCTGATGTCCTGCTAGAGAAAGCTCAGTGTCTGAGCTAAACTCTTCCTTTCTTTAGTAGGCTACATGATTTCTGGTAATGGTTCTCCATGTTAGTGATTAATACTATTTTTATTGCTTAGACGTTGTTGAGCTAAACAGCCCTTTGTTTTGCAGAGTAGTACAATACATAAACACAATTATGAGAGAATAAACCAGCTATGTTCTATACATTAATCTTACATACTACTATGTAGAAGCTTAGCTTTGGTTTATTAACAGTGTGTGATGCATAATTAGCATTGTAGTTAAACTGTTTAAACTGCTAACAATCCATAGAGGGGGGAAAGCTCTAAATATTCTTTTTATTACACTTTTGGGATATTCTGGTAGTTTTTCATTCTTAACTGCATGGATGCAGTGAATTCAGTGTACTAACTCCTCTTGGCAGGTCACCATCAATTCTGTCTGTCACACCATGTGTCTGTCTTGCTTCCCTCTGAGTTAACTGCTGCTCATCTTTGGTCTCATCCGTCACCTAACGCTTGAATGTTAGTGGCATGTCTTCATTCATCTGTCCCTGTTTGGAAACCTATGACCACAAGACTGGCAGTTGAGCCAGCAATTGTTAGCCAGGGTCTGCTGGAGCTGACAGAGGTAACAAAAAGTCCTGATGTGGAGATGCTAATGTATACCTAATATGCATTCTTACTGTGAAGTGTACTAAGCTTATAAAAACAATTCTTGCTTTGAATAAATATATTATAGGAGTAAAAATTTTTGGAAAAGAGATGTTTAAACCATTATTTTCCACATATTGAGAATATGCTAGTAGGATATAGGACACTTTAAAAATTGAATTTAAAAGTTGATAGGTTGTTAAGATGTGATAATTACTCCTATGGGAAGCCTTACTAAAGTGGCAAGAAAAACATAATGTAAAGAAATAATATTTTAAAATATTATAAAATTCATGAACATGACAGCCTGCTCTTAAGTGTCACTTTCTCTTCAACAGTGGCTGTTAAAATGTTGTTTTTAATCTTTAAAACTGCCTTGGCATGCTTCCAGGTTTTTAGAAAAGCAATTAGTTAAGCATGACTTTTGCTAATTAATTCTGAATTCTGTTGTGCATGTTGTTGGGCCTGCCTATAAACTCTTATTATCGCAGAATCATTTAGGTTTCAAAAGACCCCTAAGATCAATGAGTCCAACCATTAACCCAGTGCTGCTGAGTCCACCACTAAACCCTGTCCCCCAAGGGTCAAGTCTGCATGTCTGCTAAGGTGACACAACCATTGCCCTGGGCAGCCTGTTGCAGTGCTTGACAGTCCTTTTGGTGAAGAGATTTTTATTCCTAAGAGCCAATATAAACCTCCCCTAGTGGAAGGTTTGTTGCTAGCCTGTTTCCTCTTGTCCTGTTCCCTGTTCCTTGGGAGGAGACCATCCCCCACCTGGCTACAGCCACCTTTCAGGGAGTTGTAGAGAGTGACAAAATCTCTCCCCTGAGCCTCCTCTTCTCCAGGCTTAACACTCCCAGCTCCCTCAGCTCCTGCTTGTACCTCCAGTTGTTGGATTGAAGAGGAAGGCAGTTTACCAAGTCCCAACACTTGAAAGTTTAGAAATGCAGACTTCAATTGCATGGCTGATCATAAGTCAGTCTCCTTTCATACCTACACAATGACAGAATTAGGCTTCCTCATAGTTCCTGGTAGTGTTACAGGCTCCTGATGCTTTATCTACACTGATTGCAGTAACTTTACTACAAAAAGATCTGTTTTGTTCAGTGAACAGATAATTTTTGAAGTTTATGCTTATCTGTCCTCTTAAAATGGCAAAAGTTACATTTCAAAGCATGAAATTTTGCTTATTTTTTAGTAATCTGATAATTCTACTTCTAGAGTCAAACAAGAATAGTTTTTTAAAAGTTTACTTCGGTGTTTTTATGGTCACTTGACCTAAACTTGTCTCTCCCCTAACTACTGTCATCAGAGTGTCTTCCACAAAGCCCTACCACTTGAGATTATCAAAAGATACATTGAAACAGTACAGGGTTGAATATTTCAAGCTATTGGGTGTGTAAGACGTCCTTTTGAAAGCAGCTTTCACGCTTGCTGCTGTTAGGAGAGTAGAATACAGAAGGACTTGTCTCCTGTCTTCCTTTCATAATGGGGAGCTGTGCCCTGATGATCGCAGAAGCATCTGCTCTCACCTCTAGCTTCCTATCTGTTCCCTGCTTCCCTTATTTCCCCAACTTCCAGTCAGGAAACAACCTCCTACTCCTTAGATGATGCAATGATAGAGCTTCACTGAGGACACAGGGTAGTATCCACCTTTTCTGTGTCACCTGGAGGAATTAGTAGTGCCCCTTGGGTTGCCAGAAGTGTTAGGATTCAGTAAATCAGCTTCTGCCTTGCAGTTCTAGGCTGACAGAAGCTCCTGTGGCCTGTGAGAAGCAGTAATACCTGCATGCAGCTCAAGTCATGAGGTAGAGTAACCAGAACTACTGGATAGTGTAAGTGTCCAGGTAAATCCAAGCATCTGTGAATCAGTGCTTCTTCAAAGCTGGAAAACTGGATCAAATAAATAATAGGAGCCCCTGAGTGATGCTTTGAAGCAGGACAGGAAGGTGTGTGACTGTGCGCTCTCAGCTGAGTAATCCGGGCAGTCGCTGACACAAGCAGTGACACAGTGACTCCCAGCTTCCCTCTGAAAGGAAGGAGCTGGCTGTGGGAAGCAGGGCTGCCCTGCACGGCACCCAGTTCCTCCCTAGCCAGGGGAGCTCTCTGACACCTCTACAGGCTTCATGCTCAAGGCAGCCAGCGACCTGGGAACAAAACAAGCTTCATTTGCTTCTGAAGGTGTTCTAAACTGGTGCATTCTCATTCAAAATCCACATTTTGCCTGCTCTGTTTTCTCAGAGACAGTTGTCTTGGAATGTACCTGTTCTAGAATATATAAGAATGTTGTTTCTTTGGTTCAGTACCTCTGAAATAAATTATTTATATAATAAAAGATTTTAAATATATTTATGGTTTATGGGACCAACAAATTATTATTTGACAAGTAGAATTAACCTCTAAAATTACCTTAAAGCATTTTTTGAAATAGTGCCTGTAGGTTCCATAGAAGCATAGCACATGTGAAAATGTTAAATTAGTGTTAAGTTTTTATGTAAGTTTCAAAATATTTTCACTTCTATTGCCATTTTGCACCACCACTCATAACAAATAAATTTAACTAGAGAGCCACAGACAGTTTTGAGTCTGTCCGTGTGTTTGTTTCAACTGGTTTGGATAGACACAGAGAACATTTATGTAAAAGAGAAATTATCCAGAGATATTTTAATTAAAATTAACTGTATTTGTATTGTGTTTTATGCAGTCTGCCATAGAACATGACAAGTCAACAGTTGAAAATGGGCTTTGTGTGATTTTTTTAATTTGCTTTTGTTTGTTGTATGTTTGTATTTTTGGAGTGCTGTCTAGTTTCTGTTTGGGAGCAAAAAACAATCAAGCCGTTGGATTCTCTAATTGCAGATTATAGCTGGTTGAGGAGTCATACACTGTATGTTTCTGATTATAGATTAGAAAGACAAATGCTTTTCATTTAGAAAAAATTCTTGGAAAAAAATCAACAGAAGAAAACTACTTTTAGCATTAAAAAAAAAAAGAAGTAATCTGATGAGGTTTTTTTTCAGTTATGCCAAGTGCTTGTTTAAGTTGTAGTAACTTATTTGAACTTCTGGAGTTTATTTAATTGGAATTAAATTCAACTCCCTCTGCTGTTGTGTTGATTCTGACCAGAGTAAATAAAGAACTAGTAGCACTTAGTATCACTCATGAAAGTCATGAGTGCTAAACAGTGGTCATCTTTTCTTCCAGCTTTCCACTAGTGCTTCAGTAGCTATCCTTACTAAAATACTCCAACTGCAGGAGTGTGATACATCCATGAAAATAGTATAGTAAGAATAATTACTCCAGCCCTGCACATTAGAAGAAGGCATTTGAAGTTGGATGTGCTTTTTATGTTAGCTCTGCGTTACAGGTGGTCATTTTTTTCTCAACACTAGAAGAATTTGCAGCACATTTTCATGAAAAATATGATGGCACCTAGTAGAAGAAAAGATTTTCCATGCTAAAGATCAACTTGATACTCAAACTGCAGTTTACTTAGGTAGCCTGGGGTTGCATTTTAATCTTACTTATTGTAGAAATAGTTTTCTAAATAGCTTTCACCTTACAGTTTGAAGACTAATACAACATGAGGGTAATGTTAGAGACAGCAAATTCAGCTTACTTTCTTCCACTTTTCAAAGGAAGTAAGGGTTAGAATGTCATGCTCACAGACACTTGCTGACTGGTTTCATTTCCACCTGCTGCATGAGGAGAGGTGAAGTGTGGGGGAGTCAGTGACTTCAAGCAAGGTGAAGAAAGTCAGCCATAATCCACTGGAATTGGCATGACCAGGTGACAGTCAGTGGTCATCTGGCCATTTATTGTAGGCAGTGGGCGGCCAGGCTGTCCATGGGTGTTCTGAACTGACCACTGCATGTGGTGTGTCCCAAACAGCCAGTAAGCCTGACTTGAGGTTGTCACATGTGGGTGAAGGACCTACACAAACAGGAGCACAGGGTGGAGCAGCCTAGGAATGCTGTAAACTTTTAAAGAGCCTGAGGGTGTTGTGGAGAGAGGAGAAGCTGATAGTGCCAGGTGAACTTGGAGACAGAGCACTCAGCAGGGCTGGGGAAGTGTGGGGTTGGAGATAGCTGGAGTGGGAGAGTTTTGTAGTGTTGCATAGTTCTTCTCTTCATGGCCCTCTTATCCAGTGCGCTGCTGCCTGCCTTCAGGGAGGGTAGTGGGACATGAGTGTTTTTATAATATATGTGCTCAGTGATCTGGTACCCTGATGGAGTTGCTAAAGGTCCTTAGCACTCACCTGAAGGCACAGATAGGTGACTCTGAAATGCCATCTTTATTTCTGTTTTCCACTAGGAGCACAGAAAAAAGGGAAAAGAATGGCCAGCAAAACAAACTGAGAAAACTAAAAAGCAACTTTTCCCACTACTCTGAACAAAGACAGAATTGGTGTATTCTCCCACATGAGATATACCCTTCCACCTGCCATGTAGCTATTTATGCTCAGAATGATGGAACTTACGGTCCCCCACCCTAATACACTTCATCAGTAGGCTGGATTAGCAACAGATGATACAGGCTGCTCTGTGAGGTCATAATTCTGAGTTCTGTTCTTAAGCACTAGAGCAATGTTATCCATATGTGGAAAATCAACGGTTCATACTAAAATTACTAATTTTTAACAGACTGAACATCCAAAGGACCTTCCAAAAAATGAATCTGACCATAACAAAGAAGTAATGGGAAAGAATGTGGCGTTACTTGCTCTGAGTAATATTATATATATATAATTTCAGCTGCCAGAACTTGTATTGCTTTACAAAAAATGCCTCATTAGTGAAAAGAAAACCAATTAACCATATAAAACTGGTTTGCAATATTACTGGTGCTTGACCTTTATGAAACAAACTATCTATTTTCATTTTCTGTAGGGTCCCAGAGGTTTATATGAATGTAATTCTGAAGTTCTGAGAGTGGGATTTGAATAAAAATAAAACAAAAATGGACACAATAGGAATTTGTTCTTCTCTGCCCTATGTTGCAGTGTCATTGGCCTGCAGTGAAGTATAAGTCATTATTTTCCCACAGGCTATGAAGCAGAGGTTGCAAATCTTTTTCTAGTGGACTCTGCTTTACTTTGTAAAGCAAGTTAAATACTTTACTTTGAAACTTGCTTGAAATTCCTAAAGATTTTATGCAAAGTAAGATAGGTTTGTGGTAGTATATTTTACTGCTTGTGGATAGAATCTTAAAGGGGTTAAATCTTCAGGACAATCAATGTGGCATTTTGTGAACATGACTTTTTTTTTTTTTTTGTAACAAGTGTTTCAGGTCTCCATTGTTAATCTCATTCCCAAATTCATTCTCCTCCTCCTTTTGTTTAAAATGTGACTGTTGAAGAGGATTAATTTTGAAGTTTTGAGTCCCAACACACATGCACACAATTTCCCTCCCTCTACTCTTAATTTTGATCCATCTTTTGACTTGTTCTAACTTTGAAATTCCAAAATTATCCGTTGGCTTTGGGGACTGAATTCAAGCAGCAAATGCTTGATCACTTTGGAGCACCATATAACCTACTTTCCAGTTGAGATGCCAGTCACATTTTAAGACTTAGGATATGCACCAGGTATTTTTTTAGTACAACTGCCAAAACCCCTCCCTAGGGAGGCTTGATGATGTGATTAAAAGCAGTTCTGAAGTTTTCATGGTTCAGTAAAGAGCAACTCTTCTGTCTCATCTACTTTGGAACAGAAGCCATAGCTAGTGTGGGTGACTTAGTGTCGTTGCTGGAAATTATTCTCCAGTGTGAATGCATCCTGTCTGAAATACCTGCAGGGAGCACAGAAATGTTACTTGCACACCTCAGATAAGTAGATGTAAGTGTGTAAGCCAGGTCTCTAGTGCAAAAGTTGTCCCACTTAGTGATTCCTCACTCTTGTGAGCGATTCACTTCTGTGCCAGGAGGTTTTGCAGTAGTTTTAGAACCGTGGCTGAATTGCTGTGGTTGATCCAAAAAGAGTCTGAAAGCTCAAATGATACTGATCAGTGCATTGATCATTTTATAGTTGGGTGTGTGGATGTGTTTAATAAACATGTATCCATTTTTTTCTCTATTTTTTTATTTTTTCAGGGCTGTTAAAAAACCCAACCAAAAGTCCACAAAACACACAACAAACCCCAAAAACACAAAACCAGCTTTATCTCCTGTTACATTTTCATTGGATGGCTTCACTCTTAGACACATATAGAAATGTTTGGTGGCCTTTCCTGATGAAGTTAGTATGGGATAAATAGTTTTAATATGAATAAGTTTTATGATTGAAAGTACTGCTCCATTTTTTTCCTGAAATTCACAGATATGGTAGGAAATGTAGTGTCTCTAATGAATGTGGGAGTGTTGTTATTAAAATGTGAACAAAGTTATTCTGTACTTTGCAAATTGGTGAAATATTTGTGCCACTGTTTGCTGCTGCTTCTTAGGGACACAGCAGGTCAGGAGAGATTCAACAGCATTACCTCAGCTTATTACAGAAGTGCCAAGGGAATTATTTTGGTGTATGATATCACCAAGAAGGAAACATTTGACGATTTACCAAAATGGATGAAAATGATTGATAAGGTATGCCTTAAGTATTTTCTTTTTACCTGCTTTTTTTAACAAGGATTTTTTTTCCCCCTCAGAGAAATTTACAGCATGGGTTTAGGATCAATAAACTACTGTCAGATAGTTTGCACTGATTACTTTTAGCCAGGATTTAACGTTGATGTGTTTTGCTTGCAAAATGGTTGTCCATTCCTGCTTTCTTGAACTAGAATTGTCCCAGTTTGAAGTGTCAGTGAAAATCTGTAACATTGCTCATTTACCTTTGCAGTGGGGGGAGGGGGGTTTGTTTCCTGTCTGTGAAATAAGGTCATTGTGTTCATTCTTAGATAAACCAGAGCAGCTAGTTTAAACTAGAGCAGCAGTTTTGAAAATGAAATTTAAAAATTGAAATTTTTTGAAATAATGTTTGGGAAGAACATTTACCTATAAACTATATTAGTGTGGTAGTGGAATTGCCCTTTTTTTGTATTGTGTTTGCATTACAAAATCTTATGTTTCTAGGTGTAGTTAATTAGACATGTTTTAATTGCAGTATGCTTCAGAAGATGCAGAGCTTCTATTAGTTGGAAATAAACTGGACTGTGAAGTTGATCGAGAGATTTCTCGGCAGCAGGGAGAGAAGGTAAGGACAGGTCTAGAGGCAAAGCTGTTGTGGCATTGCTGATGATGGTCTGTGGCTACTCTTGTTCAGACTGCTGGATGCAGGAGGCTTATTGAGAGTGGTGGTGGTGGTCTCAAAATCCATGTGATGATTGCAAGTGTTCCTGCTGGAGTTGTGTGTCTTTGGTCTAAAAAAAGAGTAAGCTGCAAGTCAGCTTCCACTGTACCAGTGGTGTAGGGCATACTCCTTTCTGGGCTCTGAAAGGGGGCATAGTGAAGACTTGAAGTAAAAATGGAGATCTCTAGTCAGGAAATCTTTGTGAGCCTTCTTTCAGATGTTTGCTTCTCAGTACTATTTTTGGACAGGCAGCAGCCCTGCTTTGATTATTGGCTCGCCTTTGTTTTCATGTTCCTTTTGTTCTCTTGCAGCCCCAAAAGTGTTAAGGAAGCTGGCAAGAGAGTATGTTTGTAGTGTGATACTCAGCACTGTCTTAACCAGAATTATGTCAGTATGGGCGTACACAAACATCTGGAAATGAAGGTTTATTCCAAATTTTTTCAGGTCTTGCATCTGTACTTTCCTTTTCTACATTTTGAATAATAAAGTTGAGATTAGCTGTTCTGAGAAGTTCTTCCTTTTTGGCAGTCTGCAGCAGTACATGTCAACTGAACACATGAATTAGGTCTGGAAAAATGCAGAGTACTTTTCTAATAAACCTATTTTAAGCAAAAATTAGCTATATGTTGCAATATTTTCTCTACCATGCAGATTCAGGATTATTAATTAAATTAGATTTCCATCTCAGATTTGGGGAAAGTTGTGTGTTTGGGGGTTTTTTTATGGTTCCATGAGGAGAATATATTTGCTATCTGTAACTGTTGGCACATATCTTCATTAAGTTATTTTATTTTATCTCCCTTCAGTTTGCACAGCAAATAACTGGGATGCGGTTCTGTGAAGCAAGTGCCAAGGATAACTTTAACGTGGATGAAATATTTTTAAAACTTGTTGATGACATTCTGAAAAAGGTAAAATGCTCAGGTGGTAGTATTCCTCTGGTCACACAAATGGTCAATGTTTAAATAATGACTGCACATGCTTGGGAGGACAGAGAGCAAGTACACATTGTCAGGTGAAATTTTTGGATAATACATAGTGGGGATGATGCAGCTCGCAGACTGCTGCATTTCACTAATAAGACCCAAAAGACCCTGAAATTGAGGCTTTGGCTGTCAGTGAACTCTTGAAATGAGTTCTTTCTCTGCAGATGACTGTTTACAGGTGATTTTTCTTTTCTTTAAGATGCCACTGGATGTTATAAGAAATGAGTTGTCCAACAGTATCCTGTCCCTGCAACCAGAGCCAGAAATCCCACCAGAACTGCCTCCTCCAAGGCCACATGTCCGTTGCTGTTGACTTTTTACTTCCTCCAGAGTGAAAAATATGAGCAGGAGGGTAAAGAAAGTATCTGTACTACTCTGCACTACAATCATTTGGCAGTTTCTCGTTGCACTTTGTTATTCGAGTCAGAGCTACACACTAACTTGTAAATATGCAAATATGCAATCCTATGTAGGATTCAACTATAACATTTAATTATTACCCCTCTCCCTCACAATGATGTTTCGTTCATTGCCCCAGTGTTATAAATACTGTACAGTCGGTGGGGGTTTGCCACACATCCAGTTGGGGAGGAGGAGAAATTAAATCTATACCTATTCTTGACCTATAAATGTTGTAATAGTTCTTTGTTATTATAAACAGGCAGGCAGAAGCTCTTCTGGTATGAAGATAAGTATATGGTGCTTTGCTAACTATTTTAAAGACAAATTTTTTAAAAACAGAGGACTTTATGTACAAAGCTTCCATAATCAGCATTATGTTTCCTTTTAATGTAGTGAGAACATTTTTGGCTGTAGCATCCTCTGCTGACTGGATTTATTGAAAAGCTAAGTTTAATTTTTGGCAGTCTTTTATTTATTTTGTTGAATGCTGCACCCTTTCTTTGTGTACCGAGACATCACACCTGGTGCAGATCTAAGATTGCACTTTGAAAAAACATATATAATTTTCTGCATAAACATAAATTTGGTTACAAGAATCATTAAGTTTCAATAAAATAATGGAGATATATCAAGCTCTAAAAAAAGGTATAAAAAAGCAATGCTGCTGTCCTAGACAAATTCTTGAGAAAAAAAAATTAAGATGATACATTTTCCTGTGTTAAGGAATATATATGTGTATTTTTGTCTGGACATCTGTAGGGATGGGGGAAGGGAACCTAAGGTAAAATTATTTTCTTTCCTAATGGTGGAAATTATTCCCATCAAGCAAATACTGTGTTAGGATTTTGTCTGATAATGAACTTGTGAATTATATCTTTGGTATATCTTTTATTAAATGCACTGTTTAGTTTAGCTGTGGTAAATCAGTAGATACATATTTGAATAACTTGGTGTGTCCTGAATGTTGTGGTATTGAAAAACATTGTGGTCTTTCTAAACTAATGAAGTGCAAATAAAATTTTGTATTTATGAATGACAGTGGAACTGCACCTGTTATTAGAATGGCAAGTATCAAGTGATGGGTAAAAGGTAGAATCTGGAATATGGAGCAACACTTGTGTTAATTTTGTTATGATTTAATTTTCTGTTTGACAGTTCTTTAGGTGTAGTGGGAAGAGCAGCAGACATTAGTTGTTCACCTTGGTCACTGCTCTGTTGGGAGAGCAGCTGATGACCTGGCCCAGCTGATATCTTCAAATAGCATGTGACTGCTTGTCATGCTGCCTTAGCAGGTGGTCGCCAGACTATTAGTTACACTGACAACACAAGTATGAACCAGTCTTTTTCACACTACAGCTTCTCTACTTCGCATTCTCTGGTGCTGGAACCCATTTTGTCACCTTTGCCACTCTTCTAGCCAGAACTGGCACTGAACACTAAAGTATACCACTGACTTAAACAGATTCTCTCTGTTTTATGGGAGAAAAAAAAAACACAACAAACTGCTAACACACACCAAAAAAAAGCCCTTATTTCACTGAATAAGCTCTGACATTCTGAATCCAATGCCATGCAGGCCTGTAGCACACCTGGATTTCTACTGAAAAACTAAGGAAAGCATGGTTGATATTTGTGCTTATGTCTTCTGCCACCTTGTGCCTAAACAGTTCGCTTTTTAAAATAGTAAACTTACAGTTTACTGTCCTATTGGTAAGATAAAATGAATTTCTAAAGCACTTCTAGGAGTTCAGATGATACTGTGGGCAATAGCAAGGAAGGGAAAATTATGGAAAGTGGGTTTTAACTTGACAACCATTTTATTTTAGCGGATTTGTTTTTATTTGTACTTAGAAATTTGTGATTTTTTTTCCTGCAGTTTTTGAATTTAATAAAAATTAAGAAATTTGACTTAGATAAACTTTCTTTTTGTAATTCTGTGCTGTTTGTATATAGGCAGATTGGGATCTCAGTCTCTTGTACCAAAAATTAAAAACTATTGCATTTAAGAAGGATATATTTATTTGAGTGCTTGAATGTGTGTTATTATTCATTAGAAATCATAAAAAAAAAAAAAAGGAAACCTGTTTGCTTTCTATCCATTATACTATGAAGAGGGTTTTGTCTCCTGATTTTATCTCTACAGCTTTTATATTAATCAAAACCAGTGTATTAATGCCCTTGCTCCACCCAGCAGCGATTAGTGGTGGGATATGGGAAGAGGGGAGGAGGGAAAAATATTCATGCTGCTTCCTTGTCTCACGGAAGTTCAGCAGTCAGCCCAGCCTATGTTGGCATCTAATGATGGACCATTTGAATGGTCTGCACAACCCTCAAGGATCACAGGATGGAAAAAAAGGGCTCAGTGAGCACTGCCACAACTGTGGTTGCACATCATTGTTCTTTAGGAGCCCTGGTTAGAGGGGGGCTATTCCCACTCTTCAGGGAGTGTGTGGGTGTTGTTTCCTTCTAACACTGAGCCCAAAAAGCTTTTTACACTTAACTCATCAGGTGCTGTGAGGTCCTTTAGTCCTGGCAGGTTCTTCATGACGGTCAAAATAAATGTGTGAGCATGCCAAGCATAAAACAGGAGTGTCAGCTGCTCTGAAATAGTGGGGGATTCTTGACTTTCTTGAATCAGAGAAATAATGAAATACTGAAATTGTTAGATACAGTGTGGTCATTGAAGGGTGGTTTACCTCTGATTTCAATGTAATGGGGAATTAATACAGTGAATTCCTGATACTGTATTACATCCAGTTAGCACTTTTACCAAAACTAAAATTCATATCTGTTGGGAGACTCAAACAATATTTGATTGTGTCCCTAAACTTTTTAACCTGACTGTAATGGACATTCAGCCAGTGAGTTGAGTTAACAGAGCATTTCTTCACAAGTGAACAGGAAATAGGAGCAGTGGAAATTTGTCTCATGTCTAATAGTCACAACACAGAAAAAAACTGAAACCACTGGCTTACCAAGGCATCTTGAATTATGCACTGTTGTCCTGGCTGTGCTAGAGAAATAGTGACAGTCAAATCTACCTTTCACTAGATTTCTCCTTCAGAGCAGAGATACACAACTAATATTAAGATTTTGTTGAAGAAAGATGAGAAGAAGGTGGGGGGAAAAGGACTGGAAGTTAAAATACCCAAATTAAATCTCCTCAGCACAACTTTAGGCCGTTTCCTCCTTTTCTGTCACTTGTTACTTCGGAAAAGTGACTGATGCCACCTGGCTATAGCCTCCTTTCAGGTAATTTTTGAGCACAATAAGATCTCCCCTGAGGCTCCTTTTCTCCATGCTAAAGAACCCCTGCTCCCTCAGCCCATAAGCCTTGTGCTTCCCCAGCCTCATTGCCCTTTCCTGGACACTCCAGCACCTCAATGTCTATTTTGTTGTGAAACTGAACAGACTGGATTCAAAATGACAGAAAGTGGCTCATTGAACACTATCGGCAGCTACCTCAGGACCCTTGGATCCCATCCAGCCCTGTGGACTTGTGTGTGTCTTAACTGGTGTAGCAGGTCACTGACTCTTTCCCTTTGGATTGTGAGGGCTTCATTCTGCTCCCCATCCCTGTATTCCAGCTTGGGAGGCTGGATCCCCAAAGAACAACTGGCTTTACTATTAAACATAGAGGCAAAGAGGGCATTAAGTCCCTCAGCCCTTTCCTCATCCTTTGTCACTGTTTACTCCTGCATCTTATAAAGGGTGGTAATTCTTCTTAGCCTTCCTTTTGTTGCTGATGTATTTATGGAAATGTTTTTAATTGTCTTCTATGGCAATAGCCAGATAAGTTCTAGCTGGGCCCTGTTGCTTCTGATTTTTTTCTCTATATAACCTCAACACATCCATATAGTCCTTCGTTTCCTACCCATTCTTCCAAATGTCACAAACTTTTTTTTCCTGAGTTTCAGCCAAAGCTTTGATCAGCCAATCCAGTCTTTTTCTCTGCCAGCTCATCTTTCAGCACAAGGGGATGGCTACTGCAGCTTTAAGATTTCCTTCTGGAAGCATGTCCAACCTTCTTGGCCTCCTTTACCCTTCAAGACTGTCTCCCAAGTGGCTCTCTTAACCAGAGATTAATGTAATTTATTTTAATCTGTTGTATATGTCACCACACTGAAGGAGCTGGAATTTCTGGCAGCAAAGGTTTTGCCTGAATTGGTTTGCCTTTTATCATTCTTGTTTGTGAAAGTGATACCATAAAATGATCATTACTACTTGATCATTACTTCCTGCTAGATTTAAGCAGGGTTTGAAATTTGGAGGGTCTTTTTGACTTGGGCAAGGATTTTCAGTTCATCCAGTTAGCCCTGGATGCCAGCAGTTTTCTTACAAACCTAGTGCTGTTTGTCTAAAGGGGGCTGTTCTGCTGGCTGTCAGTGTGGGCATTGGCTCTGGGGTCCTTTTTGTTCCATGCCATTGCTTCTGTGCATCAAAATCTCTCTAGTTTGGAAGCTTTGTAGCAGGTACATTTCTGGGGTAGGAAGGAAAGCAAGGTGCACAGGAAAAGGGCAACAGAGCAACCAAACTAGTTTAAAAAGAATGTGAACAAAACTCTTTTCTAGACAGGCAATGGGAAATGCAGCCTGTTTCCAGCTTGGTCACTTTTCTGTGTTGGGAGTTCATTGCCATGAGTTCATCTCTGCAGTCTGAAAAACAGAAAGAAACTGCCCCAGCCAGCCTGGATTCATTCTCCCCTCTGGTGCTGGCAGTTTCTCACTCAGTGGAAATGGGAGCAGTTTTGCTGAAGCAGAGTGTTTTTCCTCTAATGGAAACATCTCATTGCTCTCCTGATGGCAGCTACAGTCACTCCTTGGGGAGAAAAGGCACAAATACTTGGACTGTGCCTTTCAAATTGCTACCATCTTACACAGATTCTTGATTGTGCTGATTGCACATCTTCCTTTTAAAGTAGTTTAAATGGGTCAGTTATAACGAGATGTTAGTCCTTAATGTTTTTTATTTCTTGTTGAAAGATGTAAAACCGGTTTGCTTTAGTTTTTAAAGCAATTTAAAATTGAAGTTGAATTTGCTGTTGAATTGAAGTTGAGTTTGTTCTGTCCTAGAATGTGTCAGAATGGCTGCATTAGACACTGTTCACCTTCCTCTTCCTTCTGGCTTCTTAGAACTCTTCAGAGGGTCAGATACAAAGGTGGAATAAAGAAGTTTACATTAAATAGTGAAAAGCTGAGGTGCCAGAGTTCATATGAGGCTGAAAGGAGGAGTGCTGATCAAGGTGAGGTTTTGTGGCACGGCTGGAAATTGCTGCCAGGACGGGCACTGTTGGGGATTGTCCATTAGGGGTCAGTGGAGCTCTGCCAGTGGAGGAATCTGTTCCCTGCCCTGTTGGATGAGCAATTCCTTCCCACCGCTCCCTGCCGAGCAAACGCCTCTTCCGTCTGAACTCTTGCTTTTTCCAAACCAGCGACATAAAGTGGTGCTTGGCTGTGGGCACTGAAAATACGGCCAAAAAGATGCACGAGTGTGGTGTTTTGGTACAAGGAAGGAAGTACTGAAGTATTGGAACGATACTTTGTTTTCTGTATGCAAAACTGTGCTTTCTTGAGTATCTTTTCTGGCAGAAAAGCTGTTCTTAGCTAACTTCCAGTTAGCTAGCTGCATGATAGATACAATCTGTTTAGTTGTACTTCTTGATGATCCCCTTCAGTGACTTATTCAACAGTCAGTAAGTATCCAGATGGGCCTTCTTAATTTCCTAATAAATTAAGCAAAATGCCAAAAAAAAAATAGACAAAAACAAAACAAAAATTAAAAACCACCACCCTCAGTGTGATTTATTACCTTGCGTTTGCTCGGGACTCATAACAATTTTTTTTATTCTTAGAATTTCCTGTGGAATCTGTTTTCTGTACTTGATTAAATGGCCTGGAGTGAAACTATTTTTCCTTCCAGCTCTGGCCAAAATATAGGTAAACTGTCTCTTGTCAAAGGTGTTTTCCTTAAAATTGTAAAGGTAAACTTTATTATTTTAATGCTAGGTACTATAGAGTTCTGCTTCAATTAATTTTTCCTCAGGGATACTGTTGTGTCACAGAGGATTGCAGGGTCAATATTTTAAAACTAAATTTTATGTCAGTCTGGCCGTGTGCCAGCCATTGCAAAAGAATTCAGCTTCCTGTAGATCCTAACAGATAGTTCTGAAATACTTTGTTTTATTTTGATTAAAAGTTTTTATTTCCTTTCCTGAAAATGATTTTGCCTCTTAGAAAAGAGAAATCCTGGTTGGTGTTGGCTGATTTTAGTGGTGATGAGGGAATTAAGTTGCTTGTTTAGATTAAAGCTGTTATGCTTTCTTCTAACCCAGAGTTCCTTATCATGCTCTCTAAAGCTGCCTTATGTTGTATTTAAGGATTATAAAATCTACCGTGTGTATCCCAGTATGTTCGTACACACAGTCCCACAGACACCTGAAGAAAGAAGTCAGGGTTTTTCCTCAGGGATAGTGATGCAGATGCACAGTAGCCATGTAAACACAGACTTTATGGAATTGTCCAAGCTTGCCTGGAAAGACGGAAGGCAGCAGTGGAAGGCAGTAGAGAGGAGGAAGCCAAAATGTTTTAACTGCCAAATTATAAAACCATTTTATGTTCCAGGCTTCTGACTTGCTAGTCCTTCTTGCAGGATACTGCAGCTGCCCCTAATGGGGTTTTAGTAGCCTGTCAGGGGGAAAGGACAAAATCCAAAGAGCTCCAACAACCACTGGAAGGAAGAAGAGACCAGAACTTGCATTTTCAGCCAGAGATGACCTCTGGATAAGGGCATTGCTTTGTTTGCTCCAGTACAGTTTTGATTTTTACGAACAGAGAAATGGAAGGGGCTGCTCAGGCCTCATTAACTTAGTCCCCTGTGTTATCAACAAACATAAAATGGAGACTTTTTCCCCACTGCAATCCTAAAATAGATAAGGATTTACAGAAAATAAAGTTTTTCCCCTGCTGGGCAGGAAGTCTTGATGGTAAACTTCTGCTGTCCCTGAGCTGAGATGAATCATAATAGCAAATTTTTTTCTCAGGAATTGGTCCAATTGCTTGTATTTTTTTAGACCCATGTGGATTATTGATATTTTCAATATACTGTGGTGGTAAGTGCTACATCATAAAAATAGACTATGGGAAAAAGAGCTCTTTTAATTTTGAATTTATCATTCGCTAATTTGTTTCATTCCCCCAGCATTCTCTTACAGGAAGAAACAGTTGAACAATTGTTTCCTTACTACCATTTCTGTGGTAAAATAACTTCCCATAATTTTAAGATCTTGTATCAAGTGTTTCCATCAGTCATATCCTTTGCAGCCTTGGCAAGTTCTGTTATCTTCAGTTGTTCCTGTTATTGAAGGCATTTCATACCTTTAAACATCCTTTGCCCTCCTTTGTACATCTTTTTTTTTTTTATAATCCCTTTTCAAGAGGGCCAGAACTACGTTCAAAAATGTGGTTTCAGCATCACTTTATTGATGCTGATCAGACAATACCTTCTTATCATTTAATCAGCAATTTATCCAGAAGAGGAGTTTTGTTCCATGGCATCTTAGTATCTCTAGGAGCCTTCAGTAAGAGATGTGTAGAATGGCTTTTATAAATCCAGGTAAATAAAGTCAAGCTGATTTAATCACTCTGTGATGGCTGGATATAACAGATATTCTTAGATCCCCAATATTATTTTTCTACATGACTAATGCTCTTTGATTATAGTATCTAACAAGTATCCCAAATTGATGTCTCTCCAATGTCCCTTAGAGAATTCTCCTCAGTGGAATGTGTGTGAGAGGGAAGAAAAAATGGCTGGTTTTTGTACAAGACATGTATAGTCACCTCTCCAAAGAAAGCACAGGCAAGTTACACTATTTCTGTCACTTTATGTGCAGCTTAAAAGCAGTTCAAAAGCTTTGAAAATCTCCACATTGACACATTTAAAAGTTTAAGCTTGGCTACATTTGACATCCTGCACCACTAGTGCTGGATACAAATCTATATCAAAATAACTCCCTTTTGCAGGCTTTTGTGGACTCTATGCATCCAGACAAGGATTACTTAAACTGGCAAAAAACACATCTTAATTAAAATCAGTTTGTTATTCTCAAAGTTGTGTTATAAGCAAAAACAGGGACATGCCTTATTTGAGAAGCCAAGAATTTAATGTTCATGTAACTGAAATTTCAGTAGACTTAAATAAAATGCAATGAATGGTTACAAAGATTTTACTCCAGTTACGAAGTTTCACAGTCCCTATTATCCAACTAAATTAATACATCTCACTGTATGAAAAATAATCAATTTAAACTGTTGCAGAGAAAGGCACACAAACACATGCACACACACTGAGTGGGGTGTGGTGTTTATGACTGGGTTTTCCCCTCTTCCTTGCCAAGAGGAATGTGATGCTGGCAACTTCTTCCTCATCTAGGTTCCACGTGGGGCTATTTTCATTAGCATATGTTTGCTGATACTTGAATGGACCTTGCTTTTTTTCACTGCTCTGCAAGTGCATCTCGTCTGCATTTGCAATATACAGTGCATTTTACATGTGTTGGATAATGCTGTCTGCTCTCTTGTGCTCCTAACACTAGTTTTGCCCAACTACAAGTTGTGAGTATTTTTCTTTAATTTACCATTGATGAGTATTTGCATTCTAAGTGTGATTCCAAGCCCCCTCTTGTCAACCCCAGCCTGTATTTGTCTAGACCACATCCAGTATTCCCACTTTGAAGGCCTAACTGTTATTCCTGTATAATTGCACTGGCTGCTGTATGTGTGAGTCCCAAATGCATCTTTCTTCGTAGAATAACCAGCTGCCACTGCTGTCTCTACAAAAACAATTAGATCATGTGATTAAAATAAGCAAAATTGATTAAAATAAGCAAAAGTACATAGAATGGGGAGTAGCTGTCAGTTCACTAGTAAAAAAGAAATTTTTGCAGCTAAGCAAGCTAGACCAAGGTTATCAGTCAGGCTGAGACAAGTTCAGCCAAAGAGGAGAACCAGAAAACTGCTGTAATAAGCATCAGATTAAAGAGGCATCATTTACAGCAAAAAGATTAGCAAAACAACTTGCTGTTTTCTATACATAGCTGTAGATCCAAATTAAAACAGGAGAAGGTTGTATATGCTTATGTTATGGATGCTGTGCCAATCTTAACAAGTGATGTGATCCAAAATGAGCAGTTCTGCTGCAATGAGTTGGTGCTGGACCTTGCCAGGGAAGGGATTGCTCAGGGCTTGCTGTGGTCTGGCCTTGGGCAGCAGCTGCCAATGGCAGTTGAAATTTGCTACCTGTGCTCCTAAAGAACAGCTTCTGATTTAGACTCCTTGGGTAGATATCCTCTTCATGTTCTCCAGCACAGTTGTGTGACATGAACCAAAGTGCAGCAAGAGGGAATGGTCCTGATCTGAATGAAAATACCCATGTAGGTATGCCTTTTATGGGTTCAGAACCATGGTAAATCAAGCTTTTAAGTGACATTTTTTACTTACTGGAGCATTTCCCAGCAGTGAAGGAAGAAATTAAGAAATTAGGACTGGAACCAGGAAGCTAAGCAAAGCATGTGAAATGTGAGAGGGATATGAGGTTTCATGATAAATGCACTCAGGCAACCAGTGAGATACTTCTGCAGGGGCCGTGACAAGATATGAAATGTAGCTGGAAGAGACCAGGATCGTCTACACATAGATCAAGCTGAAAAATGGAGAAGTGCTGTCTGCAAGCCTAGATACACTCATGCTTCAGTGGGAGGAAAAAAATGGAAAGTAGCAATGGTGAAAGAGAAGCACACTTTAAGTTGAATCTCATTCTGTTAGGCCAGTCCGTACTTGTAATGTCTTGATCTCTTTCATGACAGCTGGGGCAGGAGACACTAGGCTATATAAAATGCTAACCAGCATCTTGAATTACAAAAGGCAGGGAGAAAAGATCTGATTCTGTGGTGAAACCATCCACTCAGAAAATGCTTTTCAATGCAAAAATAATAACTGCATGCTATTAGCTGTAATCGTAAACCTAAGCTAATATAATGTTGTTTTTATTCCCATTGAGTGGTTTCCTGTGAGCCTGGTCTTTTACATCTTCTTAATCCCTTCACATGCTACTTCATGCATTTTCCTTTCTAATGCTCTGCTTTTCTACCTGCTGTCTGTGTGCCACATGCAATTTTAGTGAGTGTGCAGGATTATCTATTTAGCAGTAGCTAGCACTGGCTGGCATTTGCATGCTACCTCTTTTCAATTCAATTACTGACTGTGCACAGGGCAGTAATTGCAGTTTCAGAAAGCTGAGGTTAATGAGTAAATTGAGTTTTATGTCTTCCTGGGTCAAAAGATAAAAATTATGGATAAAATGTATTTGTGTAGGAGAGATTTTAATAGTGGTGGTTGTGCCAGACTGTGCTGGAAGCTCATAAGGAAAGTTTAGGTGTCTGCTGAAATAGAAAATGTAATTGATAATGAAACTCAAAGGAGGATGGAAGAGAACTATTCTGTACAGTTCAACTTCTCTTTTTCCTCTAAATGGACACAGCACACAATTTGGCCAGTGATAAAAGCTGAACTTCAGTTTTTCTGCAATAAGATCAACTTTTGCTAGGCACTGCACAGCTCTAAGTAGGCATCATAAGTAAATATCAGTGTTTGAGAGACAAAAACAACAAAAAGAGGGGTTTGTCTGATGAAGGGGTCTAAATTAAAATTAGGCATTTGCTTCCAGGTGCCTGCCCATCTCTGGATAGATCAAAAAGCAATCCCTACAGAACATCAGTTATCAGTTTGATCAACAGGCATCAGGGCTCTTTAATTCAATCAGTCATCCAGTTCTAATCAGCTGCCATCTAGAAACTGAATTCCTGTTGAATTAATATGAAGCTCTTTTGTATGTTTGTATGTAGAGAAAGTCTAACTTGTCTGATCTCTTCCATGAGAAGAGGAGGAGGTTAAGCTGCAGTAATGGCTTTCTCAGAGCAGTGTGCCTTTTAAGGTCCACATCTCCCTCCTGTAGCAAAACAGACAACTAATTAAGA
This sequence comes from Zonotrichia leucophrys gambelii, assembly GCF_028769735.1. Taxonomy (NCBI): domain Eukaryota; kingdom Metazoa; phylum Chordata; class Aves; order Passeriformes; family Passerellidae; genus Zonotrichia; species Zonotrichia leucophrys. The sequence continues at coordinate 102,275,285 of NC_088171.1, read as the reverse complement.
TAAATAAGAGAGAAAATGCTAATGTGGGTCGGTGTGTGGGACACTCAAACCTCATGTCTCAAGTGCTGCACACCAGGCAGTAACTCAGCTGGGAGTCAGATCTGTCCTGCCTCTCTTGGACCATTCAATGCCTTATGCTTTCCTTCCTTCCTTAGATCCCCTCACCCTCCTGTGTAGAGCTTCAGCAAAGATGAGCCTGTGTCCTTCCTCCTCTGGCACACTGCAATAGCGCATCTGGACAGCCTCATCTCTGATCTCCCTTAAAAGCTCCTCATTAGAACGTGACTCAGCCATCGCTAGCACCTTGACCCCTCTCCTCAGTGCATGACCCATCGTGTCCCCTTCCATCTCATTTTACCCCATACAAAGCTGTGTTAGTGAGGGCTCAGGAGCTCAGTAACCACTTAGGGCTTCTACCACTCCATGTGCCCAGCCACTGCTACTTTAGGGAAGAGAATTGCAGGAGTGTTTGAGGAGAAAACGGAGAGAAAATGGAAAATGGGTGGGAGTATGTCACAAGTAGATTGGATTTGCATGGGAGAGTGGAAGTTGAAGAGAAAAGGAAGAAGACATGAGACTAGTCAAGCAAATATTGATAAGGAAAAATGTCCTCCTGAGTATTAAACCTGTATTGTCAGGCTGTCAGATTTAGTGGGGGAAGTGCCTGCCTTGTCAGTGCTAGCTGAGCTCCTGGTGTGCCCAGATGAGCCATGAAAGCAGCCTCTTGCCAGTCAGAAGGGAGCTGGCTGAGCCCTGTGCAAGTGGCACACCAGCAAGCAGGGCTCAGACCCTTGGATCAGGATCCAAGGAGCTGTCCCATGAAAGTCCCATGCACACAGAGACCTACAGGACAGGACTGCCAGGAGCCTCCAGAGCACTACTGCAGTGGGAGCAGAAGAATTAGAAGGAATGGAAAGAAGGAAAGAAGAAAGAAGCAGACAGGCTGAAATGGAAGAAACTAATAATATTAAAAGCATAGTCTAGATCTTGCCAACAAAATCATTAGCATATGAGTGGAAGCATCTTTCAACTAGAAATGATCTGTATGTACTTTGTTTCTGAAATATATAATGTCAGGCTACTTTTTTGGTGGACAGAAAACTTCAGCCCTCAGCTTTTGTTGAAACTATGTCAACTACAGCTGCAAAACCTCTTTTTCTAGCATTGCAATATGTGACATGACAATCCAAGTGATGTGCAAGACAGTAGAACCAAAGGGGAGATGCATTAATGTAGGTAAGTATTTTCTGCATTTTCTGTCCTGGTTTCAGCTAGGACAAAGTTAATTTTCTTCCTAGTAATTGGTACAGTGCTCTGTTTTGGATTTAGTATGACAGTAACATTGAAAACACTCTGCTGTTTCCCATTGTTGCTGAGCAATTTACAGCACTTTTTAGCTTCTTGTGCCCTGGCAGTGAGAAGGCTGGAGAGGCACAAGCTGGGAGGGGACAAAGCTTGGACAGCTGACCCCAGCTGACCCAAGGAATATCCCATACCATATGGCATCATGCTCTGTATATGAACTGGGGGGAGAACTGACTGGTACCACTTGGTGGTGAGCTAGCACATTGTGCAACACTTGATTTGTATATTCAAATTATTTTATATTCTAATTATTATTTTCTTCATTTTCTGCCCCGTGAAACTGTCTTTATCACAACCCATGAGTCTGAGTCTTCCTCCTCTCTCCCCCACCCCACTGGCGGGGGGCAGTGGCTGAGGGCTGTGTGGTGCTCAGCTGCCAGCTGGGGGTAAACCACAACAATTGGATGAACCTACTTAATGCCCATTGCATTATACCCTGTTCTTCCTCCCCTGTGGATACACAAGCACCTAAGCACATGTCAGGTAGTCTGAAAATGTTGCTGGCATTGAGAAGGGCAGTGTCCCTGACCCCTTGCCTCTGGCAGAGCTGCAACTAAGGAATGCCTCAAATTCTGAATTGGAGTCATGAGAGCATTTTCTCCCATTTGTTTATATTTTATGGCAGCTGAACAAAGTTTATATTTTAATGCAGCTGAACAAAGGTATATCGTGGTATTTCTTTGCCTCCATACCCCTTTTTTTGCTAATTTCCACATGATGAGAGTGATCTCTAATAAGGACTAGTAGTTATTTTCTAGAGACTTCCAGAACCATATTTCCTAATATTTCCATAACCAAGATGGATATTTCTAAGGGAATAACTACATGAGTGCTTGCAGCTGTGTTCAAAACATAGTGCAGCCAAAGTCTGTTGTGAGTGCACATTACACACCCAGAATTCAGTTCCAGACAGTGTTGGGGCTGCACTTTAAGAGATCATTTTAGTTCCTAGGCCTCTTAATGCTAATAAAAATTCTTGCTGTTGCAGGATTAGTCAATGGCAAAACCCATCTGAAAGATGATTTTTTTCTCCCACTGAAACTGTGGGTGGAGACCTGGGTTTGCATCCTTACTCTCTTAACTATTCTTTATTCCTGGCCAGAGCAGAATTGGTTGGGATTGTGATCCTGATCCTCTTTAAATATCCATTTAATAAGTGTTCTGTTTTTCTCATTATAGGAACAAATTTCAGATCTGAGATTTGGGTGTCTCTGTAGCTCTTTCCTAGGCTCTACATTATTATGTTAGCTTGTGGCTCTAGTCCTGAAAAAGAATGTAATTTCATCCTCACATTTCAAAAGGTTAATCTCTTCTCGTTAGCAATAAGGGGTCACATCACGTGGCTGGAAAAAAAAAAAGTAGCATACATCTGAATTTCCTACCCATGTGAACAGTGGAAAACTGAACAGGAGTGGGAAGGAGTCATCACATCATATACTAACTCATCTAAATCTGGATGCCTAAATTAGGTTCCTCCACCAAGTGGAATCAGAACGAGTCATCTCTGTCACTGTTAGGAAAGCCAAGAGAGATTAGGCTCTAATTTATTTAGCAAAATATTTGATTGTATTTTATTATGTGTTAAATATCTTATAAAGGTGCTCTGATTATCTTGCCTTCTTCCCAGCCTCTCAGCCTCTTAAACTGCTAATTTACTGATCCTGCTGAACTTTCAGAAATACACCAGAAAGTGCTTCTCCTGAGCTCTAGAGCTCAACAGGAAACAACAAAAAAACTTGAAGAAAGCCAAGACCAAAAAAAAATTCAGAAAAAAATTCCAGAGATGAAGTGGAGGAGCTGGAAATGTGTGTCACAGCCACAACAGTAGCTGCAGCTCTCACCCCACATGGGCTGTGAGAACTTAATTGGACCAAAATTGTCCACGCACTTAATAAATACTTGGGTTGAAGGGCTGAAGAAGGTCATGTCTTGAAGACCTAACTGCAGACAATTGATTGAGATGGGGCTAATGAGGTTTTCTAGGGGGCAAAAGTGTGACTCCAGCAGAGCCATAGAGGCAGGAGCTGTGTAGGAAGGGCCACCAAGCCCTTGGTCCTCAGAAGTGGATGCCCAGCATCCCCTGTGGGGCTGTAAGGGCTCCACTGCTGCAACAGCCTTCCTGCCATTGCCTTCAGCAGCCCAAATGTTGCAGGAACCTTTAATCTGAGCCTAGCTAGATGAAAGCAGTCACACGTGTAACTAGCAATGCCGTAATGGCAGCTTTGATTACAGTGTAGGTATCTTCAAAAATAGATGATCTTCGGAATCAAGGTCAGGATGTGATTATGAGAATTACAGGCTTTCCTAAAAGTGCTGAGGAAAACAAAAAACACAAACTGAGAAACTTATTGATTCTTCCACTTTAACCCTGATGACCAGCTACATCAAACTGATCTGCCGGGAGCCATCACTGACAAATCCACAATAAAAGGAGCACGGCGTGGATCGGCAGCAGACATCAGAAACCTTCCCAGAGGAGAGGTAAGGAATGTAGAGCTGCCCTTGTCGCTTCTCCTTTGGTAAATGACTACTCAAAAACCCTAATTAAGTTTCCATCTTTAAAATGTGATTTCCATTTGGTCCCTGATGTTTAAAAATAGTGAAAAGATTTCAGCAATTGATGACACTCTCAGTTGTACTAAATTAGAGCACAGAGGAATTAGGAGTTGCTGCTGGTGGTGTCGTGTAGTAATGGTATCTTCTTTTCTTCTTGCCCTTGCACCAGGTTGCTGTTCCCCAACACCACGCTCCAGGGCAGCAGCCACATACCAGAGAGGCAAATCACACTCCAGTGGTGCTTGGTGGTCAGAGTAAGTTTTTTATCACTTTTGACTTCATCTAGCCCTTGAATTCCTTCATTCAGCCTTGCCCATGCTTCCAGTCTTCTCTCACAGGCTTGGGGAAAGAGGTAACAATTTTGCCTTTGTGTATGTTTTTGACAACAGCTTAACTTTACTGACCACTATGGAAATTCTCTAGATTTGCACTGCTGTGAACTAAACTGGGCTCTGGGGATCCATGTGTGTGGGTTATAGACTCCTTAATTGCATGTGGGCAGCATTGTTCTCTGACTCAGAAATATCTTTGCCTTGGGAAAATATAATATACTCCCAAAAAATTATTGCTGTTCTCCATTCACAGACTTGATCTCTTTAACATTGCACTGCATTTGTCTTCACAAAATTTATTGGATTTATGGCAAAAAAGGCTATTAGTTGTTTCCACTGAAATATGTGAGTGATAAACACATCTGTTATTCTTTACAGATATGAGAATTCTTTACAAATCCATTTCTCACACTGTTATACTCCTGTACAGTAATTGGGCATGTTTTTGATTGAACAGTCCCTGGTTCAAGAGCGTGTCACCTGCTCTTAATATGAAGGCAATAAAAACCTAGCTGTGTGCTGTGTTTCTGGCACAGCTTCAGCTTTTCCACATTACTTAAATCGTGACCATATATTCCAGTTAGCTTAGGCTTCAGGCTTTAAAAGCTCAATGTGAGTAATGAAGGGAAAGCAATCTGATTAGCTGGTGGAGCTGACTAAAAGGCACCTTTGTTACAAAGGAGCTTAAAAAAGGAGTAAAACGACATGAAATGGATTAAAGGTATAATAATAATGATAGTATCAAACAGCATAACAAAGAAAAACATATGCATTCAACTGATATTAATATTTAATAGATGGCACAGGCATGTCCATGGCTTTATGTTCTTCTGTTTTAATGATCTTTACCATAGCTTGAGGTCCTTTGTCTTGTCCCCTTCTACTGACATCAGCTGGAGGAGACAAAGATTAAAACAAGGGTAATTTCCCCATGGTCTTTGCTTGGCACCATTTCTGCTTTGCTCAGCCATGAACTGAAGTTTAAAGGATGAAGTGCTGTCACTCAGGCTGATTCTCCCCTCCACCCATTTCTTACCAGGGTTAACCACTCAGCCAGTCACTGCAGGAACACGTGGCTCCTCTGCTACCCCACAGCATCATATTGGGAACAGCACCATAATCTCATTAGGAGGTTGAATTTGCCATTGAAGCTTGAATTCCCATAACAGGAGGGGAGTGGACTAATGCAATTAAGCAAATTAGTGTTTTGAGCCACTGCATGGTATCTGTCCAATACCATGAGCAAAGACTAGGTAGCTTTCTTCCACTCCTGAAAATAAAAGTCAACAAAACCAATACTCTAGTCCTCTCCCCATAGGATGTTCAGGGAAATACTGTAGCCCCCTCTCAGCTGTAAAGGTCTTTACAAATGGGAAGAAAATTTTTCACTTGACCTAAAACCAGAATTGCTTGTCTTTGTTTTTCCCAGTGCTCAGATCCCAGTGGTTCTGATTATTTTTATCAGTGTAATGTTTATGCTTCTAAAGGTAAAGTAAAACCAGAACATTTTGTTTTGCTCTTTTCTTATGGTATGTGACAGTAGTTACCAGATCAGAACAAAACTCCTGTTGATTTCAAATCTATTTTGATGTGAAGTGTTTCTTAAGTGCTATGAATAACTCTTTTAAAATACACTAGATTTTCAAGAGATAATTCCGGCATATTCAGTAATTCTCTAGAAATGCAGATTATTAAATGCCTAAAGCTGCGCTTTTCTGCCTTTTGTTGTGGGGTTTTGAGGCTAATCCAGTTCCCTCCTCCCTCCCTCACCCTGCCAAGTAAACAAAGCGGCAAAAGCGGACTGTAGCAAGAATCAGGAACCATAAATCTTTGAATAATATCCTGGCACATGGGTTTCAAAAGCAACATATTTCCCTGAGAGCCCAGGGGAGAGTGCGAGGGAGACAGGGAAGGAAGGGAGCAGTGGTACCCTGTGAGGATAATGCTGCTGTCTCCATCCCAGCATTTCTTCCTGGGGAGGAAGAAGCTGGGATGGCACGGGTAGGATGTAGGAGCCTCTTACGCATATCAATTACCGAGGAGGTTACGCCGCTGGCTGCCTGCCGTCTTCATCTTTGAATGAGAAAGGCAGGAATAACAAGTGCATTTTAGTGGATGTTATTGTGCTACCACTCATCTCCTCACAAACAAATCCCAGTCTGCCACCAGGCACTGCAGTCAGAAGGAGTGAAAGCATGGGTTATTACTAAATAAGGGCATTGGCTATGCACTCAACTTTATATAATACATGGTTCCTACCCTAAGCTGCTTAAAAAATAGATGTATATTATGTAGGCAGTATACATAGTCCCAAAGGATAGTGTAATCTTAGCATTTTTTCCTGAAAATGCGAGGGACTTCAAGACTGAGTCAGTGCTGAGAATATCTGTCACAAGCTTGAAAATAGAACATAGTGTAGATAATGCTGTGGTTATTTGAAAAGCATCACGAAGCTGAGTATTTCAGTGGCCACAAACTACCAAAATGTCAGAGCTGAGCTGGTACTGAAGAGACACTGATATGTGCTGAAACAGAAAATACAGGACTGAGTCTCACAAACAAAATGACCTCTGTGATGGCAATAGCCATACAGTTTGGATTAAAGTATTTTGATATTTATGGTATTGGATCAGATAAGGACAAATTTTTAAAAAAATAATGTTTTTAAATATTGTTTTTCCTCCTGGTACCATTACAAAACAGAATCAGGGGTTGAATTACTTTCCTATGTGAGTTCTTATGTAACACTGTAAAGTAGTCCTGTTTTGCCTATTTGGTTTTTCCCTTTTATCATGTTTGGATTTAAATGTAGCCCTAATCCTGCATATCCTGCTTTGAAAAGCTTAGATCTGTAATGCATTGTATGGTATCCTTTAAAAGGCTTTGCTCTTTACTGTGTGGAACCCTTGAGTTAACAATATAGATTTCAGTTCTTAACCTTATATTTGATAGTTTTGCTTGGCTTATATTCTTCTTTTAATACAATGTAAAATTTCAAATATGCATATTAATTGGTACATATTCTTGAAAGTTCTTCAGGGATAAACACCATAAATATGTCATTTTGGGGAGGAAAAAACAGATAAATTGAAGGCATATTTTATATCCATCATGAAAGGCTGTGACTGCTGTTCCTGCAGTGGATGGGTGTCACTTGCTCTTGAGGAGGTGAGGCAGGAAAGCACTGCCAAGTACCCATGACTCGCTTTTCCTGGTCACCTTTCATCCCATAGTGAGGTAATGAGTTCACTGAGCAGCTTTTATCTTTCTCCCTCTCCTTCCCTGTTCTCTTTTTGATGGTGTATTTACTGGCACTCTGATTTTCCGTCACACAAAGGTTTCAACAGGTGGTTTGCACAGCTCACCTCTACTACAGATGAGACATTAAAAAAACCACCAAAATGCAGCTCTGCAGCTGCATCTCTGCCTTGACCTACTGCCAGACTGAAACACAGTGGTTTCAAACTCTGCAAGCCTCTGGCATCTTTCTTACCCTGATTGTATTTTATGCTTGGAAAAAAGCATGAAGCACGAGCAGCCCCATGAAGATGGGAGGATAAGACCTTAAAAATTTTGCTGCAGGCAACAAGGATTTGATGAGAGGAGTAATGTGGCCAAAAGGACAAAGGAGATTTTGATACTCTGAATGGGCAGGGGTTGGAAGAGAAGAGAAAGCAGGAGATGGAGATAAACAAAGGCAGGGACATGCTTCAGGGAAAGTGTAGTAAAGGAAGAGAATCTAAATGCCAAAAGTGAACCTCACTTTTCATCCTCTTTTTGTGTTTCATACAGTCACATCAGCACAATAGGTATTCATCTAGAGCACAGGATCCATTGATAACTTTTTCATCTCTTCAGGAGTCTGTTAAAATAGTGCATGGCTTTGCCTCCTGAGTTAGTGAACTCCTGTCTTGAATGGAAAAAAGATGGTGTAACTGACCCCAAAATTAAAGCAACTAAGGGAGCTTTAAAGTTACAAAATGTGATAAAAATAATCAGCAACAATTGCCAGTTTAATAGGTATTGCAAATCCTTCTTGGCCTTCAGTGAAGAACAGGGGTTTTATAAAAACAGATAAACATCTCTGGAATGTGGAAAAAAGAGAATTTTAGTACAAAAGTCCAAAAGAAATGAGAAGGCATCCTGTTGTGTGGCTTACAGAGGCACTGCCACATCGAAATGAATTGCTGTTGACAGACAGCAAAAAGAATGAGTCAGGTGTGTATTCTTCACTCAGGTGATGGCTGTCATACCATAATGTTTTACATTATTCTTCACTGTTTATTGCTAAAGGGAATTGTCCCAGTTTTAATACCAGCACTTTGCCTGAATGAATCCCACATGCCTGTTTTTTGGGAAAAGTAATATTGATTCATGTAGAGCAGGTGCCTAAAAGCAAAGCAGAATATCAGGGAAAAAAGATAAAAATAATGACTCCTTAGTGTTCCTTTGCAGGAAAGGCTCTAGTTATGATACAAATGATACAAAATTAATGTATTCTTGAATTAAAAATGAGAGGTGGCACAAACATAAACTCATTGTTGTTGAAATGGAATTGCACTGCCATGTTCCTCATGAGTTGCCTCAGAGCAAAGCTGCTCCCCCTTGGAGGGGTGAAAGGCTTCTGCATGATTGAATCCAGAAACAGAGGGACATCCTCCTGCCAGGAAGGTCTGTGGTGTGTGGGGTGGATTTGCTGGAGGGAGGCACAGCCAGCAGGCATTGTACACAGCCCCAGTGTCTCATGCAGCCTCCACCAGTCCCTTCCTCCTCCCTACCCTCCATACTTGTCCCGTTCCTCGGCTGTTCTAATGGCCTGGAAAGGCTCTGGATGGCCTTGGGGCAGCCCGCGCTCCAAAGGATGAAAGGAGTCTTCAGGTTTTTCAGTTCTTCAGAGTTGTTTATTAATTCTTATCTACAATATTTTCTCCCGGCCCGACAGAGGTCCGCACAGCAAGCCAGCCATGAGCACACTGACTGCCCTCGGGGCGGTCGCTTATCTTTATACCAAAAACTACGTGTAAGATATTTACCTTTTCTCCCCAGTACCTTCCACCCTTATTGACAAGTGCACATTCAGTAAGAACCAATCTCAAAGTGCCACCATCACCATCGAAGATGGATGACAAGAAGAAGAAGAAGAAGGACAGGACATGCCCTAATTCCTCCATCTTGTCTCCTAGAACCCCCCTGTACTGAGATTCCAAAACCTGTGTTTCACACTATAATTAATCTATCCCTTCACCACTTATCCCCATGTGATCCTCCCATCCTCATACAGGTGTTACGTCCTGTGCAGGATCAAAGTCTAGCCACCAAACACTTCTGTCAATGTTCCAGGACTTCCAAGCCCCCCAAGGGTTGTCTCGGTGACTCTGCACATCAGGAATGATGTGCTGAGTTCCCACACATACTCTTCATCCACTTGGGAAGGGTGTGTGACACATGGAAGAGAGGGAGGTACAAGTCATTGTCAGGCTGCACTGGGGAAGTTTTCCAAATATACTGTAACAGGAAGTATGTCCTAAACCTAGGACGTTTTATTATGGTAGGGAGGTAATTGGTTGGAAGGTGGTTTTATTGTAACCTTGCTTTTCTTTTTCTCCTCATCCATGTTATGTCTCCTTCCTCCCAAATTTTCCACTTTGCTGTGTGATGATGATAAATTTGCAGAATTCTGGGTGTGCAATGTAACTTACAATCCGATGCTAGTTATCTGTAAGGTGTGCCAAAACAGGCTCAGCACAGATCTTCATAAAAATAATAAAAGTTAATCCAGTTCTCATCTCTGAGTTTTTCTCAGCACACACAGCTACAAAGCCCACTGGCTGGGGTTTCAGATAATGTTGACCAACACATTTCTTACTTTTAACCCACAGAGTAAATACTTTCAAAGCAAACTAAAGTTATGTTTTTAACTACTGAAATATTTCTTGACTGTCCTAATAAAGAAAAAAATTAAAGATGTTCCTGTGATACTCAACTGACCATTTTGGGTCTACAAACTCTCTGAGCTTTTCTACTGACCTTCTATCATTTTCCTTCAATGTAGGATTTTTCTCCCCCATTCTGTATTTACTCCTGTTGTTATCCTAAACTTAATTTTATATTTGTTAGCTTAGTTTTTCTTATTGCTGATAAGCTGTGATGCAGAGTATGTGTTTTTGCTTATATTTTAAAAATCCTGTAGAGTTCCCTCTTATACAAAACTGGTGAAGAAAAGCTCATCCCCCATTCTGTGTTCAACTGTCACATTTTCAGCTCTAATGTAATTTCTTTTTCACGTCACTCAATTCAGTGAATTCTAAACGTTTGGAAACCTCTCTTTATCATATTCACATAAATGTCTTCAGCATTTCTCAAACATATACAAAAGCTATATATGCTGAATGCATTTTAGAAAGAATTATTTACTCATCTCAAGTTCCCAGTCTTGCATGGGGCTAAATTTAGTTAACCATAAAATTTTCTATTATGTAATTTAATTACGGTTTTCCTAGAGTCTGTCACAGTCTTGAGCCACCAGAATGGTGTTTTGCTATGAGCAAATTTGGTGAATGAAGATGTTCCCTTTCTTTTCTAAACTGCTAATAAACAGGTTGAAAATGCCAATTATATTGTGATATTCCCTGTCAAGTTTAATGACTAACAGCTTTTCATTTTTTCCAGCGATCCCTACATATTTTCCACATTGCAGCAAATTGTTAGCTTATTACAAGACGAACTGTCAAGAACCTCCAAAGTCAGATTTTATCAAAACCCTTCAGAAAATTTTTAACTAAATGGTTTATTGTGCACTTCACAAGCTCTTGGTGTTTAGAAGACTCTTAGATTTACTATGGAATGGCTTCATTTTATTATTTTTAATTAATGTCTATGCTGCATCCAATGCTGAATCATCTTCTGCACTCACACAGAGCGGCAGCTGGTTTGTGATTTCACTTCTGTGCTGACATCCCCTTTTGGAAGGCATATCTTCCTACTCTTTTTTTTTCCTCTGGGCTTAATCTAGTCTTACCCAAGCAGTCACAAGCTGTGCTGCCACAGTCAGTGGATGTAGCTTTCTCCAGGGAAACGAGCAGCAGAGGCAGCACGTGCAGGGCTCCAGCCCACGCTGCAAACCAGCAGCTCCCAGCCCCTCCCTGGGGATGGAGAACACGAGCCCTTGGGACCAGCCAAGCCCACAGCTGCACAGATGGGAGAAAGGCTGGAAAACCAAACCCAGGGCCTGTCTCCTCTCAGCACAGGGCTGAGGGGCTGGGTCAGATGTGAGCAACTCTCCTGGGACACCCACTGCTGTGGCATCCCTCTAACAAGTGCCTGCTCTGAGCAAGGGTCAGGATCAAATTAATTTAGGAAGCTGCAGCATCAGTGTAAGGACAGCAGTGTGAACTTGTAATCACTCCCAGACCAAGACACACATCCAATAAGCAGAGGTTTTGGATTATCTTTTCTTTAATGTAAAAAGATCTTCATATGACTATTGGACTAATTATTGCACAGCTGAGGCATTTAAATACATTTAACATCACAGGGCTGGTCAGTGCTAGCACCATGCTGTCACCTTACAATTTTAAATAAAGATTAGCAGAGCTGTAATTCCATTGCCAGGTAAGAAGCTGACAAAGAGATATTTCTTCCCTCAGAGACTGGAGTACAGACTAAGCTTTTATACAAGATAAGATAACCAAAAAACTTTTCTTTTTCCTTTTTTTCCTGCCCTGTCAAGAAACTTCAACTCCATTCAGGGCTCGACTCTTCAACCTGAATAGGAGTTAATCAATTAGTTATCAGGTTGTATCTTATTCTTTATAAAACATCATCATTTCTGACACTAAATTATATAAAGAACTGCTTTCATCTAGCTTCAAAAAACAAAACCCCTGAAGTGTTTTAAAGATACATGTCAAAGTTTTTAGCCTCTTTTGAAATTTTAATAATTCAGTGCTAAGGACACCTCTTCGATGTGCTACAAGTGTCTGCTGATCTAAGAATATTTTTCTGTGAATATTAACTCCCTGATTTAGTGAACACCTTTATTGTTGAACCTTCTGTTACAGGTGAAGGGAAACACCAGTCTCCATTCTGTTACTGATAAGAAACAAACTGTAATACCCTACAAGACACGAAAGTAAGCAAAGCTACTTCTTTGCCTTCCGAATAGGAAGTGCTAGCATATTTATTTGAATTCAAAAATTGTAGTCAATGTCTTACACACTAGAAGAACATGGAACCCCAAACATACCCCTGATACCATTCTTGGTGAGTTATAATGTGCTGAGGTTGTAGGTATTGTATTCTTCCACGTTTCCCGCAATCAATGGTTCATCTTCCAAACATTCCTCCAGTGAATGGAAATCGGTTCATCTTCCAAACATTCCTCCAGTGAATGGAAATCAGTCTTACTTGCTAATACTTCTCTTTATGTCAGAATAATGCATTCCTGCTCATTGGCTCTGCTTCTTCTGAGCCTTTCGTTTTGATCCTTAAACACTGTTTGCATGTTCCTTAAAAATCCCTGATTCCTCAACCCATTGTGGAGCCTTCTCAGCTGAGTGTAAACTGCAGGAGCTAACTGTGTGCTTGCCTCCAAGGTGCTGCAAAGCTGAGCCTGTGTGTCATGTGGGAAAGCAATGGCATGCCCCAGGTTTGGATGGGAGCGTTGGAGAGGAAATTCCATGTGGAAACACAGGAATTGTGAAGCAGACTTTGGCAATCAGCTTTTCTGAAACCCAAGAGAACAGCAGAGGCACTGAGGACAAAGGAACTCCTAAACCATCACAGTCAGAGTATTTGTAAGAAGCAATTGTTTGGGATTTTCAGAGACAGGGAAAAAAGCTGAGGAGCAGCTGTCTCAAAAACCAGTCTTAAATCAAAATGGCTACAGCCTTGAAGGGAGCTGGCACTAAAGCCAGAGGTCCTAAATGTTTGGGATAAAATGGAGGTAGATTTATAGAAATTACTGAAAAGGGGTAAACAAAAAATACAGTATGTCTGCCCATGCATCTTAAGAGGAATTGAAGTGCAAATGAATGAAAAATTGGGGCTTGTTTTCTTCTGGGAACAGCCTCCTTAGTCATGGTCAGAAAAAAATTGTTGAAGAGGTGCTAAGGGTAGGAAATAATACAGTGGGAATGAAGCACTGTGGAAAAATACTGACTCTAATTGCTAAATTTGGCACAGATATATCAAGAAAGTTGATCCTACTGAATGTTTGCTATATTGGGATATTGGTTACTTATTAGAGGTATGTGTGTGTGCAGAATTATATTTTCTGTAGCTTTCTTTGGCCAACTGTACCATTAGAAATGGATAATTTGTAATATTCTATGTTTTACTCAGTGTAAGGCGACGCTTTCCTTGCAGGATATCCAAACTAATCATACTGCCAACCAACAGGCATCTTATTAGTCTGCTCCTCAGCTTTTAAAAGGCCTCATAATTCTTTGAAAGGTCTCTGGTGCTGAGGTTCTATCAGACTGTATCTCACAAACAGTGTATCCAGTAATGTATATCAATTTCAATAACCAGAAACTGTGAAAAGCATCCATCTTCAGGAAGCAACAAGGATATGACCCATCTTTCTTTTTTCTCATTGAACACTGATAAATTAATGCTACCTTTCTGTGCCAGCTCTACACTGTCTATGGAGGAAGACCAAAATGAGCTGTTCTTCTTCTGGTGTCTGTGATTAGAGACAGCCTTTGATTCTCAATGATTCTTGACTTATTTGGCCTCTCCCTGTTGCATCTCATCAAACATAAGTGATCGTTTGGAAGTTAGGGAGCTGCAAAATGAGTGGCACATGGTGGTGTGCTACAGACAATAGCAGATCCCAAGTACTTGTCCCCACAATGGGAAGCAGATTATAAACTTTTAAGTGTGCATGTGGGTGTTTATTGACATCACAGGTAGTTTGTAAGGAGAAAAAGTACAAATTTATTAATACTGGAAACCAGACTTTCTTTGTTTAGTTCTAAAAGAGGCATTAACTCTAATAGCAGAGTGTATGCTCCTTGGTACAATAGCATGATATATAAATTTGGAGGTTACTTTCCCACTGGAAATGACACTGGCTGTACTCTGCAGAGGTGTAACAGACCAAGTCAGTCCTCAGCATGAACTTTTGTGACTCTCAAGCAGGCACCAGACTGGAAAAACTCTGCCTTTGTGGTGCTGAACATAAAGGACTTTACATTCTGGCTCTTTGACATTTCCTTGGATATTGAGAGAGGAACGGTGCACACTTGGGAACACCCACCTGTAACAGAGTTGTAGATTTCAGGCTGGGCAGCAGCGACTAACCCAGAGCTGGAGGAACTGAGAGAGGAAGTAAATCCTTGTTTGGGAAGAGTAGGGATGGCTGCAAGTATGGGAACCACTTGCTGCTTGCAGAGGGAGGCACAAGCTCCTCTCCAGCAAGGGCGCAAGAGCCATGTGTGCTTCCCAGCCTGATCCCAGGATGTTTCACACAAGGGCTCAGCACCAGCAGGAATTACTGACAGCAGCCAGCCAGCCCCATCAGCCCCTTGGTGTTTAAGGGTTTGGTCTTTAATCCCTGCAGTCTGAGGAAGCTTCAAAGTCAGACTTCTCCCTTGCTGCCCTGGCACATGGCCACCTCTGCAAGAGGTGAGGAGCTGCTGTTCTCTCATCCAAGCTGATTGCCTCTGTGTTTTGTGTGGACCTCAAAATTCCCTTAGAAAGCATTGGTGATAACTGCACAATGGTCAGGGGCTCCATTGCTGCCTCTGAATGAGCAGGCATGGACAAGGAAAAAGCTCTGGTCATCCACGGAGTTTTATGGCCAAAATGAAGTTTAGCAATGGAATTAGGAGACTGTGAGATTGGCTGAGTGGGTTTTGGGGATCACAGTTTTGGATAAATGTGTCTAACATCTCCTCATGCTCTTCTTCTACTGCTAAAGTCCCTTGCAGGAGCTGGCCATGCAATTATTTCCATTCCCTGATTGAGTTATGGCAATTAGTAATATCATTACTGTAGGACAGAAGCTCCAGTAAAGAACTGAGACCTCTAATAATCAGGTTTCATACAAATAAAGAGCAAGAAGTGACAATCTAGGTATAACTCCTGGGAGCAGGAATAAATCTTTAAAAAAAAAATCTTTGGGGCTTTGAATCAATCCCTCAGGGTGAGAAAGCAGTTGAGAGAGAGCTTGCAAAAAAAAAAAAATTGTGAATTTGTGAACTTGGAAATGTCACGCAATTTTCTGTTGAAGCTATGCCTCAATGCTGTTGTTAACATGTCACTGTAACACCTGCTGGCCCTGATTAGGATTCCTCTGGGATGGTATAATCACAGAGCACAATGTGGCCACAAAGAAATTACAGCTCATGATCTGCAACATATAAAGGGGCAATAATAATAGACTCAACCAGATTTATGCTGGGTTATCCATACATATGGCCTGTATGGATGCTTTTGTGTCTTCATTTACTATTTTGATTTAGCTCTGTAAACACCAGTGCTCCCTCACAACTCTGAGCCTGGCCATTAGAAGTTGGCTGCTCTTGTGTCATTGAAGATCTCAAATAGGGATTTGAAATAGGAGAAAATAACAGCTTAGACTTAGGCTACTGTAAGCTGGGCTGGCTGAGGGGCAAATTTACATTTAGATTGAGCCTCTTCACATCTTCTCTAAGTAATTGTAAACTCTCTTGTGCCTCAGCTCAAGAAAAGAATTTAGGCAGTCCTGCACTGCCAAAAACTGTCTTAGGCTTTGTAAGATGTGTGATAGCTAATCTAAGTAGTCAGGCTTAGCATCCACTTTTCATAATTATTTGTGCAAATACTGCTCAGTTATCAAATGTCAGCATTAATCAGACAAAGGATATCAGCATTGCCAAAATAAACATGTTGTAATACTGTTGTGTCTGATTATTTGTATTATTCAACCAACACCCAGATGTCCTATTATGTTAAGAGCTACACAAGCATATAAGCAACCATTCCACCAGGAGGGAGTGCATGACTAATTTACGATAAGAGAAAACAATTGGACATTACAAGCAAATAAAAAGAAAGAGAGAGGAGAATTAGGGGCTCATAGTAGTCTGTGACTGTATTTTCCTATAAGACCCAATAATGAGTTTTAAGTAAAGGAAAGAAAAATGTTTTGATATAAATAAATAAGTAATATAATACCAGTAATTCTTACCAGGCATTTGCCTAGCCCAGTGGAGATTTCTGTGGTATGTACTTAGCTTTCATATTAGGGCCTTATCCTCATCCACGCCATGCCTGTTTACACCATCCTCCTAGGGGTCTCCAATAGGCATTGCACGGCAGCAGAGACAGAGGAACACAGCCAAAATCCTACAGCTGGCCTCATACCACACAAATCTGCCATCTGCACCCAGCCAGCCACATGCCCAGGGAGGGCTGCAGGGGCTGCATTTCTTTGTTATTAAATGTCTTATACTGCCAGCACAGTATAAAGGGATCTTGATGTGACTGAGCATTCCTCTCCCTCTAATGTGTTCTGCTGCAGCATGCTTCCAGTGCCACAGCCCCACTTTGTTTGAGCATTAATGCGAATAAATCACTTTATTAAGGTGCCTGGTTGAACTGGTGCTGCCCAGGACAGAGAACATCACTGTATGCTGCAATGAGAAGGTGCACAGAACAAAAAGACACACAGCTTTTACAGAGGTATCTGCTCTCCAGTCTCCTTTCCAATCTGAGGTCACCCTGCCTTGTCATGGGCTTTTCATTACTCTCAGTTTGTCAAGGGCGCCTCCTCTGAAGCCAGAATGAGTTTTAGTCCTCTTTGCCTGCAGGAGCTTGTGGTCGGTGATGCCCAGTGATACAAAAGACATCTCAAACGTAAAACATTTAGCAGTTGAAACAAAGTGTTTAGTGAGGGAGAAAAAGACAAGTAAGATAGAAAAAATAGATATTTATTAATGTATTTGCAATGTAAAATTTACAAGGTAACCACAGGAAACTGGGCTCTGTCAGGCACTTAAGTGTCTCAGATTAATTCTCCCAGACAATTCCCAGCCTTTTGTGAATGTGCTCCTTTTTTCACATCCCTAATTCTTTGCCCCTCCAGTGCAAAGAAGCCTGGCAGTGTCCCTCAGCTATTGTTTGTAGAAAAGTGGCTTATCTTGAGCCATACTTTTCCTTTCATTTTCCTTTTGAATTGAACCATTCTGTTCATGGGGCAAAGTCAAAACAGGCTGCTCATAAATTATCACAGAGCAGTTCCTCTTTCATCACAGGCATAAACACTTTGCAAATCTAGTAGGTGAAGCTGGAATTCCCATCTATTCTTGGAATTTATAGCCAAAACCAAGTTAGAGGAGTGACATAATAGTGCAAAACAACTGTTCTGATATCTCCCATGTAGGACAACATCTATAATATTTTGTGCTTCCATAATAATTACTATTTCTCATTATGAAACAGAGCACTTGCCATCTCTTTCACTTTCTTTCACTCTCTTTTACATTTCCATAAAGGAGAATTCCTTGAACTGCTCAGCAGTGTACTGACAAAAAAAAAATTAAAATCATTTAAAAAACAACAACAACAACTATGAGCATAACAGCTCCATAGGGAACACTGATAATATACGATGGCCTGATAGGAATGCAATGTCATTAAAATGTAACAGTAGTGTGTATTTTATAAGCCATTTTTCTAGATCAACTGAGCTGCTTTATATTGCTTCTATACACTGATCGTCTCACCCAAACAATTACTACTGCTTTACACCGAGGGAGAATAAGGGGACTTACACCTGCGAGTGGGTTTGTTATGTTTGTCTCTCCCCAAAGTGTTTTCTGTATTTTTTAAAGGACTTGGCCCCACGAAGTGCTGCCGGTGGCTGTAGTAGATGGACTACTACTACTGGCAGCAGCCAGTGCCATCTTTGCCGCAATGGGTGCTTTGCCGTGTGACCTGGAAGGCACACTTGGATGCGGGAACACAGCCGTCTGGCAGAGAGGCCAACGGCGGGGGGGAAAAAAAGAGCACTAACAGAAGTGGAATTTCCAAGAGATTAAAAAAATAAACCACTCAACACAGTTTGGCATCACCGCTGGGTGCCCCGGAGCAGAGCTTTCATCTCCTGCCCACTCGCGGAAGGACCACACCGCCCTGTCGAGGAGATGTGTCCTCTGAGGACGGGGAGGGACCTGGCTTTCTCCCGGGGCTGGAGCCGCCCTCGCCCCCTACCCCGCCGACATCCCACCCATCACCGCTCTCCCGGCTGGTGCTCCCCGGGGCGCTGTCGTGGAGCTGCTCCCAATTCCTGAAGGTTTTTTTTTCACCTCTGCAGCCTTTACAAAGTAAGAACTACCTGTTGCATACTCATGCGGCAGCGCTATTCCTCAGGATAAATCACTGTTCCCCTCGTTTACCGGGAGAAAGGACCCGGGGATGCCCCAGCGGTCCTGTCTCTTCCTCCGGGCAACGTGGCCTGGCTCCGGCCCCGGCCTGGCACTGCCCGGTCTCGCCTTGGCCACCCGCCCCGAGGTGCCCTCTGCCCTCCGGCTCCAGCAGACCTTGGGGCTTTTGCCTTTTAGGGGCAATGCCTTCAGCCCAGATGAGATGAGAGGGGTACCCGGAGCCCCGCAGGATGCTGCCCAGTCTCCCATGCCCCCCAAAACGTCCGGCACTCTCCTCCCCCGAGCGCGCTGCAGACCCCGGCATCCAGACGTGGATGATCCGCGCCTCCCAAGGACTTCAGAAGCGAAGCACGCATTTGCTTTCGTGTGACAGATGAGGCAGCCACCGCGGCTCCTCCAAGGTCCGCTGTGTCCCAGCGGAAGAGTCGCAAACATCCCGGCCGCTGCTGCTCTGCTCTCCCCATTAAGGCTGTGCCTCTTTCCCACGCCCGAGCCTCTCCTCCCTTACATTTACTCTCCGGGTGCTTTGCAAATGTAAGGGCTGCAATTTCACAGTGCCGCACTCCAAAAGGACGGGTCCGTGCCTTTTGTAGTTCAGCCAGAGCCAGGAAGTTGCCGATATCCTCGGATACTCGGCTCTGCCTGTAGGTGAACCTGTGTCTGCCTTGAGCAGGGAGATAATGCGGTGGCTGTTGTTTTGCTGCTGCCGGTCCCTGGAGAGACCGTTTCCATGAAGTCTTAGCTCGGGGGGAAAAAAACCAAAACAACCAAAACGGGCAACGCTATATAGCTCATGACTGGAAAAACAAAATTTCTCCCCAAATGAGGCTTTCTGATAGGAAGAGGCTGGCAGAGGCGTCCCTATAATAAAGCGTGCGAGGAAAGTAGTTTGCCGGGCGGAGGAGAGCTGCTGGCTGGCTGTCAGAGGGGGCGGATCCTGCGCACGGGCGGGCAGCGCCGAGCCGGAGCGGCCCCGGCAGCAGCGGGGCTATTTCAGGAGCCGGGCGGAGGCGGCGGCTGGAGCCGGGGCAGGGATGGGGTTAGCCGCGCCGGTGGGCTGAGCGGGGGGCTTGCAAGCGGAGGCGAAGGCAGCCGGGAAAACACGCCTTAGCCTCGGATTGAGGGAGAAAGGATCGGTTTTTTGGGCTGCATCACAACTTGAGCAGCATCAAGCTGAGCTAGGCGGAGAGGGGAGCGGGAGGGGAAGAAGAAGGAGGAGAAGAAGGAGGAGGAGACGGCTGTCACCGGGGGATTTGGTCTCGATTTATTGAAACAAATCAGTGCTCGGGAGAGAGCGGCGAGGAGGAGGAGGAGGAGGAGGAGGAGAAGGTGGGGGTGGGGGGACAGGAAGAGGGGGATCGAGAAAGAAAAGTGTGAGGGCTGTGGCTGGGAGAAGCAGAAGTGATGAGAGAGCGAGCAGGGAGGCTGGAGGAGGCTGCCCGTCCTGTCGCCGCGCCCCGCGGGCACCGCCGCTCCTGCCGCCGCCGGGCGCCCCCGCGGCCGCCGCTGCCGCCCCGCCGCCCCCGGCCCGCGCCATGGAGGCGCTGAACGGCCCCGCACCGGGGCCCGGCGACGCGCTGCGGCCGCCGCCGCCCTCGCCCGGCCACCACCACCCTCACGCCGAGAAGAAGCGGCCGCACCGCGCCCCATCGCCCGCCAGACCCTTCCTCAAGGACCTGCACGCCCGCGCCGCCGCCAAGCCGCCGCCCGCGCCCCCCAAGTCCCCCGGCCTCCCCGCCCGGGCGCCCTCGTCGCCGCACCCGGGCGCGCACCAGCCCTCGGCGGGGCTGCTGTCGGCGCCGGGCCGCCTCTCCCGCCGCCCCGCCGCCCCGGGGGGCAAGGCGGCCGCCGTCCCCGTCACGGCCGTCGGCAGGGCGGGCGCCAAGGCCGCCCCCTGCGCCAAGCGGGCGGCCCGCGGTCCGGAGCCGGGGCCCGGCGGCCGGGGCGCGGGGCGGCAGCCCGGCGGGGAGGCGGCCCCGCCGCCCGGCAAGGGCAGGAAGGCGAAGCGGGGAGCGGCGGCGGGCAGCGGCCATGCGGCGGCGGCGCTGGCCCGCGTCGGCCACACGGACAGCAGCTCCGACCTCTCCGACTGCCCCTCCGAGCCGCTCTCCGACGAGCAGCGCCTGGCCCCGGCCGCCAGCAGCGACGCCGAGTCCGGCACCGGCTCCAGCGACCGGGAGCGGGAGCAGCCCGCCGCCCATCCCGCCGCTCATCCCGCCGCCCATCCCGCCGCCGAGCAGCCCCGCACCGGCCCCGGCCCCGGGCGCGGAGCTCCGGCGGCCCTCGGCTCCCGCGGGGATGCGCTCCCTGCGGCCACGGGCGGGGCGAGAGCCCCGAGCCGCGGGGAGCCGCCGCCGGCAGCCCCGGAGGAGCTGCAGCGGGAGGTGGAGGAGCTGCGCTCGGAGAACGAGTACCTCAAGGTGAGCATCGCCCGCGGCAGGGATGGGAAGGGATAGAAAGGGCAGGAGGCGGCAGCGGTGGAAACGCGGCCCCCTCCTGCCCGGGAATGCGGGGACCGCGCTGGGAAGGGGGGAAGGATATTCGCGCTGCCTGAAGTCACCTCCCATGGGACCCCCGCCCCCGCTGGACCAAATGCCGAATTTTACCCGCAGGAGGGAAATAGGGGCAGGCAGAGCCAGCCGGGACCCTCGGCACCCTCCTCCCCCGCCCCCCCGAAGCAGGAGCGCGGCGCGGCTTGAGGACAGCTAAGGGACATCAGGGAATGATCGCGGCTCCCTGCAAAGCCCGATTTGTGGGCGCTGGATGAACGTCAGTCCCATGCAACATGTACCGTGGCAATGTTGCGTTTAGTTGACGTGGTGGTAGCTCAACAAACCCCGACTCTTTCTAAAGCACCGCCAACATCCTACTGGTTAGCAGAACTTTGCTTTCCAGGAACTGTTTTCCTCAGTATCACCCTTTGGGAAAAGCTAAAGGAACAGGTTCCCTCATTTGATGTGGAAAGGATGACAGCATTATGTGCTCTGATTATTGTGGTGCTTTATCACTGGAAAGTGAAGCCACTCGCTGTGAAGTACTAATAGAACAACAAGAGCAGCAAGAAAGGAGTGTCATTACATCCTTGTACAGGTAGAAAACTATATCGGTAGGAATCCTCAGAGAAACAGGAAAGTTAAATTCAGGCGAGCTCTGAGCAGGGTTGACCTGTGGGAACCTTTAGTTGGACTTGTGCTTACAATCTGATCTTTTGGCAGAGCAAAGAAGCTGCATCCATAAAGGTCTATAAATAAGATAAACTGAGATAATCCTGTAACCACAGCCACTGTTTGACTCTGCCTCTGGTGAAAACAATCTTTGTTCCCTGTTATTTGGACTCCCTGTTGTCAAGCAAAATAACCATGGAAATCCATGTAAATCTAGGATTCTTACTCAAATAAGAACGGCAGTTTTGTGTATAACCTTGGGAAACAAGAGTGATAAAGATACAGGCTAGGCTCGTTAAGGAGTTTTGGCCAAGGTACACGAAACAATATTCAGCATAGCAAAAGGGTAACAGCAGGGGTGCTGCAAGGTTCTTTGCCAGGTCTGGTGCTGCTTAGTGAACTGGAAAAAGGAACGAGCAATGATACAGCAAAATTTTCAGATGACATTAAGTTTTTCTAGCTTAAGTCAAGTCCAGCAAAGATCAGACAGAACTTAATCATAAAGTTAACCCCTGAGGAACGTGTGAAAAATGAAGGCAGAGGATGGTAAATAAATCTTAATATTCAAAATCTTCAATACTTGGAGGGAATAAGCATGCACTTTTCTGTTTAAGTATATTGTGTTAACTCAGGACCATCACGAGAGAAGGAGAAATGAAAATTGGCAAAAATTGTTAGATTACAGTAGGAACTGAACAGAGACTAAGAAAGTCTGGCAATATTTTATAGAACTGTAGCTGTTACACAGGTCAGTGAGTGTACCTGAAATACTGTGGGCACTGCTGGTCATCTAGAAAAGGATAGTACAAAACCAGACCAATAAAAATTATTGGCTTGTAGCAAAGCTTTTATAGCACTCACTGGATGGAAAACTCGAGTGTGGTAGGGAAATGTAATAGTCTATAAAAAGATGAGCAGCACAGAGAACCTTTATCACAAGCTTCTCTTTTATTTGACAGCCTGGAAGCAAAAGGAGATGTAGTGAAATCAGAATTGATAATGGGAATCACTTAAGGAGTAGCTAACTGGCACTGCCATTAGAAGTCATGAAGTCCAAGAGCATCTCTTTGCATTACAGGGTTTGAACAAGTGTATGAGTATTATATACTTAAACCCATTACAAAGTGTGTCAAGCTCTCTTTCTTTGTAGTGAAAGTGATTTTTACCTATGGGAAACTGGGAGAAAAAAAGAGTGTGTTTGAATTTTCTAGGACAGACCCTTGTTTTTGTGTCCCACCTGAGGAACCCTATGATCATGGGACCTAGTTGACAATGGCAAGTCTTAGGTGAAGAACTTTATTTTGCTTCATTCCCAATTTTTCACCCTGTGCAACGTCTTCAGATCTTTCACCTTAAAGTCTTCATCATCTACAGCAGTTATTTCCTCTTTTTCCCCTTTTTTGATTCAGATTGTGACTTTATCACGTTAAAAGTATTTCTGAGTCTGGTAGGATAATGCAGACTGGTTTCTTTGGTGGGCATGTCCTGGTGCCTGGAAAGCCATGAGCTAACACTATTGCCTCTTCTGAGGGAAATGAATACTTTGTCTGCTTTGCTTGGTCACCTTGGTGTGCGAGGTCTTAGTTCTGTTCCTCTCTCAAAATGGCTGGAAACAGCCCAGTGATGCAAAAATTATCAGGAGAATTCCCAAACCTCATTTGCTTTTCCTAGGAAAACCTATAAAAAATTCTGTAAATTAAAACCACATCACTGTCTGAGTTGTTTACTTGTGGGTTTGTTCCATGTGTTTTTTCCAAAGCAGTTCCCTTGGTTGGCATTGGAGTGAGCTGTGTTTCTCCAGAGGGGGCTAAGGGATAACAGGGATGCTGTCAACTGTAAATAGACAAATGATTAGATAAATCCCAGAAGAAACTGTTAATTTCCTGAGCATGGCCACAAGCCAAATTTTGTGGGTTTCACTCCTCCTTATCCCTCCCTGCAGCTGGAGTGCAGCCCTAAGTGCACATAATGAAGTCTTTTTCAGGGAATTTTATCTTTCACATAGGAAGGTTTTTCATGTAACTTTCATGTGTCTGTAACACAGGTTATAGAAGATACACACACACACACATACACAGAGACTTGGTGCTAAACATTACTAGAGGCTAAAGCGTTACCAGAAGGAAAAATCCAAAACAAACCCAATCATTTGTTTTTGTTTCTACACACTAAGTACTAGAAAGTCTCCCAGAATGCAGAGCAGGCTGCTGCTTCTACAAACATCTCAGACTTCTTATACCATGAGCCAGATTTTAACTCGTATCAAGTTTCCACCTTATGTATTTTCAGGGCTTTACCCTAGGTAAGAATTTGGCTCTAGCCATAGCTAACTAGCTGCAAAGCTAAGCCTGTAGGTGAAGTGCATGAGGAGACGTGTTTACACTGAGAAGCCTCTCTTCTACTACCTCTGTGAAGTTTCATCACTGATTTCAGTTTCATATATTCCTTGCATGACCTTATTTCAGCTACCTGTGGGGGAAGACTAATACTACAGCAGCATTTTAAAATATATCACTTAGTTGTTGATGTCTAAAAAGAGAAATTTTGTCATGGTGCCTGACTCTGCAGGACCAGGAGATCTTGGTAACTGCTGGTAGTAAATAAAATTTTAGTTATTGCTCATCAGTCCTGTTAGTAGTAGCAAAACACTGCCCACACAAGTGGTTGATTTTCAAGTTTGCTTTAAAGTGTCCGGCACACAGAGAAGTGTCATTCAGCATGCAAGTCCTTGGGAAACTCAGAAAGAAACCCTTTGTGGTGTAGAGCCCTCTGAAGGGTGAGGAATCTTAAGGGAAAGGGCTGAAATGTTTGCAATTAGAGATGTTTTTGATTTGTCTCAGCCCAGCTTTAGTTAAGACTGTGTTAATTAACTAAATGTGGTGGCAGAAACAGCAGCGGTGTTTTAGTCACAACACACACCCCTTTTCCCTTTGCACCCTTCGTGGCCCTAATGTGAAAGCCGCCTCCTACACGAGGCGTGATGCTTCCTACAGCCCTTAAAATAAACCTGGTGCTTGCTGTGCTTTTCTTTACCTGCCCTTCTCTTGGTGCCTGTGTTGTACAAGTTCAATATGCTGGGAATGCTGCTGCAGTGTGGATTAGCACAGACAATATACTATCTTGGATTTATTAGATAACTGGCTTTTTTGTCTTGCTTTGTCTTTTTTTCTTTCTGCATTCATTTGTAACTGTGACATATTCTGGATATGAATTGACTAAGGGACCACTGCAGGCCCTGTATTCCACTCTGATGCATCTAAACTATGTTCATTTTTGTTTAAAATCACAATGTGTGTCACATGAGGTTACATTGTGTTTCTTTACTCACTTGAAACTGTAGCTCTTTGAGTTGCAGCCTTGCGCGGAACTCAGGGGCAGTAATTCCACCGCTTCTTTTATTAACCTGCAGGGATTTGTGCATGTCAAAGGGTTTTGCTGGGCAAAAATGATGCACAGTGACAGGACCAGTTTTTTCCCGTTTAGCGAGGGTTGCCAGGGTTAGCAGGATAAAGCTCATCGCGCATCCCTGCTCGGTGCTGCTTTTCCCACCTGGAGAGCATGGAAGGTGGCAGCCCTGCCCGGGGCACAGACCCCAGGTGGCTGGGGGTCAGCAGCCGAGCAGGATGTCACTTTGGGGGGACAATAGCGAGGCCATGTGCCTGGCTAGCTCCAGCTGGGTCCTGGCAGCCCCACCCTTGCCTGGAGGGGGTGAGCTCTGTGCTGCGCCGGGTTTGCCTCGGTGGCCGTCAAGAAATGCTATTGCTGATGCCATTGATGAGTGCTCCAACAGCTTCAGCAGCCCCAGTCAAGGATATGTGTCGGAACAATACTGTAGCTAATGCTTGAATGAGGCAGAAAAGCTGCCAGATGCTGCTCTCAGATCCTGCCAAGTTAAACCAGCCCTCGAGTCAACAGGTGTTCACGGTCCTATGACTTTTCAGTTCACATCTCGGTTTTGCGCACAAGCTTCAGACCACGTTGGATTGGTGCATGACTTGTAAACTAGTCTGATTTGAGAGCTAAATAATAACATCAGGGGCCCAGGGACTTGGGGTTCATTAACATATTTTGCAAGAGGCAAAAATAATGGTTGTTGCTTTCTTCCCAATCAAAGCCTTTCAGAGCATATTTATCCCTGCTGCAGTTCTGCTGTGAAGTGCTGTGGGGGATGTGTATATTCCTTAGCAGCAGCAGCAGCAGCATCTCCTACATATAGACGGTTTGAGATATTTAAATCATGAAAACAGAGATTATGTAAAATCACAGTTCATGAATCTTAGATTTATCAAGGATTTTCTAGAAGCTCTGGATTCGCCAGTGCAATAGCAGCTACCCCCTGTAATTGCCACTCTTTCTCCCTTCCCCACTCTCCCCTCTAACATTCCGTTTAGAAAATGGTACTGACAAAATCTATAAATATGACTTTAGGTTAAATTAATAGACATATCTTTTACATAGTCCTGATTCATTTGCATTTTCTTCAATACTATTTAGTGATTCTTCAATACAATTTAGTGATTTTGTGTGTTTTTGTCTTCATAGTTTGCAGGTATTTTCAACTTAATATAACACTTCTGCATACTGATGTGTTTTAACTCACTGGAACCTAAAGACTTTACCAGTGTGTATAACTGTATTCACAGAGTAATGAATTCAGTATTCATGTGTCTTTTTTGCTGGTTTTTTGCATGTAATTTCTCCCTAATAATAATTTCCAAGTTTTCTTTGACTCATGATTGTGTTCCACTATTTAGTGGCTCTGAGACAAGACCTTTTTTAGTTTAGGCAGTAATTCATCTCAGTGAAGGTAGATCAGCAGGCTGACCTAAATGCACGTGCTGAATATGACCCTTCCTCTGTATTTATGTGCAGTTTAGTGGTCTTGCTTTGGACTGCATTTAGTCTGGTCCCTTGAACAAAACATCCCCATCATGCACATGTTTTAGAGCTGTCCTGAGGACTCGAGTAATGGAGTGCATTTGAGGCTTGGAGTGCGTCTTGATGCACCTACAGAGTGTAGCTCTCTGTTTGATTTTGGAAGGAATCCGTTTCTTGCATGCTCTGTGGACAGAATGAGTGTGCAGTTGGTGGAGATGGTTGGAAAATTCATTTTCAAACCTTATTACAGATCATAACTAGACTGGCTGGGTGGACAGAGCCCATAAGTTATGCAAGTATTCCTGGTCATTTCAGTGGGAATGACTCAGATGAGTATGGTTACTCAGTGTAATAGCTGCATGGCTGACCTTTTCTCTCTCTTTCTCTCTCTCTCTCTCTTTTTTTTTTTCAAAGAATCATAAACAAGGCATATTCCTATAATTTGTTCTTAATTATACTTCATTCTAATTAAATCAATAATAAACAAGCATGACATCAGTAAAGGTATTAATGAGATAATGGCTTCTCTTCTGACATGCAAGTGTTTAATTTGCACAGTACAGACAGAAAATGACCCATCAGTATGTATTTGGGCTACACAGTGTGGAAGTTGCACACAAGGCTTTCCCCTTCCCAGCCAGTTCCCATTGGCTTGGCACACTGACAGGCAAACGAGGAATCCTGGTTCTGTTGTTTTTGCACTGCAGTCCCGGGGACTCCTGCAAACAGAGAGGCTGTTTGCACTGTTTGCACTGTTTGCACTGTTTGCACTGTTTGCACTGTTTGCACTGTTTGCACTGTTTGCACTGTTTGCACTGTTTGCATTGTTTACATGTGGCCCTGAGTCCATACAGCCACCCTGTGACCCTCAGAAGGGTGGTTCCTGTGGGACCCCAAAGAGCTGGCCTGTAGGAACTCATTTGGGCCAAGGGAAACCATGAGCTGAAAGGCTCAGGAGCTGGTACAACTTGGATTTCTACAGCAAATTTGGAAAGAGCTGCCAGTTAGAAAACAGACTTCCATTCATTTTTTTCTGATGACCAGAGTGACACAGGGAAAGAAAAGCATTTTAGCTTTTCCTAAACAATATTCCTTCTTGCAAGACTCTCTGCCTCGTGCTGTTCTTACTGAAAATAATAGCATAATTACCATTAAATTAAAAGGGATCGAGAGGAGGCTTTCATCCCCTTCAGGAATGCAGAGCAAAGTGAAGCTTCTGCTGCCAGCACTTAACCTCCCAATTTCAATTGCCACTTTGGAGTGCTGGAGCAGGTCCTCCCTGTTTAGGGAAGGGAACAACTCTCCATTTGTAGATGAACAAAGAGGGATGGCTGCTTTCTTGCCTGTTTGTTTTAATTGCTTTTAAGAGCCTATTCTGATCTCTTTCTTCAATTTTACAATATTAAAGTCTATGGTATGAAGCTCAATACTTCCTGAGAGAAAGAGCTTTAATTCTAACTCACAATAATAAGAGTAGTAAGAACAATAGATTTTAATAAAGTCAAGGTTTTGGCTTATCTGTTCTTTCCATCTGCCTTGCAGCCAGAGCATCCCTTTTTTGCAAACCACCACGCTGAGCAGTTTGGCTTTGCTGCATTTACCTTTGAGTTCACAAATGATTGACATGTTTTCCTTCAAAGCAGTAGTTTGCCAGTTTAGTAAGCAGGACCATCATAGTTTCAGTTGTAATTTCCCCTTCCATGGGTCTTTAACTTAGCTTCCTTCATTTTCTGTGCATGGATCACTTTGGAGGAGGAGTTAAAGCTGTTCTGGTTTTCCAGGTGCCATTGTAACAGTTCTGACTTAGGATCTTTCACCATACAGTTTCAGTGTCCACAGCAGAATCGAAAGGAGAATAAACTGTTAATAAATGAAATCATCTACACCCTTGTCACTGGCCTTGTGGCCTGTATTGAAAGCAAGATTGTGTCTTTATTGTAACTAAAGTTAAATTTTTATGGTTTAGTAAAAGGTTATCCCAGCATCTGTAATTGTGTGCTGACTGACATACAAAATCTGAGCCAGATTTTCCAGACATGACATGTTCCTCTCTATATATTTATTATATAATAATAGGACTTCATATTGCTATTCAAAAAGATTTAATCTGTCTGATTTAATCTGGTGCTTTTCCTCTCTGGGCTGGACAGAATACATAGATTCAAGCCCCAAGCTCTGCAGCAATACAGCAGAATATGGGCTGATGCTGCATGCAGCCTGTACAGTGAGGTTTCTGCTCCTTATACAGTCAAAACTGTTTGTGGCCTCATGTTGCCTTGCTTTAAGGCTCATCCAAAGGGTGCTGTATCTCGAAGTCAGAATACAGTTTGATTTCCATGTGAAAATTTTGGAAGAAGAAAAGAAATTAATTGTGGAAAAGAAACTGTGTCAGTCAAAAAATATCAGAAAGGAGAACTGTGTGAGATTGTAAAGTACAGCCTCCTTCATTGTATTCTAAATTTTAATTTATCTGTAAAATTACAGTAGAGCACTAGAGAAAAACAAACCTGTATTTATAACCAAAACCAGAGGCAAGCATAGCGCAAAAAAAAAAAAAAAAACCCAAAACAAACAACCCCAAGACCCCAAAAAATCCCCAAAACAGAAATACAACCAAACAACCAACCAAGCAGAATAAAACCCCACAACACTGACTTGCAAAGTCATGGTTATGCTGATAAGAGAGATTGAGAAAATTTTGTTTTACCAGGAGATTAAATACAGTCCTGTCTACTAAAACATAACTCATGCCAATGCTTGCAACTCTTTGAGGAGTTCTTTGTTGTGAGGAAAGACATTGGATTGAAGTCCCCAACAGAGTGGCTTTTACAGCTGGGAGAGCTCCCATGCCCACAGATAGGATTTGGAAATATTCAGTTTCAATGGGATGAGTGTTTCAGGGATTTTGTTGTTTAAAATTATGTGAAGTTCACTTTCCAAATTTGGTTGCAATAAATGCTTTGAAATCAAATATTGTTTATTATTTGTCTTTAGAAACCAACGAAATTTACTACCAACAAAACTGGATAAAGATAAGAAGGAAGTTTAAGAGATGAGCAATGACATTATAATTGCAGGCTACTTTTTACATGAAAGCCATTGCTTAGTTCTTAAATGTAAACAGCAGATTATAGACCAGATCCCATTAATTTGTTGATGACAGTTGTTTTTCTTTATTGTGGATTTGTGTTTCAATATTTTAATTTAAAACCTAATTACTAATCTAATATTAGCATTCTGAAGATGACATTTAAAAGTTAATTGAACTTAAGTCTAGTTGAGGTGAATTCAACACCTGAGTCTGCAGACAACCCTTAAGAAATAACTCTGGTCCTGTTTATTCCATAGGGCTGTGTTAGCCCTGATTAGTAAAGATTCTACTTGTGGTATGAGTACCTTAGCCAAAATACCTCAATAATAAGCTGATAATGCACAAGTATACTCCTTTTCTTAGGTTCAAAAGCCACTGCTACTCTCTAATCAGTTTCTGAAATCTTGACATTTTCTTCTGCATCTCCTATCTTCACTGGGTAAACTTTTACTTTACCTCTTGAAAGTGTCTGTAAATGTGAAGCATAGTGATAAGTGTGTACACAGAAAAGAAAAGCAGGTCTCATTTCCAATCCAATCAAGCATGCATTGCTATGTTTTTCTTTTTAAAAATATACATCATTTATCAAAACTTCACCAGTGTGTTGGCTGTAAACTGGCCAGAGTATTTGGCTGTGTCCTGAGGAGCAGTAGATAGAGCCTGGATCCTAAATTGTTTTGAAATAGTCCTGCTGGGTTTGGTCTGCAGAGCTCATTTGCTTCGTTGAAGTCAGCTGTTTGTGCTTAATTAATGTGTTTGGAACTTGTGAGGATGTTATTGCTGCAGGGTAACCTCAATGACTGTGCTTACACTACTCCTTTCCAGACAGTGTATGGTGTGAGCACGATCCAGCTGACTGGGGAGTAACCCCTGAGTTTATCCATCCACACAAATATCCTGATCCTGCCCCTGCCCCAGAGAGACTGTGGGACTGGATGCTCCTTCAGCAGAAATCTGAATATATTGAGAATGTACACTGACATAGTGGGCTTGTGAGAAAACTCCTCTGTCCTTCCAGAGCATCCAGGGAGAACAGTGTAGGGTCCTGAGTGGGCTGTGCTGTTGGAGCAAAGCCTCACTGGTGAGCCCAGAGCTGTAATTCTGGAAATAACAGGCCTTGTGCGTACCCAAAATTTATGCTGGCTCAACTA
This sequence comes from Zonotrichia leucophrys gambelii, assembly GCF_028769735.1. Classification (NCBI taxonomy): domain Eukaryota; kingdom Metazoa; phylum Chordata; class Aves; order Passeriformes; family Passerellidae; genus Zonotrichia; species Zonotrichia leucophrys. The sequence goes on along the minus strand of NC_088171.1, from coordinate 102,244,376 downwards.
ATTGAAAATAAACCATGTCTGTATACTGGAGTATTTATATATTTATATGTGGATGGGATTTTGGTAAGAATAACACTGTAGTTCTAATATAACTGACAAGGCTCAAGAACCCATCTACCCATTTTCCTTTGGTGAGGATTGTGCTCAGGGACAAGACCTGCCCTGGACTGGTTATCAAACTCCAATGAAGCAAGATTAATATGTCACTCTGGTTATGCCATGGGAAGAGGGAATGGTTGAGAGGAGAGTATGGGCAGATGTGTTCTTGCAGGAACTGGGCAGGGATGGTTCAGCCAGGGGCAGGGGAGCTTTGTCAAGGGTACTGACTTCATAGCAGTGCCCTCTCCACCTGAGACAAGTGTGAAATATTCTCTGGCCACCTTTGGAATTTCAAGTGTGAAATAATCTCCAGCCGTCCTTGGTATTTCAAGAGTGATTTACAGATCTGAAGTCGGGTCACAGTGCAGCCAGACCCAGTACAAGTTCTCCTGGAATCTTATTTAAGTGAAGTTTTCCACAGAAAATTTGATCTTTATAATATCGAATGCAATTTTAAAGGAACCAATTTAAAAATTAATAGTCAATTTCAAATATTCTCCTCCTAGCTCTTTTTCTTGATTCCCTCCTCCCCCCCAGCTTTGTTCAGTTTGAAGAATCTTTTTTTTTTCTCATGCAGTAGTTTAATACTTTGTACCCCTGTGCCTGGAAGACCTTTACAACACTTCTAGCTTTGGAGCTTCAGTCACGCAGGCATTAAACAAATGGCAGTGGTAGAGCTTATCCTGTTCAGCTGTAAATCTTTAATCTGACTTTAGAGAGCAAGTGCTACACATGGTACAACGGGGAACTGGGACAGTTCATGATGCCCAGAAAAGAACCAGCATGTTATTCCCATGGGCACATGGGAATACTTGGCAAAACATTGTTTGGTTCCTGTGGTCCTGTTATTGAGATGTGTGTGCACACAGCAAAACCCCACTTTCTCCTGCACACAATCCATGTGTCATTAAGCCAGTGCAGTGTTAGGCTCAGATGGGACAGTACTTCCATGTGAAGCATCTCAGTATTTCATGCCAGGGACTCTTTTTTTCCTAAAAATTTCATTTTTAGGAGGTGTTGGTTGATAAAAAGGCACACCACACAGTGATGTTGGAGTGCTTGGTTAAGTAGGTTTACTGTAGTCTAACTAAAGGAAGGAATCAGTTCAAATGGTGGTAAAGTATTGTGCAGTTTTGATTTTAACTTGAGATGGTAAAATGAAGGTTACCTATCTCAGGGGACATGAACATCTGGTTTGTTTTTAATTATCAAAGCAGTTGAAAGAAATATGACAAGTATTCATTAATTTAGTTCAGCATAATTACTTAGTGTTGGGTTAAAACTTCTGTTCCTGTGGCTTCTGGAGCTGCGTGTTGCAATCTGTATCATTTCATTAATGTGGTATCCTAGCGAGCATGTTTCCTATTTTGCTCCCATGGGTGAGATTTAGAGGTATGATGGAGCACTGTTTTGCCTTCTCACAGGATGAGCTGGATGAACTTCGGGCTGAGATGGAAGAAATGCGTGACAGCTATTTAGAGGAAGATGTTTACCAGCTGCAGGAGCTCCGGCGAGAGCTGGACCGGGCAAACAAGAATTGCCGCATTCTGCAATATCGTCTCAGGAAAGCAGAACAGAAAAGCTTGAAAGTTGCACAAACAGGCCATGTGGATGGAGAGCTCATTAGGAGCCTGGAACAAGATTTAAAGGTGGGTTGAGAGACTCATATCACAGCAAAAGAGAGCAGACTGTGATGTGGCTCTCTGCAATGGAAGTGAGGGTGACACATGAAGCAAGCAGTAGTTCTCCAAACGTCACATCCAATTTCCTTCTGCTGTGGTGGAGAGCAAATATTCAGCTCATCGCCATAAAAAGATGTGTCAGTGAGTAAAAAAACATGTGTTCAGATTCAAAATGAAAGAAACACAGTCAAGTTACATTTCTGCATTTGAAAGATTTAAAGGGTCTTGATTTACTGGTTTTACTGAAAACCTTAGCTTTGCAATACTGTGTAAGCAAAACCTGATATGCCTTTTCCAGCTCATGTTGTTTCCTTCCTTTTCACTTCTTGCTTATGCAAAGTAACTGGGAAAAAATAGTCTAAGGTGCATTTCTTGGTGTCTAGTGAGTTACTTGTAACAGGAACAGAGTGTTATAATATTTTTGCAGGGCAGATACAGAATCAAAATGCTCCTTCCCTACAAACACAAATACTTGTCAAAATTATATTAATACTGAAGCAGTTTTTGTATCTTTCAGAAATGCTTCCATCAAGACCAAGTAAAGCTTTGTGTAGACATGATGTTTATCTAGCTTTACTCATCTTTCTTGATATTGCTCTCTTGCAGCTGTTTTTAAAATATCTTCTGTAGAGAGGACTGCTTGCAACTAGAATTATTAAGAATATTGTACTTATAAGTGCAAAACATAAAACCTTCTGAAACCAGAATGATTTGTTGTCAGCAGTGGAAATGAGAGTAGCATATCAAGTCATCAAACCTTTTAAAATGTCAGATCTCATTTTTTCTTTTATGATGGAAACCTAATTATAACCTTATAACAACAGCAATGATACATTACTCAGTAAATATCTTGTACCTAGATTTCAATGAAAGAGATATTGAGTGCTTTTATTACTGACTTCTTGTAATTCCATAAGTCCTTGTGTTGTATGATGTATCACCTTTATAGATGTTTTTGGAGTAAATATCTATTCTTTTTAGACTCAGAAAACCTAAGCTAGCATATATTTCTGTTCTTTCATATCACTCTTGCCTAGTTGTGATTGCTGCTAGAGCAGCCAGTTTGTGTGGCTGTGACTGCTGCTCACACTGCTTTGATGGATGGCCCGTCAGCATTGCAGCACAATTCCTTGTCTTTGGCTTTATCTGTGTGATGTGCTGGGACTTTGATGGGCGGTTTGGTGCCTGCTTGTTTCCTCCTGCTGCTCATGACATTGCCTTAGCATAATGTGGAGAGGGAGCTGGAGATGGGTAATCAAATATATTTTCATTCTGGATTCCTTTATTAGAAATGAATATTCATTTTGGTACTTGGAAGGCTTGGAGTGTTCCATCAACAGTGTCATAATTGAATTAAAAATCTCTTGGCTGTCTAGGGCTGTCATGTGCTTCTTACTGTAGGAGACATACCCTAGCTGTTGCTCCTTGTGGATGATCCTCATGCATTTGTGCTCTTTTGACCAGGTAGCCAAAGATGTTTCTGTCAGACTGCACCATGAGCTGGAGAGTGTGGAGGAGAAACGAGTCAAAGCAGAAGATGAAAATGAAGTCCTTCGGCAGCAAATCATTGAGGTGGAAGTATCCAAGCAGACGCTGCAAAATGAGCTGGACAAGTTAAAAGAGGTAAGCATTTGTCAGAAAAGCCATGCAGAGCATGGAGTTAGAATGGAAATTTGGCACAGAGGTGTCTTAGACTACTAATTCTTACATGAAGTGCTTGCTGATATTGCTTGTACAATTGTCCCAAAGGTCTCCTTTGTTATACGTCATCGGTAATTTAGAATCAATAGAGAGGTAGATGAGTGATGCTCCACTTCTTGTCTGGGGCTTCTCACAGGGCTTCTGTCCCATTTTAAACTGTCTCCTTAAGAACTCTCTTCCTCCTCTTTCTGATTTGACTCCAGCTAGCTCTGTCTGTTTTTTGCACAGACTGGGACTTCCACCTACTTGAAAGTCAAATGAGGTGTGCATGACTTGTCTCTGAGAGCAGGGCTCAGATAGGCAAGCCGCTGTTCTGGCTGGTACTCCTCAGTGATGGTGGTGGTGGAGCTATCAGCATGAGCTGGGCAGCCAGAATGTGGTCTGTAATGTATAAATAACATTGCACTTCAGGCACAGAAATGCTGTCTCTTGAGAAAAGGGATCATTTCAACTGGTGCTCACACACAGTCACACTGGGTGAAGTGATGATCCTTGGAAGCAAGTGAGCTGAGGAGCAGGGGACCGTAAAGGGAAGCCAGATTCTACGCCACAGCTCTTTGCTGGAGCCTACATCCCAATCTGCAGTGGTATTTCTGTTCTCTTAACAGTACAGCAGATTGGCAGTTCACAGCCCCTGCTCTGTTTTAAACCAGATTGAGATAGAGCATTTAAAAGTAATGAGGTAAGACATTTATCCGCTGAGCCCTGGTCAGATTTAGAGAGCTGGTGCAATTATGTGTTATTTTAATCTTTCCAACATTACTTGTGAGTCAACTGGCACAAAGCCTGGCTCAGTTTTATAAGGACAGTCCCTATTTAATTTCTCTGTGCGTTGGAGATATGAGTAGTCCAGTGCAGGAGTTTTGGAGCATTTGTACCTAACAGAGCAGATCATCAGCTGGTACACATATCAGTGTTGCTTAGATTACTTGTGAACCTGGCCCAAAAGATGAAGTCTGCATTATGTTTTAGCTATTCTTCTCCTTCCTCAATGTTATTTGTGAATGCTGTGCTAAGTGGACATGATACCATGTTACAGGGTCTGCAGTCTCTGCTCTGTAAAAAAGTGCCGTCTCATCAACAGTACCTAATTTATTGCTTGTTGTTGATTAACATGCAGGTCCACTGGGTACTGCTTGATGGCCTTGGGGTTCAAGCAGAAACTAAATTGTGGGTGAGAAGTGAGGGAAAAAATGGCCCAGCAGTGCTGAAGGCTCAAGCTAGCTCTAACCAGGCTGAATTTACCTTCCTGCTTAGATTGCTGCAGCTGTCAGCTGTCTCTCTGCTGGATTGCAAGATGAGGTGAATGCACCCTTACTTTGTATGCATTGCTTGCCAGTAAGAGGCAAAAGCTGGAAGGGAGGTAGGGAAAGGGAGAGATAGCAGGTAGAATGGTGGGATGTATTCATGCTGATGTGGAGATAAAGCAGGGCATAAGAGGGATCATGAGATGTAGTAGTAGTAGAGATAGTCTGGTTTCACATGCCGTGAGTTGTGGTTTCTCTGGCAGTCACAATTTCACAAGGTCACTGGAGGTGAGAAGATGAGGTTGGAGTCCTTTGCAGGTCACACAAGGACAGATGAGCCAAAAGCTGCAGAAACACAGCTACGCATGTGTCAGATAAGTGTGTTTGCAGTGTTGTTGACATCGCTAAAAAAAAAATATTCTTTACTCAAGATGTGTTCAAATAACTACCAGAAGCAGTGCCTCCTTAGGAACATTTAATGTGTGCAAGGAACATATTATGGGCATGCCAGTGGAAAGCTGGTGCTTTATATATCAGGACAAAAGTGACCCCAAAGCCATGTAGCCTCTCCCCAATCCACCCTGACTCTGCGTCTTGTCTGTCCAAGGGCTGACAGTTACAGGGAGCCTTTTCCTCTCTGGTCCTGGAGCGCTGCCTGAGACCCAGTCAGACAGTATCCACCCTCTGATATAGCTTCCTGCAACCATATGCTCATTCTCTGCAATATCCTTGACTATTCTCTATCCTTGGATCGACAGAAAGGCTTTCTCCCATCTATGTTCATATTTATTGCTTAATTCAGGGCTCGCTTCTGCTTTGGCGTGCCGTGCAATTCCCTCGGCTCCCATTTCTCACTGCAGTGAATGGCATATATGTTGATTATCTTTAATGTATTTTGCATGCTGAAATACCTTTAGGAATTGTACATGTCTCTGAAAGCACTCTTTCTTTAAAGCCACCTTTGGTGTTTATCATCATCTTTTGAAGAATTTCTAACATTTATCATGTTTAGTGCTGATTTTTCAGGTTTTTTTTTTCACCATTACCTGTTTTGATCTCCTGTGATATTTTCAACAGGACTTATTGGGTATATAGGCTTGATCTACCTAAATAAAAAATTTAATTCCTTAAGAAGGAAGTCTTACAGTTTTAACTGGGATTTTTTTTGCCTCCTACTGACCATGTAATTTCAAGCTGTTTTATTAAGTACGTATGAGAGAGACTTTCCTCTCTTGTCACTAAATAATATTTCTCAGTGTGTCTTACTGTGAAAATAATCCTTCACAGTCCTCTCCTCTCCTCTCCTCTCCTCTCCTCTCCTCTCCTCTCCTCTCCTCTCCTCTCCCCTCCTCTCCTCTCCTCTCCTCTCCTCTCCTCTCCTCTCCTCTCCTCTCCTCTCCTCTCCTCTCCTCTCCTCTCCTCTCCTCTCCTCTCCTCTCCTCTCCTCTCCTCTCCTCTCCTTCCCCTCCTCTCCTCTCCTCTCCTCTCTCCTCTCCTCTCCTCTCCTCTCCTCTCCTCTCCTCTCCTCTCCTCTCCTCTCCTCTCCTCTCCTCTCCTCTCCTCTCCTCTCCTCCTTCCTCTCCTCTCCTCTCCTCTCCTCTCCTCTCCTCTCCTCTCCTCTCCTCTCCTCTCCTCTCCTCTCCTCTCCTCTCCTCTCCTCTCCTCTCCTCTCCTCTCCTCTCCTCTCCTCTCCTCTCCTCTCCTCTCCTCTCCTCTCCTCTCCTCTCCTCTCCTCTCTCCCTGCAAATTGCTGCAAAAGCACTTCCTTTCCCAGGTGCTTCTGGATTCTCATTCCATGACACACTTTCAGAAGCTTTTGCATAATCTATCAAAACAGCATCTTGGCCCTTGTCTGTTCTGGTATCTGCCAAATGCTCCCCATCAAAAAATATTCTGATTTTCACTGATTGTTTCATTAAGGAGCTCTCAGATAACTGGTGAGTCACTTGCAGGTTTTTAGGATGCCACCTCCTCCTTTCCCTTTGTCTTTTTCTTTTTTTCAAAAATGTGCTCCATCCCTTCAGCCTTTTGCTGCATTTCCTGTGTTTTGAGATAAGATATGAGTTGATAAAGATATTTAATGGATGCTTGTGAATTTTGTCAAATTCTGATGCCTTCCAGTTAGACATCATTCTTCTCTGAATGTCTTCATCAGTATCCTGGCATTCACTTTGCTTACTCATGCCACTGTACTTCCTTTTTTGCTTTCAGTTCTCTTAGCCAAAAGATAATATAGTTCTTTCCTTTCCCATAATACTTCCTAAATTTTTCAGATTTTACTCATTTATCACTGTTCATCATCTGCTACTCTTGCCTGAAGTACTGTCACTGATTCTTTTGAAGATACTTCTTTCACTGGCTAATAATGTTTTCTCACTGAATGCTTTTTAACTTCACTGACTGTAGCAAGGTTTTTTGTGTGTCAGTCTTCTCTATCTGCTGAAGCACTGTAGTTCATTGATTTTTTCCATGATTACACTCACCTACTTTTTCAGTTTTCATTTTTCAAATGTTCCCTTTCTGTCCTTTTTACTATGAACATTTCAACTGGTTTTGCACCACCCTCTGATACCTTTTTCTGTGGCATTCTCCATCAGAGCTGCAGAGTTTTTCTACTGCTGTGAACACTTTTTGTAGCATATCCTGGGATGTTTGTGAGAACTGCCCCTTCTAGGAATTTGCTAGGATTTTCTGTGACTTAACAAAGCCGCTTCCTCCTTACAGCTCTGGAAGCAAAGGCAGTGTGCCCTCACAGATTTGATAAGAGCACATATCCCTGCCAAGGCTTGCTTGCTTTTTTCTCGTGTTGTCTGGGTTATTAACATTGCCATTTGAGTCAGCAGGCTGCCAGGACAGAAAAAAAATGACTCCATCACTAACAAATTACCTCAGCAACATCCCTGCAGCTGTCATTTCTCCCTTCCTAATATCCTAATGCACCTCATGAGAAATATCGATGTGTATTAAGAATTTTTCTCAATCAATCAACCAGAAAGCATTCAGAACACTTTTTTTCAAAGTTTCCTTTCCTTTGCAGCAGTGCAAAGCCCTTACCAATTCTCTTCTGAGCATCTACACATCAGAGCTTTTACTCAAAGGCTTGACAATAGCAAGTGGATTTTCTTTGAGAACTCAGCATCTCCACTCGACATCTAATTCACCCCAAACTTAATTTCTTTGGAGCCACCAGGGCATCTTTAGGGAACTTCTTCCTTATACTTTCTCAGGAAAGATACTTCACAAAAGGATGATCTATATTTAGTCTCAGTGTAAATAACTAGGAAATCATGCTTGGCAAGTGTTGGGTGCCTTTATGTACAGCAATCATTAATTCCCTGCCAGCAGTACCTTTCAGAGTAATCCTGTCTCTGAGAGCTCCATACCTGGGGAAGAACAAACCATTTCTGCTACTTATTGAAGAAAAAACACTGAGATGGCACAGAATGAGTTGGTGGCTTGTTTGCAACTGCTAAATGTGTATTTTCCCCGTCCTTTGTCTGGGTTTGGTGTGGTGAGCCAGGGTGGAGAACAAGGCAGAGCTGTGGCAGCCCGGTCAGAGCAGACAAAGGGAGGAGAGGAATAAGGTCAGGGGCAGCAGCTGCTGGGAGATTTAGTGTGAGTACTGTGAAATGGGCTAGCAAGAAATGAATGAGAATTGTGTAACTGGGAAGAAAGGGGTTTGCTGGGAAGAAATTTACTGGTTGTGTGTTGGCCGTTCTTTCTTACGGCCACTGAAAGCAGAAGGACCAGAGGGGCTGCAACCAGAGGTGTTCCTTTCTGTCTGCAAGGACTCTGCTGTAGCAGCAGCCTCACCTGTGACACTGAAGCTTTCCTGGCCAGCTCCTAACTTCAGCTGAAGTGCTTCAAGCCCTTCAGGTTGTTGGCACTGTCAGAGACCCAAGTGCTGTTCCCTGGGCGTCTTCACTCAGGAAACTACTTCCAGCTGACGGAAGGCCAAGGCTGCAGCTCACGTTCAGTGGTGTTCTTACAAATAAGGGTAGAGGCAAAAGGCGAGAAATCCTGTTTCCATTCATTTCTGCTGCAGAGGGAAGAAGTACAAGTCCTCTGGCCCATAGTAATGCCTCCAACGTGCCTCTTCAGGACACAGACTGAGATGAGAACCAGCACCTACTGTAAATGGGCTTTCCCAGGTTACCTGTGGGCTTTTTAGGACAGTGACTTCTATAAATGCTCTTTCATCCAAGAGCTTTTCCTCCTTTGGATAGTGTAATACCTAAGCTTATTCTCTGCTCCTCCCCTGCAGCACTTTATTTTTGAGGCACTGTTCAAGAACTGCTGCTTTTAAAAGTCAAAGAAAATTTTCTGTTAAAATATTTGTATAACAGAGTGAAAACCTACATTCAGAACTTTATAAAAATGATAGAAATACACAAGATAAGTTGAAAAGTCTTTCAGGCATATTATTTTGAGTCAAGTTTTGCTCCAAAGTGCAAGTGCAGTACTCTGTTTAACATCAGTAGGGGTGGAGTTCATTTTGCTCATAGAATTCAGCTCTATAAGCATAACATAGCAAAATGAAATCTGGAAGCTGCTGTGTGTGGAATCTGGAGTTGAGTGTGACAGTGATTTTCATTGCCATAAACCTTGTAAGTAGGACAAAACACGTGCTGCATGTGTGTAAAGTGTGACTATCCCAAGCTGAAATCAGATTTCCCAGTTTTTGCTCTGATATAAATACAGATCTGTTGTGAAGTGGTACACAAGTGCTAAAAAAATTATTTTTAGTGAAAACACACTTGTTTGCATAAAACATTACCTTATGTTTACATAACCTAGGAATTTATACATATTTATTAAAGTGGCACCTAGTGTTTTTCAGATATTTTTCAAAGAAAATTTACTCACTGACGTAGGGATATACTGTGAAAATTCCTTGATTTTTGTAATACATTGCCTTTTTTTAGCTATCGGTGAGTTTACCTGAAGGGAAATTAATGAGAAACAGGACAGGATTCAAGTAACACCAAAAGGACTAAGCAAGAACAATATGTTGACTCAATAAGCCTGTTTAGAATTTAGTACTTGTGACAGTTTTAAGTAATGAAGTCCTAGGCAATAATCATAACTAAACCCATTAACTGAATGAAAGTTTTACTGCAGCACCATTTTGTCTCCAATATCTTTTTTTTCACTGTGATAAATAATAAATTGGTACCTACCCACAGTGAATGATTTATACTTGTTATGGCATTTCAGGAACTGTACAGAGAGTGAAATGGTCTGCTCCTTCTTAGTAGGAGGCCATGCATGGGAATGGATCTCTCTGGACTCAAAAAACTCAGTAGTTAGGAAGCAAAGTCAGTAGCATGATTTTTTTTAAGTTATTGTATTATACATCTTCTAATGCACTGTTCACATTTCTTTTTAGAAATTTAAAAACATATTTTAACCAAAGGACCCCTCACATTTTCCAAATATTTTTCTTATGTTATAAATGCCCTCCCTGAGCAGTATCTGCATCTGAAATGAAGAATTATTATTTAATCAATAAGATACCACCAAGCTCTGATTAGTCTTTATTTAATATGTATTTGTTATTTGTCCAGACTGGCCAGCACTCAGCTGACACTGCTTCCAAATCCTATTATAATTTTGAAGTGAGTGATTTTGCCATAAAGTAACAGTGATTCTGTTGATCAGATCCAGAGATCTGTCTCATGCAAAATCTCTTCTGCTACTCAGCCTGAGTTTCTCATTCCAGGCATGGGCTTCTGCTGACTCACCCCCTCCATTACTCCCAAATACTTTGAAGAAACACAACTGGCCCTTGCATATGGAGAAATTATGTTTAGTTGATGGCATTTACAGCAGGAAAAGTGACCTACTATAGCTCCATGACTGCCTAGATACCAGTTAGCTATAAGCAAACCTTCTTTGTATGATAAATTAAATTTCTCTGTGTTCCATTGATAATTCATTTTTCTTACTACATAGCAGAAGCCTTTTGGTAACTTTTTCAATAGCAGAGACTGGCATGGAGAAGTTCAAATGGTGTATCAGTCTCCCCATCCTCCACCCAGTTACCAAAAATAATCCTGCTGTCTGTCACATGGGCTTCAGCAGTGACAGTGCAAACAAACTGTAGTCTCTGTGACATTTTCATTTGAAAAATACCTTCTTTTCTTTTCATTCCTTCCCTTAATATATCCTAACATAATTAAAGGTTTTATTCAGCAAACCCTTGCAAAATATTAGTAGCAAATCCTTCAAGTGCTGTTTTGGGGGTGGGGGGAAAATAAGTGCATGCCCTCCATATTCTAAATCATGTTTCAACTGGGGCAAAAGTCCTAGGTGAAGACAGTACCCTTGGTTTTCCGTGCCAAGGTGGGGACAAGACTTTGTTTCAGGAGGAGTAGACTGTCACAGCGTGCTGCTGTTTCTGTGAACAGAAACTGTGATTTAAAGCTGGAGTATCCACAGCTAAATTAATGCTGAAGTTGATTGGGTATATCTCTTGCAATTCCACTCTCCAGTGAAACTAATTCAGATTAGCAGCCATCTGACAACTGTTCCTGTGGGAGGTGTCATGCAGTGTTTGGGGTGGAGGTGGATACCAGGGCATTGTAGCTCCAGAGGTATCCCATGTCCTGCCCTCCCTGCTTTCCTGGCAGGGCTCGGAGGAGCCAGCACAGATCCCAGGTGAATGTGGCCTTGTGCATACCAGGGAGCTCCAGCTGAAGGAGAAACGGTGTGCAAACCTGTGAGGAGGCTCCCTGCGTTTGGTGCTCAGTGCAGAGCTGGCATCAGTGGGCAGCTCAGTGGCACCACTCCTGGGAGGCACAGCTTCCCTGCCCTTTGGCTGGCTCCCGGTGAGCCGGCGCCAATGCTTTCAGCTCACATCGCCGGTAATTTCATCCCAGCATCTGGAGCGCTGCGTAGCAGGATGGAAAAGAGGGAGAGAGGCAGTCTGTCAGGGTGAGAAGAGGAGCATTGTGAGATGTAGATTCTAAACAAATTTTGCAGATTGCCTGTGGTTTTTGTGTGCTGCACTTAGGAATATGTGTCACACCAGGGCATTGTCATCCACGGGGACGGTATTTTCCGGAAATGCTTAGCAAGGTGAAAAAAAGTCAGAGCTATTGATTTTTGTCCTTCTTTGAAAGGGTTGCTTGATTGTTTTGCTTCTGAAATTAATTATTTAGACTTGCTTCTCTAGCTCTATTTTTAAAAGGAGAACGCAACTTATTGCAGAGATAACTTATGAATTATTAACATTGCACTACTCAAGCTGTCAGAGGATGAATGAGGGGCAGAGACCTGACCATCTTGGCAAGCTTTCCATTGCCACATGCCATGGCACTGGACTTTCCTCCTTCTCCACGCCTGGCACTGTGCAGGTAAGCCTGGCTCCACTGCCCAAAGCCTGGCTGGCTGAAAGGCAGCCCAGCTCGGCAGAGTGCCACACATTGCCTGGATCTGTCAAGAAATTCTCCGTTCCTCTGAAAGGGAAAAATGGAGGCAGCTGGTGCAAGTAGGTCAGGAAAAGGGTTTAAGTGGTAAAGAGGTGGAATTATGCAGTTGTGACTCTTCAAGCAATTTGTAATCAGCACATTTTGCTGCTCTCGGTAAACAACCTGTTTCTTCAGGCCTCAGATGAGAATATTTTCACCTATCTTGCTCTTTTCGCAAACCCAATCCATGCCAAAGCCATGGTGTGCGCAGTATTTCAGCCTCTTTCTCATACCCACAGGAGTGATCCCCTCACCCCCATTGGTTTTGCCAGCAGTTATATCAGCTGGGAGCTCTCTGCAAGGTTAAGATGTTTTTTGTCCCTGTTCCTACACTCAGCCTGCTGAAAAATGCCTGGTGGGGAGACAGTATCTGTTCTGTGGGAGGAGGCATGGCAAAGCCTTCACTTGATTTGGGTTTGGGTTTGATGTACCTTGGTCTGAGAAAGCCTGAATTTTCTTTAAGTACCCATCATGGTGGTTCATTCATTCTAGAAAATGACACAGTCTGCCCTTAATGGGTACACTGCTTGTGATTTCTCTGTTTCCTTTTCTCTTTACTGTATATTTTGTCACAAGATGGAAGCTCTAGCCAAAATGAATACAAAAATTGCAAGATATTCCTACCCAAATTTTAGGTCCTGCTCCCTCAATAGTAGCCAGAGCAGGGAAGGGTAAGCTGTGCTGATATTTAGGGACATCAGCATAATGCCTACGTGGGCAGAAGAAGCACAAGGATCCATCTGAGACTGACAGATGGACGTATTGGTCTATTTAAGGCTCTTTCTCAGGGATCACTCCAAAATAGTTACAGCCCAATCTCTTCAGCGTGCTCTTGCCTCAGTGAGCTGTGCCAAGGGAAAGTGGGTCTTGTGCAGAGATTGGTGAAGGCAGCTCACCTCATTGTCACTGCGTGCGGAGCTCGGGATAAATTCCCATCCTGAGTTCAGTGGTGTCAAAACAAAAGACTTTGAAGGGATGGAGGAGGGAATAAAGTTATTAAATGATATGATAAAACAGTTCTAAAGCAGATGCAAATCTGCAAACCTTTAAATTGTTTTCCTCATTAATGTTGTTCATATATTTGTCTGTAAAAAATAATTGGGGATTTTTTTTGTTCATCTCTTCTTTCAGTTTTCTAGAGTCTGGTCCTTCATAGAATAGAGGGTTCTTTAAATGTCATCTACTCCAACCCACAGTCAATGAATGGGGACATCTTCAACTAGATCAGGTTGTTCAGAGCTCCAGTCTGACCTTGAATGTTTCTAGGAATGGGGCATCTACCACCTCTGTGGATGGCCTGGTTTAGGGCAAATTTGGGAGGAAACCTCTGAATGGAGTCCCTCTAGAAAGCAAATTCCAGCAGCCCCTCCCCCTCACCAGTTCAGGAAAGATTTCCTTGGAGAAAATGCACAGGTTATCATTCTTGCCGGGTTATAATCTGGGCTAACCCTTCCCTTGCCCACTTATGGAGTCAGTGGAAGACCATCAGGACGCTCAGGCAGGACTTGCTCTTGGTGAAGCCGTGCTGGATGTCTCGGATCACTTCTCTGTCCTGCGTGTGCCTTAGCATAGCTTCTGGGAGGATCTGTTCCATGCTCTTCCCAGGCACACAGGTGAGGCTGACAGCTTGGTCATTCCCAAAGTCCTCCTTTCTTTAGGAATCCTTCTGCTTTTCCATTGCATAATCATGTGTCTTTTGTGATTAATTTACTGATTTGTTGATTATTCCCAAACCAGAAGTTGTAGTGCATACTGCCACAGGTATCATAAGCTATGGGCAATTATAGGGGAGGGTTCCCGTAATAGTTTGGGGGGGAAACTGAAATGTAGGTCCTACATTACTTATGTGAAAGCGTGGGAATCACTTGTTGGAAGGAGCTTCCTTGACCATTGTATGAAAACCACTAATTGTTGTACCTTGGCCATCATGAATCAAAATTATAGAATGATAGCTACTATGTTCTCCACTCTTGTGAGCTGTCAGGGTATGTGACTACAGTTTCTAGATTACCTTCACAAGAGAAAGGAAAAAGAAATTAGGGTTGGTCTCCTTAAAAAAAAAAAAATCCCTTTTGATGTCCTCCATCTCCTCCAGTGGCAAAGAGATCAGCTTTCCTCTCTCCCCTTCTACAGGTTCCTCCTTGCTGGGATTCTCTCACCTTCTGTTCCTTCCTTTTCTTCTTCACCTTAGGTTTTTCCTCAGCATTTTTCAGATGTGGGTGCTAAGCTGAACACAAAATTCTCCGGTATATGCAAACCAGCCCTTGAGGGCAGCTGAGATGTGCAGGACTTCAGACACACCTTGGGACAGCAGTCTCTGGTGCTGGGGGCTGAGCTACACTATTTGGAAAGTTACTTTACAGTTGCTGCCAAAAGCTGCTCCCCTAGGTCAGGACTTCAGGCAAGGAAAAAATCTTTAAACAGGAAGCTTTTTCTGCTATTTGTGGCTCCACCTGCTCTCAATCTCCCCAAAAATACTGTGAGAACATTCCCGTGGTGGGATAACTTGTCACTTCCATTCTGGGCCTGGCTGTAGTAAGTGCAAAAAACCAAACAAAATGGTTTTTATCCTACAGTGTTGATTTCACTCTGGGGTGATGTTTTGCATCTGTTCAGTTTTGTTTGAATGAATAGTCCACCAGTTCACACAGCCATAGAGGAGACTGTAATTTAAATAACACACATTCAGAGATGTCTCTTGCTTCTCTTGGACACAAGTCTTACAAAAATAACCATATATAAGAAATTGTGTATTCTTTTGGGGGGAGAATGTAAAAAATAGAAAGAGTTCTTGTGGTTCTGCACAGGAAGATGAGCCATTGGCACTCCTGCAAACTGCCTTTCATTGAACATGGTTTTGTGCTCTCAGGCTGTTGGAAAAACCAGAAACATTGCATGAATTGCTGTCCTTCTGAGTTGGTAAGAATAAACGCCATGGACAACTTCAGCATTGTTGTTTCTGTGCTACAAGATGATCAGGAGAAAATTTGACAGTAATTTTCTTAGTCAAAGGGAAGGAAGAGGGAGCCTTTGGGGGTTGAGCAATTTGGATATGGACATTTCACACATGCTTTGTGTCTTGACGGATGCTTTCCTTAAAAGTAAGAGGAAGAGGAAGGCTTTGGACACAATAAACCACAGGTATCCACAAGAAGTACCACACTTCTTCAAAGAGTCTGGTATTGAAAGAAAGATCCTTGTCATGCTACTACATGATTTTTCACTATGAATACAAATCAAGAGAGAGGGAAAAAAGAAAGCCTTCCTGAAGGCTTCAGTTTCCTCAACCAACCAGCATGTAATTCTCAATGTATAAAGAGTGACACTGCTTTCCAGGATTCGCCAAAACCAGTTACTAATAAAGGCATTTTCACAACTAGACCTGACAGTCTGTTAACTGGTTTTAAATGGGGGTGTTGATTGGATCCTGGCACCTTTACTCTAGGTCATCAGCAGACACAATTGAAGGGGACAAGAGCACTAATTAAATGCACCGGTTCTTCTATGTTATAATCAGTGCTTTAAAATCTAAGCCATCTTTTCTTCCCTTTCCTGGTCTGCAACTGATTTAGTTTCTCACTTGGACCCTCTAGCTCTTGCACTGTGCTGCTGGAGATGGGTTTTTCTTGGCAGCTCAGAGAGGAGAAGGGGAAGAATATGAGATTTCCTCTTGGGCATTCAGGAGAGGAAATAGCTTGGATAAATCGCCCACCACCAAAGGCTCATTTTACCTCTGTTTCATATGAAGACCTGCTGGGCGAGGAGGATGTGGCAGAAACCACTTGGAACCATGTGATGGGAAATGGGGAATAGAAAGCCTTGGGATAATGTTGATTTAGCTTTAATTTTCTATTCAGGGGCTTCTTGTATTGCAAGAATCTACTGCTCATACCTGATTATCCATAATCAAGACATTTCAAACAAAGCCATTAACAGAAATATTTCTAGTCTACCTCTGAAATTCATAATAAAGGTTTAAAACCTTAAACCAGATTGGCAGGTTGACATTTCCAAGAATTGTTTTTGCCATGTAAAACTGCTATCATAAAAGAGACTCGGCATCATTAAGGATTTATTGAGCTTCTATTTTCTCCATAAAGTACTGACTATTATTTTCAAGTGAAAGATGTACCACAATGAAATCATTAGTGACTGTGCATTTAGGGATTTTTTTGACAGCACTCCTAACTATTATAGCCAGATAGTCAGTCTCTCCCAGTATGACATAGATAGGAGTGACAATTTATCTTTTCCTCTGTGATAGGAGATGGAGAATTTGACCAGAACTGAGCAGATATCAAAATGTCATAATGATCATAGCTGCCTGTGTTTCTTTTTTTTTTTTTTTTTAACCTCATGGGGTAATAACTTTGGCTTTTTACTTGGTTTTCATTCTTTAATTAGAATTATTTTTTTTATTCATGCCTGAGTGTGTGTTACAAACACAGCCTTGGGGAGTGAGATGATGAAACAAAAAGTAAAATATCCCATTACTGCCCAGGTAGGAAAAAATATATCCATGTTAAGCTTTCTAGGAGTTTAGCATTCAGTTCATAGGAATTTTTAAAGATGGGAGAAACTGATGACAATACTTACATATTTACAAGGGATTGGAGGTAGGGGAATTGGACCTTGAGAGGAGTCAAAGCTCTGATTTCTGTGTGTAGTTTTGAAAGAGAAGCTGGCTGTGTGGCGAGGCCAAGTCAAGCCTTCAGTGGCTATCTCCAGAGGCAGACTTCCAGGCAAAGAGATTTTTTTCTGTCTCAAATTGTTGATTATTCTTGCAGACCTAATTAATCCTTTAAACTAATACATATACATCAAAGCACCAAATATTTTGGTTTGATGTCCTACAGCAAACAAGTGCCTGAGGTTTAATGAAGTGTTTTGGATGCAGCCAAATAAAATTTGAAGCCTTCAGTATCTGGCAACTGCGGATACTCTCAAAAGTTAGCTAAAAAATCCTTTGATCAGAGCCTAATGGTGGAGTGTCTACTCCTGCCCATAGGGTGTGGGATCCAGCAACCACACAGTCCCTTTTTCCCTTATGTGGTAGCGTTTTGTCAGCTCCAGACTGTCAGTTCAGCATTTTGGCAACAGGTAATGATCTAAAGTCTCAACTAGGTGAGGCTGAGCAGTTAAAATTTTAAAAGGTATTTCTGTTCTTGCAGATGGTGTTTTTTTCAGCGTCTGGGTCTGCTGTTTGGTCAATCAAACCTTCAAGGTAAAGCTGTTTAATCTACCTTTTGATTGCCAGTGCTGAAATCTCAGCATGGAATGAGGTTTGTTTGTAAACAGCAGTAACAAAAATGTTCTGCTGACAGACTCTATTCCTTGGCATGGGTTGGCTGCTCTCTGCTATGGTAAGCAGAGGTAGCACAACTCTTGCAAATGCACATCTGAGGGCACCTGCCAACTCACCAGCTTCTGCCTTTGGTAGGGGATGATTCATTCATCTTCCAGGAGGAGTGGAAAAGAATTTATCCTTTCCTTTCTTTGCCAAGCTACATGTACAAATATTCCTCCTGCAGAGCAGTCACCTGATCTGCTGCACACCTGGGGCAGCTGCTTGCCTACTTACAGAAACACCAGATGCAGGTGGCTCTCTCTCTCCTGCTCTTCTTTGGAGATCTGCTGGATGAGGGACACTGGAGCTAAAGACTCAAAGTGAAAATTCACCTGTGGCAGTGAAAGTATGTCTAATTCTCAGAGGATTTAATAGTTATCTGAGATTGTGTGCACACTCTGTATTTTGTCTCACAATTGTCAGCAGAGTTTTCAAGAAAGAGAAGCAGAAGAAGGAAGGAAATTACAATGCCCAGATTTTTAGAGAATGATGGTACAAAGGCTAGGATTGTGGAAAGAGAACAGCTCTTTCAGATATAAAGCAGGATAAATTGCTTCAGCATAATGATGCTCATCAGAAGCAAGTGAGTAGCAGAAAAAGAATGTCATTTCAGTTATGTCATAAATTCACTTTTGGCTGACACAAACAGCTATCAGAGGGCAGACAGAACTTTTTTTCTAACCTTAATGAAATACAAGCACTCTGATTTTAATTTGCAATTGGGGTTTCTTCTTTGGTGCAGCAGAGGTTGGAAAACACTGTCCCTCTTTTTTTATTTTGCATGAAGTCTATTTGCTTGGAAACATTCCTCTGTTTGTATTATTAATTCCCTGGTTTTTTACCATGTGAATTTCCTGTGATGATCTCATTATATTTACAGCATTTCTTGCAGTGTTGTAAACAGTGACTGATGCCTTGTTTTCATGTTTGGGTGTGGCAGGGAGCAGCCACATGCAAACTGCTGGTGAGCCACATCCAGGGAGCCCTATCCAATGTCAGCCTGAGACTCCTTTCAGGCAAGGCAGATTCTCTGCTAATGCCACCGAGCTTGAGGACTGTTTCCACTGAGTTCCAGGGGGATTTAAACAGTAGTGAGAAAAGATAAATAAAGAAAAACTATGCTAAAAATTTATTTAAATTATCACTGGTTACTATTACAGATGCAAGAAAGAACACAGTCCATGAGAAAAAAAATCATGAATGCACAGTGCTGTTGTATATACAAGGATTTTGAGTAATCTTAAACAAATTTTTAGCCAGTATAACTGCTTCAAGTTAGTAGCTCTTTCATAATCACAAAAATGAAAAGAAGGATTTTCAGTGTTTACTGACATTTAGTAATGTGTTTGGGGCCATCTAAATGTTTTTAGCCAGAGACTCTCACTGTAATTTCAGGAAATTACATCATGAAGTTATTTTATCTGTGTGATTTACTCCAGGTCTATGATGGAAGAAAGCAAGGCACAGGATTGTTTAAAACATACTCTACCTTTTGTCTGTTTATTCCTGTAGGAATGGACATTGGGTTTCAAGGCCTAACTACTATGCAATGGATTCTTATTCTTTAACTGCTATTACAGTTGTATCTTCAGGGATATGTTTGAAAGCAGCTTTGTATTTTATTTTAGTTTTCTGATTAGAATTGTAATCTATGTGTGTGCCTAAAGAGTTACTGCCTGTGTTGGGTATCCTTTCACTGGCTGCCCTCCAAATCACAGCTCTTGACAGCAATCTTTAAAGCCCCATCATTTCTCCTTGGTGTTTACTGTAGGAAAAGGGTTTTGGCTGCTGACTTTGCTTCCCCAGTCTAAGACAAAGTGACTTTTCTACTGGCACAGAGAGTTGCCGGAGGCAGAAGCTATTACAGAATAACTTGTTGGGTAGACAGCATAAACAAGTCACCAGTCTGTGAATCTCACTGCTACATGATTATCACTGAAGGGCAAGGATTTAGGAAGACTCAAAGGAGAGTAGGCTTGCATCTGTATAAAGTGAGCAACCAGACCTGTCTTACAAGTGCAAATATTACCACCAGTTTTAGGAATGAAGGCAACACTTGATTTAGAATTTAAGAATGCATTTAATTTGAGATTTACCTGGGGTCCCATTAGCTTGAAGACATTTTCTGCAGAACTTTCTTCTTTCAGGCACTGTCAGTGATCATCCCCAGCTTGCTTCCCAAAGGGAACATGCAGGTGTCTGCCAGTCTGACATACATAACCTTGCAAAAAGCATACTCATTGAAGTTGAGGAGCTTCACAGCCCCAAATCCCTAACAGAAGGGATTATGTTTGAATAGGCCCTAAATTGAAACTCCAGTTTCATATTCTTCCTTCCTCTGAGCTATTAGAAATCCTCATTCAAATGTCAAATGTCCATTTCTCTATGTGTTTTAGCTTTTCATTTCTTTATTCTCAATATAGCTTCCAGACATGGGTGGCTTTTCTTAGTTGATGCCTATCTTCTCCTCAGGAACTTTAATTAAAAATAGTCCATCATAATAATGCAGTTGCTTGTGCAATTTTTCTCGGACAAAATAAATTACAGTAGGCTATATCATCTTGCTGCTTACTTATGGAATTTTTTTTAATGGAAATTGCCAGATCAACTTCTACTCAGTAATTCAGCTGAAAGGCCTTTACTTTTGATATTTTCTCCCAAAGGCAAGTGAGGGAAAGAAAATATTACAGATTTTCTAAGAAACCTGAGAGTCCAGTTTTTAGATGGTGCATGGTTTTAAGAAGCCTTTTGAGCAAGGTTTACAGTGCCATCATGGATGAGTAAACTTAATCCTGACTGTAATAAAATAGGATTTAGTGGTGCAAAGTTGGAGCACCAGGATTTGTGTGGGTTGTATGTGAAGGAACAGCTGCATAACAGATCTGTAGTCACTTGTGGGCTGCAGCATTGTGGGGGGATTTGGGCTCTGGGCTGGTGCAGGGGAAGAGCTGCCACTCCATGCCAGCCTCAGGCAGCCTCCTTCTCCAGGGCTTGGAGGGAGGGACTCGGTGGGGCAGAGCTCAGCACAGCCCGTTGGCATCGCTTTTTGTGCTGGGATTGGAGAAGGTGAATCCAGCAAGGGTCAAGATCCATGCAGAAATGTGTGTGGTCCTTTTCTTTGTTCACGGAATCATATTTAAAAATGTCCTCCAAGATTCCACATCCTTTGGGCAGGTGTTATATAAAACCTATTGGTGCCCTTTTACATATTTCAATACATTGTAGAAAAAACTGGGGCAGTAAGTATGACCAGGGCATAGGAGTTGTTCTCACACAGGTGGGAATTGGAAGGAAGGAAGGAATATGACAGACCAAATGCTGAATAGGAAGGAAGAAATTTGACAGACCAGGTGCTGTGTGTGCAGGTTGGTGCCACTGCTGAGGAGCTGAGATGAGGACAAGAATTTATCCCATGCCACCTCAGCACTGCTGGGGAAGTTCAACCCAGGAGATGTTTTTAAACTTATTTTATAGCATTCAGGAGATGCTGCTGGCCTACTTTTCCACCTCTCAGTGCCTGTACACATGCTCCTGCTCCTGCTGGGAGCCAGAGTGCCCTCACCCAGGTTCACTGGGATGGTGCCTGTGTGGGACTGCACACCTGGTGGGTGGGGAACAGGGATTTGGGAACCCTGTGGCCCAAAGCCACCCTTGAGCCCATACTGTGTGTCACCCCTGGGAAGCAGCAATGCACCCATCCCTGCAAATGCAGCATCCATCATGTCCTTCTAATGCTGCCCTTCCTGAAGGATTGCTCTGTTAGCTAGCAGCACCAGGCTTAGAGCAGCATTGCTGTTTGCACCCAAACAGCCCCAAAAACAGACAGGATCCACTTCTCTTAGTACTAGATGGGGACTTGGGACCAATGGCATTCTTGAAACTAGCCTTGTGGCCATCTTTGGAGGTAGGACTGATTTAGAAGCCTTTGCACATGTCATAGGACAGGTGATGCCATGAATGATCTGGAAGTTAAAACCTACCTGAGAAGAAAATATGTCCTTCCCATCACACACATCCATTTGAGTCTGGTCAGACAAAGGGGGTTTAATCTCTGATTTGCAAAGATTCATCAGGTTAGTGGTGAGATGCAATTTTGTTGTTCCTCAGGAATTTGGTATGCTTTATGTGTGTACTTCATTGCGCTCTGCGGGAATTGAACTGCTAGATGCAAAAGTTGATGCGGGGAGTCCTTTACCAAAATGTTGAGAAAGGCAGAAAAATTTAAAGTTTGAACTTCCTTGGAGGCTGAGCCAATATTCAAGGATATGGAATAGCAGGAAATTACTGATACCAACCACAAGGCTCTTTTGATCCACTGCACAGGTTCTGGCTGTGTGCAGAGAAGTTACATGTGGTCTTCTCTGGGTGAATACTGAGGTGTGTATGGGAGGCACACAGAAACTCCAGGGAGAACTGTGTGGAGCTGCTGACAGGCTTGTCTTTCTGGCATGCCCATCTCATAGACCTTTGCAAACACACGGAGCATTCATCTGAGGATGCAGAGATGCGTATTCCAGCAAATCTCTTACAGTCTGCCGTGGATACTAAACAAGAAATTCTTGAACAACTGGAGGTGGGAGGTCTTCAGCATTTTCCATCGTAAATGTTAATGTATGTAGCAGACAGAAGGAGTATTATATAAAAACTGAAGACTTTCACATTTTTCTGGTTCTGACCTATGGCAAGGAGGCTGACATTTGCATTATTTCCATGGTATTTTTCATGGGAAGGGAGAGTTGAAAGCAAAGACTTAGAAGATTTAAACTTGAAGCAATTTTTTCCTCTGAAAGTCTGATTTAAAGTGAAAACCTGTTTAAAAGTAGAAATGGGGTGAAATCAAGAAGTGTCAAAGTAGAAACATTTTTTTAATTATAATTAAAATTTCTAGGTAGAGGCAGGTATGTCCAAATTTTCTGAAACATTTTTTCAATAAAAGACACCATTATAAAATGCCAAGTTTCATTACCTTCATTGTGAGGGTGTTATTATAATTTTATGAGGCCCAAAAATATCCCAAGTACTTCACAGAAAAGGCAGAAGACAAGTTCTCTGTTATAAAGAATGTACAGTTTAAAAGTGAAGCTTACATTAACTGTTTTAAAAGATAATGAGTAATTTTCTGAATCATTGGCTGTAGTATATCTGAAATTTTAGCACTGATAAACCCTCTGGTGTTTTCCTGAGACATGCAGTGGAGCATAAATATAATGTAAAAGACATGCCAGGAAGACAAACTTGTTTATGGGCATGCACTGAAAGAGATTGTAATAAGGTCTTAGTGGGAAGCTCCTGCATAGACTTAGTCTGTGGGCAGGTCTCCTACATATGCATGAGTCAGGAGAAGGTATTGCCACCTGTGAAAAGACAAGCAATGTTTGCAGTCTCTTCACTTCCAGTTTTCTCCTCTAACATGGCTGCAGCATTAAGACTCTCTGAATTCAGTGATGATGATGTACCTCTGCAAACCAAGAAGTTTCATGCTGGCCTCCTGCACAGTGGTAATGAGATCTAAAATGGAAAACCCCTGGTTTTCCTGCCCAGTTGCTTTTTACATTCTGGTAGATGTTGTTCCAGACATTTTCCATTTGCGCCTGGTGCTCTGCATTGAAAGCATAATTTCAAGCCAGAATGAGTTAAATTCCTGTGATTCTTGTGTTCTGACTATACCGGTGAATTATATGAAGAGGGATTCAATTAGGCCTTTGAAGCTGTCTATTTTCTTAACCCATTGGAACAATTCTTGATTCACAGTCCCTCTGTAAGCTGACATTCATGGCTTGAAGTAATCTTAGATTTTGTTGCGTTCCTGTCCAGAATGTCAGAAGCTTCAGGATGGGATTTCCAGTTTTGGAAACAGGCATGTGATTCCCATTCATCCTTTTTCTCTGAACAAATTCTTATTCCTGGAAACTTACATGGTCTTTTGCTCAATGTGAGCATGGAATAGGTGAGCCTGACTACAGCCCATAAATGTCAAAAAGAGATGCTGAAGTGAAATTGAACACAGCCAGTGAAGACTGTAATCGATAAGTAAAAGCATCTGTGCTGTTTTATTCAGCCTTATAAATAAAATATGCAGGTGTATGGTATAGAGGACATACAGCCATTATGTACTTAATGACTTTGTGGGCACATGCAGGAAGATATATAAGCAATACCAACTAGAAAAAGAAAATCAGTATTAGGACTGTCTAGTTGCACCCTCTCTCTCTCTAATTTTATTTGTCTGCCCACTTTAACCAGATCTGCAAAATACAGCATTTGCTACAGTGACAGACTGCCAACTGGATAAGTTTTACACCAGTCACAAATTTCCTTCCTCCTACATTCCATAGTTAGCCCTATGTCCCCTTAGGCAGTAACCCTCATACTCTGCATGGAAGTCCAAGAAGAAAGTTTCTTTCCCTCAGCTCTTCATGGGTTTCATTCTAGGGAGAACAGTTCAATAATATCCTTTGCCATGCTCTGATTTCACTGATTCAGTCACTTTGGGCTCCTCCACCCCATTTCTCTGATCCTCTCCAGGTGTCTGTGCTTATTGTGATAAAGCCTTTAGTCAGACAACCTTGTACCTTTATTTTTTGTCCTTTAATTTTTTCATTTTTTGAGGTGTAGCTTTTTTGTTACAATAGCATTTATATTCCCAGGTCAGTCACTCTCAGAGCAAATAAAATGAGCAATCTGGTAGTGGATGCCAGTAGGCTGTCTTAAGTCTTCCTCCTCATGTCACAATGCCATATATTATACTTACTTAATGCAAATACAAACAAACCAAATTATCATGATTTTATTGTTCCCAGAAGGTAAAACTCAGAATAGAGTCATTGAGACGTACTCTGAGTTACTGTGGAGGTTTTAGGCCTTTAGCATCTCCTACTAGATTGTAAAACCAGAAATATGTGTCCTGTTGTTTGATGAACACATGGCCCTGGAGCAGTCACTTTTCTCAGAAGAGCAGGAAAATCTGCTTAACCAGTTCCCTCTTGAAATTCTTCCTCTTGAAAAAAGTGTAGCACCATGCTCTGCTTATTCCAGCATGGCTACTGTATAAGCAGCATATTTGTAGCTTCCAGTATTGCAGCTGTTCACGCCTTCAGCTGCATTTTCAGGACTTGGAAAGACAATAAGGAGGAAAAAATGTCTGTGTAGGAGGTACAATTTTCCAGATCTGTTCAGATTTAATATTGTCTTGGAGTAATGAGGAACAGATGAATGCTAACAACATGATTTTCAAAGTCCCCTCTTAGTGAAGCAGCCTTGCTTGGAGCTTCTTTGTCCACAGTGCCTTTAGAGACCACTGGACATACTCAAGGTGCTTTAGATAAACCACCAGATAAGCAGGAATCACTCAATCTTTACCATCAGAAGAGAAGTTTGTTCCAGTTTGATTTCCCTCAAGAGTTCCTTTTTGATATGTCTTCTGTTGATTGATTTAAGATTTTGCTTATTGTTTACTTTATGCAGCTTTAGCACATTGTACAAGCCAGACATGACCAGCTTCTTCCTCTTAGGATGGCACTCATTAAAGAGAAATTATTAAAAGAGATATAGCTCTTGTACCACCTTGATTTGTACATTCTGCTGTTATTTAGTTATTCTGTTATTCTGCTGCTGATCTCTGGTGGCCGGTGTGCACCCCAAAGGTGTTGGGTCAGTACTAGCTCAGGGATCATTATCCCTCTTTTTGTTGTATGTCAGAGGCATCTCAAAGGCTGATGGGAACAGCATCAGGCTGAAGAAAGAGGGGTCACATGTAATTATGAGTTGTGTGTACTTGCAAGACCTTCATGGCAGCAGGATGTATCAGCCTTTCTCAAGAAATCTCTCCTTTCAGTCCCTACGTCTGGCAAACTTCAGTTTAAATATCAGAAAATGCTGCTGCTGACAAAGCTCCTTAGCAAAGTGTTCATTTGAGGCAAATGCTTGCCTCACCAAAAGTAAAAATATGAATCCAAATGCAATGTTCTTCATCGGACATAAAACCACACAAAGAAATACAGGGGCAGCTGAGATTAAAATTAATATCAAAAAGTGGCTGGAGAGTTACAATCAAGTTCTATCTGCCCATCCAAAGAAACTGCCTTCCCTGTGACTTCGTTTCTGAGGTCTCAATTGGCCCTTGCTTCCTGATTTGAGACAAGAGATAAAAGGGAGAATAACCACTCACATGAGCTGAGATGTCATTTTAAAATTTGGTATACTTAGGATGTTTTACGTTTTGGAATATTCTTGTTTGCTAGAAGTGCCTAGGCAATGCCTAGCTGCTCAGATTTAGGATTGCAATTGCACTGCTTGAAAACAGCCCAAAAGGCCCCAAAAAACAACTGTGAAGGAAAGTCCTGGAAGGGCCACAAAATTTCACAATTGAGTTCTGAAATTAATCTATAGCTGGTAAGAATAAGGAGTAGACTTCCTGGCTTGGAAGACTATCCTTATTAACTTACCATCAGGCTTTTTGCCCATTTCTGTGAAGCAGCTGGTGGTGTCTGCAGCAGAGATGTGATACTGGAAGATGGAGGGACAACTCAATTAGTCTCTGTATCCTCTTCTTGCATTTCTGCTAAAATGGTGTTCACATTTAGAGGCATTCAAGGACAGTCTGCAGTCCTCAAATGGACACATTCCTATGAGAGACATAAATTGGGTAAGGCAGACCAGGGAGAGTCCATCTTAGCTTATGTATTTATATTAAGCTTTTGCCAACAGTGAGGTTTCGGTTTTTTTTATTCAACATCTCTTTTTCATTTGTGATGGAAGAATGATCCCATACAAAAAATTCAGTGTTGGTCACTCATTTCACAGCTGGCCATGGTTTTCTTTCTGAATAATGAGTATAATTATCACCAGTGAGGCTTGTTTGTGGTGGGACTTGCACCTTTTCTCTCAGAGGCGCATCGTACATTTTTATTCTTCTCTTTGCTAAGATAGCTACAGTTATCATTATTGCTTTTTAAAATAATTCTGACAAGTACTAGCATTAAAATTAGATTACATTACTTTAAAATAATAAGGTCATCAGCAGAAAAACTGTTTGGGGAGAAGAAAATGTCAGAATAAATAGCTAATTTTCACAAAGAAGACAGACAGATGGTTCACTCATTAGCAATAGGCTCCTGAAATGCCCTCTCCTGCTTCTCCTTTATTCTGTAGCTGAGCACCCTACTGTTTCGTAGATCAGTGTCTCAGGAGCCAATTGCTTGTCCTTAGAAACTTTAAATTGAATCCTGTGATTGCACAGTATTCAGGAGAGCATGGGGTGAGCTGGTGACCTTCTGTTAGATGGATGGGGATTAATCAATCATCTCTCAGGCAGAAAACCCCTGGGAATCCAGCAGGAGCTTTGAGGGCCCAGGCCAGCATGGGACTAATGTCAGACTTTGGTCTGCAGATAAGATGGGAGAGTGTTTTGCTATTCTTGTGATGTGGAGATTACAGACAGTCAGGACTGTGCATTTCCCTACCAAATGATGTGATTGACTAACACACTCTCTCACTTTTCCAGAAGTGGCTTGGAAGAACTGGTAGGACATGGGAGAGTGAATTTAGTTACGGGCTAGATCAACAGCAGCTGGGAGGCTTTAGCCTCGTTAATTGTCAGAATCATAGAATATCTTGAGTTGTAAGGGATCCATAAGGATCACCAGGTCCTACTCCCAGTTCACCACAGGACCACCTAAATCTAAATTGTATTACTAAAAGTACCATCCAGATGCTCCTTGATCCCTGACAGGCTTGGTACCATGACTCCTTCCCTGGGGAGTTTGTTCCAGAGGTCAGCCACTGTCTCCATGAAGAACCTTTTCCTAATGTCCAATCTGAACTTCTGATGCAGCTTGATTCCATGGTTGGTCGTAGTGTTACTTCCAAGTACAAATGTGGTTTAAGTGTTTATTTTAGTGCCAAGTAGTCCCCACTGCTGTCATGCCATTCTTTCCACTTAGACAAACCCCGGGTTGTTCTTGCTTTTGTCACTAGGTTTGCCTTACAGCTGATCTCTTCTTGGGTTTTTCCTTAATGGGGGTTTCCAGATTGCAAACCTTTTATTTCCTGGGCTACACCTTTGCCATGCATAAAGAGCTGGTTTTTTTGTGGGTGTCCTAACCTTTGCAGCCATCCAGCCCTGGGAGTTGGACCCCACAAGCTGTTGGGAAGCCACTGGTAATAAGTAAAAGAAGTGACTTGGAAAAAAAATCCTCCTCCTGAAGCAGCCTTTATGGTCTCACATTGAAAAGTGGAGGTCACCAAGGATGCACAGAGTTCCCAGTGAGAACATGCTCCTTTTCCACTGTGGCATGCCTGTTTCTCTGCTTGAGTCTTCATACCAGTTCCTGCCTCTTCTAATGGCCTCAACATACTGCTCTTTTTGAAGGTCCTTGTCTTTGTTCAGAGCTTAAAACAGGGAGAGCTGAGCAGTTCTGACCTCAGAGCCACAGCTGAGAAGTAGCCCCTCAGAGCTGTAAAACAGCTGTGTTTTGTGGCAAACTCCTTATCTATACTGCCACTTTTTAACTTTTCTCTTTGATTTAATGGTTCACATTCAAGAAGACAGCAGTAATCAATTACATAGAGGAGCAGAACTGCACACACTGACCAGGAAGGTGCAAACCTGGCACATTCCCAGTTTAATACAACAAACTCCATCCCTATGGCAGCAGCTGTGCATATCATGCCTGGGTCATGCCGGGTTGCACCTTAACACTGATGCTGAATTTGGCTCATTCCCAGGATACCCATCACACTGTCACAACGTGAAATTACACATGTGTTTGCAGTGTGGTGCAACATCAAATGGAATCAAAGAATGAGTTGTGACTGTCGTTTGTGTAACTGTGGAACTGTCTAAAGTATATTTATTTTCAATACTTGCGTGTTTTTTAACTCATGACAAATTATATGCAGGTTTTATCCCAGGATAATAAGAGAGAATTTTTCTAAATGCAGAGTAAGATAATTACACAACAGTTTATCTTTTAATTCCTATTGCCTGGCAAGTTATCAAGTGACCTTAACTCTAGCTGTTACTCTAAATATGATATGCAGATCTTTTTAAAACACAGATTTAAAGATTAATCCTTGCAAAGATTTAATCCTTGCAAAAATTCTGTGAGGTACATTCATGAGCAAACTGCACGCTAGAAGTTTGACCCTACAGAAATTGGTGTTTAACAAAATCTCAGTATTCTTGTTTACCACATCCATGTTTGCATTTGCTGCAAATTTGGGGGCATTTTGGGGGGCTACAAAGAAATCTAAATTGTGACCTGTCTTGCAGAATAAACTGCTTGTTCTTATCCAAAGTGTGTGTAGTCTCAGGACATTTTTCTTCCTTTTTCTATGTGTCTGCCTGACCTTTGCAGTTGAACTTTGGGATTCTGCTGACGGTGCAGCCTCTTCAAGGCTCTTCAAGAAAGTCTGTGTATTTTAGGGGTTCTTTGCGTCATAAATATCCAATTGTAGGAAGAGAGAAAAATCAATATCGCTTTTCTTCATTTAGCAGCTTTTAACAACTATGCACAAAGACCAGGCACATTTGCACAAACATCCAAGCATAATGAGGTTTAAAGCTCATAATTTGAAGAAATTTGCATCAGCAGTGTGGGCTCTAGGGCCACTTTGTTGCTAGTTGCCCTTTTTTGTTTGTCAATATTCAGCTACTGTGTCATGTGGGAGAGGACAAAGAGGCTTCAATGGAGTCTGAAATATCAGTTAATCTCTATGAGGTAAAACACTGTAAGATAGGAAATCCACAGAAAGAGCATAAGGAAATAAAACAGTAAAAAATTGACAGAAAAGCTGAAAATACCACCCTGCCTCTAATGTGGGAGTAGCCATCTGACTGTATACTACCAAGCCAGTATCCTAAGAAACACCTCAAAACTGCATTTTTTTGTGTTCTTTTGTTTTCATTTCAAAAAGACTGAAATAACCAAGTAACAATGTAAGAGCTAGTGATGCTCTTAAAAACTGTAACCCCTTAGGTGATATTATTGCACTGTTGTACCCAGAATACTGATTCAGAAAAGGACTGGTTGGGTTTTAGATTCTTCTTTCATGATCAGTGTTTGAGAAAAAATAGACTTTTGAATTAAAAGATTGGAACAGAAACATTCAGACTATAAAAGCCTATATGCATTCACATTCTTTGTTAAAATCCAGCCAAAAGGAAAATACTGCTTTTGGAGCTTATTCCCACATTAGGCCCCATGTAGTTTCTTGCTGTGAAATATATCCAGAAGTGCTGTTCTGTGCTGGGAATGTGTTAATGCAACAGCAGCACTGGAGACATGGCTCCCTGCATGCAGCGTGCAGGGACACCTGGCATCGCTTCTAATCTCCAATCTTCTGCTATTAAAGCCTTGTTATTCTTAGGGAAATCAGAGCTCCCTGGCATCTATGGAGAAAACCATTTCTAGAAGAAAAAATAGGAAGAAGAGCAGTGGGTTCAGAGGAAATCTTGTCAAAGCAGCTTTTAAAAATATTTAGTGGAACTACAATCAGTTGGAGGCCTGGAGTATTTTCCGCAGACTATTTGAAGACAGTAATTGCGAAGTTTTAAAAATCTTCCACTCCCTCAGCTCTTACCCTGGGCTCAGCCCTTACCCTGGGCTCAGCTCCTTAGCATTGGCTGGCCTCACAGGTTTATTATGTGACTGAATATTTCAGCCTGGGGTCATAATGAACATGTCCAGAGCTGCTTGTGAGAACTGAACAGTCCTACGTGTGAGCTTGTGGGGAGGCTCACTGGTTAAATTCACACTTACTATGAAAAGGCACACAGAAGTTAGAAGGCAGAGGAAAGAAAGAAGAGCCTAAAGAGAAGAAAGGCAGGAGCAGAGGGGAGCATGTCATTCAGAGGAGCTGTGTGAAATCTGACAAGTGTGCATAAATATTGGGCCTGCCCATAATAGGGCTGTGATTCTGCAGTTCCTACAGAGGTGAGGTCAGTGGGATGCCTTGCATGGTGAATAATGAACCACTCACATCAATACAGGCAGCACCACTTTGGAGCATGAATAGCTGCAGTGAATGCTAGAGATTCACTTTGCAGAAATTGAAAGGGGTATTGAATTTGGGTTGTGGGTGGATCAGGTTTTTTAGTTTTATTTTGATATTATTTTTCTCTCATTTGTGGCCAAAACCCTTTTTATGTCTCAGTGTTGCTGAATGGTGTTCAAGAAGTTTTGTTTTTGAGGAGAATCCCTGCTAAACCATTTGGAAGGAATGTAGAGACTACTTTTTTCATCTTGCAGTGTCTGCAAGGCACTGCTGCAATCACAGCAAGTGACAGAGTGTACACTGGGCTGTAGAGAGCCCAGTGGCAAAAGTGAGGTTAAAAACTTAACTATTTTCTAAGCACCAGAATCAATCATTTGCTATTTCTAAAGTGTAAGTAGCTTTATTATTATCTGAAAAGTGGGGAGGAGATTTCAGATAAGTATATGCCTTCCAATAAAAGTAGTAATTTGTTCCTCTTAGAATCTAGGCTGCAACAAACTTTCATTCTATTTCTTTTACTTCTAGTCTATTTTCATATAAGGCTAGACTATTTGGCTAAAACCTGCCATTTTTAGGTTGACAGTTAGGGAAATTATTAGGCAAAATCTAAAGAGGATTCATCCAAATGAGTTTCAGTTCCAAGTCATTAACAATAATTATGCCAATGAGAGTTTTATTTTGCCTAATTCTGGATCTACATTTAGTTCAAGTTTCTTTGTCTCCTTCTGGGACACATAGTGCTTTCTCCAGTTTTCCTATGTAAATGAAAACATGTTATAAATTCATACTCTAGTTATATGCAGAATAAGGAGAAAATAACAAAGCCAGATTAGGAAATTGGGTGTCACTCAGGGCATTTGGTGTGGCCAGGAAGAGCTTTTCCTGCATTGACAGGTGAGCTAAATAGCATGGGGACATATTTGTGTATGGGAGAGGGAAAGTGCTGTGTTCCTGTCTGAGATCCATTTTTTTTTTTTTATATAACTTCACGTCCCTTAATGAATTTGAAGATGTACAAGTATTGAACAGTCAGTATTTTTTCATGGTGCTTTATGTATGCTGCAAACATTCCCCTCAATTATTTCCTACCTTCTTCTATTTTTTTTCTTTTTCTTTTTTTCCTGGTTTTGGGCTTTTTTTTTGAAGAGCTGCTGTGGATCTCTGAGGGATTTCATTCCTCACTTGCTGATCCAAATAAGCAGAGTCCAATTAGTGATTTACAGAGAGAAAAAATGGATGCTTTTCCATTTCTATATATCTCAGAGCTCCCTTCAGGAGCCTGACAAGGTAGGGCAGCCAGGGAAGGAGAAGTAAGTGGTAGAAGTGATGCCTTGCTGGAGACCAGCTGCTAGTTGCCTGTGGTTTTATTTTGTCTGTCCCTCCCAATATTTTAGGTGTCACGACTGGTAGGATCTTAGAAAAGAGCTTACAAAAGGATCCAGGGACTTCAGGTTTCTCAAACAAGCAAAAAATTATCACACTGAGACTTCTAAGAACAGACTAGAAATAAGCATTTTATCAAAATCCTCCATAAAACCTATAATCATGTAAAATTGGCCCTGTTCATGAGCAGGCACATGGGAAGATCAGTCCCACAAGCAGTTTTATTCCCCTTACTTCTTGGTCAGTAGGCAGAGCGTGTACCCAGGTAGTGACCTTAACATGCCTGCTTTAGAACCACCAAGAATTCAAATTATGTGGTGGTTTTGCTGTGGATATTCTTAACACAGCTATTTTTGCCCTCACTTTAGGCACTGACACAGCAGCACCCTTTGAGTTTGGGCCCTCAGCTAAAAAAAAAGTTTACCTATGAGGAGATGCTTTTTCCAGGTGGCCAAAGAGGCAGAAAGAAAGAGCCAGCAGTGAATTAAGTAGTAGAGAGAAGCAGTTTTTGTGTTTTAATTAGAAAAATGAAAAGTGCAATAATTTCCTCATGCTAATAGTTTCTGTCATCTGAGAAATTATGATCTAAAAAAAATTGTTGGTCTCTGCCAGTCCTTCTTCAGGGCTGTCATTATTCACTCTAATGCATATATATTATTCATAGTCATTATTCTCCTGCAGCCAGGCTGGTCTAAAGCCTATTCTGCTATTTGCTGCCATGTTTCAGCTCAAAAGCTCTTCCACTGATCTAGCCCAGGCATTTCCATTTTGTTATTCCTGGGAGAGTGAAACCTTTTTGTCAGTTCTTGCATTGACCAGTGGTAAAGAAAGAATATTTAGCTCGTGGTTTGAAGTTTTCCTTCTTCTTTTCCTTTTTTGCTTTGCTTTGCTAGTCAGAGAAAAAAGGTGAAGATTTATCAAGTCCCTTACCAAATCTGCACTTGCTTTTTCTTCAGGCTTTGTAGAATAATCCTAGATTTGTATCCTCGCCTGTCAGACCTTGGTAGGGCTTCAGGATGTGACCTGGTCGCCTCCTTTCATCAGGCATCCCTGCTGCCTCACTTTTAATCACAGCAGAACAACAGTAATGGTGGATTAGTTGTTCCTAATTAGATACCTCTCTGCAGCCACCCCTGAATGATGCCTGGTCCCCTACAAACTTCTGTTTCAGTGGAGACAATGAGAGCCTTATGCTGCCTGAGGCCTTAGTCCAAGCCTCACTGAAGTTAATGAAAATGTGAGACTTTTTGGTTTTTTAAAAGGCATTAGAGAAGTAGAGATGGGTATGATTTTGGCAGAGAATTAAATTCCACTCTGGTATCAGGTATTTACCCATTTGTATATGGTAAAATCCTGTACTTCATATGCTGATTTATAGTAAGAAAATCAAAGTGCTACTTTATGTTTTGGTTAAGAAGTATAATAAAAGGGTATTTCCCCTGATTATCTTCCCAGCCTGCAGTCCCCAGCAGGAGCTGCTTTCCTCTACCTGAATGCTTTGCAAAGCTTTCCACATAGGAAGCGGTTCCTAGGAGTAGGCAAATCAAATACAAAGCACATCAGGATGTTCCTGCTCTGATGTGCTTCAGCATGAGAAGTGCACAGAGATTAGAAGGTCTTTGGAGTTACAGTCTAAAAATGACTTTTCAGAAGCTGGTTTGCAAATCATCTTCAGAAAGCTCTTTCACTAGGCAGCAACAGCAGCAAGTTCTGCAAAGGGATCCGTAAGCTCTTCCCTCCTGTTTTGGTGTGTGGTTACAACCAAGGACACAGACTGGCATCTTTTTTTCAGGGATTGGTGAAGTCAACAGTGCTGCTCACCTTTTTCATATTTTATTCTATACTTGGGGTTGGACCCAATAGCTGTCAGTCTTCATTTGTTATCATAATAATTTCATTATAAAAATACCACATGCAGTGTGACTGGGGTTACAGATTCATTCCCTCAAAAGAAGAGGAACGGTACAAGTTTCCCAAGCTGCCTGACAGTGCAGACATGGTCCCTTCCTGCTCACTGCCTTGTCTTGGGACTGTGGTGACCATGGCTGTGGTGACCTTGTGCTGCTCCGGTGGATCCTGCAGTTTCTGGAGGGTAGAACTCTTCTTATCCAGAAACAGCTCCTGAAACCAACCCTGGCTGTGTGACTGCAGCTCACCCCACACAAGAGCATGCAAATGTGCTGTGATTATTTTTTTGTTTGGAGGGTCGGGTTTGGGTTTTTTTAAGTGCGCCCATGTTACTATTTTAGACTTCTTGTGCTTGTTTTGATATTAGCAAGGAAGGCAGAGAGGAAAACAGTGGGATAAGTTCTCAGATAAGCCTGGAAACGAATTCTTTTCCTCATTTGAGGGATTATAAATGGGTCATCCTCTTTTTCCTTCTGTTCTGCACTGAAAAAGAAAACAGATAAAACGTTGTCATTTGTAACAAGTTTGTATCAAAACAAAGTGGAGGACTTAGGCCCCCAGTAGGATGCATTTAGAGAGGGATGAATGCAACAAAGTTGGAGCTGTGAATTCCTCCTTTGGGCAAGTGCTGAGAGCATCATTGCCTCCCCAGAAACCAGCTCTTTGAGGCACTGAGGCTGTGCAATGGGGAGGCTGAGAGCGGCCAGCTCCCCTGTCAAGGCATGGAAAAGCTGTCTGTGCTTCCCAAGAGCTGCAGAGCAAACCAAGAAGCATTATCCCAAGCCCTGCTTTCACCCATCTCTCAGAGGTCTGAGACCTTTGAGACCCTCTTCTGGGTCTGGCTTCCCACATAACACCCAGTAATGCACAATTTGTCTTTAATTTTGTGCTTTTGTCCACAGAGTCAGAGCAGCCTTCTCTATCCACAGGCAGACCCCCTGAATCCCAGCAAGGAGCTTGAGGCAGCTCATTTTAGGCTTCAAAGCAGCAGTAGCATGAGAGAGAGCAGCCCCTGCACGCTTGCAGAGCCACCCCAACTCCCCAGGGGCAATCAAAGAGATTCCCAGGCAATCACAGTCCAGCCCCAGGAGCTGGCAAAATAGTTAAGGGTAACTCAAATACCTGCACAGGTTGAGGTCTCCTCAGAATCATGCTTCACAACAGTTTAGCTGTTAGCATTTATGGAATATTAATAATTTTTCTGTGCATTTTTAATTTTGGTGTTTGAAGCACTGTGTTCCCACTTGGGCTTGTCATACTCCTTTCTAAGCACATTTTTGTGAAGTTATATCAATCATGTAGAGTTTTTCATTTGATATTTACAGGGTCGCTGCTGACACATCTTTGTGGACTGGTTTCACTAAGGAACTGCAGATTTTGCAATTACATGCTCTCCTAACAATTTCTTTCCCTCCTGTCCATTTCCAGCTGCAGTCTGGCACATAGGTAGCCTAGCACTTTTCCCCCATGAGGGCAACTCTTCCTTCACAGAATATGCTGGGAGAGTGGGTGGACATTGCACTGACATGCTTGGAGGAGCTCTGTCCCCTTCTTGTCTCTTTTCCTGCCCTGCTTTCACTGTTTCTTAGTTACAAGTGCCACACTCTGGCTTGAATTTCATTCCTGTAATTGATGGCCTTGTTCATTGTAGCAGAACTATCTTTATTTGGGCTTGAACTGTGACTCCTATGGCTTGCTGAATATGAATGTCTTGGGGGTGACCCATTACCTGGCAGTAAATTGGTGTATGCATTGAATGACCTATAGGAAAGTGCACCACGGGTAGCAGCTATCCAAAGTTCAAAAATGTCAGCAGCTATCCAAATGTGAATTTGCTGTCTTTTTGTTCTGTTTTTATAAGCCCCTTTTTCAGAGTGCAATGTCCTTAAAATTGTGAAATAATAGAAGGGCAGCTGAGGATTACAAAGACTGTCTGGGATATATTTGTTGGGGATCATTGAAGTTGGCCTTTAATCTCTCTGCTTCTTTAGAATTTCATTTAATACTTCATAGAAACAGCAAATTGCTCTAATCCAGGGGAGATTGAAGATGCTTGTACTCACAGTTGTCTGCTCAAGGAAAATTTTCCTTTCCATCCCCAATGTAAAGAACAATCCTGTGGCTGTTGATCTATTAGTGTGGACAGCACAGATGTTGTGCAGGTGTGAATATCTTTCTCTGCAAAAAGATTTCCAAAAATCTTCTTTTTTCTAGGTTATGTGAAATTTGCTCTTTAGGCCCATACCTTGAACAGAACAGAGGTTGCAGAGCTGTGTGTTTTCTCCCCCTCCCAGTTTTGTCAATGGTTGCAGTAACCTCCTGACCTAGTACGGGTTTGGAGCTTTACTCAGCTCTGCTCCTCCTGTTTATCAGCAATGTCCAAATCAGGTCTATCTCTGCTTTGTCCCCTCACTGTCAAACTCTCCAGTTAGTTCCTCCAGTCCTCAGGAAGTCTGTCCTGATAATGGGACTGCCAGCTTACATAGTATTACTTTCTAAAAGGTCTTGGTGCAGGGAATTAGCAGACTCTACCTCTGCAACTGGACAGCAGGTGTCTATTCCCTGGGTATATACTGCTTACTTACCCTTCTGCTGGAAACAAACAAACAAACATTTATGCTTGTGATAGGTCAGCTGTGCTACAGGGTATGCAGTGACCAGCAACAGATGCTCTCATACTGTCTTCCTTTGGGAATGTAAATTCCCAATCCCATCTCTGAGCACTACCTGGCCTGCAGTGCCATTCAGTAAAGCATTCTGGGGAAGCATTTTTTTCATGGAGAACAGGAGGGGAGGACAGTCAACCTCTGTTTTTGGGGCAGTTTGCATTTAGCACTGGGTGAGCAGGTGATGCCAAGCAGTGCCAGGTGGATGGTGGATGGCAGGCAGGTATGTCAGGGGAGGCTTTTTCCAGCATTGTCTATTTTGCTCAGGCTACTGCAGTAAGAATCATCACAAGAGAGAAGAAGAAGTCTTTAAAATGGTTGTACAAGTTGTTTCATCTTCTCAGCGAGTTTTACAATGCCTGTTTGGTCCAGAGACATAGAGAAGGGAGCCCAAACTGCCACTGCTGGCCAAGGGGCTGGCAGGGCGCCTGCCCTCACAGTGAGAGATGCTGTTTCCCTCTGGGCATGCTGAGGTGTGCCTGGGCTGTGAGCACCAGGCGTGTCTTTCTGTGGGGTTTCGTGGCTGACTGTGAGCACCATTCCTGTTGCCAAGTTGTTCCAGGACAGGTCTGTT
This sequence comes from Zonotrichia leucophrys gambelii, assembly GCF_028769735.1. Classification (NCBI taxonomy): domain Eukaryota; kingdom Metazoa; phylum Chordata; class Aves; order Passeriformes; family Passerellidae; genus Zonotrichia; species Zonotrichia leucophrys. The sequence goes on along the minus strand of NC_088171.1, from coordinate 102,207,301 downwards.
TCTGTGTGTACACAGTGCCCAGCCCATTTTTCACGGGCTGTCTGCTCGGGGATTACACTAACGAGGTAATTGGAGGGCTCAGGCAGTGTCAGTGCAGCACATACCACTCGGATTAAGCCTGACTCTTCCACAAGTTCTTTCCCAAAGGGGTGCAGCTTGACATGGCTCCCTTTTGCAGGCTGGTGCTTGGTCCCTGCAGCTCAGCTGATGCAGAGGAATTTGGGTTGCTGCTCCTGCCTCCTGTGCCAGTGGGGAGGAGAGGGCAGGGGGTCCTAGTGATGGTTACCTTGGGCATTATGGCCACAGTGTGGTGGGAGCTGGAGCAGCAGAGGGCTGGCAGCAGCCTGCTGCTGTGGTTGGCGTGGATGCTGCTCCTGCCTGGCAGGATTGTGAGGGATGTGGTGGCAGTGGTTCCCTCCTCAGGCTCAGGAGGTGCCCAGGCAGAGGGTTAGCACACCTGCCTGTGGTGCAGGGTGAAGGAATGGGCACAGTGTGCTGTGCAGAACTCACATTCAACAGCTGCACAAGTGGAGGGGTGATGAGGTTCATCCCCATTCAGAGGGATGTTTGCTCCTGGCACATCAGTGTCATTCTACTAGTGTAGCAGGAGGGGGAAAAGCAGCACTAGCTGCAGTCATCCGCCTGGCTTCTTTCCTGTTTCCTTCACCTGAAATAAGACATGTCCCTAAGAAAGAGAAGTCTGATCTCAGTGTGTTATAATTTTCTTTATGTATTGTGACAAAAGTAATAAAATTGTAATAAAATGTATATGAAACTATAACTTAACAAAATGGGACAGACAGGGACTTTTAAAATATATTTTAATGAATTTAACAAGTTACTAGGAAATGTTTGGGCAGATACACGTTAGGATCACTATCACATTAGGATCACTACACGTGGTTAGGATCTCAGCTGTCTCTTGCAGAATTTATTTTATTCTATTGATAACAATTATCTTTGCTATATCTTTTACTGATTATTTCTGTAATTATTTAGTAATTATTTTATTAATAAGAATTAATATATTGGTTTCTGGTCCCCACATCAGCCTGCACTGACCAAATATTAAGTGAAATGGCTCAGTGTTGTGAGCTGAACACAGAGCCAGCCCAGCTGTCTCCCATCCTCCCAAGAGCTTCTGTCTAACCTTCCAGGGCTTCAGACAGCAGGTGCAACCCTGCTGCTTCCCTCCCCAGCATGCTCCCAGACCTGTCACACCACATTATTTGTAAACACCAAGGCAGCTAATATCACAGCCTGCATGTGAAGGGCACCAGGAAGCCACATGAGACAGACAGTGTGGTGTGTTCACAGTGAGAGGCAAAAGAAAGAGGCTCCTATTCATAAGCTGAGCACAATAGAGTAATGCAGCGTTAGGGAAATTTAAGCTGGTGCTGAAAGCTAGTGTGCTTTGCTGCTCTTTTACTCAAGGGATGTCTTTTATCCTGAATTGTAATGCTTATGATATTTCAGACATGGCTTGCTTTGCTAGGTCATGTGAATGATGAGTATCGCGGTATTTAGAGGTTTCTAGCAAAGGAAACGCACACAGGAATGAGTGGAGATACAGATCACTTGCGTCAAGCCCAGCTTTATCAGGGACTGGTGAGATATCTTTTTCAAGGGCCTACAGCAATTGAAAAGCAATTAGAATTTCATTGTACTTTCCATTTCCATTAACCATCCTGTAGATATGTACAAGAGTTCGCAATGAAAAAGCTGTACTTTCACTGCGCAGCTGTTGAAATACAGAAGAATGGGGTGGCAGCAAAGCAGATCTTCAGTCGAATACTTGGGACTTAGAGACACTTCAGTTCTAAAGAAAGAACAGAAAGTCACCCTGTCCTACCTTAAATAAATGATACTGTTACAGAAATGTGAAATGCTTCCTTTTCCCAAATGGGCTGGTAACAAAAGAACAGCGCAGAGTGATAGCTGAAATCTGCCCCTTCTAAAGAAACAGGTTCTGGTCATTGTCCAGGATGTGTTTTTTTCTTCTTAGAAGAGTTTATTCATCACTGATTTAAGAGTGTCAGACCTCTTCACAAAGGGTTTTTTCCTTTACTTGCAAGACTGGACAAACGGGGAGAGCTCTAAAACAGTGAGATGAAGGAGAATCATGCACGTCCTCAGTGGCAGGGTCTGGCAAGTCCAAAGCTGCAAAAAGATAAGAGGGAAAGAGCCTGCAGTGGCCAGCAGACCTTCATTTGTGTGGAGGGGGTTTGCTGGAGAAGGAACATGGAGATCCCCATCCTTTTTCATCTCCTGACAGAATCTTCATATGCAGTCCTGCACAGTGCCTGGAAAACGCTCACAGTGAAGTGTTCCTGATTAGCGGTGCAGTTAATGAACACTGGTTTACATCTCTTGGGGATAAATCCACCCTCTGAAACCATCTGTTAACAAGAAGATCTGGTTTTCTTCTGATTCACATAGATGCCAAGCAGAATTACCTTCATTTAAACCACTGGTGTTTCTTGGAGAGTAAGTGCTATGAAAAAGTCGGTCCATTGGCAGGATCTCTTGATGAGTCACATTCTGTGGGGCAGAGATTATGTCCCTCTGGATGGTTTGTTCATTCTTGAACATGAGAGGCCCCAACAGCTATTGTTATGAAATGCCAATGTGCAGCTCTGAAGCTGTTGGCCTTGCAGTTCCTGGTAATCTGCAAGTGGTCTGCATCACCTATTGCTGGAATTGGAGCAAGAGGATTCTGTCAATTGTGCATAATTTTTTAAAATACTGTCAGGTCCCTCACAGGCAGTATCTTCTAATGCATGCAAATGAAAATTGTGATTATCCATTTCAAAGCAATCAGTAGCAAACCATCACTGGCACAGAACATTATTTATACAGCTCATAAGCGCCAGTGATGCTCCTGTATAATTCCTCACACATCACAGCAATAGAAACTGCCTTCAGGGCTGGACTTTCCAATCCAGCCTCTCTGTTTTTGAGTTGCAGACATTGTCACTGCAGTGACTGGCTACTGAATTTTGCAGGTTCAGTTTGACGCACATATGATAGCAAGCCCACGCTTGCCTGCAGATATCAGACTGCCACCCAAATTACTTGCTCCTCTCAGCAGCAGTGAATAAAGTGACAGGATGGCAGCTCTTAGGGACTCTTGGTTCTCTCATTTTCCAAATCCTTCTCTACCAACACCTGTTTGTAGCTCTATTCTCATCCTGCTTGGCACTTGCTTCAGTACGAAAACTTAAAGTCTATCATGTGTTTACATGTACAATTGCTCTTAACTCAAATTTTATTTCCATATTTTGCCCAACCACCAGTTCCAGTGCATTGACTCCTGCTTGCTGTCCCCCACATGGGTTTCACTGCTCACTTTCACTGTTCAGTTTGCAGGACTCTTCTTTGACCTGTTAAAAATGGAATTCACCAGAAAATGCAAATTCCCTTTTCCCATCCCTGCTAGGCTCCTAGGGAAAGTAAAAATCATTGTGTCTCTTTCCACTGTTAATACTGTAATCCCTACACCTAATAATCTTTTGGGAAGTTTAACTTTTAAAACTCTGGGCCTCCATACTTGAGCTTTCTTTGGTAGCCAAGAGGTCCATCAATAAATTGCAGTGAAACTGTAGAGGTAGGAAATACCTGCACAAGTAACCACTTCCTTAAGAGACTCTGTTAACCAAAGGACTAATAAAATCTCGTTTAACCATCATTGAAAGACTTCTTGGTAGACAGCCAACCCTGGCTGGTCTCTTGAGTATAGAAAGTAGTATAGAAATGTTCCTTCTAGCATTAATTCATATCAGCTTCTGATGCCAAAATCCTGTACATCAAAGAGAAATGTTCATTTATTGGACCATTTTGAATTTTAAATAATTTCAGGTTGTAGCACATTCCCCTACTTTTAGCAGCAGCAGCTGTATGGGTTGGTGTTTCATCCACAAGTGCAGCCTGGTCCCATAGTGCTGAAATGGAGACACTGCCTTGTTTTCATGTAGGGCCTATGGGCAGGCAGTGCCTTGTTGCCATGCTTGTGTTCAAGTCCTCCACTGATCCATGTGAGGGAGGTTTCTCCCTGTAATCCACTGGCAGTCCCCAAAGGTAAATGTTCCCATCTTTTTCTTACACCGAGCACAGACTCAGCCTAAGGTTGAGTCTCTGCCTTATGGAAATACAAAGCTCCCACCTGAGCACTGATTACAAAGTTGTTCTTATGCAAATCCAAACAGCACAGTGTGAAAATGCATAAAATGAGGCCTCATCTAAGGCAATATGTTACAAACCTGTTAGTCTGGATCTGTGAAATTAATTGTTTCAGTGAGGAGTGGAGCTTACAGTTTCCAAAGCTGGATTGCTACCTACCTGTTGCTCAGCCTGTCATCAATGTCATCTACCTTAATTTTAATTTCCTTCCCCTTGTTTTCCCAGTATTGTCCCATACTACACAGCAAAGTCTTTATTACTTTATCTTGCACACCATAGTCCATGTGTTTGTATCCCCTAGCTTCTCAAGCTGGATTTGTCCAAGTGAAACCTTTTACCTACAGGTAAGAGCAAGAGGTTTTTAGCACTTGGCACAAGGCTTTTCATTTTTAGCATGATGAGTAGCTACTTGCTACAACTGGGCATTGAGGCCTCTACAGAAACTGATAGCCTCATCCCTGACTCTAAGGGCTTACAAATTAAATGCCGTATCCAGACAACCTCCTTTCACCCAAATTGTTCTTGCTTGAAGTCACATGGAAAAGAAGTCACATGTGGGGACCAGGGCTATGCCCCATCTCTATTCAACCAGAATGACCCCTCTTGTGTGCCCAGGAGTGATGCTGCTGACTGGTGATTGCTTTCAGTTACATATCTGCTTCTAGAATAACACCACATTTAAAAAAAGAAAAGAAAAAAAGGGAGAGAAAACAGTAACTGTTTATCCTGCCTAAGCTTGTGTAACAGGTTTTCATATGATGATTTTAGTGTTTAAAGTCTTTTTTTATTGAACTGTTTCAGTATCCAGAAAAAGACATTTCTCTTACTCAGCTTCATTAGTTATAGGAAATCACTGGATTAAAGTAGAGAGCAGATTAGCAAAAATAAACTGAGTATGTCTTGGGCATATGGTGCTGTGTATGAATGGGTTTTAACTACTTATCTGTGTAAAACAAAGAGTAGAAGGAGAGATTTGTCTTTGTGTGCAATAATTATAACGTGCAGTAGCTGCACAGCTGAGCAGGCAGAAACCACAAAGCCAGGGAAAGCTTTTGGTTCAGATTTGTGTGTGGTGTGTGTGCTGGTCCCCGAGCTCACATGGAGTTTTCTGCCAGCTCGTGGCTGGGCACAGGGCTGGACTTGGCTAATTAACAGCATGCCTCTCCCTCCTGTCCCTTCCTCTTTGCTCCTGGTTTGCAGTGCTGGGTCAGTGTGGGTTACAGAGACTGGGATTGAGCCCATCTGACACGGGAGCAGGCGCTGGTCCCGGGACACTGCTCCATCACATGGACCAGAGCAGCAGGGCAGCCCATCTTGCCAACTGTGGGCAACCCATGACAGCCCAGGCTTTACCTCAGCTGGAAATTGTCCTCCACAGAGCAAATATAAACAGAAGTAATAAATAAGAGGCCAGAATATCCTGGTGGTCTGGGGAGTATCGGCCTTCAGGCTTTGGGCACAGTCAGAGCAACATGGCCTGCTTTGAATTCAAACTCAGCAGTTCCCAGCTTTCTGCCTTTTTTTTCTCTGATAACTATTGATCCCCTCAACCTGATAAGTGTCAAATTTATGCCTTTTCTAAATAGGCCCAGCTCACAGTAGTTTGGAAACCAGTCTTGACACACAAATAAACATTGGTAACATCCTGATGGTGCTCTACCTCTCACTTCTCAGGAACACTGTGCTTTTCCATTTGGGAAATTAGAGATTTCTCAGCGAAGCAGTGATGTTGACATCATTTCCATGTCTTAAAAATATTTTCTTATAAAGGGATATAAAGATTTGCAAAACCAATGAAATCTGGTTTATGAAGTAAATTCAAAAATACCTGGAGAATTATCTGGTCTTTAGCTGGACTCCTCAGTATGCTTGCTAGCATGGATTAATAAATAATGTTATGCCACATAGCTTAAACATGCATGTTCTTGCCTATTTTTTGGGGGGCTGCTTTCCTCTGAGGTTTCCACCACGTGTTTCACATCGACTGTGAGTAAGATTCTTGGACTTCTGCCCTGGATTAATCAAACATGAATCATTGCCCCATGCAAAAAGAAAGTTTAGCCAAAAATTGTGGTGGTCCATAGAAGTTTTAACTAATTTTATTCCTTATTTTGGTGGGAAATTTTGGACATTAAAAGAATCACCTATAAGGACCTTATAATCTTGTTCTTTTAAGGATTATTAAGAAAAATTAAATCCCCAGCTGTTCAGGAGAATATTCTTTCTCTCTCCTTAATTAATTGTATAGTGGTGAAACCTGCCAAACTTGCAGGCTTTGTATTTAGCTTATCAATAACACAGTGTTGTTTCTGTTGCAGAGTTCCCTGAAGAGGAGAGGCAGCAGAGAAATCCACAAAGAAAAGAAGACATTTACCCAGGTATGGTTTCCATGAACATGCAACTTTGAGCAAAAGTCACATGATACAACTCGAGATTTATTTTTATGGGTTTTGACAGGACCATCAGGTATATTAACTTGAGTGCAATTAGGCCCTAATCTACTGAGACCTCCCAGAGATAATGTAGAAGCAATTTAGGACAAAAGTACAGTCTCTAAACTGTGCAGCTTCTCAGGCTCATTGTGCTTGTACTCATTGATTGAGGCTGCAGGTTTGCTACAAGAGGAGCAAATCACCTTGCCTCACAAAATAATTGGATCACAGCTTAGGGACTAACTAAATTTATACACTGTGCCAAAGGTTTTGTGCTAATGAGGGTCTTGGCAGGAATGCAGTTCACACACTGCAGTGACACCTCTCGAGCTCTCAAACCTCCTTTGATCTCCCTGATGTTGCAAGAAGTTGTGCTCCCCAAAGCTGAGGTACCTCAGAGAGCCCAATTGCCCACTCAGTCTCTCTTTGGACACGGGTTTTATTGGAATCTCGTTGGTCAGTCCTTCTCAGGAAAGCAGTCTGCCTGGTTTCCTCTGCTTTTTGTGCTGACTGTAGGAGTTAAAGCCTTTCCCAGCACAGTTACTGTTTATAGCCAGGGAGATGGGGATAGTATTTCACCTTGCTGGGAAAGGAGCCAGGAGAGACATTGTGCCTTCATTAGGGAAGGGATGCACTTCCCCTGCTGCCGCTCGGCAGGCTCAGCGTACACAGCCGAGACCTAGGGGCTGTCTAGTCCTAAAGTCCATTGATTTGTAATAGAAACCATCATAAATCACTACAATATGTTGAACTTGAGGGGGTAGGGCAGGCAGCTGAGTGGGCATACTGGGGGACTGGCCAGTGGCCCGGGCACTTCAGCCTGCTTTCCCAGGCCACAGCAGACTGGGTTCCTGGCCAAGATGACACAAGCATGGCTTAATCATACCTTAAAATGAGGCTCTTGCCATGGAGAATTATTTAAGTTGTCCGTCAGGTCAGAGTTTGTTTTTCTGCAAGTATGTAAAATACAGAGATGAGATATATGCACATGCCCACACACATGCAAATTACAGATGAAGCTACATGAAGGCACAATTGTGTCCATAGGGGTTTGTGAGCAGCACTGTCCTTCCTTTCCTCATTCCTGGAAATACAGACCTGTGCAAAGAGAATGGATTCTCGTGCTTGCTTCCTCTGCCCAAATCCAGGCATTAAGAGCAGCTACAGTTTGCTTTGGAAAGCCTTAAAAAGATTTCACAAAATTAACAAAATTAACTTCACAAAATGAAATGAGTAACCAAGTGTGAGCTCAGCACCTCTCTCAACAAAGAGAAGTGATCCCAGAAGCCACAGGGGGAGAAAAACTTCTACCCACTACACACACATCATAACTCCTGCAAGCAAAGGGCTTGGGGCTGGAAATGAAAACCTTTGCATCAGCACTCTGCAAGGTGGCCATTCAGTTTTCTTCACCAGCTTGTTAGGGTAAAAAAGACCAAAAAATAACTTTATATGCTAACATAACCCAGCCTATATGTACATGTCCTGGCTTTCTCCCAACTCTAGGATATTTTCAATATTTCCAATATCTCCAAACCCAGGCATCCATTCAGAGGTATTTGCTGGTTGAGATTAAGGCACATCACAGCAAATGCCTGACCTGGTCAAGCAGCTGCCAGGTCCTGGGCATGGCCCAAAAGGGTTGGTACAGACACAGCCCAGGAGGTTCAAAATGCTGCTCTCTGGGGACAGATACCTTAAATACCTAGAATGAACACCCATTATATATTTTGTGACTGAGAGGGCCTTAAACTTAGATTCTGTGCATCGACCTGTGTACAGATACATACAGCATGGGGCAAGACTGGTGTTTTTACTTACTGCAAGCTCGTCATGAAAATTAGCTGGAACTTCACACCCACCACAGGGCACACCAAGTAAATAATGCCCATGGAGTTGATTTTCTTGAAACTGTGTAAAAGCAGAATTTACAGTAGCACTCTCCCACCTCTAGCAGTATTGAAGAAAAAAAGTTTTTATTCAGCAGAATTGCAAAACGGAGCTTCTTGGAAAATACCAGGCACCAGGCAAACCACAAAGAAAAGTGGTTCTCCAGCGCAAGGTAGGAGTGCTGGCACTCAGCCAGATGCTTGGGTGCTGGTTGTACTGCCTTGTCATCAGACCTGCAACCCCAAAATTGCTTACCAGTCTTCTGCCTGGCAGTTCCCTTGCGCTGGTGGTGGTGGTAGAGGAGATGGTGTTGGCCTCTATCTAGCTTTGTGTCTTCTTGCCAGAAAAGAAATATTGTATTGGGGAATTTTTGATCAGCTCTTCATTCTCATCACATCTCTCACACATTATGCATTTACATTGTATAATTAAGTTAATTTATTTCTTATACATTTCATTTCTTTATCTCCACGTTCTACATTTGTCTAAACTAGACAGCAGACTCTGTGGGGAAGGATCTGGGCTTTTTTCTTCTCCTTTTTTTACCCATTAACATCCTTCTGAAGTGCCATGCAGAGCTGCAGTGCAATTGCATGCAAATTATCACCATCGGTAATCATTAACCCCCATTTATCCTTAATGATCTCTCAACGTCCGTGACAGAGCACCCTGACTGTCACATCTTTGCACTGCTGTTCCTTCTTTTCTTTCTTTATGATTTGCCTTCTGTACACATGTTAGGAAAGCAAGCACATACTGGATGTTTAATACAGTTAGGAGGCCATCGCCCATATTTAGCCCCTGGGATTTGAGCCTCTTGTTCCTCCAAAGCCATGGAAAGGCTATTCTCTATCTTTTTTCTTTTTTCCACTCTCCTGTCTTTTCATTTACAATTTAACTAATAATGAGCTATTCTTAGTTTCAGTGATTTGGCCTCTCTTTAGTTTGCCTTATATGTCAAAATTCTGCTTTGCCTGTGTGGGTGTCTCACTCTTTCACTGTTTCTACTTGGTTTCAACTGATCAAGAAATCAGTGATATTTCTGTACACAAAGTTTCAGAGGGACAGATGCATGAAGGTTGGGGTCCTACCCTTCTGGCATGCTTAGATCTGGCTGATAAATCTCTCCTGACCATTCTTTTCCTTTGGAAAAAATGCTGTCAGGGGAATGGGATGTTCCCTGGCAGGGAAGTGAGGAAGATCTAGAGCTTTCTCACCTTTCCAGATGGGATCCATATTTAGCAGGCAAGATTACCATCCATCAGCTCTGTTGTTTTGTATGAGGCTTGTGTTTGTTTAATGAAAAAAATCTTGCTTTATTCAGCTCTTGCGAAAAAACAAAACTTGAAAATATGATCCTTTAAAAAAAATAAATAGCTAAGACAAAACCTGGCAATAAAGTGATGTCATTAAAGGAGTTAAAAGTGATTTTGTCCTGCAATAATAACACACTAACTCCACAGATGCACTGAGTCGTGCAGTGATGCTGAGCAAAAACATTGGGGTCCTGACCCTGAACCCATCGCAGCCTTTCACTTTTCTTCAAAAGCTTCAAAGCTCTGAGTGTGTTGTCCCAAGTGCTGTTATTTGTACTGTCTGGAGGGCAGTGGGTGTCTGGCTGGAGGTGTCCCTGAGCCCAGGGTGGCAGCAGGCCCCTGGTGCTCCAGGCAGAGCGGAGGAATGGGACAGGCAATGCCCCATCAGCCAGGCATCGCTCCAGCCAGGGAGGTGCAAGGCACCAGCTACTGCCACAGACAGCTGGGCTCCTGCAGCCAAAGGCAGACAAGGAGTAGGTAAAGAATGCAGGATTACAAAGACAGAATAAAGAAAATGTCAGACCAGCCATTAACAAAGAAATAAATAAATAACCAGGAGTAATCATCCCGCATGTGGGTTCTGATGTGCAGCACTAGTCTGGCTGTACCTTTCCTTGTGATCTTTGTATTTCTCTAAAAGCAAAACCTTGAGCTCTGGGGATGAACTGATTCATCATGATAGGAAAAACAGAGGTAATGTGTTGCACAGCCCTGGACGAAGTTGATGATTTAATCATACAGTCTTATCCAGCCAGAGCAACCAAAATTCCGTAACTGCAGTAGAGGCTGCGTAGGATTTTTCCAGGTTTTAATTTGATTCTTAATTTGCACTTTTGAGTTTTAAAGAGAAAAGCAATTTATAAATATATGTATGAAAAAGAGAAATGTGTATGCAAGGTGACAATAGAGATGATAGAAAGTCTATCTTCTAAAGGCTCTGCTTCTAATCAATCATAAGTACCTTGCCTGAATTACTTTAAAACTTATATTTATGATGCCAGAGACATGATGACCAAAATTTTAATCAACCCATGAGCTGATTGCAATTGTGTTTGGATTGTGGTTGTCAATTAAAACCACATATTAACAGAAAGTTTGACTAATTTTTACCTCTATCATGTTTTTAACATGCAATTTAACATTTTTTTCTATTTAGCATTTTAAAGTCGCAACCTGCAGCAGGCAGCATCAATCTGGAAGCTAACTGGGTTCAGAAGTATACAACCAATCACTTTTTTGTCTGCTTGGTTATTGGCTGAAATTAAGTCATAATTATATTTGTGTAAATAGAATGTGGCAAAATTAATCTAGGTAATATAGAAGACTAGTGTGCTAGGATCCGTGCTATAGAAATTAAATAATTTCCTCAGCCATAATTAGTGTTGTAAATTTTTTTCATAGCCTGATCTGGGTGAACAATTAAAGTCAGCCATGTTTTCCTCTGAATTTGGTTTCCATTATTAGGAATTAAAACAAAATGGTGCTTGTGAAAGATAACAGTGCTCCGGAGACTGAAATGAAGTTTCCATATATAATTGCACATATGTCCACATGGCCTACCAACAACGATAAAATCTGCTGTCTCAGGAGATCATCTTTCAAAGCCTGCCTTCCATTATACTGCTAATGCTGATAAATGTGTCTCTTTTGAGGCCAAGTGCCTGTATCTCCATGACAATTCATGAAAGTGATTCATGCAAAGAAATTGTTCATTGGCTTAGAATTTACTTAACCTTGTCTCTTATTTCAGCACAATACACACTGGAGTTTTCATTTGAGATGAGATGCAGTACCCGACAGGCACAAAAAACCCCAAACAGCCATTCAATACCCTGGTACTTCCTGAAAAATGCAGGTTTTCACATGGGATGGATTTGGGTGTAAACACGATTTAATGAATTTTTCTTCCCTTTTTCACATGTTTTCACCCATCTCCCTTGTGAGCAGTTGTTCATCCCAGAAACAGAGATCACAATCTGCTCTGTCCTAATAATAACAGCAGTAGACACAACAGTGTTCTTCCTATTTGGAAAGCAAGTTAGGAACTTCGTCTGTTTCACAGCATTATGAGATCACAGTAACTAAAATCTTCACTTTTCAAAGCAACCATACAGTTTAGCACACCTTTGTTGTGCTTTCTAGCTGAAGGAGCACAAAATTTGAGATTATGAGGAGCAAATTCATCTGAGCAGTCTTTGTTTCATGGTGCTTAAGGGGAACAAGTGTTTCATTAAAGGTAAATGGAACAAAAAGTGCCAGCAAATCATGGAACCTTTTCATTTGAGTCATTATTTTCCACAAAATTTGCTCAGCATTTGAGAAAAAACATTGTGTTGGCACTCTTGCATCACTGAACACTTGCACAGGCACACTTTTTTTTTCCCTCTTTAACTCTGGTCAAGCTGCTTTGCCAATTTAACCAAGACCAAGCCATGAAATGTGTCAACTGTGTGGTTTGTGCAGCTGTGTCTGTGAATTGTTTGCATACCTAACAGATACAGCTCAGAGGGTGGAGAGGTGGAGATTTTGGAAAATAAGCTGCTGGTTGTTCTTCTATTGTAATATAATCTTGGTTTTGGGGGGGTGATTATTCTTGGCAGGAGGACAGTGCTGATTTGAAGTGCCAGCTCCAGTTTGCCAAAGAGGAGGCAGCGCTGATGCGTAAGAAGATGGCCAAACTGGGCAGGGAGAAGGACGAACTGGAGCAGGAGCTCCAGAAGTACAAGTCCATCTATGGAGATGTGGACAGTCCCCTGCCTACTGGGGAAGCAGGGGGCCCACCCAGCACCAGGGAGGCTGAGCTGAAGCTTCGTTTGAAGCTGGTGGAGGAGGAAGCCAACATACTGGGCAGAAAAATAGTGGAACTGGAGGTGGAGAACAGGGGGATTAAAGCTGAGATGGAGGATATGAGGTGCCAATACGAAAAAGAGTGTCTCAGCAGGGACCACATTTCAAGCATTCCTACCTCGCCCTACGGAGACTCTGTGGAGTCAGCCACAGAGCTACGCAGGCACCTGCAGTTTGTGGAAGAGGAAGCAGAGCTGCTGAGGAGGTCAATCTCTGAAATTGAGGATCACAACAAGCAGCTAACGAATGAACTGAACAAATTCAAGTTCGAGCCAGGCCAAGAGCCAGGCTGGTTGGATGATGCAGCATCCAAGGGTGGTGGGACCTTGCAAGAGGAGCTGAAGTCGGCCAGGTCACAAATCAATGAGCTGAGCGGGAAAGTGATGAAGCTCCAGTATGAGAACAGGGTCCTGATGTCCAACGTCCAGCGTTACGATCTGGCCTCTCACCTGGGCCTGCGCACTTCCAGCCCCAGGGACAGCGACGCCGACAGCGATGCTGGGAAAAAAGAGAGTGACAGCGAAGATGGTCGTCCGCCACAGCCAAAGAGAGAGGGGCCCATTGGGGGCGAGAGTGACTCTGAAGAAGTGTATGAGAAGACGTCGGGTTTCGGGAGTGGGAAGCCATCAGAAGTCAGCGACCTGTGCTCCACCGAGCTCATGAGAGTGAAAGAGGACACCGAGTCATTAATTAACATCAAACGTGAGGCCGAGCGACTTGAGAGGACTGTGGAGCGCCTTATCACCGATACGGACAGCTTGATTTATGATGCAAAGGTGCACGTAACCAGCAGCCCATCCACAGAACAGGATTTCAGAAGTGGTGAGGAAAGGGGAGAAGATAAGCATGAACCAGAGCTTCTGGACACTGTCAACTCCAGGATGAAAGCTTTCCGGAAGGAGCTTCAGACCTTCCTGGAAAAGGTTGATCACATTGGAGAGGGCCTTAAGGAGCAGATGGAGGACCTCTCCCCTCTTCCCCATCTCACAGAGTCTTCCAGTTTCCTATCCACAATGACCTCCATGTCCCGAGACTCCCCCATTGGTAACCTGGGGAAGGAATTAATCACTGACTTCCAGGTAGGTCAGCCTCTTACTTGCCTTCATTCTCTTTATTGTTTCTCTTTCTTTCTGGCAATTGCTACCCTAGAGCTAATTTTCCTCACAGCTGCTTTGTTATGATTTCAGACCCGCAGTGTATTAAGTGTGTAATGTTAAACAAACACTTTATAGTTTTTTTTCTTTTATTTATTTGCACAACTCCTTTGATTCAGAGGCGGTTCCTCGTGGCAAAAAGGCTAATCCATTGGTGTTAAAGAGATCTGTCTTGTTTTTGTCTGTAACATCAGTGTTTCCCCATGAAAAAAAGGAGATTAATTAAAAAAAAAAAATCTGGTAAATGTAAATTAGAAGCCTTGCTAAGAAATGTGAGGAGGTCTTTATTATGCTCTCTTGTAAAAGGGTCAGGCATGTTCTCAAAAGCCTTGCCAAAAGAACCCAACCAAATGCAGTTTTCTAAGTGATGTGTTTTGAAAAGCCTGCTTACAGCTCACTCCCCTAAGCGAGCAGCGAGTGAGAAGCTCTGTAGCCAGCGAAGGACTGCCTTGCCTAAAGCGTTGCCCATGGGCGCATGTCTAAACTGCCACAACTGCCACACTGGATATGGCTTTTCTGCACCGCACAAGTAAGGAAGGAAGAGCCTTGTGTCCCATATCCTTCATGACTTGTATGCTTGCTGTTGGTTTGACTCATGCATCCTCATTGCATGCGCCTCATAACCAGTGTTTGCATTCTTTTTTCCTCTCTTTCTCTTTTTTGCTTTTCAGATGTTTCAGCCCATCATTTTGCTCATCCTCATTTTGGTTTTGTTCTCTTCACTTTCTTATGCCACTGTATTTAAGTTGTTTTTTCTGTTCACGCTTTTCTTTGTCTTGTAGTTTTTCAGTCGTCTACCTTACCCATTTTTGTTTTCTTTATTCCCTCCTGTCCTTTTGTTTTTTTGTTATAAACCGCCCATGCATCTAACAGTCCAAACTGAGGGATCAGATGGAGTGGCAGCTCAAACAAGATCGTGGAGAGGAGCAAGAGATTCGCCACCAGCGAGCCACCACCGACCCACACCGCAGAGCTGATGGAGACATTAAACTCTACAGGCCAGGAGACAAGGGCTGTTTCAGTCTAGAGGTCAGCAAAGCAGCCCAAATTACTGCCTCCTGCTGCCTTAGCCAGGAGATGAGTAACAGAAGCCAGGGGTTGGGGGAGTAAATTAGACCAAACACGGCACCCCTGTTGTGAAATTTGTAATTTATCTCATTTGCCCTGCACAGTTTCAGAGAAGCAAATTTGTCCCAACTTTCAAGCCATCACCCTGCTCCAAGTAGCTTTGCCAAGGAAGAAAGTAGAGCTCAGGGACCCTTTGCAACTGAGCAGAGAAATGAAAGATCCCCAGAAGAGGTTGCAATCCCTGATATTTGATCATGCTTCTAGGTTTTACCTTGTTGGATATTTTAAATCTGGAAAGTCTACAGATAGAGAATGCTTTGCATTTTGTCTGTCAGTAGATGCTGCTGTGCATGGTGATTCTCAATACCATGCAGGAATACAGCACCATGCATCTTCCAAAAAAAAGCTTATTTAAAACATAGGTCTCCATTGTTTGGGTTGTTGAGTACTTTTCCATTTGTCAAAAGCATCAATCAGTTTTTATTTTAATCTTCATTCATGCAGAGGCCATATCTGCCTCAGTAAACATCTCCTTAGCTGCTTTCTCATGAGCACAGATTGTCTGGACAATGCCACTGGTCATGAAGAAAACAACTCCGAATCTGTCTCCATAAAGGTGGGCTTGGAGCAGGGAGACACTTTTCTGCTGGCTGCTGGGAAGCCAGTTCTCGAAACTGTGATGGTTAGAGTAGCTTCTAGTGAGGGATGAGTTCTAACATGCTTTTAATTCTAAAGTCACATGAAGAAGAGTCAATAGATCTGAAACCCTAACTCAGTCTGGAGAAAGGGAACTGCTGGCTAGGACAGCTGAGTTAGTGAGTGAGCAATTTCAAGGCATAGAAGGCAGGGGTAGGAAGACAAAAACTTCAGGGCAGCTGGTAGCCAAGCAGCATGATGATGCGAATATGAAAGGGAAAGTGGCCTTCATCTTAACACAGGTAATTCTTTGCTGGTTTTGTTTGGTTTGGTTTAAAATATCCTGAGAGCACAGATCTTTGGTAGGATTAGAACAGTAAATTTGTTCAGCAGCATCTCTTCCAATTTTCACCTGCAACAGTGATAATAGACCACAGGAAGGATATCTGATAAATATAGAACACTGTAAGCCTCTCACTGAAGGGTAAAGTAATTCTTCTTCAGCTGTGAAAGGGGCCAATGAGGTAGAGAAATCTTGTTGTTCAGCATGGATCCCTTTGCAATCAGAAATTGATATTGCTCAACAGTTATGGTAGATAGGGTTGGAAAATTACTTCAGCAATATTTCAATATTACAATATTTCTGTTTAAATGCTGTCATATTTATTGGTTGCCCCTTCTCTTAGATCAGTGTTGTTATTATATTAAGGCCTGTATATGTATGCCCTCTGTTAGGATTAGGGATTTGGCTAATTTTGGCACAATACCTTTTTTTTCCCTCTCCCAGGATGGGATGAGGTATAAAATATGTATAGTAAACTGTACTTGAACAGAGAAGGGACATTTTTCACACCATAGCCTGGCAAGGTGCCAACCAGTAATTATAATTAAAGGTAGAGAATAACCAGTTTAGGACGAGATGTGCTCAAAATATGACCTAGGCTGGAGCTCAAATAGTCTAACTTGAGAAAATGTGGAACACTAAAGTGTTTTTACAGCCATGATCACTTAAGCAAAAAGAATATTACACTGCTTTATGCTAAAACTTTTCAGTGGGAAGGCAGCCCACTGAAATCTTGAAATCTTAAAATCTGTAGTAGTCAAGTGAAGGAGAAGATTTCTCAAAATAATTTTGGAAGGTATAATTTTATTATTTCATTATTCAATTTAATTTTATTATTCACTTTAAATATTTTATTTTAAATTGTTTTTTTTAAAATTTCACACACTGCACTATCAAAAACTGTATTTTTTTGTTCCAGATGAATGAGCAGGAAAGAATACTGTTCAAATATCAAAGGTGTCTTTGTATTACCACAGAATTTTCAAATAGAGACTCAAATGCCCACAGTGGGTATGGCTATACATGAGTCTTTATCTGCTTCGACTTAAGAAGTGAAAATATATGCACTGGCCTTTCATTTCACTGAGGAAAATGCTTTCTTTTTATTCAAGCAAGCTCATTTGTCTAAATTTATTTTTTCCATGCTGAATTTTAAATTAAAATTTTTTCAAGCAATGCCACACAGCTTCCATTTAGCGATTCCTTCTAGTTTTAAAAATGAGCACCATGGGAGCTTAATTGTTTTATTAAATACAATAAATGCAGACAGACATGTGCTTGAAACTACCCTGTGGCCTAACTGTAAACATGTGCGTTGTTTGGGCTTTGCACTTGAGTTGTTAGTGCAACAGGATTATTAGAATGTATTTGCATGTTAAAGAGGTCGGTTAGAGTCCCAGTCCAAGGGAAATTATATCTTGAAATTGCCTTAAGAGCAGGGCTTTGTTTTCTTGCTGAAACAAGCCTTTCAGCTGCTGTTGTGAGAGGCTGGAGCCCATTGGGGTGGATTTTCAATCCATTATTCATGATTTTAGCAGAGCTCTGTTGTGGTGGGATGGGGAAATCGTTCTTTACTATCCAAGGAAAAAGCAGGTGAACTAGTAAGAATTGCCCTGACTACAACAGGAAAACTAAAACAGGTAACATGGAGCAAACATCTTATGGCAACAAATGGAAACCAATGAGAAAAATGGTAAATAATTTTTCACCTGGTGATTTCTGCCAATGGAATGTCTGTAAAGGAAAGGCAGTTTTCTCAAGCAATTGCTTCCTGTTTATTCAGAAGCAGGAAGACATTCAGAAGAAGAAAAATTTTGCTCTTTTAAATGACCAGATATGGCTTGGTATATTTGGTATCTGATGCTCTAAATTGGAGCTATATCTCCTATTTCTCTTCCTTCAGAGGATCTCAGTCCTGCCTTTTCCTGAACAATTGTATATCAAAGGCAAAAGCACTTTGCATTTCAAATTTTGATTGTTTTCATACATGGCTTTTGAAGACTTACACATTTAGTTCTGTGTAGAAAAATGCCATAAAATCTCTGACACTCATAGATTATGGAAAAAGAACCACTGAAGGGAATTCATTTAAAAGGAGAGAATTGTCACCAGAGATATAAAATAAAAGCAGATAGGCTGGAGAAGGTGAGAGCATGTCTTAAACAACATGTTTCCCACAAGGTCTAGTAATAAAATAGGAATAGCATATAAGCCACTTTTAATATGTTTATCCATTCTCCTTATTTCTCATGCCAATAAGGAATGTATAAGTCTAAGTTAATTACTGGGTTAAGTGTGGGCCAACCAGATACAGTGATGTGCAAGGTAGGTAAGTCAATTTACCACCTGCTTTGAATTAAAACTTCTGTATAGATCCATTTTGGACGTATGAGGAGAATCTTGATCTATATTTTGACAGTTCTATTTTTTAATGGTGCTGTTTCTGTACAATTTTCATAACTCCATGTGAGTGTTTTTCAGCTGGATGGTTTTTGCAGCAGCTCCCAGCCATGTGCTGAAAATTTACACTTGCATTTCTCTGGTTAAAGGTTTTGTTTTTGCAGAAAGGAAACAGTGAACGGTTTACACATTGTGACTTTTTTTCTTCTGGTAAAACAAACCAACAACCAGAACCAAGGACCACATAGAAAGTTGCATGTCTTATATCCACTATTCCTCCCATGCAAAGCTGTGGGAAGAAGAAAGATAAACTGATGCTGTGATTATTCCTTCCCACCAAGATTAGGGGATGCAAGAATAATTTACTTTGATGTATTGTATTCTTTCTTACTATGTAAGATTCTGTAGAGGTTGACAGTGTAAAGGCTTAAAAGACCCTTTATGATGTAAATCTGGATATTTGAGTCCTAACCGAACTTGGTGAGACTTTGTGTACTATCCATACAATGAGATGGATTTTTAAAGACTTGAAGTGTTCTGTGTTTTCCCAAACTCAGAGGCTTTTCATATAAGAACAGACAAACAACCACACAGCTGCCTATTCTACACTAGAAAATGAAATATATGTCGTCTATTTCTAAGGGGTGAGAAGAATAGTGCATCTTCAGAAGCAGCCTCTGCCAATTCAGTTAGATGTGAATTGCATGTAAAAGGTATTACAAAAGGCACTGGAAATTTCTTTCTGATGAATGCAATAGCCAGCTCTCAATCTGTGAAAAAGTAGCAATTTCTAAACTGTGTGTTCAAACGTAAGGTCCAAATATCAAAGCATTATAATGTAGCTTTAGAGGAGCAGCATAAAATATTCATCTTCTAACTTGCTTCAAATTACGCACAAATGCTGGAGAGCATCATTCTACCCTGCCTCCTCAGGCCTTATTTTGTTTGATCATTTCTGGGGGGGAAAAAAAAAGCTTAAGAGAAAGATTCCATGAAATTTCATGTTCACGGTTGTTGCATATAAATTGATTAAGTTTGCAGGCGAATTGAGGTTGCAATTAGCTATGGTAAAATGGAGAAAGCAGACAAATAAAAGCCAGCCATACCTTGTCTTGGATGGCAATCTTGTAAAAACAAGTCATGGCAGATATGTGGGACTGTGTGAGCTGCAAAGTAACCTGAAAAGCTGTCAACACTCTGAGAGGGGGGAAAGGGGTCTGTGCAGTGGGGGAGAAGTGGTGAAGTCTCCAGGATGACTTTTCTCTGTGCATCCTCTTGAGGTAAAGGCATCAGCATGGATTAGCTTGTTCTGGAGTGATAACAGGTGAGATAAAAGGACTGGGCAGAAGGAGGATTTGACAGTGCCTGTCTGAGGGGACAGGAGTGGTGGTGTGTCTGGTAATGCAATAACTGGGATACATGGGGAGCTGTGAGTTGGTGTTGGGCTATGGATGAAGTGCAGCTGTTCCGTGGTGCTGTGGTAGAGTAGCACTGGCTCGTAGTTCCCGTGGTACTGTGTTTGTATGTCTTGTTTTGGTGAGTGTGTGTCTGTTCTGTGGTGTCAGCACACCGTGCAGTGGCCGTCGTGTTCGGGGTGTCTCCTGTTCCTCGTGTAGCACACTCCTTCATGAGAGCAAAGGATGCAAAGAATGGAATATAACAGGTTATCAACTGTTGTGTCCATTTTCTGGTAATGTTCCTTTTCAAAACAAAACGAAACCACAGTTGTGCCACAGACTACAGCCTGCTGGTTGTATGATAAGGGACTGATTTCCACATATCAGAGCAGTATCAGGTACCTGAACTGCATACACAAATATTCCATGATACATTTATAAGTATTATTCATTCATGATCCTAATAGATTGTTTTAGCAGCAATCTATTAGGCACTTAAACAGCCTTACTGCCCATGATTTCAGCAGTGAAGCTATCCCAATGCCTCTGGTAGAAATTATTATATAAATTATTATAGACTGTGAAGAGTTCTCAGGTTGCATCGGAAGGCAAAAGGTGTGCAGCTCTTCATTCATGCACTAGCTGCTTTCCAACTTAAATTTACTTTAGGACTTACAAAAATATGTTGTCCTTAAAGAGACAAAGCAGTCATGATGGGATTTTGCCTTAGCATGCATTTAATACTGCATCTGCCTTCATGATATATTTAACTTCTTATCAGTAATTCCAACAGTTCCCACATAATCCCAGCACTGAAGTTTTCCTGAAATTTGGCTTTTCATGGGCTACATCTTTGTAAAAAAATTGCATGGGTTGATAATTTCAAATTCATAAAGGGAAGGAACGAATTTATTTTTTTAATTATACATGAATGAACTGATACATTGGTTTTTGTTTGGCATATTCCTAAGGAAGCCTGATCAGAATAAAATAATGCAGAAATTCCTGATGAAAGTAATTTTTCCTTTATTGCATGAGAAAATTAAATAAAGAATTTCCAAATGATTGTGCAAAACTGACAAATCCCATCACAAGCAGTTCTTTTCAAATCCAGATTTTGACCTTATGCACTACAAAATGTCTGCAGATACATTACAGAGACAGATGAAACTGATAAGGCAGATAATGTTCTCTTAGTCACTTTATGTGTACCTTTCAGAGGGATGGAAGTGTCCTTTCCTCAGGTACAAAACAGACATGCACAAGTCAATAAATGACTCAAGTAAAGAAGGAACTGATAGGACCCAGAAAGTGTGTGTAGGTCCACTTTGGTTTCCAGCAGAGTGTGGCCCTGCAAGTAGTTTTTGGGATACTTCCATTTGCCTTATCTCATTTTTTCCTAGCAGAGGGGTGAGGAGTGTCTGTTCCAGGGAGAACTGCATTTTGAATAACCAAAATGTTCCAACAAGGGCCGTGTGGCCTGAACAGCAGCAGCTGCTGGCTTTGCTCTGGGAGGTGGGAGGAGTGGCGAGGAGATGGATGCAGGGGCTGGGGAAATGGCAACACAGCCCAAGAGAGCAGTCCCACGACCTTTGCTGTGTCCTTGCAGCTGCTGAGGCTGGAGCTGAGAACTTGGGATTGCAATTTGAAGCCTGAAGCAACCCTGTCATGAAGTACATTTTTGCTCTGGGAAGTGGGAGTTTGGTGCTGTAGTGCTTTCTGTGGTCACACACGTGAAGAGGATGGCATCTAGCTGAGCATCACTTTTGTACAGATAAATCAGCTTTGGCACCAATGTGAGAGACACAAAGTGAAGGGCACAGAAATTTCTGATCAGAAAAATAAGTGCCACAAGATTAATTACTGTAGTATAAATAATGAGATCTGACTCTGCCTTCTTGGGTCTTTATTTTTGAGTTAAGTAACTTTCAGGAGTAAAGCTGGTGGGATGCCAAACTTACTGAGAGCATACAATTGAAGATATTAAGATTAAAACAGTATTGGACCTGAAAGGAGGGACACTTAATTATTTTGGTCAGATCTCAGGCTCACACAGCTTATCAGTGTGACATTTTTGTTGTAAATATTTTGAGTAGAAATCACAGAGTGAATTTGACTTGTGCAAAGAACTGGCTTGTATCTGAAGAAAGGGATCTTATGTATACTTGGTTTAACAAATGCTATCCCATTTACTGCCCTATCAAAACTGTTGCAAATGAATAAATAGTTAGGTACAACATTCATGCATTAGATTCATCTTGTGCAAAGGTGTTAAAATGTCACAGCTTTGATTATGATGAAGAAATGCTCCACCAAATACATAATCCTGCAAACAGGAGTTTAAGCTATCAAGTCCAAATCCAGAGCAGAGGCCTGAAGAGAATATCCAATATGTAACATCAGCATTCCAGCTTTAGTTTCCAGAAGAAGCCACACAGGAAATTCCCACACAGATTTAGGACATTGTTATTTATTTGCACACTGTGCTTTGGTTTTAACTATTGATAATCTTGAGTTGTGCAGATGTGTGTCCCATGGCTCTTTTCTTTTTCATTTTTTTTTACACCCCCGACACACATTATCTGCTAAACCTTTCCCTTTGTCCTGCTGATCAGCTCAGGGATTCCCATGTTTTACCTGTACAGAATGTATCGATACAGGAGCTTCAGGCTCAGCTTGAGCAGGAGACAAGACTTCACCGAGAGGAGCAAGAAAAGTTTTCAGAAAGGATCATCCAGGTAAATACCAAACCCACCTGCCGGGAGAGACGCATGGCCGTGATGTGTGACGTGAGCCTTGTTTGTCAGGACTGTGGGAGCTTGTGTCCTGATGGCTGTGCCTGTGTGACCTCCTCTGAGTAAATGAAGAATCTGGAATCTGGGAAAATCTAAACTCAAGCCCATTTTGCCACTGTGAATCTGGCTTCTCTGCTTGGTGGAGAGAATTTTTGTCCTCCCCTCTGCAGGGGAAATCATGGTAGAGACGTGAAATACTGCATGGAGAGTTCTGTCACCCTTCCTCTCTCTGTGAGCTGGGCAAGCATGTGCTGGATCCCTGGGAGCTCAGTTTGGCTCCGTACCTTATCCTGACTCCTCCTGGCTGAAAGAAAATCCAGCACTTTTCTGAAGTCAGAGGAGTTGCTATGCGCACATAGCTGAGAAACAAATCAGGGCATTCATTCTTGTATTTCTCAGTACTCAGTGCTTCCAACTTCTTATTAATAGCTGGTGAATAAATCATATTTTTTTACATGAGCTCTCCCTGCTCTTTTGAAGGCTGGAACAGATTAGTCAATCATTTTCTGATCTCTAGTTCCTAGGGCAAAAAAAATCAGCTGCTAATTTCTGCAGGCTGTTTGGCTCTTAACTCAAGTTTTCTTCTTAAATTTACTTCATGGACTAAATTCAGCATAATTGTTGCATACTGTAAAGAATTTTTTCCTTGTGCCAGCTAATCTCTTTATGCCCAAGTGGTATCTCTCTGTTTTTTCATAACTAGCTTTAATTTCCAGTTGATCTCCACAGGAACTTTCCACTGGAGCTTTTGAAGGCAACCAGTCAACTGATTTCCTTCCTAGTTGCCTCAGCTGTGAAAGCTTTTTGGAAGCTATGCCTGTCTCCTAAAGTTCTTTTCTTTTGCAATTGCTATCCATTGAAAAAGAATAGCACTCTATGAATCTACCTCCACTAGGGTCTTCTGCAAGAATTCATGACCACAGGGGTTTGAAATACAACAGCTTGTCAAAATGATGAAAAATGCACCAAAATAAAACAGCATCTTCTGGATTCTTCATTTTTTTTCCAGATTATGCCTGTTCTGTTGGTAATGTTCCTTTTTTATCACTTTCCAGGATTTCTGGTGGAAATTACTCAGATTTTTGCTGTATTTAACCATAATTTTATTTGGTGAAAGAATGGTCATAAACATCAAATCTACATCTTTCTTTCTGTTTAAAAAAAAAAAAAATTAAAATCAGCTCTTCTTTTACTTTTTCATTTTTAGGAACGTTTAATGACATTAAATTGATGTGTGCTAGCAGTGTATAATCTCCATGAGTGTTATTAGGAGTTGTATGTATGTTTTTTTGGGCTATCATGGCTAATTTTGTTCCAGACTACTTTTAAGCTTCATTTTAAACACATTTAAGCTAGCTATTACTGTAAATAATTTCAATTTAATCGGGAACTTTTTAAGGCATAGTAGCATAGACACTAAAAATTTGCATTATGCTGGAGCACATCATTCAGAAGGCAGGCAAGTCCTTGGGAAACTATCTCATATGGACTGGTAGCCTATTTCAGAAGCATCTCAATGTTGCCGTGAAAATCAAACATATATGTCTCAGCAGTATTTATTGCTAGGGAGTCCTAGTCCCTAAAATATTCTTTATTCTTATGTGAGCATTGTTTGTTGCAGGGCGTGTTCCAGTGGTTTGGATTGTTGTTGTCATAAGCGTACTGTGGCTTTCATAGATTTTATCTATGGAGCTGGTTGGGAAAAGGAGAGGCTGTTGCTCTGCAGAATGGAAAATAGAAACTGGCACCTGTAAACAGTGACTCTGTACTCATTTTCCATCTGCATTTTCTTCATCTATGAAGAAGCCACAGCTTGGTTGAAGTGAAACACTTTCTCATCTATGCACAATATGAGATATTGTGCAACTAACTTGTACAAGTTCTGTTGGGTGCAGGTCATGCCATGGTTTGATTTTTAATATATTGAGGGAAGGTCACATTTAAAGAATGATGTTTCAGGTGGCCTTGCATTGAAACAGGTGTAGTTATACATGTCCTCTAAAAAATGAGCTTTTCTCGGTGATTTTAGTACTAAGGCTGAGACATGTCAAATGCTGGGTTGCAGTCTGTTCCTGTGTCTTCAGTTCCTGCTTGTGTCCCAGAAAAGTCATGCCAGAATGAGAGACTGTTTACTGTGGTATCATTCAGATGCCTTCAAGTATGAACTGCAAGAAGTGAGGGACCAGTAGTGGTATCTGGGGTACTGGAGGTGTTTTCTTCAGAAGTGTTGCCCTTCCAGAGGCAGAGGAAGATGTAGCAACTGTGGACAGATTGAACCTGTGCCTGTGGGGGGAAGTTGCAAGGCAAATATTCTGGGTTTTCTGAAGGGCAGCTGTGGTCCCACCTTGTACAAATGGCTGCAAATGCATTTAATAGGTGTGATACGTGCAGCAGCGTGGGCTGGTGCCTCTGCTGGGAACCTACCGCAGAGATACAATCAAGAGAGGGAGGAAAATGTGAGTGGTGTAAAATGTTTAACCAGTTTCAGAACTCCTGTGCATCTTTGAAGTAAATATCCACTTCCACAGCAGGTTACTTTCATATGGTTATCTAAGAAAAGCTTATAATCTGCTATCCTCTAATTTCCTCAGCAGTCATAACTGCTGAAGAACTTATTGAGCCAAACTCAATAGCTGCTCACTACTGGTGAAAATTAGAGATTTCAGTTTGTCTCACCCAGTGAAGAACAACTCCTGGAGACTGCCCCAGGACACCACTCTGTTGACATGTTGCCTGTTATTCCATTAAAGCTGGAGGAGGAGCATCTGCAGACCCTGCGGAGAAAAGACTTGGAAGTGCAGAGCTTGACTTTGCAGAACAAACTGGAGGAGAAGACCTGGAGTCAGGAGAAAAATCTGCTGCAGCAGGAACTCAGGCATTTCAAGCAGGACACCTTTCTCCTGTATGTCAAACTGAAGTGGCTGCTGAAACACTGGCGGCAAGGCAAGCGAATGGAGGAGGAAGGGGAGGACACATTAGAGGTAACTGTCTCACCTTAATAGCCCAGTTGAGAACTGGGATGTCCCTTCTTTAAGTGTAGACTTGAAATATGATGTGGCACCAGCAGCTTTCAAATTGCACATATGTTGTAAGGGGATTCAAATTAAACATGAAAGCTGGTGTTGGCTTGTGCTGAGCTATACTCTGCATGATATGTTACAGATCACCCATCTTTAAAGCAAAACCCTTAACTAGTACAAACAGCTGGTCCTAAAATACTCTCACAGAGTAAATGAAAAATTAATTAGGTCTCAAAGATATGACTCCTGAGAAATTTTTTGAAAGAATAAAAGCACATTAGCAAGGTGAGGGAGTCAAATATGTTTAGATGGATTGAGTGCTGTTGTTTTTCTCATCCTGTGCACAGTGTGTTCTTTACAAAGCCTTCAGCAATACAGATGGAGGGAAGCTCTGTTTCTGTGTTGGCAGGAGAATTATACAGCTTCATGTGGGAACTTACAGTGAATCATCCTTATTTGTTCCCCTTCTCCACACACACGTCTGTCGCCGTCAGCAGCAGTACATCGGTCGTCATCATGGTGCTTTTCTAAGTAGAGGCTAAATCAAGATCAGGAATTTCAGAAGTACATAACAACCTGGAATCCCCCAGCTGACACATCTCAGCAGGGGTGTGGTTGCCAGCCAACACGCACTGTGAAGGAAGTGTTGAGTTGCACACTCAGGATTGCCATTTGCTTCTTAGCTAAAGGAAAAAAAATAAAATGTTTTCCAATTCTGACATTTTTCACTAAATTCTTGAGAAAAATAGATTTGTTTTGCAGGTTCATGCAATTCTGAAGCCATTTGGTAAGCAACAAAGTAATTTTTCTCAATATTTTTGGTCCTTTTATATGTAGTGTTTTTCAAGGTTTGCTGCATTTGGCAGTACAAGTAACCTTTCAGGTCTGGTTTGAGTGTGCCTAAGCTGAATACTCCAATGTTTTGTATTCTTAGATAAATGGTTGATGAACATCTTTAGATTCATCTGCTGTGGTAATATGAATCAGAAACAAGAGATGAGTATCTATTTAAAAATAATTTGCTTCTACTTTACTTCAGCTGTGTTAATTTGCTTCTGTGTAAATTAGCTCATCTTCTAATACCTAAAAGCTTTCATTTATTGACTGTTTGGATTTTTTGACTGGTTAATTTATTACCAGCCCAGCTTTAGTCATTATTGGAGTTGTGTTTTGCTCACACTTTACAGAAAAGAAAGTGATGGATTTGGATACTTCCTTATCTCCATTACTTCATCACAAAATGCACCAGTGTCTTGTATAGTTCTTGATTAGTGTGTGATGGATTATATCCATCATGTGGCATTAGACCCATCCCAGCTGCATCAACCCCTGGTGTTGCAGGCCTGCATAGTGGTGTGTTCACATACTCAGTAGGTGATGTATCACCCAAAGATCAGTGCTGTGCCCTGAGTTGAGGTCAATACATACCACCATAGAGATGCAGTCCCTTCCCTGAGTCCTTCAGGAGATTTCTGGTCCCAGAGGTAAAAGGGAAAATCGCGTTCCTGCGTTCCCGCATTCCTGTGTTCTTGCATTCCTGTGTTCTTGCATTCTAGATCGAGCGCCCTGAGCCCCTCCCAGACTTCAGCATTCAGCCTGAGCAGAAGGCAAATGATGCAGAGCGAGAGGAGGAGGAGGAGGATGTTGTGTTTGCACTGGCAGATTTCTCCCAGCATCCCACCACGGAGAGCGCTGATCATGGACCACAGCTGCAGACCGCAGAGTTACTGCAGCAGCAGAAGCAGGTACTACACCATTTGTATATCTTGCCCTGGGAATGGAAACCGTGGGTTTTTCAAGAGAGTTCTGTGCTGCTGTATTAAATCACCTAGAATCATACTTGTGTAAATACTTCTAGCTACACAGCAATTACAGTAGATTTCGTCCATTATGTTTATATTTAAATTTAATCACGAGCCACGTGATTACTGTTCTTCTGTTGACAGATGCTATCAGTGAAAAATCCTATTTCCTCTTGTGGCTGCTTGCCCAGAAACATCTATCAGTATGTGATGGTTTGCAGAATTTACAGGCTCCTCTTGTCTGAGCACATCTATTGTACTCCACTGTCAAGCTTTTAGCAAGAACATGTGATTTTGTTTCCTTTAAATAATTTAAGAAACTAGCACATGTATTTAATGTTTCCCTTAGAGATGATGGGAAAACAGTGTAAGAGTTCCTTCCTGTCACTGGGCTTGTTTTTAAAAGCCTGAAATCAAATCATATTAACTTTTCCCTGGCATCTCCTGTACCATGACTGTGTGTCAGAGCACTGCCATATATCCTAGCTTTTTCCTTTGTACATTTAATATACTAACTATCCTAATCTATTTGTACTAACTATCCTAATCTATTTGTAACAATACAAATAGAAAAAGAAGACAGATTTATTATATTTTTTAAATGAAAACCATTGATATGAGACCATCCTATTACATGGATTTATTTGCAATCATAAATAGAATGGAGCAAGAATTCTGTGTGAAAAACAACTTCAGGGAGAAAAAATCTTCAGTCTTCTGATGTCCCTTCTTCATCCAAGCCTTTGACTTGGGAGCCTGCTCCACAGTGACAGCTCTGAAGCAAATATGTGCTCCCTATGATCACAATACTCAGCTGGAGCCACTGCAGGCCTGGGGATTGTGTCTCTTTGCCTCTGAGCTCTTCACCTTGAATTGCCCAGGCCCTCATGACTATGGACAACTTGTTTTCTAACTGCCTATGTGTACAGCAGGCAACAGAAAGTCTCTATCCTATAAAAAGGATGTTCTCTAACTATTCTTTTCTGTGAAGAGTGCTACCAAGTTAGTATTCATTTGATTGGTTTGGCATTTTCTACCTTGCTGGTCACCCAGACCCACCACTGTCTTCCTCTCAGCAAGCTCTTTGCTGGTCAAAGGCTGTAGAAGGCCACGCAAGAGATGCTCAGGAACACATCATCTGATTGCATTCCATCTGCTGGACTGCTTTATTCTGGAATTAGTAAAATAAATATATGCCAAAATGCTGTTTCTTTACAAACTCCATCATGTACTAACTTTCCATATAGAACTCTTAAAATAACCAATAACATTCAAATGAATTATGTACTCTTTGAAATAATCATTGCTTAGACATTAATCTCAGTTAAGGTGGCAGAAATGGGCAGTAAATTGATCATAATTCATTTTTATATACATCACAGCAGTTCCAGCCAATCTTGCTTGAAGAATTGATCCATGGGAACTGACCACATCTTGGTACTCTCCATGATGATAAATAGTGCATGATATCCAAATGAACTTGTCAGGATAAAACAGATTCCTTGCTCCCCAGCCAAGAAAAAAAAGTGTTATTTCAACACTGCAAGAATGAATAAGTTTGTAAATATTTCTCGTTTAAGCACTATAATTTGCTCTGCTTGCATACACTATGGCATCCTCTCACAAGTACGTCTGTGCTGAAAAGCACACTGAGTTTTGAGGGGTTTTCTGCAGGTTCCTTAAGCCCATAACTGGAAAAAACACTGTTTATACAGGGAATTTGGAATGATTGGTGCAGCTGAAATTCTCCAAGGTTTGCACCTTTCCAGAAGAACCCAAATCTGCTGGATCTGCCTGACAAGCTCCAAGATGAAATGCATCAGCACTTACTTCACATCAGGAATGAAACTTTTAGTTGGTCTAGCAGTGGCTGAGATAACTAGGTCAGAAAAAAGAAAGGGCTTACAGTAACCTGAGGTTACCCATATTTATTTTTAACATTTAATGTTAATATTTAATGGCTTGTGTTTTCAGACTGCACTCTTGCTGCTGACTTTCTTACCCTGCCTGGAAAGTGGAATTGTTTTGAGAAAAAATACAAACCCAAAGGCCATAATCTCAACATGTAACTTTTAATTTTATATTGCTATGATTTGAGATACTCAGCTGGTTAAAAAAAGTCTATTTGGACAGGGTGGAGGGATATAGGCAAGGCAGAGTAGAAAAGGGAGAAAAAAGTTAAGCTGATAAGAGGCACAGTAGATCTGAGAGGGGTCAGTTCATCTTTTCCTTCATGACATTGTCCCTTGGCTGGTAGCTGGGGGACACAGCAGGAAGTGCCAGGCAAGGTTAAGAGCTAGGCTGGAAGTTTGTTTGTATTTAGGAGATAATCAAGCAAGTTGGATAGCAGAGGAGAACAGCCTGTGGATAAAGGAAGAGCTTTGTTTCAGTTGAGTATGAAGGGTGCTATGCCTGTTAGATGGTGTAAGATAAGGGAATAAGGAGTAGAGAGTTTATCTGTGGTCCAGTGGAAAAAGCATTAAAAAACAATACAGTAGTGTTGTTGCTGGGAGGGGTGTCAAGAAAATCCCCAATTAATCTCTTTTTTTTTCCATACAATGTTTGTTTTCAAAGCTTAGCTGAGAGAAAAGCCCAAAGGAACAGTCATTAAACCCTGAATATACTGAAATGGGTTGCACCAAGAGTCAGCTTATCTTTTGCCTAGATCTGTGATTAGACAGAAAAAATATATGGTTCTGGTTTGCTGTTTAGGCTCCTGACCTTGAGTTTTTAATTGACTGCTCTACTAAACTGGCTGTAATACCAGCCCGTGGCTGAAGTCTTCAGTGAAATTCTCAAGGGAAATTCTCAGAGAAAAATGAATTGTGATTGAAAGCAGAATCAAACTGCTCTTGTCCAAAACTTTTCTAGGGCTGGATGCTCCTGTTTCTGTGGTTGACTCAACTTC
Organism: Zonotrichia leucophrys gambelii; assembly: GCF_028769735.1. Classification (NCBI taxonomy): domain Eukaryota; kingdom Metazoa; phylum Chordata; class Aves; order Passeriformes; family Passerellidae; genus Zonotrichia; species Zonotrichia leucophrys. Next base: position 102,177,114 of record NC_088171.1, on the reverse strand, counting down.
ATAAATGCTCCAGTGTTCTGGAATTTAACTGGAGTTTGCTGCATAAAAGTTTTGTTTGTTGTCAGCTGTTTTTTCTATAAATCCAGAGCTATGGATACAAGTCTAAACTTTTGTAAAGCCTTTTTAATTATCTTGTTTTAGCCTTTGTAATTATCTCGTCTTAGATCAGTTGTGAATCAGTGAGATTCCTCTAAGCTTTAAATTTTAGAAACAGCTGAGGAGCTAAAGAGCCATCTCCTCGCATGGAAGACTGTCCAGAGAATCACAGCCATGCCAAATTTCTGCTGTGCAATATGTCTGAAAGGAAGGGGAAGACTATAACAGTACTTGTTGAGTATTAACAGGACTTAGTCTTATGAATAAGCTGTTTTGCCAACAAAATCTAAAGCATGGCTAGATGTTAATGTATTTCAGAGCACATTATTTCAAAAGTACTTTCTCTGTTCTCCAAAACCACTCCAGTTTGGCAAAGGAGAAAAAAATAATTTCACAGACTTCTCCAGCTTCAGACTATAAATACAGAGTCATGCAGAAGAGACTTCTCTGCAGGAGTACAAAGTATGTAACCAAAATTGGATTTATATTGGCAGGTAATTAAAATCCCAGCAAGCCAGGGGGCACCTGAGGTACTTATCTCATCACAGTGACATTGATGTAATGTCCCTAGAAATAAGAAAAGCCCTCAACACAATAGGCTACAAACCTGCAATGAGGCTCTTTTAAGTGTTTTAGGTACTAGTCCATATCTTCTTTCTTTGCAAACCAAATTTTATAGGACTTTAAAATTATCAAATGTATGTGCAGGAATAAGATTTGTAACTTGCTTTGGTGTCATTTGGTTTTGCTTTTCTTCTGCCTCATTTCTCTTGTGGAGCCTTTTGACTGCTTTGCCAGAGAAAGGTTTGTACAGCACACCAGAAAACACAGAACGTGGCTCTTGAATGAAAGCACTTCCCAGACATTTGGAGTCAGGGTTTCCAAAGAGGATGAGACCAGATTTTGATGCCTCCAATACCCAGCAGCTCCTGTTGTGACATTAAGGGCAAAACTTCAAAGGAGTTCTTATTCTGATTATTACACAAGGGGCTTGAAATGTTTGGAGAATTTAGCCTTAATTAGGTGGTAGAATAAAAATGCATAGTGGAAACATAAAATCTCATTGCATATTGAATAGTAGGTGATCTTATATGCATGATGGAGACTGCTGCTGGATAGCAGGAAACTGCTAATTGGCATTAAATGTTAATGGAATTAAGTCTGCTTCTGTGGGTATGTTTCTTGCAAAACCCCATCTTGTACAGCATCACTTTTCATTAGCCCAGATAGGTCAGTCAGTGAGCACCTGCAATCATTTCCCTACATCTAGCATATTTTTGCTGATGCATCAAATGGCTTGGAAAAAGTAGACCACATTTGTTTGTTTTTTAAAGAAAAAGGCACCTTGGCATGTATAATTAGTGAATACAAAAATGGATGAGGTGGGTTCAGTGATGCCAAAAATCTGATGAGCATATGAAGTCAGCCTAGTTGTCTGCATAAAATTGTGTAAGCATTGCCATTGAAAAAAGCACATGACAATTATTTAGATTTTTGCATACTTCTGTTTACTTGACTTGTCTTCAAAGAAGCCTCCATGTAGTTACTTCATGAAATACCAAATAAGAGGGAATGCAGGAAGCCTTCACTTTAAAAACAAATTAAAAAAAAAATTGATTAGACTATCATGCAAGGATGAAGACAACTAATTTGAGTTAGGCCTTCCCAATGGAGTTAACACATTCCTGAGAACCAGGTAATTAAATGCTGAATTTTTTGAGTAAGCTTTCCCATTTTTCTGCCCCTTGCTGTGTCTGCTAGTCAAGTATAATTTTCATAAAAGTATTTTCTAGTCAGGATAACTTGTCAGATATAATCTCTGGTTACTCCCTGGTGTCTGAGACACTCATTGGGAATATTTGATTTAAATTTTGGACAAATAAATAGTATATTTCTGTTTTCTGATTCAATGACTGCAAAAAAAGAATTGTGAGGAACATTTTCTTTTACTAATCCAGAATGAATATTTAGAAAATGTGTTTTGATATTTAACATAAAAATGGCAGATTTTGCAAGTGGTCAGAGAATGTGCAGAAGGTAAATGCCAAAATTAAGGAAAAAAAAAAAGATTTGAGTAAGAATGTGTGATGTCAGCTCTGGGCTAGACTTTCAGCTTAGCTCCACTCTTGGCTTCTGGCTACCACAAGAGCTCTGACAATATTTTCAGCATGGCCATGACACTCTCAACAGGGCATGAATGGGGCTTTGCTCTTTGATCCCCTGTGCAAGAGGGAAGGGGCCTCCCTGGCCTTCAAGCCTGTGGTACCAGAAGGTGCTGCTGCAAAGCTGACCTGGGTGCAGCTCCCTGGTGTGGAGCAGGAATATGAAGCACAGACTACTAAACACCTTAGCTGAGATACTCAGCTCAAAGCCTCACTCTTATTTCCCAAACCAATTTTATCTGATAATACAAAAGCTTTGAAAAGTTATCCCCTGTATTTTTATGTAGTTTACAAATATTTGGCATTTGATACAGAGCAACAACTGTATGTATGAGACAGACATGTAACTATCCAACAAACCTCAGGAATGATACTCTGGCTTTGGTTTACAGTATTAAAAAAAATTATTAATGATGTCCTCAGTCCAGAAAGATGCTTAGTGTCTTTTTCAGAGTAACTTAAGTAGCTTTGGCTTTCAGGAAGCATCAGCACTAGGCCTAACGAGAAGAGAATCACAGAATCATTTAGGTTGGAAAAGATCATCAAGTCCAACTGTAAACATAATACTGCCAGTTCCACCACTAAACCACATCCCAAAATGTCACATCCACACATCTTTTAAATACCTCCAGGGATGGTGACTCAACCACTTCCTGAGAAGCCTGTTGACAGAGAAGACATTGCTATTCTTAGTTTTCTCATGCAAAAGTTAGCCCAGGCACTTTCTCTCCCATGCAGTGGACACTCAGTCATTTTTCATCCTAAAAAAATGAAGCTGGGGATTAAAGCCAACATCCAATGACAGCATTTTGTCTGCTTTGTTGTGGCAGGCGAGTGAAAACCGGAAGCTGCTGAACGCTCTGAAGGGTTTGCTGGATGAGTTCCGCTCGGAGCTGCGGGACGAGGAGCGGGAGCGCCAGGGGCTCCAGCAGCAGTACGCCCTGCACAAGGCAGCCTGGGAGGTGGAAACCACCGAGCTCAAGTGCCGCCTCCAACAGGTAACGTGCCCTGAGTCCAACATCTGGAAAGGACAGCTGAGGTGCTTAATGAAACAGGAAATTTACTCTGGCAACGTTCCTCACTCGGGGTCACCAAATGTGATGGTGTTCCCAGGGGTCCCAGGATGAGGGAAGAGACGAGAATCTTGACTCCATGTTTCAGAAGGCTGATTTATTATTTTATGATATATATTATTGTGACCTTGCTCACAGGGGTCTTAGGTTGAGGGAAGAGACGAGGATTTGACTCCATGTTTCAGAAGGCTTGATTTATTATTTTATGATACATATTATATTAAAAATATACTAAAAGAATAGAAGAAAAGATTTCATCAGAGGGCTAGCTAAGAATAGAATAGAAAGGAATGATAACAAAGGCTTGTGTCTTGGACTCTCTGTCTGAGCCAGCTGGACCGTTATTGGCCATTAATTAGAAAACAACCAACATGGGCCAATCAAAGATCCACCTGTTGCTTTCCACAGCAGCAGATAATCAATGTTTGCATTTTGTTCCTGAGGCCTCTCAGCTTCTCAGGAAGAAAAATCTTAAAGAAAGGATTTTTCATAAAAATGTCTGCAACATATTATATTAAAAGAAAATGATATATTAAAACTATACTAAAAGAATAGTAGAAAGGATTTCATCAGAAGGCTAGCAAGGAAAGGAGAGGAATGATAATAAAATCTTGTGACTGACCAAAGAGTCTGAGACAGCCAGACTGTGATTGGCCATTAATTAAAAACAACCAACATGGACCAATCAAAGATGCACCTGTTGCATTCCACAGCAGGCTTCTCAGCTTCTCAGGAGAAAAATTCGGACAAAGGGATTTTTCAGAAAATATCATGGCAGCAATTTACGACAAGCTGAAAAGGGACTTTAGTCATGCATTTTATCCTGGTGTCTGAAAGCCTTCACCTGAAGCCTGATCAAAGCTTTGCCACTTGAGTTGCCTCTTGGATTTCCAGTTGTCCCAGTACAAGGGCCCATGCAGTGGGCCCTGCGTGATGTGGGTGAGAACAAAGGAACTGAACCTCTTGCTGTATTTTCTCAGCAGAGCTGGGTGGTGATGTATCAGCTGTGGTGATGAGACATGTGGGTGTCTGTATTTATTGGAGAGAAAAATGTCTTGTGCTTGGCATGCTCACAATTAGTTCATGACTATGCCTTGGTGTGTTAACAACTGCAGTATTTGATTTATAGCAGAGAAAAGAGTGATTCAACAACACTGAAGTGATAGATCAATATATTGATATTAAACCAGCCATTCAAAGCTACTGGTTAGTGATGGAAGAGAAAGCTCTCATTACCTGCCATGGGATACTGTTAGAAGTATTTGTATAAAACCTGGTGCCAGCTGCTTCAGTGTCATATATAATAGTACAGAGATGTACTCTGAAGCAGCATAAAAACAAATCAACAAAAAACCCGCAAGAATTTATTTCCAAAGCTGATGACATAAAAGCTCTTATTTTACACATTGAAGAGGGAAGGGGTGGGAGAATTAGTACATTGAGATCTTGAGAAAAATCGTAGAGCTTCTCTGCAGAAGTAAAATATAATAAAAATATTCACTGTTGGAAGGGTGGTACGTTTAGAAGGATTTTCTAAATTTTAGAGGCTCACTGTGACAGTCAGAGCTGAGATGTGAGCACTGCTTTTCCTGCCCAGGTACTGTGGGCTGCTTTCCCAGAATGAAGGAGACTGCTTTCATTTCTAGCACAGTCTTCTCCCAGAAGATTGAATTTCTTAGTTTTACTGCTTCTCACTGCACTAGCATTTCTGAACAGTATAACATTCAAAAAAGGAAACAAAATCAGTTGCTGTCTTGGCTCCTTCTAAAATATCTTGGTGACAGATTTACCTTAAGCTCGAGATTGCAGCAAAGAATGAAACTTGGAGAAATTCTGGCCACAGGACTGCCAAGTTTTCTTACTTTGCCTTTGCATGGGCAATAAACCTCCAGGCTGCCACTTTGGCTGGTGTTTGGCACCAGGATGGTGCTGCCACTCCTGCTCAGAGGTTTCCACCTTTCCTTCTGGGGCTTTTACCAGGCACTTTGCTACCTCCACTGCTACACTGGAAATAATACACAACATTTGCTAATTACTGGGAAATGGGTGTTACTTGTTAGGGAGTTAGTGTTAGGGGCCAAACCCCGAATATGCTTTGAGAATTTGCATGGAGGACAGGGGACCCATTAAGGATATGGGAGTCCCTCACTAGGACTGTGACCAAGGGTCCAGCTTCAGGATGCCTGAGGGGAATAGAAATATATAATATCAATCATATCATATCATATATCACATCATATATATCATATATATCATATCATGTGGTACAAAGTGTGAGAAATATGATGTCATGTCAACTTTGTTAAAATAGGCTGCTGCTCTTTCAAAATTGATTTTTTTTGTTTGGTTGTTTAGTCATTTGAAAGAAAACAATTGGACCCTGGAAATTAGTGGTAGAAGATGCCAGTGTTTTTAAGATTTCCCTGTCACTGCAAGTGGGTGTAACAGGATGTTCCCTGTAGCTCAGTACAATTTAAGTAACTCAAGCAATAATCTCTCAGTCAATTGTTTGGGGAGGCTGTTCCAGAAACTAGTAAGCATCACTCCTGAATCCAGTTTGAAATTTTTTTGCTCAGAAAGTTTGGGTTTATTTTCCACGTAGGGCAAGGTGAAGGTGTTGTCCTTCTCTCCAGCTAGAGTAATATGCTTCCCAGCAGACCTGCTGCCTCTCATTTTTGAGGACAATGTTAACTCCAGAGGTGGAAATGAGTTTTTGCTGCTTTTCACTCCATTTCACCTGCAGAGCTAGGGGATGGAGATGTATCCCATTCTGAGTCACACACACATCTACTGAGCCATCAACAGAAGGTCAGATTCCAAGGACAAATTCTTCACTCACTTGAACTTACAAAAAACAATTGAGCACTTTTTCCCTCTGACAACAGTGCAGCATGGGCCCAGCTTGACCAGAGAGGTTGTACAATCTCTGCACTTGGAGGTTTTTCAGGATCCATCTGAACAAAGTCCTGTACAACCCATTCTGACCTCAGAGTGTACCATGCTGCAAGGAGAGGGTTCAACTAGAGACTTCCTGACACCCCATGAAGCTTATATTTTCCTATGAATCTGTTACCTTGGGCCAGCTCTTCTGGTCTGTTTAAACTAACCCCTGATCAGTTCAGGGTCCAGAAGCTCAGAGATGGGGGGATGATCTTGGTGCACCTACAGCTGCTGCTAACACCTTCTCTTGCTGGAAGGCAGGAGAGTCATACAAGAGCTCCGCTGCTGAGGGTTGTTGTGGGATAGACCTCTTCAGGAGATGAATTCACTCTCCTTTGGTTTCAGGTGCACTGAGCGAGAGCAGAACAGTAGCTGGGGACATGGTCCTGGAAATTGCCTCAGAGACAATGATGAGGCTGGAGTTTATCTCCATGTTTTCTTCACTACTGGTACCTATATTCCCATCAGAAAGATCATAACTGGTGCCTTAATAGCATGAAGAGCTTGAGAAGTTATTCCCTGTAGTTTTCACTGTCTTGATTTTAAAACTTTTTCCATTCTGAACATATTTGATCATTTATTGAAGTCCTAAGATGTAATAATTGCTATTATTCTGCCACTACCTTTGTAAAGTTAGGTCTTTAACTCCAATCTATTGTCAGGCACAGGTTTTTATTGCAGAAAGTTTGACATCCTAGTAACATTTGACTTTATTGCCAGCTGGAAGGGAAGAGCGAGAGCACCTCCGGAGAGACAGGTTCAGATGCAAAGGGAGCTTTTAAAAGGGAAAGAGAGGAGCACAAGAAGCTGCTGGCTGACAGTCACAGTGTGGTGATGGACCTCCGCTGGCAAATCCAGCACAGTGAGAAGAACTGGAACCGGGAAAAGGTGGAGCTCCTGGACAGGCTCGACAGAGACCGGCGGGAATGGGACCGCCAGAAGAAGGAGCTGCTCAGGCGGATAGAGCAGGTAAGGAGCCGTCAGGTAAGGAGTCATCTTGGGTCAGCAGTGCCTGTCTGAAGGAATGAGGCCATTGTACCATTACTACACTCAGGCCAAGCTCAAGGGACAGCGTTAAGAGGCAGCGCAGGAATGATTTTTCTTCCTTGGCTACATCGATGTTTCTCATGTTATGAAACAATTTATATACACAGGGGAGTAAAAGGGAAATGCTCATAATCCCTATAAAAGACCACTTATGAGAAATCAGCTCTAGGTTAGAGGTCATTTCCCCATTTCAATTACCCTGGACAAGCATGGTCACATTCTGTTTGAAAGCTTTAGTGCATCTCTGTGCTAGAGCACTCAACCCACAGAGTTACTCAGGGTTTGGTACACAGCTTCTTGCTGAAAAAGACTGTTCATCTATGGATTAGCCACCAAAGATGCAGCTGCTGCAACTATTCAGTCTCAACTGAATGCTTTTTCTCTGGCAAAGGAACACAGGGGTTAACTTGAAGAGCCCTGACTGATAACAAACACAGTTGCCAGTACTAAATATTCAGAAGAATATTGGTCACATGAATTTTGTGCAAACTCCTGTTATTACTTGCAAATCTGGGAATGCATACCTACCCTTTTGTTTTCATGCCTATCTGTATTTTCATCTGCTTAGTATTAGAGACAAATAATACCTAATGAATTTGTTATCAGCCTGGAAGCCACACAAAAAATGAAGTTTTATGTGGGGGAGTTAAAATACCACTTCTGACTGAACATTGTTCAGATCTGAGTCATGCATTCCAGGAAAAGCAAGAGAAGTAAGTGAAATTGTGGGTCCTCAACTAACTGAATGCTTTCTGTCCTTAGGACAGCAAAAATAGAACCACACCAGCCCTGTGCATGCCCTTTAGAGAGCATTATGCTTGAGAAAAGCACAGAGTGGCCTCACAGGTTTAAATCAGTGAAAGCCCAGTGTAACTTCATGACCAATTTTTGCAAAGGATTCATTGTCTCGTGTTCCCATGTCAGGGCTGCAACAAGAAGTTAAAGAAAAGACACCAGGCTGGAAATATTATGAGTACAAGACTAAACCTTGGTTTGAGCTGTGGCTGTTAAACCCACAGAGAAGCGCTTAGGAAAATCCCATGCTCATGTGGGTATTTCTGAAGTCAATGCTAAAAGTGTAGGTATGAGTGGGCAGTGCCAAATATGAAGGTTTTATAGACCAAGAAAGATGATTTTTGAACTTCTAAATTTCGAAATACCAGCAAACAATATTCTCAATCTTTTAATCTCCTATATATCTGAGGGGTTTTGTGTGTACTTCATGCATCTTTTTGAGCTAGTCTTTATAATGCAATACAGTAGCGCTAAGTTAAAACCTAAGTTAATCTCCTAAATTAAAATCATCGGAGCCTGTGAACCTTATAGCAAAGCTCTTCATGCAAACTTCCTGGCTTGCAAGGTTCAGTGGCAGAAGGTGCTTAGTTAGTTCTCCATGAACTGGGCTGGTTTGTAACTGTTGGGTTGTAGTGGCCAAACTACCACCTATGGAATCTTCATGCACAATGGGAATGAAATAGCCCTCAGAAAATTTTCCAATATACTAAGGACATAGACAGAAACTTTTCTTTGAAGAATCACTGGTACCTATTTGGATGTTTTTTTTCCTGTCCTTATAAATTGTGGGGTTTTAAGTATATCCTCAATAGCTTGAGGGTCTTAACCTGGTTAAAGACTGCTTTTTCCATTCCCTGGGAATGGGGCACACTGAAGGAAGCCACAGAGAAATCCTTGTTGATGTTACCTAGTTTTTAATTCTCTTAAAACCTGACATAACCTCTCAGTGTCATCCTGGGAGAGCCTACAAAATAGCTCTTAACTAGTACTGGAACTGATTCCTTTTGTTATGTTTCTGAAACCTCTGGGCTTTAAATATATATTTACTGTGCCAACAGAGTTGTACACAGAATTGGCAATGAATAGGGGAAATAAAAAAATATTATATCAAGCTAAATTCAGAGCACTAAATGACCAGAAATAGCATTTGAAGTCTTGGCTACCTGCCTACAAAACTTCATAACTCCATCTTTGCTTATAATCAAACATTTCCCTGTGTGACAGGAAGCTTCCAAATATTTGCAGGCTTTTAGTTGAATATCCTTTCAGATTGCAGCCATGCCCTGCTTTATATGGAAACAATTAGTGTATCTCTGAAGTCCTACTCCCCAGGGTTTTGGTGTGTGTATTCCATGTATGGCAATACACAGAGGATGAGGAGACTACGCACTGTGTATGTTTGAAACAAAGTCTAAGAGATAGCAGAAGCCTGTGTGCCACATTTCATTCTAATGCTTTATGCCAGTCTGCTTTCACACAGCTCCTGAATAATACATGTATGATAAGAGGGAAGTCACACCAATGTATAAAATATATAAAGTACTTTACTCTGGATGGTGATGGGAATTCTGCTCGCATAGAAAAAAAGCGATGACCTACTTTCTTCAGAGCTCACAGTTGTTGTTTTTTCTTTTTAAGTACTCTGTCACTTCATTTTCCCTTAGAGACTCTCCCTCCCCTGTACTCCTAAAACTAATTGTGCACAGAGCACACTGACAAGTATTTCAACCCACAAGATCACCTGTATGAAAAGTTGTATATTTAAAGGTATAAACACACAGGGACTCAAAATTATTGGCTGTTATTAAAAAGTTGGGACAATATTTGTCACTTTAATTCTTCTGTCAGCTCTCTGAGGTTCAGAGAGTAAGGCAGTATTGGTACTGTTCTCTCATAAAGGTTTCCAGAACATTGTCCTTATAGGATCCCTAAAACTCTGAAGGGCTTGTAATTGGAGCTATCTATAAAGAAAGCATGTAATTACCATTTCTCCTTCCTTTGAATCTTGCTCAGGAATGGCCCCCAGGATCTCTTGATATATGCCTTCCAACCCTGCCTTTATGGAACACCTCCTTTTAATAAAACAGTTTCAGGTTTTGTATATCATGAGCAAAACACTGAAGATGCATTTCCCTTTTTGTAGACCTGAATCAAGAAAAAAATCTCACTGTTTTCAGCTCAAGTGTAAATTTAATAATTTGAGACTTAAAATGGTTTGGTCTAAATTAAGCAGTATAATGTCTGTTTATTTTTCCAAACTAGAGCAGTAAGATGAATATGTTTTGTAGGTTCTCAGTTTCCAGGGCCCTAGTGAATGACTTGCATTTTCAGTTTATTGTCACTAATCCAAACATGCTGCTCGAGCAAAACATCAGAGTTCTTATCAGATTCCTGCAGTCATTTATCATGTTTGAAATTATCACTTACTTCATCCATCCTGTTGTATTTACAATTAAAAGAGAAGTCGATCACATAATCTAATTTTAATATTGGCAATTTCACTAATGGTTCACTTTTTGAAAAGTGTAGAGTTAGTGGCTTTGATGCCCCTTCTATAAATACCGTTTTCCTGGAACATGTTCTGCATGCTTAATTCATCCCTTTGACAATGTTGTTCTGTACAAATACTCAGCTTTTCAGCCATGCATTCAGGCTAGGCCATATATAAAACAAAGCTTTTGGGTTTTTTAAAGCGTAATTTTCCACCTCTGAAAAGAAGTGGTATACATAAAAGTGCAATCTTTGTGTTGCTGAGCAGAAGAAAAATGTCTTTGTTTTAGAAAAATGTCTTTGTTTTGATGAGAAGGCAATTCTCTCACCCGTCCATCAGCATCTACTTGTACTGATATGAAAATTGCTTTTAAATAACAGTCTGTGTTGATTTGTTTCTTTAAAAACCAGATTACAGACAGATGCATTATTTTGTATATACGTATAAATTCAGTGTGTATATACGTATACATATACATGTAAATAAGCAAAACTGTAGATATACGCATTTAGTTACCCAAAATCCCATGAGTAATGGCCTCAAAGTTCTGGAGAAGTCTCCCTTTGTGGAGGACCAGCAGAGCAAGGCCAGTGTCCCCTGGAGGCGCACGCCTGCGGCAGGGCTGTAACCCGCAGGGCATGGGTGCCTTGCTCCCGGGAAGGATGAGTCCTGCCAAACGCCATACACTGCAGAAGTAACTGCTGCTCCTCTCGATGTGCCTTGTCCCCAGCTGCAGAAGGAAGCGAGCCCCCGGAGGGGAGCTGGTTTGGCATGTGACGCGAGCGAGAGCAGCCGGCGGCCGTTTGCGCCGCAGGGGAACCTCCGCGTGCCCCGTTCCATGGGCTCCCGCTCCTACTCGGACTCCGACACCATCCAGTTCGACGAGCGCTCGCTGTCCAAGCTGAAGGAGAGCGACCGGTGCAGCGGCACGGAAAACCTCTTCCTGGAGTCACTGTCCCTCGACTCGCCCGACGAGCCTGAGGAGCATCGCTCTCGGCAGCTGGAGAGGGAGAAATTCCTGACTGGACTAACAGAAGTATGAGCTCTTCTGCATTTTATCATGCTGTCATGGTATCTCTCTGTCAGAATCAGTACAGCTTCCCTGCTGTTGGAAGTGAGATATTGTGTCACAGGCACTGCTTACAGTTACCCAGTAGTAAATTTGGTGTGGACAGGTTTTCATTCCTTCTTATAAGCTGATTAGACCAGTGTCAGTCACCTGACAACTGGGAGCCAGCCTGGAGGTCCCAAAGATTAATTCATCTTGTGGCCATTTATGTTATGTATGAGAACTGTATTTGACACAACATATTGGCTTAGAAGGTCTTAAGTCATTTCCAATTATAAGTAGATACATATTTATGAAGAAACATGGGCTTTGCTTTGTTAGTTAAGCAGTAAGTGCTGTAGAGAGGCACTTCTGATTGTTCTGCCACATTTGCCTTCTGAGCAGATCAGCATGAGTGAGACGTTAAAAAAATAAAGTTATTTATCAGCAAAGTACCTACCCTGAAGTCAGACCATAAAGCTATAAAGATATAAAACATAGTGCTAAAAGATGACAGCAGGAAATGGCAAATGAAGTCTGTGTCCTCCACCATGGCAGGCTTATTTTCATCAGTTCCAGGTCTTCACAGTTTGTTTATATTGTTTCTGAGTGAAACCAAGCGTCCCTGTCCCCAAATGCTGGTACAAAACTGAAAGATTGAGAAATCAAGTTCTTTGAAAGGAATAAGAGAAAAAAGATTTACAGAGGCAAGAAATGTGACTGCCCATATTACATAGCTGTAGGTAGCTGTGTTCCAGTTAAATTTTCTTCCCTCAGTGCCGTAAGTGTATTGCTGGCAGTGTGGGATCCCATATTTATCATTTCTTAGACTTTTTTTCCCTACATGTCCAAGTGCTCAGCAAAGAACATTGGTAACACTATCAGGGAACGAAGTTTTGTGCCTAATTTTGATTGTTGTTCCCATTCCTTCAAATTCAGTCTGATTTTCAGAGAAAATATCTCTTCCCTTTTCTGTTTTTCAGATATTACCACCATTAACAAAAGGGTGGACAGCAAAATTTGTTCTTGGTGATATTTGCATAGCTTCTTTCCTTCAAAGCTTGATTTGGGGAAACCTGGGCAAAGTAATTTTCCCTCAGAGGGTTTGCTGAAGCGAGACTGATTGGAGTTTAATGAGTAGCTTAACTGAGGATGCACAGAGGCAACTGCAGCTTGCTGACTCTACCTTCCACTGTATTTTCTTTTTGGTACTGACTGCAGTAGAAATCAATCCAGCCTTCACCCTGATTAAGCATTCAGTTAGGTCAGATTTACTCGGCAGTAACTCCACTGAAGCCACCGACGTTATTCCAGAATTATACCACAGTGAATGCAAGGAGGATCAGTTTACTACTATTTTTTTTCCCCTGACCCGGGATAAATACCAGAAAGGTATTTGCTGAGCTAAGCAGTGCTGTTTTTAAACAGTCCCAATTTGAAGTGGACTTTTGGTAATGTTCTTGATTTCATGAGGTCAAATAAAATATGTACAGTACCAATGCTTTTTTCCCATCTGATCATATTTTGAATTCCCTGTAGTTTACTAGAAATACAAGTAAACAGAATAACTGTAGAGCAAATACTTCAGAAGTAGCTACTTAAAACCCTAACTCATTATGGGAATTGTCACAGGGAAATAACTGCCATAAAAACATATTAATGCTGTTAGCAAGCTGTAGGTATTCCATCTAGGAAACAAGCAAGTCTTCCCACACATTTAATATATCAAGCTTAAGGAATCTCAACTGGTGCCACTTGTTGGTTCCTAGAAAATGTGTAATGAAATATTATGTCAAAGAAACTCAGTTTATCTTTTATTTCAGCACAGCTAGGCCTCTAGCATAAAGCAGATTGCCTCTACAGAAAAAAGTCACTCAAAAATATATAATCTGAAGCAATATATTGGGGGAAAAAGCACCTTTTTCAGCCATCTATTTGTGATTGCATGGGAATGTAAAAGTTAAAAGCTGTTGTAGATTTGGCATACAGGATTTACCTGTGCAGTGTGTTGTCCTGATGGCATTGCCCACTCTCCTGCCTGTACAAAGTGAAGAATATTCCCACTGGCACTTTAAGAATCTATATCAGAGAGAAAATCAGACAGCTTTTAGAGACAAACATACCTGGAGTAACTAATGGGAAGTGAATGATGAAATACCCATGAGCTAATGCCACCAACACCTTACTTTTCCTGCTTGTTTCTGTTTTCATTCAGGAGGAAGAAACACACAAAGGAAATCTTCAAAGGTGAGTAAAACTTGCAGTGGAAAGCCCAGCAAATACTCAGCTGCTGGAGCTATGCCTCTCTGCACCCAAGCCACAGGCCCAGGATATAGCCATGCCACCTCCTAAACAGCCTGCAAGCCAGATTAATGGACTCGCCCAGGGATTAATTTGTCTCCATGTGCTTCAGTTCTACTCTGATTAACTTGGGCCACATTCAGCTGTCATGCACAAAGATCAAACTCAATGAAAGTGTGTGAAGCTGAAGCTTACAGTGAAATCTACGCCTGCCTTAGCAAGCAGTGCAGTACACACTGCAGACATCCATAAGGAAAGGAAAACACTGGGTGCTGAGGACATGATATGCTGCTGCATATGAGAGATATTGTGCTTTGGACTGGTTTCGGTCTTATCCCATGGGTTGAATACCCACCTAACCTTAGAATGCATTAGTTGTGCTTCTGGAGAGCATCTTCCTGCTCATTTTCATCCCAAAGGAATGAAGCCTGTGCTCTCTGAGATTGCCCTCCTGATGCAAACCAGAGCATCAGTCCATGACATCCATTTAGAAACTATACTCACCTGAAACCCTAACAGAGACACACCCAAACTGCAGCAGGAGCTCTTGATTCAGAGTGTGACTCACAGTGTGACTTGGCTGTATCCTTTGGATCACTGATCCATGAAAACCACTGCTTGCTGATTTCTCATCTAGTTTGAGTTACTTCATTGAACCAACTCTGATAAGTACACTCATTTGCATTTTTATTTAGTGGCATTCAAAAATTTTGATTTTTTTCTTAAAATAAAGCAGTAGGATAACTCATCTGAATGCCTGTGTTTGTACAAATTAGTAAAATGCAGGAGAGCCAAGAATTCAGCATTCTCACTTAGAGAGATTCCCTCTGTTATACTTCAGCATGTAGCAGTATTTCTGCTGGATGTCCCACATCACTGCACACCAGCTGTGCAGCCTGGGCAGTCTCAGAAGTGGGGGTAGACAATGATTTTCCAGCAGGTCAGAAATACTCCACACTTGCTTTGAAAAGTGTGCCTCGTATTGTGACAAACACTCATTTCCTGTGAACAGTATAATTCTGAGATGCATCCTACTGCCCCACATTACAGATATTTGACTCGCAGTAATCCATGAGAAAGCAGCAAATTAGAACCTCTACTAAACCATTTGGTACTTTTAATGGCACATCACAGATGTTTGTGTTCACAGCTATATCAAAGATAATAAAAGGCGACTTAAATGAAAGAAAGAGCTAAAGGAAGGAAAACTAGGAAAAGGTTTTTCATGCACAGGGTACTTGGGCACAGGCTCCCCAGAGAAGTGGTCATGGCAGGTATCAAGCCTGCCAGAGTTCAGGAAGTGTTTGGATAATTCTCTCAGGCACATGGTGTCATTTTTGGGGTATCCTGTGCAGGACCAAAAGTTAGACTTGATGATCCTTGTGGGTCCCTTCAACTCAGGACAGTCCATGATTCAATGATTGAAGTGGTTTTATATGTAAGCAGATGGTGAATGTTGGATTTCCAGAGTTTGCTGCTGAAAAGAAGTTACTTTGCAACAATTTCCTGGCACATGAGTGACTCTTTTGTGTTCCTCTCTCTAGGGCAATGTCCGTTTCTTCCATGTCCGAATTTCAGCGCCTGATGGACATTTCTCCATTTCTACCAGAAAAAAATTTGCCTTCATCTGGCAGCAAAGATGATATAACACCTCCCTTGTCTCCTGATGATCTGAAATACATTGAGGAGTTCAACAAAAACTGGGATTACAATGACACTAGGAGCCATGGTGGGGCAACTGAGAAGCCTGCAGAGGGTTGGGCAGAAAGGACAGAAATTGGAAAAGCTGGGAAGGATCCTGCCTCAGATCCATTCCAGGCATCCTCATGGTACCTCACCACTAGTGTCACTATGACCACCAACACCATGACCAGCCCAGAGCACTGCCAGAAGCAGCCAGCGAGGAGTCACAGTGTTACTGACAAAATGGGAGTGCGGGTATTCCACAGCCCGCCGGTTGTCCGTAGGTTCGATAACTCAGTGATAGCTGGCAGTGAAGGGAAAAACCAGGCTGAGCCAGACTTCCTCTTTTCTGTGACCAAAGCTATGGGGAACGTCACTGAGACAAAAGGTGCTTCCTCGGACATGTTTGGAAGGTGGTCTTGTGACCTGGCCAAACACCATAAAGATTTTCTGGAGAACGGTCTTCATCCCATTGAACGTCCTATTTGCACTACTGTGGGCTTTGCCTCACCCTTGCACAGCTTGGAGATGTCCAAGAACATGAGCGATGACATGAAGGAGGTCGCTTTCTCTGTCCGGAACGCGATACGCTCCAACTCCACGGAGCCGCAGTTCAAGGACACGGCGTGCCAAACCAACGGCATGAGGACCACAGGGACACAGACCACCCAGACCATCAGCGTCGGCCTGCAGACGGAAACCCTGCGCAGTATCACCAGCAGTCCACACAAGTGTCTGACACCAAAGGGGGGGTCCACGCCTGTCTCCTCACCATCCAGGAGCCTGAGGAGCAGGCAGGTGACCCCCGTCATTGAGAAGGTCCAGGCTAAGTTTGAACGCACATGCTGCTCCCCCAAATACGGCTCTCCGAAGCTGCAAAGGAAAGCCCTTCCCAAATCCGAGCAGCCAAATAACCGGACTTTGCCTGGCACGCCTCAGAAAGGATTCAGTGAGTCCGCTTGGGCTCGATCGACCACCACACGGGAGAGTCCTGTGCACACCACTATCAACGATGGCCTGTCCAGTTTGTTCAACATCATCGACCATAGCCCCATCTTTCATGAGACCTTCCAAAAATGCCCCAGATCTGGCAGCCGGTCCAGGTCAGCTGAACCCAGGCCAGAACTGGGCACGTTGCAGGAGCCATGTACAAATGCCCGTGGCAGATCACCCAGTCCTCTCCGTCTGGGGACAGAGACACAAAAGGAAGAAGGATCTGAGGTGACCAGTATTAGGCAGGACTTATCTGCTCCTCCAGGGTACACACTTGCAGAAAATGCTGCCAGGATCTTGAATAAGAAACTTTTGGAGCATGCCTTAAAGGAAGAGAGAAGGCTACGTTCACACAGCCCACCAAATCTTAGCAATGACAACAGCACAGGAGAAATTGTCAAAGTAGATCCAGGGTCCATAGAGGTAATGAATTTGCTTGTTTTTCCTCCTATAGCTAAGTGCACTCTTCTTTGAGCAAATGTATTATGAGATCTCTTTGCAGTCCTACTGAGTTATTTACAGTGAATATCCTAGTCCTGTCCTGGTACCACCAGCAATTTCCAGTCATGAAACTTTGGATTAATCACTGAAGAATGCATGAAAGAATTGAGTTTCCATCCTGGCAGCTTATTTGGCTTGAAAGCATCAGAAGAGTTTTATCCTTTATGGGATAAAAAAATGGTTCTTCCCTGAACGGCTGGGATAAGGGTTTTCTGTCACAAAATACACCACACGTTACAGATACTCTAGGAACACTAGGTTTGAATAAATTTTTTATGCTGGATGGAAAGGTAGATTCTTTCTCCTTCACAAGAATGGGCCTTAACAAGTTTGTGTGAAAAATAGTTTCTACAGTACCCTGGAGCAAAACTTCAGGGCCTGCAGCATATCTTTTCTGAATGTATCTGATTAAGTTTGGCTCAGGTCTGTGAATGTGATTGAATGGCATGATGTTTGGTACTGACTGCTGCTGCCTCACAAAAATAACAAAAAGCAAAAAATACACATATAATCAACTAATCTAGACACATACCTATTTAGTGTTTAAGAACTCCTTGCTGATATTTTGTCAAGTCATCATCTGTCTCAGCAAGTGTGACCACATGTTGGGGATCAGTCTCAGGTGCAACAGCAATCAACGAAAAAAGAAAGTATAATGATGGATGAAAGCTTTCAGTTACCAGTATTTGAACCTCCTGTTTCTGTTTCTCTGAGAGCACTTGAGACTCTTAAGAAGCCCAGAAAAGCTGAATTATGCCCAGCTCGTATATGCATATATTGCCTTTCTTGGTACAGCCATGAAAAGGGGTGTGTGCTGCTGGTTGGTAACAGTCCCCAGGGCAGAAGCTCCTCATCCTCTCTGCCCTGTGCTGCCCCTTTAGCATCCTAGTCTTGTGGTGAGCCCTGGCTCCAGGGAAGCAGCTCCTTGACCCCTGCACACCCTGTACACCCCTGCACACCCCATACATGCATTTTGCCTTCTCTGGGCAGACTCCTACTCCCCCTGCCTCAGATACCTTAAACACAGAAAGTTCAAATCCCACTTTCTAACTCAACATTTGGTGTGAAACAGATAAAAGCAGAGAAGTTTTTCAATTAAAAATGGAAAAGAAACCACATGCACATTATAAATACTAGTGAGTGAAAGTGGTCTTTGTGCACAAACCCCAGAGTGAATAAAGGTGGGAAGCAGCCTCATTAATTTGACTTTTTCCAGCTAACTCTGTATTTTGTCCTTAGTTTGAAATACTGGGAATACACTACTGATCTAGTACATCTAGGAAGTGTGTTGTACTCTGACAAGTTCAGTTCAGCTTTGCCTTCAAGGTAACCCTGGAAACTCTTGATTTCCTCCTGTATCTTTTAACTGCCTCAGTAGATTTCAAATGTAGGTAGATAGATGTCATCCCACATGATCACAAATTGCTGTTGGCAAAACACAAACTAGCAATAGTACCTGAGTTTGATGCACAGAGTGATTTGGGTCAATGCCATTTAGCAAAAACTCATTGACCATCAAACTGGCAAAAAACTGCTCCTTTTTGTGAATTCTCAGTATCTTTTGCCTAATTTTTTGAGTTATGAGCCCTAGAGCTAAGACTTGTTTTTCCTTGCAACTCCTACGTGACTGTTATGACTGTAGTCTAGATGCACAGGTTTTGTTCTTTGGCTGGTCCTGGCATTTCTCAGGAATGTGGATTGAAAAGGAAACTGGTGGGCATTCACACAATGAGCTTAGCTTTTCCTAGCTGAGGTGGTGCTCTGGAAGATGTACTCAAGGGAAGTGTGGGTTTGCTGCTGAAAAGAAACACCCACAAATAAGTTTAGACTCTGCAGGTGCCTTGGGTTATTTGTGGATTACCCTGACCACACAAATTACACTTTGTACAAATTCTCTTAGCACATTTTGTACAAAGCCAGACACAGCTGTTCAGGGAGTTTTGATCTTGAAGGAGCAGGTTTGTGCTTGGGGCAGCACTGACACAATATTCCACCCTCCAGTAGATCCCTGCTCTGCTTCCCTCTGACCTGTTGTTTTCTGGCCAAGTCAAGTGCCCTTCTTACTACCAAACGCCTTCTAGATTCTGCAGCCATGGAATATTACTGACTTTTAAACTTGCATGCAGCACCTGTTGGTGACTTTTTCTCGATTTGAGCTTCTGAGTTATTTAGTTACATGATTTTCTTCTGTATTCTTCTATATTCCTGCTGCAAATATGAAATCTAGTTCATATATTTATCTATTTATGTACAAATGCATGTGCATGTGAGTGTATATGCGTACAGAGCAGCAATAACTTTGTGTTTTCTGACTTGCCCAGAGCTGCTTACAGGCAAATTCATAATCCACATAGTGTGGCCTACTAGTGTCCTATTCTGTTAATTGAATAAACCCCTAACTTACATGTGTATCATAGGATTTAACCATTTTACTCTTAAAAATGCAGATTAGCATTACGTAACTAACAACATAAGCTCTTTAGGAACATTTTTGCTTTTATAACTAGCAAGGGTATAGATTGTGGAGGTTACACAACAGTCCTGGACTGGGAATCAGACTCATTTCTGGAGAGAACACTGTGAAAGGACCATCCACACAGACCCAGAGATGAGAGAGCAGGCACTGCATCCTCTGCTTGCCAGGGCAAAGCAGGTGCCACAGGCTTGTCACTGAACCACTCAGCATGGGAGGGAGAATGTTGAAAATCAGGGGAGGTGTTGACAGAATTAAAGGGCTTTTGGTTAAGCTTGGATTTCCCATCCAGCATCACTGCTGAAGAGAAACAACGGAGAAAGGTGAGGCAAAGAGCTGCCATGAAACCTGAGAAATAGAAGTGTAAGCCACAAAAAATAACAGCCATTTTCTTGCTTGTTAAAGATTTCCTAAGCAGAAACTCTCTCTTGAAATCAAATTAAGGGGGAAAAAAATACAGCTTTATTCCTCTCATAGTAATATGGTTTTTCCCTAGCCCAATCAAGCCCAAAAACAGATATCTTTCTTTGCTGAGTAGAAATGTTGGTTTGTTTATTGATATGTCCACTTCTGAAACTGTGCTAGGATTGTAAAAGGTTGGTTTGTTTGCTTCCTTTCTTTCTAAGTCTTTTTCTTCTAGTGGCTTGGCTTTTATTTTTGATTATTAGTTTCCCTGTGATAACAACGGTAACATGATCTGAATGAGTAGTAACATCGGGCGACTTCTTCCTTGCTGACATGAAACCTTCACTTTAAAAAAATAATCAATTAAAATAGTTCTTTCCAACCTACTTGCTTTCTTTTTCTTCTCTGTCTGTTCTGTCCAGAACCAAACTGTCTTATTAACTACCCCCTGGGGACTCTAACCCTGCCTGCCTCACTGCTGTAAGTCCTTTCTACCTTGTTTCCAGAGCTTTCCGAAAGCGGTCATTCTTGAACACGGGGGTCAACAGAGGGAAATAAATGGCCACAGCTCCAGAGGTATCAGCACACACCTGTGGGGTTCAGCACAACTCCAGGGGTATCAGCACACACCTGACATCCCTGTGGGGTTCTTTGTATGGGACAGAGGACAGTCAGGAAGAGTTCAGGATAGGAGCTCATCTGCTGTGTCCTGTCCTGCAGCAGCACAGGCTGGGAAGAAGTCACATTTTAGGTAAATTTGTGCTGTTGGGGTTTTTTGCTAAGCTTTTAAAAATTGGCAGCATTTAAGACCAACACAAAGGTATGCAAAAGTGCTGGGGAGGGATTCAGATTTGTGACAAACTTCAAACTTTTTTTTTTTCTTTTCCTTTTCCTGACAAATGCACAGCACTGCACAGGGCTTCTGGCTGCCCCAGAATGTCTTCCCTCCAGTTCTGGCTACAGCAGTAGGTGGAGAGGGCTGGGAAGGGGCTTCAGCACCAGCCTGGGGCTAAAGCCTAAAGTCACTTTTGCTCATTAAGCAGTTCTGGGTCCAGTTCTGCCCAGTGGCTGTGTTTGCCACAGTAGAGGGAAGACAATGTGCAGACATAAGCTGTGACCATCCACTCTGCCTCAGAGAGAAGAGAAAACTGTTTTCTTTATTTATTACTGTAGACAGCCATGGTGGCTGACAGCGTGTTTTAGGAAATAGCTAGAAACTGAAGCTGAAATAATCTTTCCCATTTTCAGTGCTCAGGCTAACAAATGCTGCCTACCCACCTACACCCCTGAGCAACTACTAAACTAAATTACCCACAGGTTATTTATTTTTTTGAAACCATCTTTAGCTATGACAGCTATATGTAGTAAGGGAGGAGGGGTTTTCACAAACCATTCTGCAGAGTTCCCTTGTCATGGCTGGATTTCCACACTGCAGGTGGGGATGACTGACTCAGCAGCCATCACTTTATAAGATTATGCTGCCAGTCACTTTTGGCCCTGGAGCAACATCCATCACCAGCACAGCCTTGTGTGCTGCTGGGCATGTGTACATCACAGATAAGATGAGCTTAACCTTGATGTTTGGTAAAAGCTGACCAACATCTGCGGGCATGCTGGAGAGAGGCTTTTGAATGGGAAGGCAGCAGTAGAAATAGATTTTGTTATCGCTGTGCTAACTCTGATTTACTGCTCCAAAACTAGGATAAAGCAGCCAGGAGCAAGCAGCACTATAAAGATACCATTTTAAGCCTTCTTTTTGAAAGAGGCTAAGACAAAACCCACAAATCTCATAGCCTCAATTCACTGTGTTGTGCTGCCCATAACTGTTTTTGCACAGATGGATTTCTCTTAACAAATCTGAGTCTAGTGGCAGCTTTCACAGACCATATGCTGCCCCAGGCACAATGGGATAAGGTGAAGTAAGGACACACAGCCAGTCTTTTCGTTAGCACCCATTTCTATTTCAGCCTTACTGCTGTTTTAGCAAGGGTTGTGAAGTTAATGGCACAGAGATGGGATGGGGGGTGAGGACGCAGAGAAGAGAGGGTGCAGGCTGAGGTGCTCTGTGAGTGCTGAGGGCAGCTGGCCATAGCTCTTTCTCAAGAACTGGTGTGTAGCTGTAGATCACCCCACTGGCTGCATGCTGCCCAAAACACCTGGGTTGACCCTTCACTGAGGCTTCTCCGAGTCCAACAATGCACTCTCTCTAAAACACGTGTCACCAGCTCCATTTCTCATATCTCAGCTCTATGTCTTCAAAACTGGTCTTTCTGTCCTATGACATTCATGTTTAGTCTTCCCTGCAATTGAGAAGTTCAATGTTGTATCACATGTTTGTTCACTGTCAATCACATCATGTTACCTACTCCAATATTCTCCACCTTTAGTGACTATTCTCCTTCTCCATGAGAAACAGTGTGCTGAATCCTGGCCTCCCTGCTGCCCTGGTATCCCTGCATCATACTGTGCCACAGCTTTTCCTTTGCATTTTATCATTTCTGGTCTCTCCATTTATTATCAGTTTGCATTCTGACTTTGGTTTTTACTGAACTCCTCTGTACGTTCCAGTGACTGCTGCTTGGTGTACACTTTGCTAGATGTTGGCAAACTGCTCTGATTTGCTTTTATAAGTTTCAAGGTATGCAGTGAAATTCAGAAGTTTGGCTTTGGCCCTATGAGACAGCTTTGTTTCCACAGTCACTTATCTTGATGTAGGGAACATTCAGAGCAAGGCAGGAAGTGCACCTGTACTTTGAGCAAAGTGAATATTAAAAGCATTACCAGCTTAGTGCCAGGGTGAAAAATCACAGCTGCAGATTGTTTCTAATTGCAAAGGCAGGCTAACCAAGCCAGAACAGTAGAAACTCAGTGAAGGAATAAAATTTCCAATTTCTTCTATTTTTGTGAATGTTGCCTTTAACAAAGAGTAACTCTGAGTCCTGTAACTCAGGCTTCAGCCGCTGGCAGTTAGCAGTGGTATTCTGTAGGTAAGCCTCATATTTAACCCAGCTGGAGATCATAACTACCCCTGTAGTCATTATTCTGTGCTAAGAAGTCTCCTGCATGTCAAGTCTGAATTCTGAAGGCAAAAAAAAAGGAGACAGTGGTTGATTTTTCACCTGCCTTGCAAATGCCAAACCTAGGCTTTTTATGCCAGGTCAGCACTTAAAGTGTTGAACAGCGGAGTTTCCTGAATTATTATGGAAATGTACTTTTCAGCTCTTCTCTTTCTAGCACAAGGACAAATAGCAACTGAAAGTGTTTCAGCTACTCCAACTCACCCTCTTTCTTTCATTGTCTCCTTACCTGTTCCATAAATCCCGGGCACACCTGGAGCCCTCACGCAGCCGGGTGTTCGCTGCTTGCTTTTGTCCCGCACCACGGCACACGCTTAGCTTTAGTTTGGCGGGTTTGTTTCGCAATTCTTCGCGCACCCCGGCAGTCTCTAACGCGAGTCACTAACCGCTGTTTTGCTCTCTTGGCTGCCAAGGAACTGCCTTGTTCTGCACTAGCCCCGTCCCTCCAACCCTGCTTCTCCCGGCCAGAGAGACCAGCGAAGCGGCGCCCACCGTCACGATGGGCCTCACATTCCCCCACTGCCTCACAGTCGCAGTCCACCGGAGACCTGGCGTCCTCAGAGGAGCGCGGAAGCGAGGAGCTGCTGGCAGAGACCCCCGGCCAGGGAGGCGAGCCGGCCTGACCGCGCTCGGGAGCAGGTGGGACACCCCTCGCCTCCGCCAGGCCGCCCGCCAGCCGCCCCTGCCACGACAGGAGGGAGGTCCGCTTGGAGAGAGAGCTCAAAGAATGTTCTCAGACACAGCAGCTGAATGTGCAACCTGGGGAAAACAGAGGTGTTTCTAGAATGAAACAGTTAATGTGCCTGTAATAACTTAATTTTTTTCATAGCTGAGAAAACTATTTTTGTCTCCATCTTTTCTACATACAGTATATTAACAAAAACAGCAAAAAAAAAGGGTTAAAATGATATAAAGTAAGATTTAAAATAAAATGTAAATTAAGTTTTAAGGGAATTTGAATACGTGCTCGCGCTCTCTCCAAATACTGACTGCCTTTTGGTTATATTTGCACTGTTACGTTTTCAGTTTTGGTTTTGGGTATTTTGGGTTGTTTTTTTTTTTAATTTCGTGTAAAACTAGGGTCTTAAGTTAATTTTATTCTATTTTAATGTCAGTGTTATCGGTTTTTAAAGGTAAGGTTCTTAAAGATGCTTCAACTGTCTGAAGCGATACCTTTCAAGTAGTGAAGAAAGCCATTAAGCTCGTTCACTAGACTTGTAATTGATTGAGATGGAGGGGAATACAGGTAAACACAAGTAAATGTGTGAAAAAAAAAAGAAAAGAATGCCTCAGAAAGTCTTACAGAGTTAGCTGTAAAATACACCTACAATACTTGACTTGCATGCCTCTGGGTCCTCGCACTTTAGTGCATGTACATACTGCTACTGTACCATCACATAAATGTGAGTCAATCTGTTCCACTGTAATATTGTTGTGAATTTACCTGTACTGTACTTTTATCGTTGGTATTCTTGCATTGACTATACAAAAAAAGAGTTTTTAAATTATTGTTAGCAGTTCAACTGGCTATGTACAGCGTTTACTGAGAACTTCCTTCGTTTTGGAAAAACCATGGAAATCTCTGGGCATACTAAATTGTAACTGGTCTTGTTTAAGAGTCTGTTTGAGACCATGTGGAGTGGAATAAAACCCTCAATATTTACAAGCTGCTCGAGTGCTTCATAATGTTTTTTTTATGGTGGTACTTCCCAGGTTCATTTAACGGGGTGACATAAAAGCCCCTGAGCTCCTCCTTTATTCATAAGGAGAGAAAAAAGCTTCCTAATATGAAATAAATCACAGCAAAACCAAATACTATGCTGTGCTCCACGGACTCCTGTGAGCACTGGATCAGACCGTGGCAAGGTTTCTAATTTCCCTCCCTGAACTCCATAAGACATCTACTCACAGGGATTGTAGGACCCATCTTCCCAGTTTCTCTGTGGCCCTGTGGCTTGTTGTTTTCTCACTCATGGGAGTGAAAACCAGCCAGCTTAATGGAACACCAGAAATATGACATGTCCAGTATTAATCTAAGCTTATGTACCACCTGCATTACGCATGGAGACCAATAAACAGGGCTTTTGTGAAACTGAAGGCTAACAATGAGAAGTAAATGCAGCCAAGAATTCACACTTCTGAGAGGTGGGAACCTCCCAAGCCACTTTGCCTAAGACCATCTGTTTGGCCACATGCTTTCTCTGGAGCCCCAGAACTGCTCTGACTAGTTATCCCATTGCTGAACTGGCTTGTTCCCTTTCTGTTTCCTTAGCTGAGGTTTTCTGAGGCTCATTTGTTGAAGAGCACCATCTGGGCTCCCTAGAAGCCTTCCTGGTTAGCTCTGTCAAGAAATAAGCCCTTCACATCCTGTCCTGCTGTGTCACAGCCAGCTTTCTAGGAAGTTTAATTCAGCTGTTGGATAAGAACAAATTCCCTGTCTCCCAGATCACAGGCAGTTTAGGTCTGATTTCTCCCATATCAGGTAGGGCTGTGGCTATTGACCCAAGGTCAAAATGTCCACCTGGGGGTCGTCATTACAAAACTGGGCAGTGAATGGACAGTACTGCTGTCTGATGGCTCTCTTGTGCCACAGTCAGAGCAAGGGGTGTCCAGGGCCAGTGCAGAGCAGCAATAGTCATCTTAGTGATAGCTGCCTTCCCAGCTGTCTCAAAGCCTCACTGCTAGGCTTTTTCATGAGTTTAGTACAATCTCCAAGTCTGAATGCCTAAAATTGTCCGTGGTGGCCACCCTGTTTGCTGAAAATCTTCCTCCTGCAACACATTGCTGAATTGTTGCCCTAATTTTGGTTTGGGAGGGGAAGGAGGAGCACATGCAAGAAGTGTTTTGAAGGTGAACCACAAGAGTCACAATTATTGGAGAAGACTAAGCCACACCTGAAAAATCCTTCTTTGTTTTCAAAGTAGCTTTGCAGGGATAAGGGAAGGTTGCTGCTTCCTTAAAAGTTATTTCTCCTTCATGAAGCAATTGGAAGTTGCAAATGAATGAGCAATGTTGACATCTGGCAAGTAAAAATTGTGTTCTGTTTCTTGTGACAGCTATAATTTTTTTGTTAATGATGCACCAGAAAATTCAGGGCACTAATCTGTTACTTTGATGCCAGAGGATGGTATTTGCCTTTCAAGTCAAGGATACCCCAGTTTGCAGAATTAGCTGCTGGCCATCCTGAAGATCTGTGAAGATAAGCAGCTGCCTGTGGTTTGACAGGTAAAGCGCTTCTGAAACAGCAGGAATCACTGAAACAAAAGCCAGAGAGCAAAAAATAGCAAGAAGGAGAAGGTTAAGCACAAATAGAGATTCTGTGGGTAATCTTAAAAAGAATGACATTAATTAAACATAATCTCCTTTCTAGTCTAATTAGTGAATACAGTGACATCGAGAAATATCCCATGTTTCTACTGGCTCTGGAAACAACAGGGTTTTTCTCTTCCAATATAGCTGCTGGGGGGTTTGGGACATTCCTACCCACCTCCACATTATTCCATCATGCTCCATCATTACTTACATAAATCATAAAACAAATGACAAGTCTCTAGTCCATCTGAAGTCCTTTTACAATCTTCTGAGAGAAAATAAAAAGCCTTTTTAGAAAGTCTGCAGCTCAGTATCTATGGGATATCTGAATTATTGCCTCATGAATAATCAGGGCAGGAGAAGCCTCACAGATTAGCACACAAGTTAGTGTAAGGGGATGTGAATACATGTGTCACAGCTTTGTTTGGTAAGGCTGAAATAGCTGGATTTCACCCAGGGGTTTGTGGTGCCAGAGACAATGGCCTTGGGGTATCGCCTGCTCCTGCAATACAGAGGGCATCAGGAGCAGGACTGTGACCTGTGGCATCCCTCCCAGCCCAGACAGCTTTAGAGGTGGCTGTGGCACCCGAGGGTGATGGGGTATCCCTCATGTCACAGCAATGATGTGTCCGTGTGGGTACCGTGAGGAGGAGAAGTCCCCCCTTCTCCCACTTTACTTCCTGCCTCTCCACAGTCACCTGCCCATGCTGTGCTCCACTTTGCACTCCAGGGACACATGGATATATACCAGTGGCAATGGTGTATGGCCCCTTAACTCACTGACCCAAAGCAGGACAACCTGGCAACACCACACCTGTGTGGTGCCTCAGTGCCTGGAAAATGACCAGGCTTGGACCATCCTTCCCCATCACACTTTTCCCTTCACATCTTCCTCTGCACAGAGCCAATCTCCATCACCATGACCCCAAGGGATGTATTTTCCTAATTTAGGTCTAATTTCTCCCGTATCAGGTAGGGCTGTGGCTATTCATACTCCTTTCCTGAGTATCTGAACCACCAAGCCCCTCCATGGCCTCTTTGGTGGTATCTCATTTCTCGCTCACTCCCTGTTCCCCAGTTTTTACTTCGTTATATGTAAATCATTGTAACCTGCTGGAGTATTATTAAGCTGCTGAGTACATATAATTTTCATACAAAATGACAGCTAATGTCTTCAGACTCCACACAGCCCAGCCTGCTTCACAGAGAGGTATAATAGCTTTGAGCAAAGTCTGCTTCCCTTCCCTGTTATCATCCCCTTATCCATCATGTGCGAGTATGAGACATTGTGCCTCAGGTTTGGGTGAGAGAGGTTACTGCCTTGCTATAGATGTCTCTAGAATAAAAGTCTAGAACCTGTCACTGAAAACCACTTTTTATTCCCTATCGGAGCAGATTTAGGACTTCTCTCATTATTCAATTTTCTTTTTTTGGCATACCAACACTTTCTGGAGGCCAGTGTTGTCATCCTCTGAAAAAATGCATGAGAAATCCTGAGAGCACTTGGTGGTTTGTGCAGGATTTCACCGCTGAGGGAGGGATCAATGGGCTGCTCAGCAAAGGCAGTGCAAACTCTCATCCTGAAGCTGGCCTGAAGAAAGGCGATGCTCCATCCTGAGCAAGTGTTTGGAGGCAAAGGTGGGGCTGGGGCTACACAGGCCCAAAGTACCTCCTCAGAGGTCCCCAGTTTGGCAGCCAAGTCCCTGATTTGACAACCATCACTTCAGGTTACAGCTGCAGGAGGTCAAGAGGTGGGTGGCAGAATGTGCCCTTTCTGGGGACAGGACAGGGGAGCCCAGGGTGGTAGACTGAGATCTCAGGAGAGAAGGTTTTAAAAAAAAGGAAAAAATCAGTGTACTTGGCAGCTGCAAGTAGATGGATATCTCAATGAGGAGAAGAAAGAAGGTGGTTTGGATATTGAGTTTTATATGATTCTCTAGATGGCAACAAGCCTGGCTGAGCAATGTAAGCAGATACTGCACTAAAAGGGAAGAGTGCTGTTAGGCCATGAAATGTGAATCCTGTTAAACCTCAGCAATAGCAAATAGCAATTTTTGGTTTGTCCTTTAAAATCCCTAGGTTGTTTGTTTGGGGTTTGAGTTGTTTTTTTATATACCATAATTGTATTTTATAATTTCAACAGTAAGACTTTAGAATATGGTACACACAAAAATGTCATGGACTCAGGTACTCTCCTAATCCTCCTCCTGCTCCTGTCTCCCACTGTGATCCATCTGGATGAGCCTGCAGAGGAGAGAGCTGAGTGCAAATGGATAGGCTCATCCCACAGGCTCTGCTCAGCAGGTGCCTCTTTCTCACTGAGCTGGTTGGAACCCACCTGGCTCAGAAATATCAAGCCCTGCCATAATGGAATAGGGCATCATTCTGGGGTTGAAAAAATTACCCTTTTGAAACAGGAGATAAGCAGTCAATGCATTTTAGCTATTAAGAATTGCAATGTTAAGTGCTTAGCAATTTAGAACATAAATCTCATTGATTTTCTGCTCAGGGAAGAGACTTAAGCAACTTAAGACATTTGGAGAACTTTTATCACAAATCTTTGACTACAGCTTCAGGGTGTTTGTCTTCAAAGCACAGCCTCAATTCCTGATGTTGTCTGGGAGAAGACGTGTATTGTGTTGTTCCTCATTGCATTTTCTGCACTCTGCATTGTCAGAACTGAAAAAAAATCCACTTTGCATATATGAATGAGAGGAAGAACAATAAAGGCCATGATTTTGTCACAGCTATTTCCATGACAAAACCAAAGACTTTTGAGAGGGAGTTTTCTTACTACAATGTCACTGTGGTTTGTCATGGAAATCACATTTCAAACAAAAAACAAAGTCCTGGCTTCACAAATTATCTGTGTTCCTCTTAGTCTGTGATGCTTCTGACAACACCTCTGCTTCATAATGTACACATAAAAATGTAAGTTAAATATGTTGCACAGGCATACTAGACGTATTACAAGTAGGTTCTGAAGTGTACTCAAACAAAATAATTTTTTTTTTTAGTAATAGGACCATTAAATAGTTGGAAGGAAACAACAACAAGAAGTTGGGAAAGACAGAGCCCCTGGAAACCAACACCCTGGACTGTGTTTGGTAAACAATGAGTCTCATTCTGATTTCCTGGAGAGCAGCCCCAGACCTGTGCCTTGGCTGTAGCAAACCTTGAGTGGTGTCACTTTCATGGGGGGACACAGAAAGGGACAAACTTTGCCTGTCTATGACACTGACAGCATCTCTCAGCAGCAGTCCACATTTGGGTGACAGGGAAACTGCAGCTGATGAGCTGCACTGTGCTGTGCTTTTCTCAAAAAGCCCCAGGGTCTTCAGCAGGACAGACTGACTTGCCACGCCGTGAGTCCTGAGGAACAAACACAGTGACACTCAGTGGAGGAGACATGGTGGGACACTATTCCCTGAATTATGCAACATTTTTCACATCAAGAACAGAAGCAAAATTATTCAGAAACTGCAGCACTATGGGATAACACCTCCTCAGGTATGTGGGCTACTTTTACTCAGCAAATAATTAGTGCATCTTCCTAGCACAGAGCTAAATAATTTGGCACTTGGAATTTTCCCACTCAGAAGAGTCTGCCTGAGCTCTTGGTGAGCAGGCCTGATTTAGGTGACCAGCAGCTCCTCTGATCAACATCAATCCTCCATGAAGAACTGGGAGAACCTCCACTTGCTATGGACCCTGTCTCACAAGAACCACGTAGCCCCTGCCAGCTCCCAAAACCAGAACTGGTTTATTTAGCTGTCCCACTACCAGGGTTTCTGGTTTCCCTGAGAGGAGTTAGTTGCCCTGAAATCATCCCAGCACAAGCACAGAATATTCTTCTGCTGCTGGTTCTTCAGGTTAGGCAGAGGCAACTCTGAAACTGCAATGGAGCCAGGATGGAGAATGGAGTGAGGAACTAGACCACTGTTACCTGAGGCCACTTCTGACCTGAATGGCGAAAAGAAAACACACCACCCTGCACTGAAATTAAATTATCATTTGAGCCACTTAGCAAGTTAACTAAATTGATTGTGACCTACATACTAGAAAGCTCTGGATATGTGGAAATGCTTCTTTCCCTAGGAGTCAGGTCACTCAGTAAAATCTAGTTTAAAAATCCACACATTTTCTCCGGAGCCTCCATTGATCTTGTAGCAGAAACAGTCAATCTGAAGAAGCAGTGGGACATGTTTAAACCTTGGCATCTATTAGGTCAGGCCTGCAATGGTTTTAGTCTCTTGTCAGGGTAGCAGACAATGCTGACAGATGAACTGATTAGGCTTGGTGCATATTGCAGTGCAGACACAGTAATTACAGCCTAGAAACAATCATTTAAACAGAAAATAATGTATTGCATGCAGAAGGTTCATTGCCAGCTGCCTAGAGGCAGCACCTCCACAGCTACTATGCAAAAGTAAAACACATGAGGCAGCACATTGGGCATTAAATCTTTATAAAAGTACATCAGCTAAAGACCAACAGTGATGTAGTCGCAGAGGATAAAACAATATATATATTGAAAACAGTCTCCTAAAGGAAGATGGAAAAAGAAACATCAATTTCTCTGTCTATCTGTAAAACAGAAAGTCTCTTACCTCTTGAAATCTAGCAATGCAGGTGTGTGTATATAGAGGGGTAACACCAGACCCCTAATAACAGGCACTTTGCAAGGTCTATGAAGTGGCCTTTTCCACAATAGGGTGGAGGAGATGTTCTTCAGACCAAATGGACTTTTCCAGCCCTCTTAGTATTGTCTTTTATCCCATATCAGCATCACACAACTTTTGACCACAGACTGCTGCAAACCTGGCCTTTGGAAACAGTCACCACATAGTATGTGCTCTGCTGTTTTTAAACAGCATTTGTGGGCAAAAGCTCAGCTGAGATTAAGAAGAGGAATACAATACAGAGCTTTAAAGATAAGTTAAATGGACAGTGAAAATTAGCCTTAATCTACTTAGGAAGTCTTTGTGATTAAAGTCTAGCAATTTTTTCTGTGCTAATGAGGGACTAGGCAAGATGGTCACTGAAGAAATGTCTGGGGAATAGCACATAAGCCATGGCTGGTGTTGTTGTTTCCTCTTTTCTTTCTAAATAATTTACTTTGATAAATTTTGGGTTCTTTCCTGTATCAGTCTGATCAGATGGAGCATACAGACACAATCAAAACATACATACATGGGCTTTCAACCTCCATCACAGTGAGTTCCCTTTTTCCAGCAGGCATCTGACTGTGCTCCCACGTAAGCAAGCCTCCTTTAGATGCATGTTTTATGCAAACAAGCCTTTGCTTTAGGGAGCAGCAGGCCACGAGCTGGCACATACATCAAACAGCATGCAAATCCTCCCCCACCAAAGACATGGTTTATAGCGTGCCATCAGATTGTAAAAATGTAAAACATCTGACAAATTCTGTAGGGCTATGGCACAATGGCTCCTCAGAACAGGCAGGCACTGCTTTCACAGAGCAGATGTTTTGCAAAACCTTCCCTGGAACACCTATGCCCTCAGCTGTATATTCAAAAGCCATATGTAACAGCAATTAAATGTCCCAATGCTTTATGGATTAGAAAGCAGAGGGAGAGGGCATAAATCTCAGATTAAACCACGTTCACTGGAGTTTAGATTATTGGCTGATTTTCTGGCAACTACTTTTAGCAGCAAGATAAAAACAATGTTAAGAAGGCACTAGTGTTCACTGGGAGGTTTTGAAAAGTTCGAGGGGCACCTGATTCGAACAACTGCATTGTATGGGAAGGGACCACTTGAGGCAGAGCTGCCCTCAGTTGTCCCAGTGTTTTCCAAACGAGCAATGGGAATGGAACATTATGTCCCAAATGAAATCAAAGAGGTTTTGTGTGCTCACCCCCTCTGAAAATGTTATTATTAGAAACAGACACCTCTTCTACTCAGTCCTGCCACTCTTACCACTTCAGTATTTGAGCACTACCATGCTGTGGTTTAATAAGCAGCATGACTTACATCTGTCTCATAACGTGCTTGCTCGTCATCTCCCTCGGGAGGGACCCGTGTGCACTGGAGGCTGCTTTCCTTATGCATGCACACCGAAAAATAGGCAATTACACAAGCACACACACGTTCCTGTGAGCTTCTCAGAGAGGGGAAGATGAAAGCAAACGTGGCTCACACCTCGGGCAGGGAGTGCTGGGGCTCACTGTGAAAGAATGGGAGACAGGCTCAGGAGGGTCCCCTGAAGGGGCTGCCCAGACACATCTCTCACCCTTGTCCTGGACACACCACAGCTGTGTCAGGAAGGTGTTCATTGCTTTTAGCAGCAAAAACAACCAGACACTCCTGGTGACCAGTGTGACTGAGTGGTTATAGAAAATCTGGAGTCTTACATGAGTTTTAGCTGTAGCTGGTACATACAGTATCTGATAATGTGGACCCAAAGAGTTTGGCCAATTATCATATACCAGTTACCGGCTTTGAGGAGTTTTCTCTATATTACAGCATTTTGCTGGAAATTTGTTTTTATAACAGTGTCTGTTGTGCTGGAGTGACCTGGAGAAGAAGAAGCCATTTCCTTAGTACAGGAAGAAATTTTGGTACTAATTAAATTTAAGCAAGCAGAGGCAGGAGAAAGGAATTTCTTTGTCTCTCTGTTTTTGGCAGTGAGAGAAACATATTTACAGGGAGCTTTTTGGAACCTGGCCTCTTTGAATAGGGAATATCCATAGCCATTGAGGAAATACATTAATGCAGTAGTTGTGCTATGCAAGAAATTTTCATCTCCTATTTATTGTCATAATGCAGGCTGGGTCCCCTTTAGCTGGCTGTGTCCCATGACTGAAGACAGGAATGCTCTTGCCCATTTTTTCTAGAAGTGTGTGCTCTCTGTGAAGAATAATTTGTATTTTTTTAACTTGGATGGAAAATCCAGCAGTGGAAATGGTGCTAATCCAGAGAGCTCAGCAAGTCTGAGCAGGAGTGGTCAGGCAGCATCACAGAGAAAATAAGTGACAGCAGATGTAAGAAACTACAGCTGTTCATCCAAATTCCAGGGGCCAAGGTGAAGAACTCAGCAGGACTGTGTCTGACTGTCAGCCTGCTTTGCATGTACCTATCTGAATTTTGATACTGGCTTCCCTGCTCAGATTCTATATGAGCTCAGGCACTGCTTACACAGCCATTTGCTTCTTGGGAACATATGAAAGTCTGTTTGCTCTCCTGTGATGGTTGTTGTTCTTCCAGCTGAGAAACTGAGGCATTTAGATGTTAAATGATTTATTTAAGGAGGTGCAGTAGGGTTTGGAAAACACCCAGTTCCTGTTCCTTCCTAGGCGGCATTGAGTATACCAGGCTGCCTTTCCAGTGGATCAATAATAAATAATAAAAATAAATAATTAAATAAGTAATAAAATAAATAATAAAAGTTTCCAAATCCTGTGAGTTTTTCCAAGAAGCAAGGGGCCATCAGGCTAGAGAAGGTGAGCCTGCAGGAGGAGAGCATCCTCTGGTGTTATGGAGCTGGTGTCTTGGCATTGCCAAATAATTTAGCTGGTAAGTTCCTTAAGGAAGTTAGTGTGCCTCATCTCATACTGCCTAAAGCTTCACAAGTGAGAGCAGACAGCATATTACAGCCACAGACATGACCTCCAGCTGCTGTAGACCTGGACTGGATTCCCCTGGGGAGCACCATCCTGTTCAAGGCAAAACTGTCCAGAGACCAGCTCTGGGTGCTGCTGGGATCCCTCCATGAAGAGAGCAGCCCTGGCTGCAAGGATCCTGGCCATGGGCTTTCACTGCAGCCTCTCTTGAGCTCCCCAGAGGCAGAGGAGAGAACCTGCCTCCCACCAGGCTGACGTGCTGCATGCCTGGCACACAAGGGAGGGCAAAGCAGGATAAGCAGGGCAGCTCAAGTGGATGTATCCACAGATCCACCTCCATTTATGTTTCCTGGTTTTGCCAAAAAAGACAGCACAAACCAGCAGCACCATAAATCCCACATTTTAACTGCTTTCCTAGCACCCAGAATGTGAAATATGCACATGCCTTGACTACAATAATGGAAAACACCTTTCAGTTCAGCTGACATCTTTGAGGATTTTCTGGGAGTTGCAGGTGGCACTCTGCCATACAGAGGGATTTAAACCCAAATGAGAACTGGTATCAGTGGTGACTGAGGAGCATGAATCCTTACAAAATATGTTGCTTGCAGGCATGTCACAGACTGGCACTGACATCAGTCTCAAAGGTGGTGCTGGCCTCCTGCCACCACTCAGCACATGTAAAGGCCAATTTGGCAAGGAGCAGGACATTGTGTGGAGCTGTTTGTACAGCAAGTAGGGTGCTGCAGGTTGAGAAAATGAAATCTGGCATCACCTTGAACCATTTCTTTATGCTTCCTGCCTTGACAGTGGGACCTGAGTTAAAAGCAAAAAGAAGAAACAAAACAAAAATGTCAGCTTTGTTTAATGTTCCTTTTAGCTCTGTGGATAGCACCAGGTTTTTGTCTGTGTCCAGAAGCTTTGCTTATACTCTTTTGTGGTGAGAACCAGCATAGCAAAGCAGCTGGGACAGGCTTTTATTGAGCTGCTGAAAGAGCCCTCAGTACCTGCAGAGCTGTCCTTCCCAGCTCTGTCCTTACTCAGCACATCAGGGGCTGGCTTGGAAAAGGAGGATTCATGTAGTGCCTGTTGCCTGCTGAGCCCAGTGAAAGCACTCCAGCATCGATTCTGTGGGCACTGGCTTCCTCTAGAGGGAAATGTGGCAAAACTGTTCCTGGAAATCCAGTGCTGTTCTCGGAAATGAGTAAGGTTTGCTGTTAGCAGTGTCAAAGCATCAAATGATTCCTCCACACATTCTCAATAAGATCAGGGCCCAATTTTAAAAGACAAAGTGTTCTAAATTATCCTGGTATGTTTATGGCCTAGCCACTTGCCTATGACATTCCAACCTTATGTTTCTTTAGTATCAAGAAGAGGAGCCTATTTTTTGCCTTAATATTTGAGGAGGGCAGAAAGATCATGGGTTTAGAACATTGTTCATCATGATACACAATTTTGCTCTCTTTATTAAAGTTGAATTTTCTCCACTCCTCTCAAATGTCACTCTCATATTTCTTCATAATTCTTCATTGAAGTCTTAAGCATTCAAATTACAGGTAGAAACCAAGGCAGATATGGAATATTATAGATTGCATCTTCCTCTCCTTGTGTGATTCAGTAACTCTGGCCAGTTACTCTGCTTAGGCTCTAGAAGTATTGGTAATTCTGTAATTTCTTCACAGAACTCAGTTTCCCTTTCTTCTGTGGTCTTGGGCCCCAATTCTCCATTCTGCATGTACACAAAGCACACAAGGGATTTAGCAAGGAAGAGGATATGGGATCAGGCCCGGGCAGCATGCAGAGTATAAAGAAATTGGCTCCCACTGGGCCCCCAGCTGGCAGCGTTTACAGCTCTGTGGCTCTCACAGCAAATCAATCCCTGTGCCAGAGCCCAGAAACAGAACCCACTCCCTGCTCCTGCTGAGCAGCAGTGCAAGGGCAGGACACAAAGCTGCTCGGGCCTGAAGGATGGCATTTCACGGTGCCTTGGAGACTGGCATCCAAATTACTCATCAAGGACATCATACTCCATTTTACATTACATTTGAAGAGAAGAAAGACTATGTAAGCTGTGCCAAGTGTCCAGGTAAAAAAAAACCTAACTGAGCCATCCTATGTGTGGCTGCACCTGAAGCCTGTAGCTTAACTGGCATTGCTTGATAAAGGTGAACAGCACAAGGATTATGGAGATGAAGAAGTACTTCTGCTACTTCACAGGCTGTGCAGACAGCTGAGGAAGCTGAGAACTTAGCAATACCTTCATCAGCACCTGTTCTTCCTTCCAGGGACCAGCCTCTGTCCATCCACAGGTGTGTTCATCTCTCACATTCTGACAGAAGATCAAGGACTCTCATTCTAAGCAGTTTTTTATTTCCAGCCAAAGTTTCAGTTGTTGCTCTATTTCATTCTTTACCAAAGCACAAATGTTTCAGACCCAGACCAAGACCCTGCCTCTTTCCAGACATTTTTACCGATTTTAAAACTTTGGCCAGAAAATCTATTGCCAAGGCTTGATCCTCCTGGCAACTTCTGAAGACATTCACATCTATGTAAAATAGCCCATGGATGAAACTCTTTTCAGAAATTACTCTGCTAGTTGCACTCAGAGTCACTAAAGTGACTCAGGCAGAAATTCCAGCCCAGATAATTTGACTCAATGCCATTTCTGTGCTCCCTCTGAATAGGAAAATGAAGGCACAGAGACCAGAGCACTGCCAGCCATGTCTGCAGGAGCCCCCTCACAGATAGAGAGCAGAGATTGCCCAGGGGTCTCTTTCCTTCCACTCCATTTCAAAATGTACCCTTAAGTACAATTCTTCCCTTGATTTTCACCATACTTAAAATCTTGGATTTTGCTGAGATATGTTTAAGAGTCAGAATCAACTTTTCTGACTTTTAAGGCTTCTTGTTCCCTACACTGTTCAATGTGCAACAGCCTAGCAGTATGTCAGTGATGTTAGACTACAGATAGCAATAAAAATGAAGATAATGGTAAGGATACATGATAATACACTGCAACAGCAACAGTTTTTCTATGGTTGGGCCATTAGAACAATAAATATTTGCTGCCTTGGGGATGGAAGGTTTTCTCTCTTGGACACGATTTCCCCCCTTTTATACTAAGTAGAGTAACGAATTTTAACTTCCACTGGAAAACAAAATAGTTCAAACTATTCTTGCCATCAAGGAAAATTGAGAAAATGCTTTGAAGAGCAGTATTGGTTCTAAACCTCTTAAACAGGGTAAATAGCAATCCTGGGTTTGCAACCAGCTTTTCCAAGTTAGAGTTTTCATGGGCACTCACTCATCCTGATCCTGTTACAGCAGTGTGCTTTCAAATCAAGAGAACTACACAGAATTACAGGGGAACTACTGTTCAAACCAAAAATGCTTCAATTTTTGTTAATACTAGCTAAGAGTCAATACATTATCTGTGTCCCACTGTAAAATAAGGGATTTTTTTTTAACGTTAAGATGCCATAGAGGCTCCATGAGCTGAGATTATCAAACCCATAAATTACCATCAAATCAAAAATAATGCATCTAGCTATCATAGGAGCTTTCCCCTGTGTACCAGAGATGGAAGAATGCTTAGACCAATGTGGGTTAATGTCTGGGAAATCATTCAAATTACAGAATCCACAAATGACTGGCAGCCCCCATTAAACTCGTTGTCTTGAATCAACTGGGAGTGGTGCAGGGGATCCCACAAGGGGTATTATCCTGTTTGGCCTTAAGCCACTCACTGAAAATATGCATATTGGAGGTGAAATTGAATTGCATAGATTTGTTCTCTAAATATTCACCATATGTTCTCATAAAAGTAAGTGCCAGATGCATCTTTAAAATGAATTGTGTATTGTGTAGCTGTTTTCTTTAGGCTTTGCTTCAAATCCTTAGTATACAACATGAGCTCTGTAAACATTTGAGTCATATACAAGATGCAAAATGAGTTTATTCCAAATTTTTAGAAAGGGATACTTGACAGCCTGAATGTTTGTTTACATGTGGATTTCTCTGCTTTGTGTAATTACAGTCATCCTCCAGTTCCTCAGTAGTTTCAACTTATCTCCTTCAATCCTAAAACAATTTGCGCTGTGTCAACTATTGTGAAAAAGGTAACTATCTTCCCAGAAGGCAGTTCATCCCAGTCGTCATTAATAAACTTGTAACACAGAAGAGTAACACAACACATTCTCTAGTTAATAACATCTTGTGTGGTCTGTAGAAAGCTGGCAAACCCAACTGAGAATTAAATCTGTGCAGAATATATGTTCAGGAGTTATCTACTAAAATAATAGGCATGTTTTAGTAGCTCCAGCTGGCCTGTGTAGAAACAGAAGAAAACAACTGTAATGACCCTGACACTTGGACTATACAAAGCTAAGAGATGCCTTAGGGCCCCTGGGTGAGACACATCAAAGAAGCCAGGAAGAATTTCTGCTGTGAGTAGGCTTGGATTATGTCTAACACCAATTTCACTTGTAACCTGTTTTCCAGGTCCTGTTAAATGAAGTTTGGATTTTCACAGGAGGCCTGGTGCGAAGGGAGAGATGAATGAGAAAGAAACTCAGCACCTTCCTGAAGCAGCCACCTGAGTGCTGCAGTATGTCCAGGCAGGAATGAGGAATCGGCATCCCAGGACATGAACAATGATGACAGGCGCTGGGCAGAAGAGGAACTTGGGGATTTGGGCTGCCAGGTAAGAGGTATTCATGTCAACAAGCAAGTACCCCAGCCATTCTTGCAACACCTTACAGCTCTGCACAAAACCCCAGAATGCCCAAACTTCTCCTTCTGAGGCACTGCTCATCTATAAAGACTGAATCCAAAGACACTGACTCCAAAATATTGGCTCTGGTGGAAATGAAAGACAATTTGTCTGTTAGATGTCAAACTACTGGGCATGACCTGTGCAATCTCTGAGCAAAGAGGGCTGGTGCTCTCTGGAGAGCCCTCACTGGATCCTGGGGATGGCTTCCTGAAAGGTTTAAGACATGCCATAGGTAGAGCATGGAAAAGAGCCATGGCTGGGAACAAGAAACACTGCTCCTTCCCTCCTACCTCCTGCCTCAAGCATGAGAAGCAAGGACTAAAATCTCACAAATCCCTCTGCATGAGCTCAGTGCAGGGATGCTTCTATACTTTTGTTTACAGTACTTGTAACCAGTCTCTCAGCCAAGTGTCCTTCTCAGATCAAACACCAGGTATGGATATGCTGTACCTTGAGCTTGGCAATTTTAGCTTTTTTGATGCTGGACTAAGTATATTCCATTACTTCAGACACTGTTCATAGGATGTGTTTCTTCTCCAAGACCAAGTAGGGGCTCAAAAGCAAATGAAAAGTGCTTTTTTAAACAAAGGAGGTTTTTTTGTCACCTAGAGAGGCATTCTGCAATCTGTTTGCTGAATGCTTTTCCCTGGTTCACAACATCACTGAGGAAGTTCCCAGCAAAATAACATAAGGCTCACTAAAAATGCTGGCTTCTTGGGAGCATTATCTAAAGAAGCAAATGTTGCCCATATTTCTGCTGCTTTCTGTAGCAGAACTCGTGAGTTCCAGGGCGTCACAAATTCCTGTTTGTTCTTTCCTGTACTGTATTTTCAAATTCCCACGATGAACTCACACAACTCCACCAGGACACACATTCTTCCTCCTTCTCATAATATGTTTATCATAAAAACTCTGACTGGCCTGAGGCCACATGGCTTAAAAGCACTGAAGGTGAAGTTCCTTCTCCCAACTCTTACAAAGAATTGCAATCTTTTTTTATGTTTGATTGAAGTATGAATGCGGTTGTAGTACCCATCTTAAATATAATTTTGTTCTTTCTCTGCCATAACAGTATGTTTACTGTTGATCTCGCTTTATATGGATCAGATACACATAATAGCTTTTGGCATATTGTTTCAGTAATGTTTTATTTGGTAAGCTCCTAAGAAAGTAACCCCTGGAGCTTCCATATTCATGGTAGTTTAAAAATAAAAACAAAACCAACAACAACAACAAAACACAACTCTGATTGAAGGACAGCACTTTCAGTAGAGATGGGATGGTTTACTTTGGGACAATTTAAATTTAGAGCTGTTTCTACACTGTCTACAGAAAGAGTGTCTTTATAGTGCTGACATGGGACCTCTTCACTGGTGTCCAGATCATATAGGGAATTCACAACTTACCAAAGATCTAAAAGCAAACACCTGGAGTGAAAATAGCTATATTCATATGGCCTACACTCATTTCAAATGACACAATTCAAGGCTTTATAAGAATAACAGGAAAAGATGGACCTGCTCACCAGAGAGATATCAACACCTTACAGATGTTAGTTAACGATGTCTGGGCCCCTGCCTTCCAGTTCAAGGTTTCAGAATTAGTCAGGAACATTTTTTAATTACCTGTTACCATACACTATGAGTTTCCTGCAAAATCTTCCCCGGAATGTTTTTTTACTAGCTTCCCCTTTACAGCTAGAACAGAAGATGGAGCTTTTAATGGACTTTAGTAGGACCTTCTAAGGTCCTCTTTCCAACAGACAGGCAGCTAGAATTAATAAAATTCTGCTGTACTCCCAGAAGAGACGAGCATGCAGTATATGTAAAAGATAACACACAGTTTGTTTGTAAGTCCTACTTTTAAAGAAGGTCATTGTGCTCCCTCTGCCACATTCTCTTCAGGTCCAGGACTCTGCACAAGGAAACATGCCCCTGCAGGATTTTCACTTAAAGTCTCTCTCTTCTGAGTCTATTCTCAGATTCACCACAAAGAGTAAGATGCAGCATTCCCTGTGGTGCAATTATCAAAGGCTCTGGTACAGCAAGTCACCTTAGATCCTTTCTGTTGTGCTGCTGAGAACTCCGTGCACTTCCAGGATGCCTTTTTCAAGCCTGAGCCTGTGTGTTGAGCTTTAGTTTGCTCCTAAAAGGTGCTATATTGAGTCACTTGTTTCCAAAGTGTTCTGGGGCACTGTCCAGCCCTAAAATCATATTAAATCAGCCAGATTACATTATTCTTGCAGAGGTGTTGAGATCTGGCAACAGACACAAAGGACAAATTGGTCTTTCAGAAATCATCTCAGCTTGACATCTCCATCATTAGCTGTTGATAAGAACAGAGCTGGATATCTGACATTATTGAAAAACAAATGGATCCTGCAATCTGTCTCAAAGACTGTGTGGTAAGGATAGCTCTGAAATAGTTGCGATGATAAAATCCAGATAGATAAGTCCTCCATTTTCTACCCATGGAAAGTTTGGTGAAACTTTTCTATTTTGCATACAGGTTAGGAAGCTCTGTTATCCTGGATCTGAGACAGGGATAAGAAATTATTAATTGTTCAAAATTAGGAGTTAGGGTTAGGAGAGCTTGTAGACCTCACACCAGATGAACCAAATAGAGCTCATGTCCCAAGGAATGTGTTGGTAAGTGAATGATGCAGAAGCCCTGAGAATTTCAAGTCCCTGACTTGGGAAACTGAAGGAAAGAAATGGAGGATGAGTACAACCCTAGAAAGAGGTACCTTGGTGAGAAGTGAAGAACTAGAAGAATGTTCCCTTGATGTACTTATTTCCTGCAGAATGAAGACCAGGCAGTCTTTATGATTTGACCAGGAATGCCAGAATGATTTAACATGTCAAAGTTCTCTCATGCAACATTAAAAGCAAAATCTCTGGAACAAGGAAAAGGGAGAGGGCAGGAATTGCAGACTGGCACACAGAGCAAAGAGATCACTTCAAAAGACCATAAAAATTGTGCACAGCTATATTTATTTTCAATTTAACATAATTTTTGATTCCCTTAATTCTACTGAGTTGAAAGAGGAAGAAGAAGATGACCCAACTCTCTAAGAGATCAGGGACCTGTTCATTTCTGGAAATGTCCCAGGGGGTGAACATTATGTGGTGAAATGTTTGCAGCAGCAGGGCTGCCTATGTAACAGAAGGTGCATAGGGACTGCCCTAGCAAATTATTCATGGACAATAAATAATGTATAATATGTCTCAAAGATTAGGGAAGTGCACTCTGCAATGTACACAACACTTCTATTCCAGAAATTTTTATTTTTGTTTGCACAGTTTTTTTCTCATTAGCTCTGTGGGTAAGCATGACCCCACATGAGCCTGGGGGTTTTTTCACACATTTTTCATGTGACAATTGTCACATCTAACACACAAACTAAAACAAAAAGAAGTTTTCTCCTGATTCTCTCTTTATTAGAATTTATTTCTTCATTAAGTTCACATATAACCAGGCCAATTTTTTGGCTTCATACACACATAGATTTTCTTGGGGGTAAATTTGTCTCTGAACCATATTATCCTGTTGGGTTTAGTGGTAGTAAGAGTGTTTCCAATGCCAGTTGTGGAGCAGGCTCTGTAGCAGTATGTACTGCATCAGCCTCCTGTGAAATAAGCTCTCCATCCCTGGGAGTTCATAAACCAGGATGTGAGAAGTTGCAGCTGGATGATGAGGTAACAAGTGAGCAAGATATCATGTCCTAATTAAAGGACTTGGCTTGCTTTCCACTTGGCTTCTGCAGTAGAGGGAGTTACTTGGAAAGTTACTTGTCTTCCTACCTCATGTCTGAATAATGTTTATTAATCATCACTGTTTTCTCAGTGCACTTCTCCCCTGTGAGAAACAAGGGAGGATCTTTCTCTCCATTTGTGTGGTTTGCAGCCTGGATGACTCAGGCTGAGCTGGGCTATTTCTTCTCCTTTCATTTCAGGTGCTGTGCTTACTACACTGGTGTGGGCTGCAGAACAGCCTGACCTTCCCCATTAACTACTTAGAAGCTAGACTAAGCTAGTGTGTACTTTGCCTGAGATTCTCTTCCTCCGTTCTTATGATCTCTTGGAGAAAGGCACTTGAAAAATGCAGTAAAGTAGTTAATGCACTCTTTCAGAGGGACCAGCAACCTTCCTCTGAAGACATAAATGTCCTGTAAAGATTTATTTCCAGGAGAAAGTCTCAGGGGTAGTTCCAATCCAATTTCACGCTTATTTTAGTCTCTTCTTTCAGCGGAGATTTAGACCAGAAAAATTTCTTCACCGAAAGAGCTGGAACAGGTTGTCCAGGGAAGTGATTAAATCACCATCCTGGAGGCATTTAAAAGACATGCAGCTGTGGCACTTAGGGACAAGGTCTAGTGGTGGACTTGGCAGTGATGAGTTAAGGGTTCAGCACAATGATCTTCAAGTTCTTTTCCCAGTTAAATGATTCTATGATTCTTATTTTTCAAAGTTCATTTTCTTTTTATTTAATACATCTTGGTAAAGAAGTGGGAGAGGAAAACATATACAATTTTTCACTTTTTTTACTTAACATTTTGAGTGTCTTCTCCTGTACATAACAGATACCTTGTAAGTCTTGACACAAATATTTGAACAGTGTCTGATTTCTCCCTGGAATTAAAATGGTAGCCATTAGCAGATATAGTTATAGGTTCTAAATTATGTTTAATCCAAAATTCATAGAAGTTGGCGATTCACCTAGTGAAGAGATAGGCACCATAATATAGGTGTCAATTGAACTGAATAAATACAATACATACATCCAGTTTGAAAGTTCATAATTTGAAAGATCCCATTTTTATGGGATCAGGTAGTGAGAACTTACAGATACTGTAAGAAATCTTCAACATAAATACACCCCAAAATTTTTTCTTTAACAAAAAAGTTACTTGACTTGAGTCTATGATTAATTATTTGATAATAATGAGTCATCAGACTGCAGCTGTACACATCTTGGGTGCTTCTAAGGTTTCAGATTTGTCTACTTTGAGTGCTCTAAAAATGTCATTTCTTGCTGAAGGGCACATATGCAATTTAAGAGACTATGCTATTCTCACACTATTGTTACAAGCTGCTTTGCAAACTACTCTCAAATTGACCTACTTTGCTCTTCAAACCAATTTCTCGGGAAATGACAGAAGTAATTGGCATGACTGGCAAGTACCAAATTCAGTGGAAAATGAGAGCATAGGAAATATTGAAAAGAAATATGCACCTTGCACTAGAATGATGACGTGCTCCAAGTACTTTGGTGAAATTACGCTATGAAAGAATATTCTCTGGGACAGCTAGAAGAAAAAAAAAATAATAGATCATTATACCTAAAAACTATCAACTGGAAATCAGATGGTGATCAGCAAAAATCTGTTATTGCA
Source organism: Zonotrichia leucophrys gambelii (assembly GCF_028769735.1). Classification (NCBI taxonomy): domain Eukaryota; kingdom Metazoa; phylum Chordata; class Aves; order Passeriformes; family Passerellidae; genus Zonotrichia; species Zonotrichia leucophrys. Next base: position 102,132,962 of record NC_088171.1, on the reverse strand, counting down.
TAGCTCTCCAGGGTTAAGAATACCTAGTCTACTCCAAATGCATGTAAAAGTATATAGCCCCTCCTTGGTTAGTTTTCTCTGGTAACAGGTGACATTCACAGCCTTCAGGAATAGCTCCATCTAGAGCTGTGTTTCAGCATTCTACTCTGAAGATGGCCAAAACAATAATTATAAGGGTCCAATTTGGTCAAGAATAGATATCACTATCAACAATTTAGTTCCTACCTTATGTCTAAGTGTTTGCCAAGAACAGAGAGCTCAGCAAAACTTCTAAACTGCAAAAGACAGTGAGCAAATTTATTTAGTGAAAATGGGCTTAGAAAATTCCCTCACTTTGCTGCGCCCTACTCTTAGCCAAGTCCACTTGGCTGACACTTTAATGTCAGCCTTCATCTCAATTGGCCCCATGTTCATTCCTACTTTGCTGACTGGATGAGAAGAAATCCAAGAAGTAAATGCTGCCTCAGAAACTCATAAAATTGTGGTTTCACTGAACAGTAATAGTGCAAAGACCAGAGGTGAGGGCACTCCACAGAGGTGCTAAGACTAGACAGTCCTTGGCCTCATTCTAGCCTCCCACTCCCTGCACAGAAGAAAGCTCTTGGCATGGCAGAAATGAAACCTCCTTCCTCATTCTCCCAATTAGATTTTTCTCTCGTCTTGGACTCACTGCTGTGGTTTTAAGGTCTTACAATCCCTTCAGGCTCTAGCATCACACCTATTCATTAAAAAGAGCAGTCATCTTAAAATCATCTTCTATAGATGTAAAGACTGTGACTAAGTAATTTCTCATTTAATATACCGTTCCCATCTTTTGGGTGACTTGGCAGCGCTGTAAGGAACTGCTGCCATAAGCCCTCGATCAAACAGTCTGAAAATACTCATATGCCTCAGGCTTGTCCATTTTGTTCTTTTTGCTTTTTCCATGGAGAGCTGTCAGACCACCACCACTGTACTCACTGGAAGATTTAACAAGCAGCAACCAGAAAGACATGTGAAACTGGAAGCCTTCTCTGACAACAGTAAGCAGCTATTCAACAGCTGAAATCACTGGGATGGTTTGTGAGAGTCTGTCACCTCTCAGCAGTGCCAGTAAAGATCTCACCATTTCATCAGATTCCACAGAGGCCTTATAGCAGACTCCCAACCCCTGATGCATGAGGTCTGGGATGCTGTTCAAGAGCTGACATATGTGCTGCAGAGACTGGCTGGTTGCAAACAGATAAACTGTCTTATCTGATGTGACAAAATTCGTGTTCCCCAGCAATTGCCAGATGTTGTCAGCTCTCTCTTCAGAAGATGAAAAGGCTAGGAAGACATGCAAATTGTGGATGATAAGAGGATGTGACTCTGACCCCTGGGCCTGACAGTTGATATTAGGCCTTTCCCATAGCTCTGCTATCCCCAGTACATGGCTCTCTACATCCCCCTAGTTTTCATACTCACATAGCAAATTCAACTTGGCATGCAATTTATGAAAAAGTAACATACCAGTACAAGAATGAGCTTGTACCTGAGGAATGTCAGGATCTTAAATGTCAGGATTTTAAATCAAATTACTTTTTTTTTTCCCAAATGCCATTGAGTTTTGCACCAATTAGGAGAATGGAGCAATCTGTTTAACATCAGGAGGAGTAGAGTCATTGGAAGACATGGACTTCCATTGTACGTTTCATCACATGCTCAGCCAGGTTAAAGACACTGAAACAAACCATTCCCTTTATGGGAGAAACAGAACATCCAAAACCTTGGATTAAGTCTTGACTAATGGACTTTTCTTTGACATCCCACTATCTATGTGTGCATAACTATGTGTGTAAATTTATTTACGACCTAGTATGGGATCAAGCATGATATACAGTAGCAGGAAAATAAGACATGAGATTCCTGGAGCACTTCCTGTTGCAGTGAAAATTGTTGATTTGCAAGTTGAATCATTAGCTGTTTGAATGCTGCTACTCCTCAAGGTAGGCAGTATTCCTCAAGGAATTTTATTTTGCAAGAGTTTGTTTTCTCCTAAAATGGGATGGATAAAAAACAGCTTCATTTCTCATGTTTATAATTATGTTGGTCCTCTACTTCATACTACCTAGGGTAAAATACATTAAATAAGACTCATCTTAGTTGCACTGAAAGTATTTCTTGTTCTGTTTGGCATAAAGAATTGGGACATCACAACATGGTAAGGATGCTACACTGTCCTTGAGGATCCTCAGTAGGGTAAACACCTCATCTGCCTTCCCCTGATGAAGCTTTACCTGTCTTTATGAAGTAACTAACACTTCCATCATGTGTCTGACCTAAAAGTTTAGCATATGCTACTAAGATCAGTTAATCTCTTAAATTGAAGATACAGTAATTTTTGGTTTATTGGAGACTAAGATTCCAAATTCATACTGAAATGGGGTTTGTGCACTTTACATATTGGCCATAGCCAATTGTATGAATTATTTGTATGAAATATGTATTTATATACAAATATGGAAATTCATTCTAAAATATGAGGTCCCTTTCTCCTGCAAGATCTGACAGAATATTGGAAATCCTGGATATAATTTTAAACCCTGCAGCAAACTGTGATCAAAGGAGTGTTCTTCCTGAACATTTCTTTGCTCCTTTCCATCCCATTTACCATGTCCTTGTGATTCTATAAGAAGAAATGACAAATAAAACTCCATCGTTTCACTTTTAAAATGGAATGCATCAACATGATACACTCACTGTGCAGTGCTGTGCATCACCTGAGTGCTAGGTGACCTTATTTGCTCTTTGTGAGCCAGTAAACCCACTTAGGCAGCTGTGTTACATGCTGTTACATACCCTTTAGTATTCAGCATTCCTTTTTCTAACTGTTTTAATCTCTGTTTTACAAAGAAAATCAGTGTATGCAATGTATGAAAAACATCTCTATATGCCACTCCCTTAACAGAAAAGGACAAACTGGAATTTCAAGACAGCTTCCCTATATTTGCATTTTAAAACAAACTTTGGATTTAACTTACTGAGCTTTCTTTTTTTTTCTTTTTGTGTGCCAGATGTCTGAACCATACTGGCCTCCCATCATTCAGTTAAAATCTCAAACAATCCCAAACAATTCAGCTACAGCCAAGAGTTTTTAACATACTTTTTCCTGTTACCCAGAGGTAGGTTTGTTCTCATATGTCTGCTAACCAAAGCTCTTAGCTCAGCAACACTTAACTTAGTACATAAATGTTTGCCACAAACAAATTTTCTCTGCAAAATTGAAGATAAGTGGGAGATTCCCTTCAGTTCCTCCCCTTGGCAAGGGTGTTGTCAGGAGCACAGTGAAAACACCAGCCCTGACCTACAGCAGAGCCTCTCAAGGAGACAGAACTTGCTGTGCTCCATTCTCAAAGCACAGAGAGAGGGTGAGAAAGACAGTACCCAAGGGGGTATTGTGGAATCTGGACTCTGCCTTGGTTTGCAGATCCTGTTCTAACATGGGAAGTAACACATGCCTTATAGCAGGAGTGACTGAGGTACATCAGTTTGTTGAATATGCTCCTACCTCAGGATGTGAGTGAGACTTGCTGGAATGACACAACACTGAGACCAAAATAACCCACCTGATGCTCAAAGTGTCCAGGGAACTGAGTTGCTGTCTCTGAACCAATAGATTAGCCCTAAATCAAGTCTATCCAATTCCTGCCTATGTCAGTTATTTTTGCTCTATGAAACGGAGATACATTTTGCAAGTGAGATGAGCACAAGCATGCCTCCTGCAGCAAAATCTTTTATCTCCAGTACAAAATCAACAGGGAACCTATTTCATGCCAGGGAAACAGAAACTATGGCTCAAATATGGACAAATTCACCTTAGTTCCCTGAAATCTGAAACAAAGACAGGAAAGAAATTAGTCACAGGGATAAAAGCTGCAGTTCAATTATCTTTAGTCTGCACTTTTTGTGTCACACTAGAGGTCAGAGAAGCAGGGTATACTTATCCCTGAGATGACAAATGAAGATTAAATGAGACCGTTCATGTGGAATTTCACTTGTATCCTGAGCACATGCTGTTTTGAAATGTGCACAGGATTAGCATTCCCAGCCCATGGGGAAAACAACGCCCCCATCTAAAACTTCTGTGGCCTGCAGAACATGTAGGGGCTGCTGCAGCCTGGCTCAGGGCAGACTTTCCATGGCAGTGTCCAAGAGCAAAAAAGCCAAGACAAAGATTCTCATTTTCAGCAGTGTGCTTCCATCCTGGCTGTGGTCTTGGCCCTGTGCTGACTGCTGTGCCATCCCCAGAGAATGGCACACACACACACACACACACACACACACACACACACACACACACACACACACACACACATATACACACACACTCTGGTGTTTAGCATGGGAAGGGAGGGAGCAACAGTCACCCATCAGCTTCTGAGACTCCTGAACTTCCTGGAGCTTTCAGAGCATATTGAATTATGTCAATGTTCACAGGCAAGAAATGACTGTTTAAATTAAAAATATTGTTGATATATTTTATCTGTATTGTCAGTTACTGATTCGAGACAGCATTTTTTCATTTATGTAGAGGGACTGGGCATACATGTGTGATGAATAAAGAAACTTGCTTCCTTTGCAGTCCAGGATCATCACTAGCCATTTTGTGAGCCAGTTTTAAAAAGACTGACTTTTACTGACTGGTCCCAAGTGCCACTTTTTCTCTGGCAGTTTAGGAAGTCCTACAAGCCATCTTCTTTCTCACCAACACCCACAGTTGTTTCTAAGTTCACTTCAAATTTCATTCTTTTTACTTTCCTCCTCTCCTCTCCTCTCCTCTCCTCTCCTCTCCTCTCCTCTCCTCTCCTCTCCTCTCCTCTCCTCTCCTCTCCTCTCCTCTCCTCTCCTCTCCTCTCCTCTCCTCTCCTCTCCTCTCCTCTCCTCTCCTCTCCTCTCCTCTCCTCTCCTCTCCTTTCCCACATCCCCATTTTGCTCCTTATCTGAGATGCACAGCTGTGGGCTCACCCCACACTTGTTCACTGCCTCCTCTTTCTTTTCCCCTCCATCTATTCCTACTCCAGCTCCAACCCATCCCTCCCTCCTGGCAGTGCACAGGGAGCAGGAGTGACCTTCCCTGCCACCATCAGCCTCTTCAAAGAGTTGCCTTTTCATTAGTCCAGGTTATGTGTATATGTGTGACACTTTGTGTATCAGTCTAGACAGCTGCAACTTGGCAACCTTGCTGGGAGATCTCCACAGAGTTAGGTTTGTTAGCTGTTGGGCCTTAGTATCCAACAGGAAACAGAAATTTGACCCCAGTAACTAGACAAATGTAGTGTTAATTTCAAAGCAAACATTATCCTGCTTTTGTCTCCAATTTTCCTGTGTTGCACACGTAAGCGTGTCATACCCATTATCTTAAAAAATATCATGTGGCCAAAAGATTGGTTTGGGCCTAGCAGAAAGGTCCAACTAGGTCACATTTTTATAGATGATGCCTCTTATTTCCCTGTTCTGTCTGCACCTAGGCTGTCCCTCAACTGCTGTCCTTAATTTGATACCAGTTTTCTAGGATAACTCTCACTGTACCTTTCTGGACAAGAGATTTTGATCCCTGACATAAATCCAGACCAACTCTGCATTTAATGCACTTAAATGAATATATTATGAAATTACAATTTTTCCTGTACACACTTTTATTAGACATAAATAAAATACCATAGATATCATAAATGGCATTATGATTTGAGTTGTTTCTAAGCAAAGAGCGTACATTAAAACCAGAAATTATTTTCACAGATTTATGGAGCTGTGTTTTTAATTTTGTTAAGGAGAAGCAGACAAGAAAATGTGTCACATTTTCCAGCAATTCACATGAAACCTCAGTGTACTCTCTGAAACTCTTGGTACCCCTGATTCTTCTTATCCAGGAGCTTCAGCAATTTGGAGAGACCACAGCGTGCGCCAGCAGCCAAAAAGAAAACAAGGATGAGGCAACGCTGCTTCTTTGCATGCGAGACTTGGCTGTGCCTTACCAAACCCAAACCCAATTCATCATCTTCCAGACACTATTTCATAGCAACAATTTTGCTGTCTCTTTAATGCATCTGTCTGTTTATCTCTTCTCAAGTACCATCTGCTTGTCCTGCTCTCTCGCACCGCACATGTTCACAGCGAAGACACCTCCAAGGTGACAAATGAGCAGTCGAGCTAATTTCATTGGGATAAACAAGAAAGCAAGAGCCAGATGGAAAGCCATGGAGAGAGCCAATGTCATCTGGGGGGAGGAGAGAGTGTTTGGAGGAAGAATCACCATAACAACGGCAAGTGCAAAGAAGAGGTTTCTATTCTGTCTATTCCACTAATTACTATGAATATTTTATTCTTGCCCTGTGGTTTATCCATGTCCAGATCAATGATTTGCTGGCAGATGGCTTATTTTGTTCTGGACTGGTTTTTTTCCCATTAAGTTTGACTGTTTTGATTTTCATGAGGTTTGGGGTTTGGATTTCTTCAGTTCCCTTTCAGGAGTTTGGACTGTTTTTATCAGATGCTCACAGGGAAGCAGCACTTGAAGGAGTTTAATGACTTGGTGAATTCCGAAATGAGAGCACCCTTTTATTACAGATTCTAATTACTGTAAAGACACAAGTTGCTTGTTGATAGTGTTCATTCAGACCCTGCTTTCAGTTTACAGATAATCTTTTGAGACTGTAGCTTTTCTCTATATCGCCCTTCCAAGCCCTGGCACAGCATAAAGATCTTAAACAATCCTGACTACATTGGCAAAGGTCCAGCTAACTTCAAAGCACAGAGATCTCTCTGCCTGTCAAAACACAAAGATTGTAGCCATTTAACTAAACTGGTTTCAAAACACACTTTAAGGGAAAAAATGCAAAGCTTCAAGTGTGTGTGTGTCTGTGTGTGTGTAGCTTTAAAACTGTTTTACATTGCTTTAGCCCTGCTTCAGCGAGAGACATATCCAAAAGTGACAGAAAAAAATCTTAAAATTGAGCTAAATATGTTTATATAGGCCTTAAGAAGATATGGATTTTTAAAACATGAAATTAGTTCAGTTCTCAGTTCAAATTGTGCTTGAGGCATGTTTTTGCAGCACAAAGCACAGTGCAGGTACATGTTAGCTGCTACATGGGGAGCTAGCTTAGAGCAGGAAGCAAAACTCTTTGGCCAGGCTAATAAAGTTGTTCAAAAAAGGCACAGCCCAGTATCTTGCAGAGATATTTGTGCTAGCTGGGCATTCCCACATGGTAAAACTCAGTGACCTTACTAAAAAGGACAATCTGGTTTATAATTCCTAGTGACACACAAATACCTAAGCCAGCAGGTTGAGAAACCTCTCAAGTTCACTGTCATTGCATTCAATAATGGCTCAACAAATTTAACAGTACAGGCTGAGCAAGCACCTTATTTTGCTAAAATGAACAGACAAGGCACTTAAAAAATGTCTCTGGTTTTTGTACAATATCAATATCATTCAGTGTGAATTGGCTCCTATGGCTCAACATGTAATATTAAAAAAAAAAGTGAAACCACCATGATCTAGCTAAAGTACCACTCCACCTGAGCTTCCCAAAGTTCAATTTCAGTCCTGTGTACATTGAGTGATTTTTTCAAAGACTAATCTGTCTGCATCAGAAACTCCTATTTCACGCTTTTCAGTGAAATGCCTCTCAGAAAAAAAAAAAAAAAATTGCTCCCCCTCCCAGTGAAATATAAACTTTCACTTTGAAGATACATTTTCAAGCAATCTGCTTTAGACCTTTGCTGTAAGAAAGGAGTCCTTCTGTATGTAATACAATCGTGCACTATAAGCATTGTCTTTTGAAATCAGTTTTAGACTCTGTAAAAAGTAGGAGGTACTCTATCTTCATGAACAGGAGCTGTTCTGCTGAATGGTGCAGAATCACACCATGTGCTGCAAGACTTCGCTCTTTGTCTCCCTTCTCTTCTCACTAAACACATGATTCTCCATCAGCTTACTCAACCAGTTTGCTTTTGTTATGCTAAACACTCATGGAAAGATTAAGGCTCAGATCCGTCCTATATTCCTGTGTGTTCCAACTGCACTCTATGCTATTTGCATGAGAAGCACAATTTGATTAAATTTTGGGCATGGTATTATGTGGCAAGTTTGCACAATAAAGCGGGGGCCTAGGCTTAATAAACAGAAGGGTTCTTCCTCTTCTATAGCCTAAGATCCTAAGGGAAAGACCACTCACGTGGAAAAAGGTCCTTAGTAAAAAGCCTGTTATTGATTACATTTTATTCTTAAAATCTTATCTAAGTTTTTTCTCTAACTAATGTTGTACTCCTTGGGAGACAATGCCGTGGTAAATCACACTGTGTGTTCTTCTACTTGTAAATAAATAAATCATATTATATGCCTGAAGAACACACCCAAACCCTCAAAAATAAGATGCTTGAGGATGGAGAATATTACATATCTCTATGTGTAAGTAAAAGAAATGTATACAGTTTGCAGATGGAACAAGAAAGAAATAAAACTTGCCATAAATATAGCTCTCACATGAGTGTCTGCTGAGGGACTGGTATTGCAAGAAGGAAGTTCAGGTTCCACTTTTGTAGGATGAGTAAATAATGTCCATAGCAAGGCATTTTCAAGAGAACAGGCACACCTGCCTACACACAAATGATTGCAAAACTTTTCACCTCCTCAGCAGTCATGGGATGACCAAAGTCAACAGAGCAGAAGACCTTCATGTACCCCAGAACTTTTCCTGAACAAACATCAGGAACTCTGGAAGGCAACGTCATCCAGGCACCCTGACAGGTCTCCTGCAGTCTGCAAGGACAACAGTGCAAGAGGAGAACGTCTGGTCATCTCAAATGCAGGAGACTCGCTCTATTTTCAGCAGCACCCCTCCTTTCCCCTGCCCACAGCACAAATATCCAGGTGCTTCTGAGGATCAGGCCTGGCCTGGGCAGCCCTCAGTACCTTTATAGCCCTTTGACCTTTTCTTCTGCCTTTTTAAAGCTCCGTTATTTCTGTTTCAAACACTCTTGTCCATCTGAGGATGGATCTGCAACTGGAGACCTTCTGTTCATTGCCAAGGTGGAAAAAGCCAAAGGACTCAGCTAGCAATGGACATTTGCCCACCAGCATTGCTTGCAATTAATTTCACATACCCTGGATGAAATGACCACAATCCACATTCTCCCTCTAAGTACACAAGGCCTTTGGATGAGTAAGCAGCACCCTGAAATCAGTGAAGTACCTGCATAATGTGCAGGTGGTCTGGAGAGAATTACTGCTTCCCAGGGCTACCAGGATTATATAATATTAAAAAAAGATAAAGCCACAGAACAAGCCTTACATAACTTTTTTTAAAATGCTTCTTCATCTATCCCTTTGTTAACCTTGCCTTACACTGACTGCATTTGTTGAGGATCTCACTCCCACTGTACCTGAAATAAAACATAATATGTCTTTTGGCAAGATCAAAGCTGGAAATTTATACCAGGACAAGGGCCTGTGAAAACCCTTTAAAAAACCAATTTCCAGTACAAAAATTCAAATGCAATAGCTTCTGTTTAATCTTTTCAGAATGCATATTTGACTAAGATTTACATGCACATAAATTATTTCAAAATGGTACAGCTCCCAAACCAAAGTACAGTCTTCATAAACAATAATCACCTTTGTTGTTGATTGTAGTGATGGGCAATAGAAAATCTGCTGCTGCATTTACCAGGTTCTGCAAATGGATTAGACACGTGATAAAGGGGGGAAAAAACCCAAAAAAAATCTGCGGTACAGCTCTGACCCAAAAAGCCACACCTGCTCCTGCAGTTGCACCATCTCAAATCACCTTTACTAGAGCTCTTTGCACAAACTTTGCCCTCCTGCAGCCTGCAAAGCTGCATATCAGGGAGCTCTGGATTAGGACTGCCAAGTGAATGAAGGTTACTTTTCTAGTGGGTGCAGTGTCAGGACTAAAGGCTTTAACTTCACTACTGGTTTTAAATTGTTTGGGACTTTTCAGCTTTGATGCCTGCATCTAGAAACACTCCCCAGAAATACTGTCCTTCCTCACAGCAGCTTTGCAGGGCTTAGCAGCCTGACACATGCAGAGCATTTTAGGATGCACATTATACACAGCTTCATTATTAATAGCGCTGAATGTTCACTTTTCCTACGCAAAGGTCTCCTAAATAAAATAATTTTAGGCACTTTATGGAAATAAATATTAAAAATAGGACATTAAAGAACTATTTTGGATTGTCTTTTATCTCTGCATGTACACGACGGTCAAGCACAGCTTCATTTAATTCTGCACTAGGCTAATTGCTGGGTACCTTCCACATCCATCTGTGTGCATTGTGGTGAGTACGTGCACGGAGGCCCTAACGAGCCTGACACCTGCTCCAGTGAGCAAATGGACTGGAATTATCACTGCTAATATCATCCATACATTTAAGATGCTCTTAATTTAAAAGGAGTGCCAGTGCAGCAAAATAAATGAACGGGTAAGATTGCTCCAGCCAGGATGCTTGTGCAGGAGCAGTGCCATGTCCCCAGGACCATCCTCTGGCAATGCAGCTGCAGTGGCTGCACCCACACACTCCAAGAGTGAGAGCCCTTGGAGCAGGGTAGTCCTGTTGGGAATGTTCCTGCCAAAGATACTCAGGAATGGAGGGGTGAGCAGTGCTAGCTATCCTGGATCACCACTGTGATAGGGACTATTTTAAATCTATAATAGCATGAAAAACCAAATCTCACTGACAAGAATGTTCTCTGGCATTGTTCTGCTTATTGTGACTTAATTACTAGTGAGCCCAGAACAGGAGTGCACAGAGCAAGGCAAGACACTTCAGTTCAGTGCCCATTACACAAAATAACACTTTGTGTTTTCCATACCATTAATAGAATCCTTAGGCAATTTTCTGCTCCCAGAAAGATTTGACTATTAAGTAGCTCATACTCTGAGTAACTATAGATACTACTGAGTCAAGCATCTCAAACAGCCTCCCACAGCCAGAAGAGTTGTTATGGTTGTGTTTATGGTGACATTTCAGAAAAAATAATGCAGGGAAATAATCAACTGAAGCCCAGATACAACAGGATCATAAAACCCTACTTCATACTCAGTATATAAATGGGCTTCCTCAATCTTGTTTCCATATATTTTACTCAAGTATTTAGCTGACATTTCTCTCATGGCTTTTTTCCAAGGCCTAAAAGAACACAGCTTCCAGTATAAGGTTTTTTTAAAGCAGATTTTGTGGCAATCAGTTAATACTCTGTTATTACCAGCATGGTACTCCTGATTGCCCTCATTACCCGAAGCTACCAAGACCATGAAATTCTACCTCCAGAAGAGCCCACTTTCTGTCTCTGTTTGCACAGGTAGAAAGGTCCCAGCTGGGAGTTTTAGCTCAATTCTTGATTATTTCATATTCCTCTTTCCATTCATTCCCCCTTTGAAAGCTGTGTTCCTGGATTCTGCCATTTCATCCTCTTCTTGTCTTCTTGGAATGAAATGATAAAATTAAAGCCTCTCTTCCTCATAATTCCTACTCACTCCTCTTCTGCTTCGATTTCTGAGAGACAGTCCTTTATATTTACTGAATCATCCTCTGGGTTTCCTTCACCTCATTGCTTATATCAGCCATACCACTGATTGCTAATTATTAATTTTCCTCTAATATTTGGTAATTTTCTTTCACAGCTACTGTGCATACCCACTCCAAGTACTTCCACCAGAAAAAACCTCAGCTAACATCAGAATAAAGACTGAGAGGGTCTGCTCCACATTTGGAAGGTTTTTTATATGAAAATGAGAAGATGCTATCAAATTCTTGCTGGTGCATGCTCAAGTACAGAATGCATATAGAACCATACAGCAACAGAATCAGAGAATTATTTAATCTGCAAAAAAACCTCTAACATCATCAAGTCTGACCATAAACATGGCACTGCTGTGGTCACCACTAAACCATGTTCCTAAGTCCCAGATCTACATGTCTTAGCTTTTTAGCATTTTTAAAATTTATATTAAAATAAATATATATATATATATCTATATATATATATAAAACTATAGAAAATATATTATTTTTTAAAATAAGCATTTGGATAGAGGCAGAGTGATCTAACGTCAAAGTCTCTATACAGATTTATAGAGACTTCAGTTTTCACAGAAGCACATATGTAAAATTTTAGAATTTGGTGTGCAATAACACTTCTTTTGAATCCCCCCTGCTGAAGGCTTAGGATCAGTTAGAATGATGATGCTCTGGAAAAAAAAGGAGTCAGAGCATGCCAAGGTATAGGATAAAAAATTATAAGAAAAGATGGTGTGAACACTGCAATATAAAGTCTGTCCTTCATATAGGACTGCAGAGAAATTTGACCTCTGTGTGTTTAAGTTTCTCTCTTTCTCTTGGTTGCAGCCTCCAGCCCAGGTGGAGACATCCCTGTTCCAGCACCATGAGCTGAACTGAAGACGTGGCAGCCCCTTGCTTTTGCTCCCAGTGTGTATGCTAATGGCTCAGCTGGATCAATTCCCTCATCTCCCAGAATCCTGAAAGGTACTTGTTAGTGCCTTGTTCCATTAGGACAGCACTATTGAAATGCACAAGCCATTCCTCCAGGGCTATGTATATATTATGTGGCTGGCCAGGGCACCAAGCTGGGATTTATTAGTATGCTGTGCACAATAAGTAGCAATCAATACTTCAGTCTTGGCACAGTTTAACGCTGCAGAACAGTCTGAAGATACAGTTCATGCCAAATAGCAGCACAGGATTTAGTGCAGTACAGATGTATCTGAAATATTTTTATATGAAGTAGGGTTATGGAAAACATTTGGCAGTTTCTGGAGCATGGAGAAAATACTGCATTATATACCATCTATAACAGTATAACTGAGCATGTAAAATGTATTAAAAATATGTTGCATCCGTTTCCTATGAGAAGTTTTATCTTTTTGTAAAAAACATAGATGTTTTAAGTTTTTGGGGTTTTTTAAGTTTTCCAATTAGGCCAGATTTGTTTGGTTTGGAAATAAAATCCTATCAGTGCTCAGCTCAACTTATTTAATACTCTTGAAATAAGACAAAATTTCTTAAGCTCTTTGCAAAAGGTTCCATTCAATAGTCTTCAATTTAAAATGCTCTTGCTAGAATATCCATGAGAAAATTGTATTCTAGACTCCAAAACCCAAATGTTTCTACTGCTTTCTATTGTGGCAGCAGAAAAAGGCTTTTTATCCCATTAACTGGCTTCCAGATGAGGCAGCATTTCAAGGACTGCCTCTACAATGATGAAATCACCTCATGATCTCAGTCATTAAGCTAATGCAACACACAGAGCATACATGTTAGAGCAAAAACCAAACTTATCCTTTAGTGAGCACTCAGAAGGGCTCATGTATGAAAGAGTAACCCTTTAATCTTCATGGGTGCCTTAGTGGTACAAGCAGCTGTAAAGAGATCCACATCTGAGGGAAGAAACTGCTTCCCCCTGGGCATTAGGGGTGGAAGAAGACTCTGCTGACCATCCCTGCATTTATTCCGACTTGAAATCCTGTTGGTTTCCTCACTCTTTCCAAGAATGTGAGCAACAGTGGAGTAAGTAAGGTTGTAAAATCCCAAGTAAATATGCAGATGGAAACTTGAGCACATATCTTATTTACCAGATTCTGTTACACCCAGTCAGAATTCTCTAAATAAATCTAATCCCTTTCACACCAGACCATTGCCAAACGGACTTACTACATCCCTGAGTTTGCTGCTCTCACTGTTGCATCACTTCACAAGTGAACAGGAAGGCTACAGGATCTGTAATCCTTTCCATGTCTGCTGTGAGAGTCATTGGGGCATTGGCATCATATTGACATCTGAAGGAACAGATGATGCACTCTGTAGTGTTTTCTGAATGCACTACAAGACACAGAAGCAGGCCTTTGTTTCTGTGGTATGATATGAAGGTGAAAATGGCATGGGAATAGCTTGTCAGATCTTTTACTGTCTTCTCACTCATTGCAAAATCCTGTCAAAAATACTATTGGGCAACATGTGCTCAGTAGGGAGTAGAGAGATGCAGCTGTTGTAGCCATTGTGGGCAGATATTATGATATTTTAGGTAAAATTCAATCTTGATCTGGCATGGGTCTTTCTCTTGATCTGGTGTTCTTTGCTGGTTTTAACATCAAACCATTTGCAGTGTCCATGCAGGGTTGAATCCCCACACATGTGAGGACCATCAGAAGCTGAAAGCCTGTTGGAATGATACCTTATGGTTAGGAGCCTAAATTTTACTTCCCTTCTGGCTTACAGGTGTAGCATAATGTCTGGAACAACAATGCCCCACTAGTAATTCCATCCAGTTTTGGTTTAAGGTTCAATAAACGGATTCCATTCAGTTTAAGGTTTAAGGTTCTTTCTACCCCCACAAAAGAGTTGTATGGTACAGACATTCCAATTCAGTGCTTCTAAATTAGTGTCATATTTGAAGCATAGTCTCCCATGGTATTTGCAGAAGGTTATGCTGTGTGATGGATTGTGTTCTGGTTTATGTCATGGTTTTATAGCTGGATAATAGCCAATGAGAGGTGTAGGGAAAAAAAAGCTGAAAATTCATTGCCTAAAAAAAAAATCACTCATCAAAGCAGAGGACTGAATTATTTAATAATTCAACAGTATAGATGAGTGAATTCTTTATGGAAACCTAGGAAATAGCTTATCCTTGAACAGCTGTCAGTACTTTTACTTGTTAAATTTCAGTGTGCAGTATTCACTCTGCTTTTCAGAATGTTCTGTCTCAAAATATTTCCTCTTGAGAGCCCTGTAACAAATAAAGTGGGGAATTTTTAAGGTTCTTGTTTGGGTTTTCATCTTTTTTAACCTTTAGACGAATTGTTATCAATACAACTATTCCCTAAATGCTTTGTCATGGTAGTGATGTCTTATCTAATAGTGAAAGAAATTTTCAAGTCTCTTACTGAAATAAGGAAAAAGCCTCATTGCTTGGCTATGTTCCATTTCTCCATATTATCTTATGGCAAATTATTACAACAGACAGGTTTTAAAAATATTGTCTGTGATGACATATAACCTAAGAGGCCCTCTGGAGCTCCAGTAGCATTCAGACAGGTGCTGTTTCTGATTATTAAAGAGAGAAGTATTACAATATCCACAGATGGAGTGCAACGTATAATAGGTGGAAAAGACTTGCACTAGTAAGTGATAATGCATTTATATATGCATGCATGCATATGTGCATACACAGATCTGTTGGGGTAAGTTCAGAAAAATGACATGAAAAGGTTCAGAGGGATGGAGCACCTCTCCTGTGGAGACTTCCTGAGAGCTGGGGTTGCTCAGCCTGGAGCAGAGAAGGCTCAGGGAAGACCTTACAGCACCTTCCAGTACCTGAAGAGGGCCTACAAGACACCAGGAAAGGGATTTTTTACAAGGGCAGGAAGTGATAGGACAAGGGGCAATGGCTTTAAACTGAAAAAGGGCAGGTTTAGACTGGATATTAGGAAGAAATCACTTACTGTGAAGGTGGTGAGACACTGGCACAGGTGGGCCTGAGAAGTCATGGATACTTCGTCCCTGGAATTGCTCAAGAAAAACCCAGGTTGGACAAAGCTTTGAGCAAACTGGTCCAATGGTAGAAGGGTTGGAATTAAATGATCTTTAAGGTGTCTTCCAATGTGAAACACTTCATGATTCTATGATTCTGTTAAGCTTAAGACTAAAAGCTGTTATCTTGGTTTCATTTCACCCTGAACACTAATGTTCCCCATCTAGTTGTCTGGAGACGTGTTCATTTTGGAGACGCTTTTAACACACGTGTATTTTGTCAGAAGTCTCAGGGAGAAAAGTTATTAAGTTGGAGTGTGGAAAAAAATGTAGAATGATAAAGGGATCTTTTTCAAGTACCTCACTGCAAAATGACTACGCTTTTGAAGCAGCTCACAGTGACTTGCAGAGCCAGCTACTATTCTTCACTAATTACCAAGCAATGACACACTTCGTAGCACAAATGTTCACTTTCAGTGCCTACTCAGTACCATTTTTAGCTCCATCTACTGAGGAAATGAAGCCTATTCTGTATCGTTGGGAGGTCTACCTCTTTGTCCAACTCAGCAATACTTGGCTGACTTAAAGAAAATCAGACACTTAAAGGCTTAAATAGATAATGGGAGACAATTCAATTGCTCAGAAAAACATCTAGAGCTATTTTACATGTCCACATGAATCCTCCATCTGCTGCTCCAGAGGAGTGCAGGTCTTCAATAGATTTTGTATCTTAGCTCCAGTCCCATGTGCAAGCCTCTAGACCAGAACGCCAGTTTTAGGCAATGACATAAATGTCTAGGCACCAAAATCTTGCCCTAAATCCCAACAATTTTTTTGAAAATCCTTAGCCTGCTGAGCTAATGGCCACAGCATAAAGCTGGCTGTTCACCTGTCATATTTTAAGTGCCAGTTCAGAGCTGGCCACAGCCAGCTCTTTCACACAGGTAGGAGTGAGTGGGGAAAGGCCTGGAGATACTGTGGGGAGGCTTAAGTGGAGAGGGAACTGCAGGAATGACAGGACACTCATAAAAGGCTGTGATTATTGCAGTGAGGTCAAGGCTGGAAATTAAACATGGTCTTAAAGAAAACCAGACTTCCTTACATCTACTGTTTCCCATGTTTACTGTATAATAAATTGCTTATATGGCCGCTCATTAATCTCTCCAGACACAAATAACCCAAAAGGTCCTGATTCATTTTCAGTCTTTGCTAACAATCTTTCCTCATAGCTCACCAGTAATGGTTTTCCTAAGGCAGACCCAAGGCATGGCTGCTGAAAAAGCCCCTGCAAGGTTGTTCCTGACCCTGGACTTCAGTCAGGGCTGTTACCTGCGATACACAGACCCAGTTCTGAATATCCCTCTCTGGGATGATTACTGCAATGAAGTAGAATATCTGCCAAATTTAAACTGAACTAATAGTCAAGGACTAATTAAACCCAGGCTCTGTCTGCCTGGTTTTAACAATGCTCAGATTAACTCCCAGCAACCGAAGTGCATTTTTAAAAACCCCTGTAATCAGTTGGCCATACCCCAAGATAAATAGATCCTAGAACTTTAACAAATATTTCTGGCCTGAATGTTGAATACTGCTGAGGGAGGAAAGGTCCAGATTTATTCTGTATTAAATATCTCATTTGTACCTTACTGGGTCAGCCATATGCATTGTGATGACATTGGAGAACCAAAGAAATGAAACATCTTTGTAAGTAACCATGATAAAAGTGATGGAAATGAGGACAGGAAACATCAGAATAACCACTCTGAGACAGAGGAGACAGAAGTGTGACTTAGAGTGGACATATGATGCTGTTCCACCCTATAGTATTATATTGGCTTCCCTGGAAATAACAACAGCCCTGTACCCAAATTCAGAGTCAAACATAAGGCTCCAAGTGACTGACATTTATCATGGAAACAATCAAAAACTGAGACTATTTGAGATCTTTTCCACTTATGACACCCCTTGCTTCCTCTTTACAACACCTTAGGGCAGAAGAACCATTGGAGCATTTACACACCTCCATTACAACACATGAGATGTTGGAGATCCCTTTTGGGGTCAGCAGACAGCTACCAGCAGTATTTTATTTACAGTCATCTGTCTGCCATGGAAGGGCAGACTTGTGAGCCCTGATATCCTAAAACACTGCAGGAAAGTCCCAGACTATCTGTCTCAACAGAGAGATTTAAGTGCCTTCTGCATGTTTTAGTGATCCACTGGACATGGATGTAAGGATGCTGTGTTACCCTCATTCTTCCACCACTGGCAAGTGGAATAACATCATAACAATATACTCCTCTTCTTTTTGCATTTGGAAAACTGTTAATGCTTGTTGACATGAGGCTGTTTAAGATTGCAAATTTACAAAATAATTTGTCTAATGGGGTATGTTTGACTAATCATGTTTTAAAAAATAAGCCTGGCAAGTTGTGTAACAGAAATGCTTTCAATGCTATCTGCAGTTTGCAGCTCCCCCTGGCATTACTGATGGCTAGTCCATCTCTTTCAAAGCCCCAGTGCATTAAATCATTTTGTAAATTAAAAGAAGTGTGCTGTCTCCAGCAGACAAAGAGTGGGTAGGAGATCTCCCAGGTTAATGCCAAGCCCTCAAAAAGCTTTTGAAATCTCATTACTCAAGTATCTAATGGACAGAGTAACAGGGAATGCATTATGTTTGCTGTGTATTGTGCATAATTGACATACATCAACCCTCACTGTGTTAGCAAATGGGGTGGATAATCTGCCAGGTTTTCATTCCCTTTAAAACTCTTTTCCATAATATAGGAAATTAATGTTTACATATTAGATAGATAGATAGATAGATAGATAGATAGATAGATGTGCATGTGTATATGTATTTATATATATAATTTACATATACACATATGTATATGTAAATTATATATATAGTTCATCACTTATATTTATATAGTTATATCTATAAATGCAGTTTAAGATGACAGCCATTTTGCATATTAGTGTAGTAGCCCAATATGTTTAATGTGTGACCAGAAAGCCTCTTTATAACCATTTCACTTTATCCATTACCTAAAGTAACATAAAACACATTCATAGCAATCTCAACTTTTCCCTCATGTCTTCTCAAAAATCCAAACCCACTTAATCATGGGTAGGGTTTAGATTCTTTAGTGTCTAATGAAGCACAAGCTGTAGCCTTATATGAACTACAATGCTGAAAATCACTTTCTTCCTCACTCTCCCCTTTCTCTCTCTTCCCAAATAAAGACTGAGTTCACACTGATATCTTCTTGACTGCAGACGCCAATATAATCTTCCTCTCCAGCAAATCTCTCCATTCTTAAAAAATAAAAAAATTCCAGAACTTAATAATACCTTACATAAGCTTTGACTTCAGTTATATATGGATTCAAATATTACAGCACATACCCAAATATTACTTCCTAAGTTACATTTTCTTTCAAAGTGAGGAGGAAAATTATTCCAGCAAAAATTCTGTCCATTTCTGAAATAACGCAGCAGCATTTAGCAGAATACACTAACCAAGAGAAAACTGCATATTCCAGAAGTGTCTGGACATGGATATTCTAGAAAAAGCAATGCAAGCATTTTGAAAGGTACATTACACTCATCTCACTCTGTACTACCAAGCCAGTGTGACAAATGATCCCAACAAGGCAAAGAGCATTGTTGAGCTCTCCCAACTGCCTTCTGCAGTCTTTCGACTGCAGAATTTTATTTGAAAATTTGCCAAAAAAAAAGTCCACCATCCAAACTTTTGCTGAGAATCATCCAAACTTTTGCTGAGAATTGGCTCTGAAACAACCTTACTTCAACCCCTTTCCTTTTATTTGTATTTTATCTGCTTTGGGAAGCATGTGAGAGCAGCCCTCTGCTGTGCACCCACCCTGACCCAAAAGCTCCACATCCCAGTGGTCCAGGCTGCCTGTGGACAGCCAGGCTCAGCAAAGGGAATGCATGGCCTACATGGAGAGGTGTGTTTCAGATCTGGAAGCCTCTTACACAGAGCAAATGGCATGGCATGGCATGAGGAAACTAACCTAATGTAATGGCTGTAGGGAATGACTAAATGATGCAGATTTTGGCTTTGCTCTGAAGGGAGGATGAACACATCCATTTGCTACCTCTGTTCACAGTGAAGGGGGTCTCTGTGTATCCATGCAGGGCGACCCCAGTATAGGGAATAATGTGCTCTGACTCCATGATTTCAGAAGGCTGAACAATTGCTTTGTTAAGCTATGTTATATTACACTAATACTGTATTAAAACAATAATAAAGAGATACTATACTAAAAAGATACTAAAGGAAAAACCCGTGACTGTCTTCAAGAGTCAGGACACAGCTTTGACCTAACTAGCCAATCAATCCAAACAACCATCAGCAGAGTCCAATTAAAAAATCACTCTTGGTAAACAATCTCCATAACACATTCCACATGTGCCATACAATCTTACACCAAACAACAGGCACAGTGAGTAGAGATAAGACTTGTTCTCTCCTCTTCTCTGAGGTTTCTCACTGCCTTTCCCTACAAGAAATCCTTGGGAAAGTTGTGTCTGCTGCTCTCTGTGAAGAGAGCTTCAGCCACATCTGTGCAAGCAGACAGAGAGAGCAATTGCATCAGTTTCTGGCTAATAATTATTGGACAAAATTTAATAACATGATCTTGAGTTATAAAACTCATGACATGATGTGGTGTTTTTTCTCATTAGGACTTCAGCTAAATCAAATTCAATTTTCCACCAGGAAGCTGCCTCATGAGCCAGTAGTGGCGTGGTAAAGCAGCTCTCAGCAGCCCTGTGCCACAGTGCAGGACTGCCTCACCACCACTTCCACATTTTCTGTCCTGGAAGCAGTAACTTGAGAGGTCCAAAGTCCTTCAACATCCCAGTTCAAGATGAGATAGACTTTTGGATCCATGAAAGACCTCATTCCAGACTATGCCAAGTATGGAGCACCACCATCTGCACGTTTGTTTAACAAATGGTTTTGCACTCCTACCTCTTGAGGAGGCATATTGTACTACAAAAAAGCATGTTGTTGGTACTTGCTGTGTGATTTATTTCTTCATAGAGAATTTCTTCTAGAAATTTTGACAAAAATTATTTCATTTCAAACTGGAATAAACCCAAATGTCAAAATAATTACATGGTTCTCTGAAGAACACTTTCTTGGCTTTGGCTGGCTCTGATTAAGGTAAGATAAGAATGAATGTCCCAAGCTGTACATCCCCCATTTATCTTCCAGCAAGGAATCAGCCTGTTCTGAAAAGCCCAAACAGACGTGCTGAGCAATTCAAGTTGCCTGAACAAAGAGATGAATCAAAAGCTGAACAAAATGTGTACATGGGAGCAGGCACAGCATTGTGGCTTGTGAGCTGCATTATCCTGCAATCACAGTGTGACAAGCAGGTCTTGTGGCCAGACTGCACTTTAGTTTGGGAAGTATTTTGTATAGTCTGGTTTGCATCTTTCTTTGGGACAAACCAAAAGAAGATGGAGGACAGCCTTTGAAAGGCAGACACATTGATTTGTCATACTATTCAGGTGTCAGATTTCCAGTTCAATGGGGGATTTCATTTACTTTAAAAATCCAAAGATTAATTCCCTTTGTTTACTCACTCCTTCAGATCCTGTTCTTGCAACACTTCATTCTTCTTACGTGTTTTTGAAAGCCATATGCATTCTTACTGGGAACAAGAATCATCCTAAATTCCTGAGTGACTGGGTGGCTCACCAAGATTTCTTTATGACTAATGAATTGTTTTCTCTCCTTCAAACCTTCATCATTAAGGCCATTATTTCCCCAAGGAGATATCCTTGCTTATTCAAAAACTGAACTACATTCTTCCCATGTACTTTGTGGCAGATGCAGCTGAGTGCTGAACACCTGTGGAGATTCAGCTTCCCTGTGAGCTGGTATCAGCCATTACTTGGCAAGCTCTAAGGATAATGTCTGCTCTCATAACTGCACTCTCATTCCTTTCTTCCTGATCTCATTCTGCAAAGTTTATGGCAGGGTTGTATAATTTTTTTTTTAAAAATACCTATGATTTCTCTCCACTAGGAACATGGTGAGATATGCTTATGAAACTGCAGATTGTGACAAAATGAGATTTCTGGATCCTTGTCTCACCCTTCTGCTGTTCATCTGTCTCTGAACTCTCTGTGTAGCCTCACCATTCCTACATATTTTAAAGGAACAAACTTCTGGGGAAGGAGTGACAGTGTTAATCACAAAGGTAAAACCAATCCTTTCTTCTCTGTTCCCTCCAGAAAGTCTGTTTCCCTTCGACACAAAAAGTTTTCTGTTTATATTTGTTGGGGTGAGGATATTCAGTGGATCTTCAGGCTCATTCAAGTCTTGAGTGGTGGCAAGTGAGAGCAAATGTTTTTCTTTTCTTCTGGTTTTACTTGAACTTCTGTAAAGAGGGAACAAAGCCCTTTATTCTGAAAGAAACCCTGGCCGTTTGATGAGATGGCAACACTGTAAATGACAGAATGAAATGTTTGACCTTTGTGTGTGACAAATTTAACTGATAGTTATAGAAGATTTCTTCAAGTGCCAAAAGAGGAACTGCTATCCATTTCCCACGTATGTAGGTGTTACACCAGCTGCTCACATAGTCTAGCACCTTGTGGCTGTTACTGGTTGTTTTTGACAACTGTGTTTTAAAGACTCCTCCCTTCTTAACACAGGTTTTCCCTTTTCTCCACTGAACGAACCTATGGGCTTGTACAGCTTCACAACCTGACTTAAATGCCAGGGCATGGCCTGAAGAAATCCCTGTCTTCTCTATGCAGAAGCCCAGAGCAGCCCCATTAGAGCAGCCAGGAGGAAATGCTTAGCTTCTCTTCATTTCACCAGCCTCCTGCCCATCCAAATCCTTCTCCCATCCTGTAGAGATAGCTCTGCCTAGTTGGTTTCTCTGACACTGCCCTTCAGATTGAGCTCTTGGCATAAATACACCTGGGAGCTGAGACAAAACTTCCTTTGGGCCTTTTTGGTCTCAGCATATGCTTCTGCAAGCCCATCCTCTGCTAGGAAAAGAGATGTGGCTGATCCCAGGAGTAGATTGGTTGCTGGCAGGAACCAGAGAGACTGTTTCTGATCTCAGCTAACAGATTTGGGGGGGATATTACTCTGTATTTTAGCGTATTCAATCTGCTAATCATTAGTGATAGGGAATCAGTAGTGTCCTTTCCCAGGGAACAGAAGGGTGAAATCTGCCTTCTTTGAGGATTCTGCAGGGTAAGATGCTGGCTGACAGCTAAGTACAGAAGGGAGTATAAAATTAAGCTTGTGTGGGTTTGGGAGAGGAGAGGGCAGAAAGAATCTTCATCAGCATTTGTTCTTTCTTTTTTCTTGTCATTGGCCCAGTTCTCTCACTAGCCACAAACATGCACAGCTTATCACACACCACTGCTGGGGGTGTTTTGAGTGTGGTGGCTGGCAGCAGCCTTGATCTTAGCTTCTTGTCACTGTATTTGTGACTCAGGTCTACAGAACACTGGTGACACTAGGCAAGATTTTTACAAGTGTCAAGGGCAAAAGCAGCTGAGTCCCCTTCACGACACTGAAAGTATAATGAATGTCAGAATCATACTGTGGCAGTTCAGAAATTGGTGCCATTAGCAGGAAAAAGCTCATACTAATCAATAAGTGTTGGCACTTAATGGCTCTGAAGTATTGGGGGGTTGGCAATTTACATCTACTCACAGCACTGCACCGAGTCACAACAATTTACTGTCTGCTCTCCTCTTGAAACCCACCAACATAAACTGTCTGACTGGCACTTGCTAATTCCTCCTTCCAGTCTCATAAATTACTCTGTCTAGAAATCAATAAATCTTGGGTAAGGAGGCAAGGTGCTGTTTAATTAATAGCTAATTTTCACAAGGTAACATTATGATTTCCCCACCAGATTTTTTTGATGCAACTCTACAGATTTACTCAGAAGATCTCTCAAGGTACATGTACATCCTTCTGAACTTCCAGAAATCAGTTTTCACTTAATTCAGTCTCTTCTGAGGTGCTTGTGCTCCCCATATCTCTTGAGATCAAGTTTCCTTCCTTTATGAGCAAGTTGTGCTAAACTCACAGGGCTCCGTAACCTATCCAAATTCCAGCCTGGGAGCCCACCCTGGGGCAGAAATGAAAATGGAAGAATCACAGCAGTATTTTGAAATGTAGTGTTTAATATCTTACTTTCTCTTGCTCATCATTGTAAAAAAAATTAAAACCACCATAAAGAAAATATCTTATTGCATTTTTGTTCTCTCAAAACAATACCTGAAATTCTGTCCCTCAGATAAGTTTATTAATTTTTGATAGCGTATTCCCCAGTGAGTTCAGCTTGATCTGGCTTTTGGACAAAATGTAATTATAGAGATGATAGCCAATTTCATGAATAGTTATGGTGTGCAGAACCAAATATCTGTTTCTATCAGGATTCTCCTTTATCAGCATATTAGATCACTGTCTTAGGTAACTGATGTGGGAGAATGAATTACAGGTGAAATGACAATTAGCCTGAGAGATGGAGAAGCCCCGTGGCACACCATCAGTGGGGAATGAGACAGGAGAAATTTATTTGATGTCTTTCTTCACAACTGTGATTTAAGAAACTGTATCCCATGGACCCTTTATTAAAGCAATTAATAGCTGGCACAGAAAATTATTCCCAAGTCCACACACTGGACTGGAATTTACAAGACCTGGTTGTCATCAAGTAGTTCACCTAATCTGTTTGTTCCTGAGCATCCTGTAGAATGTGGAGCAATAACAGTGCACTCAGAGGCATTTTGTGGGGACTATCAAATGAATACTCAGAGTGAGCTCGGAAGCTTTACTGTTAAGGACAAAGCAAGTGTTAAGCAGAATTTGTAACAGTGGTACATATGTAATGCAGATTCACATCTTCACCCATTTAATTCAATGCTTCTGTTTCATCACAGATGTAATAAGCAACTGAAGGAATGTACAAAAATTCATCATAGTTACATTGTGGCCAAAATTCTCAGCCCTCCACTGATTTCAAGGTGTTGCAACAAATCTAAGGCACCCTGTAGGTACCTTCATGTTTCAAATGCTTGTAAATATCGCAGATCACACATATATAGGGAGGTTAAATGGCTGCAGATAAAACAGCTTCTCATGTTTGAGAAAATATAGCAAAAATATAAACTATTTTAAAACGTCCCAAAATTATTTGCAATCTGAAAGTAAATGTCTGATTAGCTCCAGCTGAACTAACGCTTATGTTTGTTCCACCCAAGCAGTTGCAGATGCCCAGAAGACAGAGGAAAAACCTTAAATGGTTGGACAACAGGTATGAAAGCTCTGAAAATGTTCTGGAAGTGCCTGAACATGAGTACTGAGCAGAGAGAGGCACTTGGGGTGGTGTGAGGAAGTCAGGACACCAGAAAGTGCACCCAGCTATGGAACCATTCTCGTGCTCTGCTTGGATCTCTGACAAACTACTTATCAAAGCCTGAGGCTTCTGGTAGAATCAAAAATCTAAAAAGTGGGTGATTCACTCAAAAAAAAAAAAAAGAAAAAGGCCAGTTGCAGGTGAGACTCCAGAGACAGTATCTCTGGGTAGCTTGAGCTTACAGCTCTTGCTTTCTAGGTTTCTTGTGCTGTGGGAAGCCAGGGTGAAAAACTTTGCCTTTCTAGGTAGGATATACAGAGGGAGAGGGCAAAATGTCATGAAAGCTCTTCTGCATTCAGACAGCTCAGAATCACCACTCTACACAAAAGCATCACTCAGCTCTGGGAGAGTTTCTAAAATGGAAACCAACCTGTGCTCAGGCAGGTCTAGGGTGTTCCTGCATAAGAAAAAATGCAGATTCCACTCTGCCAGTTTCTGTAAGCAGATGTGGTGGTAAGAACATAGTCATCCTCAGTGACAAAGGTTTTGTTTGGTGTCCTGTCTCAGAAAGTCATCTTTGTCAGAAACAATACAAGACAAGAGGCACCTTACTGAGCAGTATGACACCTGTATACACTTACTGCAGACTTTGACTATTTACATATTGTCCTTAACCAAATACCAGAATTCCTGTCACAGAGTTTAACATCTTGCATTTGGGGGCTTTCTCAGGCTTTTTTGCTTTCTATACATTCACTATGTTCTTTTTAATTAGGGTCCTCCTCTAACCTAAATAAAACATTTATTTTAACATAAATTCATAGATATGAATATTCATAGATATTCATAGATATTATTAAAAGCACTAACTGAATAAATAAAGCTTGCCTGCAATATAACATTTATTTGGTAATGTTCAAATTGTCCTAGAAGTCGCTGTACTGTAAACTGAGGTAGTCACTGGGTGGCATAGTGCAGCAGGCGCCAAAAATCTGGCACAGCTCTAGCAACTGCTCCCTAGGGCAGGCACATTGGTGCTGAGGCTGGAGGAGTGGATGGGTTTGCTGCCTCTTGGCATGAAGCACTTGGTGACCTGAGCAACCTGCCTGAGAGGGATGCACATACTCTGCCTCTGTGTCCTACAGAAACTATCAATGTTCAGTGCGGTCAATCATTTGCTTTATTTCCCTCTCAGTGTACAAATCCAGTGTATTAGCTCATTAATAAACACCATTTGTCAGCTGCATCTCCTGTGTATTCTCAGTGAAACAAATAAGTTTTGCCAGAGAAGCATTTAATGTTCAGATTCACTGGTTTAATTTTATCCAGTTGCCACTACTGCCTCATACTTCATCCTACTAGCAGATTTATGTCTGGATTTTCTGATCATCCAGAATTTCCTTCACTATTCAGTTCTTTGCCTTTTTGCCCTCACTCTGAGCAGATGGACCATGCACACACATCTCTCTCTGGGGCCAAAGACACTTCCAATGCTCCTCCTGCATTAATAACACATACAGACAACTTGTCTTCTGAGGGTTTTTCACTGAATTTTTTTGCCTCTTATTCTGCAGGAGATATACTGCTATGAAAAGACTCATTGCTTTCTCCTACCCTGTCCTCAGGCTACTGTCATTGTTATCTATTAGCTACAGAATGGCCTAAGTTTTTCATATCTCTCAATAGTCTTGTTTATTATTTACTGCTCTTTTCAACAGACTATCAGCTCCTTTCTGCTGCCTGCTGTGTATTGCACTTTAATCATTATGATTTTGCATTGCTGTTTCACCATCTCCTATAAAAGCACTCAGAGGGGAGAGCCCTTTTGGTCCTGTGGCTATGGAAAATGTAACTGTGGCTTGTACCAAGAGGGACTCCTCAGCACCAAATGAAGCACCTCTCTCAGAATTTTCCATAAACACTCAGGTTCTCAGGGGTTTGCTTTTTTAAATCTTTTGCTTTGCTTGAGACTGCCCCCCTTTGACAATGTAGTGAAAGTTTTTGATGATATCTTGAAAGAAAGACCAAGATTTTCTTCCCTTTTTTTGTCTGTGACTGGAACAGAAGCTCTGGGGTAGGGAGAGCTGAAAAGAGGGCTGCTTGGCAGTACACCAGACACAAGGCTCCATATGAAATCCTGCTTTGTTCACTGTTTAAATTCTTGTTGGTCTTGTTGTTTAGCATAATTCTGCCCCACATAACTATATCCAGCTGCCTCTCACAAACCCTTTAAAAATGTAGGTATTTACATACTCCTTTTTCAGCAACATATAACAAGTAATAACTTACTGTTAAGCAAGTTTCAACATGTGTAAGCAGCCTGTTAATGTAAATAACTTGCAGGGCTGAAAAAACCTCTTAAGAGCTCCTTTAAAGGACCATTAAGTTTTTCTCAGGATTTTCTCTTCACCAGAAGCCCAGCAGTCACAAACAAACAAGGCTTTGCATAACATGGGTCAGAGGGTTTTGCTGTGGTGATGCTCTGTTCGGCTTTGTCAGCCTGACTGACAATAATCCAGCTCTGGATGCTGCTCCACCCCTGCCAAATGAGACCATATCAGCAACTCCCACAGCTCCTCCAGGCTTGACTTCAGCTTGGAGATCAGCACAGCTGAATGGGATATTGTTGTACTTAGGCAAGGGTGGGGAAGAAAAGTACTTTATTATCAAACAGGCTCTTTCTGAAAATGCCGATAAATTGCTTATGGCAAATTTCAGCTAATGGCGGCCTTGCCCCACCAAAATGCTGCATTTTTATCTCCAGGCTACACCCAAATCCCCATTCTCTTATATTGCTGGCATAAGGCCTTCAGGACAACAGCTTCAGTTATGGGAGTAGTGCACATCCCTGGAGTCACTGGTGACTTTACTTATACACATCCTGCCCCAGTGCCAGGCATGGCTGGGCAGAGACTCAGCAGCAGGAAACCTGGTCTTGATTCTCCTCAGCCCAAACCAGGGCATTGCTGCTTCCTGCTTCCTAACAGGCAGTAGGGCACTACAAAATCCTTCAGATGAAGACACAGCCGCCTTCACTGTGCCCCCAAAACTGACCCTACCAAATTCCTTGCCATATGAAGCATTACATGGCCCCTTCTTCCCTTCACCCCTTCCCTCTTTCCACAGTGGTAATAGATTTTGGAGGAACAGAGGCACAACAGCAAATTCTGCTGAGTTTTACCTAACCCAGCTAAGCAAAGCAAACACAGCAGGGAAGCACAGAGGTTCACTCAGAGTGCTCCTCAGTTTTTGCTTGCAGCAAAAGATTTTGCTAGGCCTTACTTTGCATATGTTTGAAGGCACGGAAGCGCATGAAGTTGAAGGCTTGTAAAAAAAAGAAAACTGTGTCTTTTTTTCCTTGCATTTAAATCTCAATAATGTCCTTAGACTGCATTACTTACATATATATATATATGTGTGGGTGGGTGGGTGTGTTTGTGTGTGTGTACTATACATACATAATGCTGACTGCTTCTTATCCTGCTTCAGTCCAGCGAGCACATTTCAGCTAACACATCTTTGTGCCACCTTTTCACCCGTGTCTCTCTTACTCAACACGTGAGTCCCAAGAGGACAGGACAGGCAGGTAACCCACAGACATTTCTGCCACAAAACTCCTCCAACACCTTCTCCAAGCCCAGACCCTCATGAAAATTTGCCTCTGGAAAGGGGAAAAAACTCATCCCCCCCTCTTTCTTTTTGCAAGTCTGATTCCCAGCCCGCACAGCCCCCGAGCTGGAGGCTCAGCCGCTGTGTGGGACAGCCCGGGAGCAGCCGAGGGCACGAAACACAGCGGAGCACATCCATGAGCTCCCTTTGGCAGCACCCTGGCCGTCACCCCAAGGTGGGGATGTTTGTGTCGCCCGGCTTTGGAGTCTGTCCCAGCGGGAACGCCTCCGCGGGCCGCAGCCGCCCGGCAGAGAGCGCCCGGTGGCACCGCGGGGGCTGCGGCGCCATCGTGCGTCCGCATCGGCACCGGAACACGGGACAGCGGGACATAGGGACACGGGGACACCGGGACAGCGGGACATAGGGATACCGGGAGACGGGGACACGGGGACATGGGGGCACGGGGACACCGGGACAGGGGGACACGGGGACACGGGGACACAGGGGCAGGGGGACAGGAGGACATAGGGACATGGGGACATAAGGACACGGGGACACCTGGACACGGGGAGACCGGGACACCGGGACATGGGGATACGAGGATACTGGGACACCGGGACACCAGGACGTGGGGACACAGGGACACGGGCACATGGGGGCACCGGCACAGGAAGATGCAGGACACCGAGACACAGGGACACCAGGACATCGGGACACTGGGACCCAGGGATTCAGGGACATAGGGACACCGGGACACGGGCACACGGGGACGGGGCGATGCAAGGCGAGAGTCGGGTGGGTGTGAGCGCTGAGAGGGAATGAGGTGCAGAGCTCCACAGGAGGGAAGGGCAGAGCCGCGTCCCCGGGCAGCAGCAGCAGGGACAGAGCCCGCAGAGGGGTCTCTGGCCGCAGGCAGGCTGCCCCGTCTGAGCGGCAGGCTCGGCTTTTTGGGATAGCCTCTGATGATGCACTTCTCCCATTTCCCAAAGACCTGGCCAAAGAGACAGGAGAGCCACTAAAGTGCTTGACTGAAAACGGAGCCAGGGGAAATGCAGGGATGGGGATGGAGATTTTGCTGTGAGAAGGGCTAATTCTCTGAAAATAGTTCCATTTTTTCACTCAACCCAATAATATGGCCCAAGAGATGAACACAAATGCTGGTACCCCATGGAGGTGGTAGGCTACTGTGCTCCATACTCCCTGTGATCTCTAGCACGTGTATGGGTGCTCCATCAGGAGAGCTCTGTGGCACCTCTGCAGTGCCCAGGATCTGCATTGTCCCGTATCCAGCAAGCTCTTAAGTGCAACAATACCAGAAGCCAGGTATAAGGAACAACATTCTCACTGGAGAGCATTTCTTTCCACCTCTTGTACCTGTTTGGTTCTGTTTAGTCAGGTTTTTTTTCCTCAAAAATTGTTTTCCTTGGCAGTTTTCATTTGTTGTAAGCAAAACATTTTTTTTCCAGATCACAAGCATCTGCACAAGATTCAAGGTAGAGATGTACTGGGGTCTTCAGTGGTGGTACAACAAAGAAAGGAAGAATTGAAGAAGTGGGATAGCAGAGTCAAAAGCTACACAGGAAACGAATCATCCTCCTATCGGCATTTCTCCTCAGAACTCTGAAAAGCTCTTGGCAGGGGAAAAATCAGCACAAAGAAGCAAAAGGTACACTGTTAACCAGTCCAGGTAGGCTTCTGGTCCTAAAGAACTGAGAAAAGTCCTCCTTGGAGCATGGAATTCAATGCCCATTAAATTGAAAAACATTGTAGGGACCAAAATGAAATGCAGAAAATAAGAAACTTAGGAGCACTTAGAAAATAAGAAACTTAGGAAACTTAGGAAATATCTATAAGAAGAAAGAGTTAAAAATGAAAGGGTAAATTACTATCCCACAGCAAAGCTGAAGGCTTATTTTAACATGGCTGAAAATGCACTTTTTTTACAAAATCATTCTCTCATTTTCACAAGTGATCTCATAAAATCGCTTCTTCAGTGCCACTAACCTTTGGATGTATTTGTCTCCTACACCCCTCCGAGGGAAGGCCAAAGCAGGTTTGGGAAAGGATGAACAAAAATACACAGAAGGTGAAAGAGCATATTTATAATAAACTGATCCTGGGCATCTAATTCCTATGCATTTAAATGCTCCTCAGGAGAGTTCATGAGATACAGCTTTCTTCTGTTCTTTATTTTCAGACATCTATGGCACTAAACACTTTGTCAAACATCAATCAGAACTCGATGAGGGGATTTGGGGAATTTATTACCTTAATAAATAATACAGTGTACTTATTTGTACAAAGTATACAATAAAAATGTACATCATTTTATAGTGTCCCAGAATTATTTGCAATCCAAAAGTAAATGTTTGCTTGTCTCCAGCTGAACTGACTATTAAATATAAAGTTTACTTGAAAATGTTTTTGACCCCTAGGAGAGGGTTTTTCCTTTCCTAATGTTAATAGCTGATAAAATGGAACAATAAATCCACATTCCTCAAAAAGTGAACTTGTTCCAATACATAATTTCCATTATTATGTGATTCTCTGGTTATGGTTATCATGAGTTTCTGCTTTGAAATACATAAAATTTATTTCATGACTGTGTTTGGAAAGAAAGAAAAAAAAAGGCAGCTGGAAGATGTTAAGAAGCCCAGATGGGTCTTCTTCTTGATGCTCCCCTCACTGTCCAGCATTCCTACACTCTCCCAAAATGGCACCAACCAACCAAGTGCCTGAAGCCTCAGACCTACCTCCAGATGTGCTGACCACAAATGTGAAAAATGTGAGAAAAGGCAGTTTCATTTCAGTGGTGGCAAAGAGAACGTAAGTGCTCAGTGGTCAGACTACTTACATCTAAAGCATGCAGCAGACATTCAGGTATCAAACCTTAGGGATGATGCTTTGGAAATTGTAGCTCCAGCCAGATTCCTTGCATGGTGATGCAGGAAAGTGTTCAGGGCTTTTCCATCAACCCAGCAGGTGCACGGATTCTGCCTTGGTTCATTGTACTGGGCTGTAATGGCCCATATCAGTGTTTCAGAAAATGGACACTGAGCTCATCCCTGAGAGGAAAAACTTTATTTGCAGTCATAAATCTCTAACTACTTA
Source organism: Zonotrichia leucophrys gambelii (assembly GCF_028769735.1). NCBI lineage: Eukaryota > Metazoa > Chordata > Aves > Passeriformes > Passerellidae > Zonotrichia > Zonotrichia leucophrys. The sequence goes on along the minus strand of NC_088171.1, from coordinate 102,101,331 downwards.
TTGATGGAATCAGCACAGTTGTTGTGAACTCCTTACAGTTTTACATGGTATGGTATAAACTTTTATTTTCTTATACACTTTCAAGAGAATGTACTTTCTTCTTGGGCTCATTGATGATAAAACTTCTACTAAAAGTAGAGAGGGGTAGTAGCTCTGGCTTAGCTCCACCATCAGCTCTGAAAAATTAATTAACAATTTTATTTGCTCTTCTCACTCCATACTGTAGCAATTTCGAGCAAGCAGATCCAAACACGTGGTTCCACTGCAAGTGCTAGGCAAAGAGTAAGGAGGCAACTCAGTCCCCACTCAAGGGAATGTTTGTCACCTATAAAATTGATGTCAGGGAATAAAAATAGAAAGAGTGATAAAACAAATGAAATATGTGATAATGGGTGTCAGCATTGCAGACAAAGCAATGAAGGTAGTGCTTTGCCACAAGTCTGGTGTGAAGCAAAGATCGTGGAGGTTGACTGTGGGTCTTGAACAGTGCCCTAAGTAAGAGGCATAGGCCAAGTCACTGAATAGGTTAGCATTGAAGTCAAAAATAGCCTAGTTTTGCTAGATTTTCCAAACAGATGAAGCATTAAATGATCATTTGTGATATTTGCACACCCCTGAAGTCTCTTGTAGTTTTGCCATCTGCTTTTTATTTGAAAATGTTAAATTTATTGATCATATCACCTAGCAAGAGTGTAACAATACCTGTTACAATGTCTGATTTTTCCCCTTTCCATATTCCCTGCCTAACAAATGGAACAAAAAGCACAAAGAAGCTCAGGCAATGATTGATTTGTCATGAAAATATGTCACTAACTATCTGGGGGCTCATGAAGGTTTTTTGCTTTACCTCCTGAGGTCTATGAAGCTCTCTGATTTCAGAGGGCATTTTAGGGACTATTTGGAGGGAACACTGTCTTTAATGAGGGAAATGCTGCAGGAACCATCTTGCAACATGCCCAGGAGTGAGCTGGCTTGCTGAAATCCCCTGCCAGCTCAGTGTGTGACAGCTCAGGTAGACCCCTGTGTGTGCCTTCCTCTGTGCATAAGATCTGTGTGTGCATAAGATGTGCTCATAAATGTGTTCTAACTGTTAGAGGAAACAAAATTATAGCGGCTGGTAGGAGATGGCACTTTTATAACAGCTTGCTAATGTTTCCACAGCTTATCACCAGGCATTTTAGAACAGTGGTTTTGCCAGTAAGTGCCATTTCTTCTTGTTCAGTTCAGCTTAATAGCTTAATAATGCATAATTTGAGTTCTTCGGTACTGGTAGTGAAAGGACACTACACTCCATTAAGTCCAGGATATTTGTTTTGAGAAAAATGAATGAGTGCACAATTTTCTGGGAGCACTAATAGACTTAAATGGGTTTCAAAAAGCCTTTTACAATTACAGAATAAGACTCAGCTATGGGTCACATGCTCAGCCCCCAGGATGCATCCAGAATGCAGCCTGTCACTGACTTGTTCTGCACTAAAGAAACTCTGTGGCTCTTGCTGGAAGTGTCCCTGATTCATTGAGCTATGAATGGGATCAGAGTCAGGCTTCTTATTTTTAGAACAGGCAGTACTCTTTATATAAAGAGATATGATTTTTAAACAAGGTAATTTAGCATTATATTGATGATTTGGAAGGCTACCCACTAGATGTTCCCCTCCCTCCCCATCCCCCCTAAATTCTGGCATAGTCTGATTCATCCACACAAAGGGATGCTGGTCTCAGGATGGTTTAAAGTTCTTTCATTGACTGGGAGGTTTTGTGTAACAATATCTGTTACAATGTCTGATTTTCTCCCTTTCCATATTCCCTGCATAGCAAATGGAACAATAAATACAAAGAAGCTCAGGTGATGATTGATTTGTCATCAAAATATGTCACTAATTAATGTGTTTTATCACATCTCTCTTCCACAGCTCTTGTGTGATGGACTGTAATATAATGTAACACCTTCCGTGCTGCTTCCTCTGGCCTCACACCATTGATTAGGTGGCTCCTGGGCTATAGAGGTACTCACATGGAGTGATGGACATTTGGAGCTTGTTCAGCATTTTTCATGTCTGTGGAACACCACACCCCACACTTCAGATATCTTAGTTCCTGAGTCTTCAACACAAATATCCACTCAGCAATGTACAGTACATGACATGTTATTTTCTAGTATCTGATTAACATTTCTTTTGTGGCTGTAACATCTCAAGCCTTTCAAACTAGGATTCTACTTTGGTGTTAGGAAAAAATTGCTAAGAATAAAAAGAGGAAAACTGGTCCAAGAGATCTGACCCACACAGTTCATCCAGTATGGCAATGCACAAGCCTTGTCTCTCTTTCTTTCATGTCACTGGAGGGAAAGGGAAGTTGGGATATTTTCTGTTGCTCAAGCATGGGAACTCTATTCCCTTCTGATCAGGTTGGTTCATCACTTTTCTCCCCGACATTCCTCTGTCTGATACTTTGATCATCTCTGGTTCACGTTCCCACTTGCTAAATATGATATATTCTCTTGAGGAGATGGCATTCTTTTCTCCCAGAATGCCTGGTGTAAATGCCTAAATTAATTCCTGACTGTGTCTTGCTTCAATTTGAACTTGTTTCTCCATTGCTACTACTGCTAGTAAATGTTATTTGGAAAATCTGCCCATTTTGTACCCCTGTTGCTCATCTCATCTCATCTCATCTCATCTCATCTCATCTCATCTCATCTCATCTCATGTCTAAATAAGAAACAGATAAAATTCATGAGCCTGTATGCTGAGCTAATGCTTGGCATATAAACTATAAAGTATTAAAACATATAAACAGTAGTAAAAAACCCTAAAATATTTCACATTTCACTTTTTTTCACATTTCATTTTCACTTGTCACATGTGTTTGGAAAACTGTACTGCAGTAATGTTTTCCTTTTCAATTTAATTTTTATTGACTCCTTTTCTTTTTTCAATCCCACTCACATAAATATGACAATATGAGTTATGTACGGATGATTCATTTATCTTGCTGACAGCCAGCTAGTCCAGTGAATTTGAAACAATCACAGCTCCATGACATCTATTTATACTTCCCCTCTGGTTTTGTTATGTTTAAGAGGAAAGTACAGTCTTAATCAGCAAAGATGCATGATAAAAAAAAATTATAGATATAGATATAGATATAGATATAGATATAGATATAGATATAGATATAGATATAGATATAGATATAGATATAGATATAGATATAGATATAGATATAGATATAGATATAGATATAGATAGATATAGATGGATGTATATATAAGGGCTTTCAGTTGAGTTAAAATATTTTCTCTTTTGATTTTGTAATCAGGCTGAAGACACATGATTTTCTGCAAGGAGTTGCAATATTCTATTAAATGTCACAGTTATGGTATAGTATAATTATTACATTTCTTATTTCTGGTTATTTCTCTCTCTAGCTGCTGTTTCTTCATGTGTGGTGATGCTTGTATTTGAGCACCATAGGCTACTTCACCCAGAAAAAGTTTTTTTCCCTACAACATCTTTCCCCTTCAGAGTTCAGTTTACATTGCTCTCCATAGAGGACCTTTGAGCCCCCTCAGCTCTTAGGACTCTTGACCTGGATTCAACCTCTGTCATACCCATCTCTGATGATTTTAAAGGCTGTGATGCTAAAGAGTTTCCTGAGCATAGTTCCCAAGGTCAGATGGAAAGCAGAATTTGAATCCACATTCCCCAACACTTCCAACTGCAGGGGAAGTCCTAAATAGCTTCTTTCATCACCAGCCATACTGAGGACAAGGATGTGACTTCTTGTTCACAAGAATGCTTCTGTTGTGAGAACCCTTCCATGTTGAAGGGCTTCCTTTGAGAAACAGGATTTACAAGTTTGTGTCTGCAGTTTCTATATGAAGATGATCACTAGAAACCAGAAACGCCGCTGAGCTTGAGCATGAACAGGAGGGTCTGCTCCTCAATGCTTCACCAGGAGGTGACCCACACAGGGCAACACTTCTCTCTGCTTTGAGAAGCACTCGCTAAAGGAGGGGGTTCTGAAATGCCCAGGAACTTTGCTACTTTTAGCTCTTACTGCCACTTTTTCCATTGAGCGCACTGATTACATATTGTCTCTTCTCTAGCTGACACCCAGGGGGGGAATCGTTTTGCTGTGTTTAGTTACACATTCATACACATGGAGTTAGTCCCACAAAAGCTTAGATTTGCAGCCGGCAAAAAGTCATATAACTTATTATTTTATCTTGCCTCCAGTCTTTGGCGAATGCTGTCATTGACACCAGGGTCACTGTGCCCTCGTAGATACCATTGGCACTTTTGCCAGGAGGACTCAATGTCAACTTCATAGAGAGTTCTCTGAGGCTGGGTTTAATCCAGGTCACCAGCACAAAAAAAAAAATTCACCCACTGCTGGGTAAAATAATGCAAACTGTACAACACTACAATTGAAGGAAACCAGGAGGAAAATCAAAAGGTTGTCCCAAATCTGCACATGCTTTAAACTTAATAAAGCATCAAGTGTCAGCAAAATATCCTGTGGTTATGAACAGATCAGAAGTTCAAGGCTAGGAGCCATGAAATTATCAAGATTCACATATCTGTTTTGCATGGCTGCTAAACCTCAAAATAATTAGTATTGAATATCTTTGCTAAGAATCTAAAGCAGATGTTGGAAATCAGAGGCTAAATCAAGTAATCCTGGATAACAAAAGTTTATCCAAAAGTCCTCTTAATGGCACATCATTGTTTTGTTGGTTTTTATTTCAGTAGTAATTGAAACATGTGGTTTAGAACCCTAACTGACAAAACCTCACATTTTAATAACTGCTCTGTGTTTATCTCAATGTACATATGAGCACGCCTGTTTGGAAGATTCTTGGCTTTCATATACCCATTTTAAAACTGTTACCAATTTTGGCAAACATCCATTTAAAAGCAAATATAAAATTTAAAGGCAAGTTGCTCATAATTAGTCATGTTATAATTTACATTGCAACATGCTCTGGGAGCTTGTTTGGGGGATTGGGGGATGCAGTCAGAGAACAAGCCCTAAAAGGGATTTTATTAGGGGAGAACAGCCCCAGCTCTGGGAAAACATTTGTACACTTGCTTCAGTCTGTCTTTAGTCAGGAGATGTTCCCTGCACATATTCTTAGAGGAGCATTTCCAAAATTTGGGCTGAATGAGTTAAAGGGAGAATTTCAGGGGCTTTGCTATGTTATGAAACTCAACGTGGGTTTTAAAAACAGGTACAGCCCAATTAAAGGATTTACTTCTTTAAAGTCTGAGTACACTGTCATTTAAATGGGACTTGGAAACAGTACCTGCAGAAACACCATCTGGCAACTTTCACAGTATTAACGTGTCTAAGCCTCTGTGAAACTTGGAAGAAAACCTGGAAACTGATTTCTAGCTGATGCAAAGAGAATGGGAATATATAGAAAATTACATTTCTTTATAAAGCTCAATGAAGGAAAAACCAGGCTTCATTGTAACAGTGGGGCATACAAGCTCTATTGACAAAAATTTAGTAAATAACTTCTTAAAAATAATTAAATTTTTTAAAATGTTTATTAGCAATGGTAAGTAAATCCCAAGCTCTTCTATCTGTCTGTCTTACAAATCAGGACCACATTTGAGAAGATAAGGCTTGAAACATTGACCTAAATAATTTGTTTGTGCTGAAATTTTTGCAGTCTGAAATACAGGTCCTGCATTGTTGCCAAACTTTATCTCCATGATTTGTTTTACTTCAGCATAAAAGAAAATACACGGAGGGACAAATCCAGTTGTGTCCTGTCTGTTTGATGTGTGATTCTTTTTAGCAATCCAGTTACCTATGGTGAGTTTCTTCATATGTTATAGAAAAATGGCACAGAGAAAATGTAGTCCTGGCTTCTCACACATCAGGCTTTGTGCATTACAAAACCCTCATGCAGACAGGAGTCACGTCCTTCTTTTGCCTCAATGTTTTGGTCTCCTCAGCCTGGGAGGCTCAGTCTAACCCCTGCACCTTCAAGCTGTATCCCAGCTCCCTGCCATTAGGCAAAAATTGCAGCATTTGTGCACAGGGAGCCCAAAACTCTTCCCAGGGGAGACCCTGGGACCAGACCTTGTCACTGCTCTCTTTATTCCTGTCCCCATTTCTCCTTGTGGTTGGCTGCTGCCATGCTCCAGCCAGCTGCCCAAAGGTCCTGGGAATTTACACTGTCAGGAAATGCATAAGGCTTTCCTCTTCAGCACTGAATGTGACCCACATATTAACCTCATTACTCCTACATTTGCATGACAACGAGCAGTTTGCTAGGGGGAAAAGAAAAAAAAAAACAAAAAAGAGCAAGCCAACAATAAATCTGTGTAAAAACCTCAGGAAGGATAATAACTGGAAGTCTGATGACTACAGTATGAGAACTATTGCTCTTCTCCTGGAAGGCTCCACCACAGAAACAGCTGAGAAACACAGGAGATAGGGAGAAATTGTAAACATTAGGAAATATTTGAGAAATGGATAAATTATCCCAGCACAGATACAATGGAATTTACAGATTTTTTTTCCCTGTTCAAAAGCAAGAAACTGAAACATTTTTTCAGCACATGTACCATGTTTTATATTAAATTGCAATTCCCAAATTTGCAAACTGTATGCACTGGGTAATTCACTTCCTGAATAACTCTGTTTATATATTTTTACAAATAATATTACATTCTTTATAAATAAAATTTATAAATAAAGGTATTTTTTACAAAGTTAGTTATTCCACAAGAAAATTTTAAAATTATGAATATGTTAATTGAACATGAAATTTTCAGAATTGCACTTTCACATAAATCATTTTACTTTGCATGTTATTCAGCACAGGGGCTGAAGGAGCTGTTATGTAAGTATTAACAGGACAGCTGCAGGTTGTCCTTTTATCATGTTATTCAGATAAGCTCATTTGTCATCCAGAAATCGCTCAGACCAAGCGCTGATAAAAGTCTTCCAAAATCTGTGTTCAAAACAAGTCCAGCAGTATTTTGTGACAGAATCATCTCCACAGCAGAGCAAGTAGTTACAAATATCTCTTGTGAGATCCCTCTAAAAATAGAGCTCCCCACAAAGATATTGCTGATTGGGTTTATGGAGTCTGACTGGGCTTTTAGTTTTACTGCAAATAATTCCAGCCTCATTTATTGAGTCATTCTAACTTAACAATAGATCATATATTTAGAGAAAATACAGAGAAAATATGTAACACTTGTCTTCTCCACCTATTTGAACTGCAAGTTTTTCAGAGAAGAGGCATTTTCTTTATGGTTTTATAATAAAAAGGGTAGTTAGAGTCTTAAAGCAATAAATAATTAGTGAAAAAACGTCAAAAAATTCTGAGGCTCGGTGAGCCAAAAGTCTTTTATGTTTAAGAACAGAATTTCAATAAATTTACTTTAGACTGTCATAGCAGACACCTACAGCAACAGGGGCAAAATCATTCTGCCTTTTCTAGAACTCGCCACAGATATTCCAGTTGGGACAAATTCTGGATTTCAATGAAGAAGTTCACACATCTTGGCAGTGTATGTTTGTGATCTCCTATCTCTGAGGAATACTTCAGAACACTAAAAGGGACAGGTTAAAGTGAGAATAAATATGCTATCCATTCACTAAGGAAGCATTGTGAATTATACCTGGACAAGTGAACAGAAAGGGGCAGATTCCGTCACCCAACAAGGCTTTCCTCAGCTCCCTTCATCAACACAAGGCTGCCATGAAGACTTGACAGGTGCCCTTATCTCAGCCCTGCAGAACTCATCTCACAGCTTTGGATAGGAGACAGTTCCTGCTCCACTCCGCACCATCTGCAGCTGAGGGGAATGGTACCAGATGCCCACCATCAAAGCCATTCTTTCCTTGTAGTCCCACCAGCTCTGGGAGTGTCAGGCCTGCTGCCAGGGACTGCACCTATGTTCGTCATCCAGCTCTGGAGGGCGGCACCAAGGCAGGAGAGCAATTCCAAGCAGATATTTTATTGGACCAAGTCCTCCTGGCCACTTCTAAAGCTAATTAGATTGACTAACTTCATTTTTCTGCTTTGAGAGGGAGCTCAAAGAAACCTCTTAGAAGGGCTCACATGCCTCCCCACAGCACAGGGCCCAAGTTGGAGTGCTGCTGTGTACTTGAGCAGTCCCATGTGTAGCCACACCTGACCATGGGGTCTTGAGGTGATGGTGATAAATAGTTAATTATTTCTCTGCCAATTCATGTTCCTGATAGTTGGAGTGAGTTGCTATGAAAGCTAACCCTTGAAGTGGTGTGTAAACTTTCTCCTCAGTCCATGGCAGGCATGTTCTTGGTGTCTCAACAAGAGCCCTTCCCATCTGTGAGAGATATGAATTCCTCCAGCAGCAGAAAAAGGGCTTCCCAAAGGCACCACCTACAGCTTTAAGCTGAAATTTGGCTGTCACAGGCTGCCCACTAATGAGAGCAGCTGGGAGATTCAATGTGTGACTGTCCAACAGATCCTTGGGCATCATTAGGGAAGGAAGCATAGCATGCCAGGTTAGATAAATCTTTCTGTCACACCTGAATAATAACAAGTACCTTCAAAACACTTTCTAACAGTTTGAAGAATCTTATGCAACAACTCACATCTCAACATGTTATTGCACTGCAAGTTAGTCATCCAAAGCTCTTCCCATTCGTTTGTTTCATGAACTGTGTGGGACAATATGAGGAAAAGGCTGCCTTTTTTTTAGCAAGGAAAAATATTTCCTCAATTTCTTTGATTGCAGATATCTTTCCAATCACAGTCTCACAGACTGGCTCTGAGACTCTGTTCCAAACTCCTTCTTGTACTCCCTGTGTGCTTTCATCCAGTTCCCATACAGACTGCCAGACTAATGAGATAAAGTGGAGATTGGCATGGTTTGTGTAACACTGAGCTACGCAGCTTCTGAAACTGAGATGGAGCAGTGAGGGGCTCTAACTAAAGGGGGTGACATTCATTAGTGGTGGGATTAGAATCCATTTATAAAATGTGATTCAGGCACCTAAATTTAGATGTGAACAGTGTTGCTGTCTATGATAAGGCAGCTGTCTGTGGCATCATTTACACATAGAGGAGGCTGAAGGGGCAGTTCAGCTTCCTAAATCATTCGTGTCCTGTGCTGTCTGAGACTCTCAAGGGCAGCTACCACAGGAAGCTCACAGGGAATTTGTGTCCTGCTGCAGGGCAAAGATCCTGCTAGACACCAGGCAGGATGACCTTGGCCTAGGGCCTCTCTTTACTCTCTCACACGTGGGCATCCACTGCCATTTGAGATGCTCTGGGAAATCCAAGGTGTGCACAGGCAGGGAGATAGCACAGAGGGCACTTGGGGGACATACACCCATCTGAAATGACAGATAAATATGCTTGTGTAGGCAAGACACCCTGGCCACCTCAGCTGGCACAGGATAAATATTTAAGGGTGATCAAATCATGACATGTATGTCCTTGTCCATGCAAATGGATCAATCACACCTCCAGTCAATGCAGTTGGGAATGCACACTTTGACATTTAAATAATGCTCTAGATCCATCCACTGCAGGGGCAGGTTACCCTGGAGACATGAAGATGGTTCATAGGCACTGGGCTTGTGTTTGTACTAGAAATATCTTATCTTGTCTGGTGTCCTGCTGCTCTTCCAGAAGATTAAATGTCTCCTTGAGGGTCCTATGTCATACACACACTGCATGGATGTTCCAGAGACAATGAGACATCTCACACAGCACCAGGAGCCCATTTTTAGGCATCTGAATCCTGCAGTAGCCCACTATTATTTGTTATGATAGCACCCTCACCTACTGAAACTCACCCTGTAGACAGCTCATTGTTCAAGCCTGAACTGGGATCTTCACCTCCAGCTCTGCCCAGAGCCTGCCATGCTGTAACATTTCAGACTACAGGCTGTTCCCTTGCTTTGTGCTTACCACTGCAGCACCCTGATCTCAGCTCCTTCCCCCAGCTATGCTGAAATAGAACCACTGAACCACAGAATCAAATCACAAAACATACAGAGTAGGGAGAGATCCGCAGGGATCATTGAATCCAGCTACTGACTCCACACAGGGCAACCTAGAAGTTAACCATATACATAAATGTGTTGTCCAAATGTTTCACAAACACCAAGTTTGAGGCCATGACCTCTTCCCTGGGGCACTTGTTCCTGTGACTGACCACCCTTTCATTGAAGAGCTATTCCTAATATTCTATGTGAACTTCCCCTGATGATGTAAGGCATTTCCATGCATCCTATCAGCAGAGACCAGAGAGAAGACATCAGCACCTCCCTCTTTTTTAAAGAAAGTTGTGAACAGCAACCTGTGCTGGCTGGGCCTGATGCCCTGGCTGTCCTGCACATGCTGCATGATGGCACTCAGGATGATCTGCTCCAGGATTTTCCCTAGTGTGGAGGTCAGACTGACAGGACTGCAGTTCCCTGGATCCTCCTTCCACACTTCTGATAGATGGGCATCACATTTGCTCACGTCCAGTCAACTCCCTGGCAAGCCAGGACTGCTGACAAATGATGGAAAATGACTCAGTGAGCACTTCCACCACCTCCCTCGGTACCCTTAGATCCCACCCAGACCCACAAGTTACAATGACTTTAATCACAGGCAGTAACTAAAACATATCTCACTATTGAGAGAATAGCAAGTTTGTTTGTTTGTTTGTTTGCTTGTTTGAGGCTGAGCAAATCTACTATCAGAGAAACTGCCCCTGAGCAAATTCCTAATTGCTCTGTCAAGTTCCCTGCAGCACCAGGATCACAGTGACACAAAGAACAGAAACCTTAATATTTTTCCCCACCCCCATCTCTTTAATGACTTCCAAATCTCTTCAAGCAGCCTCTCCAGCTGCTGAATTCCCAAGTATTCCCTGCCTTACTGATTCAACCAAGTCTTCCTGAAAATGGATAAAAGGTGGTGAATACCTGGTTCACTGGACACAGGTTTCAGAGCGTTCTCTGGTCTGGAGAGAGAATCCTGAGATGGCGCCCTCCGAGTGCCATTAATTCTGCACCTGCTCAGTGTGCCCATGGTATCATCTGATTTTTTATTTTTGTATAATTTCTAACAATTCTCATTATTACCTTGGCGCCTGGGGACTGTGATTTGCAGAAAGGGTTCTTTTCCAGACCAGGCAGAATTATATTACAGTTCCAAGGCATGTTTGGCAACTGCTAATACTGGTTGGCTATTTTTAGATACTTTATCTGCTCTTCTCACATTCAGATCTGTCCTATTTACCCCCACTCCCTGCTTTCTTTTATTTTTTTCCAAAACCAGAGATTTTACACCTGCAATAGTTTTCACTGAATTTTTGGAATATATTTTTACTGCTTTTTAAAAGGTTTCCCATTAGATTACTTCCACTTTGATTTTTCTAAAATTGTGATATAATTATTTTGGACCTAAACCTGTATCTCTTCCATGATGTAACAGCATCTCTCAGAATAAGGACTGAATTCCCATGTAAACCATTTATTCACAGTGAATTATATATATATATCTAGTAATACCTGGTTTTGACATCTGAATATGAGGTTTAAATCTTTTTGAGGGTCCTGCCCCTCGGTCTTTGCCATTGATTTGCATGCTTTCCAATCTGCACTCTTCTAATTCACAAAGTCAAATTTAGTGACCCCCTCAATGTCTGAAAATGCCTGGGGCCATTTGCTGAGCTAAGAGTAGCAGAGGAAGTAGAATTTGGCACTTTCAGTACCATTAGAAATAAGCAGAAAAAAACTGCTTTCTCAGTATTATTTCACCTGAACCCACACAGGCAATTGCCCTATGTGGAGCTAATTTTGTCTGAAACCCATGGTTCTAAAAAATGAGGGGAAAGGGGGGGGAAGATAATTTGGAGGAAAAATGTTCAGTGGATATTCCAAGGCAGCTGCCAAAGTTTTCACACATGCATACAGAGAGAGGAAAAAATAGTGCAGTAGTGATGCTAGATCCTCTCTCAAGACATTTTTAGCACCTTGCTAAGTGATGGCATCCCCAAAGGAAGGGGATGTACTCTTGAGTATACATTAAGCGTCCCAACAAAGTACAAGTTAAATTAATGTGCCATGAAAATTTGCCTTGGCAAAGCCAAAATCAAAGATCTTGTTTACTTTCCATTTCACAGGTATCTCTGCTTTTTGATGACTGCTACAAGCTGATTATAACACTGGGGACGTGTAGGCAGGCACCTCACTGAGTGACAAATAAAAAAGGATCCATCTGCGACCTGCTGTGTATCATACATACCAGAGGAATGTCTTCACAGAATATTTTCCCTGGATTATTTTAAATCTACCTGGTTTTTTACTGTCAGAAATACCCATTTTCAGCTGCTAGAATTCTCTCTAGAGTTGCTGTGCATTGGATCATGGCATATGATGGAAAAATCTGACCTGCTTAATGGAGGGGCTACAGGAAAATGGAACACATTAGAAAATGGAACATGCTTTTCTTTTCCTTGGTAGCTCACTATTGGAAGCTTCCCCAGTGCTGTGAAAACATTTATAAGGACTAATATTGCAACTGCTGCAAGTAAATTTACAGACAGGGAATGAGAAAGATAGAATGACAACTTGAATATAAAAGCCTCCATCTGGAAATGTGAGGCTTAGGTCTTGCCTCTGCTGTTCTTGTTTAAATCAGGATTAACTTAAATTTTAATAGAAAGAGCTTACCCTGTTTTAAAAATGTGAGATCAGACTCCTGATCTGGGTGAATGAGAAAGATCTAGTCAAAAAAAGGAGAAGCTATTATTAGTCTGTATTTACTTAAAACGCTAACAAACTGCAGAAGTACATTAGTTTGAGTACACTTGCCTTGCAATAAAATCAGAAATTCCATGGAACAGAAAGGATTGTTGTTTATGCCCCATATCCCTGGTAACTCAAGCAGCCTCCTTGCCTGTTCTGCATAAGAGGGCCCGTAGAGAGCATAAAGTCTGTGTAGGTAACACTCAGCATTTGGAGAGCCCAAATGCATTTGAGAGATAACATGAGAGGAAATCCCCATCCCAGCTTTGGCTTTACCTGCTAATCTTGCTTTCCAGCCCTGTGTGATCCTGTGTCTTGTAAGATACATCTCTGGCAAGACAGGCATTGTGTTTCTGCTGAGTTTTCTAGCAAGTGGGAACAGGCCAGCCAGTGGCTTGCAGACAGGTAAACGCCTAGCCCTGCTGCTTCTTGTTTTAAATATTAGACTGTACTGGTGCAGAAACTTTGCAGATGCTGCAACTCCAATATTTGCTGGTTTTGCAAGCTCATTTCCTGCTTGGTTCAGGAGAATTTCTGGGAAATTTTAACTATCTAGAAGGGCTTGGAAATTTTGCCCCGAAATAGGATGAGTTTGTATCCTGGTGGTGTTTTGCTAGTAAAAGAAAGGAAAAATAGAAAATTTATTTATGTAGCTGACACACCACAGACAGTTGCAACCATTTCCCAGCTACTTTTCAAAATTAGTACCGATCATAACTCAGTCTAGTAAGAATTGCCTTAAGTGTACTGTAAGAATTGCTATCTAATGTTCTGGAGAGAAAGAATCCAAAGGCTGGAAACTCAACACAAAGTGTCCCTCACAGCTACAACAGCCAGCTTCAAAGGGATTGAAACAGCTGAAAAGCATATGCAGGCCATTGACAAAAAGCATGTATGTTGTTTGCTACCACACCAGGGCTAATGTAAGAAAAAGATTTTCTTTTTTTTCCATTTTTGTTTTTCTTTTTTTTTTTTTTTTTATTTTTAGTTACAGTCTCTCTTCTAAGAGAGACTATTAATGGATTCATGTTGAAGCATCATGTTGCTTCCTGTTTCAATAGTTCTTCCTTCCATAATAAATCTTGTCATTAGATTTACCTTTTGCTTTCCACTAATGTTTTCAAAGCAGTAAATGCAGAGCCTGCAGGACGTCTTTCCCTGGTGGTAATAGCTAATTAAAAACCTATCATTGTACAAGCGTAGGTAGGATTCTTTTTCTCTCTTAAAAGCATTACTTTGCTTTCCTTAATTTAATCTAATCTGAACTCATTACAGGTCCTCTTTCTTAGCTCATGGCTCCTGCTTCTTATGTACATATCTGTCTTTCTCTCCTTTTCCAGACACAACTGGCTATAATAACATTGGCTTTGACACAACTCCCTAGCATGGATATTTAAAACACAGGCTTCTTTCCAGCAAAACCAAGGCTTCAGCTGCCACAAATTTCTTTGCCAGACTTGTGCCTTGTGCTCCTGGCAATAGTTTAAAGGGCTGGAGTGAGATGCTTGTGCAGGCTGCCATCACGAACAGGACCTTTTTTTGTTCCTGCTTGTACCAGGTGCCTGGGCACTGACGTACAGCGTAGCTCAGGCAACAACCAGGGGTGAGAGCCTGAACTTTATTGCAACTCTCCAGCCATGGAAAGGAAGGCCCTTGACAAGGCTGCTCTTGGATTTCCCACACAGCTCTTTCCACAGCATCCCGGTCCCAGGATACACAGTTACACCACATCAGGGCTGGCCTTCAACACACAGGGCACTGAATCCCTGTGGTGGTGAGGGAGGAGGCTGCAGGGCACCTAAACCCAGCCAGGACCATGAGATTTAGGTCTTGTTCCTTTACTTCCAAAGGATGCCCCAAGATCACCTGTGCTCCAAAAGTGGCATAATATATAAATATGTTAAGAATATAAAGCTGCTAATGGATGATGGAAGTGCTTAGAACAGTCAACAAGTTAGCACTGGAATGAGTGCCACCAAATTTCTGGGAGAGCTTAGTCCTTGAATTCTCTGTGTGTCCTCAGAGCCACTGTACATCATTTATTTGTTCAGACAATTGTTATGGATTTCTCATTCCCTCCTGCAGAGAGTATAAAAAGGGATTCTTGGTCTCTGGCCAGTATTTTGATCATTGTCAGAAGTAATGGAGAAATCTGTGTTCCTCTTTGAATGATCAGAAACTGGTCATTTTAGGAGATAATCTAAGGTAGACTTACATTTTCATGGTCATAGAAGTAAAATTCTATATTTTTTTTCATTTATCAAAAACTTAAATACAAAATACAAAAAACAAAGAATTGTCATGCTTTCTTAGCAAGGATCCATTCAGTTAGTATAATTTCCTAAACAGAAGGGGTTGAGTTTGCATGCAGAAAAAGGTGCAGAGTATTAGTCATAGGACTAAACCATTGATTGAACTAAGCAGTTCACTGGAAATGAGGTGCTTTATATTCATTGCACCAGATGCTTGGATTGCATATGTTGTATAAATTTGCTACATTCTCTCTATTTTAGACACAATTCCTTTTTAACAACACAAATAAGACTTCTGAAGCCAGTGTGGAAAAGCAAGCTGTCCCCATCTCAGAGACGGGGATCCTTGGAAGTCTAGATCATTATTTTCATAGTAATGGCTTAATTCTTAATAGCTTAACTATCAGGCAGAGTTCATAGAGGGCTGAACTCAGAATACATAGAAGTAATCTAACTATTTAAATGAAAGTGAACCTATTAGAGCTCCCTCAATACCTTTAAAATGGCTAAATTATGCATGGCGTTGGAATGGGCTGTGCTGACTGAAAATCAACAGTGGCATTCTGGAGGAGAATAATAACTACTCTACTCAGTTTATATGTTGGCCTTGCTCTCACAGTGGGAAAGAATGTATGTGCTGCTTGTGAAACTGTATGGAAGGAATGCAGATGCAGGCTGTTGCAATATTTTTGGCCAAGATTATGTCATTTCAATTGAAAATCCAAAATAAGGTCACAGTAAATTTTCTGCATCCCAGTGCGAGCTTCTTTTTTTTCTGCAGCTTCAGTTTGCCAGAAATGTGAGCAGTTGTAAATTTCCACACAAAGTTGGTTCCAAAAAGGACGAGGCAGATTTTCCCCTGCACCTGTCGGGCAGGCAGTCACATCACACTGACTTCAAGAGACCAAAAGCTGTAACACCGAGGGCTTTGGGGATTGACTCTGGAAAGAACAGCAACAAGCCAAGTTTGAGAGTTTTTGACAGTCTCATCTAGAAATGATAAAAAAGCCAGTGAAAGGAGAGCTGTTTGGAAAATACTTAAAAAGACACTGTGGAAGAAAGATTTAAAGTACAGAAGGAAAAAATATCCATTGTTATCACACAGGAATTACAAATAAACAATACATTCTGTGAAAGCGTTCTGAGTATGGTGAAACCACATTGCGTGAGGTGCTTAAGATGACACATTTGCACCTGGGGCTTTTCACCCTGAAAACTATATTTTGATTTTTAGATTTTTCCCTCCAGTGAAACTGAGGTTTACCATGGAAAAATTATGCTTGCTAGTTACAGGGGATTTTTAAGCTTTCATTGGCTTAGATTACAGCCATAACCTTTCAGTGAAATGAGGCCAGAAAAAATAAAAGATTGCCCTCTATCAAGTGACCTAATCTCTTTATAATTGTCTCTTTATATTTTTCCCTATGGCTACATGATGAGACTAACAAGCCCAAGCCTCTTTGCTGCTTTTTAATGGCATTATACATTTTGATGGCCATATTTTTATAGCAAGCACCTGATTTTATTCCCAATTGGTCAAGCTAATGCATGTTACAATTTCTTTGGTATTGCTTGATTTGATACACTTGACTTTAACCAGATTTTCAGGCTGGAGGTATTTTTTGAAAAATACAGGAATAAGACAAAGAAAAAATTATGAAAAAAGTATTTCTACCATTACTTTTTAATAATTTATCTTTTTTCTCTAATTTAAGTTTTTTAGACATATATTGCAGTTAAGAGATATGAAAATGAAAATAAGTTATCCTCTCAGATTTCAACAGATCATAGATTTTGATAGAATACCTGATTTAAACATACTCAGAAAATAGGAAATCAAGCTCACAAAACTATTTTCTGAGTAAGAAAGAATTAGAGTTTTGAGCTGATGTTCCTGCTTTCTAAAAACTAAAAAGATTTTTTTATTAATAATTCAGGAGTGTATCAGAATTGGGAGCAAATTCCAAGTTTAAAGAGTAGTTTATTTCCCCAAAAGTTGATTAGGATCCCATGGTTATGTGACAATCAGGTTCAATAGCACCTGGATAACCTGAATATTCCTAAATCCATGGGACTGATGAGATGTATCCCAGGGTACTGAGGGAATTGACTGATGTAGTAGCCAAGCCACTCTCCATCATATTTCAAAAATCATGGCAGTGGAGCAAAGTCCCCAGGAATGCTGGGTGAAAGGAGGACCCTGGAACTACAGACCATTCTGACTCACCCCCATGTGCAGTAACATCATGGACCAGATCCCCCTAGAAGATTTGCTGGAACACATGAAACATATAGGGAGTTAATTAAAGACAGACAAAATGGTTTTTCCAAGGGCAAATCATACTTGACTAACTGACTGCATCAATGGACAGGGGAAAGGCTGCAGATGTCACCTACCTGGACATCTGTAAGGCCTCTGATATGGTCCCTCCCAACACTGTTATCTCTGAATTGAAGGTTTGATTGTCAGATGGACAAGGATCTGGCTGGATGGTTGTGTCCCCAGGCAATGCCTGAACATTCAGGTGAAAACCTGTGATAGGGGCGTTCCTCTGAGGTCCCTGCTGGGGCCAATGCTATTTAAACTCTTCACCAATGACATGGACAGTGACACTGAGTGCACCCTAGGCTAATCTGCAGACAGCACCAGGCTGAGTGGTAAAAGTGATGCACTTTAGGAAAGGGATGCCATCCAGAGGGATCTTGACAGGCTTGAGGAGTGGGCCAGCTTTTTGCCAAGGCTTACATTATAGAACAAGGAGAAATGGTTTTAAACTGAAAGAGGAGAGATTTAGATTGGTCATAAGGAAGGAATTATTTTCTTTAAGGGTGCTCAGACACTGGAAGAGGTTGTCCAGAGAAACTGTGGCTACCCCATCTGTGTAAGTGCTCAAGGCCAAACTGGATAGGGTTTTGAGCACCGTGATCTAGAGAATGGCATCCTTGCCCAAAGCAGTAGGCTGGAACTAGATGACATTTAGAGATCCCTTCCAGCCTAAGTCATACTGTGACTCAATAAAATATGTGGCTAGTCAGATATCTCCCGAGATAAGCATTACTGACCAAGGGATTAGCTGGATATCTACCCTATGGATGAATAGCTCAAGGGGAAGGAGCTAATACAGCTCCTAGCCTGTCTTTAGGATGACATTTCAGCTCTTAGCTTGCACATTAGTCTTAATTGTTCCGGTAAAAGGAATAATCAGTTCTTATGTTCCCTGCAGGCTGGCAGCCTGAAATGTGATCTCCAGCCCAAGGGTAAAGATCTCATCTGAGTCACCTTTGTTCAAGATGAAAACCTAAGGAATTTTATTTTAGAATCTTCTAGGTGAGTTAAGACAGTATCTGCAGGACAGCATGACTGTTCAACCACTTTTGCTTATTTCTCAGCAATAACAACTACATCAAACACATGTTTGACATTAAAAACCCCTAGAGAAGAAAAGCACTGATATGGTTGATGGGGAGGATTAGGATACCAATTTTGATCCCCAAATAATGACATCTTCCCTCTTCCTCCTCTGCCAGGTCTCTCATTCCCAATTTGGTGTCGTGTTGTGATGATGGTTATTCAGGCTGCAGGACCACAATCTCTGCACTGCAGCAGTGTTTACAGCTACATTTGCCAGTCACTCAGGGACCAGGTCTGTCCCTGCTTCAAGCTGTGCAGAAGGCAGGCTTCTCTCTTTCTGGGTCACAGGTGATAAACAAGTATGGCCACCTCCTCTCCAGGGAGCTCAGGATATTTCTGCTTGTGTCTGCATATGCTCTCACTCTGCAGAAAGAATAAAACATCTGTGGAGAGATGAATGCTTGAATGCATTTTAAAAAACATTAGTGGCTTACTGAAAAAAAAAAAAAAACCCAAAAATAAAACCGAAACCAAACCAACCAGATTTAATTAACAGTTGTTATAATCAACAGTGCTATGTATGGGCTTCAAAATGTCAATGACACCCTAAGCAGTGACTAAAAAGAGGAGATTGATGTTCTATAGTAGCCACTCTTCAATAGATTCTACATTTGCTCTGATTTACAAAGCAAAATAAGATTACTCTCCCTCCCTTTCCCCAAGTGTCAGTTGTTAATTTCAGTATTCCAGAGGTTATTAAAGCAAGTAGATTTTCAGCCTTTACAAAGTACTCCTCATTTACTGGTACCACTCACAGTTATATGATCAGAACAAACATTAAAAGGGATACTGATCCACCTCTCTGGCCCACCAGCTTCTCACTGTGCATCTCCTACATCTTCTAAGCAATTGCAGAGTGTGACAGTAGAATGAAATTTATCTCAGTGGTCAAAAATCTTATCACCCTGTAGATCCTCAGCACAAACTCACTCTAAGACCTTCCACAAATCCCAGGCCAGGACCTTGGGGTATACATGGGATGGGGAATACACTTTAGGAGGTTGTGGCTGCACCCATGAGCATGATGCCTGGTTCTGGGAGCAGCCTTCACAGTCCAAATGTGGATGTTTCTCTCTTCCTCCATCCCCTGTACTTAGGTGTACATCCCAACCATTATGAAATTCAGTCTACCTCCCTAGACCAGGCTGAGAAAAGTGAAGGAGCACTGGTTCTGAGATGAGAATAATTAAGGCAATGGGCTGGACAAACCCTCTATAAGCAAGGAGCTGCAAAGGAGATGGAAAATAATTAGTAAGATTAGAATGTAGAAATGCTTGTAGTGAGATTAAATAAGATGGGGAAGAGTTTGAAGTAAAAATAAGGTCAAGAATGGATGCTTAGATGGGAAAGAGATAACCATGATTTTGCTGCAAGAGAGGAAAGCCAGACTGAAAGTAAGCAGGGAGAAGAGTAAGAAAGTCTGAATTCAGGTGGAAATCAGTCAAAAACCAGTGACCTATCTGCTTTTCACAAACATAAGAAAAACACCCTAGAAAACATCATTCTAGAGACCTAATGTACACACTGCACAAGACAGATTAATACTACTCCAAGCATTGTTGTCCTTTGTTTTCATTTGCCAAAGCTAGTTTGGTCATTACGTTAACAAATCTGTGGACTTATCTCAGTTTTACCCCAAAATAAGCAAAGTTCTGGCTGTTTTTTTAAACTGAATTCTTTGTCTTCAGGGGAAGCCAACACCTGCTGCTAGACTCAAAAGCCAGATGGTGCATTTGGATGCATTTAGACATGACCCACTACACAGGAGGGAGAGTTGCCAACATAAGAGGATGCCTTTACCCTATGGATTTGCAAAAGGGACCAAACCTCAGAGGGCTGATAAGGCTGAATGCAGACTGATGCTGAGCCCAGCACAGTTTAGTGCAGGAGATTGATCACATTAGCAGCTCATCTGGATGCATCAGGAATTTAATGCCTTCCAAAGGGCAGCCTTTTTCCACCTAAGGAGCTAATAGTTCTTACAAATGAATAAACTGTAAAAGTATCTTCTTAGACTGGCTTAGGGAAGAAGGGAAAACCGAGCCAGAGTAAATGAAAGAATTCTGTCTTTCTTTTCACCCACATTCCTACCTTCAGTCTTTCAGAGCAATTCTTGTGCTCAGTTTGGCTCTCCAGCCATATAAAAACATCTGCTCTGAGTCTCTCAAAAGGAACTTGCTAATCTGTCATGTTTCATGCACACAACAAAACAAAACCTGGAATCCATCCTACGTATCATATGTAGCTGTGTGGAAAGATGCCTGTGAAATTAAGCTGAGCAAGAGGCATGTATTTACTTATTCACAGGAATGAAACACAAATAAAGACTGAAAGTGTTTGTAAGGGCCTTCACATTTCTCAAGCAATGCAAATCACTGGAGTCTGCTCACTTGTAGGTGTTTCCTCAGGTGACAGAGTCTTAAAATCACAGAATGGTCACAAGGGAACTTTAAACGTCATCTAGTCCAATTCCCCTGCATCAAGCAGGGACATCTTCAACTAGATCAGGTTGCTCAGGACCCCATTCAACCTTACCTTGAACATCTTCAGGGACGAGGCCTCTAACACTTCTCAGGGCAACCTGGTCCTGTGTCTCACTACCCCAATGGTAAAAACAAAACCAAAAACAAACAAACCAACTTACTTTTAACTTGTATCTACCCTCTTTCAGCCGAAAACCATTACCCTTGGTCCTATTACTACAGGCCCTCCTGAAGTCTGTCCCCATCTTTCCTATAATCTAATCCCCCATTAATTTTGAAAGGCCACAATGAGGTCTCAACAGAGCCTACTCTTCTCTCTTTGTTTGCTTTTAAACCTGATACCAAACAATTTCACTGAGTATTCTGTAGCTTTTATACTGTGAGAAACAGTGAACAGTTATTCCTCAACTCCCTTCTTTGTACTACTTGTGATATTATAAAATTTAACACATCTCTCCCTGTCGGATCTCAATATCTTCTCGTCCTTAAACACGCGGGTGCCCCAAGGCCACCTCCGGGCTCTCCAGGCCCCTTCAAACAACAACGGAAGATA
The DNA here is from genome assembly GCF_028769735.1 of Zonotrichia leucophrys gambelii. NCBI lineage: Eukaryota > Metazoa > Chordata > Aves > Passeriformes > Passerellidae > Zonotrichia > Zonotrichia leucophrys. Next base: position 102,079,860 of record NC_088171.1, on the reverse strand, counting down.
AACCCAGACTTGGCGTCCCTGGACGGACCACGAACCACCACAACCTTTCGGGGGAAGATAAACCGGACATTTGGCTTCCACTGGGTGAGCTCTGACCACCACAACCTTTCGGAGGGGGGCACCACCACCTTCAAAGCCCTGAAGAAAAAAAAAAAGAGAGAGAAGAAGAAAAAAAAAAAAAAAGCCAGCAGAGACTGCAAAAAAAAAACCAGCAGTCACTGAGAATTCCATCTCTCAGTTTCTGCCGAAGAGAATTCGTAGCAGAACAGCCCGGACTGGAACCAGAAGGCGCCCTGGGTCCACCTCTCGTGATCTGCTGGACAGATCGAGACGTCCAGACTGCTCTGGCGACAGATTTGGTAAGAAAGCCTGAAAAACAAGAACATGGGGGCACACCTTCCCAGGAACAACGGGAAATTTTGTCCACCTTATAAGGTGTGACACAAACATACAAAAATTAATTAGCTCTGGCCTTAAAAGGCCAGGAAGACCCCCGAGACGCACCAGACGTCCGGGGGGGGGCCCTCAAAAGAGGGGGGAGCAATGCAAGACTCCGGAAAAAATTAGCTCTGGCCTTAAAAGGCCAGGAAGGTAGACCCCCGAGACGCACCAGACGTCCGGGGGGGGGACTCTCTGAAAGAGAGGGGGGAGCAAGGCTCCAGGAAAGAAAAAATTAGCTCTGGCCTTAAAAGGCCGAGTAAAAAATGCTCTTGGAAGAAAAAGAGCAAGAAATATTATTAAAACACCCGGTCCCAAAACCCAAAAACCCTGGGAAACTCCCAAAAAGCGTCCAAAAGGTCCAGAGAGCATGGAGGACTCAGGAACAGAGGGGAGAGAGCAGGGGGGGAGAAAAAGGGATCGGGGGAGGCGCTTTCTCGCGGCGGCGGAGCAGGCGGGGAGCGCGGGTGAAGAAAAAACAGAGAAGGCGTGTTTTCGCGCGGCTTTGCATGACTCGGGACCGGGGGCAGCGGCAGCCGCAGCCCCGACCGGCGGGGATGCGGGGGCGTGTGCGGCAGGCGGAGTTCGCGAGGGCTCGGAAAAGTCACGGACCGGGGCCGGGGCGTCTGACCCAGGCAGCGAAAAGGGGGGAATTTATGCTGCCCCAAAAGGCTGCTGTGCGGGGCCGCACACACACTGACGAAGGGCCACACACACACACAGCGTCGGAGGAGGAGGAGACAGTCAGGGGCAGACCGAGGGGGGAAAATTCAGAGGCGGAAGAAAAAGGGAGAGAAAAAAATTACCTCGGGAGAGACACAGAGCAGCTCGGAAAGCACGCATGCGCCGAGCGCGGGCGGGGGCGGGCCAGACCCCCGGTGACGTCTCAGGCGAGGAGGGGCCCTCTCCAGACTTGGTGCCTTTGGTAAAAACCCTCGGGGTCCTAAGCCTCTCCCCTCCTGGGGAGGCTTGTGTGTTTTCTAACCCTATTGTCAGTTGAATCAAAAACTAGGTAACCCCTGAGTGCACGACATGCCAGATCGGTTCAGCAGAGCTACAACATCATTTCGTAACAAGTCTGCAACTATCCAGCGATTTTCCTCAACAAGATATAAGAAGAAACGAATACTCAGACAAAAGTCGGGACTCAGACTGCAAAGGACAACTCAGAAGAGAAACAAGAGAAACGAAAGACTCTGGGGGGGTTTTTTCTCTTTGGGGTCTTGAATATTTCTGTATAAGGACAAAAGACTCTGGGGGGTTTTCTCCTTGGGATCTTGAATTGCAATAAGCAATGGGATAAATTTACCTATTACAGGGAAAACTGACAAAGGATCATATATTGATCAGCTGGTAGATTTCTTTGACACTTCTCCCATTTGGAGAGGAATTTTAAGGGCAGATCTCTTTGACATTTCTCCCATTTGGAGAAGAATTTTAAGGGTAGGATTTTATGTTTTAATAGTTTAGGATTTTATATTGTAATAGTTCTTCTAGTCCTCATCCATGTCGTCCCAGATGCCATGAGTCGGATTGTAAAAGAGGTTTTCTTGGGGCAAACAGAAGGGGGAGATGTCGGATCTCAATATCTCAGTCCTGAGATGCTGAGCCTCCGAGACCCTGGGGGGGGGCTCGGGACTCCTGGAATGCTGCCAGAAGTGTCTGGTAGCTGGACTTTAACCCTGCACAGGAGACGACAGGGATGAGGGCTTCACTGGGTGAATGGTGAAGAGATTAGCTAATTAGAGGGTGAGAAACAGGGTTTAGGATTTATGTACAGGGGGGTTTAGAGGAGTAAGATGGAGGAATTGGGGTGTGTCCTACCCTCCTTCTTCTTCCTTCTCTCCTCCATCTTCTTTGGCCACGGTGGCACCTTTGGATTGGTTATTACTAAGAGTACACCGAGTTATAACAATAGATGGTATTGGGGAAAAATGATAAATATTGTATACGTAGCAAAGGGTATAAAGATAGGTGCCTGCCCCGGAGGGAGACGGAGTGTGCCCATGGCTGACTGCTGTGCAGATCTCTGTCTGGCTGAAAGAACATCTTTTAGATAAACAATTAATAAACATAAAACCAGAAAGAAGAACTGAAGCCTCTTCTCGTCTTTCGATACCCGGGTGCCCCAAGGCCACCCAGAGCCTTTTCAGGCCCCTCAAACAGCCGAGATAAACCCAGATCTCCCCCTTCCCTCCCACAGAATGTTTTCCAAGTTGATGATCTTGAGATTGCTTACTCTTTTTCTTGTGGGAGTAGCTCCATTTTGCAGATCAATGTCACTATTCTTATCAGCACCCTTCCCAGCTCAAGTAAAACCCTTTCTAGATCAATCACAAGAATTTAATTACATGAAAAATATATTTCATGTAATAAAACAGAATGTTAACTCCTACATTTGTTTCCTATTTTTCAACATGATATTCATCTCAAAAAGATCTTCTGGTTTAGTTCATGATAGCTTTACATGCCTTTGGTAAGAAATATTTTAAATATTTTTGAAAATCCATTTGTATGAACATTTGTAATGATCTGCTCATTGACACCTTCAAAAGACTGCAATAGACTTGCAACTAAAAAGAAATCGGAGCTGATGTTTCCCCTATATCTCATATTTACATTTTGCCCATGGTCTGATTTTTTTCTCTGCTATAGTTCCTACAAATTTGCTTGATAAAAGTCAGATTTACTGCCCTCAGAACAAGTTCTATAGCTTTTTAAAAGACTGCTGCAGCATCTGCTTTTATTTTTAATGGAAAAAAGAAAGTCCATCAGTATTCTGGCTGCAACTTTCTTACCCTTTTCTATTAATTTAAATAAATGTTTAGGATTAAGAATATAAAAGATTAATTAATCAGTAATATATACATCGTGACTGGAAAATAGTTTGAGTAAACACTTTACAACCAGTAATTTCAGTAATCTGTCAGCCTGGGGAGACTTTCTAGCAGCCCTCCAGTAGGAGGGCTCTGGAGAGACTCTGAAGAGAGCCTACAAGAAGGACAGAGGGACTTCTTACAAGGGCACAGAGGGATAGGACAAGGGGAAATGGCTTTAAAGTGAAACAGGACAGGATTAGATGAAATATTATGAAGAAATCCTTTACTACAAGAGTGGTGACACAGTGAAAATGTTTCCCAGAGAAGCTGTGGATGCCCCATCCCTGGCAGTGTTCAAGGCCAGGCTGGACGGAGCTTTGAGCAACTTGGTCTAGTGGAAAGTGTCCCTGTCCATGGCAGACAAGTTGTAATTAGATGATCTTTCGGGTCTCTTCCAACTCAAACCAGCCTATGATTCCATGACTGCCCTTTGTCTTCGCTTTCTTTCTATACAAGATCTGAAATCTTGTATATGGTAGATAAATACTTTCTCAATAAAGTCTGCATATGAAGATTTCTTTTCCCTTTAACAATTCCAGTCTTGAACAAAGGGTTCCAAGCCATTCTTTTGCACTAGAACCTGAAGCCAAATTACAATTTTCTGTCATGGAAGCTGATAGGACTTAAGTGCAGTGCAGTCTTAACATCAATGCACCGAGGAGCCCGTGTCTTCATTGCTGCATTTACAAAGACCTGTCAAGTCCTGGCAACAAAATTCATGACATAAAGTTAAAAACTCAAACATATACTAAAATCCAATCTAAAAGTAAAGGATCTGTTGAGTTACTGATTGAGAAATTAAGAGATGTTTCCAGGATACTTGTAAGGATGTACAAATTATGCATGGCTCCTTTATAGTCTCATTCAGAGGAAAACATACACAGGAGTCTCTAAGCTTGAAAGCACTAAATAGAAAACTGAGAAAACAGGGTGCAATTTTCCTGCTTTAAGGCCTCCATAACAATCTCTTAAAATCTACATCTGTGAATTCCCTGACCAAGGAAAACAGGAGGATAGTGTGAAAATTTGAAAAAAGAAAGGCTAATTTTCTCAGCTGAGCCAATAATCATACATGTATGTCACATGTATCAATGCCATACCTTGCAGAAACATTTCAGTGGTTGGCAAGAAAGATCCACAATTTTACAAGAGCTTTTAGTTAACATTGACTCTCAGCAACAGAGAGAAGATGAATACACTGAGGATAAAAGGTGCACCTCCAGTAAAAAGACTCATGTAAGTATAAATAAAACCCTCTTCTACTTTTATGGAATATTCTGCCATCTGACTGATTGGAATAAAAATATCATTGTAGTCCCTGAGATCATCATCTGCAGACTTATGTAACAGCAGAAACTGTTTTTCAGGAAAAATATTAATTGCAGCCTATTATTAGCCTTGAAAACATTCTTCAGTGTTATGAGTCATGGTTCTTGTCATCAAGTTCAATGCCATTGAAATGTATTTCCTAAGAGCAACACCCTTAACTCTTCTCAACACAGTGGTTGTGTTAGCATGGTTAAATGCTGGCTCTCCAACATTCTGTTATGAAATAAAATGGGTACATGTGGAAGGACTTGGATGGCATCGCATATATTTGGACTTCTGAAGTGGAGGGCTGATGGTGCCATAGCAACAAAGCCTTTGGACTGTTTAAATTTGAAAGCACCATAGTTAAACTCCCTGTTGTGATAGAAAACAGCTGTATTGGTAGCCTGGGGTCACCCTATTTTTGCAACTACAGTTGTTTGCAGTATGACCCATATTTATGATATTAGGGGCTGCATTTCTCTAGAGTTTTACAGGCAGACTTGTGCCTCTCGTCCTTCCTCCCACCTGACCAAGAATGTTGTCAACACCAGATTTTCAGAAGATAGAGCTCCCTCTAAATGTATTTATGTACATAGATACCAAAGCCATGACTGAAGCTGGATGTTTCAATAGAAACATTGTCTTGATGCTGCCCTTATTTGATTGTAAAGTATAATCCTTGGACTTGAAAATAAGCATATTCATATTTTGGTATCTTACTTTATGTATTTATATGCATATATTGCATCCTCAATCACAAACTTGGGACAGTAAAATAAGCCTTTTGCCAAACACATGTATCTGATACTTCTGTTCTTTCTGAACTTAGCAGAGTCTGGTTTAGGAGATGGCCTCTCTGCTTGAAAATTGTGATGCTTGAAAGTTTGTTGATGAGATATTTTTAATTTCTGTCTTTTCTGGCATTAGTGTTTACAATATGATGCTTCAGATTTTTTGGGTTTTTTTCACAATTCTGGAAGCAGTAATTATATTTATCAAATACTGATCTTTTTTCATACACTCAAGTTTTACACCTATTACAGTTATCTACCTCATTGCAAATAGCAATATGAAATTATGTATCAATTTTTTACCCTTTTAATGTATTGAGTTTTCAGCTCTTGGATTACATCTCTCCATTTCTCAACTATTAGTACTTTACCAAGTAATTCCATATTTTCTCTATCTGCAGCTGTTGCTACTCTGAACTTGGTTCTCCCTGCTCTCAGGCTGCTTATTTCACTCTGGTGGAGTTAAAGGTAGATTATATTTTAATCTACCTATTTTCAGGTATTTTTATGTAGAGTAATTGCATTGGGTATCTTTGAGCTGAAGGAGAATCCGTTGTTCTGGTGTATTATGCAGCCCCACTGTAATTTGCAACTGTTCACAGCCAGAAATAGTGTATTACAAAAGAGCAGCTGCCTATTAAAATATTTCTGGTGGGAATCCATTAGTGAAAATTTATGTTCCATTAGTAAAATCCGTTATGTAGCCAACATAGCTTTCTACTGAGTGCTGGATGAACACTCTTCTCCATCCCCACCTTGCAATTGGCTCACAAGTCATAGCAGAGCTTCCGACCACTGCTACCCCAGGGAAATAAAATGGGAGTATTTTTGGATATAAAGTCACTGCTACAAAGCAGAAGCTTTCCTGTGGAGTGAAATTATCCATATAGATACAGGAACACAATTAAAGTTACACTGATACTTTTGATAGGGCGCAACAGTTTCTGCAGGTATTTTCTCTCATGATTTGGAAAATCTCTTTTCAGCCTAATATATGTTCCTTCAAAAGCACTTCAAGTCAAAATAAAAACAAGCTTAAAAGCACATAAAGGTTTACAATAAGACTAAAAATAACTCACTGTCAGGAAAATAATTAAGGTAACATAGATTAAAAACTTTCCCAGAGGAAACACTCCTTAAACAAGTTTATTAATTTTTTTTAAGTGTGTGAAACACAACCTCACTATCACACAAGCTGTTATATCTCTTGGTACCCCAGGGAATGAGATGGGTTGACAGTGGGTATGGCATCCACATGTAATCCTGAATACAGGCATCTCACAGGAACACTTACCCACTGGCTCACCTTACTGGGGATTTTTATATCAGTTCTGGCTCTGAAACTCTCCTGGTATTTGGGGACCACTGGGTATCCAGGCTGCTGCATTTTCCCTCTGCAACACCAAAGGTTCCTTGACCGGGTGCAATAGTGTGGAAAATAGATTATGACTCTCAATCCTCACTTGTATTTTTAAAAATAAACTCCTTTTTATCTTGTGACCAGAGGCTAGCACAGGCTGTTCTACTGCTCTCCATAAATTTCCATTGCCTCTGAAAACTAACCACCTTTGGAGCTCCTAATATATCATCATCATCATCATTACCTTTGCCTTTGGTAAATTTGTCTAAAATGTCTTTCCAGAGAACTAAATTGCAGCATAGCAGGGGAGATGAGAAATTGCTATTCACAAGTTACTGTCTTGCAAAGGTTAGCTTATAAAAATGTATGCTGACTTAGGAAATGTTCTTCATTGCCATTTTGGGGATGAAGATTCAGTTACATTAAGATTTCTTAAGATTAAGAGGCTGTCCTCACACATATGTAAATAAGAGGAATTGCTGAGCTCTGAAAAAAATCACTTAGCTTTGCTTGCAAATTTTTGGGAAACTATAAGGGCTATGAAGATAGAAAAATTGCTTAAAATACTTCCATTTGTTTTACAAAATGTTACTTTTCAGTACTTCCTCCAAGGCATCTCCCAAGGATAGTCAAGACACAGCAGAAGAAACTAGTCAAGTGTCAGTTATTGGTTGACAAGGTAATTTGGAAAAATTGGATACCCAAGATCTATGTAGATATCTTGTCCTCATCAGTGGCTGTTTTTCCATGGACTACACAGGATTATATTATTAATAATAATAATAATCCTTAATAAAGGATTGTGGCAGCAGGTAGCACTGAGATCCTTACTTGGCCAGGTTTTACAGTTTTCTGACAACACACTCTTTTTCAAAAGATAAAAATCTAGTAGAAAAGAATCTTTGTAAATTCATAAATTATTAAGTTGTCTGAAGTTGTATGGGTGTATTCAGGTGTTATGGAAGTCATTAACATGTTACAATGATGAAGAAAATATCAGGAGTTAATCTGGTAATATAGGATTTACACATGATGACAACATGTTCCTACTATTTACTTTGATTTAAAATTTTTATGTGAAGCTGCGCATCCCTAGAAATTTATATGCAAATTAGTGCCTCTTAACTCTTCCTCCCATATGAACCAGAGCATTAACTGCACCACATTTTCAGTAAGGGGAGCTCCATATCTGTGCTTACATGTGCAAATCCCAAGGCTGTCCTTGCAGCTGAATGTTTTGGTTTCTGTTATTTGCATGAAAATTGTTGTTACTAAGGGTAAAAACATAAGTATGCTTTGTACCAAATTATAGGCCTCTGTTTCCTGGAATGATTAGTGCACATGAATTAATATAATATAAATAATATATTTCCTGATCTGTTGTCTCCTTTAGGCTCATAAAAATGGTAAAAATTTACTCCATATTTGGGAGACTAAAACACCCAAACATCATGTTCTGGCTGAAAACATTGCTGCATCATTGCAGTTCCTGAGCCACCAAAGACATGTTGGATTGTCCAGGCATCTAAAGTGGAATTGTCCCATAAGATCTCACATTGCCCTTTTGTTGGCTAAGCATGTGAAGAAGTGAAGAAGTGCATGTTCTTCTCAAAGAACTGCTGTAAATTATCTTCCTGGTTACAAGGCAACAAAAGGGAAAGAACACGCTTTGCAGACAAACATGTTTGAGGCACAGCACTTCCTTAAGCAGACCAGTTTGTATAAGAACTTACACTTTGCTCTTATTTCTTCTTGAGCATAAAATCTTGTGCCAGAGGTTTGCAGGGTCAGAGCAGCATGTACATATTTTTTTCTTAAAGTTATGAATTTGGTCGTAATAGTCAGTGATATTCTTAGCTCTTTTTTAGGGCTCTAATTTCCAAGGGCTGCTTTTATACTCACTTCATTTACACAATATTTCAGCTGTTAAAAAGTTATCTCATTCCATTGGATACAGGAGAAGAAAAAGGAGGCTAATTTCCATGGCTACATTTAACCTGTGTGAATAGCACTTAATTTTTCAGTAGGGTTTTTTTTCTAACATTTCCATTAAATGAACTATTCTAAATAATGAAAATTATTCTGACAAAGGGAGCCACAAGACCAAGCATAGAGTGTCTGGTATCTGTTCCACTTTATCTTGCATGCTGTCATCAGAGGATAAATTTATAAACAAAGAGTTTCCAGGACATCTTCCAGATTTGTGAAGAACAACATTATCTCCTTAGTCTCCATCTTTCCTCTGTGTCATATGTTCTGTAGCTTGGGAATACTGTACATTGTCTACTGCAGTCATATGTTTTAGATCATGAATGATCTAAAATTTATGAAAGTGGAATTTTGCATTGTGGCAATTCTCACCTTTTACCAATCTTTCCTAAGCACAGAGAAATGCAGAGCCTGAATGGAGGTCCTTCTGAAAACACTGCTCCCAGTGGCAGACGATAGAGCCATCTATTGATTGGGGGATACAGTAATGCCTCCCTTCTGACACTCACAATGCTTTAAAAACTTATGTTCCACCTTCTGAACACCAGCATTGCTCACAAGCTCTTATTTTGGTAAGTGCTATACTTCACACATACATTCTTGAGAAGGAAAAGACCTAATTCCCACAGCTCCCAAGTGTGATTCTTTCAGCTATTAAGCACTGAGATCTAGAAAGCCTGCACAGGACTTTCTTCCAAATGTTAGGTAATGACTTTGGTCCTCCCTAGTATATAATTTAGTAGCTACCTAACAAAAATATAGAGGTAATGTAATAAATTGCAAAATACACAATAGAACTGTCTGCTCCAAAATGCTTTATTTATTAAAAATATACAAACAATATATTTTACACATCTGCAGACTTTATGTTACCATGGTTAAAGTGGAAATACTTTATTACCAATAGTTTAAAAAGGCTGTACACAAGGCCATGATGAACCCAAAAATAGAAATCGCTGGAGAAAATCACAGATGAACGCAAACAGAATCATTGCACAGTAACAGCTAGCAGACACATTATTTGATATATTTCATATGAAGATAAGTAGTCCTCAGTTTTTGAATAGAAAAAAAAAAAAAAAGAAAAAAAAAGACACGAAAAGAAAACATGCTTTACCAACCCAGTGTGCTGTGACACCTGCGCATGCGCAGCGGCGGTCCCGGCGAAGGCAGCGGGAGCGCGCGCCAGCCCCGCTGGGGGGCGCTCAATGACCGCGCGTGCAGCGAGCGCCGGGCGCGCCCCGCTCCGGGGCCTTCCCAATTCTGCCCCGCAGCTGGCTGCTCTCCATCAGCCTGGCCTTTACAGCCGCAAGGGCAGCACTGTGTGCTGCTGGCGCAATTGGATGGCAGGATGGGGACAGCAGCTGTGACAGAACAAGGCACTGCTCCAGCAGCGATCAGCACTTTGCTCATGACTGTCCATCTCTCATATCAGAGCCTGACCTTTACTTCATCCTTTTGTTTTGTGATAACAAGCCAGAATAAATCAACCTGTCAAACCTTCACAAAGAAGCTCTAGTGCAGCTGTTGACCAAACCTAGTGTAATATGCAGTGCTCACCATACAGAAACACAGAAAAGCAAACTTGGCATCTGTTAGCATGTAATAGTGCAGCCTCACAAATGCCAATCTTTCAAGACTTATGTGCATTCCTCAGGACTCAAACCTAGCCTTTTCACAAACACTAATCTTAAAAAACTTCCTTTAAATATTTCTCATTTTTTGTGACATGAACTTGTTTGATCTAGTCTTTTAACAAACACTAATCCTAAAAACACTTTCTTGAAATGTTTCTCACTTTTTTTGTGAAGTGAACTTGAAGTGAACCAAATATCTGAAAAAACCCTCACAGGAACTTACTGCTTATGATTTTGCCTGCTAAAGCATGGTGTCAGCATAGACCTTTGTTTTCCACTTGTATGTTTAGAAACATCGTGTGGGAACATGGAATTGGCTGCAAGAAGTCACACTGAGGACCCATCCAGTCCTGCCGTGGCCAGCATCACTTTTTAATGGAGCACCCAAATACTGATGGCAAATGCTTGCAGTTCCTAGCAGCCTGGAGCTCAGGCACTCACACGGAGGTGATGTTTGTGCTTCATTGCTTTAGGTATCTCTTTTGCTTATTTGGTGGGGGTACAAATAATGAACTTGTTTTATTTCCATTTTCTCAGCATGCATACGATTTGCCTTTGGACACTCTGTGTGGCAATATGTTACACATTTAAGTACACATTGCTTGAAAAGGGATCTATTTCTGTTTGTTTTGAACAAAAAGAATATTGCTGGATGTAAGTATGTGTTAGACACAAGGAGAGGAGTTTGACAGTTTTAAATCAGATGGGAGGGCTGCCTAACCAAACAGACCTACGCGTGCTATTTGCATCATATATAAAAGGAGTCACAATTATTTTTATATCTTCTCTGAAGTCAGGTGATTACAGTATCTATAAGGCTTGGCTACAAAGCCTATGACCTTCAGAACCAAACTAGCACAATGTTTATCCAGGCATAAAGATGCTGTGAGTATAAAGCTCATTATTTCAGGCCTTTCCAGACTGAGAGAAAAGTGTTATATTCATAATGACACATGGGAAGTATGGTGATATAAAGCACTGAGGTGAGATTTTTTGCCATGCTTGAGTCATCTTACAGGATCTTTAAATGTGAAGATAGTTTTACACCTACCCAGTTCTGAGGCTGTCTGTGCCTGAGGAGCTCTGCCTGTTAACTTGCACTGTTTAAAACTCTCTGAGGCACTCACAGGGTCACAACCCTGCCTTGTATCATCTCCTCCTTCTAAAACTTTTTCTATGATACAAAATACATGTTGTATATTTGAAGTCAGCAAAAGGTTCAACCTCTTTGAACTGACTCTAGACTAAATCCATCAAGAAGCTCTGTGGTTCCTCCTTTTGACAGCTTAGATCTTAGTGTATTGCTTCCTCTAGTAGCAAATACCTCTAGGGTAATTATGAGTGAACCTGCACCCTTAAATGGATAGGAAAAAGAACTTTTCTTTGGAAAACAATTTAAAGACCTGTGGTTGAAAGCTTTTTTTATAGAAAATACAATTAAAATCTAATGATAAAGGCCTGGAAGTTTCTTACATTTATTCACATGTGTCATTTTTAGCAAGTGAAAAATGGGCCTTGGCATTTTCCCATCCTAAGGTTAGTTAGGTGCAAACCTAGAGTTTAAAATTAATTTTGAATAAATCTGTAAACAAAACTAACTGGACCACATTCCTTCCAGCTGAACCTATGTGAAGCCTATTGAATTATGTTAACAAGGAAAAAATTTGACCTATCTTGTTTGCAAAATGTTGCGCAAATACAACAAATACATTGAGTAAACGGTTCCAGAAAGAGTGCAGAATCATCATCTAAAATATGTTCTAGGAAACATAAGGGTAGATAGTGAGCTGAAGACTTGCATCATGGAAAAAAAAAGCTAAATAAGGATTCAAATCTGTTCTAACAAATTTAGCCTTGCTGCTCTTATTTCTTTCTCTATTTAATTTAGAACAGAAGAAAAATCTATTTATCAATCAGACAGAACCAAATTCACCTCTGGTTTAACTCAGCTGGATTTAAGATCAAGACTGAATCAATATTTTGATTGCCAGAGGATAACACAGAGTGGGCATGGGTAAAGTGCAGGATACAATTCTATTTACATATATTGAGTATCCAAAACCAGTAAGTGTACTTAGTGTTCAATCCAGGGATGAAAATACTTCAGTATTTACTTCACAGGAGACTTGGTCTACTGGACTCACAGATATCCTGTTCCTGTCCTCAGCTTCTGTGTGGTACTACATCCCCTGGCAGGAGTTTCTTCTCAGGCCCTGCAAAGCCTGGTAAACTGGTGTTGGTATCAAAATCTGCTTTTTGCTGATGAGCAACTGAGCCCTGGGGACCACTGTAATGGAAGAGTTCTGAGAGGGTGAACCAGTCAACACTTCAAGAAGGCATCTGTTTATGCTCAGCTTTTAGGCAAACCTCCTGTTAGCAAACAAAAATCAGGCAATGTTTAAACATACAGATCTAAACACAAAGCCTTAGATCTACAATACTGTGACACTGCTGCTGCACTGTGGTTTCTGATGGTTACATCATTTAACAATTCTCAGCCTCCAAGGCAGTGGGGGCTGAGTTTGACAGCTCTCCAAGGGAAACCAGAACTGAAGGAGGCATACTCTCCCTTCCCCAGTCTCCACTGTGTGTCACTTCTGTTTACACATAGTTTTCACGTGGATCAGGACCAGTCTGGTCCAAAGGTGTGCTTCCTCTTTCTCTAGGTCAGAGCCAGTCTGTTCTGCCAGACAGATTTTACACTTTTCTGTGTGCAGGTCCAGTCCAGCCTCTCCAGGTGGGTGTTTTGCTGACTGCATGCTGACCATCTGATTCAGGTCTTTGCAGTCTGGGTACAATTATCTCAGCTCTACTATTTTTGTGTAACCATGCTGAGCAAACAGGTATTACACAATATTTCACCTCCTAAGTCAAACAGTCTTGTGATATGTCTGGGTACAAGGCAAGCAGGACGCCTCATGTTTCTGCTTTAACTCAAGCAGACTTGTAGCATATTTGGGTACAGCACAAACAAAATATATTTCTCAAAAAGGTCTTCTCACTGCAAAATTTTCCCTACTGACTCTTGCTTCCTGACATTCTGGAGGTAAACTAGGCCATCCTGCAACTGAGCACAGCATAACTTTCCTTTTTTTTTGTCAAATCACCTTTTACTCAGCATGGAGCTACTCACTGACTCATCTGAGAACACCCTCTACTCCTCCTCTACCTGAGCCACTGTAAGCTGCCTTCTCCTACCAGTTAAAAGATAAATGTGCATGTAAATATTGAGTTTTCTATAAAAAGGAACAGGTCATTCATATGCATAAATGTTAAGATGATGATTGTGCACTTCTCTGACTTGCAACTTGGTAGCAGTAATGATTACTTGTTTAATGAGGGCTGGATACAAAAACTAGAGGGAATTTATAATCTCCTGTTCTTCAACTGTGAACCACAGCAGATGGTTTCAGTCTATGCAGATTAAGAGCACAGTAACACATTTTGTATTTCCATAATAAACAAGAATAACTTAACACCAATTACAGTTAGATTGTGCAAAATAGGAAAGACAGCATTCCAAGCAGTGAACATCTACTGATTTGAGCAGATTTTGAGATAATAAATATTACATTTGGCAGTTTAGAATCATCCACACCACAAATGGAGGAGAAACTGTGAGAGAGAAGAATACATCTGCCAAAACTGGGATTTGGTTCTCCTTTCCTTTACATCACTCTTCCAGTGAGGTCTTTACAGTAATTTCCAATATAGCTTTTTTATTTTGGAACTGGTTTGGCCACTTTAACAGTTCCCCTGAGTTGCCCTCCCTTACATCCTATGTTGTCTCCAGGAGGTTAAATCAAAGCATAAACAGGAGAGGACAGATGGGGAAGTGCAAGAAAATGACACATCAGTACCCATCAGTGTGTCTGCTATCAGTTCCAGCAGTCTTAAGTGTTGTCATCAGAGCAAAGAAGAACTTTAACAAGGAATTTAAAGGTTGTATTAGATATTCATACACATATTAGATATTCATAAATTTCTTCCTAGTGGGCAGCACAGGGCAAACATGAAACAATTGGGCAATGCTTATTGTAACAGATTTTCCACAAACCACCCAAACCAGACCTGCACAAGGGCCTGCCCAGGAAATCCCATGCACTTGGTTTTTGTTCATGACTCGCCATTGTGCAGCCCAGGTGGCTGAATTGATGCCAAACATGAGCTGGCAATTCAAAGCTGGGTGATCTCTTGTCTCTGCACAAGGACAGTGTCCAGGATGGAGAGGGAATTGTCTGGATGACAGCACTGCAGCAAAGACAGGCATTTCTGCTGAGTGAGTGCCAAGGCAGGTCCTTGCTTATCTTTGAGGAGTGATTGGCAGCAAGCATTGTGCAGATTGAACTATGGATTTAGTCAGGAAGGGTCCAGAATGCAAAATGATACCTGGTGTCTTTGCTGGTCCCATAGTTCATGATGTCACCCACTTTCTGACACAAAATAGATATTGTACAATTGAATCAAAATAATTACAGGGGTTAAATAGAAGAAACTATTCCAAATGCAGCTTGTCTTGAAAGAAAAGGTAATCCTTTGGAGAATAAAGGAAAGTCAGAACTTCCCCATATTTTGTGGCCAAATTTAGGGAAAGTGTTTGCAGCAAAATTCTGAAGGGCTGTGAATGGGGAAAGATTGAAATCACTAGGACATTTGTCCAGAAGGGAGAAAAGAATGTGAGAGTGACAGAAATACATAATAGACTTAGAAGTCAGCAAAGCACAAGGGCAGAAGCTGTATTAAAGTGGGAATTTTTTTGATGAAACCCCAGATAGGAATTTTATGCTGAGAGATGTAAAGAGAAAGGATGATAAAGCACTAAACAGGAAAGGCAGGTGAGTTTTTAAGATTTTGAGATAGGAGGGGTTAAATCATGCCTGGATCTATGAAGAAGACAACCCAAGGAAGAGTAACTAGAAGGACTGACGATGATCAAAGACAGTGTGATGAGTGGGAAACAGAAACAAAAAGAAAGGATAAAATGAAGTTCTTAGGAACATGGTCAGAAGAGGAAGACAAATGGGAAATTTGAAGTCTCACTCTCAATTGTGGCAGGAGTAGCACACTGCAAACATGTAAGGGCATAAGTGGTTTTGGGTCTGGAGCTCTCCTCTGTCTCTTCTCCGGCTCTGCAGCAAGAGCACGTATCAATGTGTCAGTTTTCATGAGAAGCTGGGCCCAGGCTCTGGCAGTCACACTGTTGGCACCCAGGCTGGGTGCTGGGTCCCAGAAAGGTGTGAGTGTGTAGGGAACACAGCTGTGGGAGGCTCCCATGGTGCAAGCAGGATCTGTGCACCAGGATGCTCCTGTCAGCTTGGCAGCGATTTGTTTCACCACAGGTATCAGAAGTGCGGAACAGCTGGAATCTAACACATCACTGAGGTATCAAATCAGTCCGTCTGCTCCCAACACACTTAATTACTCTTTGGATATAAGACAAACTTAATTCCTGTGTTTGTAATTATTATCCATAGAGCTGTGAAGGTAGCTGTGAGTAGGAATGCATGTTTTGGTTTACACCAGGTAAAATAGATTCCTTCCCTGAGGATCCACTTTGATGCAAGGGAAAGGCAGATCTGACCTGGTGATAGCCAGAGCTATGCCAACAGAAGCATAAAGTCCTGCCAGGACCATCCAAGGTGAACAGATCAAAGATTAAAGAACAAATTAAAACCAGCTTCTGGTCATCTAGGATGGTGTCTATGTAATCACTCAGGAGAAAAAGTTTCTATAATACAGCATAATTATTATAATAGACAGCATTTCAGACAAGGAGGGCAGAAACTTACTGTGCCCTAGGATACCTGACAGAATGAGCAGCATTTGTTTTTAGATAAGATACTAATGCATTAGAAAGTCAGTGCCCTAGAAGTCTTACTAGGCAAAGTAAAACCATCCCTTTAAACTGCATAATAATAACAACTGCATAATAATAATCTGACCAGAAGTCAAATTAATTCCTGGTAGAATTTTGCTGCCTTTAGGGGCAAAAGGAAGATGTGTCTCCTTTCATGCACACATTCATTGTGTTGCATTTTTTTGTTACTATTTTTTGTAACCTCAACCCCAAGAGGTGTAATGCATTTTAATTTCTCTTTAAGTAGGTCACTGGTTTTCCTTTTCTGCACTGCCCTCTTTCTAAAACAACTTGTAGTCTAAATCTTTATTTATTCTTTTTAAAATAGGGGGGGGGGGCAGGGAAAAAGAAACAGAAATTTCAAATCTATTTTGGCAATTCTATTGAATTTGACTTTAACCTCACCCACTCAATACCCACCAGGCTGTTCTCAAGTTCTAGCTTTTCCATCTGCTAGTCCTACATGGAGAAGGATTTGGGGAAGAAGGCATCCCAGAAAGATTAATCTGCATACTGCAGAAAAGAGGAAATTTGTTCTTGAAGACCATGACAAAGCAATGCAACCTGTTACTAAAGCTGTGACCATTCTGGTCATGCAGGGTTTTTGTAAAAAGACGTTGTGTTACTGACCACCAGGAGTTGAAAAGAAAACTGCCTAAAACTCCATCCAATTATGGTTTTCCCATATTTGTCTCCACTGAAAATTACATTTAATTCTTCTCCCATCTCCCAGATACCTTTCAGAACTTGGTAATACAATAACTCACAAAACATCAAAACAATCATTTACCCAGTATGAGGTGGGGAGAGACCTCAGAGAGGGACTGACAAGAATTAGAGTACATGCGGGGAGTAGCTGTCTACAGGAGGGTTCATCTGGATTGCTTGCCTGAGAGGTGGAGAGAGATTGCCTCAGTAAATTCTGAGTGTGGGATGCTACAGGCTGTAACCTCACTGGTTGCATTTGGTCAGCATCCTGAAGCCCAGATTACAAATCCAGGGCCATGCCACAGGGATTACTGTGCTGCTTGGAGCCTGTGGAAGCAACATTCAGACTCCTATCTCTGCCAACACAAGATGTGAGGTTCACAGGCACTGTGGGAGGAAGATATAAATAATAAATGAGCTATATAATGACAGCTAGCTGTACCTAATTATAGTTCTAGTTGCCCTTTTGAATAAAGAAAGTTCAAAGCTGCTGCAAAAAGAGGCTGATACCTTTTCTGAATGGTGTTTGAACTTCAGAGATTATTAACATGAAAAAGTGAGGAGATGCCAATGGAAGCCACACCAGCCTGTCATAGCCTCGTTGAAGAGAGAAGCAATGTCTCTAACACCAGTTTATTTACACATCAAAACATTCTTCATCTCAAATTAATATTTAGCCTGAATACAGAAGCAATTCAAGAATTAAAATTAAATTGTGTACATTATCTGGAAGATGTTCTTCCTTACAGATTTTGCTGACTTGGGAGATTAATTTAGGAAAGTAGCTCTGCAGGCTCTGTAGAAAGGGAGCACAGGGGTCAGCTAACTCCAGAAAGAGTGCAGGTCCCCAGCCAGGGCATTTAAGTATCTAATGCTAAGTCTGTGAATGTATTTACCTCCTCATTCCACTCTATTCATTCAGAAGAATTTGTTCCTAGTGCCCTTCCTATGCTGCAAATCAGGGATTATGAATGTCTGATGACTATTAATTGAATTTCTCTCAGATTAGGAGAAAAACAGAGCCCATGGAATAGGATGCCCACGGAATGGTGGGCTTGTGTTCTTTTCCAGCTCTTGGTGACTTCTTGTGGCTTACTGGGGGTCAGTACACATTTTCCTCACATTTTTCTATCTGAAAAATAAATTCAATAATTCCTAATCACATTCTAAAAGAAATCTTCATCTTTGGGTAACAAAGTTGTAATTACATACTATGATTATTTTGTTCCCAGCACAACTATCTACCTACATTTAAGTTATCATTACATATTTCTAAATAATCTGAGTAGTATCTTAAATTAGGATTATTTTTAAACTTTGAGTGCATTTACACTTTCATACATAATATGAGATGTACTTTCACATAAAAGTTAAACTACTACAGTATATTGAAACAACTGCATTTGTAGAAAGTCCAAATACAATTTCAAAGGACTTGTAAAATGCACAATGCCTTTGGGCAAATAGTTAACAAAAGTAATTGTGGGTTGTTTTGATTCCATGTTCTATGTCCCTTCGCATTTTCTTTTCAGTCTCTTGTAGTTATTTCTCTAAAGAAGAATTTTCTGTGGAAGTGGTTCCATGTGCAATCTCTCCACTGCCCATACAGTCATCTTTTGTTGGAAAAAGCTCTTCTGTGATGCTAATAAATACCCATTTTAATTTTTACCGTTCATGGGTGAGTGTGTTAAGCAAGCAGGCACTTTGCCTCTAGAAATGGGTCTCAGGTTATATTTTACACTAATTTTTCTCTTAGTACATGTCATTTTTTGATTAACTAAAGCTAACCTATCAAAAGGATAAAAACATTTATTAGTCTGAAACACTCCTGGGTATACAGGTTGGTTTTCTGTACAGCACTGCAACATGAATATTGCAACTGAGAATGTTTTGTTTTCCAATGTTTTATGGTCTTAATTATTTAATATGACCTCTTGTGTTTGTCCCCTGTGTTTTTTACACTTCCTAAAATAGATCTCTGTACTGGTTAAATACAAACATACTAACGTATTAAAAAAAAATTTTTTTTGAAAGACCAGAGAGATCTTAATAGCCTTTATTTTTTCTCTTTACATACATGACACCAGAGCTATTTAAAGGTATTTTAATGGGATAAAAAGCCTCTGATACCATCTGATAGATTTCAGGTTCTCTCCAGAGGACTTGCTTTCAAAATAATCTCTTCTAATGGCTTGCCAACATTCACAGTCCCCACACTGCAAATTACATGCTATTTATATTACTTAATGCTAGAGCATGTATTTGTGGATGCCCCATCCCTGGAGGTGTTCCAGGCCAGGTTGGATGGGACTCTGAGCAACCTGGCCTAGTGAAAGGTGTTCCTGCTCATTGAAGGGGGGGTTAGAACTAGCTGATCTTTAACGTCTCTTCTAACTGTGCTATGATTCTATGATTCAAAAATAATAAAAATCTAACATTTTCATGTATGATTGGTTAATATTACTTGTACTGCTGTGGCTGAAAGTACTACTTTTGAATGTCAGAAAATATACAGTGAATGCCTGTAAATGTGTACATGAATAATGGGTTAAAGATTAATGAAAGCTGATTTGTTTATTTTTGTATTTCAAAATGGAGAGTAATGTAACAGCCATTAAATATCCCTACTATTATTTACATATAAGTCCAAAGCCTGAAAGCAATTATTGGGCATAATGCATACTAATAAAGAAATCAAATGGCACAGAAATTAATTATTTGATTGCAAGTGAAAAAATGAGGTTTATGAACAAGGAAACAGTGAAAACAAATCAATGAAATACCAAATACTGTAGCAGTACTTAAATTAAAAATGCTGATAGTATCTGCCAGCATTGTGGAAATCATGAATAAGTAGCAGGAACACAACCACTACAGTGAACCCAAATGTGAAGGGCAGTAATCTAATCAGAGCTAGTACCACATCGTGCCTGATCCCCAGTGCAAATGAAAAGTATTCTGTTAAAAGGACTTTAATTACACTAACAGCTCCCAAGTATACCTGTGCACATATGTTCATATCCCTGTAGGTATACATACAATTATCTGAAAGAGCAATAAATATCCTAAAATATCCTGATACATGCAATGTTTCCTGTTTTGGGTTTTCCCTAGAGCTATCTGTGTGATGTACTGTGGCACTTGTCTCCTCATACACCAGATTTCTTTTCAGGAAACCTTTCTTTGTTCAGGTGCACTTACACAGGCATGGCCACCATGGCTCTCACTGACCTGGCCTTTTGTCCCAACAAATGCCCTGATGGATCATTTTGACAGTAAAAATTCATGCCATAATCATGAAATCTTTTGAATACAATTCAGTTTGCTGTAGTGTAGCTAACCGTGCCTTTTTGAAAGTTTCTGCAAAATAAAAGAGGGTCTCTCAACATAAGTAAGCAGATGAAAAAGAAAGTTAGTGCTTTGGATAAAGGAAAACATTGTAAGGGAAGCTGAATTTTTGTTCTCCTGTGTACTTATTAAATGTAATTGTTTCTCACAGTGTAAACTTTCAAATAATCAGAGTTTTAGTAAAAAAATAAAATATGCATGGATAGATTTTCAGTGTGAAATTAATGAAATTAAGAAGGCTGCCCCACTGAAAGCCAGGGTAGATGAGAGGGTGGGGACTGCAGGGGAGATTCCTCCTCAGAGAGAAGGATGACATGGTAAGAGATGTTTGCCAATCTGGAATGCTGAGTACTCACTGGAATAAAAGACTTGCTTCTTGGCTGCTGTTCGAAAAATGTGCATTTATTTGACAATGGAAAGGGTACATTTGTGCTCCTCATCACAAGACCTGAATGATCAAGGCTCTGCACGAGGATGGACCTATGAACCACGTTCCTAAGAACCAGCTGCACCTAAGGAAGAGCCTGTTTCTCCCATCTAGCACTGATACATTGTGGATGCCCCATTCCCAGCAGTGCTCCAGCCCAGCTGGATGGGGCTCTGAGCAGCCTGGCCTAGTGGAAGATGTCCCTGCCCATGGCAGGGATTAGAACCCGATGATGTTTATGTTCCCTTCCAACACAAACCATTCTGTGATCCTCAGTTCCAACATCTGTACTGTATTAACTGGATTATGGTGTCATGCGATGTGAAAATGCGTATTTTATGATTGGCTTTTTGTAAATATTAAAATTATTATTATATGTGTCATATTAAAAAGTTATGCTGTATTAATTATTTTAAGTAGTGTGTTAAATATAGTTTTAGGTTATAACAATGTTAAAATAGAAACTATGTATGTGGGATATTTTTTTAAGAAAGGACTGAGGTACTTGCACCAGATAGCAGCCACAGGACACCTAAATCTTTCAGAGGAAGAGAATTTATTGCCTCTTATCAGAAGAAACCAACTTCTCCCCGGCTCGCTCAGTTCTGAAGATGCCGTCAGGATTAAGAGGAGGAAGTTGACACTGACCAGACAGAATCCTGTGTTTGAATGGAATTTATGCATTATGTATGAGGTGTATGAATATTCCACAGGCTATTGTTTTTAAAGGTTAATCCTCTGTTCACGTGTGTTTTTTTCTGGGCTTATTTTGCCCAGAAAAAGGTACCTGGACCATCCATAACTCTTTGTTCTTATTGTCTCGTATTGTCCTAAATACTAATTGTCCAAATTATTATTACTCTAATTATATTTCTATTCTTAGAAACATTTTATTACTATTAAACTTTTAAAATTTTAAAAACAAGTGATTGGCGTTTTTCACACAAGGATGGACCTGTAAACCTTGTTGTGAGGAACCAGCTGCACCTAAGGAAGAGCCTGTTACTCCCATCTAGCCCAGCTAAATTGTGGATGCCCCATTCCCAGCAGTGCTCCAGCCCAGCTGGATGTGGCTCTGAGCAGCCTGGCCTAGTGGGAGGTGTCCCTGCCCATGGCAGGGGCTGGAACCAGATGATGTTTAAATTCCCTTCCAACACAAACCATTCTGTGATTCTGTGATCCTCAGTTCCAGCATTTGTACTGAATTACCTGGATTACGGTGTCATACGAGAACGCTTATCAGAAGCCAAAAATACAATGAATGTTTATTGTTTCTCCTAAAGGAGGACAAAACATAGGTGCGAGCCCTAACAACAAGCGGGTAGGAAGGTGGGAAACACAGGCTGAAAAAAAAACCCTTTTCCGCTGTTACCAGCGTTTGTTTCCGAAGGAATCTGTTTTCTCCACGCCGGTGCGTGCCACAGAGGCTGAAATTCCCGCGGACACCCCAAGGCACCCCAGAGGCCGGGTCACCCGGCGGGCCGGGACAGCCCCGCTGTCCGAGCGGGCACGCGCGCTGCGGGCGCGCCCCAGCGCATGCGCGCTGCGGGTCTCCTTGGCGCGGCTGGGCGGAGGGCGAGCCCGGGCCTCAAGGAGAGGGATCGGGACAAGGAGGAGCAGCAGGAGCTGGGATCGGCGCTGCCGCCATGCTCCTGTGCGCTGCTCTGCGCGCCGCTGCCGCACGCTCGGTAAGGGCTCCCCGCCACCGCCGGCCGGGAGCGGGAGAGGCCGCGGGACAGCGGGGAGGCCGCGGCGGGGCCCGGGGGTGGGGCCGTGCCTGGAATCCCAGTCTATGGACCGCGGACCCGCAGTGCCGGCTCTTCTGCAAAGACGGCCTGGTCAGCTCAGTGTTCTAGCAGCGGCTCTCGCAGTGTAATGTCACGGGATGGCTGCAGCCTTTCCCTGCCATATGACCTGTCCCATCCCTGGGAGCGTTCGGGGCCGGGGTGCATGGGACTCTGAGCAGCCTGCTCCAGTGGAAGGTGTCCCCGCCCATGGAACGACATGATCTTTAGGTCCCTTCCACCTTGAAGCATTCTGTGATTTTACTTTAAGAAAGCTCAGAATTGCTCAAGAATCAAGTATTAAAATACACGTAATTTAATATAAAATTATTTTTAATAGAGTAAATACTTGCGTTAAAATTATCAAATCTTACTAATACCGGCCAGAATCTAAAAATCTTGATCTGTTCTGGCATGTTAGAGAGTACAGAGAATAGCTGAACAGAACTTGCATATGGGTCTGTGTTCTGTTCATTCTTCAGGTCTGTGTTTACATTTGCCCTCCTGTGCCAGTTCTCAGCGTTTGGTTCGATTAAGCTGAAGAAACATGCAAATGCTTACTGGAGAAGAACTTCAGTAGCAAATGCTTACTGGAGAAGAAATTCAGTAGCAGTGGTGGTTTCTGCAAGCTTTATAGCAGATAGTATGTAAAGTCAGAAATTGGGAAATTCTTCATGAAATGTTGGATGAGAATTTGTGTTCAAGGCGCTTAAATTAAGCAGTAGCGGAGTTAAAACCTTTAATTTCTACATTGTTTCAACTGGTCAAGGTGGGAGTCGAGAGATTTGCTCTCCTAATAGTACAGGAGAGCCCTTAATAATCTCTTCTAGACTTATTGTAAATTATTAGTGATGGCAGTAGAATTAGTGGCTTCCAGTTAGAATGGCAATCAGACTGGTTGTGGAAGCAGCCACTGGCAGTATGTGCATTATTAACCCTGTACTTTGCTCGTAGGCAAGGCAGATCCGATACTTGCATGGAACAGCTGAGCGCAATGCCTCTGGAGCCTTATTTGTGGTAAATAATCTGCTTTACTCTAAGGGGGATGGGTCAGAAGAGTTTGGCATGTGCTTTTTCAGATCTGCCTAAAAGCTTCTGATGGGCAGAACTTTGCTGTAGAAACCTACTGGTATTTACAAAGAGGGTTTTTTTCAATAGAGCCTTCTATTAGAGTTGTAATGGAGTTTTATTTTAGGCTTTGTTTTAGTTTTTGTCTCTTGTGTTTCTTGCTTTATATAGTGAAAATGCTCTGTAATTTGTATGTGCTTGCAGATGAGACTTTGTTTAAACTTTATTTCATTATAAACCAGTTCTTGTTTCCTTTATTTATTTTAGTTGAGTTTGTAATTGAATCTCATTAAACTTTTTGCAGGTGCGGTTTCTTGCTTTCTGAAATTTGCTGCAGAATTACCCATGGGCTCAGGTCCTAGCTGGGTTTACAGGAGTTGAAAATAATTCAATGAAAATGTCCTGTTGTGTGTGATACAGCAGGTCGTACAATGAGCTGTAATTGAGGCCATTAAGCACTGTCATGAAAGGCATAAACAGTAGTAGTCATTGAAACAACTAAAAAGCCCTTGAATTCGTGTGTCAAGCAGCTGTGTTGTCTGTCTACCTCTGAAGAGAACCTGAAGCATCTCAAGAGAGTGTATATTTTGTGCCATTCTGCTTCATTCAGAGCTTTAGCTGGTCTGCAGTTTAACAGCTGAATATTTTGGCATTTTCCCAACACTTGGTGAAAATCAGCCCTTTACTAGAGTTGACCACTGTTGAAAACAGGTGCTCAGGATTTTTGGACACGTTGTTGTTATTTCCTTTCTGCAGCTGTCTCTACAGCTTCAATCATAAATGAAGTTAATAGGATCTCAGTATATGCTTTGTGTAATTTTCCAGAAATCTGAGCAGGAATTGGTGATTTACAGGGTGAGAGCTGGTGTTCAAGGTATAGAGGAAATGCTGTAGTCTGGCAATTTAGGAAACTTCAAGTGTTGTTGGAGGTTGGTGAAGACAGGCAAAAGATGTCTTTGGCACCCTAATGGCTTTTATGTCTGACATATGAAGCTAGATAGCTTTGTAAATTCAAGATTTCTGTAATTGTTTAAATTATTTGCTGCAGGGAGGCGCCTGATAACAGAGGAAGGCAAGTAGAAAATCTGTGTGCTTTGCAGATGTTTATTTAATAGCATCGTTGATGACTTATTCCACAGCAGAATTTTTGCTAAACGAGCATAAGAACTTGGTTCTTCCTTGTTTTTTTCTCAGTTGTTTTCTAATAAGGTAATATTTGTTCTTCTCTGAAGTAAAAGGTAATGGGAAGAAGACAGTTGGATGTCACTATATGTGTGTGAAATTGTTTGCCCTAACTAAATTCCGAATGGTACTTAAAGTGGGAGATTTCAAGGGAAGCTTGTCCTGCTGGTTTGAGACAAAGGCATTCTTTTCATCAACACCAGGTGTTCATGTACAATCAGAAAATTGGACTCCCCCTGGATTTCTGTAGAGGAAAAAAAAATTTAAGGTCTTTTTTTAATTACAAGCAGAAATGTCAAAAGTTTGTTTAAAAACTGCTTGTGCAGGACTCATGGGAGTAACTCAGACCTGTTGTGGGGGTCCCCTTAGTATGTCAGTTTACACACAAATGTCATGGGTTTGTTTTACAAAGCTTATCGCTGCTGCTTCTTGCACTTTTCATCTGTACATGAGGAAGGTAAATGCATGCAGTGTATTTGTGTTGTAACAGCAGAGGACAGGCTAGCAAGGGCCCTGGTTATCACAAAATCTAGTATTAAAAGGCATTTCTGATTGGCATGCCTGTGCTTCCCTTTGCAAACAGGTTACATGTTAACAGAAACACACAGAAGTCAGTAAGAGAACTTCTGCTGAAATGTTTTGGTATTCTGAAACAGCCAGAAAGAGCCTTTCTCTCAGTCATTAAAGTAAGTGCCATCACAGGCAGCTACATCACACTTCCAGTGAGAGGATAGCAAGTACAAAATTAGATTGATTGTTTGCCCATAGGAATGTAAGAGTGATGCTCCAAATTTCTACATTCTGATGGGTAGGGAAGGCCTGATTCCAGAGACATTTATTATGATTACCTTTCTTAATTGAAACATGCATTCTCTGTACTTGACTTTTACCTGATTTTAGCCTTCTTATCAGCTAAAATTTAGCTCTGCTGCTTCAGCGTTTTCAATACACAGACTGAGTTTCTTTAACACATCAACAGCCCTTGATGTGGGCTTTGTCATAGGGCTGCACAGGGGGTTCAGCACAAAAGGTTGAAGAATTGCTGTATTCAAGGTTTAGTTACTTGTGAAGTTGGTCAGTGAGATACCTGTGTTTGAGACTACTTCTACCATTCTTTAAGTAAGAGTTTATATTTTGAGTTCTGTTGGAGTAGTGAATGTAGGGTACTTTCCCCTTAAAGGAGGAGTAATACATGTTTTTTCAGGGCTGATTTGATGTGGATTCTGAGCAGGTTGTTGCCTTAAACATTGCCCCTGCAGACCCCCCAGTTCTCTCATTTTGGTTTACAGTGCTCTGGGCTGGTGTTTACCATAGAACATAGGTCAAGTTTCAGGCCAAGGTTTCGCAGTATACATGGAAACTAAATTATTCTAACTATTATGTTGTAATTCTTCAGTGCTCTGTAATAATTTTCTGTGTCAGGAAAGACAGATGGATCTGGGAAAGAAGAAAGCATAATAATAAAATGGCACAGGTCTGTATAGCAAAAGGAATATGAGGTGACCATTCAGCAGCCTTAGTGGCTTCCATGGGAGCCACTGGCATTTGTGGCTTGGGTAGCCTTTGCAGTGAAGGTGTTCCTACTTAAATAGGCTCTCTTCTGCAATAGAAATGTGATAATAATGTATGTACGAAGGGAGTGGAAATTTCACATGAGACTGGGAAATTCGGGAGCATGAGAAGAGACTTGGAAGAAGACTTGCATGGGGGAGAGTGCAAAGAGAAGAGAGCCAGGCTCATTTCAGTGGTGCCAGGTGACAAGACCAGAGGCAATGGCCTCAGAGAGCATCAGGAAACACTTTTTCACTATGACAGTGACAGGCACTGGCATAGGTTGCCCAGAAAGGTTGTGGAGTCTCGCTTATTGGATAGATTCAGAAGAAGCCATCTGGACACAGTCCTGGGCAAGCAGCTCTGGGTGTCCCTGCTTCAGCAGGGGAGTTTGACTCACATGACTTCCAGAGGTGCCTTCCAACTTCAACCACTCTGTAATTTAAAATAACACTCTTTCCAATACTGTGTTCTTATTTCTCATCTTGCTCTCTAGAATCTGTATCCTAAAAAAACATGGAAATGCACCCATGTCATTTAGAAGCATGTCAGTGTCTGTAAGTCTCAGATAAATGGCATTGTCAGACAAATGTAAGACTGGAGAACTTATATATATAAATTCCTAACTGCTTAGGAGTCCTAGAACTGTAAGCTCTTTGATGAAAACTGTCAAACTCTCCATGGCCCAGATGAAGCCCTTTCAGGAAAAGGGAAAATATAGAAGGTGACATGTTTTGTTTATTGCTCGCCTCTGCTATAGCCTTTACAATATATCGTGAAACCTTGCTAGAGCTACACCTGTATTTTCCAATATAAACTCTTTATTATTCCTTTTCACATGTAGGGCATTTAAGGATATAAATTTAGAGATGATACGCTGAAAAGAACAGCTGCTTCAGACAAAGAGGGAATTTTTAATAAATCAAATACATTTATTTGCAAAAGCAATTGAGATGAAGTACAATTGCTAACTATCAAATAGCTACAGAAGGCAAAATAATAGCAAAATAGGCATGCAGATTTGAGAAGGAAAAGCTACGTTATGGAAATACTTACCATGAATTGTGGAATTGATCTGTGCAGCTAAGACATGGAAAGGTCTGTAAGGGAAAAAATAATAAAAGTTGTCCAGTATTTCCAATCAGTCTTCTCTCCATCATCCTCTTTTTGAGAGCTTTTTAAACTCTTTTTCTACCATTAAAATTGGTAGAAGACACTCACCAAGACTAAATATGAGTCTGGAAGGGTCAGTCTGAAATAATGGGAATCGTGTTCCTATTATGTTGTAAACCACACAATGAGCAAGAAATTAACACTAAATAAAATATTAGTGTGTTCAAAGGGCATCATTCATCTTTCTGTAATTCCTGTTCTTACAGGAAAGTCATCCTTGGCGCAGTATTTATCCATGGTAGTTTTATGTTGGACTTGAAACTGTGGTGAGGGCACAATGCTTTCAAACTGATGGTGGCAGTCATATTGTCTGCTTTGGGATATAGACAGGATAAGCAAAGGTAATCCCTGGACAGACCAACAGATGTAGTTGAAGTATTTGCCCGTGCAATATTTCCATATTAAAATGTCTAAATCTGAGAATAGCTGTGGACCACACATATTCCAAGTTCTTCACTGATGATACAAACTTCACTTCAGTGTGCAGGTGTCTTGGCAATGCTGAGGTTTTCATTAAATCCTTTGTTGCTTAGTAAGGAGTGGAGTGTGGCAACTGCAAAATCACCCTCGGTTACTGGAGGAAATTATGCAAGTGCAAGTCAGTGGAGGGGGCTACTTTGTTCTAAATACACTTCTAAAGCTTTTATTATTGGCTAGTTGTGGACTACTTCTAACATTAAGCCTCAAGTACAGCTTGTATTTTCCCACAAACTTTCCTTTGGTTTGCAATTTTCTCAATTTGAAAACCGTATGAAGTTTGGAATTAAACTTAACTATAGGTATTTAAAGGAAACCAACATGAGCTGCTTAGAGACAGCTAAAAATTCTGTGCAGGAACATTTTCTGGTGGAAAAGGATTTTCATCAGAACTAAGATTTTACTACAGGAAAATGTTACTTTTTTCAAGACCTCCAGATTTGTATTTTCTGACTATAGAAGAAATAATTAAAATTTGAGTTTCCCTAGAAGACCACCTTAAAAATAATTTAATAGAATAATTAGAAAAAGAACTAATTAGACTATTATATTTCTTATTTTGGAAATAGTAATTCAGAATTCTGCTTCTTACATTTTGATTTGGAACTGTATGTAAAATGAAAATGTTGAAATCCATTACAAATCAAAACAATATATTAAAATGGATTAATAATGTGTTTGAATGTGCAGATGTTTTAATTCTGCAACAAACTTCTTGATGAATTGTGTAGCTTTTTAAAAATCAATGTTTCATGGTAAAGGGAAAAATGAACTGTTGTTTTAGTCTCTTGTTTATTAAGGTATTAACCAGAATGCTCTTACTCTGCCAATTGTAAATTTGAACATAATTATCAAACTGTATTAACAGTATTAAAAATATGTATTTTGATAACAACACCATACATTTTCTCAATATATAATTTCATGTATTTCTCAGTAAATAATTTCTTTAATAGGAAGTAATGGGAATAGGTAATGATTTTCAAGAGTGATTAAATAATTATCAATATTTTGATAACTTTCCCAAATATATTTAATCACTTTGGTGCTACATTTTTATGTGGAATATATAGTTTTTATTCAAGCAGCTCAACCATAACTGTGTAATGAGAAGGTATTTTACAACAGTAAATATGTCCTCAATATTTTTCTAACAACCCATTTTTACACGTTTTTCTTCTTTTCTTGAAGCATAGAGACAGTCCTGAAAACAATCCAGATACTCCATTTGAGTTCACACCTGATAACCTAAAGGTATGCAGAAAAAAAAAAAGATCAGTGCACAGACTTTGTCTTTAGAGCAGTACTGATTGTTTTCCTTCTTTGCCTTTAACCAGCGAATAGAAGCGATCATAAACAACTACCCAGAGGGACACAAGTCTGCAGCTGTCATGGCAGTACTGGATTTGGCCCAAAGACAGCATGGATGGCTGCCCATATCGGCTATGAACAGGGTATTTAGTACTTGATTATCTTTCAAGCATAATTTTATTGCTTTCTTTCAATATCTTACTAGAATATTAACGTTGATTAATGAAAGCTTACTAACATGGGAATTTACATGTGGCACAGAATTGGGAGAATTCCCTCTGAGACTACATTTTTAAAAATAAAAGGGAAAACTAATGCAGAAAAACTCAGGACTCTGTTTATATAATATTAGCCCATTGCTAGAAACTACAGGCAGAACAAATAGAAAATTAGGTAAAACCTATTCAGATAGGCTCTTCTCCCAGAGTGATTGTAGATATAGGAACAGAGACTTGATTTTGTTCACTGCTGAATGTGGGGGAAGAAAAAAAAGGTAATGTCAATGGAGCTTTCTTCCTCCCAGATTAATGGCATTTCATCCATTGCCTGGGTTATACTTAGTCTCTAAATCTGTAAGGACTCTGCAGAGCAATGTTAGTGTAGTTGATGTAAGGAGTGTTGAGTAACACCTCACAGCAAGTGCCCAGAAGACTTGCCAGGTTAATTATTAAAATTGTTTCAAAATAACCAGGCAAACAACTACACTGCTCCGAAGTGAGAGGCTGCATGACAGTAACCAAACACCAAGAAACAAAAAAATCTGGTTTATATTCGTATGGATAAATCTGTTGTACTTTGTGTTACCATCTGGCATACTATTAATTTTACAGTGTAAAGTTTTAAATTCAGTTTAAGGTGGGGATTGTGAGCATTAGAGGAATGACTGAAGGAGGTGAATGAGCATTTAAAGAAAGGCAACTTACAGTTGTCTGCTACAGTTTCTACAGCATAACATAAAGCCTCAAAGCTCCATTAATGCTGGCAGTGTATATTAGTTTTTTTTCAGTTTCAGGTTGATAGTATGTTTAAAATGATCTTAAGGCTTTTAAGTGAACAGATATTTTCCATGATTTGTTATTTGCCTGCTAGAGAAACTGGAACATAAAACAGTTACACTATTGAAACCAGAGCCAGTTCTCAACTTGAGCAGTTTGCCAGGGTTCCATGTTAATGAGATCAGGGATACTTGCACTAGAACTGGCTCCATGGAGAACATGCTCCAATCCTTACTTATTAGCTGGGACAGGAATCTGCAGGTGTAGCCTGGTGTGTCACAGAACTGAGGAGACCTGCTCTGTATGAATTAGATAAGCACAGTACCAGCTTAAAGGTATTCCTTACCAAAAGGCTTCCATGGATTAGTGTGAGCAGGCTCGTACAGGTTGGTTCATTCACACAGCCCAAGTGCAGTGTGAGCAGGAGCTGACTCCTTGCATCCCCTTGTGTCTCACAAGAGATCCTGGAGGGGAGCTGACTCAAGCTCTTCACTGTGCTGATCCACAGCTTAGCAGAGTTTGTGCTCAAGCAGGGTGATGCCACTCAGAGAACTCAGGTGTCCGGTCTTGGCGCTTGGAATAAAATACATTTGTGCTTTGATAGCCACCCCCACCCCCCTACTTACCTGTTACTGCAAACAGGACAGCTGACTTCACTGAAATGGTTTACTGCTGCCCTCTGAGAATTCACTGTAGCATGTTTTGCCTGTCTCAGGTGGCTGAAGTTTTAGACATGCCTCCCATGAGAGTCTACGAAGTAGCAACCTTCTACACCATGTACAATCGCAAACCTGTTGGGAAATACCACATCCAGGTCTGCACCACCACGCCGTGCATGCTGCGAGACTCTGACAGCATTTTAGAGGCCATTAAGAAGAAACTTGGTACGACACAAGTTTGTAATTTACTTCTTATATTTTTTTACCTTTTTTTAGTGGTACTGAAGTAAAATTCTTCATATAGTGGAAGGAAAAAACTGGCCTTGTTGAGTTTTATAAGGTTCACATGGGCCCACCTCTATCCTGTCAAGGTCCCTCTGGATGATGACATGATGTTAACATAATTTTTGAGTTCTCCATGGGAAAAATCAATTGAGAATGGTGCATCATGGGTTGTAAGGAATACTCAGTGGTTTTGTGTATGGGTTGAGGTTTTTTCCTCCTTTTTGGGTGGTTATGGGGAGAAGAGAGGGTAAGACAGCAACTGACAACTCTTCCCCTTCTATGAAAAGCTGTGTTAACTTTTTCTAAGAACCGGTGATAAGAGCTGCAGAACAGCTGCCAGTCATCTGTAATTCCATATACTCTGTTGTCTGAAAAAGGCATATTTAGATGAAATGTCTTGTTACTGTATAGCTTAATTTCAAGTGAAACTCTCAGCTTGAGAAATCAAAGCAGTAAGGATGATTCTGTAGTCTACTGAGACAGGCCTTACTTATAACTTTGATTATTTCCATCCCATTCCTACTAGTAAATGGAGGAAGACTGCTTTTCAGTATTCTTCCTTCCATGGAGTATTTTGTAGAGATCAGATTCTGAGATGTTACTTGGACTAACTCGCATATTGGGGAAGGTCTGTATCTCTAGCAGTAGATCAGTAACATGCCCTGGATGCTAAGTATGTGTACAGTTTGGTAAGTCATCTTTTGTGTATAACTTGAAAGTTGTTTATGAATTTGTAGCTAACAATGTTAGGATGTTGGTTAACTTGGGAATATTCAACACTGTATATTAATGCATTTCCTGTCAGCACACAAAAGCTATGTGTCCCTATATTTCCATTTTATTGTACTGATTACTAAAAATGTTCTTGAGTAGACCTGTTGTGTTTCTTAGAATTGTCATTTCATGGTTATTTTTCAGTGATTCATACCTGTAAACAAGGTCTCAAAAATGTATCTGAAAATTGACTTAATGGTTCATTAGAAACTTCTATTTAATGGAAACATTTCTGACTATTTAAGGGCACTTAACTTTGCAAATGCTTTTAAGGCCCAACTACAAGTAATGCAGTGTCTATGGAGTACTTAGATTCATGCTTTATTACTCTTGTTCATAACCACTGCTAAACCTAATTAATTTATTGGTTTAGGTATTAAAGTTGGGGAAACAACATCTGATAAGCTCTTCACGCTGACAGAAGTGGAATGTTTAGGTGCTTGTGTAAACGCACCAATGGTACAAATAAATGACAATTACTATGTAAGTACTGCATCCCCTTTTAAAAGATGAAGCTTCTTTGCTGGCTTACCTGTATTTTCCAGTTGTTCCAGATTGTGAAGTTGTGGTCAGTTTTCCAATTTCTATTGACACGAAGTACTCATTTCCTGCAGCACCTTTTAGTTTCTTGGCCTCTTGCTAGAACACTTCATTCGTATCAGGTGTATCAGTGTATTTTTCATTTCAGTTACTGTCTTGATTATACAAGAGGAGTGATGCATTTTTGTGATTGTGGTCTGTTGTAAATCTGGAATTTTTAAATAGGTATTTGATAAGCTTTTGAAAGCATTTTAAAGCAGTCTGTTGCAAAGTACACACTAATTTAAGAAGTGATGTCTTGAACTGTACTCAAAATCTTTTTCTTGCAGCCGGCACCATTCTGCATGACACACGTTATGTGTTGTCATGGCTTGTGTGCAGTGGGTAAGGCAGAGATCCAGCTCCCTAATATGAGGAAGCTGAAAACACAAACATTGTTTGTTTTAACATAATTTCTGCAACTACACGCAAAATAAAGTTTCAACATTAAAATGACAGTAGACTTTTCAATTTTCCTGCAGGAAAATTCTTTAAGCCACTATGTGTGTTAATGGATAGGATCAAAATTACCTCTGCTAGGGTCACACTGATCTGATAAATTTGAAGTGCTGCATTTAGCATAACTGGTGACTCTCAGTTTTGTCAGTAATCTTTTTTTTTTTTTTTTTTTAAACAGGAGGATTTGACACCCAAAGATATTGAAGACATAATTGATGACCTGAAGCTTTGCAAAGTTCCCAAACCAGGCCCAAGGTTAGCTATATTTATTACAAGCTATAATATATAATTGCCTGTGTTTGTAAATTATATAAATGATATTGGTCACCTACACGAAGGTGATTCTTCTGAGAAACTAAATTACTTTTCTAGTGATTTGAAGCTAAAAAGGATTAATTAATTTCCTGAACAGAAGTGCATGTATTCAAAGCCAAAACAAACTGGAAAGAACTGAGAATTTGCATGTTCTTGGTGACTGACCAGAGGAGCAGGGAATGTGAAAACGTGAATTCTGATTTGTCTTAGTCCTTAACAGGTGAATGATGTCACCTGTTGGAATTTTTGCCTAGATCATTTAAACCAACAAATTCCTGTTGGTTGGCTGGTTGATTTTAAGTTAGTGAGAAAGGTGTTACTGCTGAACTTTTCTTATCTGTTGTTTCCCACTGTTCTTTGTTAGCCCACCTACATTTGTGCCAATGGGGAAATTAATTTGATTTCGGTGTTACTTATTCCTGTTGTTTCTATAAAGATGTTTTGCGTACAAGAACAATAATCTTAAAACAGTTACAGTTTCAAAAAAACACAGGGAAGCATCCATCTATAACGAAACTGATTGATAAAATGTGATGCTGCCTGGCCAACTATAAATGAATATAAAAGACAACAAGTGGTCCTAGCTTGCATTTCAGTTATGAATTTTTTTGTCACTACTTGGATTTGGAAACCTTTCACTTTAACAGCTACATCACACTTTTTCTGAAGGCTGAATGGGAAGGACAAAACAAAAATTAGTGGCTTCAGCCTTACGTCAGATTTTTGACAGTCTTCTATCAAATGATTAAACAGAATCTGAGTTTTTACCGATACCAGCAATGAATAAACTGCTTTCATTTTTCAGGAGTGGACGTTTTTCTTGTGAGCCAGCTGGTGGCCTTACTTCCCTGACTGAACCACCCAAAGGACCAGGTTTTGGAGTTCGAGATGATCTCTAAGGATTTTTGTAATATAAGATGAACTGTCTGAAAAGAATAAAGTATCTTCAATCCCAGTAAAATTATGTACATTCTAATGGTTTGCTTTTAAAAATTAACAGCAATTAGACTATCTAACTTACTGTGGTTTTAACTACAGCACAGTTTAATCACAATTCCAGATTATAAGAAAAGTGTTCTGTAGACTGTGTAAGGTGACTCTTTGAGCATGTCCACTTATGGTCAACGAGAGATGAAAAGTTGCATCTTTTGATCTGTCATTGAAAATTTCAGCTTTTTCTAAAGCTCTTTGAAGAAGCAACAAAACTAAATTACAAATTTGGCAAAGGCACAAGGAACCAAAAAGAAAGGAGATCTGACAAAACTTCATCAAGTTACTTTTATTGGCAATTTATTATCAAACAAACACACACAAACAAGAAAGGTTATCTGAGTTGTGTTGTATAAAAAAATCATAGGCTCAGTTAGAAGTGATTTCTCAAGCTTAATGCTTCTTAATATCATTCTGTAATCAGGAAAAATGTAAAGCCCCAAAGAGCAGCAGTATTCTACTAAAAGAATTAATAGCAACAGACACCAACTAACTTCCTTTGCAAGTTTATTTAGTACAGACAACGTATGGAGTTGGGAGAAGACAGAATACGTTCAACATGTGCTTAAGGGTAATAATATCTGACACTGGATCTTTGATTCACAGATCCTTCTTTGACCTTATTACTGTGCACCATCTACTTGCAAGAACTAATCTGTGTGAAATTGAGGAATTTCTTTCAATATAAAAAAGCTGAAGATAATTTTTTAAGAAATGGACTGCATACTGATACTTCATACCTATGCTTCTAAAACTGGGCATATGCTTTAGCTACACAGACATACATTTCCACGTAAATTAGGAAATGTGGACACATCAGTCACCTGAGACAGGCATAGTATGTCTGTCTTGCCTCAAATCTGCCATGGAACTTATATTTGTAAATTGATGAGAGAGATGAAGCTTAACTGTATCATTTATAATTTTATTCTACATTATATTTAGTTTGTTTTGATAGTCTAATTAATAGTACTTCACCAAACTATTCTCCCTCTTCAGAGTTAAATGGTGTTTTTACAGATTACCTGCATAATGGCCATGTCATGTAGTCTATTCATGCACCACCATTTCAGCACGCTCTGTGAAGTTCCTTCACATGCCATTAAAAAAGCAGTATTACTGTTGGTAGTTCTGGGAACATAATAGAGCTATAAACCATTTGTATGAGAAACTTGCTATCTCTTCCATATTACTATATTTATAAAATGAAATAATTGCATGGAAAATGGAAAAGAAAATTCAATAAATACATACAAGTCATGAGGGAAGCAGTTTCCGAACAAGCATGAAAAAAAAAATCCTGTGTAGAAGCAGTACAGAACATAGTGCACAGGAGAAAATAGAATGGATTGAAATCTTATCTGTCATTTAAAGCCTCTGAATGCTCTTCTGAAAGGTCACTCCATGTTTGTAATAGCCTCAGGCCTTGCAGCAGGCCAGGCATCTGGCACTGTGTGGCACTTCTCTGGAGACATGAGATGAGGCAGACTGCATCTCACATCTTGATGCAAAGACAGACTCATTTCAGTATCCCAGCCTGAGTATGCTGTTTGTTCCATTTTAACAGCAAAGCTGTATTCTAGTTCATACAGCTTTACCTTATCCTAACCTTTGAAGAACATGTGGAATACAAGTGAGGATGTTGCAAGCATTGTGGAACTGTACTGGGCTACAGTTATTCATGGTTTTGTATGTAACAGTGAAATCCCATTCACTGTTGAAGGGAAACAGTTTTGGACCTGCCAAGGCTGAAACATCCAACTATACAAAAACAAAGCTCTAGAATGCCTGACTCCACCCATTTTTAAAGCCAGAAAGAATTTGTAGCCTTATCCCACTTTTCTCCCCAATTTATTCCATCTGCACGTGATGATTTTGATGTGTGCTTCAGGAGCAGAACATGGACCTCCACAGCTCCCATATTTTGGAGACTGTTAGTGATGTTCCACAAACAAGTTGTCAGTCATTCTGATGCAACATGTGAGAATCTGCCAATCACTTGACTAGAATAGAATAATTTATATTATCCCTACCGCATGGCACAAATCTGATACATCACTCTTTAAACTGAGTACTGGAGGGACAGCTACAGGACTGTGAAATGACTGTAGACAAATAAGAAAGTAACTACTACTCTCTCATCCTCTTAATTCGTCAATCATCAATATGAGGCTTTATGGTTCTGGTTTCTCCTCAAAAAAGTTTGGGCAATCATTGTTTAAATGGTTTTTTAAAAATCACATCCTGTGTTATTTCAGATTTTGAAATTCGAACATTTCAAACATCTCAAGCAGAAATACACATTCTGCATTATTTGTTACATGTAGCTGTTTATTATATACATTAAACTATTTTCAAAATGGTAACTTAAGCAGGATTGTGAATTGCAAGGTGATAGTTATGAAAGAGTTGCAGAATTGATACATCCCAGTTCTCTGTTCTGTTTTTTAATAATTGTAGATAATACCTTGTGCTAGCTTTTACTAGTATTAAAAATGTATATTTTATATACACTTGCAGTAGGACATTTTTGGTAACAAATATTAAGACCGAATTGTTATTATCCTCAATAGCAGAGGGCCAATAATATTAATTCTAGGCAGTAGCACTAACCTGTCAAATAATTACACACTTGCAATTCAGCTGTTCCAATCAAGCAGTTAGTATCCTGGATTATAAGAGTACTGGGTGGTAAGTTCAGCAAAAAATGAGTCAACTACTGCACCAGTCCACACGTTCCTGAAACTTGCTCCAGCACCAACAGTCTGTGTTTTCAGTGCTCTTGTTTGCTTCTCCCAAATGAGGCAAAAATTAAAGAACTCATGTATTAAGTCTCTAAACGTGGAAGATAACAAAGTAAAAGAAACTGGGAAAGAAAAAA
Organism: Zonotrichia leucophrys gambelii; assembly: GCF_028769735.1. Classification (NCBI taxonomy): domain Eukaryota; kingdom Metazoa; phylum Chordata; class Aves; order Passeriformes; family Passerellidae; genus Zonotrichia; species Zonotrichia leucophrys. Next base: position 102,042,632 of record NC_088171.1, on the reverse strand, counting down.
ATAAAAAAGACTACCTTGAGAAGACTTTAAAATAGGTAGTCTTGAGAAAGGAAATGTGATTTAAGACACAGAAGTACAAGACACCAAAATAATCCACTGGACTGCAAGAGTGGGAGATGATGATTCATTCTTTTGGTGAAGAAAGAAGGAAGTAAGTGTGGAGTAATAGGAAATTCTATATAGCCAATGAAGTGTGTGATGGTGGATAACAGAAAAGATTGCCATGACCACCACACACTGCTAGAAAAAATGTTATCTGGAACAGTGTTCTGTCATTCAATAGGGAGAAGCAGTGAGATCCCATTCCACCTGTGCAGGATGTTTGCTGGCCCCATGGGCTGACCTGGCAGTTACCTACCAGAGGCTGGTGCACACACTTCCACCTGTGTGGCACCTGCAAGTTCTTATGTCAGGTTTTGGTACTGCAGCCTGAAATTTTCAGTCCTGCAGTTACTAGACTGAATTCAGCAAGGACACAGTCCAACCAGATGCCGGACCTGTGTGTCCTAAGACCAGCAGTTCACAGGGCTGGTGACACAGGATGGGAGGGCACATCAAGGGCAGTCCTATGCACACCAACACCAGCAGCTACAGAAGCATCTTGCAGCTGTGCCAGATGTCAAAGGGAGGGGCTGCTGGAAACAAGGGCAAGAAATTAGGGGTAGCAACTAGCAGTCAACTGACTGATGCTTTTCATTAGTCCAAACAGTACTTCTTACAAAAAGCTTAAGGAACAGTATTTTTTCCAGTTACTGACAGATATAAGATCTTAACATCTGCAGATATTGCTCATGAGACTCCCTCCCCAATATTTCAGCTGCTGGTTATGAACACCTAACACACACCAAATTTCTGGAATTCCACACTACTCATGCACAAGGATCAAAATGCAGTATCACAATGCAGGCCACACCTGTAGCCTGTCACGTTTTACACTGTGGATCCCATGAAAAGAAAAATTACTCTGTCTTTGCAAACTCCACTTATGTTGACGTTCCATAGGCTGTCTGCTACTCAATGAGTTTTCCACTTCTAGAGAAAGCCTCTGCCATCAACCAAACACAAAAGAATATGAAGGCAACTCCCTTTGTGACATGGTCACTCAGCACCAGACAGCACCCACTGTACACTAACAGAATCAAATTAAAGTGAAGGCAGTTGGTTTACAAAATAAATTATCTGTACCAGCATTTGTACAGGAAGATTGTGAAAGCAAATGAGAGAAGCTTGTCTGACCAGTAAACCGTGGAGCTTGGGAATATGAGAGATTTGTGATGCTATCCTTTATCCACGCTGGTATATCATAGGGGAGGATCAGAATATACAGCAAGTCCACACAATAGGTGTCCTCAATCAAAGTTATCTTTTGATACTGAAAAAACTCATTTTTCTGATGTATAAGAACTATTAAGGAATTTCTATCCAGTAACAGAATAAAGCAATCCAGTAGCAGAGTGACCACGACCATTAAAACTAATATGCTAACTATGCTAAAGGGCTTTGTTTAGCTGCCGTGTCAAAATCCTACACCTGGCCCCCTTCAGCACCTCCCAGAAGCGATCTGGAGAGCATTACTCGAGAGCCCATGAGAATCGCACCAGACGTGTTCCTTAAGTCCTGCCACACACTACTATTGTCACAAGCAAATGTAAAACCTTTCACAAGAGCAGATTAATGACTCCCTTCCAAGGCTGCAACTAGGGCTGCACCGTCAGTCTAGTAACGCCTTAGATGCCTTTATATGACATTTGGTTCACTTCTACAAGCAGAGCACCCCAAAAAACTAGTTTGGAAACCCAGAAGTTCTCTCGTCCTGCAGCGGCGGGCGGATGGGAATTGTGCCTGAATGGGGGCTGGGGGCACGCAGCACTGCCCAGACCCGCAGGCGCGGCGGGATCAGCATCCCGCAGCCTTTCGCGAAAGCGAACGGCCAGCCCGGGCTCTCCGGCACCGCGCCACACGCACCTGCGTCCGGGGCCTTCCCCCAAAACCTGCGGGGCCTTTAGCTGCGGTCCCTCCGTGCCCGCTAGCGCCCGGTGACGGGACAGAACACGGGAGGGAACGGGATGGGCAGCGCCCGCCGCGCACGCGCACAGCGCCGGACAGTTAAAACTCACTGCGCCATCACCGCCGGAAAAACCCCTCCCCGGGGAGGGGGCGGCAGCGCCAGGACCGAGCGAGGCGAAGCGAGACGCGCTGGTGGCTCTAGGTCGGCTCCCGTCCCGCGGCACGGACCGGAAAAGCTTTCGTCCGCCACCTCGCCCCGTGACCAGCCGGGGCCGCCGCCGCCATTTCCAGAAGGTTCCAGCGGCCGCAGCCCAAGAGGATGCGCGGCCGCCCCCAGCAACCCCCCCGTCGCGCATGCGCAATGCTCGCGCCCTAGTCCTCGTCCCAGCCCCGTCCGTGTGTGGCGTCCCGCGAGCCCGTTATCTCCCGTCGCCCTGCGGGCGTCCGCGCCCGTCTCCTTCAGGATGGGGACGGCACCGGGAATGGCGAGAAGCTCCGCGCTGCCCACCCCGCCCCGAGCGCTCTGTCGTTGGCAGCGGCACCGCTCGCCCGCGTCCCGTGCCCTGCGCGAGGCCCACGTGGGCGGCGCGCGGCCAATGGGAGCGCCGCTGGGAGGGGGGCGGGGGGAGCCGAGCGGCGGCGCGGGGTGTGAGGAAAGGAGGGAGGGAGAGAGGGAAGAAGGGAGAGACAGGGATAGAGAGAAGGAAGGGAGCGAGGAAGGTGAAGGAAGGAAAGAAAGGAAGGGAGAAAGAAAGAAGGAAAGAACGGCGGGCGGGGTGTTTGCAATCCCCGGAGCCGCGGCTGAGCCTCAGCCCCTGAGCACTGCGGGCGGCACTCGCTGCCCTGCCCGATTCCCCGCGGCCGCGCCGTCCACAGAGACAGCAGCAGCAGCAGCAGCAGGAGGAGGAGGACGCGTCCCGCTGCCGTGCTCCCGGGAGAAGGTAAGGACCGGAGCGCACCTTCCCGGCGCTCGGCGGGGACCCCCAGCCCCACCCGGTGCCCGCAGGGTGCCGCCCCCTTGTCCCCGAGCCCGGGGAGCGCCCACCCGGTGCCCGCCTCGGCGGTGTCAGCGCTGCCGCCGTGTCCCCCCGGGCAGCGGGCACCGCGCCTCCCGCCCTGCTCCGTCCGGCCGCGCTGTCAGCCCGTCAGCGCCGCGGCGGGGGCCATGGCCGCCGCTGTCACCGCCTGGCCCGCCGAGCCCGGCCCCTGCCCCGCCGCCCGGCGTGAGGGGCCCGCCGCCCACGGGAGGGTCCCGCGGGAGGCAGGGCCGGGAATGTGCGGGGACGGTTGTGAGGCGGCACGGGCGAGCGGGGCGCGGGTGCCGAGCGCGGCATGGCAGTGTACACACACACGGCACACAGACACACACGCACATAACACACACGCCCCGCCTCCGCGTCGGGAATTTCGGCTGCTCCCTGCAGCCTCGGGAGTTGCTCCGTCGGTGCCGGGGCTGGCCGGCAGCTCGGCGGGATAACGCGTTCGTTCCCTGGCGTCCCTGGCAGCGGCAGGCGGCCGCCGGTGTGCGTGGAGCGCGGTAACTCGCGCTGCACAGGTGACAGCAGGCAACAAAGGAAGGGCAAGGAATGAGAGAATGCCAGGCTCAGTTGCTCAGTTCTTCATTCTGATTTCTGTCAGACTCTCGAGGTACCATTGATAATATTCAGTCTTGTTTGGTTGGGTTTTTTTGTTTTGGTGGAGGGTTTTTTGTTTGTTTTTTTTTTAATTTGGTCTTTTTTTTTCCCCCTAAAGAATGTGTATGCAATAAGAAATTAAAGGATTCTTTTTTTTTTTTTACGTTAAGCTCCCAAATAAAATAAATATTTTGCAGAATCAGTTAGGTTGTAAAAGACCTCTGAGATTGCTGAGTCCAACCTGTGACCAAACACTATCATGTCAAGTAGACCATGGCACTGAGTGCCGTGTCCTGTCTTTCTTTAAACACCTCCAGAGGTGTTGATTCCACCACCTCCCTAAGCAACACGTTCCAGTATCAGTTATTTAATATTGATATTAAATGTCAATTATTTAATATTGGTATTATTGGGTAGAGCTCCTTTGGAAATTGCCTGGACACTGTCACTGTGTTCCACGCCTTTCTTCTGCAGCCCATGTGATATGGAAGAAAGGGAATACTATGCCCCTGAATTACAAGGTAACTGATGGGATAAAACAGATCTTTAATGGAGAAAAGTAAGTGAGTGAGTGGTGATGCTTACAGGAACAAAAAGCTATTGGACAGATGTGGAGCAGTCCAAATGTACTTATGTTCCAGGAAAAAATTGTCTAATTTTGGAATGCTAGGAAAGGGTGAGATCATCATGTCTATAAGATTAACTAGTATTAAAATAATTCATTTTGACAAATTATTGACAAGCCTTCATTTGGAGGTTGGGGGCACTTCCTTCTCTCTAATTTTGAAACAGCAAGGGTGTGGGTGTTTTTCAGTATGCAAGTTGATGGTAGCTTGGTTGTCCTCAAGTCTTGGTTACTGTAGGTAGGGACATGGTGAGCTGCTGTGCAGGTATGGTGTAGTGCAAGGAGCCTGTGCTTTCTTTTCCTTCTTCTGCAGTAATCCTTTGCTATAGTTCACTGGGTAAAAGTTCCCAGAGCAACAGATCTTCAGCATTATCTGACATGTCAAGGTGTTTCAACTGTTCTTTTTATTTGAGGTTTGTGCAGGTGTTGTGTATCTCTTGCTTTTCTTCATTCTTTGAGGTGGAAATTCAGACTCCCTGCTGACCTTGTGGTTTGATCAGCTGGGGACCTTAATCTCACCCTCTGTGGATTTAGTAGGTTTCTCTGCAAGCTTGAGAACTGCTCTGTTCAAATAAGTTGTATGGTTTGAGGTACAGCAGAATATTTCTCTGGGAAGGTAATGGTGAACCCCTTGACTGTCTGTGTCTTTTTACATTCCACCTTCCCCTTAATAGTTCTACTTTTCTGTATGTGTTTTGCAAGCTAAAATGTCAAGGAGTACCAGTGTTTTTCTTGGCACTCAGAGCACCATGATGGCTTTCTTGTGGCAAAGTTATTCAGTGTGTGGTGTGTGAATCCCTTTTCCTATTTCCAAGCTTTTCTGTAGTAATCACTGAGTGTGGGCAGTTGATCAGAGAGCCTTTGGTTCTTTCACCAAGATGACAGCTCAGTCTTTCAATTATAAATATTTCTGCCTTTCTATTGCCATCTCTTTGTGTGTTCTTCTCCCACCCAGAGGATTATTCAGAATTGTTTGTGAACTCAGAATACTACAGACATTAAAGCTTAGGACAGATGTTGTGTAAGAAAGCAAGCCCCATGCCACAAACTGAAGTCTGTGTGCAGTTTCTTCCAACAGGCTTGCACAATTGGTGACTTCTTAGAGGAAAGGGTCTTTTAATAAGCAGGCTAAATGAGTGCTTGTGTGAAGCTTCTGTGTTTGCTTGGCATCAGTTGCATGAGGTACTGCTATGTTACCCCTTAACCATGGGATTAAAAACATACACTGAAAGTTGAATATCTATGTTTACAAATCAATGGTCATCAGTCATTCTCAAAAAATAAGTTTCTTTGCACCCTTAGATGTCTGTTTAAATTGCTAGAAACTCCAAAAGCTGTTTCAGCTTTCACTTAACTAGGTGCAAGGTCCTGGAGATAGTTTTTAGTGGAAATATAGGCACCTAGAAATGACTGAGCTAGAACGTCTTCCTCAGTATTGGGCATACAGGCAAGAAAACAAATTTTGTTTGTTGGACTGATTTACCATGTTTAGACCATCTTAGGCTGATGAAATTGCCTGAGAGTCTGGTGCAGTTGGTCCTCTTTAAAACTGGAAAAAACTATTGATCACAAAATACATAATGATTAACCTGCTACCAGGCTGTTAATATGCACACTCAGAACAACCTACTTTTGACATTTTTTTGATCTTCCCCTACAAAGTGATGGGCTGGGCATGACTGTTTGGTGTTTCTTCTTTTCTGTGTTCTCTTGCAGATGGAATATTATAAATGTTGATTGGTCATTTAGTCTCCAAATCAAACTATTTTTTAACTGCATCATTAGACTCTAGTGACAGATGGTATGAAATAAATATTAGCACAAACTCAGTCTTGCATTTTGTGTTATTACACTGAATGATTTTATTAACAGAATAACAAAAGTCAGAGCTCTGCTAACGTCTTTAGGGGTTTTTTTGTCAGTTCATTATTATTCCAGAACATACAAGAGTCTTAAAAGTTCTTCTGTAAGCTTATGGAGGCAGTCGAGGACCTTTATTGCCACCTTGCCTAAAGACTAAATATTCATGTAGAGACATGAAGCCCTTGAGAGTATGACTTTGCCTTAGTTTATTTTAGATTATTTCCCTGGATCTTACGAAGGATCCTTATGTCTGCTGCAACTGCTTTTGTCTTTCACAAGCAGCATATGAATAAATGCTCCTCAGTTCCATGGCTTCTGCACAGAGTGCTCTAGGTAATGCCACAAGTGGGTTGATTTCACACTGGTTTATGTTAAGAAAAGCCATTAGCAACATTAGAGACAGAATTAGGGGCTATATTAGAGGCAGAAACTAAAAATGCACTCTGTGGAGGAAAACTTTATATATTTTCTTCTCTGGTCACCTGTTTTCTACCCTTGAGTAACTTGCTGGAGATAGAGAGTATTGGAACAACTCTTTCCTTGCCTTATATCTTACATTCATGAGGCTGGAAAGCATCAGGTAGAAGGCAGTTTTTATCCTCCTCTCTGAATGTATTCAGTGCAATGAACCCCAAATAACCCTTACACATTTCCAAGTGTTCTGTAGTAGATCTTAAAAAGTTGCATTGTTTGATGACAGCAGAAATGAGCTTATGTGTAAAGACATTTCCTATGGTTTCCCTTCTCTTTCCAGGCCTTTTGCATTTCTCCTATTTAAGAGGTGTCCGACTATCAAACCTTTCAGGCTGTGTCGGCCAAATAATTTTCTCAGCTGGTTCATGGAAATGTCTTCCTCTTGTTTGTTTCCTTCAATATTGTGTGCAACAAACAAGTAACTGAGAGAAACCAACCTTCTGTGGTGCTCTGTACTCTTCAGCAATTTACTAATCTGGGTTCTTACTCCTAGTTTAGTAATGAAGGGAAAATGGGCCTTTCATTGGTGTTGTTCTCTTTCATGTGTGGGTAATGCTAATCTATTCATTTTTTGACTTCAAGAAGAAACAGGTGTCTTGACACCCATTTTACCTTTTGTGAGCAAATTAAAAACAATTCTAGTTTTTGTCTTGAAAATAACTGGTTCTTTGCTTTCCAGTCCCTTCGATTCTGCAGATGACACAGTAAAACTTCAATGATAGTCAACTGCAGTACTCACTGTAGTTTTACAGCCCTAAATAGTTATACTTGTCTGCAAACAGTATTCTGCTTGTTCTCTGTTTCCACTCCATCTGTTCCCTTGCTATCTCTTATCCCCAGAAGAAAGATTATTTCTGTAAAGGAGCTGACAGATGATTTTGTTGTTATTTTTGCGAGATTTGGTGATGGCCAAGAGGTGGCATTAAAGCCTGTTGAATATGTTGCATGTCTTCACAATTTAGCCAGGACAAAAACCTCTGTTGTCCATTTGGGAACCCATGAATAAGCCAAGATTGCTTTCTATCCTGCATCTACTGCTTTAGATTTTCCTTATGAATGGTAGCACTCCAGCTACCTGCTTCTCCTGTCCTGAATCCTGCTGTAACTGAGGGACTGTGAGTAGGTGTTGGCACTTGATCTGTTCTCAGCCTCTGAAGGGCCTTTGTGTGTGTTTTAAGTCATGTTCTTTCTGGCAGTGCTGCAGAGAAGTTGTGGGTTTTCTTGGTTTTAGATTGGCAAAATTATCATTACTTTATGAAGATTTAAATAGAAATTTTTGAGGTTGTAGTAATAACGTATGGCATAGTTATGAAATCTCTTGTCTTGGAGATCTGTAGGTTTCCAGAGGGAAAGTAGATTCCTGTGGAGGGATTGAAAATTGTTTGGCAGTAGGTTTGCTTATTTTATGTTTGTCAAAGCACTGATAAAGAGGCTTTTAAGTTTTATTCTGGTAGATTCTGCATATGCAATAATCTTTCTTAACTGAAAAATATTTATGTAGCAACATCTTTAAGTAATAACCTGTAGATCAAACCTGACGTTTACAACTCCACTTCTCCATGTAGTTTAAAGAGTGCATCATATGAAGCTAAGCTGTGCAGGTGTTTCCTTTGAACCCATAGCTCATCCTAAAAAAGACTCAAGAGGAAGCACCTGTGAACATTCAAGTTTATAGACTTGTAGGTTAAAAGGGAGGACTAATGGATTTTGCAAGAAGTGTTTTGGGTTCCTAAGAGCCAGAGTTGTTGGGCCAGCATATTCTTTTATTTCCCTGGAATAGAATTCTTCTTTGTAGAATCTCCTTTATTTTGAGAGACTATTGAGAATAAAGGGCAATCCCTTCAGGCACTCTGGAAACTTACCTGTGTCTGATTCTAAGAGGTGAGGTTGCTTTTCCATGTAAATGTTTATTTTGACACCTAGGTCTTTCCCTTAGTGAGAATATGGTGTTTGCATTCTGCACAGTTGTCCTGACATGGTTGGAGCATGGCACCCCTACTCACAAGATGCCCCAGTTCTTCTGGCCAGCTGTGTGAGGATTTGTCAGAATAAACGCTGTCCTGACCACATAGCATAAGTCTCTGGAGAATGTAGAAGACACAGACCCTGTCCTATGCTGAATGTGGCAGCAGGAGGAGAGAGCCTGTAGCCATCCTGCTGCTGAGGTAAAGAGCAGCTGCATTTCTGATTCATGGGACAGAACCATGGACCAGCTGAGGTCAGAAGGCCCCTCTGGCCCCATCATCTCGTCCCTCCCAGGCTCCCTGCAGGCTCAGCTAGGGCAGTGTGCTTGTGGTCATGACCAGCTGAACCTGCAGCTTGGCTCAATAGTGTAAGGAATATATTATGTTCTAATTTTACTTAGTCTGTTGAGATTCCTTGCTGAACTTACTGTTGAAGGCTTGATAAAATTTCAGCTGTTGTAGTTAATGTGTTTTTCCTGACTAATTTGATTTTTAATAGTCGAAGGATGCATTCTTCTTGTACTGCCTGTGTGTGGTAGTCTTGTAAAGCTGTGGTACGTTCTACCAAGTTCTGCCATACAGATTCTTACTTAAGTCATTTTAAAAAAATACTTAAATTACTGATTAGCTGGTTGCATAAGTAAGACTTCTTTGGACTTCATTTTGTCTGTTAAAAATGCAGTTTCTGGTATTTCTTTTTAAAGAAAGACAAATGCATCTATGTTTTCTGTACATTACTTGTGCTATAATTTAATGGAAAATGTCTCTTCCGGTGTTTGACTCTGAGTGAGCTTGTAAGTGAGAAACTGAAAGTGAAACAATCTTATTTTCTGTTGCTGAAGGAGAAATAGGAAAAGTAGCTGAAGTATAATTAGCAATAAGACAATTTATTCAGAAATTATTTGAATATTGAAAACATCTGCAAAGGAACTTTGTCCTTTTTTTGATAATTTGGAATTCTTTGAAGAAGAAAAACAATTCTTTATTCAAGCCATTCTATTTTTTTTTCTAGTGATTCCTCGCAGAGCAGCCAGCCTGAAAGAGCAATAATGGTAGTATCCTCCATGAAAAGACAAAGGGTTAATCTGAGACTAGAGAAATGCACTTGAGAATAATGCAATACTGACAAGTGTCCTTCAGATTCATCTTGAATTCTGGCAGCAGTTCAGTTCCTTACTGGCACACTTGAAGGAATGCTGTAGAAATCGTGTAAGTGGTTCAGGAGGAATGATGCCCCTTGTCACTATGTGGTAGCTGCTCCTGCCACACTGAAATGAGGGTTGATGTCTGACTTATGAAAGGAAGATTTGTCACTATTTTGGGAGAGGCAGTGCTTGTTTGTTTGTTTATAATGCCAGGAGATAACCCAAGATAACCCTATTCCTAAACATTCATTTCTTATGTCTTATCCTTCCCATTTTGTGGTAGGCAATGTGTGTCTATATGCATAAAGAGGAGCTTCAACACAAGTCTCTCAGAATCAGGGAGGAGTTTCTGCTTTTAAGTAATTCCTAACCATTCTTTAATGAAAATATCAGGTGTGTGTTATGCAAGTTCCACAAACTTCCAGCTTTTGTACTTAAAGTTGTTCAATTTAAAATCAGTTTTTTCATAAAATGTAAATGCTTTCCATGCAGCACTTTTCTTGGTTACTGAGAGGAAATTATATGATTGAGTGGTAATGGAATGGTCAGTCTTTTTTTGCAAGGTAATACTGGCTTATTGATAAGGATTCTGCCATTCCTGGGCGGTCTGGGATGCCACTGTGATATCAAATGTCCTACTGTTTTCTACTTTTCTAGAACAAGTCACCTTTTTCCAAGCCTGTTGTGAAAGTTACTTATTACTTAAGACTTATGATTGTGCAAGTTCATTTGTAATACATGTATCCAGTCTACATGCTTCACTATTAAGCAAGCCCACTGCCCTTCAAAAACTTCTCTGAAGTAATGGAGAATTCCATCATCTCCAGCTGGTAGAACTGCTGTTCTGAAGGTTTGTCTTGAATATAGACATCTGTACTATTTCTGTAAGTCAGAAAGTGCATATTGTAAAGAGAGTTCCTTGACCCTGTGTGTTCCTTTTACTAAACAATTAATATTTAGGATTTCAGACTTGTGAAACTATTTCTGTTTGAAAATTAAAAACAGAAATCATGATATTTGATCTTACTTTCTTGTTCCTTCAGGTACCTTCTCATCAGTGCTTTCATTTCTCAACTCTCTGTTTAAATACAATCTTTCTAAAGGATCCCTGTTGCAAAGCACCATCTTCCCTGTTCATGTGTTTTCAGGGTTGGGCTGTCCTGTCTGTTCAGGCTGTTTGTCAACATTGTTTTTTCACCCTAAATAATGTTATGTAAACAGATTAATTCCTAAGGATTTTTTTTCCTTCTTTTTTTTTTTTAGTGAGGAAAGTGAGGAAGGAGTTCAGCATCCTAGAAGGGAGCTGTACAAGAGTTAGAAAATAATTAATCTCCTCTCTCCTTCTTTTGCTTTCTACCTTTTCTCAGCACCTTACAGGGCTTTGTTGGCGGTTTCCTGGTGTCTTCTTTTGGATAGGTCTTTACAGAGATGGATTTACACAGGTTTAGGGTCCATGAATCTAAATAGTAATTTGAGAGTGTCCCATCCTTTGAAAATGACCTTTTTGGATACTTGGTCTTCAATACTGCTATGAGATGTTAAAGTAGAGACTACCACCCTTTTTAGGTTTTTTTTTAGTTTTTTCCTCTTCAGTTATCCATGTGGAAGTATTTTAAAGGTCATTTATAGATATTTGAGATTTGGGATCCTTCTTCTTTCCCTCTGTCATGCTCTCCTAGTAATTTTTAGGTCTTACATGCCAAACAATATTCAGTTGGTTGACATAGCACCTGCAAGGATATTTTGACAAAATGTTCGTTTTTATGTGTTTTTGCAGTGTCTTGGAAAGACATAAACAGTAATTAATTCCATATGAGTTTAGAAGTGTGATACCAACAAACTGCTTTGATTTTTTTTTTTTTTAATATATTTTTTTTTGTAATCTTGATGAGTGGAGTGACATCTGCAGTGGGAGGATCTCAGAATCTGTTTGAGACTGGAAACTTCAGAGAAAGTAGAGGAAGGAAATGGGAGGAGTGTGTTGCAAAAGAAGTAAAACGAGTGCTTCTTGTCCATATTTGCATGACTTCTTGCTGTGTTCCACAGTGTGGCTAACCTTGACCTTGTGCTGTGCCAGAAATGCTGTCTGCTCTGTATTAGAGCAGCCCTGCTCATTTGCCCTGCTGCACACAGCAGAACTGCAGCATGAGTTGGTGGGGTTTTGGATGACATTCCACTTTAAATTATAAACTGTACAAATGCCTGGGGTTAAAGGCATTTGTGCAGTCCAGGTTACTGCTCTAAGAGTCCTCTGGCAAAAGCTGAAGAAGTTCTGTAATTTACAAGAAGGTTACAGGAAAAGAGGGTCCCATGTTGAAGGAAGTTGAACACTGACCCTGAAAATTACCTATTTTCAGTCTGTTTTGGATTTTATGTGAGCTGTGGGCTTTTTATGAGTACATGCTAAGTGTTTTCCTCATGGGGATATCTGCTTTGAGACTGTTTGACCTTTTGCTTCTGCAGAAAGAGTGGTTGCTTGCAGAAGTTGAAAATTAAGTCAATAGTAGCTATGGTCTAACCAAGTATTGACTACTACCTAATGCAAAAGATCTCAGAAATAAAGTTTTTGATGTTCTAAGTGTGGTAGATGGTCAAACTCATTTCATTTTTTCTTCCCTTCATCTTTTCTGTCAACCAAATTTGCCATCTGTAAAACAAAGGAAATAATGCATTTTCATCTTCCAGCAATATGGTGAAAAGAAATTAATATTTGTGAAGGGAGCTGGAGCACTCCTGGTTTTGATTTATGAATAGTAATTTCTTTACAGTTGTCTGGGATAGATGCTGCTTTTTATTTAGGTTGTTGGTTTGGTTGTATTTTTCTTTAAGGTATGGTAGATGTTTTCATCCCTTTAAGAAGGTAGAAATCAAGACAAGCTGAAATAGCAGGAATCATGTTAAGAGTGAGAAATAAATTATCTTTCTCTAGGAGCAAGTTTAGCCACTTGCAGCAGCTGTTTGTGGTTGTTGGTTCCTCAGAACTTCACCAGGTTGTCAGCGTGTTGGTTTCATTCTGGCAGGTACATTTTGGAATTTTAGTTGAGGATTTGTGAACCAGGAAATGTCCAATTTACTCCAGTTTACTCCAATTTACTCTAAATGTCTCTTCCCCTCAGCTATTCTTTAATTCTATGTACAATGAAGTTCTTGTATTCTCTGATAAATATGTTTTTAGTTAAAATAAAAGAGGAGAAAAATCTACTAGAGGTTGATTAGAAAGCTGTAGATTCAGTCACACTCTATTAGAGAATATTTGTTGTAAAGAAGTTGACATGTCTAGCTGCTACTACTACCAGAGAAATCAGTTGAAGAGTGTTGTGAAATCTGTGGAACTTGAAACCAGGCACAGGTAAACTCAGGCTCTTAAAATAGGGATTATCTGTAGAAGCCCAAGAAACTCCTATATATGCAAGTGCAACAAAACCACTGCAAAGGTTTTGTTTGTTTTCTGCATAGGAAAGAGTTGTATGTCCTCTCATTTTTTTTTTCACTTCCTAGTAGAAATTCCTAGACTATGAGATACATTTCTTATTTTGGTAGGAAGTAGTGGTGAGTTCCAGCTGAAGTATTGGAAAATCTTTCTTGCTGCCTGAGTGTTGGCTGTTTTTTAGGGCCTTGCTCCTATCCCTGTATAGTGTAATCTGGCATGCTGTGAGTAGGTACTTCAGAGTGTATTAAAGCTGTTCTGGAGATTGTGAGTAGTCACTGCCCATGCCTGTTTTACTGTTACACTTTATTTTACCAAGGGCACCTTTATAAAATGGAGTTCAAATAAGTAGTTTATTTTACTTACTGCAGAAAGATTTGTGCAATTCTTATGTTTGAATCTCGGTATCTCAACATTTCAAATGAAAATGTAGGAATGCTCTCTGATAGGACAATGAGTCTGTTCTGTCTATTAGCAAGTATTTGAGGAGTCTCCAAAAAAAAAAAAATATACACAACTTAGCTCATGGCACGTATTTCTGAAATGTATGTTTATTAGGATGATGCTTTGTTTTCTTCAGTTTTTTAAATATATCCACTAAAATCTGGTAGCACAAACTGCTGCAGGGGAGAGGTAAGGCACTGTTTCTAAGATTGCACAATAGGTATAGCAAAAGAGTAGAACTAATCCCAGCATTGCATGGTCTAGCCACAAAGTTGTCCCAAGTATTGTGCAAATCTTGAAGAAAAAATGTAATAAAAAAGAATTTCTCACTTCGGAACCAAGAATGTTTTGTCATATTTTTATCGTCAAATGCTGTAAAATCTGCCAAATTTGTGACTCATGTCCGTGCTGGGTACTGCATTTGCACTTAATACAGCACCAGACTGTTGCCTTAGGCACATTAGTTTGAGACTGTGTTGGAGCTCAGTTCTTTCATCATAACCCTGACACCGGAATGTGCCTGCACTGAACCGTCGCAGTTGTGTGAAAAGACCTTGTGAATATTTTCCAAATAAAAACGTTCTTGTCACCTTTCATCTGCAAAAGCCACTGCGTGTATCATTCACACAGTGCTCTCTACAATACTAAATTGCTGTGTTTCCTAAAGCCAGTAGTGGTTAGTAATTTATTTGCTGCTTACTGCCAGAGAACTGAATTGTGAGTACAATGAGACACATGGAGCGCAGGGCAGAAAGAGCCTGGTGAAATGTTCTGTTCGTTGTGTTTGAAGGTATTATAGTGTGTACCACATGCAGGAAGTGGTGATGGTAAAAATACAATCTCTAATAGGGCAGTGTACACAAATAGCCTTTTATTTAATCTTTTCTTATGCAGAACGTGGTTTCCTTTGAGCTTGTAGAGAATAATATGGTTCTAGCCTGCAGCAGGAGGCAGACTTGCCAGTAGGGATATATTGCAGTGTATATTTAGTCCATTATAGCTGCATATATCTAATATATTATCAGCTTTTTAGAAAAAATGTTTTACTCTCTAGATTTTGTAACTATTCAACTTTGACTTTAGCACCCAGGGAGTTCAAATGTTCCCTATTTCTATTTAGCAGTAATATGTGTTGGACTACAGCAGTGCCCTCAGTTGCTGAATGATTGAGAGAAAGTCTTTTTTGGGGAGATCCATGTAACACAAGAACCTTAAACTATTTCTGCTCAAATAAAGCTTTTAATGACCTTTTCAGTGTCTTCATTGTAAAGATCAAATAAACTGCTGTAATTATTATGGAATAGCTGTGTTGATGCCGTTTTCTTCAATTAAGACCTTGGTACAAATATTTTTCTGGCTGCAGTCACTGAAATGTTGACCTTTCAGAGCACTGTTATGTATAATGTTCTGATGAGATTTTTAAGTGCTTGCTCTCGGCAGTTTCCCATCCTTTACCATCCTTTTGACATTTTCATGAGACATCAGCCATGTTTGAAGTGTATCTGTCCAAGGAGGTAGTGGAAGATGGACACAGGGATAAGCTGATCATTCTCAATTTAAACAAAAAGGATATGGAACTCTTATGCTTTTTTATAAGGCATAGGAATGACAAGACTAAAGGCTTCTGGTTTGTGTTGTGTAACACAGAAAAAAAGTATTCTGGGGAAAAAATATTTGTGTGTTGATCATGGAGTCCCCTGTGCTTTCCTCCCAGAGACAATCCTTTCTCAGCATTGTCCTGTCAAGTCTCTCTCTCCTCTGCCTCCTTGTCAGTCACATTCTGCCATTTGGCTAATCTGAAGCTTTAGACATATTTCTGTGTGGGAGATAGCAGGTTAAAATACAGACAGATGTTCTTTTTGTAGACGTGGTGCAACCCAGAAAAGCCTGGCCCCGTCCTACTGGACTTCACTGCCCTCTTAGTGTGTGTTGTAACCTGAATGGTCTCTTTCCTCACAGTAGCAAATTGCTTGTGCCTCTTAGCACATCCCCAGCCTCTAACTGAAATATCCTGAATAATTTCTTGTTATGTCTCAAGCCCTTGCTTCTAAGTGGACACTGTAGGTGAAAAGGTAGACGCTGATCTGATGACATATTAATTTACCAGGAGCCATTTCATTGTGTAGCAGTTGGCTGTGGTTGAGTAACTGTGCAGAAGGACTGAGTTCCGTAAGAAGAAAATAATTGGCAGTGCTGCTACATCTCCCATCACACATTTCATTTAGCATCAATAATTAGTTAACCTCTCTTTTGGAAAGAAATCACTTCTCTCAGCTGTTTGCTGAATGATGCTTTTGTTGTGAAATAGAATACTGAAGTCATTTGCACTTTGCTTATAAGAAGAAAAAAGACCACAGAGTGTTAAACTTAGTTAAATGAGCATCTTTTTGCTAAAACTCTGCTTCTTACAGGATTTGAAAATACCAGTTTTCTCTAGCTTTTTGGTCCTTTGTACTCTACCCATTCCCTTTCTCCCAGTGTGTTAACCTCATCTGTCTTTGACACACTCCCACCAGAATGCAGATAACATTTGGTATGGCTAGGCGTGAGCTACCTACATACTTCTTAATTAGCCAGTGTGTGCATACGGGTTGGCCAGCTGGCTTTCTCTGAGCAGAATATGTAATGTTGGCTTTTGCCTGCCTTTCCCTCAGTTCAGCTGTTCTTAGCCATCTCTCTTGTACTCATCCACTAACTATTTTTTTGTCCTTTGGTAGACTCTTAATAGCTTTGAGATCTAGATCATACCAGCCATTTCAAAATAAACTTGGAAGAGACAAATTTCTAGGGCTGGGAAGGAGATTGCTAAGAGAAAATCAGGTCAATTAAACATTGAATTAGTTTAAATCAATGACTGCCCTCTCTCCTCGCTGTAGTTTAGTTTGCTATGTACAGTGTTTTCAGAGCTTGAGTCCTCCTGGTTTAAGCTGAGACGTGTTTAGCAATTGTTGAATGTACTCCAACCTTTAATGTGCATTTAGTACATGGAACTGCACTAAAGTAGTCCAGAGCAAACCTGCTAAATGTGACTAGTGGAAATTTGGAGTTTTGTTACCAGCTGTTCTAGTCTACAGATCTGCTCTTGATAATTCTTTACTTCTTGCTAATTTAGATGTAGCCATGGTTGTCATTTTCAGTAGTTTAATTTTATTATAACATTCAGAAGCATTCCTGTCAGCTATTTATAGCAGAAATTTGCTATAGTTGATTCACTGTTTCCCAGTCTGGAGTAAATCCTTATTGAGAGAGGGATTTTCTTTGTTTGTTTGATTTTGGTTTTGTTTTTCTTCTTCCCTGCAGATGAAGCAGAGGTAGTTGAGAAGATTGCCTTACTCTAGAGCCCTGCTTTTCAAATGCAGATGCTTTCTAGAGCAGGAGGGGGTATATGCAGTGTCTTGGAAATGAACTCATCAATTACTGATATTCCTATAGAAGGTTAATCTTGTGTCCCCTTGCTTTGATGTAGTCCCAGCAGGCAACTAACCTTCAAGATCAGCCATACAGCAGGGCTACCAAGAAAACCTTCCCAAAGCATCCTGTCACATTTTGCTGTAGGTGTTAAAGGGAACACAGTCTGAACCAGAAAGGAAACAGCTAGTTCAGTGAGCACCAAAACTAATGATGCTTAATTTCTCAGCAATTTGTGTCTTGTAATTGACTGACTCTGGTAATGTGCAGGTCTCAACTAAAACTCCCCCCCATAACTAAGAGGAAAAAAGAAAGGAAAAGTGGTTTACAAAGGCCATCTCATGTGGAGTTTTCTTCCAGGCAGTATGTCATGAAGGTCATATTGAAGCCTTCCCATGCAAAAAACACTGATGGATTATTATTGTTATTCTTATTATCCACTGGCCACCTTTTCCCCTGAAATTTGTGAGTTTAATATATTTGAAAATTTCTGCTGCTGCCAAATTAAAAGAAAATCCATCTACAGGCTTGGAAGTCATTAGTGAATCATACATATGTACCTAACACAAACACATGGCCCTTAATTTCTCAGAAGAACAGACTGAAAGATGTAAAGGAGTGAATGACAGTGGCAGCAGCCCTGTTGTAGTACTGCTTGAATTCCCTGTTTTTTTGCATAGGTAAGGAGAAGCTTTTTCAAATCTTTTTCATCAGTGCTAGTTGTAAGCTTATACAAATTAATACAGTGACTTGTTAGCATTAGACATTTATTATATCACTAATTTTCTGTAGCTAATTATATCTGAAATTCTGGTGGTTGGTGGAATTTTTTGGGGATTTTTTTTTTTTTATGTCCAGGGTTTTTTATATTAAATAATCCTAGCATTTTATGTCACTGCCCATAGATCTGTCTAGATGCATACCTTTATTACTTCAAGGAGAAAATAGAATTTTTCATTTCTTAGTTGAAAAATGACTGAGAGAAGAGTTCAACAGTATTTCCAGTAGTATGACTCATGATAGGTAATGAATGTGCAGGAAAGATGTCCAAACAGAAAATAAGAATATCTGATTTTGTTACATACAGAGAAGTTTCTTTAGTAGGAAGCAAATTCTGTTTTATTGAAAAGCTTGAAATCAGTCTGAGAGAAAGCACAGCTGTGCCTGTCTATCAGATGAAAAGTAAGGACACTGCTTGTTGTGACAAAGGAGAATAATTTGAATGTAAAGAGTTTAACTTTTAATTTAGGGTTCTGGTGATTCAAAATGTGCCATCAAGATTGTCTAATAAACCAGTAATTGCATTAAGAAATGGCAGTGAGGAAAACTCAAAGCAGACAGATGTAGATTTCCCTGGAAGACCCTGTTAATGTTCTACATTTTCACTATGAATGCAAACATTTGTGTTTAGAACTTGAGTTGAAATGGCACTGAACTCCAGACAAATGGAAATAAAAGTTGAAGTGTCAGTAAAATCACTTATTCCACAGAAAATTTTATTGTTATATACACTATGTAATCACCAGTTGAATAGTTTGCCTAATTTCTGGGCCACCATAGTGATATTTTAATAATTTTTTGAATATGTGTTCTTTATGAAAAGTATTTTTTTCTCAAATACATGATGCATTTATGTCTGTTTTAAATTTTGCACAGCCGTTGTGCAACAGCAGTCTGGTACTTGGAACACTTTATGGAAATAGTTTGTTAGTCTTAGAGTGTGGTGGTTCTGCTTTGGTAATCCAGTATGTAACACTCCGTTTCAGTGAACTTCCAAAGTAGGTTTTTTTTCCAAAACATATTTGACTTGGGTCAAGAATTTCATGAATTCACGTTGACTTTGGATCACAGAATCAGCGGGTCAGGTTGGAAGGGAGCACAGTGGGCCATCCCAGAGCACACGGCACAGGGTTTTTGAACACCTCCAGTGAGGGAGACTCTGACACCTCTGGGTTAACTGTCCTAGTGCTTGGTCACCTGCACAGGGAAGTTCTTCTCATGTTCAGGTGGAGCTTCCTGCACATCTGCTTCTGCCTGTTGACCATTTGGTAAAGAAAATGGAAACATCTTTCTGTTTTCATTTACTTCTATTTCTATATTAAGCTAACTGTATTATTAAAAACACCTTTAATTGAAATCTATTTTGAAAGTGTTTTCATAGTCCTCTTGCCCCTATACAATACTTGAGGCTGGGTGTTTTTATTCTACCATTTAAAAAAATAAACTGTTGCTGCCCAGGTGAGACATGCAGGGAGGCCTTTTGTGAAGAGCAACTCCTGCTGGTGAAGCAAATGAGACCAAGGGAGCCAAGCCTAAGCTAATCAGTTTTACTGAGCTGTTTAAGTTTGGCTTTTTGCTGTCATACACCAGTGAATGGCATATGAAACCAGGAAAGGAAGAGAAGAAAAGCAGGAATGGAGATAGTTTCAGGGAGCCAGGTAGCAGTAAAAAAGGAAGGAAAGGAAACAGCAGCATATGAAATGAAAAATAATTTGATTAAAATAATAAAGAAAACTTTGACCCATTATTTTTTTAAGTAGTTGTAATCATGATATATACAATGGGAATTGTTACAAATGAAACTTACAGAGAGGATTTCAGAGGCTAAATGAGCAGAAGCAGATTTATTACTTGTCCCTTTTTAAACCCATGGGAACAGATATTTGCTGCTATGGTCATACATTATGTTTGGTCTAATCAGCACAGTACTATTCTGTGAAGATAGTAACTTGTTGCTTCTTTTAGGATTCAGGAAAGTTTTTTTGTAAATTACAGGAAACTCAGTGTAGTTTTCTTTCTCTTTGAACTGATAACCATTTTTTTTGTTCCTGCAGCTGTTACAAAAAGCAACTAAAAACAAAAGGCTGATAACCATGTGCTTTAATGTTCATTAAAATGGAACAATTACTTTCTGTATCAGTAAGACTGCATCAATCCTGTTAACACTCCATAAATGGAGTATACTAATGTTTCTTTTGTCTTAAGTAAGAGTAGAAGAGTACGAGTTTCACAATATTGTATCATAGTGGAGGCAAGATTCTGGTTATAGACTGTGAGATTGTTTCTAATTAATCTCTTCCTGTTTTTCACAAGCTTGTGGTTAGTGTTAAAAAAAACCCCAACAAAACAAAAAACAACTTCCTCAGGTGTAGGGGAAAGGGAGGAAAACAGCAGAACTTAGTGCAACCTTTCCTACTTCTCTGTCTCAAGGATTTAGCTTTTTGAACTTTCTTCCCCTCCTATTCTGGAAGATTAACAAGGTAGCATGTTACATTGTTGTATACAACAGTATTAATCTTAGACAAATATTCAAATTTTCCACGGTTTAAGCTTTGGGAGGGATGGATGTGTGGGCAGGATGTAGAAATTTGTTTGAATATCAATGTCTCATGTGTCAGGTGTAGTGTGCAAAATGGTTTTTTCAAAGTCATCTGCACCAGATTTGTTGTCAGTTAACTGTGTCAAACCAAAATAGTGCCATGGTCCTAGAACAGCAACAAATTCTCTACATGATAATCCCAAAACCTTAATGGTGAAGCAACAGTAGAAGTGTTGCACCTGAAATGATGACTTGATCAAGCATAAAATTACTACAACTCAGTAAGATTGTGATCATGTAAATACTTGTAACAAAATACATCAACTCAAAAAGACCCATAAAAAGTCATCAGCTTTAAAGTGCTGTCAAATGCAGTTTTACCTTTTGTGTGACCTTTCCTCTCAGCCATTCTTGCAAAAAGGGTGGCTCTTCCTGCTGTGGAAGAGGCAAGTCAGACCTCTTCCATCATGTGAATCTGTAGTGACACTTGTTTGGTGTACCATGGAGATGAAACACTACACAGCTCTTGGAGCTTTATATAGATATATATCTGGCTCTAGTAGTGGCTTATGTAATTGATTTGATAGACAGTGGAAATTAAGGTTTCTAGTTCTGGGTTTAAGCTTTAGAAGATTTTTCTTCTAAAAGGGCATCTCTTGATCCAGAAAAAATCATAAATCATAAGACTTGACTTTTTTTTTCCCATGCTACTTTGAATATACAGTGTTTCAATTTCCCGGGCTAGAAAGCCTTATTTCTCTTTCCAGTGTTGCTAGAAATCTTGTTCATCTTTCTAAGCCTTAGGACATTTAACACAAAGTGAGATATTGAACCTATGAACCTGTTAAAATAGCCAAAAATATTCAGTCTTCTAAAAAGGTAAGCTAGAGGGATGAGATATTTTAGCAGCTGACTTGGTGCTTTTTTCATACACCATCCCCAGGAACAGCTGTGTTAGACCTTTTGGGGTTTTGCCCCAGGGTTTGAGCTGTATGTGAGGAAGATGCTTGGAGCCAGGTGTCGTTGTAGTCGTCTTTTTTGGGGTACTCTCCATCTCTGCTACCATCTGCAGTAACATTTGTCCTGAAATGACACTGCCATGTGTATATTTATGTAATGTTGTTTGTTTGTTTTTCAGACACAGGATGAACCCACTGATACAAGATACAACTAGCTAAACAGCTATAAAATGCCCAAATTTGGGTCTACAAAAACAGTTCAAGTTGAAAATTCTGACAGCAATAGCACCATGGTGGAAAAAACAACTGCAAGAAAGGTAAAGTTTATATTCATGCCCCTTTAATTTCAGTAAAATGAAGCATGTTTCATGATTTTTGTTGCTGTAATTGGAAGAAATAAATATGAATCTATGTTCTGATATATTCAGTATTGAAAAAAGTTATACATTTTTATATTTATTTAACTGTAACTTAAACTGTGGGATAGAATTCTACTTTTATTGTAATGTGCAAGTTCATTTAAAAGGAGCTGGATGCTCTGGTTTTATTTGATATACTTAGTCTCCATATCTTAGCTAATTTGAAGTCTTCATACACTCAAAAGAACAACAATCCATATTTTATTTTATTTTACTGTGTATTTCTCTTTGTTGCAAACACACAGAACAGGTGTGAAGGCCTGTGACCGAGCACAGACCAAAGAAAAACAGAAGTTTCCAATATTCCTTTATAGCAGAGGGACTTACTTGCCCTGTGAGGGAGGGCTTAAAAGCCAAATGCACAAAGCTTTAGGGTAGCTGCTGTACAAGGGAGTCTCATCTAAAAATTGTACAGACCATTTTTGAGTGTTGGAAAATGAAGGAATGTCATGTCATGCTGAAAGGTTGTTTGTTGTTTTTGAATGTGAAGTATCCCATGATTTTCAGAGTTCTGGAGGCAAATTTCAAATCACCCAGTTCTTCAGCTTGTCTGCCTAGTACACTTGTACAATAGACCACAGATTTATCTGTGCTACTAATGAATAACAGAAGCTGGAGTAATCCTCTGCTTTGACAATGATGAGTGACATGTATATTGTATTGCCCTAAGGAGAGAGAATCTGTTTGTTTCCCAACAATCTATAAAGCTGTCTTCTCTAGAAAAGGATTTTCTCTGTGTGTGTGGTCATACTTACCCTTGTGTCGAAATCTGTATTCTCTGCAAGACCATTTGATGATGAATGGATACAAGACAGACAGGAGGAGGTTAAAAAACAGGAAAAGATTAGAAGATTCAGCATCTACTTGTAACTTTTTATCTTCCAAAAACATTCATAGAAACCTTTAGACCTTTTAGTCTCGTTCTAGTTTGTTTCATTGGTCCCAGTAAAGTGAGGCAAAGGTAATTCTTTCTGCTGACTCTGATGAACTACTTAGATAAGACAAGGAAGATAACAGAATAAAATAGGGAAAGGAAATCAGCTTACTAGTAAAGGGATGAAACAATGTTGGCTTTGTTGGGTTTTCTTTTTTTTTTCCTATTTATTCTGGTCTTTATTTGGGATATGGTCACATTAATTGAAGTATCATTCAGTAATTTAGGGACAGAGTAGGGAATGGAAGTTCAACAAAAGCTGTGAATATGGAATCCCAGTGATGGACTGATGAAGGTGATACCAGAAAGTAAGCTGATAAACTGCTTGTACTGTTCTGTCCAGTGTTGCTCACTGTCCACCCTGGTACAGTGGACAGCTTGAGATTAGAATGATGTAGGGTTTGGTTTGGAATTGCATGATATAAAACAACGGGTAATATAAGGTCCTAAATAAAAACAGAGAATTAATATTATTAATGGAGAGTAGAAGTGTTTCAGTTAATGTTCCTGTTTTTAGCATAATAAACACAGTTGTCATATTTTGAGAACTGAATACATGGTTATGTTAAATAATCACTTAAACTGTCACATACCTGTTTTCTAATGGACAATTGCGAGAAGTGTTCAGCTGGCCTTTGACTAATCTGCACTTTTCAGAATGGATTAGGAAAGATAGAGAAAATATTGCCAAAATGTCATAATTTAGATTCTGCCAAGAAAATTATTTGGAATCAGGCAGGCAATAGGCTAAGGTAAAGTGTGAGTTTGAACAACACAAAGTCATGAAGGTAAATCTGTACTACATATACAAACATAGAGCCCTGAAGTAAATAAAGATTGACCAGGCTAATCAACAGTGATAATTTTAATGAAATATCTTCCAAAGGTAGTGGAAATATCTGTAAAGCAAATAAGGATTTTTCTCAATGCATAAACATGTGCAGCCATGAATGTAAAAGTTATAGTTCTTAACTCATTAGAAGTGTGAAAAATGTTAGGGATTCATTAGGTAATGTAATTGGTGTTAGGAAGTGCTGAGGCCTAGTGTGAAATAATGTTCATAAAAAACAGTGCCTCTTACAAGTGATGAGTAATGCTAAAGGATACCAGTCCATTAAAAAATTCCCATACTTCACAACTTAAAAGCTGTAGTGACCTAAATGGCATAAGACTATTCCAATGGTTAGCATAAGATAAAAGAAAAAACACTTGTGGGGTTTTGTTTCCATTTCATAGTTTTTACACTGTTTAGCTGGTTCTAGTTGTGCACTCTTAACTGTTGGCAGAGAAATGTAGTGAGATTACTGTTGTTATTATTAGGCATAATCTTTCATATTTGTCCAGAAATTAATGCTTATTATTCATCCCTAACAACCAGTGAATAGCTATGTGAACATGTGAACTATGTGTTCAAGTCTTCTGACAACTCAAAAAAACCCATTAGAGATAACGTTGCTGTTAATAAGCTGAGTTTATATCATGTATGCATTAAAGTACATGTATTTTTATTTCAGTTGTTTATCTGGCAAGCATAAAAAAATAGTAGAAGTGTATACAGCAGCTAGACCATCTAATGTTTGAGGTATTTTATCTCATGAGGCATAAGATATTTTGTTAACATATGAACATGATGAAATTTTAATTTATCTGAATTTATACTTCATATGGCCAAACTAAGGAAGTAAACTATGGATATCTCTTCCAAAGGAGAAGCACATTTGGAGTTCGTAAGAATGAATTCTCTCCTTGGAAGACTCCAACAATAGTGCCCAAAACCATTTGGTACCATACAGAATGTGCTTCAATATGTAATTATCTTTGATAGGCAGAAAAAGAATGCTTGTTCTCCCAGGGCTTAGTACATCTGCTAGATTATATGGCTCTCTGTTGCCTCCTTTTGTGTCTTGTCATTGATTGTAGAAGTACCAGACAATAGAGCTGGAATGGGATATCAAGAAATTGTCCAGACTGCTGTTTGTTAGCCTTCTGAGACAGTTCCTGTTGAACAGATTAAAAATGTGCTCCTCATCATAGCACACTAGTATGGTTTTGTTGACAGAGAAAATTCTTCCTTGTTACTACATCCTCCAGTGAGGCATGCATTAAAGGTTGAGACATGCAGATCCAGTTCATCCATTTGCCCCAGAGTAGAATAAGCTGTACTCAGTTCCTGACAGATGTTTGCCAGACCTTTTCTTTAAAGCTTGCCTGATGGAAATTCCTGTCTCCTTGGGCAGTTTATTCTGATTCCTAATTATGCTGACTGGCATAGAGTTAGATACTTAGTAGAAGGATAAATAACCTTTGCTAGTCTCCTGTTGCAGTCTAAAGCCATTAAATGTTCTCTAGCTGCAGTGGACATGGAAAGTATGTAATGCTTTTCACTTTGCAGCAGTAGTTTAGTTTTCTTAACATCAACATCTCATCAGTGTTTTTTCTGATTAGCAGTTCTCATTTGAGATTAATCAGCCTCTTTGGAAAATCCACAGGATTTACAGATTATTTTATTAAAAATGTCAACTTCATTTTAGGTTGCTTATATGGGTCACATTAAAGTAACGCCACAGACCTGTTGATGCTGTGTTTTGAACCTTGCCTTGGACCCTGAGAAAGAGATGTCCATGCTGTTGCAGTGACTAGGAACAATTGCAACAGTGAATGCTCACTCTTGAAAACGGAATGCCTGGTCTAACCTGCAGGGTTTCTACTTCCTCCTCCTACTTCCTTTACTTGGAGTTGATTCCAGGATGCCATTAAGAGTTTTCTAACACAGCATTTTGTGATGGTACAGTTAATTATTTTTATCAGTTTGTAGGACCTTGGTTTTATTCTGGCTTTTCCTATTTTTGTTTTGTATTAAGACTGCTTTTCAAATCAGTCATTTTACAGTTGCCTTGCCAGGGCTCTTTGCTTCTTCCTCTCTTTCAGTTGTGATGATGTCTGTGTATCTGATTGTATCTCTATTTCAGCATTGTCACCAAAAATAATAAATAACATCAACTTGATACAGACTTCTCAAACACCCTGTCCATTGCAACCTTTGGATTGGAAAGTCCATCACTGAATGCTGAATGCTTATTTCCACATTAGCTAAAGAACAGAATAGTCTCCCTTTTTTTTTTTTTTCAGTTTCTGTGTATTCTATGTATAGCCTTTTTTAAAATTTTCAATGGGTTTTTATTTATCTGAAAGTATGCACTTTGAACTGTCTCTCCTCCTAATTAGAGTTTCATGTAATTAATTTTCAGTCATTATTCAAAAACTACTGCATCATTCATAATATTTAACATGATACATATAAGCAATTTAAGAATGAATGTAAAGCTATCAAATTACTTAAGCAGCTTGTACCTCTTTGTGAGCACTTACTGATGTATTTTACTGAGGAGTGCCCTCAAAAAAGGAATTCTTTTCAGAGGTTACCAACTGCAAAAAGTTGTGGTTTTTGGTTTTTTTTTCTACTGAACAAGTTGAAACCAAGATTTTCTGCTTAGGAATTTAAAATTATTTTTAGTTTATCCTTTCTATTGCATAGTACCAAACATAAGATAATATTCTAGAGAAAGAAATAAAATTTTGATGCCACTTCATATTGTGGGAAATTCACATACATAGATAGGAGAAATAAATGGTTTGTTTGAAACAAGGGATCAGAAAGCTCTTGGTGAGGTTGGGCTCAAGTGGGAAACTTGTGTGTGTGGTGGAAGAGATGTGGAAAGGCTTAATGGAGTTTGGATCTGCTCTTGCTAACTTAGAGATGCATTTGGAATATGGATGAACTTCTTTCATAACTAATACCACAGGCACTGTATGATCCAAGGGCTTAGGGGTGTCTTAAGGGGTTTGGGTTTTTAGATTTTTTTTTTTCTAGCATGTAAAAAAGAAAAATAAAAGGGGGAAGGTGTTGTTTCCTTTAGGGTTTTGAAGGAGAGTTGGCTTTGGTTTTGGTGTGTGGATTTTATTCTGCATTTTACTTTGTATTTTTGGGTTTCTAAACTTGGAGTGAAGAAGGCAGATGTTCTCTGAGGGCAGCAGCCTTTATACTTCAGGAATTCTGTTGATACAGACTAATGCCTTCTTTGTCATTTCCCTTGTACAGATATTTGTCTTCTGCTGTAGGGTTTGATACAGGTTCTTTTTCTAATCACTTCTGCCTAACTTTCTGGCAACATTTTAAACTCAGCATGTCAGATGATGTCTTCCTACCTGAGTTTGGTTTCTTTGAAAAAAAGGAAAGGTGCCTTTGAGAACAGTACCTCTACTTCAAGTTATTTTTTAGTTTTCCTCCAAATGAATAAATCTTCAGAAGTACCAAGGATCAGCTTTTTGGTTTGCAGTGATTGGCAAGATGGTGAATATTCTTCTTCTACCTTTAGGAAGTTAATCTATTAGTACTTTCATCTGATCATGTGTTAAGAATGACATGAAGCTGTAGAGTTGTGATAGCTGACAGAGTGGATAATTGTTTCTGCAGCATGTATTGTACAGAAAAGATGTCTCTGCATTGCAACTCGATTGGTAGCTAAGATGTTGGGTTTGCAGAGGGTTCTCTCAAGCAGTCTTTACACTAATCTGGTTAGTGTAAAGGTTTTGCATTCTTTCCTCCTATATTAGTGTAATCAAGTATAAGTTAATAGCAAGCGTGTTTAGGTTTTTCTCTGTTTATTTGAAATATGGGTTATAAGCCAAAATATCTAGACTTATACAACTCAAGAATCCAAATAACTTCCACCTTTTTTCTTCTAAATTTGGTATCAGTTTAAAACCTTTCTTCATAGATTTTCCTCGAATGAAACATTGCACTGTTATTGTTGAAATAGAAAGGGAGTTCTGCATTGTTGTATCACATGGTGGGAGCGGAGGCAGGGGAGGGTAATTAGAAGGGTTTTGGGGGGTTTACAGTTCACAGTCTAAATTGCAGTGTGGACTTTTAATGTGCTTTTAGTGGGATTGTTACGGTCAGGGAAGGAAATTGGGGGCGTCATCAAGACTTGGCAAATTCTTGTTCAGTTTATGTTGCTCCTTTGCTAATTAGTTAAGCCTCTAATAGTGAACAGCATTTCTACAGTGATGTGTCTGAAATAACATAGAAGTTAGTAATTTAAAAAAGAAATGACAATTGATTCTATTGTTTATTGAATAAATTTTGTAATACACGTACTTATACACAAGCACATGCATTCTCACATGTCAGTCTTTTCAGTATGTATACATTATAAGACTGTCCTGCTTTATGCAAAAATTACTTAGTATACTTTTTATTTATATTAGAGCAAGGACAAGATTGCATCCTACAGCAAAACTCCAAAAGTGGATAGGAGTGATGTGGGGAAGGAGATGAAAGAAAAGTCTTCCATGAAACGTAAACTTCCTTTTACAATTAGTCCATCCAGAAATGAAGATCGCAATTCAGACGCAGGTAGAACCTTTTTATTTCCTTAACTAATTATTTGTTGGTAAAATACGTCCTAACTTAATTAATTGTGTGTTGTGTTTTTACATTGATTTTTTTTTCCTCCTTAAAAAGAATACTAAGTATAAAAGTTGCTTGCTTCCTTCTGATTGTTGCACCTCAGTCTGATAGGCTCTCATCCTGTCATTAGCAACAGCCAGCATGCCACCATCGTTGATCTATATTCTCCAGTTGTTTCCTAACCTCATTCTTTCCTTCTGCTTCAGTAACAAATCTTTCTTTGTTTTGTCATCCCTAGAGGTCCATTTGTTCAAATGAGTAAACAGATGAAAAACCATGTGAATGCCTTGATTTGAGACACAGCTGTCAGCTTTTCATAGCCTTTTTTGGGGAGGGAGCATTGCATTGGTAGATATACTGTCCTTCATAGAAGAGATTGCTAACTCTTGTTAGCAGAGCTAACTGAGCTACTCATGGAGAGCACACTTTCCTTTCAGTTTAAGTTCCTATCACCTGTACCTTCTCTGCAGAGCCTAAGTAGTTCTTCCCAGCATAAGCTTATTTATATTAGAACTGATTTCAAGGCTTCAAACTGCCATTTGTAACACAGTTCTTATCAAATCAAGATGGATGGAGCTGGATACATTCCAAGAGGTACAGTTATCTCTGGGTTTAGGTAATTAATTATCTGTGTCATTGTGCAATTATAGTTCAGTAATAGTTAAGTTGATAACCAAACAGTATCCATGGCCAGCAGAACACATTGAAGTTCCCCAAATTTCTCAAAGCTCAGTGCTACAATTGTTTATACATTGCTTATTGTACATTTGAATATTTTCATGGCCAGAGAGTTCCCTTAATATGTGTAGATTTGAATGCAAGGTAGAAGTGTAAACGTCAGTGTGAGTTTAATTTTTGTTCAGGATTTATTTCATGCAGATTTGGCTCCTTGATAATACATACCATACTTTTATTACTGTAAAGAGACTGTAGTATGAATTCCATATTTGAAATAGTCACATTGCAAAACAATGCAAAACAGTAGTTCTGCTCCCAGTGGTTTTACAGCATTCTTGCACTATTCACAATATCATTTGATTTTGAAAAGACTATGTCTAAATTAGAAGTATGCTCCCAGCACCTGCTTTATTACATTTTTTGCTTGATATTAGACCATAACTATTTTTTTCATAGTGGAAGTAAATGTATTTAGATGTAATATTAAATATATATTGAAAGTTTTCTCTGTTCAAAATGTTTAGTCATGTCTTCTTACCCCCATCAACTTTAAATAAGTCATTGTCCCAAGCATCTTGTAAAGTAGCAGAACTTCTTGTGGGTTTTTTTGCTGTAGCATATATTGTTACAGTTGCCACAGACAAGATTGACTACTTCAGATGCTTAGACATGCACAAAAAGACAGTGCTCACACTACAAAAATTTTTTGTCAGAAGTTGTAGCAGGGAGGTGAAATAGACAGTTCAAGTAGGGGCAGGAAATATTTAACATAAAAGTAGAAAGCACGTGGCTCTTAGCTGTGCTGGCAAACACCACAGCTTGGTCAAGATTTAATTTCTGCTTAGCTAAGGAGGTTGGAGCAGCTGCCCTTTTGCAGGTGGGACACTTGGTACATAAACCTGCCAGAAACTTCAGAGCAGGAGCACTGCTAGGATGAAAAAACTGTTCCTGTAATGCAGATTCTGTGCCTAACCAATTAGGTTGGACCACTGGGAATTAGACACTTACACTGGTGCCAAGTTTGTCACTGACATGGATTAGGAGTGACATCAGTGATCGTGAAATGCAGCGCTGCTTCTGGCACAAACATGGCATTATAGATGGAAAAGGTTTGCTGTCACTGAGCTAAACTGCTACCTCTGACAGAAGTGTCCCTGATAGCTGTGTACAGAGAATGGCAAACGTTGAGAAAGAACAAGTAAGTTTTTTTGAAATTAGAATGTAATTGGACACAGATGGGGGAAAAAGAAAAGGTAATGAAAAGCTTCCTATCAGCTTCAAGGTCTTTAAAAATATGTCTGAGTTAAAAAAGCCCTAAATGTAAAAGTAGCTAGAGGTACTTAAAATTTTTTAGTTTAATATTTATCCCCAAGATACATTATAGGGTTACTAGGTGATTATAGAAACTCCATGACAATTGGATTTCATCCTGGTTAGGCATGTAAATGAGTCAAAGAATGGTGATACTTAATTTTAGAGTGTTACATCTTTAGAAGTTTCTTGGTTCTAGTTCCAGGGTCTTTTGTAAACTAAAATTTTGCCTTTTTTTTTGCTGATTTTTGTAAAAATTGCTCCTTTTTCTGGTGGGGTTTTTTTTTGTTTGTTTGTTTGGGGGTTTTTTGGTGTTTTTGTTTTGCTTTGTTTTTGTTTTGCTTTGTTTCAGGTTTTGTCTAAATATTGCAAGTGATAATGAACATGGACAGCCAAAATGAATAGTGATGTAACACAGAAATGTTTTGGGTTTTTTTTCCATTTGGTTTCTGCAACACTGTACACAAAGTACATTTTACACCCAGTCAGTTTTGGCAAGGCTGAAACCAAACAGCATTTGTAGAGTTTAGAACAATTATGGCCCACCTCTTCATCTAATTTTTTTTTTCTTAAGAAAATGCTACAATCAATTTATATTCAGCGTTTTAAGATTGAGCCTTTTAGTTACTTTCTTAGCAATTGGATACCCATGAAGATTGCAGCCAGTTGAGAAGGCTGCAGGAGCTGCCAGGTGTGTGCAGGTCTGGAGGACAGTGTGAGTCCCAGGAGAGCTGTGCCCTCTGAAGAGGCCCCTGGGAACAGGACACACCTGGAAGGACACTCTGTCCCTGTCTTTATCAGCAGCATCCTGTTGTGTTGCTGCTGTTGTGCAGGGCTCTGACACTCCCCTGGCTGTGGTGGCTTCCCGAAACTGAGAGCTCTGTTGTGATGTCCCCATTCTTGGTCAGAGCAACCACAAAAAAATAATACATCCTGCAGGCAAATTTATTTATACTGCAGGATAGCTTTAACCTATTTATAGGTAAATCTTAGGGAGTAGTCTACACACAAGCTTTGATTGAAACTGCTGGACTGGATGATCAAAGCAGAATTATTTTTCATGTATTTTAAAATAAATTCTCTGATTTGAAGTCTCCAAATCCAAAACCATAATTTGATTGAAAAGCCAACAGTTATTTAGACTGTTTAAACAGAGTTGCTTAAATTTTCTTAATTTATTTAAGTAA
Source organism: Zonotrichia leucophrys gambelii (assembly GCF_028769735.1). Classification (NCBI taxonomy): domain Eukaryota; kingdom Metazoa; phylum Chordata; class Aves; order Passeriformes; family Passerellidae; genus Zonotrichia; species Zonotrichia leucophrys. Next base: position 102,011,361 of record NC_088171.1, on the reverse strand, counting down.
TCTGGTTAGTTTTAAGTAACCTCTGATGTGGTTATTTGAATAAGAACAATAGACAAGTGTTGATTTTGCAGAGGTCAGATTTGTTTGCTTTCTCCACCTTATTAGTCTGAAGAGAGAAATTAGAATTTTTCATAATAATTAAACATAACGGCAGATCCTAAAAATCTTTCAGTTGTAAAGAGAGTCGTGTTACAGAGTTGATTATTCAAGAACAACGAGTTACAATTACACTCAGTGTGGTAATTTGTTAATCTTTCTTGGAAATTATGTTAGCCAGATTTACTGTTTATAGCAAGATCTTGGTTTTGTTTTCTGACCCATTCAATTTCAGTTTTTAAAGTAGTCCAAACCTGGCAGAGTCATACTTCTTTTAGCATTTAGTTGTCATCCAGAAGAGCAAAACAGCTGACCTCTTCGTGCTGCATGGGTACATCACAGTAACACAATTCCTGTGCTCCTGCTTTCTGTAGTTAGAGAGGTTTGTGGGAGTGTTGGAGGGAGTGTTCACACACTGCTTGGATTTGGGTGCAGGGGGGGGGCGTACGTGGCCCGAAGTTCGAAGTCCGGCTAGCTGAGGGTGAAAGGCCGCCGCCCCTCTGCAATTCCTGGCCAGCACCCCTCAGCGTCTGATGGCCTCGGGCTGCGCTGGCTGCGGGCTGGCTCACACCGCTGGTATTGGGGAGGAACGGAGCTGACCATTTCACCGGGGGTTAAACATCGGTTTATTGAAGGTGTTGCGGGATCCAAACGCGGGGAAACCAACCGGGAAAAGTCCCCGAATAGGGGGTGAAACAGGATTAAAAAGGAGGGGGGTGGGTACAGGCGGAACCAATCGGGAAAGGTGAGGGGATGAACTTCACAGAACTGACACTCCATGGAGACCAATAATCAAAAGGTAAGGGAGGTGTCCTGGGACCCCAGCCAACCACCACCTCCAGAGAGGAGAAGGTTCTCGAAACCTGGGAGGAGAAAGGGAGTGATTGACTGGGCCCAGGGAGGAGACAACTTTCACTTATAAGGGAAACCAGGGGAGGAGCAATTACATATCGGCAACTATGAATAGCGAGGTTACCATAGCAACTTAGCTGACAGGCTAGCAGTGGCGGGAAAAACTGGGGGAACAAAACCATTTTACACATAATAGGGGGGAACAATACATAAATTGGGGGAATAACACAAGAAACTTAACAACACACTACAACATTTGGGCTTATTGTTCAACTGTGACACCTTCATTTAACTGTTGTTTGGGCTACAGGCAGGAAAGTGGAGGTGTGTTGGTTTTGTGTGTTGGTTTTGTTCAATAAATATGTCATAAACTTGATTAATTAGGTATCACAATAGCACCTGGAAATCTCTACATTGTTAAATGCGCTGTGGGGTCTCTGCATCACATTCTAAGCTTTCCCTTTCCTTTAGGGTAGGAAACACAGCCAGTCATGATGTGTTTCTTTTGGAAGTAACTTCAGTCAGGTGGCAATGATCACTCAGAGCTCCATAAACTCTATCTCTGAACTTCACCTGCAGAAGTGGTCTTGACCTAGCAATGAACATATTATTCTTTGATTGTATATCATTCAATCTTATGACTTCATAACATTCATTTCAAGCAGTTCATATTTTAATTTTGCATGGTTCTGTTTTTTGATCCTGTTAATTTTTATGATTTAGACTATATTGGGAGTCTTTTACGTAAAAGCAGTGTATGATGAGCCCTGAAGTTTGAATTTGGGGTTTGTTGGTTTTTTGGGTTTTGTTGCTTGATTTCCTTTATCAGCTGAAATGATTATTTTACCAAATGAAATGCTTTGTTAGTTTGGCATGATTTGTTTTGAGAAATCCACATATTGCATTACTTAATAATTTATTTTTCCAATACATTAAAAATTACTTGAGTGGTATTTGTAATTTATCTAATTGGAGAAAAAAAAAAGCAAGCAAACAAAGAAACAGATACATTATTGGCTTGGGACAAAATCTGTCATGTGTAAGTTATCCTAGTACAATCACCAGTGTCTCTGATGTTCCTCGTGCCAGTACATTTCAAGTGTTGTGAGTGGATTTCATTGAGCCCTTTTACAAATGAGTTCTCAGATGCTCCTGAATTCCTGTTTCACATAACCTGAGTATTTCAAAATAATTTTTTCACTGTTCGTTGAAAAGCTTGTGTTGCCAAGGGAAAATCTTAAAGAGCCACACACAAAGGGGTGTGGCTGTGTATTATGAAATTTATTTAATAAAGGTGGTTGAACATGAAGCCACTGGAATAGTTCTAGTTTCTATTTTTTAAATAAAAAATGAAAAAATCGCCTATATTCTATTTCTAATGAGCGTAAGTTCATTTCTAACTGCTGAAGAACAGCAGAAAGTGATGAGAATGTGAATGTAATAGAAGATAATTGAATTCCATAGAACCTGAAAACAAAGTATAAAAAATGGAAAAAAAAAACCAGCCAAAAAAAACCAAACCAAAACAAACCTAAAACAACAACAACAAAAAAAAAAAAAACCCAAACCAACTGATGGGGTTTCATAGTCAATTTTGTAATTAAATTCTGCTTAAACTTCGTATCTTAACTGATTCTGTTCCTTTATGAGGGAAGTTTTTACTGTTGAAATTGTAGAAACATCAAGTTCACAGTGGTGAAAGTTTCCTGTTACCATAAGATGAAGAATAGCTAAGAAGTTGAAGTTCCTAAATGTTAAGTTGGTCTCATCCTGTGAAGTGTGCTATGTGTTGGTATTCTTAGAACATTGATTTTTTTTTTTTTTATGTATAGAACTTTTTATTTTATATGCCCTACTCACTTTCCCCTGGGGTTTTTTGTTGTTGTTTTTTAGTTTGGTTTGATTTTGGAGGGTTTTGTTTGTTCGGGGTTTTTTCTGGGGGGGAAGGGTTTAGTGGGTTTGTTTGTTTGTTGGGGTTTTTTGTTTGCTTGGTTGGTTTTTTTTGCTTTCTTCCACCCCTCTTGTCAGAACCAGTTCATATCTGTGAGATCTTGGAGGGGATCATCAGGTGCACCAGCTATAATCTTGAGACTTTTTTAGCTTTGTTGTTGATCATATTGATTTTTGTGTATTCAACTGTTTAGATTAACTGACAACATATATGAAGTCTAATATCTGTTTTAATTAAAGGGTGTCTCCTTTTGAGCAGTAAGTGCATAATTACAGTATGACTTGGTGAGAACAGGTGTTCTTATTTGATGCTTTTAATTTGTAAGATCTAGAAATGCTTTGCAAACACTGTGTTTATAAAGTGTAATAGAAGAGTAATTTACCACTGAAATGGAGCACTGAACATGAGGCAGGAATAAATTGTGCTGGTTTAAATAAAAGCAAAACCCAAAAAACTCAGACAATCCCAATATATAAAAGAGTAAAGCCTAGATAATAAAAAACTTTATTGCATTTATTTTGATGCATTATTTTCTCAAGCTGAAAATAGCTATAAAATAGGAAGAAATAATTCAGAATGAAAACAAATACATTTTTCAAGGAAAGAATTGTGAACAATAAATAGCATATGCTAAGAAATATCTGATTATGCTGGTCAATCTGAAATGTGTTATTTTGATGGAAGTACTAAATTAGTCAGTAAAGTGGATGCTGTGCTTTATCTTTGCAGAAAGAGCAGCATGCTTACAGTGGAAAGATTAAAGTACAATTTTATTGTTAAGGGTTTTTTTTTTATTTTCCTACGTAGATGTTTTTACCAATAGGGCAGAACACAAATAGTGTTGATTTGGATATTGAATTAATTTTTTAGATATTCAAGACTCTGAGTTTAGGAATAAAAGAACATTTGATTCTGTAAAAGGAATCTTGTTTCCTTTTTAAACATGATGGATAAATGAAAAACCTCTATAAATGTATAGAGGTTTTTAAAATATATACATGGGTCATTAGCTTTCCATTCTTAAATACTCTCACTGGCAATTGTTTAGCCCATAAAATCATGTATTTGTTATGGGTCAGTATGGAATTCAAGATAAGGACTGTTGATGTGCCTTCCTGTGCCTCAAGTGCACTGCATTACTAGAGCTTGTGTCTGTAATCAGGCCTAGAAAGTGAGATTTAGAGAAGGCTAGGAAGGCAGAAAATCATTTGAGAGGAAAAGAATGGTTCAAGAAAGAAGGTAGAACTATAGCAAGTTAAAAGTTAACTAGGAACTTCAAAGGGAATTAAGATTCTAATTTTTACCTCTGCAGAAGTTCATTGAAGTTTTCCTCACTGGAGTCCTCTGTTTTAAGGTTTTCCTCTCTTGCAGATGATAGGGTTTCTTGGTTTTGGTGGGAGTTTTGTTTTGTTTTACTTTTGATGTGTTTACTCAGATGTGTAATTTTAGCTCCTGGTTTAAAACTTGGAGATGAAATATTAAACAGCTTCCATAAATATTGATAAAAGGAAAGAAGTTATGTATGTAAAATAGCTATATGTGTTTGAAGGATATGAGTTCTGGAGAAGAAAATGCTTTAAGACAAAATACCAGGATGAGTTTGACAGAAACAAACTTTTAACCAATTACTTAACACATACCAGTATTAACTAGTCTTTTCCTAATTTTTACCATGGTGTCTTGAGAGAAGTAGAAGAGAGGGTAGTCTCAGATTTGTATTCAATGTTGAAAGCTGACCAGTTGATTTTACAGAAATTTTAAGTTCTTGGCTTTAATCTCTGAGAATTAAAGTTGTGGCATACACAGCATTCCTTCTATGTAACAGGTTTTTCATCTGTTAGAATTTTTTGGTAATCCTGCTTAGAGCTTTAAGTGCTTTATCTCAGTAGCTTATTATCCTAATATGATTAGAGCAGGTAAGCAACACTAATGCAAATGCAGTAAGTTAAAGGTATAATTTCTGGTTTTCATCACCTGTCACCAGTCACGAGTTTACAGGCCTTAAGAGGATGGTTTTATTTTTAGAAAAATAGACTGATGGAACTGCAGTTTGAGTCTTGAAATGTTCCTATTTCTAGAGAAGGAAGGTCCGGAGAAAAAGAAAATGAAGAAGGATGCTGGGAATAAGAAATCAGCACCCGTTAGCATTCTGTTTGGTTACCCTCTGTCAGAGCGCAAACAGATGGCACTTCTCATGCAGATGACAGCAAGAGACAACAGCCCAGGTGATCATACAGAGTTAACAGTTTTCTCACTCCTGCCTGTTTAATTCTGTCCTAGCAGAATATTCAGAACACTGACGTTTTTCAACAATCTTTTATTTTTTTCAAATATTTAAAATCATTCATACATCTGTTAAAATTTATTTTGCATGGATGGTTAATCCGATGAAAAATTCTTGATCTTCTATATTTATGTGAAAAGCCTTGCACCATGATAGCTGTAAAAACTGAAAATTTAATTTCTTCCTTTGTTTATTTTTGCCTCGCAGACACTGTTCCATATGGATTATTTAAAGCCTGAAATACTTTCTTTTTCTGATTTTTATTGAAGCTTAACTGTTACCTCATTTTCTCACTTTGGAGCAGGATTTTAATTTGGGAGGAAATGGGACCATTTCCTTTTGATTTAATGGGAGTGGGGAGACATCTTGTTCTTAATTCACCATTTCAAGCTGTCCTTTATCCAGCTGCATGTAAAAAAATCTTTATATGTGTATATGTTCTACAGGTGTAAAGTTTTTACAAAATTGCTATTTAAAATGCAAATGGCTGGGTTTTCTTAAGGAACTATCCAGTCCACCCAGCTGTGGAACTTTAGGAACTATCCAGCTGTCCAGCTGTGTTGGTACAGATGATGATTTGTATGTAGTACAATACACAGACTGTAATTCTTTAACCTGGCATCCCACTACATAAAAATATAGTGGAATTTTGCTGGAGGAAGGAGAAAGCAGAGTAGATACTGATCTCCCTTGTCTTGATTTAGGAGAATTTATACCAGAGTATGTGAGCCTTGTCGTTTGGATAGACTTCATCTTTCCTAGAAACTTGCTTAAAATAGTAAGATTTTGCAAAATGCCCTTTTTCACATTGAAAATCAGCATTGTGCTGACTCCTATGAAGGGTGAAATGTCTTTTATTGAAATATAATTATTCACTGGTTGTTATCATCTTTGAAGGCAAGTGTTGACAATCTTTTTTCTTCATCTCACTTTGACTTAACAGTGACCATTTAAAAACTTGTTTTGTAGATTCCACCTTAAATCATTCCTTACAAACAACACCAACCCAAAAGAAAACTCCAACCTCTTCTTCAAGACAAAAGGACAAAGTTAACAAGAGGAATGAACGAGGGGAAACTCCTCTACATATGGCAGCAATTCGAGGGGATGTTAAACAGGTCAAGGAGCTAATCAGATTAGGTGCAAATGTAAATGTAAAAGATTTTGCAGGTAAGTGAATATGAGTACTCTTAACTGTATAAATTAAATGTAAGACTGAAGTTGTTAACAGAAGTTTCCTTTCAGTTCATGTTGTATGCAAATGAAAAACTATAATTTCATGGAAATTCCAAAGTTGTGTTTTTCATTTCCAGTGGCAGTGGTAGTACTGGGACACTGTAGGAACATAGCTTATGATTAGAAGAGTGTTTTAATACTGAGAGGTTTCAGTTATGTCCAGGGCCTTGGTGTAGTAGGTATTTACAGAAATCTGTGCACACAGATTCTGTATTCTTGCTGAACTTGGTAGGACTGTGCTGGGCAGAGTTAAATGGTGAGACTGTGGGCTATGTGAGGAGATGCAGAGTTGAGTAGTGGTGGAGGTGATGGTGCTGTGACGTGCTGTGTCTTGACTGGGACAACTGATACGCAGCAAGGCAGAGGAGAGTGGTACGGTTGCAATTGTCATCTAGTCCTGCTGGATTAATGACAGCTTTGATATGTCAGTATTTAATGTGTCAGTGTTTGCTGTGATTTACATAAGGGTTGGTGAGCTTTGTGAAGTTGTAGCATATACAATATTCTTAGGTTTATGGTCTGAATTATGTTCTCAGTGGAAATGGTTGAGAGGAGTTCAGGTAGCAGGCCCCTGTGGAAGAAGCTAAGAACTATATAGCACAATTAGTTGTCAGCTCAAACTTGACTTCAAGAGAAGATATTAATGAGATGAACCGAAATACTGACTTTAAGTAAGAAGTAGATGGGTAATTTCTTGATTTGAAGAGGGTAGCTGAATTTGTATTTGAACATGAAGCTGCCCAGGACTGGCACGTAGAGGAAGAGAAGACAAGCAGAAGTAGAACACTTTGAGATCTTCAAAGAAGTTGAGAGGGGAGATGAGAAGAACTTGTTGACAAGAGCAATTTTAGAAAAGGAGGGGGAGGTTCAGGGGAAGACAGGCCCATAGAAATCACTGGGAGAATAATAGAAACACTTGAAGAAGAGATGTAGTGGGTTGACCTTGGCAGGCTGCCAGACGCCCACCCAGTTGCTCTCTCACTTCCCTTCCTCACCAAGGTGTTGGGAGAAAATAAGATAGAAAAAAGCATTTGTGGGTCATGCTAAAGACCATTTAATAAGAACAGCAAAAGCTGCCTATGCAAGCAAAGGAAGAAGAATTCATTCACTACTTCCCATCATCAGGCAAATATTCAGTCCCTTCCCAGGAAGCAGGGCCTCAGCAGGTGTAACAGATACTTGGAAAGAAAGACAAATGCCATTATGTACAAACTGCCCTCCTTCCCTCTCCTTTCAGTGAGCTTTCATTGCATGACATCCTGTGCTGTGGAATACACATTTGAGTAGCTGTCCTAACTATGTCCCCTCCCAAACTCTGGTGCAGGAGGAGGTAGAGAAAACCATGACACTTCACAAGCCCTGTTCAGCAGTAGCCAAAACACCAGTATGCTCTGAGTACTGGTGTTGCTCCCAAATGCAGTGCACATTACTGTATGAGTTGCTTTGAAGGAAGTTAACTTCACAGCTTCATCCCAGTCTCACCTAGGGCAGATATTTTATTTTAAAGGCAGATGAAAGGAAAAGGACAATGGCTGAGAACTGGTTCTGAGAATCAGTTGGATACAAGTTGGAGGCTTCATTTAAAATTCTGGAGGAGTTGTTTGGGATCAAGTGAGATATTTTTTTATTGGTGATCCAAAGTGAGAAGCAGAGATGGCTGAACTTCAAAATACTGTGCAGAGGGAGAAGTCAAGAAGAGGGGGAGGATTGAAGCAGTGAGTCATGAGTGGAGAAAAGTAGGAATTTAGGATGCAGTGTAGTTTAGAGAATTAGAGGTTTTTTTGCTAAGGATTTGGCAGAACTAAAGGAGCAGAAAATGAATTAGTAATGGAGGAAGTAACCCTGCTCATGGGATATCTGCCAGAATGATACTGCCGTGTGAGAACAAGAGTAAAGGAAACAGATACTGACAGCAAGCCAGCACTAGAGTTGGCAGGCTGGACATTGTGAAAGGATGGAAAAGCAAAGCAGTACAACATGGAGACAAATAAATTATGAAGGTACTTAATATAGAGGATAAAAGACAGGGATCAGAGGGCTGAGAGCAGAAGAGTGTTACCATGTTGGGTGCGTGTGAAAAGAGCAAATGGCAAGAAAATGGAAAAATGGAGGTGGTAGCCAGACTGCTGGAAGTGAGTAACCTAAGTGATGATTGAAGAGGAAATTTAGTGTATGAAGAAGAGAAAGAAGTGTTTTGCTTTAGAATAACTTAGAACCTTTTTTCTTTTTTTCCCTTTTGCTTTTTTCTTTTTTTTTTAGCTGCTTTTAAAATTTAAATGAGTGGCAGCTTGGAAGTTGAGTGAAGGCTGAAGGTGAGAAATCCCATTACTGAGGGATTAGATAAGTTAGGGGTTTCTTGTACCTCCACTTCATGGATGTACAAGACTGCTACTGATTAGATACAAAGCTCATGTGATTAAACTCTTTTACTGGTTATGTTGGAAACAAAAGTTGAATGCCTCCCCAGAACTGGGCTTTGAGAAGGCATCAACAGCAGTTCAGGTCAGCTATGAAGTGGAAGTCATCAAGTTGGGGAGAGGAAATTAAGGTAAGGAATGTAGCATGTGTGGGTTGTCATCTACAGTTGACACTCTGCTACAGAGAATGAGCACTGAACTCGAGGAAATCATAATTGCAAAAAATGACTAGTGTTCTGGGAAATAGCAGAAGAAGTTCACTGCCATTATTTATTAATAGCTTGCTCTCTAGCTGCTGATGTTGTTACTGACTCCTAGTTCATGTTCAGTAACTCTAAAGAAGCACTGGTTATGGCAATTTGCTGCACTTACCATTTCCAACAGTGTGGTTATCAGAGGGTTTCCATGTATTATAATATTATTTTTATATATATTTACCAGAGTTCAAATGTTTACTTGTCAAAGAATCTCTGACATGTTTGGCCTGGGGACTTTATGCCAGATTTTGTCTTCTACTATTTGATTTCTGATTCCAGTGTTTAATCTCAGAAAAACTTGGAATTCAATGTGAGGTTTGAAGTTGATAAAGTGTGTGTTGTTCATCAGACGGATGGCATTGCTGTTCTGCCAAGTACTGTGTGTGAGAGTGTTTTGAAATGTTCAGAGGCAATACAGATCTATAGCACAGGAATGAAAAACCAAATCTTTGATCTTTGTCTTAAACCTACCGTTCTTCACTCTAGGCTGGACACCACTGCATGAAGCTTGTAATGTTGGTTACTACGATGTTGCTAAAGTTCTGATAGCAGCAGGAGCAGATGTGAACACACAGGGCCTGGATGATGATACCCCACTTCATGATTCTGCTAGTAGTGGGCACAGAAACGTGAGTGTTCTGGGAGAGTGGGAGGGGGATAAACACGTGGTTTGAAATGCTGAAGCTTCAGAACAAATCCTGACTGCAGTTGTATGGTCTTGTAGTTCTGCTTCTGCTGTTTTGGGAGCCTCCTAAAGTTGTTCTGATTGTTTCATCTGACTTCTCTTGCCAGATATTTTCTACCAGTATCTGTTTTATTAATTATTTATAAGCTTCATCTTTAGTTTCTTAGTAAATAAGCACTTAAGTGACTTTTTTTGAGAAACTTACTGTATAGAATTCTCAAAAGAAAATGATCTCCTAAAAGTATACTGTGGATTAGTGTATATTGTACATATATGTTTATAAATATTTCAGGGTATATATCCTATATTTATTTTTAAATTAATGTATATATATATTCTTATTATTTTTTAAATTTACCAATCAGCACTTAAAGGAGAAGATAAATGGAGATCTGTAGGTGAGGTGCTTTACATTAACTTTCAAATTGTTCTTGATTTCTGCAAATAAGATGCAGAAATGACTCTGCTTTCCCTTTATATCTCCTTTATTTCATTACTGGGTATGCGATCTGTTGTATAAAGCAAAAGATAGAATACATCCTTAAATCAAGTACACCTTGCAAACAAGATGTTCAGTTTGAAAGGCTTTTCTGGAAAAGAGAGAAATTAATTATCATAATCTGTTGGGAATTTTTTTATTAGCTGTTTAGTAAGTGGTTTTTTAGGTATATAAACAAATTGGGTCTTTAGATCAAGCTTTCATGGAGTTGTTGCAGAGTCTTGGAGAACAGGACCTCTTGTTTATCTGATATCAGTACAGGTGCCTGTGGCCATCTCACTAACATTACATACCACAATAGTTCTGAAGCTTCCTGTTAAGGTATCACTGTCTGCTGAATTTCCACGTTCTTTATACATAGGAAAAAAAAGTAATACTGGACACTGTGCTAATGCAGTGGCCTTGGATTCACTGTAATATTAATGAATTGTTGCATTTGATGATGGAGAAGTTGATGATTTTGATTTATTGCATGTAGTTGCTGGTGGGGTGCTTTGTTCCTCCAGTAAGATGTTGGATCTCTGTCTGGGCTTTTTGGAACTGCTGGGGAAACCAATAGTACTGATTTGCAAAAGTTTATCTGTTCCTTATTGAAGTGGAATAAAATTTGGAGCAAGAGGGCGAATCAGCTGCAGAGGAGTAGAGAGCCTGATAGGTGGGGAACCAGATAAATTGTGTGAAGAAGTGCTAGAACAGCAAGAATAAAGGCCCTTGTTTCTTTCTTTTATAATGATGCTGTGTAACAGAAGGCAGCTGTCTCTTGTCTTCCCCTTCACCTCCTTTACAGAGCAGACTCCATGCACTACCTGGAGTTTGCATTTTACTTGCTGAAGTCTTGCTTTCCAGTCTCAGTATCATAGGTAGGACTTAGGATCGCATATCGTGTTACTCACGCTTCATGTGCAGCGAGGGATTTTTATGCTGGTCAAGTAACATGTTGTGGATAACCTGAAAGATGATTTATTTAATGCTGCAGATTGTGAAGCTGTTGCTTCGACATGGTGGAAATCCATTTCAAGCCAATAAGCACGGGGAAAGACCTGTTGATGTTGCTGAAACTGAAGAATTGGAGATGCTGTTGAAAAGAGAGGTGCCCATCTCTGATGATGAGGACAGTTGCTCAGGTAAAAGTAGCTATTTAATTGCATACTTAATGCATCACTTCACCTAAATTTAAGTGGCCTTAATCTTTTGTATAGTGTTGGCTATTAAGGCTTGCTGCTGGTAACAATTGATTGTCTTTCACTTCCATTTTTAGGGGTAGTTTGTTAAATTTCTCAGTTGAATTACCTGAAATGTATATTCTGATTTTTTTTTTTTTTTGCTTTTCTCTCTGTCTTTAGTAAGCCATTCCCACTTAGCAGATCAACTCAATACCAGAATGATGATTTTACCAGAGAAAGATATAGACGAAAATACCATATTTTTTACAATACAGTGTGTTTCTGAGATGGTTCGTTTCATGGTGAAAAATACCCCCAAAGTCACTTTCCATCTTGAGTAGATCAATCAGAAGTCAGTGTTTCACATGGATGTAACTTAGTTACTCAGTGTAGAAAAGTTCCTGCCAGTGGGTGGGACCACTGGTTTCTGTGGGTGACCAGGTAAGTAAGTTGCTGAAGTGGAGGCAATAATTCTTGGTCCCTCCTGTGTTCCAGCAGATTGAGGAGTATGTAACATCTCCTGGAGCACAGAAAGAATTGTTGCCTCCTCAGAAGCAAAAGATTCTTGATCATGGGTAACTTACTTAAGTGCCAGACAGGAACTCTTCATTTGGCTTTCACAGAATATTCAACAATTCAGAATCTTTTAGGTAAAAGAAATGAAGTGGATTGAAAACTGGCTGAATGTCTACACCAGAATGGTGGTGATTAGTGGCACAAAGTTTATTTGGAGGCCAGTAACTGCCTCTATACCTTGCATCAGTACTGTGTCCACTCCTGTTTAACACCTTCATTAATGACTGGGATAGTAGCCATTTCCTAATGATACAGAACTGGGGATTCTGAGGAGGAGTGGGTGGTGCATCAGAGAGTTGTACTGCCATCCAGAGGAATCTTCCTGTGTTGGAGAAAGGGACTCCTGGGAATCTCATGTACTTCAGCAAGGGGAAGTGCAAAGTCCTGCAGCTGGGGAGGAACAAGCATCCAAGCAGCAGTGCAGGTTGGGATCTGACCAGCTGGAAAAGCAGCTTTGCAGGAGTGGCCCTGGCTCATGCTGAACAACACCAGCTTGACCATGAGGCAGCAAAGTGCCCGTGCTACAAAGGCCAGTGGTGTCCCAGGCTGCAGCAGGAGGAATGCTGCCAGCAGACTGAGGGAGGGGATCCTCCCCCTCTGCTCAGCACTGGTGAGGCCACAGCTGCAGTGCTGGGTCTGGTTCTGGGCTCCCCAGTACAGGGGAGACACTGACACCATGGAGAGAGTCCAGGGAAGGGCCAGGAACATGACAAAGAGCCTGGAAAAGCAAAGGCTCAGGAGAATCTTGTTGATGTATAAAAATACCTGAGGGGAGGTTGCGAAGAGGACAGAGCTGGGCTCTTGTCACTTGTGCACAGTGGCAGGACCAGAGGCAGTGGGCACACAGTGAAAAACATGAAGCTTCCTCTGAGCAGCAGGCAACATTTTTTTCACTGTGAGGATGACCAACCAGTGGCACAGGTTGTCCAGAGAGATTGTGGAGTCTCTTTCCTTGGAGATAATTCAAAAGCTTTCTGGACACGGTCCTGGGCAGCTGGCTCTGGGTGTCCTTGCCTGAGCAGGGTGGGCTGAACAAGATGATCTCCAGAGGTCTCTTCCAACCTCAGCCATTCTGTGGTCTGTGAAAAGCACATGAAGAAGAGCATCATGACACATGATTATAAAAGTTGGTTTCTCTTTCCCAGACAAATGCATAAAACACTACCCCCTAGGAATGTTTTCTAGTCAGAATTTCAGTATACTTCAAGGAAAAAAGTCATATTGCCCTATGGTCTGATGTAGTGTTAGCTTTTTTGGCATTAGAATAATCTGAAATGCAGTGCATGATCCTTCTGTTCTAAGGGGACTGTTGTGGCATCACTTCACAGAATCAACTTCAGCTTAGTGAAAGCATTGATCTTGAGACAAATATTTTTACATATGTGTAATAGAAACTTGTTACAATTTAGCAACTGATTCCTCAACAGTCTGTGCAGGGTATTGTCCTTTAGAAAGAGACAGGTTATACAGGAATTATGCACAATGGGTGAGGTTTTCAAAATTTAAATTGCATTACGTTTATTAGATATAAATGTTATTTAGTATTTTTACATGCTTAAGTGAGAGCTGTAAAGGGAGGGGAGAACTTTGATTTCGTGACCTTTTGTTTTCTCTTAAAAAGCTTAATTCTAGTGAGAAATTTTGCTGTGTGTTTAAGATAGGTTTTATTCTTTTTTCATTTGTAAAGAGGTGACTGCTGAACTGAACTCTTTTGTCCTGAAATGTGACAAGTGTTCCATCAGTATTCAATTAATTTTCACTTTCTTACTCTAGATTCTGAAGAAGCTCCATCTGTAAATCCTTCCAGTGTAGATGGGAATGTTGATTCAGAAGCAGAAAAGGACTCAGTAGCCAACAACAGCAAACAAACGGTCCCTAGTAAGGCACCACTTCCATCTGCTCTAGATGAGTATGAGTTCAAAGATGATGATGAAGATGAAATGAAAAAAATGATTGATGACAAACATATTCTTAGAAAAGACCCAAGGAAAGAAGATGAGACTGAAGTTGAAAAGTCCAGCTTATTTGCGAAACAAGAAAAAGTTGTGTTTTCAAAATCATTCAAAAACAAAAAGCAGAAACCCTCTAGAGTTCTCTATTCAAGTTCTGAAAGTTCAGATGAAGAAATAATGCAGGACAAGAAAATGGTCTCTCCTTGCTCTGTTTCAGAGACATCAAATTCTGATGTCAGAGTGAAGAAAGAATATATGGTTACAAACGAGCACAAGCAAAAGGGCAAAGTTAAAAGGAAAGTAAAAAATCAAAGCAAAAATAAAGAGAATCAAGAAGTAAAGCAAGAAAAAGAAAATGCTAGAGTAACAAATATAGCTACTTCTGGGTTAGATTCTTTAGATAAAGCTAGAGAGGAAGAAACCTTTAAGAAGTCTTTCACCTCAAAAGAAGATTCTTCTTTACAGCTGTTTCATATCACTGCTGGAAAATCTCCAAAGCATCCCTGTGGGTTAAGTGAAAAGCAGTCAACACCATTAAAGCAAGAGAACACCAAAACTTGCTTATCACCAGGAGGTTCTGAAATAACATTGCAGTCTGAATTAGTTCGGTATGATCACAACACTGATTCTGATTATCTGGTAGAAAGTTCTAGTGGCAAATCTTGCAAGCACAAAGAAAAAAGCAAGCATCATCAAAAGGATTTTCACTTGGAATTTGGTGAAAAATCTAGTCCTAAAATTAAAGAGGAAGATAATAGCTCAACATTTGAGAATTCAGAATATACTTTGAGAAAAATTGACAAGGAAGGTAAAACACTTAAAAAACATAAATTAAAGCACAAAGAAAGAGAAAAGGAAAAGCACAAAAAGGAACAGGATGGGGAAAGAGAAAAACACAAACATAAAGATAATGTTAAAGAGGTTCAAAGAAGTATTGAGTTTGACAGAGAATTTTGGAAAGAGAACTTTTTCAAAAGTGATGAAAATGATGATATGCTGATAAATACGGAACATGAATCTCTTTCTTCAGACAGAAAATCAAAGCTAGAAAAAACCGTGGCAAAAGAAGATAAGTTAGTTAAGGAGAGACAGTGCCAAAAAGAGAGAAGTATTAAAGATGAGAGAGAAAAAGAGAAGAGCAAAAAGGAAAATGAGAAGTTTCTCAAGGATGAAAAAATAAAAGATACAAAAGAAGAAAAAGAAGTTATGCTTGCAGATAAAGAAATTGAATTGTTCTGTTTTGGTGTTAAAGATGAGGCAGCTAGTGTGCATATAGTAGAAAGAGAAACAGATACTGAAAAGCAGGAAAAGAATTTAAAGGAGAATAAAGAGAAGACAGAAAAGCGATTCTCAATCAAAGAAAAAGATTTTGAAAAGATAGAAAGAAAACATGGAGAAAAAGAGAGAAAGTTAAAGCATGAATACAAAATGGAGAAAGATAAAGCAGAAGTAAATGAGAATACAGAGAAAGGAAAGGAGAAGTCCAGTTTTCAGCAAGCAGAAAGGTGCCATAAGGAAAATGATAAAGTAAAAAGCATAGGTGCTCTTAAAAAAGTTGATGACAAGGAAAGAAATAAAGAAAAAACTGATAAGAAGCATGATAAAGAAAAGGCTGATAAAGACAGACACTGGGCTGAAAGCAAAGAAAAACACTGTACTGAAAGAAAAGTCAAACAGTCTGAAAAAGAATCTGAATATACTAAATCAGAAAAAAATAGAACTAAAGAAAAGGAATTTGAAAAAAAAGACAAATCCAAAGACAAGGAGGCCTCATCCTTAGCAAGCTCGAAACATATGCAGGAGGAAAGGAGATGCACTATTACCGAAAGTAGTAAAACAGTTCATGACAAACTGACATCTTTGAAAGAAAAACCAAAAGATGATTTGTTGAAAACTCCAGATGGTAGAGAGAAAGATAAAAAAGATAAAGATATAGACAGATACAAAGAGAGGGATAAGCACAAAGATAAACTGCATCAAAGTAGTTTGCTGAAACTAAAACTTGAACACGAGAAACTTAAGCCTAAACCAGCTCCTGCATCGAAGGATGCTCGGCCTAAAGAAAAAAGATTAGTCAACGATGATTTAATGCAAACTAGTTTCGAAAGAATGCTTAGCCTTAAAGATCTGGAAATAGAACAGTGGCATAGAAAGCATAAAGAAAAAATAAAACAGAAAGAGAAGGAACGTTTGAGAAACCGCACTTGTTCAGAGCATAACAAAATGAAGGAAAAACCCAAACACTCATTCGCTGAAGTAAAAGGCAAAGAACTGATTCGTTCCAAAAGTTCCGAGTTGCCAGATGTTTGTATGAAGGAAAAACAGCAGAAAGATGCTACAAGTAATAGATCACAGTCAGTAGATACAAGAAGTGTCAGTGTTGCAAAGGCTTCATTGGCTTTAGATAATTTAAATAGATCCCCCAGATCAGAAAATGAAAAGATGGGGCTGAGCTCCAGGTCCGTGTCCATGGTTTCTGTTGCAAGCTCTGAGGATTCTTGCCATACCACAGTGACTACTCCAAGGCCTGTAATCGAATCTGATTCGGACTTTATGCCAGAAGGTTCTGATTCCCAAATGTCTTTTTCACAGTCACCATTTTTGGCAAGTGCCAAATCACCAGCCCTTGTGGAAAAAGAGGCCGATGGTCTTGCTGAGTTGCCAGATCGCATTAAGCCGCCTTTCACGAACCGGCTCCCACAAATGTATGTTAGATCAGCATCTGCTGAAGATGTTAAGTTGGTTTTAAATGAGTGTAGGCCTGTTATAGAGGTTCGAAGATGCAGCATGCCTGCTGCAGTTTCTGAGCACAGCAAACAGCCTCGAACATCAGAAGAAAACAACCAGAACGCTCTGCCGTCAGCTCAGACTTACAATAGCACTTCTCCTAAACCAGAGCTACTGTGCAGCGTGCTTGAAAGAGATTTTCAAAGCAGCGTGGCTGTTCTGCAGTCAAACCTCACATCATCTCCCAGCAGAGCTGTTAGCAGCAAGCAGGCAACAACGGGGACAAGTACCATTAAAGATACTGCTCAGATGAGTCCTTTAGAAGACTCTAACATGCATTTAGAACCATGTAGTCAAAGGGGTGTGACTCAGCAAACCAAATTGTGGGATGTGCCTTTTGACAGACTTAATTCATTAAACAATGACTTTAACAGCTCAGGCTGTGGTGTACCAGAGCAAGATGCTAAAAGCATTGTAGCAGTGCATAATTCTGAGAGCAGGACATTAAAAGAGCAACAAGTATCTGAATTTTTGCCTCAGCACCCTGAAATTAAGGGAAGTTCCAGTTCTCAAGAATCTGCATCAATTTTGCCTTCACAATCTCCTTGTTCTTTACCTATCCAGCCACTTCCAGTTGTGTCAAAACACGTTTCTTTACCAGGCATTATCAGTCAAGATTCATCATTAGTACAGCAGCAAAAGCAAAATCTAGTTCAGACTGCAACTTCTGCTTTGGAAACAGATACTACTAGTACCAGAGAGCTGGAAAACGCTTTCTCCCCTTCAAACTTTAGGAAGACTGATGCACCTGTGGCTGTATATTCTGAGAGCTCTGCAAAAGATGTTTCTCAGAGCTATGAAAAGGTGAATGATTTACCATTAGAGAAGGATACTCCTGAAAGTGATAGCAGTTCACAGTTAAACATGAACTCATTCAGTGGAGTTGTATGTAAGAATGCCCTGAGTGAAGTGGATGGTAACACAGCAGATAGATCAGATATTAGAAATGAAAAAGACCAACAAGAAAAGTTAGTCTCTGTGCACATTGTTGATAGTAAAGCCAATGCTGATCTCTGTGAACTAAGTTCAGGAATGTCAAAGGGAATTACAAATGAATTGGTTAATAAAAGCCCCTGCACTGCAGACAGAGAAAATGTGTTGGAGGATGACCCACCACAGTACTCCTCTATATCCAATTTGGAAAATAGTTCACAACAGATTACACAGGAAGAGGTGCATAAATACAGCCAAATAATTAAAGTAGAAGAAGAAGTTGCTGAGGATCAGAAGATGGAACAGCAAGAAGTACCTCAAAGAATCACGAGGAACAGAGCAAATTTGCTTGCTAACCAGGGCAAGCAGAATCCTCTTGGCTGTACACAAACATCAGAAAAAGAGTCTGAATCGTCAGCATCTATGAAAGCAAGAATTAGATTAACTGAAGATGATGATGTTCAGGTACATCATCCTCGTAAAAGGAAGGTGTCACGCGTGCCTCAGCCTGTGCAAGCAAACCCTTCTTTGCTGCAGGCCAAGGAGAAAACCCAGCAGTCGCTGGCAGCTATTGTTGATTCTTTGAAACTGGAAGAGATTCAGCCGTACAGTTCAGAGAGAGCCAACCCCTATTTTGAATACTTGCACATAAGGAAGAAAATAGAAGAGAAGCGTAAATTGCTGTGCAGTGTTATTCCTCAGGCGCCTCAGTATTACGATGAATATGTGACCTTCAATGGCTCCTACCTGCTGGATGGCAATCCCCTGAGCAAGATATGCATCCCAACTGTAAGTAACATGGTCTTTCAATATGCAGTGCAATGGAAAGGCATGTTTTGGTTTTGTTTTTGTAGCTTCCATATTCTTCCTAACTTGCTTCTGAATATTCTGCTGGAAGCAGTAAGCTGATACATGTCAACTAATATTGATTAATAGCATCATAAGTAAAAGCCCCATTCACTGGAAATACAAACAGTGGTTTCAGTCACTGTAAGACAAACCATGTCAAGGGCACACAGACAAGTACTATGTTTCAAAGTATGTAAAGCCTGCTCTTTCAGAAGTGAAGTAAATTATTGAGAGCTTCTCTGAATTTCTGCTGTCAATAATTTCGTTAAAGCTAATTAGTCAAAGCTGTTTCGTTTGGAGGGGGTGGACATGCAGTGCTTAAAAAAAAAATGCCAAGTCCATTGCCAAATGTTTTATTGCCAATATTTTAAGCAGGATAGCCTGCCAGCTATCTCAAATGCAGCAGATGTAATCTGCTGTGTCCTGGCTTTTGTAATCCATCAATCTGAAGTGTTCATAATTTTATTAAATAATGTCAAGGGTTTTTTTCCTTTTTACTGAAGAACATCTGTAGTTCAGAGACACTTGTTTAGGTCTAAGCTCTCCATTTTTGAATGATCAAGTTATGTCAGCTCATCCAAGATAACTCAGCCTTACTTGAGAGTAAAAACCTTTAGCTTTTTGCAGTAGAGTTGAGGAATTTTTGATGAAGCAATGAACAGAAGTTTAATGTGTAAAGTTTAATTTTTTTTTTCTTCATTATGCAGCTAGTCTTAATTCCCTACACAAGCTATTTGTTCTCATTTTTTGGGAATTACTTGGCCAGTTACAGTCTAAGAAAGAATGTGGGTAAGACCTTTTGCAAGGTCTGTAGGTGAACCAGGGTGTATGGTAAGCTTTACCACGATGTACCAGGCTGTCAGCCTTCCCAAGTCTGCAAATCTTTCTCAATGTTACAGAAGCTGTTGCAGCTTTTGTAACATCTTTATCACTGGAGGCACAGATTTCATTTTTTTAAAGCTGCCTCTAGTCAAGTACATACTGTTTCTGAGCTACAGCTTACTGCTTTGGCATCACACTTCAGTGCTTAATTTGAGATAAGTGGAAAGTAGAGAAGCCTGGAATATATTTTTCCCTGGCCCATCTCCTACCTGAGCAGTAGAATTCAATTCCCAATCATAAATGGCAACGTGTGTAGACACCATAAGGAAGACAGAGTTTTTGACTTGATATTAAAGCACTGCCTTATGATTCCTTCTTGTCTCTATTGCTGTGTATAATAGGAGCTCTGCAGTTAATGAAAATAAATTTAGGTATTGGAGAGCAAAATCTCAGGTAACAGGTTAAGAAAATAGCAGAGATGGATAAGTGCTTCCTATTCTCAATGGCTTTTAATTAATCATTAAAAAGAAAAGCCTCTTTAAATAAGGTAGATAGAAATGTAAGTATGTAATTGAAGGATTACAGTTACTGATTTTTGTCTCATTTAGATTTCTGGTTTACCTCCTTACATGTACGTGTTCTGATGGTAATGATGTTTTAAACAGTTAATTGTTTTGTATATACTTTGATGCTCCTGGTTATATTCTACAGATAGTAGAGAGAACAGGTGGAACATTTTATTTCTAGTTCCTAGAAGCAAAAAGGAAGGTAATAAATTTTGAGCAGCCAAAATAAATTATTGGGAAATTGGTGATTATTTTCATTACAATTAAAGTGTAAGAAAAAGCATGAGTTTTGCTCTAAATAAGAAGATACTCTAAGCAATTCAGTTTTGTTTGTCTAAAAAATCTCCAATACAACTAAGTGCTTTATTTAATTACTGTCACTTGTGTAAGTGTACAGTTTTGATAAAACTTCTCAGGTTTCCTTTCAGAAAAAAAATATTGCTTAAAACATTAATAATATTTCAGATTTAACTTACTTGCAGAATTCGCTTGTGTACGCAGTCTAATGATTTTATTTTGTCACCACTGAATGTCACAGTCATAATAATTCCTGTTACAAGTACCGTGAACAAGGGAATTGCTAAACCAAGGATCATTTCGTTCTCAGAAATGAGTGTTTGTTTCTTGTACACATTGTCCAATAAAGTGAAAATAAGACTAGGCTTAGTCTCTCTGAAATATTAATAGTGTATTGTTTTCCCTATAATGCAGAATTTAACAAGCAACCATAAAAATACCTTTTTGTTGTGTTTGTTTTGCAGTTTTTTCCTTTAATTCTCTAATGATTCTCTGTTAACCAAATTTTTGCCTCATCAATTTACATAGAGAGAAAGTAGATACTCTTTCTTTAATTATTGCTGTGTTACAGATATCCTTTGTGTAGGTCTGTGTGGAGACTGCATATTTAGCTCTGACACTGAGACTTGGAATCGTTGGTGTATGGAACAGTGTGTTTACTGCTCTCTGCATTGGAATTTTAATGATGCACTGTGGTTTATCTGATGAACTTCAGACATGCTGTAGGTGGGAGCCAGGAGATGGTGTGCTAAAACCTTGTTTCAAAGCCTTGTTCTACAGGGTTCAGTCATCTTTATCTGTATTGTCTCCTGAGAGGAGGTGCCAGGATGATTCACTGCATCCTCCTGTGCCTATCTAGCAGATGTGTTTTTAGTAAAGGGGATTCTGTCCAGTCTCCTTGGCATTGCTGTAGAAACTCAAGTAGTAAGATCTAATTTTAAGGATATTACTAGAAACTTGTTTTGAAAATACATGAAACAGAGCATTAGATCAGGCCAGTTGTTTGGATGACATAGAAGAGTGGAGGTTTGTAGCAGGCAAAATAGAGATTGAAGGTTTATAGAGTGAAGAGTTGATGCTGTAGCTGTGTCTGTTTTGAAGCATGCAAGGCCTGCAGGAAAGTTGCTGATGGATTTTGATGTGTTGGAGATGGGAAGGGCATGCCTTGAACATCAGCTCTGGCCAATCAAACCTGCCCTAATGGCTGGCTCCAAGGGAGGTGGAGCAGAGGCACAAGGCCAAGATCTGTCTGGCTTTTCTGGGTCATTTCTCAGACTGGGAAAAGAGAATTCTCTGAAGCAGGCAGGGCCCGTTTGCTTCTCTCTCTTCTGTGTGGAGTCTGGGCCCTTAAAATAGTTTGATGCTTTGGTTATGCAAAACGGAGGGCGCCTTTTTTATTGTGGTGTTCAGTTTCATGCTCTGTTCTTGCAAGTCCAACTTATGTGTTTGTATTTTCCCTACACAGTTCTTTGTGTTCTCTTTAGTAGTTGTTTCTTTGACTGGAAGGTCCAGGAGGCTCCTCTGGCTGTTCCTGCCTCAGAGCCTTTAAGTCAGACTTTCTGGTCTCAAAGAAACCAATTTCCTTTGTCTGAATCCAGTGCTGCTTCACAAGCTGGAATTTCCAGCAGGTGGTGTGCAACTGCCCTAATCCTGTGTTCAGACTCCTAAGAATCTGAGGCTCACTCTTCCCAAGTTTCCAAGAAGAGAAGAAAAACCAGAAAATTCCATAAATGACTGTAACCAAACGTAGTATTTTGGCAGGTGGTGCTGGGCTGGGTGGGAGTGAAGAGTTTATGAATGTATCCAGTGGCAATAAGGATCTCTGGAGTCATGGAGACCTGTCAGTGTCACACAAGTATCACATAATCTGTGTTCAGGGCTGAACATAATCTGCTGAAACAGAGTTCTGCACATTTAAATAGAAGACCACACAGCTCTGCTGTCTAGATGATCAGCTCCTTGTCAGGTTCTTTCTATGATGTTGATTCTTATTTCTGTTGCACAATCAAACTGTCTGTAAATTTAAAGGAATAACACTTTAAAATATTGGAAATGTAGTGACATTACAAGGACATTACATCTTCAGACTGAGAGAGGTTTAGATTAGGTAGTAGGAAAAAATTCTTCACTGTGTGAGTGGTGAGACACTGGAGCAGGTTGCCAAGAGAAACTGTGGATACCTCATCCTTGGAAGTGTTCAGTGCCAGATTGGATGGGGCCTTGAGTAACCTGGTCTAGTGGGTGGCATCCCTGCTCATGGCAGGGGGCTTGGAACTCCATGACCCCTGAGGTCCCTTCCTACCCAGACCATTCTGTGGTTCTGTGAAATTGTTCAAGTGATAAGGATGCTTGCCAGCTCTGAAATTTTTATTTTTGGAAAATCCATGTGCATAAACCCAAAGCTTATTTAGATACTCTGTCTTGCTTCTTATCTGTGTGCTTTTCTGTAAGCAAAATAATGGAGATTTTGGGAGATGTTTGGGGTTTCTTAAAACTAAAGCTTGATATTATTTACAAGCATCTTGTCTTATTTCATTGAAAGACTGTGACAGGACTGTTGTACTGTACCATGAATGCAAAGTCTTAAAGAAAAATACACTATAGGAGGTGCATTTGTTTTTAATACTGCTGTTTACACAAAATGACATATGCCATAAACATTACTGGTTTGAGAACCAAACTGTTTTCACTTAGAAAAATGAAGTGTATGTTGTTTTGTAGCTTGAAATGTGAAGGAGTTGAATTACATTTTATACAAAATAATAATTTAAGGAATTAACTGTAATCAGTTATTCAGATTATGTGCTATAATTCCAGAGGCATTGGCTAACTTCCAATTGGGAAAAAAAAAGTCCCGAAATAATTATAATTATTATTAGAATAATATAATACTAATTCAAGCATTTCTGGTAATAAATCACTTGGGTACTGGAATGTATAGTTGCAAGACTGATACTAATAGTCTAGTTTAACGTACAGTGTATCTGTATTTCCATAATGGATTTATTACTTCTTGACAGTTGAAGGATCTAATTCATTGAAAAGAGTTATTTATCTTTCTGCTTGTGTTAGATATGAGTAGTAACTGCAGGTATGTATTTGAGCTGTGGTTTTTGGGTATCAGTGGTAGTAGGCAGTGTTTCGTGTAGTTTGAATGGGTCTTTGCAAAGCAGTATCAGTGCTCTTGCATCTGTCAGGTGTTAAAACCCATGCTGAACTGTCAGATAGAACTGGCACAAAGGAAAGTGAACTTTACATGGAGCCTTAAAACTCCCAAGAAGTTCATTATTTACTTCTGAGAAAGCATCTGATTTCTGCAGTTGCGAGGAGGGCTCCAGGTCCTTGTCAGTGTTTTTCATACAGCTCAGACCTGACAGTAATTCTGGCTGTTTACTGTAATTGACTGAAGTTGCAGAGTGTTTATAGTATAGCAAATCAGTAACAGCATTGATATGTCACTCAAGTCTATTTGATTTATTAAAATTATTTTCTTTCTAAGGAATAAGTTTTCTTAAAACTTGCTGAAATAACTGACAGGAAGAATCACTTTTTCAAGCTAGTGTCTGGGTCTCTAGTCTATTTTTTGTGCTTTCTTGTGTTCTGTGTGATTGCAAGATTAGGAGTATGGTTGGTTATCTTTTGTGCAGTATAAAATGCTGTTGCTGTTGTATGAATGTATCAAGGGGTTTGGGGGTTTTTTTAGCAATACTTTACTTGTTTTTACTTTTTTCTTGCTTTTTGCTAGGCAATTTTTATCTTCTCAAAACAAGCAGCTGTGCTTTAAAGAATCTTCAGAACAGGAAGCAAATTGTATTCTTACTATATTATACACTATAGCATTTTAAAAAGAACAGCTATGGAATGCTGATAATGACTGGTTAAAAGCTCTAAGGAGCGTGAAACGCTGTTTTCACTTGGGTTTATTAATTTTATGGTATGGAATTCTTAAAACCTTTTACTGCAAACACATTGAATTCACATAATTTAAAAAAGTAAAATTATTTTTCTTTTAAAATGCCTTATTGTTTCTTGGGGTTTTTTTTAATAGATCACATAAGCAATGCTAAACATGTGAAATACACATTCACTATATTATTTATAAAACTTTTTTCCACAGATTACACCACCTCCATCACTGTCGGACCCACTTAAGGAGCTATTTAAACAACAGGAGGTTGTAAGGATGAAACTGCGTTTACAGCACAGTATTGAAAGGGTGAGAATAATTTTTTTTTTTATGTCCTGGATTTAAGCTTTAGGGTTTTTTGCCTTTTCAACAAACAGACTACATTTTTCTTAATTTAACAATGCTTAGAAGTAATATTCTTTCTGTGCAAATTTATTAATTGGAGAAACTTCGAAGTGGGGGGGGCAAAATGGTTTGAACAGCTGTTAGCAGAACCCTCAAGTTGGGAAGACAACAGCTTTTTTCTGTTAATTGCTCTGAGTTGTGTCCCAGATTTATCCTAGAAGCAGTGGGAAGGAAGCTTCACACTGTCATTTTAAAAGCTAATGATGATTGTACACTTCAGATCCCAATTGACTGAGTTAAAAGAATTGAAGATAAAGTAAATTCTGTATTGAGAGGAGACATGTGTGGCTCTAAGACTGAAATGTGTTTGGCAATATTCTGCTCAGAAACTGCCTAACATTATATTAGAGTTACATCTGTAGTCATCACTGACTTTGAGCACAGAAATAGAGAAAATATTGCTGGTTTATGAGTATTCTGTAATTTTACGCTCCCTTTTTTCCTTGGTAACCTAGCTTTAGATGCCAATATTGTGAGCCAGATAGCTTGTGGGCACAGACAGGGCCCCTTTCTGACATGGATTTTGGAAATCACAAGGATTTCCACGTAGTTACACAAGGAGCTGCCACATCAAACCCAGTGTGTTACTTTTTCAATTGACAGTTCCGATGTGACTTAACAAACCCAGCTGAGGGAGGGGTTTTTCTTGAATTTAGTATTTCAGTGAAGAGTATTAAATAAGCATCACAGAAATTGTAAACGTGGTTCAAGTTCTGAGTGAAAAGAAATCAGTTGCAACTAAAAATACTTTGGCCAGCAGGGCAAGGGGGGGGATTCTGTCCCTCTGCTCTGCTCTGGTGGGACATCCCTCCCTTAGAGTGCTGCATCCAGCTCTGGGGTCCCCAGCAGAAAGAGGGCATGGACCTGTTGGAGTGAGTCCAGAGCAGGGCCAGGAAACTGATGAGAGGGCTGGAGCACCTCTCTTATGGAGAACAGACTGAGAAACCTGGGGCTGTTCAGCCTGGATAACAGAAGGCTCCTGGGAAACTTCATTGGTGCTTTTCAGTACTAAAAGGGGTAAAAAAGAGGCAAAGTGACTTTTAACACAGGCAAATAGTGATGAGACAAGGGGAGGTACAGTTGTAAACCAAAAGAAGAGAAATTTAGATTAGATATTAAGAAAATTTCTTTATTGTGAGGTGGTGAGGCGCTGGAAGAGGTTGCCCAGAGAAGCTGTGGGTGCCCCATCCCTGGCAGGGTTCAGTGCCAGGCTGTGGGGAGCCCTGACCAAACTGGTGTAGTGGAGGGTGTTCTTGCCCACAGCTGGGGGGCTGTAGATCGATAATATTTAAGGTCCATTCCAGCACAGACTCTATGATTCTAACCAAAGCAAAGGTGGTCCTTCTCCTGTTTTCTGAAAAACAGGAAATATATTATAATATTATAATGTGCCTTCTTTTATTTTGATAAAAATTAGAGCCATTTTATTGTAGAGCAGTAAACACATACAAACATTTTTCTGTGTCTTAAAAAATTACGCATATTCCTAGTTATTTTGTTCATATAGGCTGTTCTTCAAATTATATCCACTTTATAGAACTGTAAGTCAAGTTTTGTCAAGTGAGTTGTATTTTTGTTGTCTCAGTTTAGGAAAGAATATTTATGCAGATGTGAATTTAGGGAGTTGCTGCATGGTGTTTTTAAAAATATTATCATGCAAATAATGCATTTCTGCTTCAGTTTGCTTGGCCAGTGTGCCTGGAGAAAAGGCTTCACACAGTTAACATTCACAAATGTGTATTCTAAGCCTATGCTCCTCCTACCTTTCATCTTTCACCACCTTCATTAACCAGGACTTGCCTCAGTAAGTAGAAACATTCAGCCATCAGTGGAGGCTGGGGCTAAGGAGAAGGTGTTTTCAGTTCTGACATCCATGGGACAATCTTTGCATCATCAAATTGAAATTTCCTATTTGATTAGAAGAACAACCCCTCCTACCTTCAGCATCCAATTTCTCACAGTGTTCCAAAGTGTAAGCCCTGAAAAGATATGTTTGAATTAGTGGATATTTGTATGAATGTTTAACTTACTAAATGTATGTCTATATGTTGATATCTTAATTAGGAAAAGCTTATTGTCTCTAATGAGCAAGAGGTTTTACGTGTTCACTACCGAGCTGCCAGGACCTTGGCTAATCAAACTCTGCCCTTCAGTGCCTGCACTGTGCTGCTGGATGCTGAGGTGTACAACGTGCCTCTGGATGCTCAGGTAAAGATTTGTCCTTCACAGCTTCAGACAAAAATGTCTTGCTAGCCTGGCTCAAGCATTCAGAGAGAATTCTGTTCCCATAGCAAAATTGTCGTGGATTTGCCTGGAATTAAGATTACGCCCATGATAGGTTGTTACTTATATTAGGCCTCCATTGGGTGTACAGTAATGGGAAGATATGGGTGTATGTATGTGTTCTTTCTGTTTTCTGCCGTGTCTGGTTTTCTTTCAAATCCAGGAATTATGAGATGGATAAAATAAGAACATTCCTCTGCTGATTTTGTTATAAAAAACAGATTACAGTCATAAACAGAACATGTTTTTGAAGCTTACGAATGTAGCTTAAACAAGAGCAAAGAAATTATCAGCATAGAAGATGACATCTATCAGAAATCCAGATAATTGGAATGCAGTAGTGTGTGAAGTGATGAAATTGGTTTGTGAACTCTGGAGATGTTTGTGGATGTATCCACATTACACTTCCCTCCTCTGTACAAGGCAGCCGTAGAACTGTACCATAAAAAACAGATGACCAGCAGTGAAAAATGTTGAATGCTACCAGATGAAATAACCTTTTTCAAAATTACTTCAGACTCCATATGATTTACTTGTGCCCTGTTATTTACATGTTCTGTGTAAGTATTTAGTCCTGATTGAAACATATAAAATAAGAAATGTGCTTCACAATCTGTGTATGTTGTATGGACTGTCACTCAAAAGTTGGCTGCAGCTGTATCTCTAAGATAAAATTATCTCGTGGTGTTGGTATTTTGTGGACAGTTTTTGCAATTAGCAAACACAGACCAACATTTGATACCTGTGAGAAGCACATAACCCAAGGTGGAAATGTTGATATTTTGGGTGTAATAAAAGTATTGGTGCATTGGATGTTGGGCATTTTAAAATGAAATACGTACATTTCCAAGATATGAGAGATTTTACATTAGTTCTGCAGCCCTTTATAGAATTATTACAGCTTCCCTTGTTTCTTCAGTCAATTGCTACATTTTTACCCAGTCTTTAAAGAACTAGAGCTATGCCCTACAAGGTGATTCAGCAGGAGATAGCAGTTTATGGAGACTGTATTGTTGTCTCATATTAAGCTTCACACAGATAAATTTTTAAAGCATCATTTCCTTAGTACTTCTAACTGAAAGGGCAAAAATTTTTCTCTTCCAAAATCCGGAAAATCCTTTGCTTTATTTCTTCTCCTATTCAGAGGCCTTGAGCTTTTTAGAGATGAGGAATATGTGAGTTGTGCACATAAGTGCATTTTTGTAGTTAACATTTTACAATTTGTTTTAAGTAAGCTAATTCCATATTTGAATTTATGAAACAAAAGGAATCCTTGTTGGGGGAGAAGTTGAGATGTGCCCCCCAAGAACTGCCATTTTTTTACCATCTATATAATAACAAGAGCAATAAAATGCCTCTCCTTCCCTCTCACTGCTTCAACAACTTTGTGTTTTAGTCTGTGGTAATTTTTCTTAGGAAACTACTTTGCATATATAATTCAGCAAATTATGAAATACATTTTTATATAATTGAAATCAATGTTTTATACTACCAGCTTGATGGTTTGGTTCAAATTTGTTTAATGGGAAGAATGTAGATGCATAAGAAGACATTGTCCTCTAGTGCATCCTGCAATTTTCCTGTTACCTCATTAGCAAACAACTTATTTTGTTCTCTAGAAAGATCAATCTTTGCACATTTGGTTGGGCTTCGTTTTGTTCCTCCTACTACAGTGTACAAATTCCTGCAGTGTCTTCTTTCTCTCTGAAAGAGGAACAGCAGCTTCTTGTATTTAATGGTTATAATTTAAATGTTAGATTGGCATAGTCTGGCTTTAGGACTGTGCATAGAGTGTATCTAATTTTTCACAGTGGACAGATGTAACATTCCAAGTCCTTTGGAAAAAGTTGGAATTAAAAATAAAACTATTTCATTAAGCAGGACGTAATTTTTTTCTGCTCAATTTTTTAATCTCCTTTTGGGGATTGTGATGGTGGAAATACTTTTAATTGCTTTCAATACTTGTGTAGTCAGTTAAATAAGGCTGCTTAATTTTTCCTTTAGTAATGTTTTTGCTTTTCCATGAGGGATATTGATTTGATACTGTATTTTAAAGAGAAAAAAGAGACAGTAATTTTGTGGAAGGATCTTTTTTTGTTAAGGCTTTAAGGTGTAAATCCTTAAGCTTCCCATTCTAAATTTCAAAACCAGAGCACAGTAAATAGCTTGAGGAAATCTGAAAATCCCCATTTTTAGTGAGCATCTGGCTCACAGAGGGAAGTGTTGGTCAAAATTTATATTTTCATATACCTTTGTACTTTGAATCTGTTTTTCCATGGGAAGCAGTGTTTGTGGGATTGTTTACTGTTTATGTCCCACAGAGTAGGTTTTGTGTTTTAATGTTTCAGATTGAATCATCAGGTTTTAATAAATGTTTGTTTTTTGCAGACTGATGACAGCAAAACATCGGTGAGGGATCGGTTTAATGCAAGGCAGTTCATGTCATGGCTGCAGGATGTTGATGATAAATTTGACAAATTAAAGGTACACTTCTTAGTTTTTCCACTTAAAAAAAAAACCAAACCAAAATTAATGTCAGCATGAAGATGAGATGAATAAAGAATAGATACGTGTGCAGTATCTTGGGCTTCTGTGGAGGCAACACAAAGGAAGGTCTGTCAGTATAGAAAAAACCTAACTTTTGTTGCCATGTAGTGTAGTGGAATATTCTGCAAATTTCTAAATACATACTGGGGGAATTATTTACTATCACCAGAGAGGCTCTTAGAGATATTTCCTGTGTTCAAACTTGCTGCAATAATATTATTTCAAATACTTCAATAACTTGTTTCTCAATCTCAAACCAGACGTGCCTTTTGATGAGGCAGCAGCACGAAGCAGCAGCGCTGAACGCAGTGCAGAGACTGGAGTGGCAGCTCAAACTGCAAGAGCTCGATCCTGCTACCTACAAATCTATCAGCATTTATGAAATTCAGGAGTTCTATGTTCCTCTTGTTGATGTTAATGATGACTTTGAGCTGACACCCATATGACAGCCAGCACCGTCTGGCTCGTCCCTCGCCGTGGACAGATGGAGACTGAGGTGCAGAGATGCACAAAGGTATTTTTTATTTTGAGACAGAGCACTTAATTCTGTGGAATACTACCTTTCTTCATAATTCAGGTGTTCCTGCAGAGAAGTGTGGCACAGACACTTGTTCAAACACAGAAGATGGATGCTGATTTTAAATTCAGATTCCCAATAACTGCTGTTATCTGTGTTTTAAAATTGCCTGTAGCTTTAGGGCTTATTGCTGAAAAAGATGACAAAACCTGGTGAGTTTACGGCGCTGGAAGCTGTTAATAACTAAAACATCCACCAAAAAGCAAACGATACTTAAAATCTGCTATAAAGCTTTGTATTATGAAACTTCAGTAACAGTTGAACTCCCACAGAAAAATGATGAGAAAGCCTGTGGAAGAAAGTGTAAGACTTGGAGGAAAAGAATCAATCTTATTATGTTTTGTAAATTACTGTACAGAATTCTTTTTGGAAAAAGATGTAATATTGTCTTCATTTTTAAATAATTTATTTTATACATATTGTGCAAATGTAAATAGTCTTGTAATTAATGTTCAAACCTGTATAAAATAGATATTTTAACTGTAAAACTGTTTTTGTCTAATGTTTTATTGGACCAAAGTTGTCGTTTTTATTAAGTGTAGTGTGTTCCTGGTTGGCAGTTCCCTTTTGTATGGCATGCGTTTGATTTAGCTGCTTGTTTCATCACCATAACTGTAAGAGGATTGAACTGTATTGCATGCTCCACAGGACTCTGAACTCCTTCCCTTCAATAACTGATACCTAAACTGTTGTAATATTTACAAAGTCATACTTCATATTAGTCTGCTGTTGTAATGCCATACCTATGACTTCCTATACTGAAAATATTTTTGTGTAAAACAAAAAAACCCTTTTGCTCTTATATGGTGGTCTCGTAACAGAGCCTATTTTTTCCAACAAAATGCCTTTGAATTAAAATTCTTAAATTGTATATTGTCTATTTTAATATTAATCTATGGAAGGGATATGTAAATAGTTGTAAATATAATACTTAATAAATTTTATTGGTCATGTTATTAGTTGGAATTTCTTAGTATTGGAACACTTGATACATCAACCTTAGCATTCCTGGAATATATAAGGAGACTCAGTGGAAAAGTTAAAAAAAATTCTCCATGTTGTGAAATTTAATGCTTTTTATTCTTCGTATTGTTAATGACCAGACAGTTAATTATTTATTAGTAGGAGGTTACAGATATTCATGAAAAAGATTTGTTACCCTCCAGGCCGTAAATTATTCAAGAATGCTTGAGATCTGATGTCTGTGAAATTATTTCTGAAGGAAGTGAAGCTTGGGCAGGACAGCTGGTTATCAGAACCAGAGATTTAAAATCCTTGGTTTTGAACTGATTTTTAATGAGCAGGTGAGCTACTCCAGAGAACTTATTCCTTGTGCTTGTGTGAATGTCCAGGGGGCATTTCCTGGGGCACAGGGCAAACGGGCAGTGAACAAGAGACTCTCTGGACAGCAGATTCCTTCCCTCTGCACATCACTGCTGGTGCCAGCTTAGAATAAATAGTAACTCAAGCACAGTAAAGCCAATTAATATGTACTTCCCGCCCTGTAAGTTGTTTTTGGTTTTTTTCACTTTTAATTTGTTAAGTACCTGTGGAAGGAGAAGTTGTTCCTGCTTTTATTACAGTAATATCTTTCTGACCTCATTCAAAATTGAAACTATTGAGGAAAGAGCAAATTTCTTCTCCAAGTTAAATATTCTTCTGAACATAGCTGTAAAATCTTAAAATGCTGCAGAAATCTGTTTTATCTGCTTGAAAAGATGAGGAAAAATGGATAAAGCTGCAAGGTGTTAACCAGTAAGTGGGTACAAGTTCCTTCTGTCAGATACTTGCTGGAGTAGTAAAAAGTAACAGACGTGGCTGGAAGTGGCAGAAATATGAGATAGCAGTAATTAAGAGGCTAGCAAAAAGAATAGAAAATAAACTGGGTTGTACAAGTCTTGGCTGTGTTAAAAAAGAAGTGTGTAACAAAAATACTTGGTCTGCAGGAGACAAGAAAAATATTTTGGCAGTATCTTGTAAGGAGATCTGAAGACAGATGTTTCTTAGCATTAGTCTGGGTCTTCTTTATAAGGAGAAACGATTTCCCAGTCTCTGCAACAGAGTTTTTTGCAATTGCAACTTCTTAGTAAGTTTTATTGCTCCAAATGTTTCAATCCCATAGATAATGATCTCTTGGCTTCTGTGATTTGAATCCAAGTTTTGTTCCCTTTTTTTTGTTTTTCCTTTCCTTTTCTTTCCCCGAGTTTACTCTGTGGGATACCTCCTGTGTTCTTTAAGGACACCGGCCTGTGGATTTACCTCAGCCGAGTGCCGGGAGCTGGGAAGAAGGGATGAGAGGAAACACGGCAGTAACGCGTTGGCGCGATGGCTGTTTCCCTCGCCAGGGTCCAGCTGCCTCCTGGGAAGCCCGAGAGCTACTCTGAGTTTCTGGGGACCAAACTTGTTACCTTGGTCCCTTGGGGCTTGGCACGTGGGAGGATAAAGCCGCCGTCCGGCCGCGTTTTAGAGGTCCTGGGAGAGGCTGTCCGGAAGCCCAGGGTCCCTTCCGAATGCAGGCGGCCCCCGCCCTCCCCCGGGCACCTGCACCTCCTCAGCCATCGGGGAAGTTCATCGCGTTCCCCGCTGGCGCTTCCAGGGGCGCTGCCCCCCGGTTCCTTTTCCCCCGCCTCCCTCCGGCCCGGGAGCGCTGCCCTGGGCGCTCTCTGCTCCCCGCGGCGGGCGCTCGGAGAGACCCCGCGCCCGCTGCTCCTGACCCGGCTTCCCGGGCTGCTTGCCTGCCCACAGAGCCCCGACTTTCGCACTCGGCTTGGTGGGGGATAGTCCCTCCTCCCCCCCTGAAGAAGCCCCTCCGGAGGCAGTGACCTGGCTGTGCCGTCCCGTCCCGTCCCGCTAGGCACGGCCCGGCGGCAGCTCCCGTCCACCGGCCCCTGCCTCCTCCTCCTCCCGCCCCGCTCCGCGCAGCCGCCGCCCGCCGGGGCGGAGGGTCCCGGGGGGAGGGTCCCGGCGCCTGACGGTGCCCCGAGGCGGGGCGATGATGCGAGGCCGCCGCCTCCGCGCTGCCTGCGGCCGAGGGGGGAGCAGTGGGACGAGGCGCGGGGTTGCTGCCGCCGCCGCCTCCGGAGCAGCGAGAGCCGCCTGCGGAGCGCGGGGTGCCCGGCCCGGGCCGCCCGGTGAGCGCCGCCGGGGGAGTGCGCGGGGGGCGGCCGGGATGGAGCCGGTGGCTGGGGAGGAGGAGGTGGAGAAGGCGGCGGAGCCGTGGCTGCTTCTTTGTGGCAGGAAAGTTTCGGTGCGGCTCGGCGCGGCCGCCCCGCTGCCTGCGTGCCTGCCCGAGGAGGAGGAGGAGACCCGCTCCCCGTGCGGGGCCCCGCCTGCCCCGGGCCACTCCGGAGGGGGGGTGCTCTCCCACATCTCCCTCCTTGTCACCGGCCTCCCGGCCCCTGGCAGTGCCATCTCTGGGGCCCGGGCCTCTGGGAGCTGCGGCGGGGACGGGGAGCCGGGCGCGGGTCGGTCGGCCGGAGGGGTTTTGGGGAGTTTTCCGCCCCGGTGCGATCCTGGCGGAGCGGGGGAGCGATGCTGAGCCGGTGCCGCCGCGGTGGGCTGCGGGACGGAGGGGCGGCGGGCGGGGGTCCTGCTCCGGGGGCTGCCGCGCCGGATAAAAGTCTGGGAAAGCAGCGGTCGGTGAATCGGAGCTGGAGCGGGGGGGAGGCCGGGGAAGGGACACCCGGACCCCAGTGCGCACCCAGGGGAGTCCGTGGGGACGGCATCGCCCGGCACCGCTGCTGGGACCCTTTATGTAACGCAGCCCCGCGCTGAGCCGTGCGGGAGCACGCCTGGATCGCTCCCCCGGCAGGCAGCGTGCTCGGCTCCGCTCCCGCGGCCGGGATGCGGCACCCTCCGGCTCCGGGTCTGGCTCCGGGCCGGCGGCTGTGGGTGCTGGAGGGAAGCGTCCTTGGCTCCCGATGGCAGGGAGGGAAAGCGGTGGGGGAAAAGTTCCCGTGCTCTCCGTGCGTCTTGCAGGGGGGTCTCCCCAGCAAAACTTGGTACAGATGGCGGCGTGCCCAGCACAGCGAGATTCGAAGGCATTTAACAACCATTGTAAGAGGGACTAATCGGACGCAGACTTTGAATGTCCAGGTCGTGCCTTCATTTTCCACTTTTTTGTTCATTGAGGGTGTCGGGTTTTGTAGTTCGTAAAACAGAAAAACATTTCTAGATACGAAAAGAAAGCAATCCAGTGCTCCATTAGCATTCTTTCTCTCTTAGGAGAACAATACAGGCTCACTGTAAGCTTGCCCAAACATGGGCTGCCTTTTATTATATATTGGTACAGTGCCTGGTGCAATAGGTCCTCTTTTAGCTGGGCTCACATGCAAAGCACAAGTAAAAACTGAGTGGCACGCTGCTAATCGTGATATATTATTTGTGGCAAATACCACCTGCCGACAGGCTGGGTTTTCACAAAGGGAGAAAGGTGGAATGCTTTGAACAAACCCAGTTCCTGTCTGTTTGATGTAGCAGATGCTTGTCGTCTCTGGTTGACCTCAGACACTTGCTTGGCTTTTGAAAGTTACATTGTTCAAAGTGTCTGGTACGTTTTTTTTAATGGTGGTGTCTGTATATTTTTAAAAAATAAGTTAACAACTTTGTGATTGGGTTGATAGCCTGTGTGACATCTGAGTCCATGTGAAATAGCTGCCTGTCTGCATTAAAGGTGACGGGGCAACTTACCTTGGTGTAAAAGATGGCTGTGTGGCCTTGGCCCTACAGACCTGTGGCTACCTTAGCCTGAGGAGATACTACACAAAACCCATCTTCCTGCTTTGGGCATTTGCAAAATTAAGTCTCCTTTGGTGGGTTTTCTCATCTGAGGCAGTTTTTATTATAGGATGTCATATTTGATGCTGCAAACTTGAGATTGCTCACCTCAAGTTTACTGCAGTTTTAATCCAAAGGTGCAATAGCAGAAAGCTTTGTACAAACAAGTTAGCTGGAGGAGGAGGGATTTGGTTTGCTGCAAAGTACCCCAGTTTGCATTTTTTAAAAATATTCATATTTATTGAAGGGGGAATGGAATGGAATTTGACTTGTGTTCCAACAGCCTTTTCAGTCGCTGGTTCTTGTTTCAGCGCTGGTTGAAGTACTTGTGAAAGCTGCTCGCCTGCAGGAAACATGAGGTCACAGTACATCACGGCGCCCACAGTCACCGTCCTTCTGTTCCTGCTGTGGATCCCATCCTCAGCAGGCTGCAACAAGGCTCTGTGTGCCAGCGACGTCAGCAAGTGCCTGATACAGGTACAGGTCCTGTGTCCTCCATCTGCTTTCCAGCGTGCAGGAAGCAGCCCCAAAACTGCCTCCTGAAAAGATACAAATAACTGGCATTTTATGTTAAGTAGTGTCTCTGTAAAGAGGTTGGTTTGATCTCCTACCCATATAAGTGCAGATTTACAGCCATTTTATAGACTCTGAATACCGAGGGCATATTTATATGGGCATGCTTTTTGGTTTTTTTAATTGAATTTTTTTCAAGCCAAGGATTATGTCTGTCTGAGATGTTGCCCTTAACTTTCAATTTGTCCAGTTCCTTAAGTCTCTAGCAGAGGGTCAGGAGTTGACACCTGATGCTCTCCATAGCATCAGGTTTGTATGGTGAATTAAAAGATGCCTAAAAGCCAAACCAAATACTTATGAGCTGAACTCCTAGGAAATGTACGTTAAATTCATGATGCTGCTTTAGACTTACTGCATGTCTGTACAGTGAAAGAAACAGAGTGAGACCAGGTTGCTCTTCTCAGAGCAGGAGTTAGGAGATGTTGTGTGCAGCAGAACAAAAGGGCCTTTTCTAGCAAAAAGACAAGCAGTTCTGGTAGCTACCAAGTATTTTTTTAGTCATGGTAAACAGAGCATGCTTCTTGACTCCAGACTGAGAAAGGAGGCTTCATGTGGTCAGCTGCAGCTTTTTTAAAAGCAGCTGTTTCCTACTGCCTCTTTGTAAATTGGAAAGGCAATAACAGAGAGCACCAACGTCATATGGCAGTAAGATGTGAGTGTGCTTGCTGTAAATGCATGGTCAGAGCCTGAAAAGAGATGCAGAAGTGGCCTCAAGCATTTCCATGTTTACTTCATTTTGCTGACTTCTGTCTAAAATTTGTCTGGTTACAAATAAAACACTTGCCAGATTCACAAATCCATCCTGTGGAATGAAGACTGACTGTAGGCTGAACCGTCTTCTTTCTGGGTTCTGCACTGCCTTTGCTTTAAAAGTAAAAAAAAAGAAATTGCTGCTTCTTCCAGCCTCACCACAATCTGTGGAGTTGTTAAATAGGGGAGCAAGAATGAGGCTTCTGATTTTTACCTTTTCAAACAGAACTCAGTGGTTTTGCTGGCATGTGGACACTGTGCACTGTGACAAACTGATGCACATATGAGCCCGTTCTCTTGCATTTTTTGAAATCAGCTCCAGAAATGAAACCTGTAAGAAGTAACATGCTGTTGTTACATCCAATTGTGGCATTGGATGTAAGTGGCACTTAAAAAGTAAGTCCAGTGGTACAGATTTGTTGATTCAGGGGAAAGTTATTGGTCCAGGTGCTGGATTTCAGTCCTGGAAGCTGTTGATCTGCTGCTTGTTTCTCTGTAAGCAAAGGGGACAACAGAGAAGATGTATCTCCTTTTCTGGTGCCACTGATGGAGCCCACCATCTGTGAAAGAACAGATATCTCCTTGAGAAATCATCTCTTATCGAGTCAAGCTTGAGACAGCAAACATTTAAACTTTATTTTTATGAGCTAGTCTGAATAGATCACAGCCCAGGAGGGGTGGAGTTAATGCTGCTGGAGTCCTTACTTAGCTGGCAATAAATGGCTGAGGTTCAGCAGTACATGGAAATGGCTCATACAACTCTGCTTTCCTTGGATTATGTTGGCATCTCTGTAGCAACACAGCCCTGTGCATACAGAGAAACCACTGAACTGCTTTGCTTGTGGTGTGTTCTCTCTTACTTTGTACAGGTGATGTGGAGTCCCTTTTTAAAGCATTTCCCTAAAATCAAAATCATCTGCAATTCTCTGAGATCCTAAAGTGGCTTAGGCCATGTGAGTTGTGTGCAGTTGCAAGGGAATTACACTGTTTGCTTTCACCATCTGGCTGCCGTCTTCCTGCACACAGGCCTGACTTACCAGTCAGTATTCATTCTTTATAGAAGAACAGATCAGGTCAGACTAGTCTGATTGTGGACAGGAAGATATCCTAAAGCTTTGACTTAAAGCAATTGTCATCTTTCTTCTTGGCTTTTTCATTTGTTTCAAAACTTCAGTGCTGGTGTGGCAGAAATGCTGCACTGGCATATGAAATGCACGTTCTTTCCTGGATAGATATGCAAGTAGATATCCATGTACTTTTTTCCCTTTCTAAACTCTTCTGGAGGAATCTGAGCTTAAAAATAAAATACCATGCTGAGGGAGGCTGCTTGACTATCGCATGACATTTTTCCCTCACCGACCTTTATCGATGTTCAAGTTTAGCAAAATCCCTGTCTTGAAACCCAGATAATGTCACTCAGAGTCAACTGGGGGAGCAAACAGATTGTGAGTGTTTGTCATCTGCATCTGTGTGCAGAAAGGGAGGCTGCCTGTCCTGGAGACAGAGGGACAAGGGACCTGCTCTCTCAACAAGCATACAGTTAACATAAATATTTTTGCCAGCGTGGCTAAAAGTCAGTACAGTCATTACTGCCACTCCTTAGGAGCTCCTCTGCTTAAGGGTGGTCCCTACATAAATATTTATTTTGTTAGGTCCAGAACAGTGCATGAGATCAACAACTCCCATGGATTCAGCTTTCCCTTTGCATCCTGGGCTCTAGCTTTATTGGTGCTCCTCTTTTTCCATAAGCAAAGGCCTGGAAGAAAATAGCTTGAGGCATCTCTCTGCATCAGCTCAGCCTTCACTAAGAAACTTTGTGGCTTCCTGTAGCTGTTGAGAGAGCAGTGGGTAAGACTTGGGAGTATAGAGAGTGAAGGGCCAAAATTAGTTTGGCCCTTCAAGGCTCTGGCTGTGGCTCCTTCCCACGTCCCTGGGATTGGGATTGGAGTCCATGAGCCACCATTGCCCTGCATTCCAGGTGGAGCCCTGGGCGCACAGGGAGCGTGTGCTGCAGTGTTTATCGAGCACATCTGCTGCTGGCTTGGCCCGTGGGTTGTTTTGATGTTTCCATGTGTGGAGGAGATGAAAAGGCCCTCACTGGGCGGGGGGAGGGAATATTGTGTCCTTGCAACATGGAGGAAATCCTTGAAGGCAGAAACCTCAAGATGAGATGTTCCCACAATTGTTCATAGCAAAAGGTCCCAGGTTGGCCCTTGAGGTGCAGAGCTCCTGGCAGGAGTCAGGCTTGGGTGGAATGTCAGTGTTGGGCTGGAAGCTGAGCTTTGCTGCCTCATCTGCAACAGTGCTTTAAACTGCTGCTGTGCATAGGAAACAAATGGTGTTATAATTCAGGCATGGTTTTACAATCCTTCTAAAGAGAGGTTGTTTTGTGAGGAAAACAGGATTTTCTCTCCTGAACTCTACAGACCTGCAGCCACCTCAGCTGGT
The DNA here is from genome assembly GCF_028769735.1 of Zonotrichia leucophrys gambelii. NCBI lineage: Eukaryota > Metazoa > Chordata > Aves > Passeriformes > Passerellidae > Zonotrichia > Zonotrichia leucophrys. Next base: position 101,972,873 of record NC_088171.1, on the reverse strand, counting down.
GTGGTATCATTGCAATTAAAATCTCTTTCCATCTGTCTTTTTTGCCTCCTGTTAATCCTGTGTACAAACTTGTCAGCCTGAAAGGATTTCCAAGACATTTTAGCCCTGTGGTATGAAATAAATGCCACTCCTTAACTTCAGGGCTTCAGCAGCTAAAAATTACTTCCAGTGTGTGTTGTAGCTGCAGTATGTAACCCGGTTGGGTTAACAAAACAGTTCTGGTTGGTTCACTTCCAGGAGATTTTCTGTTATTAAACTGTTCTAGGGAAAAAAGCTCTCTTTCAGTCCCCCTTCCAGTTTGCAGAGAGGTTTCCAATGCCTTCAGGTCCTGCTTCTCCCTACACCAAGAAAATATTCTCTGGAATTGCAAGAAAGCTTTGGAAAAAAATTAGATGTTTAACATCTTCTAAAAATTATTGTTTGCTCTCTGGAGCAGGAATATCTTTATTGTACAAAAATGCCTACTTCCTACTTAATACTGTATTTTTAAACTCTGAGGCTTATTTCTTGCCTAGCAAAATACATTCTCTGATGCACCTTGGGAAGTGAAGTAGTTCAGCTTGGGAAGTTGCCAAGTTGACTGATGAGTAATATTTTCTTCCACTGACGCCTCACCACCCCCAGCTATCAACAAGGAACCTTCCTTATTCTGCCTTGCTGTCACCCACGTCTCATGTAAGCATTCTTTTATAAAGATGTATCCTCTACCGGTATCCAGTGTGGATGAGTCAGGCAGGAGGACTCAAAGGTGGTTAAGGAAACCATGGATGTGCAAACAGATACATGGAAAAACATACAGTTATTGCCCCAAAGTGGCAGAAGACCAATTAATTAGGTTGTTCTTTCTTCCTTCCTCTCCCTCCAACTTTAAAATAAAGAAATAATAATAAAAAAACCAAATAAACATACAAAAAACCCCAAACAGCAACAAAAAACCCCTTAAACATTGCACAGCTCATGAGCCCTTCCTGTGAAAACAAGCTTGTTACAATACTGGTAGGTGTAATGGTGGTAGCCCCAAGTCAGTGCTTACACACATAGATGCTAGGCAGAAATTTTTGTTAACAGGTTGCAAGTGCAGAATTTAAGGTTACATTTAATTCTCTGAGAGTACTCTTCCATAAAACCACAACTACTTTAGTTTAGTGAACTTTCTGGCTTCTATTCATGCATTACATTTAACAGTTTAGTGAGAATTGCCTCCTCCCACATGCTGGCCTGTTGGTGTCTTTAAAATGTAAAAGTTGTTTGCCCGGTTTAACTGTTGAAGAATAAATTGGATATTTTTAATGCTAAACTCGTGGTTATTTTTAAAGTTGTTCTATTCAGGCTTTTTATTCTGAAGGCTGACAAAATCTGTTTATCAAATGGTAAGATAAATATTTTAGAAATGCATCATTAACTCACGTAAGTCATCTTACTAAGTTTGTAGTGTCTCCTGTGGTGGAAAAATGTACATATTTTGTTAATCAGCCTGTTTTCATCTTTTACTAGGAAACAGCACAGTTTGTGTGGAAACAGTGGTAGGTGCCATTCATAAATTTTGAGGATGAAAAAGTAATAAATCTTAGTAGCTTTCCACTCTGTAAATAAAAATTCAATACTTGCAAGGGCTGCCTATTGCAGAAATGAGTGTGGAGAAGGGGTTCACTCTCCATCAGTCAGTGAGGTCACAATAAACTCTACAGGCAACAGCATTTCTCAGCATTATGCAGCACAAGCAGTAGCTGGTGAATTTTGTTTCTTTGCTGGATACAAGATGACTTGTGATCTGGGATGAAGTGAAAGGAAAAATAAGGAATCTGTGGATTTATACTGCATTAGTAGATTGTAGCTTGTCTGCAGCACATTCTAGGGCTTGTTCAGGCCTGGGAGCCTTGCAGCTCCATTTGCTGTGCTCTGGGGGCCTGTCCCTGTACAGACTTTGCTCTGGCCTCCCTCTCTGAAGGGCTCTCCTTGGTCCTCTGTGTGCCCACGTGAGTTGGTGTGAGCGAGGGTGGCTGTGGGCATTTGCAGTGGCCGGTTTTGCAGAGTAAAGAGAGAGCAGGAGTCATACACTGTCAGGTGCAAGGCTGCACTCACTGTGCCTTGCAAACCTGTTCCTGACATCTGCTATAAAAATGCTTCTTTCTCCTCTACCTTGTGCTTCTTCACCATAGCAAGCAAAGAATTATTTTAAAAATGGAATTTTGCCCAATTTGAGCTCTTCCCAATGTGCTTCAGAAAGGAACCTCACTTGGAAAATTACATTGGTGCCTGCCACCAATGTAAGGAGAGGTGGCCATGACCCAGCTGGGGTGGAACCATGGGTGGAGACTCCAGGATAGGAGAATTTCAAACCAAACCACCTTCCTGCCCTTCTCTCCTGTCCATGAGCACCACCTGCAATGTGTCCCTCCTCTGCCTCTGGATAATGGGATCAGAGAGTGGGGATGGCCATAATCTCCCCCCTGGCCTGGTGTGTCACACATTTGCCGACGGCCTTTCCAGTAAAGCCTGGGTGGAACGATCCCATCCTGTGGTCAGTGTTTCCAGTAATGGGATTTGTTTTCTCCCCAGTTGTGTGTAATGTGATAGTTAGACAGACGTCATCAAAGCCAAATCCTTACACAGGACAACCAAAGGGACTTCTTGGCCAGTCTGTGTTTTGTGCTATGATGTAATTCAAGGCTGTGAATTATTGTCGTGCAGCCGCAGTCTTTTGGCCAAACTGGAGTTACTAGGATGGATTTGAGTTAGAGGGAAGGAAACTGCCTGGTTTTTAGGTTTTCTTCATCCCTGTTGGCTTTTTCCATGCTTTGAATCCACAAGTGTGTGTCTGCAGCAGGACTGCTAAACCAGAGATTTTGGGTTTAGGTAGTATAAAAAGAAATATTTGTCTTTATGTTTCCACACCTTTTCCATCTTTTTAGGTTATTGAATGGTTAAAGAAAAATACTTGTGTAGGTCATTTCACTTTCTAGAGGCTCTAGAAATCTCATAGGTATCCCAAGGTGTCAATTTGGAGGGACAAAGCATAAGGTTGTTTTCATAATAGCAAAAATGAATCATCCAGACCTGGGGTGGGTGGGAAGGGGGGAAAATCTGGTCACTAATGTTGCAAACAGAGAGCAACGTGTAACAAGTGTTTGGAGATGCAGAAAATCCTGTGGTCAGATGGCTTAAATGGGTAAGTTCCTCTTAGAATCCAGGGATAGGTGTGATGGTAGACATCATGCATGTCTTGAGTGGGCACATTTGGCTTACAGTTGCTTTCTTTTTTAGTTAAATTATAATGTACAGTCACTATTTATATATAAAGAAGAATCTGTCTCCAGGTTTCCTGTTGTGATGGGAAAACATTCAAAGAACTTGTAGATTTGGGCATGCACATGCACAGAAGTGCAGACACCTTTCCCATGAATAGGATTTTTTGTCTTTTAAATGCTTGCTTCAGATTTCTCTTCAGAATGTCACCTTTAAGGGAAAAAAAAAGCAAACTCGCAAAAGATCCTTTTGTAAACTTGGATTGGATTTTGGCTGGAGTTGTTTCACCGTTTACTCGCTGTATTAGTGTACTAAGCTTTTTTAATGCCCTAATTTGAGTTGTGGCTTGAGGAAAAATCACTGTGCTGTGTAGTTATTTCACATCTGGGATTGCTGCAGTGTAATGAGTGTCTGTTGATTCCAGGAGCTGTGTCAGTGCCGCCCTGGGGAAGGGAACTGTTCCTGCTGTAAGGAGTGCATGCTCTGCCTGGGCACACTTTGGGATGAGTGCTGTGACTGTGTTGGTAAGTTTGCACTTTTGGGGGGAATTCTTGCTTTTTTTACATTGCTTCTCCTGCCACATGCTGAGCTCACAGTCTTAAAATAGGAGTAAAACACTGGGACAGAATCTGTGCTTTAAGCACCTTACAGCTGGTTGTGTGGGTATGGAATAAATTACTGTGGAGACCCAAATATGTGAGGGCTGTGTCTGCTCTGTGGAGCTGGGGGTGGCAGTAGCCCAGGTACTGCTTGTTAAATGTCATCATAGCTGATTATTAATTTTGTCTCTCAAACATAAAACTCCTGTTTGAATTGTCTTGAGGGAACTCTCCAGTGGGATTGGATGCTGTTTCTGTATTTCTGAAGGTTTCTACCTGTAAAAGGTGCATTGACAGGTACAGCACTGGGACACCTTTAGAACTGGGTTGGGACAACTAGTAAATATGCACGGCCCAGTGTTTCCACTGTTTTTAATTTACAAAAAGAGCTCTTTGTGAAGGGTGAGAAAGAAGCAGACAAGGTCTTACTGTAGGACTAGATGACAATCTTAAAAAGAACATGTTGATGCTGACAGGTGGTGTTCAGAGTGCCCAAATCTTTGCAAGTGAGTGCTGTCCCAGCTTAAGAAGGTTGTATTCTAGTTCTGTTTCATGTTTTATATGTAAAAAAAGCTTCATCTTCCTGAGGTTGTTGTAAGTCTCCCTGTGCCACCATCCAAAATCCTGGCTTTCTAGGTCAGTTTTCTCTGAATTCATGAAGGTGATTAGTGTCAAAATGCCCATTTTCAGTGCAGGTTATTTCCCTAGTTTAGAACCACTATCTGGTGTAGAAAGCGAAGCATAGTGTACTGATCTCTAGGGCGAAGAAGGACCTACCTCTTGGGATTGTGAAGTCCACACATGAGCTTCTTTTCATAAATCTGCAGGTGACTCACTGTTCTGCTGCTCTTTCCCATAGTGTTTTTCTGGAGAGGAGCTAACAAGGTTTCAGGTTCAGTTTCCCAGTACTGAGTAAACTCAAACTTCTCCTGATGGTTCTTTGGGTTCCTCAGGCCTTTTTGGATTCTATGGCTCAGTCCTACTCTTCTCTTCAGTGTAGGATCATCCTTGCTGTAGCCTTATTCAAATAAAGAAACAGGAATACATGCCATACCTGACTCCCTAGACACAGTTCTTTGCTGATAATTGAGCTGATGTTTCAAGTTTCTTTATAAGCTGATCATGTCTAATGTAAAAGCAGGTAGATTGTTGTGTCTTAAAGGTCATGTCTGCCTCGAGGGCAGGAATTGCCTCCTGTCCTCCACCACTAATTGTGCTAGTGCTCAGTTGATGCCCCATGTTTTGTGTATGCTCTCTCCCTTCTCTGACAGGGAAAAACATGCTGGAGGAGGGAGAACAGCAACAAGTCCCCCATTCCCTTTGAGTTAAGCTCTTCTAGTTCCTTGTAAAGGTTTATCTGCTTCCATCATATTAATAGCCCACTTCTGCATATTTTCATCCATTCCAAAGTGATAGTGTAGACATGTTTGATCCTTACAGGTTGCTCATAAGTTAAACTTTTTTGATTTTCTTTTTAACCTTTTAACCAATTGTCTTTTTAACCAATATTTACTATATTAAAATATTATTATTCAAATGCTTTTAAAAACAGCAAGGGTGAAGGATCTTTGAGGATGAGCACTTACCCATTAAACTATAAGCAATGATTTTTTGGTACCATCTTAAGGTAATATTTTCATTGCATTGATATGCACACAAACTTGTATACATTCTGCAGGATTTTGGTAAACAATCTTGATGTTTTGGTTTTTCTTTCCCTTGTGTGTCATTTTTATCAGTGAAATTTATTAATGATGTCATTAATAAAATGACATCAACTCAAGCATACATCCCTTGATGTATCTGTACAAAACTCTTACCTGGTTTGATATCTTCCTAACTGATTTTCATGTGGTTATCCTCTATTGCAATTGTGTGGTTAATATAGTGCTTGTTAAAGCATTGTTAATATTAGTGCTTATTAAAGGATGGTAAGGAAGGGATAAAAATTTTTTATTAAAGCAGTGAGTCTAGAAAGGTCTGCAAAGAACAAACCTAACTGAGAGGAGCAGGAAAACAATCATGTACAGTAGGGTGTCTGTGTAAGTGGAATTATATTTTATTATGACCTGATGTTGTTTGGAAAAGAGGCTTATTTTTTTCCAACTCTGTACTTGGCTCACCTTTTTATAGGAGCAGACTGTCATGGAGTGTTCCTATTACCAAATGCTGGTAATGCTAACCACTTGCTTAAGATTTGCTGGATCTCATGCTAATCACCATGGACAAACTTCCCTCTGCTTTGTTCACTGTGGTAATCCATCTACTTAGGTTGAGAAGATTATGGGCTTGTATAAGGCTCTAGTTAAACACAATTATTTGTGAAGCCAGAGCCCTATTGGATCTGTGGGGCAGGAGATACTTCTCTGGTTGTATGAGGCAGGTAGACTTTGAACATTCATGTCTCATAAGACTTTAATACTTCAGGAATTGGTGTGCTTTGCAGCTGTAGCTGTCTCAACCTGTGTCTGTGAAACTACCCAAAATTATATTCAGATGCACATGGGGAAAATGGATTTGCCTGTCTCTTGACAGGTGACTTTCAACAGTTTTATCACTCCTGAGTTTAAAATACCTATGCAGATACAAATTTTCTTTTTAATCTTGCAAGTTTCCACAGATTGGATTTAAATTGAAATGACCTTTGGTTTAATTGCTAGTAATAAATATTTGTGTTTAAATGGTTAACAAAAAGCCGAACCAGCATTGCATATCACAAAAACATTTTGTAGGAATTGGCAAAGTGAAAAAAATGACAAGGTTTCAAAAAAGATACTGCAGAAGATGTTGAAAAAGAAGGAAGAGGTAACCAAGAAATGAGTATTTTGCCTGTTGTGGCCCCTCCAGCTAAGTAGCAAAATGAGGTTCATCTTGGCTGTCTTTACACAAGTAAAGTAATTCAGACTCATGCTCTGTCCTGATAGTGATCTTTGTGTCTCTGGCAGATGACTAAAAAGATCTAGTGCACTGCTGCAGCAGATGAGATGGAATACTTGAATTGTGATCAAAAGTTTCACATACCTCAGACTTTTCAAGATACTCCCTTTCTTCAGTCCTAACCTTGCATGCCAGGTTTATGCTCCTATCAATTATACTGTGCTTTGTATAATCTCTTCTCCCAGGGAAAACAAACCTTCCACTGAACCCTCCATTTCCTAAGCTGTAACACTGACAGGGAAGGAAAGTGCTGTTTAGATTTTTCTTTCCACAAGTCACAGGTGTGTTTTGTAGAAGTCTGAACAATCCAAAGCCTGCTGTAATGGAAAACTTGTCCTGCTGCATTTGATAGCACTTCTGCTATTGGGCTGAGAGTGGGATAGATATGAAAGAGTTCTGTTCTGTTCTGTTCAGCAAGAAAAGGAGCAATTTTAATTCTCCAAATATTCCTACCTGTTTCAAGAAGAGCTTGGGGAGTTCTGTGGAATTTACGCTTTGTTTCCTCTGCAGGTATGTGCAATCCTCGCAATTACAGTGACACACCTCCGACATCCAAGAGCACTGTCGAGGAGCTGCATGAACCAATTCCTTCCCTTTTCCGGGCACTGACAGAAGGGGATACTCAGCTGAACTGGAATATTGTTTCCTTCCCTGTGGCAGAAGAACTGTCACACCATGAGAACCTCGTCTCCTTTTTAGAAACAGTGAACCAGCCACAGCATCAGAATGTCTCTGTTCCAAACAACAATGTCCACACACCTTACTCTAGTGACAAAGGTAATGAGTGTAGTGTCTAAATCCCTAGCATCTCCTCTTGTCTCTTCCAGGAGCCTTCTCAGTGCATGTCCTCTTCTTCTCTATGCTCGCTTCTTCTTTTCCCATAAGAATGTGTGAAAGGTTCAGCCTAATTTTGAGCATGACATAACAGAAGGAGTGAGGCAAAGGTGTTGATGAACATGGAAGATGGTGTTAAAATGACTGATGTTCTTAGGAGACACTGAACCACGTGAGTTTATAATTACCCCTGTGGCATGAGGCAGTTTGTTCATGCTGTTTCATGTGCACTGGCACGGTGTATTCTCTGACCCAGAAACAGTTACCTGTAGCTTAGGAGACAGGACAGACCAGAACCTGAATCCAAATTACATATAGGTGCAGAAGTAGGCAACTGAAACATGGCTTAAGAGGTCTGAGAGAACCATGTGCCATAAGCTCTTGTATCTGGAACAGTTGTTTATTTATTTCATCTGAGCTGGCATAACCTGAAATCTTTAGAGGGATGTTTTGTATGAAATCCAGGATTAATAGTAAACCTAAGCAAGATTAGAAGCATTGATGAAGGAAGGATATGTGGCAGACTGTCTTCATAATAAGTAACTTGGTGGTAGGGGTTCAACTTAAAAATTCATTCCTCCTATTTAATATTAAGTTTTTTATATTCTTTCCTTCAGTTTAGAGGACAGACTTCAGGATGCTGTTTGCTGTGGTTGGGTGGGGGAAAGATGAGAACTTTGAGTTAGAGTCAACAGTGATATAAAAAAAAACACAGTCTGTTTCTTGGTTTCCATACTAAACCTGAAACACTTTTCCCTGCAAATCATTACGTCAGACTTTAAAGAATCTCATAAACAGTTCATAGTGGAATTGCTGCTTAACAGGGGAAAAAGGGCATCTGATTTATTAGTGCAATTAATGCTTTGCTTCCTTCCCAATGTACACTTTAAATATTTGTAACCCATATGTTGCTGTTGTGATGGCCCTTTTATCTTATCAATAAAAGATACCCTAATTGATGGACATGCTGCTTTTCCACACCAGTGTGAACCAATGACCTAGTTGTGTTTCTGAGTAGGACTGCTGCTGATTAAATGGAACCATAATGGCAACTTTTCTAATTTCCTTTGGCTAAGGCACATTAGAAAAATAAATTAATTCCAGAACTAGGAAACCAGATGGGCAGAAAGCATCTCATTCATATGTCTTTGATGCTTGCCGTTATGAGAATAATGTACAAAGTCATGTAAAATGGAAAGCCACAAAAAGCCCTGTGTATAAAGACTACAGTACTTACAATTATAAATTAAACTCAGGGGGAAAAAATTATGTTTAGTACAGCCTTGAATATATCCCACTGTACTTAGGTACTGCAATCCAGATGGCTTTTCCCTGACAGTGCTTTACTACTGTACCAACAGGATGGGCTAATGATAGTTTTGGATTAAACTTAGAATCTGAATTGCATCTCAAGGGTGTGGAGCAGTTTTGAGTTCAACAACACAGACAAATACATAACACTGCCATTTTTTCTTAGTCAAAAGTCCCCTTCATTTCTTTTACTAGGAACATATTAGAGATTAGGCTGAGAGAGTTCTTACTGGAATGAGGGCAGTCCAAAAACAACAATTATATTTGGAAATAGTTACCAAATGCCACTGGCTTTCAGGCCTCAGCAGACACTTAAAACAGAAATAAATGTCAGAGCCTGTTCTTGTAATCATTTGCTGTGCCTTCTCCATCTTAGTGACCAGTGAAGAACTGGAAAAGATAGAGGATTACTTTCCACATCCTATTCCCATACTTTTAAGTATCTAAATACGTAAGCCTGCTGAAGAGTCTCTTTTCTTGGTCACAGTGTAGATAACTTTGTAGTGCTCTGCTTTCTCAAAAGTCATATTAAATTTTACTTATAAAAACATTGATGATTTGAGCATTGAGAATTGAGGAGGTGGAAAGAACAATTAGCATCTGGCCTCGATCAATTATTATGGTGGAAGCAGGACAGCTGGACATCCAAGAGTGTTGGATGTTGTGTGAGCCATGGGCTAGCATTGTTTCCAATTCTGTTTTGCTGAGTTCATTGGGGAAGCCATAATCAGAAGGTGGAGGGGCAGGCAGTAGGTCGGGACTGAAGAGCCTTGTGAGCATGGGCACAGTGAGGCGGCTGAGGGAGTTCCTGGAGCCTGATGGCTTCTGCCCATGCAGAGTTCAGTCACACAATCGGGTCACTGCCTTAACAAGCTGGCAAGTGTTAGAGCCACTGAAAGAGAGGGAGGGTTTGTGAAGGTGTATGTGTGTGCTCAGTGGCAGTAAACACAAGCTTAGCCTGCAGTGGGAGAAACAGGCCCTGTCTTTATCCTTTCCTTCTCCCCAGAAGTGCCGCTAGGCTCGAGGGCAGGTCTTGCAAACGGAGATACCCTTAAGGTGACTTGCCAAGCAGTTGTCTTCGAGGCTGTGACAATCAGGGATCTGAAAGAATATTCCTGTGGTTAGGAGCACAGATGCTTTATGTTTCCTTTACAGTGCTGTGCCTCCTCCATTTTGTGGTTCTTCTGTGGCTCCTTGCTTGTTTCCCTCCAACATGGTGTGCTGGCAGTAGCCGATGGCATGGCCTGTTAAGGGACAGGGGCTAATGAGAGGTAGATTTTGTAGGGGAACAGTGGTCTCTGTGCTGTCTTCTGGAATACATTCCAAAATTTGGAAAGGCTTACAATACAAATTGTACAACTGCTCACAGATACCCCTTGTCACGTGGTGTAACTCAGCTCTGATTTCAGCGTTACTGCGCGTTCTCGCAGGGATCGCCGTTAAGCTGGCCCAGGGTGCCAGACTTGCTTGATGCAGTTCTGGGTGAGTGCCAGGAAAAGCAGCACCAGCCACAGGAACCACGAGCTTTGTGCCTGAGTGGCATGGAGCCACCACCAGGGAGGGTGGCTGTGGATCCGGGAGGAGGTGGGGTGTGGTGGGATATAAAGCATTCCTTTCTCGCCCCAGCTACTCTGAACCCAGCCACCAGACCTTGAACTTCCCCGTTATTTTCCTAATGAGTGTCTTCCCTTTCCTCCTGTGAACTGACTTGTAATGTTTTAGCTGCCAGAGTTATGCATGCGCTGCTGGAGCTGCTGTAGTTCTTTGTGTCTGTTGTTTCTGGCACTTGAGCCTCTAGTTCAGAGAGGATTGCGATGGTTACTAATCTGGAGCTACATTTGTACTTCATTCTCTTTGCTGTACTTCTAGCTGATACCCTCAGAGCTCTGAACTGTGAGTTCAGAGATTTAAATAAGCTTAGTTGTTTCAGATGATGACAGGATGTTGGCGAGAGGGAGAGGGGAACTAGATAATTTTTTGGCAATTGATAAAACAAAATCTGTGCTGTAGTTAAGAGTTCTGACTTGCACTGCTTGGTGACACAGGGAATGGTGTCTTGTCTGCAATTCTGCTCCCCTCCAGTGCAACAGAGGAAGAGAGCAAGAATTCCAGTGAAGAGACATCTACTTCTGTAGGTAGTCTAGGAAGATTTTTTTTTTTAATGTTTCTTTTTATAAATTGATTGACATAAAATTGACTTGTCCAAAAGTAGTAGATTATGTAAATGGATTGTGCATAAGCAGTTGCAGGTTAATCTTGTTCTTGTTTTCCCCTCTCCTCACTACTGCACTAGACTAGTGTTTTTCCTAGTGGAAGGGGTATCCCTGCCAACAGAAGGGGGGTTGGAACTAGATGTTCTTTAAGGTCCCTTCCAACCCAGGCTGTTCTATGATAAAATGGTCTGACTGCTGGATGGACAATTATCTTTTTAAAGAACTTTTAGAGCTACCAAAAGTGGCCAGCAGACGGCTGAAGTTACACAGCACATATAACTTCAAAGATCCCATACAGCAAATTATCATTAACTGAGAAGGTTCTCTGAGTTGCTAAATTTTTCCATATTACACCAATACAGATAGTTTTATAGCAAAGCCTGGTAGTTTCTTCTGTTCACTTTCAATTTAGACTTGATTATTGTTTCTCCTACACAACCTTCACTGAGTATGAAGTGTGAGGGGGGAAAAGGTGAGAAATTAATGTTCTGGGAAAAAAGTTTACTGCTGCATCCTTCTCCCTCCCTGCATCTGCAGTCTGTCATCCTTGGGGTGTGAAAATTGGCAAAATGCAAATGAGAAAGCTGTTACTGCACTAAGTAATATTGTTTTTATCTACACTGAGGGAGCCAAGTGATGACTCGGTAATTAGCTTTGTGAAGGAGTTTAAGTACTCTCCCAGCTGAGCCTGTGGGTATGTATTTTTTTTCCCTGTGTAACTCCTTTTGCAGAGTTTATAGAGCAGGATTTAGTGCTTGAGGGGAGGAACTCCTGCTTTCAGCAATTCAGCCTCCACATGAGCACAGAGGCATTGCTGAGGATCACAAGTGCCCTGTGACAAGCAAAGTGCACCCTGGGCAGTCTGACTTGTTGAGACCTGCCAAGTCTTTCAGTAAGCAAGATGTCAGAAACAATTTGGTAACATATACATGGAGTACATCCTCCAGCTGCTTACAAGAGCTGCTTGGGACCAGATGGATCTACTGCTGGCTCTGGCCCGCCACATACAGTCTGCTCTCTCCCCTTTGCAGCATTTTTGTGTTTGTCCTCAAGAACCTAATCCTCTTGACTTGTGTGCAGGTGGAAATAAACTTTCTTTTCTACTCTCCAGTCAGTCAAGATTAATGTCCTTGGCTGTCACTGCCACCATAATAAGGTTGAATTTTGGCTTTGGTCCTGGGAGAGTGATTCACGAGACCAGTCTGCGGTCTCACAGGAGCTGACTGATGCCACCTAGTTTTGCCAGAGTTATAGGCCATGTGCTGCTGCTCCTCTGGCCTCCTTTACCCAGAGAGATGTCTCCCTGTTCAGTGTCATTGATCTTTACATCCTAGAAATCACAGGCTTTCCTTCCCCAGGAAGTTTATTTCATTTCTGCAGGCATTAGCTGATAGGCTTCAGCAGGACTTGTGAAGCAGTGCTGACAGTTTTGGCTGTCAGAGATGAGGTTAACAAGAAGGTGAGCACAGAAGGGACTGGACATTCTCTGGTGTGAAGACAGTCTGTAAGTGCTGGGAGCAGTTAGCACACCTCAGAGTGTGCACAGCTTTCCTGACAACTTCCCTGGCCTACCCTAGGCTTCCCTTTCTGTGTTGCAAGTTGGAGTGCCATGATCAACAGATAGTGAGCACTTCTGGCAGTCCCTTGGATGGTTGCTTCCTCTGAAGAGCTGTTTCACTCCAATCTGGAGGTAGCCATGAATCATTTTGCCCTCTCAGGCTTATCTGGAGACTAAGTCTGTTGGCTGAAGATGGCATCCCAAAAGGTGATTTTGCAGGAAGAAATCTTTCTAGTTTAGCCAGGATTGCCTGTTTCAAGGGAGACGCTCCATGCCTCCAACTGACACCTTCTAAGGCTATGGAATTTAAGGTCAAACCTAATGTAGTAACACTTCATAGAAACTACTAAAAAGGAATCAAAGGACTGAATAGAGATTAAGCAAAAGGATATAAAGAGTATGAGTAATGTGCAGCAGAGGCTTCTGTAAGGCTCTTGTGCTTGAGCCCCAGCACTGGCTTGGGTGACTGATGGGAATGAGAATACTGTCTGGAGACTTGCTCCTATTTTCTCATCCCTACCCTTCCACTAGAAACTTCCTGTGAGGAGTGAAGGGAAGAGATACCTGGGGCTATCTGGGACTTCTAGGAATGGATGGTGTGTGCTTCTTCTTGGGACTGTGGCAATCTGAAATTTTTGTCACTGGTGATGAAATGCTGCCAAGTCCTTGTTGTGCATTCCCCATTGAAGCTGGAGCTCTGTCTGGCCTCTGCCTTCTTGCCTTTGAGGCTGTGGTGGCTCCTTCTCCCTACTACTTTTCAGCTTTGGCTGAGCACTTCAGGTGTACACTTGTCACTCTGCACATGGTACCATATTTCTGTTCAGGACTTTCCTCTTCCTCTCTGTGAGTCAAACACCCTTATTGAAGCTGTAGATATGTTGGTTGTTTTCAGGTAGAGATTTTGTTCTCTGAGAATTCTATTCCTCTGGTTGCTTTGCCTCAGGATATATTATAAGGGCTTCTAGAAATAGAACTGCCAAGAATGGGACAGGACTTACATAGCCACAGTGGACTTTGTTGATGTTTCCAGCAGTATTTCAGGTACTGCAAGACTTTTTTGACAACTGCAGCTTTTCTGGGAGCAGAAATGGCTTCAGCTCTGGGTCTGCCTCTCCTACCCAAGATCCCTATTGCCTGTTGCATTGTGTCTGGTGTCTGCAAGGCATGTACATCAGTTTGGAGCCTGACCAAGGCAGTGAATACTCTGTTGCCTTCAGTGGGCTGGCAGCACATCCTCTGACCTTCTTGCAGCTGTTTTGGTAGTAGCATAATAATTTGACAGTGATCAAAATCAGTCATTTAAAAAAACCAAAAAAACCCAAAAAAACAAAACAAACCCGCTGTCTTGATTTACTATTTAAGTTTGTATTACTTTTTTCTAATCCACATTGGAGTGTAAATCAGTGGGTTTCTCCCAGGTGCACCACGAGTAGTAATAGGCTAGAAAGCCCTTTGACATCTCCTGCTCACAAGTTGGTCTGATCTGCATGAGGGAGACATTCCTGTTTGCAGATAGCCATCAGTTGTGCTTTCCCCAAAGTCTGCCAAGTTATGCTCTGGGTAAAGGTTATGTAATTGTGGTCCTTTGGAGGATGAACAAAGTTTTATGGTCAGTACAGAAGAGGTGGTGGAATCTGCCAGCTTGGAGAATTGGAAGTGGACTGTGGTATTTTCTGAGGACCTCCATTGTTGGAAGGAAATTATGAATCTGACTCCATGTTCATAGAAGGCTAATTTATTATTTTATGATGCTATACTATATTAAAGAATACTAAACTATACTTAAGAATAGAGAAAGGATACAGGCAGGAGGCTAGAAAGATACTAATGAAAACTGGTGACTCCTTCCAGAGTCCCGACACAGCCTGACTGTGATTGGTCATTAAGGCAAAACAATTCACATGAAAACAATGAAGCAATCACCTGTTGGATAAACAATCTCCAAACCACATTCCAAAGCAGCAAAACACAGGAGAAGCAGATGAGATCATATTGTTTTCTTTTTTCTCTGAGGCTTCTCAGCTTCCCAAGGAGAAGAATCCTGGACAAGGGGATTTTTCAGAAAATATGACGCTGACAGGGGACTGAGGGGGGAATGGTTTTATTTATAGTTGTGGTGAATGCCTTAGCTCCATTTTGATGTTGCTGCACCAAACTTCATGGCATTTCAAGTAATTGCATGGGTGTTAGAAGCATGAAGTCAACAGTTAGGCAGAAGGGGTTTCTTAAGAGTAGTAGTAAAGCTGGTGGTGTTGCTTAAAAAAAGAAAGATAAAAGTGTGCAGTTTCATGCTGATGAAAAAAGGATTATTTAGGTCTGTGATTTAATTTGGCTAAAGATCATTGTGGAGTTTGGGGTGGGGGGGGAAAAGAAACGTTTACAACCATATAATGGTTTTTGATGTTTTTTTAAAATAACTTCTCTAAACCTGAAGTTTTTGTGGTAGCATATTACTTTCAGAGGACACATTCCTGCTTGTAATTTTGGAATAACTCATCCTTACGCTCTCGTAACTGGGGGACAAAACTTAAAAACATTCTTGCCTGTGAATATGGAAGTAAATTAATCCAGGAGGAGATCAGACAACGGGTTGAGTTGTAGATGCTGAAAATTTGAAGTTGATAGATTTTACCTTGTCTCTCTGCCTTGCCTCTCTGCTTTTACTGTCACTTTTTTCCTGTTGGTTTGCAATCATACTTCTACAGCTGCTCATTTAACTAATATCTAACTAACCTTTAAAAACACCTTTTAAACCAAACTTTTTTCCCCTTCTTGGTTTAGAACACATGTGTACTGTGGTGTACTTTGATGACTGCATGTCAATACATCAGTGCAAGATCTCTTGCGAGTCCATGGGAGCTTCCAAATACCGATGGTTTCACAACGCCTGCTGTGAGTGCATTGGGCCAGAATGCATCGACTACGGCAGTAAAACTGTCAAATGTATGAACTGCATGTTCTGAAGCAGGAAATTTGTAATATAGCAATACTGAGGCCAAAGTAATCTCTCTCAGTTAAAGAGACTGGGATTGCAAATACTGCATTTTGGTGGAGTGCCTGCTGGTTGCAATTAAATGTACCTGGTTGAAAAGAGGATGTATAAAATCAGAGAACTGTTTTCTTTTTTCTTTTTTTTTTTTTTTTTAAATTCATATAAGCGAGGCTAACTAGTAGATGTTTAAACACTATGTTTTAAACTTGTTTTTCTCTTTTTCTGCTCAAATGGTACAGTCATGTTCATCATTATTGTTCTGATTGTTTTCCTTTGATTTGAAAGTATTGTCTATACTGGTTTTCAGAACATAGTACTCGATCCTGTAGTTTAGAGTAGGGAAACTTTTAGAATATGGTAATGAGATTTCCATTGTCTAAATTCAACAAATAAATAAATGGCTGCTAGGTTGGAGGGAGGGTGGATGTTGTTTAGGGGCTGGGTTTTTGGGATTTGGTTTCTGGTTTTGTTTTTTAACTTTATTACCTTCCAGTTTTTAAGGTTAGCTGTTATTGTGGAAGTGATATTTGGAGAAAAATTAAAATTCATGTTTTCTCTTCAAGTTCAAAGAATGGGCTGTCATGGATAAAATCCTAACTTCTTAGAAGGGCTGCCCAGCAAAACACCATATATGGGGTACTTTTCCTCCAAGTTTGATTTGCCCTGCTCTCTTTTCATTGGGGCCATGATGCATAATTTATGTGTTACACAAGTTAATCTTTTCAGTCTTCTCTTAGATCCCAAAATAAAGCTGGTGAGTGCTATTGCATTTCCCACTTGTTGCACTGTTCTCTAGGGCTGTTAGACCCTGCACATTTAGTCCAGTAAAGGAAACATGAAAGGCTATGATGGATTTAATGACTAAAGGAATAAAGAACGAAATGACAGGAACAAGCAAGTGGTACAGGTCTACCAGCTGAGCAGCTGGCAGCAAGCATGTTCCCATTTAGTAATTTCCTGTGAATATTTATTCCAAAACATTTTTATTATTATTAAATTTCTTCTTTTTCCCCATAAATTTTTGTCAGTGAAGAAGGGAATATGTGTCTGCAAAGGCAAAGTTAAAGTGCTCTGAGTTTAGAACATTGTGCATTTTTCTAAGTAAGAGTTTTTATATGTTACACAGTTACATAGCAGTTACTATGACTGATTTAAGGTGTCCACTGATAATGGTACTAAGTACAAGAATAAAGTCTATGAGTAGTTAATGATCAGCTTTTTGTATTTATAATAATGTAAGTTTAAACTCCTTCAATTTTTTATGCATATATGCATATGCAAACACAAAAAGGAACTATTGACTATTCATTTTTCTCTCATTAACCTCAGCTAGAGGGATGAAACTGTTTTCTAGTTACACCTGTCTATCTGTACCATGTACACATGAAAGCAATCATATTACATTTATTTTGTTGAAAAATTTTCCTGAATGTTTTTTCCATTTTTTCCTCATGATACAGTTCTTTCAATAAGATGGAATAATAATAATAATGATAATAATAAGAGAAAAATCTACTCTCGTTAAATAATGTTACTTTCTTCAGTGTCTTTTTCAGCTGTAAAGATGTACTTGAAAGATGAATGTTATTGTTTTGAGCTAGTGGATTATGGAATGTCTTCATACTTTAAACTTACAGTTAAGTGATAAAAGATCATAGACAAAAATAGAAAAACTTAGCTTATAATGGAGGAGTTGTTCTTCCTATATTTTACAATTCATGTTATATTTTTTTTCTGCTAGAATTTCTTAAAATGAATGGAGAGGAAGAATATGTTAAGAGTAGCTGTGACTGTAGCTGGAGGGTGATGCATCCATGTTCCTGACCCAGACAGGAGACACGTAGCAATCAAACATGCAGGAGGTCATTAGCATGCTTCACATTTTTGCAGTCTTAAATTATTGGAAAGATGAGGGTAGCTCAGAATCTTCTTGGGGGAGGAAGAGGGCTGATGTTTCTGGTCAGGCACGTGCAGCCCCATGGATCTGTGACACTGTCTCCATTTACATCCTCAGAATTTCACTGTGAGGTCAAATCAAGTGGGGGCAGGAGGGATGGGGGTGCAGCCTAACAGGTGTCCCAGGAAATGCTGTGGGGAATGGCATAAAAATGTAAACGCAGTTGTCTGTAGTGGCCTGAGAGAAGGTAGTGCACACCTTCTGGGGCTTGCCTTACTTTTTGTAATTCCTAATGCTGTCTAGAGTTTGCTGAAAGTGTTGTGTGTACACAAATGTCATGCAGCAACACCCAGTGTATTTTATGATGATGAGTGTTTTAAGAGGTATTTTAATAAAAAGACATTACTGGTTCTCGTGTGTTCTTTCTCAAGAGTTTCTCAGGGAAACATTACCAGGAAGCATATTACAAAAGTTACTGATCTAGATGGATAGAATAATACTAAGAATTACCTCTCCAGCAGTTTTTTTCCATACCTAAAAGTGTTGCTTTGAACTATTTTTCTGTACATAAATGATGAATACTCAGAATGTTCTTTCTGAAAAACCTAACCATTTTAGAAAGCTGTTTATTTAGTCTTAATAATTTTGCAGGAAAAAATCACCATTTATTTTGGGGTCTCTTATTTCACCCTGTGTCTGGATAACCAGCAAACCATCACCTACATAAGAACACGGTTTTAAAACTTCTTTTAGTTAGGAATGTTCTCCAGGTAAAGCATTGGCCACTTTTATCACTGTCCTTTGGGGCAGAATTGTAAATCACTCAACGTAAAGGGAAGTAAAGGGGGAATTCATATAGTAAGAAATTATACTAATTTCTTGTGGCCGGACACCCTAGTGTGTTGGGGGTCTGACCGAAAAGGGGTGGAGGGACTTTTATTATTCTTTCTTTAAAAGTAAAAAGTTTTTGTTTAGTTGCTTTGGGGTCTGGGTTTTTGTTCAGGTTTTTTAAGTTTGTTTTTCCTTACAGACTACTTGAGTACAAAGGTCATAATGTGACATTGCTTTCCTGTCATTTCTTAAGGTTCCTGGATTGCTTTTATTATGCTTAATGGCTTTCACATCTAATTCCAAAAAAATAAATGTAAGAACACCTGTTGTATCTTTAATAATATATCTATGGTCACTCCAGTGTCCCTCCCAAAATTAAGGCTGTTCTGATAGCTGGCTCCCAAGCCCCTCGTGCTGCTGGCTGGAGTGAGGTGAGGTTTGCTGGCACTTGCACAGTGACACACAGACCCACCCCACACAGATCTGCTGCAGTCCCTCCAGCCCCGTGACCTGCGGTGCCCTGTCCCACGGCCGGCACTTCCACTTCCATGGGCAAAGCCTGGAGAATCACAGCCTGGGAGGAGTTTAATGAGAAGAGAGGCCAGACCGTGCTGATGGCATACCTGCAGAGCACAGCCAGACAACAAGCTAACATTTTCCTGTTGGATGGTAATGTCTGTTGGGCTTGGCAAAAGGAACACCCTTACCAAGATTTGACACATTTCCTTGGCACGAGATCTTTCACCAAATCACCAGTACATCATTAAAATTCATGCTACTCATGTGGGAAAACACACTTAGATACAAAATCTTCCTAGAAACAGAGCAAACCTGATTCAGACAAGTACATCTAGGATGTAAAGGTGGCCAAGACTCAAGTTTTCTTACACCCTTTTTATTGCTTAAATATTTATAAATTTTCTTCCTACCACAGAGAACTTGGAATTATTTGGTTTTGACCAACCTGTTCTAGGGGAAGATGCTCCTGCCCAAGGCAGAGGGGTTGGAAATAGATGGTCTTTAAGGGCCCTTCCATCCCAAAGCATTCTGTGATTCTATGGCTCCCTAATACTGCTCACAGGAGTTGCTTAGGCAGAGTTGAGCATCATACACCTCTATTGGCTCTGTTCTCCTGCTCTGTGGTAATTTCTATGAACAACTTACTTTCTCTCCCAAAGGCATTAACTAATTTACTACTTCCAGGGTTTCCTGTTATATCTTCAGGCTTTCATTGTTTCACTTGTTTGTTTCAGTATGTGACCAACTAGTTTCTTTCCTAAGTTAAGTCTTTTTATGTTTGCTGTGTATTCCTTTATTGTTAAGGAGAATTACACAGCATGTCTAAAGTTATCCCAGAATGGTACATGTAGATAGAAGCCCATGCAGACTCCCATCTGTCCAAGACAAACTTAACTCCAGAACTGGCTTTCTTGAAGTAGTAGGAGAAGGAAGGAATTATTCATTAACACCACTATGCTTTTCCCTTTTCTTTCCCTTTCTGAAGCTCCCCTCCATTATTATTTTATTACTTTGTGACACTCAGGTACATCAGTGAGACTGATTTTCCAAGCAGAGAGCTTGCCACCTCAGAATCCTTGCTTCTCTTTGTCTTTCAAGCAGTAAGAGTTTACTGAGTGAATGTGGGGCAAGCTGACGGTGTAAGAAAGTGCCTCAGTCTGTGTAAGTTGGCCCCAGACCACAGTGAATTTTGCAAGTCAGAAATCATCCAAATCTGTTTCACATGGCAGTAAATTGGTACAGTCAGCACTGCACACAATCGCTTGTTTGTCCTCAAAATCTGGGAGAAAATTCATTCTGGGTTCATTAGCTGATGAGCCCATTGTGCATGAACTTTTGTTGGCAGTGGCCTCTAATAATGCACATTCTTCAGAGCTGAGAGCCTCTGGCCACTGTGGCTTCAAGTGGAGATCCTCATGGGCAACCATCTCCAATTACTACGGGATGTTACAGAACTGACCCTTCTCTCTTCTCCTGCCAGGAGGAAGGTGGCCTTTATATGCAACAAAAAAAGAAACACATGAGCTGTGATGTTAAGTTAAATAGCCTGGTGAGCCCTTGCTGTTACACTGTTTCTTCTGGAGAGGAGGAGGGAGCCTGGAAGTTGCGAGGTTATGTAATAGGTGCTGGAGACAATATCGCTGTGCTCCAACACTAATCGGAGTGTTTACAGCCCTCCCTTTTGTAGCTTCCACTGAATAGCACAAATTCCTGTGGGGGACCTTTTACATTGCCGCAGGAGGTGGCACAAAGAGCTCATTCGACAGGGACTAAGCAGCATTGAGTCCCAAGTGAATAAATGGAGCAGGTGGCACGCTGCCACAGTGTTAATGTGTCCAATAGGCCGGGGATTATGCTTGAGGCTGTGGGAATGAATCGGCCCTGCTTCTGACTGAAACAAATTCCCCTGTTGATGAGCAGTCCTGAAAGGGATTCAAATTACGCAGGTGCTCAACGTAACAGAAACTTGCATTGTAAGAGGCAAAAAACCCCCCACAACATTCCTTATAACACCACTGTAAACAGGATGCATCTTGAGATGGGGATGTGTTCCTTGGCACAGGTCACCTCAAGCAGCATCCAGAGCCTTTCTTCATTTCCCTTGCATTCCAGAAAGCGCTAGAGAGAAGTGGGTAACTCCTCTCAGGAGGTCAGATTTATTATGTGGGATGAAGCCAAAGCCAGTGGCTGTTCTCATGTGAATTGAGGAATTCTGTCAGCAGTAACATCACATGGAAGGTGGCCCAGGTGCCCCCACTATGGGGCTGTGTCAGCTCCGGCACTGAGACTGATGGCTTGTGGTGTTTGCAGACTTCTCACTCTGACTAGTGTAATCCCACAACTCCTCTGGCCGTACCCATCTTTAATCACTGCCAAAAGAATCACAAAATCACAGAATGAGTCAGGTTGGAAGGGACCACAGTGGGTCACCTGGTCCAACCTCTCTGCTCAAGGAGGATCATTCCAGAGCACACAGCACACATCTGTGTCCAGATGGTGCTTGAATATCTCCAGCAAGGGAGACTCCACAACCTCTCTGAGCAGTCTGTTTCAGTGCATGGTCACCTGCACGGTGAAGTTCTTCCATATATCCAAGTGGAACTTCCTGTGAATCAGTTTCTGCCTGTTGCCTCTTACCCTATTGCTTGACACCACTGAGAAGAGCCATCCTCTTGGCATCCTCCCTCCTTCAGATACTTATAGACATTGATGAGGTGCCCTCCCAGTTGTCTCTTCCCAAGGCGGAACAGATCCAGCTCCCTCAGTCTTCCCTCGTAATAGACATGTTCCGGCCCCTTAATTATCTCTGTTGCCCTCCACTGGGTCTGCTCCAGGAGCTCCATGTCTCTCTTGTACGGAGGAGCCCAAAACTGGACCCAGCACTCCAGATGCCGCCTCACCAGTGCTGAATAGCGGGGCAGGATCACCTCCCCCGACCTGCTGGCAACACTCTTCCTACTGCAGCCCAGGTATCATCGGCGTTCTTGGCCACAAAGGCCACTGCCTGCCCATGGCCCAGGGACGCTTACGTTCCTTGTGTTCCCAGAGGAGAGATGGACCCGCTGCCTGCCAGCTCTGGGCGGCTATTGAGGGAGCTTCACATATATCTCGCCGGGGTCCCTCGCCGGGGTCCCCTCAGGCAGCCGGACCCAACTCCCACGGGCATGGGGGCTTCAACAATCGCGGGGCGCAGATAAGCTGGAACCACCCCCGCGGCGTGCTGGCCGCTGGGAGTTGTAGTGCGGCGGCCGGCAACGACCTGTAGTGCCCTTGTCGGCAGCGTCCCCCGGGGAGAACTACAACTCCCGTCGTGCTCTGCGCGCGTGGGTGGGGGACACCCCGGGCCCGCCCGCCCCACCTCCCCGCCCTCACGGCCGCGCGGAGCGAGGCAGCAGCGCGTGCGCGGTGGCGTGAGCTCGCGCCGCTCCCCGCCCGTCCCTGCGAGCGCCGGGCGGCGGCGGCGGCGGGATGGGGCGCGAGGCGGGGCGTGCCCGCCGCGCCTGAGGCCGAGGCGGAGCCGCTGCGCGGCCGAGCGGGACCCCCCAACGGTCAGTGCGGGGCGCCGGGGGCGGGCGGTCCGGCCCGACACCCGGTGAGGGCCGCGGGGCCGTTCCGGGTCCGGGCGGGCGGGCGGGCGGGGGCGGAGAAGGAGGTGGGGGGGGCGCACAACTGGCGGCGCGAGCCGCCACCGCCCCGCGGCGCGCGCGGCTGCCGGGTGGGGGAGGGGCCGGCGCGGGCTGCTCGAGCGGGAGGGGGCGGGGCCTCGGGAGGCTCCGCCCATTTTCCATCGGGTCGCTGCTCGTCCTCCCTCTCCTTTGCCTTCCCTGCCTCCTTCCTTCCCTCTCTCCTCGCTTTCCTTGCTTTTTTCCTTCCCTTGCTTTCCGTTCCCCGCCAGTGTCCGGCCCCTGTGCGATACTTACGGGCCGTGTTGTTCCTCCTGCCCTTACGGGCTCCTTGTGCGCCCTGTTTCCCTAGGTGTTTGCTCCCTTTGCATCGTGCGGGGTTCGCTGCAGCTCAGTCTGGGCTCTGGGTTGGCTCTTTGCAAGGTCGTTTTTAGTTGGCTTTTTTTTTTTTGTAGGGAGGGAG
The DNA here is from genome assembly GCF_028769735.1 of Zonotrichia leucophrys gambelii. Taxonomy (NCBI): domain Eukaryota; kingdom Metazoa; phylum Chordata; class Aves; order Passeriformes; family Passerellidae; genus Zonotrichia; species Zonotrichia leucophrys. The sequence continues at coordinate 101,949,850 of NC_088171.1, read as the reverse complement.
AGGTCAGGGATTTATATTCTTTTACCTTCACCTAGAGGTCTCATCTTAAAACAGTAAAAGAAAATTTACTGTTACTGTAATTTTTCTGCATATAGCAGGTTCTAAGGATGTCATGTTTCGTATCTGATAATATTATTTAGAAAGTGTGTGTTAGTGTTCATCATAGAATCACAGAATGGTGATTCTGAGGCCATCTCAGAGACCATCTACTTCCAACCCTTCTGTCATGAGCAGGGACAGCTTTCACTAGACCAGGTTGCTCTGAGCCCCATCCCAGATGGCCTTCAATGCTTCCAAGGATATGTTAGTGGGTGATGTATGAGCAAATACATCTTATTTTTAAGTGCTAACATGTTTAAATGAGTGACAAAGATAATGCCAGCAATCCACACTGAAAGTGTCTGTTCATGAGAATGAGAATGGTGTAGTTTGGATTTACTCCACCCCAGTGTCCCTGAGGTTAATGATAATTGTTGATAGAAAATAGTAATTTAAAAAACCCCAGGCTAAGGCCTTTTTGCCAGTTGCATAAACCAGGGTGATTTGTGCAAGTCCCTTGTTTCAGCACAGGAAAACAGCCCTAACTGTGCCCTTACACAGGTTTCTGATCTGGAGACAGCTCGAAGTGCTTACCAGGAGTGCTCTGCACTGCCATAGCTCACCCTTTCAGGGGCGGTGTTAAGGTTTTGTTGGATATGATGCAGGATGGTAATGGATGTAAATTTATTAATGAGCTTACAGGGGAATGGCAGAGGGATCCCTTAGATTTGGGGTTTGATGTAACTTGAGGTGCTGCATACAGCTCGTGGTGGATGGTGCTGTGCTTCAGTTCATTTCAGCTCAGTCTGGGAATGATCCCTACAGTCGGTGTGACAAGCTCTTGGGGGGCTCTTTTCTACAGAGAAATAAACAAGAAATAAACAGGAATTTTTAAAAGCCCTTCCAAACTGTTGTAGTTTTGAGCATTTAGTACTTCGAAGTGTGTGAAATTTATTAACCCTTTTGCTATAATGTTCTAGCTAACTACAAGAATAGAATGTCTATTTTGTTGAAGTAGGGAATTTTACGTTCCCTGTCCTACAGATCTCATTTCTAGGTTGGAGATAATAAATTTACTTTAGTCTTCCCACCTCTGAAATGGAACATGGGAATAGCTGCCTTAAAATCTTAATACTCCACGTGCAACTTCTGCATTGTTGTGTCTTAGTTCAGGTGTGTTCAGGGGTAGGAGGGTGTATTTTGTGCTTTGGATTGGTGGGACTTTTCCCCAGAGTAAGGATTTCACAGTGAAATCACTGGTGTGATTGTAGTTATGTGGGGAAGAAAGTTCTTTTTCTGTAGGGCAGATTATTTCCATTTCTATATGTGTGTGTCTGCACTGGAATAAATTGTCCTGGAATTGCCATAACAGCGTTCCTGCTTCAGAGCTGCATGGATCAGTTCTGCAGATGTGCTTAAAGCAAAGCTGACATGTACAAGCCCTGCCTCTGACTCTTTAGGGTTCTCATCTCCACTTCACCCTTCATGCACTCCTCCCAGTGAGTTTTAGCTGCATTTTCTTGCAGAAAAGGTTTGCATATTTCCTGAGTAAACACTGCTGTTTCCTATGGGCAGTTCTTAGACTAATATGGAAGATGCTGCTGTTCAGCAATAAATATCACCAAATGCTAATTTACTTTCCTTGGGTAAGGCTTGCTGTCATGTAGCTAGCCCCAAAATACCAAAATATAGGATGATATTTACCTTCAGTTTATAGCAGTATAGTGTAGCATAATCTACCAAGCTTGTCTCTGAACTAATGCATCTGATTATGTGGAATCACTGAATGTTTTGCTACCCTTACCACTAGTCATGGTTTGCTATGTGCATGGTGTGCTATCCTTCATCAACTCCTCCTGCTGTTCCTCAGAGCCTCATGGATGGTAGTTTTCAAATTGTTGCTCAAAAAATAAAAAAAAAGTATATCAAATGGGCCCAGAGCTGGGCTGGAAGTACCTTATGGAGTAGGAAGTTTTGCTTAGGCTGCATCCCCAGAGGTGGTGGTGTGGGGGGGTGACTGCTGTCCAGATGAGGTTCACATCTTCTGCTTGCCATGGCCAAAACCAGAAGGGTAAGGGTGCAGGCTGAGTTTAGAAAAAGGAAGGGTGTGACTCCATTCCTGCCCATACTTACCCCTCTCATCCCAACCATCCCTCGCCTTTTGGGCTTGACATCAGGGAATACAAACTCACTTGAAGGTGTGCAGGTACAGCAGAGTGAAACAGACTCTGATGGTGGCAGCAATGGCAAGTCTGCCAAGCTGAATAGCAGCAGGGATGCAGTGCTCCCTGATTGCAGTTTGTCTTTAGGCTACAGTAGAAACTGGGGAATGACAACTTACTTGGGGCAGCTGCTGGGAAGTGGAGGATTTATATGGTATTACCCAAGTGAGAAGTGGTGATCCAGTAAGGTGGCTCAGATATGTCCAAGGAGTTTCTAGCTCATTCTGTCCTGTTACTAGCAGATAATGTACTAGGAAAACATTTATTTAGGTTTCATCAGTAAAGTGCTGTGACAATTTTGAATTAGTAGGGAAGAATTTGTGAAAAAGATAAATATCAGGTACAGTGACTTCAGTGGATAATAGGAAGGTAAAAACAACATTTAACACCTGAACAAAGTATGTCTGACCAAAAATATTTGGAATGTGTAACGGGGTCCTTAGTGTTTTTTATTATTAGCTGTGCATTGAAAAGCACAGAAAGCATCTCTTTTTCTTATCTAATGATGAATTCCACATATTCATCAGAGATCTGCAAATTCAAAGCCATGAGATCACAGCATTTAGAGCAATCAGTTCACTACCTACAAGCAGTATTTCCTTTGATAACTAATTAAGGTGTGTTTAAATAGAGAACATGATTTGGTATTTTTTTCCTTGTCTAGTTCCTGTGATGCTCAGTAAACAAAAGTACAGATAATGAAGATGTCCTAGTTTCTTGCAGAAGCAGCTTGGTGTAGGATCCTGACTAAGAAATAGCAACTAATTATTTACTAAACACATAGTTTTATAATAATAATGAAAAAGTGCTTGCCAGATGCTAAAACAGTAATAATATAAATCAGTGCATACAGTGAATTGGTAATGTGTATTAATAGTAATGTTATATTTAGCAGAGTTTAAAAACATATTTATAGAGGAAATGTTGTATTTTAAATAAGCAAATTTAGTATTGTTTTCTACAGAAATAGGAAATAGTGCAGAATAAAATAATGCAACTATTCTGATGTAATACTAATAATTGAAGAATGTGATGTAAGTCACTTCATCTATCCTGGTGTGTTGTTAATAGTTTAATTGTTAATAGCTTGCTGTCTATCCATTTGTTATAAGTGCTAGGGAGGTAGGCAGGAATACAGACTTTATGCAATCAATGCAAAGAGAAAATTTCTTTAAAAGAAGGCAGATGATCCTTGGTGGTGGACATTAATTTATGATATGAGCTTGTAGGTGATCCCTGCCTCGCCTGTGCTCCCTGCAGGAAGCAGGGGATGGCTCACGCTCGGTGCCGGCTGCAGCGCGATGGGAGCCAGCGCTGGGGCAGAGCCCGGGCAGGTGCACAGGTGCCCATTTTGCCTGCTGGGGGCTGCACTTTGCATAGGGATAGGCCCACCCCTCAGGGCAGTGCAAGGGTCAGCTTCCCAAGCAGATTCCTCATATCCACTCTGCCATCTTTATTCTCTTTCTCACCCACAAGGAGCAGAGCTTTTTTAGACTGGCTATTCTGGTCTCTGGAGGCACACAAGGAAAGCAGGGGATGAGTGATGGCTTTTTGCATGAGGTGGGAAGGGCCAGATGGTTGCTGGAGAGGAAGAAAGAGGAGCGAGTGCTGGGTGGTAAGGTTTGACATTCCAAATCTGAATGCAGGTTTGGACCAAATTGAAATTTATTTTAAGGAGAATAAATTTAGTTTCGTGTTCGTTGTTTTGTACATTTCTTAGCAGTGACTAATTCTTGAGTCAGTTCCAATAGTTATGTAAAGATAAAATGTATTTCTGTACATTTTCATCCTCTCTAGTATGAAAATGTCACAGGTTTCTGTTATCTAGGTGAAGGCAGCTCATAAAACCTGTGGAACAGGTTTTCTTCGTGTTTCACAGTTCACTAGGATCTCTGGGCTTTTCCTGTCACTAAAGGACAAGACATCTGGCAGAAAGGAGCTCTTGGAACTGATCACAGAACTCTGCTACCAGAACTTGAAGAATGACTTTTGAAAACACATTATATGATGATAATTCTTGACACTAGTAGAAAAAGGATATCACAGTGGCAAAAATTGTAGCTTCCCTTTCTCATAAAAAAATAAGTTAGAAAATTTCAAGGGCATTACTTCTCTTTAAAGTCATATCTAACTTGTAAAATAGGACTTACACCTATTTTACTTACTCCTATGAGCTTGAAGCTGTAATTTAATGTTTATCCTCTAATGGCTTTTGTGAAGTTTAATATTAATTTTACCCTGGTGATGAAGCTTGTTGCTACTTTAGCATTTCTAGCCTTCCCTGTTGTGTTTTGTAAGTACAAGGATCAGCAGTCAGGTGCAGAATTTTTCTGGATGCCTGGTTGCCATGAAAATAAATTTTCAGTAAGTTTTATTAGCATGAATTAAATTGAGTTCTGAATGTAAAGTGTAGTGCTAAACATGTCAGCAATTAAACTCTCTCATTTCATGGTAGTAGTAGTGGTTTTCTACCATGAATACTCTGGAAGTTCATAATTCTCTGGTATTGTTTTCCTATATCCAGTATACTGCTTTCACATACTTAATGCTGAGTGTGTTAATGTAGTGTATAATTACTGATAAAAGGTAATTAAGTTGGCAGATATTTTACTGTATTTGTACTGCTCCAGTAGCTTTTAATATTGTGAACCAAATGCTGTATATAAAAGTGTAATGCTAAACTGTAAAGAACCCAAAATACCTTTTGTTTTTTAACTGGATTCAAAGAAAAGAGTAATTTCCTTTTCTGCATTTCAGTTGTGCGGGCTTTAAAGGAGATACCATTCCTTTAAGATAGCCTAAGGAGCTTTTTATATTTTATGGGATATTTTTAATTGATTGAATGGACTAAAACCTTGGGGGCAAAAATACCAAGTGATTGAACAGATTTACCCAGAAACTCCTTGGATTATTTCAGTCCAGTTGTTTCAGCTTTTCATGTTCTTTAGATGTTTTAATCTTGACAAATTCTCTAAGTTTTCTACATGCTGGCCACTTGTTAATTCTAGATGCAGAGATCTTTCACAGGTCATGCTTCTAAAGTGTTCATTCTGAAATTTGGGGTTGCAGTTCTCCAAAATTCATGCAGTTTGCACCACTGGGGAGCAGATGCCTTTTAAGCAGTCAGGTTTTGAAACATTGTTGGAGGAAACAAATTTCAACTTTCCAGCTGAAAGAGGAAGTGATGAACTTGTGAAGTTCTTTGCTGCTACACTATATTAGTGTGACTGATATACTAGGATGTATATTTAAATACATGTTCCTTCACAAAGATAAATAGAACTGATTTTGTGGCAGTGGCTTTCAAAATGTATCTTTGAATAGGCCAGAACCTGTATAGTCCCAAAAAGCAATGGAGAAGGCACATCAGTTTTACCTATGTCATTAATTTTGTGTGCTGCAATTTTATGATATTTTATTTGGTCTATGATCAAATTTCTTTGCAGTTTTCTGTGCTTCTTTTGGTTGCTCGTTTTTGATAAATCCTTTAGTAAGTAAGGTTTTAATGTTACTTCAGTCAAACTTCAAACACATCTAAAAGACACACAAGCATGTAAAAGAAGTTTGCAGTTGGTGTGTATCATTAGAACAGTCAGTTTTGGTGAATATTTTGACAGGTAGGTTTATTACATTTGGTGGGTTTTAGTACTTATGTGCAAGGATTTCACCACTCTTAAAATTGCCTGTCCAGGTTTAGGGCAAATTTGTTAAAGAATCTGCAAAGGAGGGCCCCTCCAGAAAGCGAAACCCACACGGCCCCTCCCCGCAACCGGTTCGGGAAAAAATTCCTCGGAGAGAGGTGGAAAGAACCTGTTTATTTGACTGGCCCAGCACCCCCCAGCACACAAAATGAACAATACCCGATGACACCGCTCTGAGAAAGATGGCAAAATCAGAAAGTCTCTTTCGGGGGTGGTTGCTCTGTTCTCAGTCCCTCCGGCGCTGGGGCAGCTGCTGCAGCCGAACCTTCGGTGTTCCCGGGTCCCAGTCCGGAGCAGGTTCGAGATGGTCACAGGAACAGGAGAGGAGAAACAGTCCAGGAAGCAATGTGGACTGTTTAGCTAGAACTAGCTAATAGGCAGAGGCGAAAGCAGAGCAGAAGCAAGAGCAGAAAAAGAGAGCAAGCAAAAGCAGCAAGCTGAAGCTGGAAGTGAAAAAGCAGCCCTATGTACCGCTTGTCTCTGTGTCCCTGATAAGAGAAACCCAAACAAAACTTCCACTCTTCAGAGCCGGTCTTAAAGGCACAGAACAGATGAATGGGGATATACAAGCATCATAACGTCACCCCAGGACATTGCCTTACACTGATGGAGGCAGTTTATCTTCTTTTGTGGGAGGGATAGGACAGAGGCCGTCTTTGGTCTTAGTGTATTCAGCCTTCCATTAAACTGTCTGCTCTAATTTTAAATAAAGCAGCATGACTTGTGTTTAGACAAGGCAACACAACAGATTTAGAAAGGCAATCACATCTTCTTTGGTCCTGTGCTATCAAATACCAAACCTTTTCTCTATCTCTGAAGCATACAGTATTTTTAGTGTTATATTAGTGTTATTATTCAGTTAATTTTTATTATATTGGACAAGTAGGTTGAAAACATCAATCAGTGAATTTCTTAAGGTATGTGAGGTTTTTTGTGGTATTCTCAAGATGTAGGATTGCTGAAAATTGCTGCAGTAGATGCTACAGACTGAGCTAAATGAAGCCTGTTTTAGAAAGTATATGTGAATTTAATTTTAAATTCTAAGGATATTTATACATTTTTCTAGAAGGCAGGTGTTTCATGTAAGTTTTCTTCTAAGGCTGACTAAATTAGCATAGAAGACAAGGCAAACAGTGTGAACTTGTGGGTCTTGCTGCTGTCCCAGTAACTGGCATTTTGATGGATGGCAGATTCCTGCGTTCCCTGCAGAGACCAACAGCTGCCCCATGGTGGGGTGGGTGGTGCCACACCTTGCCTTGCATGTATTTCTGAATGCTTTCTGTGTTCACATGCGTGACATTTTGCAACATCTCAGCCCTGGAGGTGGTGATGTTAATCATAATTAATAATCTGCTGAGCTTGTAAATATTTAAATTGACTTTCCCCTTGGGTATTGAGTGAATCTGGGACAGACATGGAAAGCAGAACTTGTTAATCCCATCTCTACGTATGGTACTGAAAAAAACCCCTAAAAATTCAGAAATTTGCTGAAAGGCTAAATCCTTCATGTGGTGTTGATAAAGAGCTGTCACTGGCATTAATGGGAATATGTCTGGGAAGAAGAGATGGTATAGCCCTACTCTTGTATGGAAACATAACATACCATGCTAAATTTATCTTTTTTGTATATCACATGAGTTTGAAAGACATTGACATCTATTCCCACAGGTTCCTGCTGCAGACATAACATGGATCAGCAAAACAATTATTTTGTTGGCATGTCTCAAAACAGATCTCAAAATAAAACAAGCTACATCAGAAAATAAAACTTTTGGTGGGTAGAACTGTATCTACAATAAGGCTGTGCTAAAAACTGCTGTGCTGGGAGCACAGAAATGTTACATGTCAATCCATTGTTGTTAAGTTGGGAAAACATTTGCGTGCAGCCCAGTCTGTGCTTGATTTTACTCAAATTGGACTTAATAAAGCAACCAGGGAAGGCTGATTTTCAGGTCAATAGCCACCGATGTTAGCTTGATAATAAACAGGGCTTTTAAGCCAAAAGCAAAGGTGATAGACATAGATATCAATTAATCACTAAGAATAATCAGCTGATAGAAACAGTTATTAAATAATCACTAAAAATAAACTGTTTCTGGATCAAAGTCTTCTTTTACTTTTCCTTTCTGCTGTTATGGTAGAATGGGTTTTATCTCAACCACCATGGTTCCATTTAATATTCACTAGAAGCTGAACATGTTTTGCCATTGTTGTCCTGGAACATGCAGGGTTTTAAACATGAAAAGAATCATACATGGAAATTTATAATCTGTGTCCTGTACCACACTATGAAGAGATCCAAGCAAAGCTGTTCTTTGCTTCCTCTTCTGCTACAGAGTTGTCAGTTCAAGTGACACCCTGTAATTGATAGATCTTTTCATCTATGCTCAATAGATGGTGGCAAAAATGCAATGTAAAGCATAAGAAAGTTAATTTTCACAGTTCAAGCCCTAAAGGTTTGTGTGTCATTAATATACTTTCAAAAATTGCTTCTTTCTGGGTATGATAAGGCCATAGAATTGAATATTCTTTGCCTTTGGTAAGGATTGGTTGTACTGCCCTCCCAGTTAAAGGATTATGAAGTGACTTCTGCAAAGTTAATGCTGTTTGAAAATTCTATGAATAAAATAACAATCACAATTCACCCAATTCAGTGAAGAAGCATGGTGCTTCTAATTGATTTTTTTTCTATATCCAGTCTGAAAGATGATATTTGAATACTGGATTAAAAAGCCCCGCTGTCTGGACTCAGTGTGCAGTTCTGCGTGCAGCACCCATGCTCTGCGTGTGAAGCAGTTTATGGAGTGTGCAAGGCTCTCTGTGGCTCTCTGTGTTGGGGGTGGCAGCAGGTGCCTCTGGAAGGGCAAACCAGCAGGCACCCCAGTGCAGTGGTGTTGGCAGAGGGCACACAGCATCCTGCTCTCACTGGAGTTGGTGCAGGTACAGAAGGCGATGGTGCTGCATCAGCAGTGGCACCTGCTGCACATCCAGCTGAATGTGTTCCCAAGAGTGCCACAGAGCCCAGGCTCCACTGCTGCCAGGAGCCTCACGGTGCCTTCTGCCTCTCCACTGCTGCTGTTGGATTTGCCAGGTGAATTGCTGCTGTTACAGAAGGGCCAGGGCATCACAGTGTGTATTTCTGGTGTGTGGGCATTCCCAGATTTGCTGCCACTGTTAAATCCAAAGCAAAAGGTCTTTGGTAATTGCTGTTTACCCTTGCCATTTCTAGTATTTTAGCATGTGTTAGCTAAGACACTTAAAAAAAAAATCCCCACAAAACACAAAAATATAGTTTTTATAGGCTTAGTTGTTTTTTGCTGGGTGTTGGAACTGAGTGTGTAGAGCTCAGGCCTCTCTGGAAAACCAGATTCTGTTCTGTGTTGTTTGATCTGTCACGGGTAGTCTGCAGATGCTGTTGAAAGAACAACAGAAGTGCTTAAAACTCCTGTAAAATACTTCATGCCAAATCCATTGGTTTGTCTTCTGCTTCATTTTGCATTTTTTACTCTGAATAGCACTTGCTTTTTAAACGTCATTTGTAGTACATTCAGCTCAACCAGTCATGGGTTTAGGATGTTTGGTTGTTTCCCCTGACTCCACTAATTTGACAGCTGTTCTCAAGCTGGCTGCATTCAGGTACTGGAGTGTGACTGAGCAATGCTGTAGTTTAAATATCTGATCAGGGGAATTTGTCATTAAATAGATCCAGCCCAGGAACTGATTAAAGTATAACAATTAGTATTAATTTGCAAAATCATAATCTCTGTACAACTTGCTGCAGACCTCTGGGGACTAGACTGCTCTTTGAAGGGCTTGTCAGAAAATGTGAATTGTAAAAAGACTTGGATACAGTTCCAAGGGCAGACAAAACCCATGGTGATGCTGTTTATAGTGATTGTTAAGGAAGTAAACTGCACACCTTTTGTTGTATTTCCTGCCTTCCTTTGTTAAGTATTAAAAGTAAAACTTTCTGTTCTCTTGGTGGTACAAGTGGGAATTTGGAGAGGTGGACAAGAGAGAAGGGGCAGGGTTGTCACACCAGGAATAATTCTAAAGCCAGTCGAAACAAAGTGAATATTAGATATATTGCACAGTGTGGCAGTTTTCAGAAGTATAGGAGGGTTCAGTATGTTAGCAGGACAATTCAGCTCTCAGCAATTCAGCTCTTATCAAAAGCTACCATATTTTAATTTGGGCTGAAAAGTTTTGTATCAGAGGCTGGTACTTTAATTTTATTTTTTTTAAAAGCACTAACTACATTCCTCAAGCTGTTTCCGAGAATTCAGCTAGCAAGAAAATATCTTTTCTGTAATAACAAATATTTTCTAAAGAATATTTTGCTAATCAGGCAAATCTTTTTAGTGCTATTTGTAATTTAGAGGGGGAACCTGTATTTGGCTGGAGAAGACCTCCCAGATTGCCTTGCTTATGTGTGGCCCATAATTTGCAGAAGTTTTAATGAGAACTGAGTGTGGGAGAAATAGAAGGTGGTGAGGGAAACCTGGGAAACAGCAAGCAGCCAAGAGGTGAGGTTAGATGAGACACTGGGTGTGGAGAACAGGAATGGTGAAACTGGGGTTGCACGGGTCCAGGTTGTGAGCACCTGCTTGGTGAGGAAAAGATTGTGAGATAGACGAGGTGCAGTCCTGATTGTGGAGGAGCTGCACTGCAGGAAAGGGGACAAGGAAGCAAATGGAGATAATCTGGGGAAGAGTGTGACTAAACCGTGAGTGAGAAACTAGTGTACCAGGCTTGAGTGCTGTTACTGCAGGTATTGGATTACTTTGTGCTGACAAGACCACAGGAACCAAGACCAGGATTTGCTGGGGTTAAAAACAGAGAATCCCAAACAGCAGAGTAGCACATTGCCAAGAAGTTTGGAGAATGAGAAATTATTCTCAGGGTGGGCAGCAGCAGTTGCAGTGCAGGTGGCTGATTAGTCAAGATACTCCTGCAGAAGTCTGGTCTGGGTGCAGTGCCTGTCTGCCTTGTGGTGCAGAGTTCAGGCCTTCTGCTTGTTACTTGAGAAAGCTGCCGTGCAAAGCAATTCAACAGCTTGTTAGCTGGACAGTTATTTGCAAGAGTGCCTCTTAAATATTTGGGTGTTATCATAATGTAGTGCACTGCTTTGATACTGCTTCCATGGCCATTGGTTCAGCTGAGGAAAGACATGGGAGGCCTTGCTCTGATATCCCTGAAGGATGGAATGAGCCACACGGTGGGGAGGGCAGGGGGAGCCCCTTGTGGGGCATAGTTTGTGTACCCTCTGTGTAGGGCTTTGGTTGTTAGCCTGTAACAAAGATCTGTGCCCAGACTTTCCTGGTAGACTACTTGCTTTGGAGAGGTAGTGGGATACCTGCCTCTTCTGGGAAGCGGGATGTTACAGTGAAATAGGAGTGTGACAGTATAGCCAGTGCTGGAGGCAGCACCATGGGACAGGGGCTTTTCCTAGGCAGCTCTGGTCCATCTCTTTCCAATGTGCTCTCTCCTGGAGCAGAGCATTCAACCATCCATCCCCTTCCAGGGATCCCGTTTTTGTTTTTTCCAAAATGTGTGTCTTGGAAGCAGCCTGTGAATTGCATCCTGATGGAGCTCTACAGAATTTTGTAGGCTAGGGGCTGTAATACTGTTTTCCCTGAAGTGAACCAAACTGGAAAGCATATGCTTCCACATATCTGGAGATTTTATCTTCATGCAATTGCAAGACTTTATCATAATGGGATTGGAAACTGTGGAGAGCCTGGTTTAAGCATGGCTTAAAGAAAGAGGCCATGAAGGTATTCAGCTGAGGGAAATATAGAAGCCTGCTGTGAAGCAGCCTTTCCCAGGCTTGATCCTGTAAATAATTAGGTTCTCAGCCACCTTTTATATAAACAACAAGATTCTCAGACCATTCTGTCCTTGGCTGCTACTGGGAACAGACGGCCAGTCTGGGAATAGATATGAAGGTTTTGAGAACCTTTCATATTATGGTGGGAACACTGATCTTGGTCTCACTAAACTAACTTCAGGTATTGTAAACAAAAGGAGGAGCTGAAGTTTTCTCTACAGCCTATCAGGAGCTCAAATTTTGCAATATGCATGAACTTAATTAACACTGTTATAAAAAGTGCCTGATTGATGAATAAAGTGGAGTCAGATGCTAAATCAACAAAGGTGGTCTCTCCCTCACTTCAACAGGAAACCTTCTTTTCGATATTTCTAAATGTCTAGGATATTATTTAATTATTTATGTTAAGGCTGGCTCCCTCCTGATTAGATTATTGAAGAGCTGGAATACCCTCAGTAACAAGGAGTATTCTGGATACAACTTCATATTCTAAATGTGAGCTGGCTCCTCCAAGAGCCCACTCAGATGTGGATGTGGTCTGTAGCTCCCTGGTTGTTGAGAGCTAAGTAGTTTTGTCTGTTTGTATATCACTCCTGAGCTGGAATGGACTCTCAGAGCCAAACTTGAAATGCCTTGGATGGTGCTGTAGCTGCCAGACTTTATCCACCTACAGGTAAATGAGAGACCACACAAAATCTAGTTTTGTTACTTTTAGAGGTGATCTGATGCTGGCATTATTTGAAAAATGTACAGCTTGCTCCTGTGTGACTTCAAATATATGATTGTACACCCTCCTTTGAAGTAAATTTTCCAACATTCTCATGGCATCACATATCCTGTAAACTAATCTGAGGTTGAGGAGCTGAATTCTGCTAAACAATTTGTATTTCATTCTTTTTATAAAAAAATTCTGTGAAGTCCCTTCTTGAGGCTTTAATTTTTGCCAGTTATGAAGAGTGCATGACTCACAGGGGAGTTACTTAATGCTGTGTTTGTGTGATTACTTGTGACTTGTGAAATTTTAAACTTGCTTTGCCTGTCTACATGAAGTACTTCCCTATTCCTTTTCCTTTCATGGTTGCGTTGCCTTATTAAAGAAAAGGCACTGATTTTATACCTGGCCACTGCTTATTAAATGAAAGACTGAAATTCTGCCATACAGTCAAATGTCAAGATTACATCAGAGGCCATCTAAGAAGTGTTCAAATGAAAACAGAGATTTGTATTAAGCTTTTCAGTATGTTATGAAAAATGCAGTAGATACGGAATTTAGATGTGATACAGACCTTGTATAGTCTTGGTAAATAAATTCTAATTGGATCTTCTCATCTTATTCCAGAGTCTCAACAGTTATATGAGTACCACTCATGGTTTCTGAAGTGTTTTGACATACTTAGCCCACAAGTGATAGTTTTTATTCTTCTTGTGGTTCATTGCTTTCCAAAATGGAGCTGTGTTTGTTACTAGGATATTTTTATCCAAAAATGGCGTGCTTCACTTCTGCAAGAATCAGGTCCTTCACACATATGCAAATATTTTGGACTGAAGGTCTGTGGTGATGAGTGAGGGACTGCTGTGCTCTCTGTCTTGCTTTTGGATAATTATGGTGGAGCAGGTACTGGTAGCTGAGTGAATGTCCTCGCTCTGCCTCCATCCTTTGATTAGTGACTTCTTGGGACTATTTTCAGTGTAACACCCAGGCTTGCAGAAGGTGTCTGTTTGTGGCAAAATGGAATGACCAGAGGACACCCACTGTGCTTCAGATGTGGTCTTGCATAATACTTGTTGCAGAAAAAATCCACATCCTTCATTCCACCCAGAAGCTTTACAAAATAACATCTGTGCATGCAATCACCTGCTCTAATTTGCTTCTGCTGTTGCAATTGGTACAAAGCACAAAGTCACAGTACAGACTCAGTGCAAAACAGAAATAATGGAGCCTTCTGTGCTGAATGAAAGAGCTGAATTTGGTCTTTCAGACTATGTTTCTTTTTAATGTGTTCATACCGACTTCGATGATACACTGTTAAAATGAGATCTATTAAAGCTGGCTGTCATGTCTCTCTGTCTTCCCTTTTTTATGCTTTTTTCCAAATCTCATCTTTACTTACTAAATATGCAGCTCAAACTAATTTTTTTTGGGAAAGAGTTTGGTTATTTTCAAAAATGAGACTTGAAAAACCACATTATTTTTTCTGTGCAGGCATCTTCCTTCCTTTCCCCGACCTGCTTTCCTGTGCTTAGTCTATGGTCTAGAAAGATGGTGATGGCATGATAGAGGAGATTTTGTGTTAATGATGTACCTTCTTTCCATGTTTAAAGTCTCCTGTAATTTAGTCTTTCCTTGGGGGATGGAGGAGAGATCACAATTCTGCCCATGTTCAGTGAAGGCTTCTATTTGACATTCAGTTATTCTGAAGGACTGACTCAGTGTTGAGCAGGAAGGTGGCTCAAGAAACTGCATGTTGGGAGTACTGAAAAAAGTAGCTAGGTCTGAGAAGGTGCCAGAACTGCAAGAAGCTCTCTGATGCTGTCATGTAACAGCATTTGTGGCTCCTGTGGAAGGAGTCAAATGTCAAGTGAAGGAGAAGTGGTGGGAGTCAAGGAGCCTGCTGTTGGCAGGGAGGTAAGAAGGGACTTCTTGTGGTACTGGGGAGAGACTGAGAGCCACTGGGAGAAATAGGGACAAGGTGAAAAAATGAGCTAACAGAAAACAGCAGCAGAGAACATTCAGGGAGAAGTGGGAACTGGCAACTAATCCGGTAGATGAAACAGAGGAAGAAGGGAGAGAATTTTATCTGCAAGGAAATGGTGTGCAGCAGGAAAGTAGGAACTGCCCAAATGAAAAACAAGATGAGGGGAAAGTTGGAAGCCGAGCTTGAGTCACAGAGACCAAAGCAGATGAAGATCAGATTGTCTATGATACACTGAAGATGAAACAGAGTGGTAAGTCAAGACGAGAGCTATGGGAGTTCTGACATTTGGTGGTAAAGAAATCAAAGTTTTAAGTTATAAATACTAGAAATAACTGAAATTTGAGGAGATGTAGCTGTGTGTGTGGTATGATAAAAGAGGTGCCCAAAGACAGGGATTGCACTCCTGTCATGGTGGTTCTGCCACTTCTCTGTTTTTCATTGCTAGTGCTTGTTGAGCTTTTCCAGAGGCCAGCTCAGCAGCAGAAGCCTGTTGGAGCAGCTAGGAACTTGAATCATCTCACAAAGAGGAAACTGCTGCAATTGGAGGCAGAGGAGAGTTAATGGGGGAGCAGTGTGACCTTCCTCATGTGGCAGCAGTGAGTTATTGAATCCCCTGACACATGAGAACTGCCCAGGTGAAGAGAAGCAGTTTGAGGGGAGGGATGTGCTGCAGAGGGGAGGCAGGGCTGAAGCAGTAACAGATTGGGAAGAAAAAGTCTGAGAGGGAGAAACTGGCAGAAGAGCAAGCCTGTTAGAAATGTTCCTTCTCAAAATGCCTAGAAGGTCCATGGTTTTTTCAGTCTTATTGCTGTCAGAAGAAAATGGTAAAAGCCAAAGGAAATGTAAAGATTTATATGGCAGTAGAACATTAACATCCATTAGTAAAGTAGAAGAGGTTTTTTCAGTAGGCTTAAAAGCTCTCTTCTGCTGATAGGTCTTGATATAATTTGAGCATCATAAAATTTCTCACTTATTTAAAGCCCTAGGCAATGTTACATATAGGAAATTAATGCTTTCTTGAAGCTGTAAAATAAAAAAATAAGAAACATAAATGCAGTCTTAATTTATTGCATTTGCAAATACACCCCATTGTCTTAATTTTTAGCCAGTGCCTCTGCTTTAGCTAGAATAAGGAATGAACAGTATTAAATAAAGATTTCATTAATACTTTCTCATCATAATTCTGTGTCTTACTGTGCCCTATTCAAATTCTGATCTGAGTAACCGGTAATTTCCATAAGCACTGTGAGTGATCTCCTGTAGGGAGATACTGTTGCATACATACTCTAAAATTTCACTGCATACAGAGAGCTGAAAGATGAGAATTAAAAAAAAAAAAATTATTCTAACCCCAAAAAAGTGAACAAATCACCCTCCCCAAAACCCACTTAGCTAGACTGATCTATAATTGTTAATTGGGCAGAATTAACATGGGCAGAATACAACAGCATGTCGTATTTTTTCTGTGTGCTACCAATCTGCAACTAAAAGCCCTGGAGTTGAGTGATTCTGCTGAAGAGTGTTGTGGAATGTGTCCTTTGTGACCATTTAGACACAAGGGGCCAAATCCAGCCAAGTGGACTCCAGAGGTGCAGTGTCCCATACAGGATATCCATTCTGTGGTATTTCTGAAATTTATCTGTACTAGGAGGAGATTTTGCTTATGTGTTCCACTGCTGAGAATTTATGCATTGGCTTCCTTTAGCAATTTTTGTATAAACTTTTATTTGGCCATAGCTCCCAAGCAAACAATGTACCAGCATCTGGATGCAGATAACCTGATCCAGCCTGTTCAGAGGGGAAATTGTTGTATACCAGTAAAGCATAATCATTATTTTTTTACCTTCTTTAATTTGCAGCAGCATAATTAAAAGATAGATTTGCTTTAGCTGTATTTATTTTATTTTCCCCCTTATTGCAACAGGCTAGGTGAGTTCTTATTTGCATCTATAAAATATGCTTGGGAAAGAAGAAAATGATTTTTGCCTTAAGGGCAGTGCTCACAACACTCTGAGCTTCCAGGCAAATCTATTTGATGTCCAAAAAAGTTAAAGTTAGGAAACTATTTTGTGGTAAATACTGCCAATCAGTATGCAAGCTGCCTATGAATTTTGCAAGAATTATTTCAACAGTTAAAATATTCAGATACTTAATTAATACGTTTTATATATCATAGAGTAGAAATGGCTAAAATGGCAGATCTCATGTTAATATGGCTCAGGAGTTAATGCACAAATTCTGCAAACACTGAGCTGAAGACCTGATGTTGTGTTACTCTGTCTTGGCAGAAGTTGGAACTCTCATTGTAGAAGGTATTGCTGTTTATGATTTCAGGGTAAAGCTCTAAACCAAGCGTTCTGAAACCCATTGCTTAAAATTGTGTGGGTTCTCTTTTTGTTTTCTTCTGCTGCAGGTGTGATGGACAGGTAGCAGAAGATTTCACTTTGCTATCTGGTATCAGAATGACCGAGTGCTTCCTGCCTCCCACGAGCAGCCCCAGTGAGCACCGGCGGGTAGAGCACAGCGGGGGACTCGCTCGTACTCCCAGCTCTGAAGAGATCAGCCCCACAAAATTCCCCGGCTTGTACCGCACCGGGGAGCCCTCGCCGCCTCACGACAGCTTGCATGAGCCTCCTGATATAGTGTCTGATGATGAAAAGGAGCATGGGAAGAAGAAAGGAAAATTTAAGAAAAAAGAAAAAAGAAGTGAGTAGACAACTTCTGTTTTTAATTCAATGCTTTCAAGTTCTCTTCCTTTTTTCTCTCTCAAAATTGCTGAATATTCCCAGTGGGTTCTTTTAAATGTGTTTCAGTGTGGAGGAAGTTAATTTAGTTTGCTACAAGCAGACTTTGTGGAGCACCTGTTTCTCTTACAAAAAAACTCCACACCTTAATTTTCTTTTGTTGTGCGATACAGGTGCCAAGCATGTGCCCAGAATTGCTAATAAATGCATTTATCCAAAAACTTTCATGATGCATTGGTAAATTCTGGCATGGAGTGGTTCTTCATGTTTTAAGTGGAGGTTTTCGAATGTGTTTCCAAATATATCCATTTTTAATCATAGCTGAGGTGCCAGCTAGAATAAAAGCGTATGTCTGATCTCAATTGTACACTTGTGCATTTGGAAGAAGCAGTTTCAACAACTGTAGCCCTTTTCCTATGTGTCTGCCTTCTTCTGTGTTTGCCTTATTCAGTGTACCATCCCACGTTTTTATGTGCACACTGCACCATTATTCGGGCAGTCATAAAATCTCTGTTGTTTTTTTTCTCTAGCTTCTCAGTTTAGTCTGATCATGCAGTTTCCTCCAGCAGTGCCAAAGTATTATTGCAGAGGTCAAAAATATGGAAACCAACAGTGAGATCTGAATTTTCCAGAACTCACTGAGCAAAGGTTAGAAGAAGGTAAAGCTTTGACTACAGAATCCTTTGTCAGTGTATCAGTATCCAGAGTGGAAATTTCTTAAGTGCTTACCCATCGTCCAAAACAACAGAACTATTACTTCCCACCTTTAGATTTGAGCAGAAAATTTTCAAAACATGAAATAGTTTTTATTCAAGAAAGTTTTTCTCCATATTCTGAAAGAACAAAGCACTTGTAAATACTAACTGAGCACTCTCAATACCAGAATGACACTTCCTGTCCAAGTCTCTGAAACCTAAATACCACAGCCCAAGTGCTAATACTTTGTAAGTGATATTTGTTTTAGCAAAATCTCAAAATGTCTGAATCTCTGATACAGTGTATCCTGCTACTTCTTACATGTGGAATTTGGAAGATCAGAAACAGTGAGACAGTGTTCTGTTAGAATTAATATGGGCACTATTTGTAATATGCATGCACATATTTAAATAATCACTCCTTAAGAATCTGCTGTCACTGCACTGCTTTTAATCAAACCAGTTTCCTGGAATGCAGGAATTGTTTCTACCACAGTTAAGAAGGGCTATGGCTATTTTAACTAACAACTGTTTGCCTAAGGAATACTGTAACTCAAAGATGCATCCTCAAGTTAAAACCAACAGTTGAAATTCTTACAGGTTTTTAGAAAAGTGATTTGTTAGTGATTTTCTGTAATGTAAACCATATTGACCTAGTACGGATTACTGGATTGGCATTGAAAATTTGGTATTGATTGGATAGGTCTAAATTCAGGCTATCAGTAGTTCCTTTTTTACTGTCCAGCTTTCTGTTAGAGCTCTGTATTGCACACCTCTAAATCTGGAACGGGTAGATGCCAACATTTTTCATCGTATGGATTTCTTTGTATGGAATTCAGGATGTCTCATGGTGATAGTGTAGCTGTAGTCTGTTGTTTAGGAGGAGAAATGCTACTTCAGCAAATCCACACGGGTCTGTGCACATTGGCACTGCAACTGGTTTTTTTCCACAAGAGATTGCAACACATTTTATAGTGGATTTTATAGCTGATGTAAAGTAATCTCTGTTACTTAAAAGAACCTTTAAAGGTATGAAAAAGTCCTCAAAGAACACAAAAATGCAAAATATGGGAGGAACAAAATAATATCTTATATCAAAATAATATAATGTAAAGGGCATTCAGCATTTCTTGGCCCTAATATATGTCTGTCATATAATTGCCAGTCAGATAGAAGAGTAATTTACATACCACGCTTTCAGTACATCTCATACACTCAAAAAATAATCAATATTGTAAATATACCCTCAACATAGACTTTACCTGTCTAAATTGCAAGTGTACTGTACAGTTGCTTATCATGGTAGATTTTAAGATTTTTCCTTCCAGATTTGGCCTTTGTTATTCCTCCCATCCTTTTGATTCTTCATTTTATTTCACCTTTTCAATTTTGTTGTATGTCTTCAGATTGTTTCTTTTCATTTTTTCTGGCTACCTGCTTTGGTTTTGAGTAGTGCACAACCTGCCATGATGATGCTGTTTGGGATATAAACAAATATAACTGAACGTGTCAGTGAAAAAAAGACAAGTGAACATTACATTATGACAGAATGAGTGTTTATTGAACTTGCAATATTAGTGAATTAATGACAAAGTCATTCCAACACCTGAAACTCTATCTAAGTTTAATCCCACAAAATCTTGAGCTATTTTGATGATACTCTAAATGTAAACTTCAGAAGTGCTTGAAGAGCAGCAGGGAAGGTTAAATGCCCCAAAGTTACTCAGTTTGGTTTTTCAGCTAAATAATTTCTGCAAGAGTAATGTATTCTTAGTTTCATTATTATCACCTATATAAAAAAGCATTTTTGTGTGCTAGCAAAATATCCTTTTCCATACTTTTGTATATAGATATAGTTATTTAATTATTTGATTTTTTTCATGTTAGTGTCAGTAACCTAATGATACACAGCAATTATTCTGGGAGAAAAGTGCTAAAAATGTTTTGGAGGTAATAGAAAATTCAATTTAATATTGTTTTTTGTGTGGAATATTGGCTACTGGAAAAATGTTTCAGCCACTAATTTTTATTCTCCCCTCTCTTTTGATAGACTGGGTGTTGGTTGCCTGTAGATTGAGTTAGATTAGGAAACTTACTAAGGATTAAAAGGAATTTTCTTTTTACTGGCATAGTTTTAAATCACATCTGTTCCCTGACTCAAACAGAACTTGTCCTGTGACAGCAGGAGAGCAAAAATGGATCTGTGTTAAGCAGTAATGGATTATGTGAAACAGCAACCACTGTAATTGATTTTTGAAAATGTTTAACCACCTGTCACTAATCACATGTTGATAAAGCCATAAAATATGCAGCTTCTTGCAGAAGAAAAATGTTATGGTAAAATACCTCTGAAGAAGCTCTTCTTCCCATTAGAATTTCTGTAGATAAAGAGTCTGTATGGAGTAGATCTTACTCTGCTTATTCATTTTACTTCTGAAGATTGATGCTGATGGGCAGAATGGGTTCAATATACAGCTAGGATTTTTTTTTCGTTTACAAGAATTGGGGTTTTCTTTGTACAATTCCAAGAAAATGGAGAATTATTAGAATTGTACTAAACTATCACATGAAAGGTTAGTAGGATCATCGATATGAACTCTTCTGAAAATTTCAGGGAATATTTTTGAAAGGCAGATCCTTGATGTGTTGGACAGGGCTCCTCTGTGTTCCTTTGGAATGTAGATGAAGACTGAAACCAAACCACTGCTATTGCAAACAAAACATTTTTACTGTCCAGTGTGTGGAGAAGCTCTGAATACAGTTTTCAGATCTACAGACTAAAAGGTTATTAGAATTTTCTACACCTGATAAAGATTAGAGGCTCTTAATATCAGGATTTATCTTTGGGATAAATAGGGTGTATTGCTGCATCCTGTTCTACTGACATATCACTGTATATTTCTGTGTACCACTGTGTGTTTATCTAGCAAAGCACCATTTGCAGATAGTTTAAAGGTCTGCCTTTCAATGCCAGTGATTATTTTAAATCAAAATAAAGTAAGACAAATTTCTTATTTCAGCTTCATTTGCTCTGCTGGCATGGTGCTGCAGAGTAATTTGCATGCAGAATTTGTTTGAGAGTCCTGTGCTGACATCAGTGAATCAAGTGAATATTAGAGACAAACTGATCTAATTGAAAGTTGGATAGTGAGTGTTGGTAGTGTCTGTAAGGTAGAAGTTTCTGTTGACAATAAAAATGCATCTTGTGGGCAAGGAGATGAAGTAGAAGCCATCTATTCAAGCTCATTGTGCATTTGTGTGTTTTAGTTTTACTTAGAAATGCTGTAGTTAGAAGTGCTGTACAATCTGATGACAGTCCCTCTGACAAACTGACATTAGGTAACTCATGCTTGCACTGCACTTCAGTCATATTTGACCTACTAATGCTTTCATATGTAAAAGCCATCCATGTTTTCTTTCAATTAATTAATTACAGATGCTGCAGATTTCCCTGGGGAGCCAAATCAGCTGTAGAGTTGTAATTTACTTTAAAAAACCCATCAGAGACCCAATGGACAAAATGTCTCTTGCAGTAGGTTTGATAAGTGGTAGTTCTGAGTAATGCCACCCTTGGAGTTAACAATAAATACTACAGCATGACTTTAGTGCTTTGTTATGAGAACACAGAAGTATTCCCAAGTATGCAGACTGATAGAGACACTGGACTTGCTGCATAACAAAGATTATAAGCCTGTAAACTAGATTTTTCCAGAGTAACACTGGAATATTGTTAGTAGCATTATTATTAGTATTATTAAAGGGTTTTTTATAATTCTCAGTAAGATAAGGGAACTTCAAGCATTACATTACATGTAATGTAACTTGAAGCATTGCATTTAAAATAACTGCAATGAAGGCATGCTCATGGAAGGAAGGTCTAACAAAAGGAGCTGGCAGATTATGCTGTGTCATTATGCTGGTGAAATTGGAGTATTTATTACATTAGTACTGTTCTCATTTAGATGGAGGAAAATATCAGTGGCATAGAACAGAGTGGTGGGAAAATGGGGACTATTAGTACTGGAAGTCTTGAGGAAACAGTAGACAGAAATACCAGTTTACTATACCCTGGGTAATACTCTTTCCATATTTAAAACTACCTGATTTTTCAAGCACTTTTGGTAATTTTTAACTTTAGTTGTTTATATTTCAATATATTGTATCACTGGTGAAAGGATACAGCAATTTTATAACCAAAAGTATAGTAAAGAAAATCAGGCTATTCTTGAGAGACATGCAAATCCTCTCTTGGGATATTCTGTGTGAATCTGTATTAGTTTATGTTTCTAAACTTTGTTGACTTGTGTTACTGAGACAAAGTTTAGAAGGCTGGGTTTGTATTTAACTTGCACCTTCATGTCTTCTCATGAATTCAAGAAATACCAGTTTCAGTAATGTTCTCTTGCTGTGTTACATTACCACAGACCTAGGAAGGCACTGGGGCTTGTGTTGCAGAGTACAATGTTGGGATGTGTGAGCAGTGCTCTGCTGGTGGCACCAACCTCCCAGGCTGTGTTCCAGTGCTGGCACTTGCTGGTGTGCCTGTGGGAACCCCACGCTGTGTGACTGGGAGCTGTCACAGCTACCCAGGAGGAAACATCGAGGGCAGATTGTCCTGGGCTCTCTCTGGGGGACACCTGGCTCTCTGTTTGGAAATTACATCTCTGAAGTTTATCTGGAACCTTGGTGCCAGCCCCATCTCATTCTCATAAAAGACAGTGAAAATGGGTGTTCCTACTTTGTCCTGTAGCTGGTGGATCCACAGTTGCTTCGGTACCAGAGTGAGATTTGAATCCTTGCCCATGTGTGGATTTAGTTTACAAAAACCAGTAAGTGACATAGTCAGTAAGGAGGGAGGAGAAGACCTGGCTGCTGGTTGGCCTTCAATTAATGTTTGCATTTTTATTTTAAATTCCCCTTTGACAGGAACAGTTCTACAGTCTTTTTCAGTCTTCTAGGAAAGTGTGTGTTTGGTAGTCCTAGGGAGGAGTATCAGCTGCAGAGACTGAGCTGATTGAACAATTGCAATTATCTTATGGTAGTTCCATGCTTCAATACATTTCTTATATTTGTTTGACTATTACAAGCTATCTTCTACAGAGCAGTCAATGAGGCTTCAAAATAGAGACAGTTCTTTTATATGCTGAAAAAATGCTGAGAGACTCTGCAGTCTGGTATAGTTCAGAATTAGAAGGAGGACAGACTAAATGCCCCCTGGTTCTTCTGCAGATATTCCACTTGGAAAAAAATTCAGCTGTAGTCTTGTGCATGATACGCTCAGATATTATCAAGAGGGTAATTTTCCTCTGGCCAAAAGTGTTCAGGCAGCAGGAGCACTTGGCTGTCAGTGCTGCCTCACGTGAGCAGAGGCTCTGCCTGTGGGTAGTGGAAGAGCCACAAAGGGCTCCTAATGGGGGCTTGCTGCCCACTGCCTTGGGGACCTGGCTGGTGCAGATGGCATGTCCAATGTCACCTTTGTTGACCAGGTTTCAGGCTTACTTTTCTTATATGGGGTACTGGGTATGTAAAATTAGAATTAGTGGACTTGAAAGTTGTGTTGCATTGCATGTTGCTGGGTTTGTTTGTGGGTTGGTTTTTTTTGTTGCTATGTTTGTTGAGGTTTTTTTGTAATCCACCTTTAAAGACTCCTGTGTTCTTGCCTGAAGGTGAGGCAGGGCCAGCTGCAGAGGCGTAGCAACTTAAAAGCACCTGGTGCATGTTTTAGACTGCACTTGGATGTTTGCTGCTGGAGTGGTGTGCTCAGCCCAGGGACTTGTTTGAATCTCTCCCATGTTCTTTTTAAGGCAAATCTGCACTTTCATGGGCAGGTATTGTTCTAGTGTTAGTGGAATTGTGTTATTCATCTAGTAAAAAGTAAGTGCTAGTGTTTTTTTGGTTTATGTTTGGGGTGGGGTTTTTTGTATTTTATTTGAGGCTGAAACTTTATTAACTTCATACTTGTCTTTAAATTCATAATATTTTGGAAAAGGATTGGGACTTTAAGTGGCTGGAGTTTAGTTTGTTGTTAATTGAAATTTGTTAGACTTCTGTGTATGCAGTAGATGATCCTTAACAGCAACTCTTATACTGTTGATTGCAGGAACATAGAGAAGTTGCCAGACAGTTGTTTTTATTTTGCATTTCCTTGACTATTAGATGGGAATCTAGCCCATAAGATGGACATAGCCATTATGAGTAAGTATATAAAGTATTCATTGTTTAGATCGTCCAGGAGCTCTGTGGCTTATCTTTGATGTAATTATACAATTTGATTTAATCCTTATCCACTCAAGTGTGTAACTAAAGAAAACCTCCCGAGGAGTCAGACGGGCACTGTTTTTAAATTCATGTTGCTTCTTCCCTCTCCTCCTTACGTGCAACTTCTTGTTGTTGCTGTCTGGAAAGTAAACAGACTGACAGCTGTCCCCTTCCCTTGTCCTGCTTTCCCAACAGCGGAAGGCTACGCCGCGTTTCAAGAGGACAGTTCCGGTGATGAAGCTGAAAGTCCTTCCAAGTTGAAGCGCTCCAAGGGAATACACGTCTTCAAGAAACCCAGCTTTTCCAAAAAGAAGGAGAAGGATTTTAAAATAAAAGAGAAACCCAAAGATGAAAAACACAAGGAAGAAAAACATAAGGAAGACAAACACAAAGAGAAAAAGTCAAAAGACTTAACTGCAGCAGATGTTGTAAAACAGTGGAAAGAGAAGAAGAAAAAGAAAAAGCCAATTCAAGAGACAGAGATACCTCAAGTGGATGTTCCAAGTCACAGACCCGTGTTTGGCATTCCTTTGTCTGACGCAGTAGACAGGACCATGATGTACGATGGCATCCGCCTGCCAGCAGTTTTCCGTGAATGTATAGATTACGTAGAGAAGTATGGCATGAAATGTGAAGGCATCTACAGAGTTTCAGGTACTCTGGGCACACTGACATGCAGGTTTCTAAGGTCTTCACTTGTGAATTTCTTATTATTTTATCACTTCCAACATCTAGGTACACTGTTCATAGTTCCATTAATTATCCAGAAGGTAATCAGCTAGCCGAAGTTAAGCAAACTTGTAGGTCTGAAGTACCAGAAAAAATTGGTAATGTGGTGGTACTGCTTAATGGCAGTAAAAACACACCTATTTTGGCCTTTTGTCATGGGATGATAGCAATGAATAAAATGTGTTAGTATGTTGTATTTTTTCTTCTGCTTTAGAAATATAATGGTAGCTGATAGCAAAAGCAAAGATGAGCTATAACCATTTCATTGCTTATGCTTCCCACTAAGTTGCTTTATCCAGTTACTCCCATTGAATTTTTTTTTCTTGAAAACTTCTTTTCTTTCAGCAAATTTGCTAATAAGGAGAAAATGCAAGTTTCACTAAGGTTAGCAACAGCAGCTAATTAACTGTGGTAGTTGTGTAACACCAGCTTACATAAGTGAAACCTCAGTTTAAGTCATGTTAGACAAAACAGTCCCTTTATTTGTGAGCTGCACCAGAAATAGAAATGCAACTCCTGTAAGTACTTCTGTGGCTACATTGGAGGGGACAAGAACAAGCAAGAAAAGGAATTTCAGGAAAAGCATTTTGAATCAAGTTACCCTTTGCTGTAAACCAGTAATGAAATTATTTTAAAGGCTTCATTAGCTGTCTTCTTGCTGTCCATCTGCTTGGTGTTTGGCGGGCATGCAGAAATACTGCAGCTACTAAGCAGTAGTTGCTTAGTCCTGCCTAGTGACACATTTTGGTTCCTTGGTTTTTTACTCACAATGTGTTGGGAGTTTTCACAGGTGTGTTTTCCTTAATTTCTGCTGTGTCCTTTGTACATGTTCTCCTGTGCAACAGCTCCCTCTTGTGCGTGTAGGATTGTTTAATTTGAGAGCTCAGAGAGAGCATTGCCGTGCCTTAGTGGCCTGCAGCTGTTGTGGTGGCTCATTTTGGCCATGAAACTGAGCATGTTTTCCTGGCATTTTCCAGGAGCTGAATGTGCCCAGTTGTGCTCATTGAGTATGAGCCAAGCCAGGGCTGTGCACCAAACTGTTGTAACCCGAGTGGGTGTTTCAGCTGCAAGAATGAAATTTCCCCAAGCTTAGGAAGATTGAAATGTCACTGAGTTTATACAAACACCTTGTAGAAAATCTTGGCTGGGTTGAATAATTGTGAACACACTTTTAATCATGTGATGTCTCAAATCAAGGATCCTGTGCGAGATTCCTCTGCTGAGGAGGGCCAGCTGGAAATCTGGAAACTGAAAAGTGTGGGGTTTGTTTTGACAAAGGAAAGCTGTTATAGGCAGAGCTCATTGCACAGCATCTGAACTAAAAACATATTTGCTGCCTGGGTTAGGGATGGGTAATTGAACAGCCAGAAAGAAGCTTAATGCAAACACACAATTGATTTCGAGTTCCCCAGACTTTCCTCACCCTATTTTATGTTCCTTGATGAAAAGGAATGCTGGCACCAGTTCTGATTCAGAGCTCTGTCAGTGCTTTGGTTTTGCTTCATAGGAGTAGTCAGTGCTTTTAGAACCAGTGACCATGTAATTTTGAGTCACGATTTTCACTTTGTTACATGTGCATAACTTTTAAAAGTTGCTTCTCAATTATCTGAAATTGTAAGGAGAGGTGAAATAAAGGCATCTCCAAAAACAAAAGTTTAAATATAACTGTTAGACATTTACAGTAAAATTTTCTCTTAATTCTTGATCTAACTATTTTAAGGAATAAAATCAAAAGTTGACGAGCTGAAGGCAGCCTATGATCGCGAGGAATCTCCAAACCTGGAGGAATATGAGCCCAACACAGTCGCCAGCTTGCTCAAACAGTACCTGCGGGAACTGCCCGAAAATCTGCTTACCAAAGAGCTCATGCCCCGCTTTGAGGATGCTTGTGGAAAGAGCACAGAAGCTGAGAAAGTTCAGGAGTGCCAGAAGCTGCTCAAAGAGCTGCCAGAGTGTAACCATCTCCTGATTTCGTGGCTGATTGTGCATATGGACCATGTTATTGCAAAAGAACTAGAGACAAAAATGAACATCCAGAATATTTCTATAGTGCTCAGCCCTACTGTTCAGGTATGTGCTCCACACTGCAAGGCTTAGAGAGGAACTGCAGCCCAAGAAAGATTTCTTTGTAGGAATTCTTTTGCAGGTGGGAATTGGGTATTGTCTGATACAGTTTAGCTAATTTACAGCTCCTCTTTATGCTTCAGGAACCCAAAATGCTGGGAAAAGGGGAACAAAAGTCTTTCTGCATGTGGGCTTTCATACTGTGGCTCTGATATTTGGGTTATTATCAGAGTATTACAAAGACTGCTGTCTTTCAATTATGTTATGAGGAGAAGTCATTTAATGTTGATTTGGTTCAATAATTCAGCTACACAATTTCTGTGGGGTTTTGATTCAGTGATAGTTTAGTTAAGATATTGTTGCTTAATTTTAATATCAAGCTAATGAACCCTGTCCTGCACATAGATCTTCCTGGTGCAGTAGTGACTTAAGTGAAATGGCTTTGTTGTCTGCAGCCAAATGGCTGGGGATTAACAACTGACTTGGTTTTCCAGTAAGATTTTGTGGTTTCTGGATTGCTTGATTCCTTAATGGACATCTTGGAAATATTTAATTAAATACAGCTCAGAATTAATCCTGTGCATGATGAAAACATGGCATTACTGGGTGTGGATCTTCTAGAGCAAACCCCACAAGTTAGAAAAGCCTGACTTTATAATTAGAGTCCAGGTAGAGGCCCAGTAGCAGAAGGGCCAGCTGTTATTCCTGGCTTTTTTGCTGTGCCAGACACCTCTCTAGCTAGGAAAAGAAGTAACAATGAGGGTAAAACAATGCAGGCCCAATCATGTTTTGTTGGTAACTAGATCTTAGCAATTGAAGTGCAGGTAATGACACAACTCTAACATTTGTTTCAGGATAATTTTTTAAATGTCAGTGGAAGATAAAGTATCAAAATAAATATACTTGCTTCTGTCTAAGGTTAAAACAAGGAATATAGTGAAAGATACTTTCATACTACCTTTTTCTACTATATTAAGTCATCTGAGAGAGAAGCTGTAGAGAATACTTAAAGGTTGGGGGAAGAGAGAGAAGGTGTAGCCAGCCATCAGGTATAACACAGTAGGCTTGATGTTCCCTCTTACTATCTATCTTTATGTGAGCACAAAGAGATTGAATGCATTTCTATGTCTATCATGATGGAAATAATTCTGGTAGGTTAAGAGATGTGAAGATGCTGAGTTTAGCATGAAAGTGTCTCAGATGCACAGGTAAGAGAAACAGTGAAGTGATCCCTTGAGGCTAACACTGCATTGTTGAAAGTAAAGATAGTTTTAAATCCAGATTTAATCTCAAGAGAGACTGACATGACTATGGCTCACAGTAAGGTTTACTGAAGGCTGCTGTTTCTGGAGGACACTGTGCTTTGTAGATAAAGATGATGTGAATAAATCATCTTAACCAATATGCTGTCCTTTTCAGATCAGCAACCGTGTCCTGTACGTGTTTTTTACACATGTTCAAGAGTTCTTTGGAAATGTGACCCTCAAGCAGGTGACAAAACCTCTTCGCTGGTCAAATATGGCAACAATGCCAGCACTTCCAGAAACACAAGAGAGCATCAAAGAAGAAATCAGGCGACAGGTTGGCAATTACTTGAGTGTTTTTCTGTTTATCTTTGCCCTGGATTTCATACATTCAGCAGAAAATTCTCCTAAGTTTGTTACACGTGCTTTAAGTCCATCACAATTATCCTATTGATGAGACCACTGGGAAGAGCTTGATGCTTTCCTTTCCTTTTTCATGTGTGGAAAGTTGTTGTGGTCTGTGATGCTCATAGCTGTGTCACCCATGGAGTGCTTTGCTGTGTACTTTGGCTGTGGGAGGAGGGCCAGGAGAGCCCATTAGGGAGGGTGGTTTCTTTAGTACTGCTCTTCAGCTGGCTCTGGATCCATGCTGGGTTTGTGTTAACACTTGTTCATGGACATGTCAAGGTTTGAAACCAGAACTCCCAGCCCATTGCCACAAAGCAAGAAAGATCTTCCTTCTCAATCTGCCCTGGTACAATATATTTAAAGATGATTTCTTTGGCAATCTTTCTAGGAGTTCCTTCTGAACTGTTTACACAGAGACTTGCAGGCAGGGATAAAAGACTTATCCAAAGAAGAGAGACTCTGGGAGGTGCAGAGAATCTTAACAGCCCTTAAAAGGAAACTAAGAGAAGCTAAGAGACAGGTGGGTAACTTTCCTCTTTATTGGCCAGACAGCTAAAGCATGGATCCTAATCCATAACAGTGCAGAGACACCTAGGCAAATCAAAACACCTTTCAATCTTCTTTGCTGCAGATTTTCTCTTTTTAACTTTACATGCTTGATGAGCAATTGTGTTTTCTGCTTAGCTGGCTCTCATAGGGACAGGGAGATCTTCACAGCTGTTCACAAAAAATGTCTGTGTGATGAAAACCTTAGTGTTTCCTAGGGAACATGCTCATTGCATTGAGTCCTAGAGTACCAAGAGGAATTACTGGAGGACTTGACGTTAACAAATCTGAGAAGTATTTTTTAAACTATTTTATGTCCAACAGATGGGACAGACCATGCTCAAAATTTGGAAGACAACTGTGATGGTGGTTCTAAATTTGGAAAATAATGCATTCAAAAAAATATTTTTTAGAGTAAATACACTGACCAGGGAAGCTGTCCCTTTAAATGTTGTTTTCTTTCTCTGGCAGGAGTGTGAAACAAAGATTGCACAAGAAATTGCTAGCCTTTCAAAGGAGGATGTCTCCAAAGAAGAAATGAATGAGAATGAAGAAGTTATAAATATTCTGCTTGCACAGGTAGCTGGCAGGCACTTACTTGTTTGCCTGGTAATGGTATTTTATATTTCAGATCTATTAAACACTTCTTTGTCCCTTCTGATGCAGAGGGGACATTGCAGACTCAGAGGGGTCTCTGTGTCCATTAAAACCACAAGGCTTTGTTTTAATGGCCAGTGAAGCAAGGAGGGAATGCTGACTGCAGGAGTGAGCCCAGAGCTGAGGAGACTCTTGGTAACAGCAGAAAGGAGACACTGTGAAAGAAAAAAAGTGGCCTTTGTTGTTCATGTATATAGAAAGCACCACTTCCCAGTGTAGCCAGGTTCAGTACTGTTAACTGCTTTCCTACTGATCAAAGGAAATAAGGCAACTCTTTTGGCTTTTTTGCCTTCTGTTGCTTCCCCCAGTAGCTTTGAAAATGAATATAAGGAGGAAAGTACAGAGGGGAGAAGATCAAAGACATGTAATTCAGTTTTTCTAGTTATTTTACTGGTTGGCCAGAGCTTTCCCCTGTGATTTAAGGAAAGGCAGCCAAACATGCCAGGATTTGGTGTGTCATCTCCACAACTATTCAGTATAGTGATTATCTTGAGGATTTAGAACAGACATTGTTGGGTTTGAACTTTTTATTTGCTTTGAGGTTTTGATGGATCAAAGTTCAAAGCAGACATGCTAACCACTGCCACTGAAAGTATTTCAGAGAACAGCATCATCTCATACTTATTGTATGTTCCTGTAGGAAATAAAGTCAAGACTTTAAGTGAACTAACTGATCATTGCAGGAGAATGAGATTTTAACAGAACAAGAAGAGCTGCTGGCCATGGAGCAGTTTCTGCGGAGACAGATCGCCTCCGAGAAGGAAGAAATAGATCGGCTCCGAGCAGAAATAGCCGAAATACAAAGGTAAGGGGCCAGCTCACAGCAGAGCCCAGCCAGGACAGCATGCTGGGATTAAAAGTGCATAAATGCTTTGCTGAAAGAATACTCCAAACCACACTTAAAAGCTCACCCAGTGAACATCACAGTTGAAAGCCACTTGTTCTTATCGAAGTCTTGACAAATTTGAATCTTGCAGGATATTTTCTGTTGTTTTAACAATGGAATTATGATCTAAAGGAAACTTGACCCTGTGCACTAAAAAAAATCCACCTATAAAATCACTGCTTTATTTTTTTTTATTAATTAAGCTTTGAAAGGGAAATCTGATTTTGCCCTTTAAACCATTGGCAGATGACTGAGGGGATGAAAATTAAGTCTCTAGTGTTGCCACAGTTCTGGCAGACTGAAGGAAGCGTTTAAAGTGGAATTTGCCCTTGCTCTTTCAGTCGCCAGCAGCACGGCCGCAGCGAAACCGAGGAATACTCTTCCGAGAGTGAAAGTGAGAGTGAAGATGAGGAGGAGCTGCAGGTCATCCTGGAGGATCTGCAGAGACAGAACGAGGAACTGGAGGTAGGATTTGGTTCTTGGCATTCACTGGTTCTCTCTTGTGGCGATGATGTGATTGCACAGGTGCAAACTGGTTGCGTGCATCAGTTTTGCCCAGGCTTGTGACCCATATGCAGCTTTTAAATCGCTGCTCTGTGCGAGTTCCTGTTGTTGCCTGGGTCAGCAGTGCTAAACACCCCCGAGCTACAGCACAGGAACATATTGTCATTCCCTGACATTTGTTTCCCTTCCCTAAAAGATCAAGAACAACCACCTGAACCAAGCGATTCACGAGGAGCGCGAGGCCATCATCGAGCTGCGGGTGCAGCTCCGCCTGCTGCAGCGCGCAAAGTCCGAGCAGCAGGGCCAGGAGGAAGAGGAGCCGGAAAAGCGCGGGGGCGTTTCTCAGCAGCAGAGAGACACTGTCCTGGAGACAAAAGCAGCCAAAGAGCAGCCAAAAGCAAGCAAGGAGCAGCAAGTCAAGCCATCCCCAAGTAAAGATAGGAAAGAAACTCCCATTTGATCCGGCTCCTTGGCTATGCACGAAATCAACTGAACTGTGCAAATTACTGTAATTTGAGTCAAACTGCACAAATTATTGGTGGCTGTGTACATTCTGTAAAGAAACTTTTCTTTTAAGCCCTGGAGACTTTTGTCTCTAATACTTGTGGCTTCTACTCATCAGACTCAGGTGAGTTTGGAGAGGCCAGAAGAGTTTTCCAGTTAGTATCAGATTATTTTAAGACTGGTTTCCTTCAGGTGATTCAAAATAATTCAGTAACAGTTTTATTTCAAACCAAAATCATTATTTACATTCACTGGAGCAGAATTGGAAGATCTCCTTTTCAGTAAAACAAAACCCACCCACACTTACTAATGATTTGCCTTGTGGATCTGTTCATCCTCATTCACCATTATCTCTGCTTATTAACCTAGTCACTTCTTGCTTGTGCCTTTGATACCTTTCTGATGCAGATTATATACAAGGGAGCTTTAAATTTATTCTGGGTTGGCTGAAACGGTGGGAGACTGTGGGGTATCATGTTTACCTAACATGCCCTTAAGCTTCATTTCTGTTCTGAGATGTACTGAATAAGTGTAAAAACTTGAGAGATGTTATTTATGTCCCTGAACGGTGGCAATGTCCGTGTCCTTTAGCGGTGTAGGTAACTCACTGACTCATCATTAACCACCCTCATCACTCCTGTTTGAGACAGGCCCTGCTCACACTGCTGCCGTGTAGCCAAGCGCTTTGTCTTCATCCATTTTAAATGTTTCCATCTCTTGGAAAAAGCCACTGCTTGTAGGCAGGGATGGAGTGGTCGTGTCTTTGGGACGTATCTGCCTGACCAAGCAATACAGCATTGCCCCTGCACAAATGCCAGGCACTTGGGATTCCAAAGGAGCCCGCAGAGCCACGCCAACGGGAGGCACCGGGGGTTCAGCAATAGCCTCCTTTTGTTGGTGTTTGACAAACCATCCACCCCTCCCTGGGACTTGGTTTGGGTTTGGCTGTTTTTAATGCTTCTGCCCTTCCAAATCCTCCACCCACACTGGCATTTAAGGGCCCTTTCATGTTTTGGATACGCTCATTGGACTCAGCCCTCAATCCATAGATAGACAGAAACTCCACAGAGTGCATATAGGCTATCTTATTTTTTAATCTGGATATTTATTTTCAGCACCTGTTGGATGTGGTTTTATTCTTTATCTATTGCACTGTTGTGAATCATTGGCCATGATTTGATTTTTGTACAAATAATGCTTTGATATGTTATAGGAAAAAACAGCATAGTATTTTTTTAAAATTTGGAAAAAAGTTTATAAACACAGAAAATGTGATCAGATTACAAATGTAAACTAAAGCATTCTCCCTTGCCTTCGTTACATACATTTTATATTTGCTGGCAATATTTAAACTTTTTGTTTGTTTGTTTAATTCACACTAATTCCTATTGAATTGTCATGGATTTTTCTAATGTTCTTCAGACAAATCTCTTAATATTGGTTAACTTTTATTTTGTTAGGATTGTATTTATCAAGCAAATAAATTCAACAGCCATTTGAAAGTAGTTTCTCCTTCATCTACTTCATAATGCAGATCACAGTTACTCTTCTCAGGTGGGTGCCTGCAGCTGAGAATTTTCTATGAAAAATTTCTCAAAGTAAGGTCTGAAACAGGTGGAGCCCCTGCAGCAGCACAGCTCCTGTAAGCAGAAACTTGGTGTCAAACACCTGGGAGATGTTTGAATTGTTGTGTGCCTCAGCACAGGTGAGGCTGGGGCTGCGCTCCTGCTCCTCCCCTGCCGAGGGCCCTCCTGCCCCAAGCAGGAACTGCCTGCAGTGAAAAGTACACAGAGAGCAGCCACTGGAAAGCCTGCACGTGGCAGCTGAGAATCATTAGCCAAAAAAAGCCAAAGTTAATTTCAAATTAAGTGGAAAGTAACTACAGCACAATAATCTGAGTGTGCTGTTCAGATCAAATTGTAAACTTCTCAATCCCAAGGGCCACAGAAAAATACCTGAGCAGCCTGGACACCTGCGTGAAGCACATCCATGTCCTAAAGGACCAGGTTATATAAATCAAAGTGTCATTTGAGCTGACTTAAAATGAGCCTCTTTGCAACACCTAAGAGCCTGTGCGTGCCAAGTGCAGCAGCAGCATCTCTGTCAAACCCTTTGGACAAAATACCAGACTGATTTACATTTACTGAAAAGAGGCAGGAACAGGCTCACAACATTATTCCCACTGTTCTGGACTTAACATTTCTGAGTGATTGGCCCTTGGCTTCCTTCTTAAAATCTGAGCACTTGCACTGGAGGTGCCCCAGGTGATGGGATGGGTGACAATGACACACCTGGCTTGTTCTGACACCTCCTTCCAACAGAGGCCCGGAACAGACCGGTCACATCCGACAGTCAGAAGCCCAAGGGATCAGGAAGCACCATATGAACAAATCATTGGGATTCCTGTGCCAGTGAGGCAGGACACAAAGAGGGGGGGTTGCCCACAGGTTACTGAAATCACAACAGCTTTTATACCCATTGAAATACTGCAGCTGTGCTTGGAACAGCCTCAGACATCTGGCACACCAAGCAGGATTTTTCCCTCCCTCTTTTTACCTGAAAAGCAGCAGCCTGAAGTGAACTGGTATTGCCTGAACAGCTAAAAAGAACTGGGGTTGTTTTATTTATTTTTCTGAAAGATAACAAAAAATAAAATGTTAGATGGGCCTCCAGAAATTCATTGTCCTTTACCATGGACATGAAGGACTCCTGTACAGAAGGTTTCCACCTCTATTCCCTGTTCCTACACTAGCACTGGGGGGACTTTTATTTCTCTGTCCCCTCAGATTAATGAGTGAAGTAGCAATTTTTAAAATCTATGTACTGAAACCAAGAATTTGATACCTGACCATGTAAAGCTAATTTCTTTCAATTAAAAAAAAAAATAGATAACAATTAAAACTTCAACCTGAACCTCTGCCAAAGAGGTCTGACCAAACTTCATCTGTCAAGCTTTCCTTTTCTCAGCAAGCAGCTCTTACTCCCAGTGCTTCATCTGCACAGGGAAAAATGCCTCATCCAGACCCATATAACATGGCTTATATCCAACAGCACAAGTTCTCCACTGTGCTCTTTAGAACACACTCCAACAGCAGAAGGCACAGCACGGTGCCCTGTGCCAGAGCATGGCTGTCTGTCCTTCCTGTCCCTCGGAGGAAGCCCTCGGCTGCTGCCCCACCCTCTCCCAGAGGTGCAGACCCACAGCACCTGCCAGGACAGGGCACTCTGCACTGGCACTGCTGACACAAAGGACTTGCTGCCACGTTTCCTCTGGAGTTTCTTGTGTTGCTGCCTTAACAGCATGAGCTGGAAGCTTTGCCAAAGGATTACACTGCACAAACATGATTCTAAACCAGACAACCCCACTCCCACAGCCTGGAAAAATTCCCCATCCGAACCGCAAGAGTTCTCAGACCAACCCTGCAAACTGGGCTGCTCTGCATGGACTTCTCCCCTTCCCAAATCCCTCTTCTCTCTGAGCCCCCTGGTCCAGGAGAAGAACCACAGCTGGTCCTTGAAGGGGGGGAAGGGAGCCGTGAGCGCGGCCATAGCCTTGTTCTCTACAACTCCACAGATTCCATGGCAGTCTGCAATCCCAGCATTTTGTATTTGAGAGATGGGAATACTGCATCCCACATTTCTGCCCCAATGAACACTTCCTGCTGCCACACAGGGGATGTGCCTGGGAGTCCCAATGAGCTCCTGCTGCTGCACACTCCCACTACTGAGAGTCACTGCCTGGGCTTATCCCAGTTAAGGGCCCTGAGGGAGATGGGGGCACGACATTTCTGCTGACAGCAGAAATTCCTACAGGAAACAGTGTCAGGCACAAAGATCCAGGGGGTGACTGGAAAAAAACTAAAAAAAAAAAAAAACAAAAAAAAAAAACCCTCAGCCAAGAGACCAGAAGAAACCATGAGATCAATGACCAGTACAAGAGAAATGGCCTGGCCCCATTTGTGCCTTTGTCAGTACCTTACTCAAATTGAGTTTATTTGGGTTTTTCTTACACCACAAACCCAGACTGACTGAAAAATAAATGAAATTCCTTTTGATGTTCAAGCAGTGCATCTCTCCTCCTCTCAGCCTTGCTAAAAAACATGCAGAGAAGCATGCTCAGTACCTTCACTTGTCACAGTCTCAATCCCAAAGCACCTGCAGGTAATCCCTTTAAGCATTTCCCACACAGAGACATCACTATATGTCTGCAGAAATAGGTCACGGAATTTCAAGCAGACAACGATCAGAGAACTGTAAGATGTTTAAACATTTGGTTATTTATCTCTGCTAAGTGACGGTATTCTAATCAGCTAGATGTAGCCCAACCTCAACAGCAACTGAACCCTAAAATAATCCCATTAATTTGGGCTCTTTATTTATTTTCTGATCTAAACAGAATGTTAATTAAAACTAACAGGCGGAATCTGAAGGCACTCGGGCAGAGGGACAAGATCATGCAAAATGAGGTTTTCTGTCATACTTTCATATTTTAAGGCAGTCTCTCAGTAAGGCCTAACTCTGCACATACAGAAATGATTAATCACTTCAAATATCCTTTCCAAGCTGGCACAGACAGGGAGACAAACCCTTCCCATCAGTATCAGGGAGGACAGAGTAAGTGGAATACAGAACCAGCTTCTGCCCATCTGCCTGACTCAGAATCTTCTTCTTATCCTTCCTGAAAGCAGGTCAGAAAACGTGAGGTGCTCACCAGCTTCCCCAGCAAAAGACAAGGGACTAAGAGGAGCCTTTGCCAGCAGGAGGGAACTCACTCAGAGAGTGCCTGAGCCATGGGACAGACTCTGCCCTCCTGCCCCTCCACTCCCAATTCCACTCAGCACCTCTGCAGCCTGACCTCTGGCAGTACAGGGACAAGGGGCCGAGCACTAACAAGGACCCTGCTGCTCTGTTGTCCTAATGAACCCACGGGGCCAGGAGCTTGTGCAGCAGCCATCTGGGACATTCAGAGCAGAAAAAAACCAGTTTCCAAGCCTTGCTCATGTCTTGGTTACAAACAAACCCTCCCTCTACAGAGTTTCAGACATTTCCCAGTTTTACTGGCATGAAATCTGCAGGCAAGTGTGCCGAGGAAATGGCCATACCAAATCCTGATGGGTCCCTGGGAGGAGAACCAACTGATGGGAGAGAAGCTGCTGTGGAAAACAGCAAGTGGGAGTAAGGCAGCACTGCAAGCAGGACATGGGAATAAAAGGAGTTTCCTGTGAAGAATTCTCATGAAGAAGATGCAAGATGAGTGAGCCAAAATATTAAATGGCAAACAATGAAAATTGCCTGTGAAGAACCAATCTGGTATTCTACCAAGCAGGTGAAAGCTGAGTGATGATACAGCTTTTGAAAACCATGAACCAACAGATGGCAGCTTGGGAGCCACCTCCCTTTCTGCTCAGGAAATCCTGACCAAAAGAGAAATGAACTGAAGTACAGAGCTCAAATCTTTCCTCAGGAAAGGCACCCAGGAGGTAATTCAGCAGGATGTCTGGCAGCATCCCCTGACACTGCTCCACAGAAGAACCAGCGCCATTTAGCAGTGCTCAGAACAAGGATCCACACTTCCCCACACCCCATATCCTCAGGGAAACAATGAAGATTGAATTATTGGCACTGCTAACACTGCTGGCATGAGAAAATCCCTTATCAGAGTTCAGCAAGAGAGTCCACATGCCTCAGGCTGTAGATCAAATGCTCCAGGGAAATGCTGACAATAAAGCAAGGCTTTCCTTCCCCTCTGCTTCTTGGGAATCATCAAACGGAGCAGAAAAGAAAGGGACGGATCCATGACAGGCTGGGTGGAGGAGAAAGGACAAAGCCATTTCTCCTCTTCACTGGAGATGATCTTCAGCTGTTACATGAAAGGGAGACTCAGGCACTCTGAAACTGAAAACACTCAAGTCTTCCTTAGGAAAAGCTTCAAACACTCTCTCTGATTCCTAGGCCTGAGCCACTACTGCATAAATAGAGCATCCAGAAGTTCTGTCTCATTTTTCAACATAGAAGTGTTTTACCTTGAAGTAACTGGAAAATAAAGGGATCAGACATAATCCTTCATTTTACTGGACTAGTGGAAGAGTACATAAGTACAGTGTTGGAAATAGTTTGGGCCATGTTAATTTCAGACTCCAAACTGGGATTTAAACCCCAACACTCCTCCAGTGAACACTGTGCTCCATTCACAGTCAAGAGCATGGCCTGGACCAGCCTCTGGTCTCAACAGGTCCTGTTCACACACAATTCAACTGCAACTTAATTGGCACACACAAGGCAAAAAACCCCTCAGATGATGGGATTTATCTTCTCTGAACAAAATGAAGAAATCAACTGCACTTCAGTGCATATTGCTGAAATGGGAACCTCCTGGCCTGGGAGAAGATGAGTCACTCTCAGGTGCTCTCCTTGGGGCAGCAGGGAGAGCAGCACTGCTCCCTGCTTCCACACGGCCTGCTGCCATCCACAGCACTGTCACCCTGCCTGCTCCTCCAGGGATTCTGCCAACTTTGAAAAGGGACATGCATAGCAAAAAAAAAAAAAAAAAAATTTTGTATTAAAAATCTACACCAAAAAAGCAGATGAAAAACACACGTCTACAAAAAGTAATAAATAAAGAAATCCCACAAAAATCCTCAAGCATAAAAGAAAAAAACTCTGCAATTTAGAAAATCAAACTTACCCAAAAAAACTCCAAACTCACCACATTTCAAGGCAGACAGAGATGGCTCTGCATCTTAACCACCTCCAAGGCTGTGCTAAGGAGTACAAAAACAGCCTCTGGGGAGCAAATAGCAACTTTCTGTTTACAAGAGAAGAAACTGCAGAATAATCTATTTTCCAAAAAAACAGGAGGTGAAAAAAAGATATCCCCCTAAGGCTCAACTGCCAGGGCATCAGGTACCTGACTGATAAGTGAAAATGTTCTGCTAAAATACATCAAAGATAAGCTGCCACAGCCATTTCTACTTCCTCAGGGGGGAAAAGAAGCTTCACACTTTGGGTTCTGCAGGCTGGAAGAAAGGTGATTTAAGGAAGTTCTCCCTGGAAGACACAGAAGGAGATACTGGATCAGTAATTTTAAATGAGAGGAGAGGAAAGCAGTCAATGGACTGCAGGCAGGTTAAGGGCAGTCTGGACTCACAGTTTTCTGTAAATCTGACTGAGGTGCATGTTCAGACTTACTTCCAGCCAAGATGACATTTCAGGCTGGAGGCAACAGGCTCCCAAGCAAAAGGGACACTTGGAAGAATCCAGCAAAACCTCAACAATATGGTCAAAGTACATCTGTGCTGTAGCATATTCCATCTCAAAATGCAGAATTCTTCAGGATCATTAAGCAAACCCCTTGCCCCTGAAACAGCCACCAGAGTGTAGAAAACTGAAAGAAAAAGTCCACTTAAATTTCAAACTTATTTTTTTAATGTCTTAAAAAGGTCACAAGATTTCTTTCCATCTTATTAATAAATTTTATTTGGACAAGTAGAGAACAACTTGTATCACAACAGCTTTTAAACAACATGATTAGACTGCAGCACTCCAAGGAGGCTCACAGATATGTACAGTATATGAAGAAAAAAGTTGCACCTTCAGAGCTGATCATGATCAAGTTAAAAATACCTGACTTAAAGTACATGTGCTAATAAATTTCCTTTAGGTCATGACCAGCATGAAAATAATTAGGACACAGGTACTCAGCAAAGTTTTCTGCTAATGGATACAGCAATATGCTGCATTTAAGGATTAAAATCAGATTCTAGTTTAGTGTTAGCACTGAGCCCTTAAGAGAAATCCAAAGTTCTACTTTTCCCATTTACAAACATCAAAGCTATTCCCACTTAAGGGTGTGCCCAGCTGCACACAAATCAAGTCCTTGACTGATAAAAACTTTAGCTCTAATACTGGAGGTCTCAGTCCCTGTACAAACTCGCCTCTCTGGCCATCCTGCCCATCAGCTGCTACAGAAAATACTTGCTAAGTTAACTCCTCAGGAGAAACAATGCAGGTGTCTGGAAATCATCACATCCTTTCTACAATGAAAATGATCTGCCAATTCAAGTTTCATTTGTTCAGGAAGACAGAAGATTTAAGGCTTCGGTGGCAAAAATAATCCTCTGAGCAGTGTTTTTCTAAAGTCAAGCTGACACAGGTATCTTTACTTTGCCTTGACTTAAAATCCCTGGTTATCAGGTTTAGATAACATCCACCTGTTAAATCTGGCAAGAAATCCCTCCTTCCAAAGAGGTTGCTCTAAATCAACCATTTTAGAAGCATTTGAGGATAGTTGGTTTAATTTTTTTTTTTTTAATTATAGCAACATTGGGAACTTAGTAAGTTGATGAAGCAGTGCTCATGGCATCATCTGCAATTTTGGTACTGGCAGGGTGGATGCTTGCAAAATACTTGACATCACTGTCACCATCCATTTGAAGAGCCATAATTGTTTGTTCCACAGCTTCTTGGTGAGAGTTGGCAGAATTCAGGAAATACTCTGTAAGAGAAAATGCACAAAACTTATGGGAGGAAAGGGCAGCAGATACTTCAATGCCAGCCTCAGCGCACCCTGTGAGACACAAAATTTCAGAGGACAGTGCACTCCTGCAGTCCAACTGGAATATCTGAGCAGGCACACAAGACACTTCCAAATATATCTATGAATTCACCTTAAAAATAATTTAATGTTTCAGAGCACAGTTGCTCTAATGATGTTGCACAAGTACAGGATTTCTACAGCCCTTCAGTATAAAAGGGTGTCAGACTCCATGGCCAAAGAGGAAGGAAAAGCCTGGTACAAAACTCCAGATGAGAGTGCTTGTATTTGTGACAGAGGAAAGACACCATCAACCCATGGCCATGCCACTCCATTTCCCTGCCAGCCCTGCCAAGTAATCATCAAATGATAGATCTAAGATAACATGAGTGGAAGAAGCTCCAACATTCGACAAACTACAGAACACAAGTTGCAAAAAAGCAATGTCACTAAAAATGGCTCATAGGAAGATTGGTTGAGATCTGAGGTTTAAAAACTCCTGAACTGATTTTTTCAACCTGCCTTCCCCAAGCTATCCACCCTCCCTAATCCTACAGAGAACACCTCTGAGGCAGAGACTACCTGCCATACATTTAAGTAGTGGCAATGCAGAATGGAGGTGCACTATCCATGTGGGGGACACAAAAACACCAATGCACGTGAGGGCAGGAAGAACAGTGACATCCTTGGCACAGTTAACAGAAGATAAATCTGCCCATCAGCTGATCCATCTCAGCTGCCCCCATATGCTTCCTCAGTCAGCATGCACAAGGCAGCTCCAACAGCTCAGCAGTCCTCAAGCCAGTGTATGGTGCTGGGAGTGGAAGTGACCAGAAATGGATGAAGTATTCCAAAATGGACACTCAGCTGTCTTAGAAAATAGCCTAATACTTCTAATGCTGATTTCCTTTGCTTTCCTTAACAGTGCTTTGGGCTCTGAGCACTGCTGACTCTTCTGGCACCTGCAATGCACTGGGGATGCTTTCCTAAGCACACTCTGCAATTTAAGAGTTGCATGTCTTATTTCCCTGAAGAGAAACCAGAGAAGCTTTCTTCCCACTGCTACCATAAAATATCAAGCCCAAACAACAGCCATCTCTTCTCCCCCAGTGAGAAAAAACAAATGGTAGTTTATATTTGTGTATATTTTTCTGTCTTATTACACAGAACATCAACTTTTTTTATTTTCTAAACTAAATAAAGGGCACTGTTCAACAATTTCACAGATGCTAGCTGCTCACTTGTGCTTTCTGATGACACCTCTACCAAGTAGTTTATTCATGGAAAATGACACCAAAGGAACAGGCTGAGCAAGAACTCATTTCCTCAGCACTACACAACCACAGGTTGGACACCACAACAGGGTCAGCCAAGGTAACATCTCACATCAAAGAGACAGTAAAAGCAACAGCAGCCCACATCTGATGTTGCTTTTTCTTTCCCAGCTGAATTTAGGAAAACTGAGGGACAAAAAACCCCTGTGCAGTCAGCCCATTGCAACTCTTTCTGCCACTAACCTTTCTCCAAAAGGGTTTGCTTCAATGTTTTTGCGAGCAGGACTCGAACATTTGGAACCTTGTCAGATGCCAAGTGTAGTAAGTGTGGCAACAGATGCACAGCAAACTGGTCCATGGGCAGGCAGTCATCTTCACTGATACTCTGGCAGGAACACAGAGGCAATTTCATTACATTTCAGCACAGGGAGGATGAAATCTCAACACATAATCAGAAACCTGGAACTCCCTTTTTTCCCTTTTTTTGTTTTTTTAATCACTGTACCACTTGACAACAGGAGAGAAAAGCAGAAGACCTTTACAATCCTTCTCACAGTTAATTTAGTCTTTGTTTAAACTAGAGACAAAAATGGTTAATAGCAATAACAATTCTCTAAATAAGCTCAAAGCTCACATTTCTCCAAACACTTCAAAGAACTGTCCACCTGGGCAGGAGCCACAGTGGCTCCCAGTCTGCACCTCTGCTACAGCCTCCAAATTTGACCATTTCCTTGGGATCCCAGCTAGTTTCAACTCCTGTTTGTTTTGCTGAGAATGCACTGGCTTTGACCAAGCTGCACAAGCTGATTGAAGAGGTACAGGCAGCACCTACTCATTGATTTCTAAAGATTTATTACACCAATCTCATTT
Organism: Zonotrichia leucophrys gambelii; assembly: GCF_028769735.1. Lineage (NCBI taxonomy): Eukaryota > Metazoa > Chordata > Aves > Passeriformes > Passerellidae > Zonotrichia > Zonotrichia leucophrys. Next base: position 101,907,446 of record NC_088171.1, on the reverse strand, counting down.
CATGCTGAGCAACAAAGTAGCTTCCCAACTCAGAGATTATTTTGCTACACTTGTGCTCTATATTCAATATCAGATTTGATGACCTGGTGCTAATTTGCTGAGCTAAAGATGCAGTCAAGCTCGCCTATGGAGAAACAGAGAAAAAAACAGCCATGAAACTATTCCCTTGGAAACAATGCTCTCAAATATTCACCAGTATAATGCCAATGGACAGCTGGAGAGTTCCAGTCCCCTTAATTCTGATCACCACCACCACCACTCAAACAAAACCAAAAAGCAAACAAACAAATCAACTTCCCCCAAACCCCCAGAACAGAAATGAAAAGACATTTCACCTGGCAAATAAAGACAAAAGTCTGCCGCCCAGACCATTTGTGGCATCTACAGAACTTTTCAACAAGTTCATTCATGAGGTCTATCACAAAAGTTGGTGTTGAAGCCATGTACAGCTTTTTTACCATTTCACTAACCTTGAAGAAACAAGAAGGAACAAAAAAGTAAATTAAAAAATTGCCCCCACCAACACTCAGAAGTCTGACACCCTAAATTTATTCAGATTGCTTTACCAGCTTGTAGGAAATCCAGCGGACAGAGGACACTTTGTCTGCACAGAGGTTGAACGCAATGGGCCGCAGGTAGTCATAGATGTCCCTGGCACTGTACAGGTCCAGGAGCAAAATCAGCTGCCTACAAGATGGAAGAACAACCAAAGACAGTGTGTCACAGTAAGAAAAAAGGCAGCTGAACTGAGTACCATCATTTATAGGACAGCACTTATCAAATATGCAATGTGGCCATAATGAAGTTACTGGGAAGCAAAATCTATTTTTTAGTGCCATCATCTTGAATGTGGGTAACTTGAAAATATCAAACTAACAATACAACTACTGGGAATTTTTAAGCAAGGGGGACATATGGAGGAGGAGAAGGATCATCTACTAATCAAAAATTAAATTAGGAATAACACTGAAAAACATCTATAATATGATTTTCATATTTTTAAATATCCACGACAATAAAAATAATCATTCTGAAAAGCACATACTCAGCCAGCTCAGCACGGAAACGCCAGTTCCTGCTGTTATCAGTCACCAGGAATTCCTGAAGCTGATAAAGATACTCTCGTCTTTTGTCAACATGAAGAAGCTGAAACAGAAAATACAAACTTACATAAAGAGCTACAGGCTACAATCAGCACACAGAACAAGAGCTTTAAATACAACTAATGAAACATTCTGTTTATTTAAAAAACCTTAAATCTTTAGCAACAGTGTTGCTTTCCTGGGCTAAACTGTGTAATGCCAAAGACTAAAATCACATGAGGCACTACTGAAAGGAAAATGTGACAAGTCTCTTCTTTTCTAAGAAAGGAGGTGTAAATAGTAAAGATAGTTTTAGGATTTGTGTCTCTCAGCTCCAGAAATGAGGCAGTTACAAAGAAACCTCTACAAAAATTTGACAAGTAAGTTGTGTAGGCAAGATTAGAGAAAAAAAAATCATATACTGAATAAACATGAACAAAGCTCTTCAGAGAAAATCAAGTAGCAGCAACACAGATCTCTTGAACACATATTCCAGTATTCAACCGACATCTGCAGAGATTCCCACAGAGTTCCATGGGTAGGACACAGACATACCTTCAGGAAGTCATGCAAGTGCTTAAGCACACCTATCCTCACTTCATCTAGGTCCTTCAAAAAGCCATTGAAGACAGGAACCAAATCTCCAGCTGTAAGCTGGTCTCCAAGGATGACAGCAAGCTCATGTATGGAAAATGCCAGTGTCCGCCGAACCTTCCACTGCAACACAAACAAATCAATGTTATTGATCCAAAGGGCTCCAGGCAAACCTGAGGGTCAGTATCCAAGCCGGACTCCCAGCAAATTCCACTGCTTATAAATATCCTTACAGTACCTCATGTAACAACTGAATATTACACTAGAAATTTAAAATAGGGGGAAAAAAAAGGAAAACTGAAGAGAAGACAAATGACAAGGTATCATTTCTTCCACCTCCATATCAAGGAACTATTCAAATAGAAGTAATCAAAATATTTTAATTTTCCTGGTGCCAGGAAGCAAAATAGTATTCCTGACATGAGTGCTCTTGCACACATTACTTTTCGCTTTAAATTCTTCAGCATAAATTAGTTTCATGTTACTATTGTCTCATTCTATTTTTAAAATTAAAAGAGTAAGACATATATCCCACAATATTTCAGCTGGGATATTTTAGCTTCCATAATAGGTAAAGTTTCTTCCACACTTGGTGCCCAGCAGCCCAAGGACCAGTGGAGCTACCAGACACCTTAAATTGAGGGCACATTGTTTAATTCTAGTAATTATTTCAAAAAAGTCTTTTAAAAATAAAATAGTATCTATTCTTTAGGCAGCACTTTCCAATTAGCATGGGCACTGCTCTTTTGCTCTGGTTTGGTGATCCAATCGTAATTCAGATTAGACTGGTGATAAATTCTGGACACTTCTGCACACAGGGCAATTTGTTTTTACTTGTGTTTCAAATTATTAGCTGGTTGTTTTTAATGGCTGTAAAGGGGCCTGGAAGACATGAGCAATAGCCATGTATAAAATTACTCACAATGTATCACTGAGAACTGCTGCTCTGACAGAGCAAGCAGCAAGTTCAAGGGAGGTGAAGCAGTCTGAGAATATTTAAAAAAATATAAAGAGCATCTCCAAACAAGGAAACAAAGGAGGTCTGGGAAACAACTGTAAACCACAAAATGCAGAAAGCCACCTCCTTACCACTTGACAACAAGGAAAATGCTGCTATTTCCAGGATTTGTTTTTAAAGCAGCAGTGCTGCTGCATGGTGATAGCGATGTTATTCCTGTATGACTAACTGGATGTGGCACCAAGGCCTGGTGTGAGGCTGACTCACCAAGCTCCAGACATGCCTGCAGGGGCATGTCTGCTCACACAGCAGCACGGCCCAAATTCTCAAACATAGGAGGCTCCCAGACACTGCCATAAGATCTCAAGCATGCACAGGAAATCAGAAACCTGTCCTCATTTTCCTACTGGAGATCCATCTCCCACTCTAACCTGCCCATTTCTTTACTACCTGAGCACCACACCCCCTGCTTCCTCTAAAACAACCACTGCACCTATCCATCACTCCTTGTAGGATAACACGAGGGAAGGAAAGCTCTTTGTGGAAAGCACAGCAGCCCAACATCCAGCGAACAAGAGAAACCACTACAGAGGCTGCAATTGGTCTTTGTCACATCTCACAACTTCAGACTGTTCAGTGCTTGAGCTCACCTGCATGTCAGAGGCCAGAGTCTCGTAGGTGTCCTTCAGGCAGTGCCAGTTCTGCCTGCCCAGGGTCAGAGCCACGCCGGGCAGGCTGTAGGCGCAGTGCTTGGCAATCTCGGTGTCCACTGTTTGTGCGCGGGACGGATCAGTCATGGACAGGTACTGATCCAGCAAGGCTTGAGGGACAACATCCTGCAGCAGGAGGAAGGCACAGCATACACACCATTTTCACTTACTCCTCATAAGGCTCACTATCATTCCAGGGCCCTCTTTTTCCCCCACAACTATAGAATATTATTTAATTACAGTGTCTTAATAAGAGCACAACCCTGTTCTTCTAAGCCTTCTGATGTTTACATTTTTGTAATGGAGTTTCTCATGTACTTTTCATGTAAATAATGATTGTTTTGCATTCCTTTCTAGAGGAAGAGAAATTTGATGGACTGTTGGTTTGACCAGTGTGGCTGGAGAGGTGGCAATTTCATCCTCCAATCCATAGTCACTCTTGAAAGTCTATAAATATTGGAGTCAGAAATAAACTACGCTCTTTTTACCTCAGACCTTTCAGCTTCTGCGTGTCATTCATTCTGTGTCCTATTCTGACACACAACAGTTTTGTATCTGCTAAGTTCCACCAAAAGGTTCCAAAGGAACAATAACATGACTAGGGGCTATTTGAAAACACACAGACCAACTCAAGAGAGGAGCAAGTGGACAAGTCTCCTTAGGGAGTCTAGGAAATGGAAAGACTCCATTCTACCCTTTGCAAACATTCAGATTCATGTTGTGCAAATTGGCCATTTTGTGTCATCCATAAAGACAGGTAAAACAGCAAATGATGTGACTTGCTCAAAAAAACCTTTTCTAATTCTCTCAAAATCTTGAAAAGGTGGAGAGAAGACAACTAAATTAAAATGCCTTGGGAAGCAGGGAAGGGGAGGGAGCAGACTACAGTGTGTTCCATACTGCGTCCAAACTCCTTGGACACTCAACAGGGAGAAAGAGGCTTCTCCGGAGACAAAGAGATCTGTGGTGAAGAACTATCCCTCTGTCCACTGAGGAATCAAATCATCTGAACCAAAATTCTGTGAGAACCTCTTTACTACTGCCTTTGCTTCAGCTGTGTCAGGGACTGACTCTATGAAGGGGAGCACAAGAGCATTTGCCTAACACAGCTGCTGAACAGCTCGACGGACAAGAACAAGCCAGGGACTGAGATTCCCACTCAAGGAGTCACACTGATGCACAGTGGCAATGTAATGTTGTTCCACACTATGGAACAACAGACACTTGATTCCTTTTGGAAAAAAAAAACAGAGGCAGTTCCAGTTTAATGAAACACTTTCAAAACTGTTCTGCAAAAAGCTATCAAGGGGCAGGGGTGGTTCCTCTCAAAACATGTAATAAAAAACCTGTTTCCTCAATAACCTAAGTCCCACTACAGCATGGTTCCCATTGAAAACTAAACCAAATTAAACAGAGCCTGAAGATCTGTGACAACTGTTATCTCATGTCAAAATAATATTGTTATCTCTCATGCATAAATGTAACAGAAACAATTTCTAAATGAAGCCATTGACTCTGGAAACAAGGACTAATTTAAAACTACTTAATTAAGAGGTATTTAATAGAAACTAGATCATGTCAGAAATGAATGAATGAAAAAAAGGGATAAAGGAAATACCCACATATATTTTTAAAAATGTTACTTATCAAGAGGATAAAAGAAATACCCATATATATTAAAAAAATTTCACTTATCTGCTACATATAAGAAAACCAGAATTCACTATCATTTACCTGTACTTTGGATTTTCTTTCTTCTTCAGGGCTGAAACTACTGTTGGTACTCAAATCTGAATCATTATGAATATAGTGAAGTGGAGAATCCATACCCTGTGAAAAAAAGAAAATAAAAGGTCACATAAAACACACTCTAAGATTAAACACAAAAGAAATACCAACATCAAGAAGTGCTGTCCTTGCCTCACAGTCTATTTCTTAGATTAAAGGACTATATGTTTTAATATCAAATACAATTTTACTGCAGCCCAAAATCAAAAGGTCTGCAAGATAAATCTGCTTTCAATTTCAAACAGAAGCTCCTCTTACTCTGCTCCATTTTGGTTCTTATGGAATGAAAATCACAGGAGAGAAGTACTTTTGAGACTGCATTAAGGAAAATACAACTAACATATGGGTCCCATTGCTTCTCCCCTGAATGGAAAGTAAGAAAACACCTGTAGCTGACTTTGATGGACTTGCTGCTTTGGATTTGTGCTAGAAAATGGTTAAAACAAAGCCACCCTCACACTGAAGAGCAGAATCTCATGAGACTCATGCTGTTGCACCCTTCCTGGAGGTGATTATTCTATAACCTTCTCTGGACAAGCTTCACCTTATAGAACTGAGTCCTGCTTGGCCACAGCTGCTGACAAGAGTCGTAACTTCTCTCAGCAGTCCTAATAAAATAATTTTCAGCAATCATTTTAGCACCTTGGCCACACATCTGGGCCTTGGGGAGTGGCAGAGGTGTGATGGGCTGCAGTGAGCTGTGCTGCTGGGGGGATGCACCAACACTTTCCTTACAAGTGCAGCTCCCCAAATACAATGGCTTCGTGTAACAAACCAGGAATTTCAAGCAGAATACAATGAATATCTGAAAAGTGCATCAGGCTGCTGTGTGCTGGAAAAGGACAAAGGCATTTTTGCTAGATTTGAGCCAAGGTATCTATCTATTCCCAAATGCTGCAGGGTGAGCTCCTAGGGTCAACACAAGCAACAAGAACATGCCTACTTCCACCAGCTGCTCAGATCATTTTGACAACGAGAATTTTCCAGCAAACTACAAACTTCTTCCAAAAAAAGCCTCCAGGATACAATCTGTCTTCCTTGGTTTGACTTCAGACAGCTGCTTTTTCCTTCTCCACAAGCTACTTTCATCTAAGCACTGGGCTGCAATTTTAGCTGCTGAGGTATAATTACAGGTGATAAAGGACAGGCAGAGCTGTGAAGCAACTGCACATCTCTGGCACAGCAGTCCATGCCACCTGTCAGGCTTAGGAAGCAGCAGCAAGAAGGTGTTAAAGACCCAAGGAAAGAAGAGATTTGCAAGCAACTCCATAACTAAATGTGTCCAGCAGCACACAGCTCCAAATGTAAAACCTCTGGAGGCTCTGAAAACTATCTCTGCAGGATTTTTAGTTTGACAGTCAATTCCTCCTTCACTCTTTTTTAGCCTTTTGTTTGTCTGGGGGTTTTTCCCCCTGAAAAAGAGATTATTTTCAGCATTGCCAGTCACCAGCTTTGATGTCTGGCAAATCATGGAATTATGAGGCAGCCAGTACACCCTAGCCACAGTACCTTCCATGAGTTGCCAGTTTGCATGGGACCAGAGGTTGGTCAGCCATTCTGTTACAATAAAAGTGAAAGGACTCCATCTCACATTCCCTGCTCAGCTCCAAAAGCTTAAGCTTCAAAAAATCATACTTTATGGACTGAACCAAGGCAAACAACCGAATATAATGGAGGGTGTCACAGATGGGAATATTTTCACTCAGCCACTTTCAAAGTCAGATATGCATTCCTGAGAAGAAGAGTTTCAGTAGAGAAGGCCAGCCATCAGTCAGTATTTAGGTTATGCAGTATCCCCACTCCTGAAAATGAAGTTCCATCTTTTTCCATGCACACACCTAACTGAGCATTGCAGAGAGGACATGAAAATTCAGCAGGGTTTAGCCTAAAAGCTTCTTGTGTACCAAGAATGCAAATCTTTGCCATGGCCTTAATGCATTCTTGTGTACCTCAAACACAAAATCTTTGCCATGGCCTCTAAAATCTCTAAGGCTAAGCTTCCCTTGGCTGCATAACAAGAGCTCTGGGGTTGTGCTCCAAAGATCTCTGCTCTGTGTCGAGGGTTGCACACCAGGACAGGCAGTGCTGGCGCTTCCTGATGGAGCAGCTGGCCCACAAAAAGAAGAGGCCAATGTCAGGGGTCCATCTCCTCCTGGCATCCATGCTATTCTTATTAGAAAGAGGTACTTGTGCCAGACAGGAGTGAGAAAGTTTTAGCCCAGTTTCCTCTCTACCTCGAAATAAAAACAGATTTCAATACACATCCCCTTATCAAACCTTATAAAGAACATAAAACCTAAAAAAAATAAAAACAATGCCTCCTGAGAAAAATAAACAGCTGCCCTCAACAAACAAGCTTCATCATGTCCCAAAAATCTTACTGGTCCACTCTATTACATCATTTATTTTCACTGACTAGAGAATCTCTCTTAAGCATGCAGCATTAACTCCTTCATGATCCAGTACAGCTGCCAAAGGACAAGCACACTGTGGTTTTGCTTACTGGAGTATGTGCAGAACTGTGCAGGCTGCATTCAAATATAAAATGCTGGACAGCTTCACTTCCCTCAAGAGTCTGGTACCCGACTGACACACTGCTATGCTGAGACTTAAAAACCTCAAGAAAAGTCAAGAAGAAAAAAAACACCACAACAAAACCCTGACCAAAGTAAAAAACCCCAACAACCACCTGTGAAAATCAGAGGTCTCTTCACTGCTAGGGGCAACAGTCTACTTGCTCAACAGATCACAGCTTGATTCCCAGAATTCTAGGTCACCTCTAGAATATCTGCTCACTTGTAAAATGAGGGCTTGATTCAGTGCCAGTAACAAACAAGAAACTGACAGATTAAGAGCATCCTCTTAAAGCATAAAACTGAAACATGCAAAATCAACATATACCAGCAATGTGACTGCTTCTTAAATTTTCTTTCAGCATTATACTCTGTATACAAAAACATAAAACACAGGACAAGTCCCTCTGCACAAACATCACCTCCCAAAATTCTTAAGAATGGAGGAAAACTGTAATTTCAGGTAAGCATTAGAAAGAAGAGATTCTATAATAAAAAAAGCATTTTGAGCCTGACAAAAAGGAATTTGAGGCAGGCTGGTGTTTTTGAAACAAACCACATTTGTATAGTTAAATTATGATTGTGTATCATCAGCAGTAACCATGTAAATGTCATATTCCTGAACCCCTTGTATGTTTTTGGTCTAGATGGTGGTCCAACAGCTTAGAGAATAGTTAATTAAATGCCATCAAGAAACACTGCTCTAATTCAAGAAGGATGAAAATATTTTATACTGAACTGGTATTAACTACTAGCCATTTCAAAGATGCTTGTCAAAATTTCATCTGGAAAACACAATTTCAGTAGAATGATTCAACAAATCACTTGCTCTGGTTTTATGGAGCCTATTTTGGAACCATTGCTATCTGGTTACCACCTCAGCTTGTGGCATTACATGCAGTGAATGTAGTGGGTTTGGCCTGACAGAGCAAAGAACAGAAAAGAGTATCAAATGCCAGAACTACAGTCAGGCAGGGAATGGGGAGAAGGGCTGAAGAAGTAAATGCAAAAAACTTCAAGATGTTACTGACTGCTAGAATCCTTCAGCAGTCTGCACAACATGTCAGTTGCAGGTCCTCAACTTCTCTGATGCAGACCAGTAAACCAGAATAAATCAACTCACAGGGAGCAAAGAGAATGAGAACAAAGTACCCCATTCTACAGGTTCAGGGAAGGACACTGGAGAAGAAGATTCACTCATTATGAGTAGGGAATCTATTTTAAGCAAGGCACTTTCACATTAATAAAATGTGGTAGCATTAAAACAACTGCAAATGCAACAGTCACAGAGATTTTAACAGAAATTCTGCAACAGAGATTTTAACAGAAACAGTTTAAAGAATTTACACGGAGAAGCAGAGAATTGGCAAAAACAAAGGCACCCAATACCAGTAATTTTATTTTAGTAGCTAGCATTTCAATACCATCCAACAAATGGGAATGTCACACCAGCCAAAAGTAGAAAGCATTTGGCTGCAATCATCACATGAATGCAAATTACTGCTCTGTTACTGGAGCCCTGAAAATCCTAATGGAAAAAAATAAAGTACAAAACTCTGTCCTTACCTCAACAGTGTCACGAATTAAAGGCACAATATCACTCAGTATAGGTTTAAAACTTTGTTGGTCATTGATGGTTAGTTCAGTCTGTGAATCTGTTCCCTTGCCAACACTGGCCATTGTCTCTTCTTGAGGATGCAAACTGGATGCTCTGAGTGCAGCAGACAACACCTCCACTTGTGCTGCAGTACACGAAAGAGAAACACATGAGAGACTAAACTGCAATAAAACTTTTAGCAAGTCCACAGATTCAAGTTTTAGACAGAGACTAATTAACTGAAAGATGGCAGAGGAACTACACGAGAGGTACACCAACTTAAGATCATATTGGTAAATCCCAAACTAGGCACCAATTAAGTGCTAGATTAACACCCCACTCTTTTTCTAGGGTACTCAACCAAACCACAGTCCAATGAAATTTGTTCCTAAAGCTGAAATAAACAAACAAACCCCATAATTCAAGACAAATAAGGAGACCGCTGTTATGGCAGGATCAGCTCTTTAACAATTTTAGTAAATATTAATAGTGCAAATAGTTTTTTGGGGCAGGACAGCCGATGAATATTAACTTATAGACTGGGCTGCTTGTGGTAGGTGGGACTAAGAGACAGAGACATGAAATAATTCAAACAAAGATTGAGAACAATTTTCGTAATACACAAAGGATTTCAGTTCTGAGAGGTTGTTCTCTCCCTCTATATATGTTCATTAAAATCTTACATTTTAATAGCAACTCCAAAGCAAGATCTATATAGAAAGATGCCAGACCCAATACTTCAGCCTTCTTGGATCCTCCAAACAAATAAGAAGGTTGCACTGTGTGATGTTCTCTTATTCATCTAAAAAAGGCATTAGCACTTCATATTCTGCTATCCACTCTTTTGGAAAAGATCCAGCAGTTCTGAGGCTGCTCTGCTTTCCATCCCTCTGTTTACTGCCAATTAGAAAAAGCTTTGTTGAGCAATGCTCCTTGGCTATAGCCTGACCTGAGATCAGATATCAGGGGCAATCTCAGTTGCAAGTGACACAGAATTCAGTGCAGATTAATCCACCCTGCCACTCTCCTCCTCCTCTTCTTTCCAAGAAGGCAGGGAGGAATTATCTCCTCACTTATTAAATTTATCCAGCCATCCGGAAGATCTGTTCCTCACAGATTTTGTCTTTTCCAAGGTTTCTTAAATGTTCACTGTGAAATTACATGACAACCCATATGCTTCTTTTTAATCCCACACTGCCATACTAAACTACAGAATTCTGAATTACTCCCTCCAGCATTTTCAATATGGTTGTTAACAAGTACTAAATAAAGAAAGTTGGACTCATTTGTAGATAGAAGAAACAGATATACAGATATACAGCTGTTACAAGAAACAAAAATTGTTAACTCAGCAAAATCTTAGATTAGAAGCATTAGCAAAATCTAGCAAAAATTGGAAAACACACTGTGGAATAAAGACAATTTTTTAAAATATGCAATGCTAACTCTCTAACTCTGTCCAATTTCTGATAAAATAACCCAAATATATTCTTGCTGTATTACTCTATTCCTCAACATGAAACAGGAAAAACAAATTGTTAAAAACTTAAAGTATAACCAACATAATACTAATACTTTCACTATAAAACATATAGTTCAAATATATATATTATAATTTACATATAAATATATAAAAATAAGGAAATTTACTGTTACTAACATTAATAAGACTGCTACAACCTTACTCTTCAAGTATTACTTCACTGACAATAAACTTGTATACTCTAAGACCCATAAGAATAAAAAAGATCAAGGTTAATAAATTTTCCCCAAAACTTAAATGTTAAATAAATCATCCCCAATACCAGGCAAAATAAGTGGCTATGCTAGGGCAAGGAATGCCTGGCTTATTTCCAAACTATTTTAATTTAGAGAAATCAAACAAGAAAATGGAAAATAATTATATTCTGCTGCACATTGAGACATTTTTCTTGAAGGACAACTTCATGAAAAATGTGCATTCCTCTCACCTTCACTGAAAAGTGAAGAAAGCTTACCCCAACTAGGTAAACACATACTGCTTCAACACTGTTTATGTATTTTCTGAAAAATCCACACAGAGCTAACAAAGATTACCTACAGCAACAAAAGTATCTACAGCAGGTATTGGGAATTTTCCAAGACATATTTCCCACCCATGCCCCACTGTCAGCCTGCATACCTGGACTGCCCTTGCTTAGGGGCTTTAACAGGATGGAGACAACACCTGTCCTGATTTCCTCTGCCTGCCCTAGAAGAAATATGACAAAAATGTGCATTTCCTCAGCTTCTTGTCAATTCTACAATCTCAAGATGTGGGGGTGAAGGACAGGAGAAGCCAAACTCCCAAGGATTTCATTGACTGGCAAGTGCCTTCTTTCAGTGCTTATCTGTGACTTCAGTGCTGCCATTCACTGAAAGGTGAATGTCCTGAAGCCCACAAACATCTCAAGGTCCTTGCTAAAAGAAGAGCCAAGAATTGCTGTGGCTCCTTATCTCTCATGGAGAGATCCCCTACTGACATGAGACAGGCAATGGTTTCCAGAAAATAATTTCAAATTCAAGTAAAGGATAAGGCTCTCCTGTGAATGACTGAGAAATGCTTCAAGAAGGGAATCTCTGGCTAACCAGTTTTCACATCTACCATCGGTAAAAACTGGAGTGTAAAGGTCAGTTTTGCACATAGCATAGAACTCAGGTTATTGCATTGCTCAGATAAAGTCAATGTTCACTCCATCTTAGACCATTAATTAACTCTTTCTTCAACTTTTGCTTCAGGTGAGATGTATTATTAAATAAAAAAGTATTTAGTCTTGGCTACTGTACCTGCATCCTAAAATAATTAGTACAATCTAGAAATTCTAAATCACATTTCATCTGTCCTACTGAATTTCCTGGTTTTCAGGAGTTTCTGTCCCTTACTGTTGTTTTCTGTTTCTCCTGATGTTTCACTAGAAGACATTGATGTTTCATTTATTTTTTTTCTTCTTTTTACTTTCTTTTTTCTAAAGGATCTGCCTTCCCTACCCTTACTTCTTACTCAGAGGCAAAAGCTATGGGCTGCAATGGGTACAGAGATGAAGTAACTGAAACATAAGAACAGTTTCTTCTCCACTTACTCCTCACCTGTTCCATTAACAACATGTTTTAGATTTTCAGTGCCAGTAACCTAAATTACAGTTCTTATAAGGGAATGGGATCAATTAACCCCACATTTGGGCTGGTTTGTCCATATTAGGTCTCCTTTTGGCAAAGCAGCTTGTAACTAAGTGACTTAGGCCACAGTTAGCCTTAGTAGCCTGCAAGTCAGGCTTCCTCTATTCCCCCAAATAATATTAAGGAAAGCTGACATTACATGATTTAGCTCTTTCTATACAGATCATAAGATAAAGCCAGTTGAAGAAAATGTCAGTGGAAAGAAAAACAAAGAAAGAAAAACATCTGAGGAAAGAAAAGCAATCTCTGAAGGAAGTGAAGACAGCAGCAGCCTCAGGGAACTGGAAAAACGTGACCTGAAAAAAGATCTGTGATGATTTTTAAAAAGCTGGCATACTTCACAGGAACGTGCAGGTTCCCATCTCCCAGCCTGAGACCTTCCAGATGTCTGGCCAGTGGATTGGAAAGGTCCTTTCCAGAGGGATTACAGTAGCAGTGCTTAACTTTGCACAGCCTGTGCAGCTCTGCTAGCCAGCAGTTTGCCTGTGAGAAGACAGGCTCTCTTTATCCTGGTTGCTGAATGCTCAGATTTATCACTCTGCAATAAGCTAGTTCTGGAAGGAAAACTCCAAGGTAAAGAGTGAGATTCAGGTGAAGCAGTTTATCCTTTTCTGAGAATGAGATTAGGGAAAAAATATTCTATGATGGTTACTGACTGCTGTTAAAAAACTGTTTTTGCTGGAGATCTCATCAGTCTCCAGGCCTTGAAGCAAAGATCTAAGGCTTGACTGAGAAAACCCCAAACAAACCAATACCACCCACCACTCCCCCCCATCCAAAACACCAAACCAAAACCACACAGTCATGAGTAGTGTGAATGTAAACAGCAACCCCTTAGTGTTTGGCATCCAAGGCATCTGGAAGATGGGAATATGCACTGAACATGCCATACTCTGGGCTACATGACCTGGTGATGCCTTTCTTTTGACTCTTCCCATTGGCATGGTACACTCAGGCACTCCTCAGACAAAAATTGAGCTATTCTTTCTCAATACTTCTGCTATAATGATGCAAGCAGGTGAGGGGAGAAGCAACTCACACAAGACACAAGGGTGAAGTGAGACACGTGAAGCAGAGGAATGTCAAACCCAGAAAGAAAGAGAAATGAAGATAAAAAAGGAAATAGGAAGGGGAATACATGTGGAGGGAAGGTACAAAGGTATGCTGCTAGGGATGAACATCCAGTGCAAAGCAGAGGGTGATATGGGAGGAAGGAACAACAACAAAAAAAACCACTAAGAAAACCCCAACACAACCATATTTTTCTGACTCAGAGTAATTGCTGGCTGAATTTCAGCACCAAATCTCCACATCTGCCTCAGCTGTCACGGATGGGCTCTGAAACCAACTAGCAAAATAGAAATCATCAACCTCCTCCGACTGACCAGTGAAGAACAGCACCCTATTACCATCACTATACATCCTGCAGAGTCAAATAATAAAAATTCAGTGTGATCTTAAGAAACTGCAAAAACCCTGTGCCATTATGATTCCACACAACAGGAATAAATTTTCTTCTTCTCATAAATTTCTACAATGTTAAAGAAAATTTTTAAACAATTTTAAAAGAGAAAAGAAACAACCAAAAACCCATGTCAAAAGAAGGCTGCTGAATTTGCACAGCTAAGCATAGAGAGGCAAGGCAGAGCCAGAGACAAGGTCACCTGAACAACTTTATCTTACTGACACATGCAAAACATCATACACTGCAGTCTCATTCCCAAACCACACTTTATCACTTCATCTTGTCATGCCTTCAGGATCCTTGGCCAATGTGCTACTGAAGCCAGAAGATGTGTACCCATGGAAGCTCTCCAGTATGGCAGGCCTCCACTTACCCACCACAGAGAACACAGCATCTTCCACTCCCATCCCTTGGCTGGGAATGCAGCAATAAAGACAGGAGCACAGCATGGAAGCAGGAGTCCAGGACTTAGGTGACAGCAAGCCAATGAAGAAAATAAGTGCAAGAAAAAGATCACAGGGATTTAAAAAGAAATAAAGAGAGGAAAAAAAACCCTCCTAGCTTGCTCAGTCATTGCTGTCAAAGCAAAGCCTACTCACAGTACAAGACTCAAAAACATCATGGCAGCTTTGCAGAGAGGGAAGTGCAGGCAGGGTAAGGCCCTATGGACCATTTGGGACCAGGGCTGTTTGGCATACATTTGTAAGCAATGTATACTGGAGACAAAATTAACTGTGAAATTAGGGAGCTTCATAAAATTTCCATGAAAACAGATTAAGATATACTTTTGATTGAATACTAATACCATGAGTTTGCAACAACCATTTTAGATTATATTGCCATGAGCAAGGAGACAGGGCTCTGATCTTCTGGATTACCCCCAGAGCAAGCCTACCTTTTGTCACAATTTAGGAAGCATAAGATTCAAAACACATGTATTAAGTCAGCTACTCAGACTAAAGTCTGGATATCTACCACTTCTACGTCTGCCACAGTGTTTGAGACAAGCATGCAAAATTAATACTACTTGCACTTTGTGCAAAATTAAAATTGCAATGTTACTAAATTGAAACAGGCATGTTGTTAAATTCCAGCTTCTTGAGCGCTTAGACTGAATAACAAGAGCACAGGCAAGAGGTAAAAGAGTAGAAGATTTAGGAGGAATATTTTATGGGGCTTCATTTCATAGCCTTGACCAAGTCAGAGTGGGGAAATCCATGGTGTTGGCAACCTAGGAACAGTTTTCTTTTACTTAAATGTGCAAATGTTGGTCAACAACTCCACAGAAAAGCTCCTGACCCCAGTCAAGAGACCTACAAACAAACAAACAAACAAAAAGAATTCCAAAAACCTGCTCTGAAACAAGACATGAACACATGATAAACCCATAACACAGGACAATTCTGGATGCACAACTACATGCTTACACAAACCACTGTAATTTATGCATTAAGGTATGTTCTCTTAACTACAGACAGAACAGCTTTACAAAGTAAACCTGAATAGCAGTGCAAGCTTCTGCAGCTGGCTTCAAAGATGGGTTATATGAAGACTGAAGTCATTAGCAAGGGTGAATTTTTTTCCTTACCTCTTTCCTTAGTGCCCAAAGCACTCCTAAAGCAAAGTTTTATCTGCTGACTTCACAAGTGATTAGATAAAAGCACAAAATGGATTTTAAAAAAGTTATTAGCATATCAACCTACCAACAATAAAATGAAGTTGAAAGCAATATCAGTTTATTCTAAAATATTTCCCCCCAACTTGCCCTTCCTTTTCCTCCTACTTTTTCTGGCACAGAGGCATGCTTCCCCCCTTAGAGATTCTTCAGCTCCAAAATATCATGGCTGCCTCCTTAGTGGTACCTCCAGACTTTCTGACTGTGACACTCAAGCCCAATGTGTCTTAGAATTTATTCAGCATATGAATACCAAGAAAAACCTATTTCCAGTAAGTATGTGTAGAAGAGCCAAGTCCTTTAAGCTGAGGAGGTGTCTCTGAAGTGCTGCTCCACCACCTCGTCACACTTATGAAACCCTTCTCCATTCTTAAAGAGCTTTTAAAATGGAGAATGTGTGCTCACTTCAAGAACTCAGCCTGGATCAATTATCAGCCTGATCTGACAAACTTGTCGCATTAAAGCTGTAAACATGTGACTGCAATAAAAAAGCCTTTGCAGAAAAAAATGGAGACTAATTAATCCAAAATCAAATGGATAATGAGTAAAAAGAAAACCATAATTCACACTGATAATTAAAAAAATAAAACCCTCTTAATCTGCCTTATTTTGCATGTATGCTAATTAGGCATAAACTTGCTCATCAACAGCTTATGCCTTTGAACCATCTATTTGATTATAATGTCAAAACAGGCAGTCAGAACTTTATACTGCCTAACTGCACATGCATTCAGTTTCTAAAAGGAATTATACTCCTTTAAACATCTTTACACAAATGCAAATTCCCTTTTAGCTGACTATATATCAATTTTCCTCTTTGAGGACCAGGAGAAAACAGTACTTCTGACTTTTAAAACAACTAAGAGGTTAAAGCACAAACTGCTGAAGCAACATACACATATCTGCAAACATTAAAAATGCTTCAGTATCTTTACCATACCTTTAACATCTGGATCATCTATATGGGGTTCCAAATTTTCTATCATTTCTTCTAATTCTTTCCTTGTTGCCATAGGAATGCTTGGAGACACTGGCATAGTGAGTTCCTGAATTTCTCTATCGAGTTTTATATCAGAAGTCTGCTGAAGCTCAAAGTCAATATCTATTTCAGGAAGTGGAGTCCTCCAGAAATGGAAAGAGTTGTATAATTCCTGCTCTGAAAGAGAGGTTTCCTGTGAATTCAGCCCAGCCTCCTGCACAGCTGTTGTACAGCAATGAGAACTTTGCTCGTTCTCATCTGCCATTTCCCCACAAGATTCTGAAGGCAAAGTGCAATGGAAGGATGATTCAGTCTGGAAATCACTTTCCCTCTTGGAGTTATTTGACACTGTATTTTGATCTTCTACGACATTTTCAAGTTTTGTTGCAAAATCATCATTATCATCACAATGTGAAGACAGATCCTCTGTCCTGTTGTGCTCTTCATCTGTTGTGCCATCTTCTGTGGTCCTGACTTGCTCACTGCTGAATGCCAAAGAAAATTGACATTAAAAAACCAAAATAGATTTGTTATGCTCTTTCTTGATAACACACATGCTATCAACTTGCTATTTGTCAAAGTACATTTATTTACACCATAACAAAACAGAAGTCATAGAATCACAAAGAGTCAAGGTTGGAAGGGATCTCTAGAAGCCACGTGGGCCAACCTCCTTGCTCAGGTAGGGACAACCAGAACCACTTGCCCAGGACTTGTGTCCAGACAGGTTTTGAGTACTTCAGAGGATGGATACTCCACAGCCTTCATGGACAACCTTTGCCAGTGCTTGGTCATCCTCAGAGTAAAAAAAAAAGTAGGTTTTGATGTTCAGAGGGGACCTCCTGTTTGGAGTTGTGGCCATTGACTCTGGTCATGTCACTGAGCATCACTGAAAAGAGTCCAGCTTCATTCTCTTTTCACTCTCCCCTCAGGTGTTTATGAACATTGGTAAGACACCCCAGTGAGCCCTCTCTTCTCCAGGCTGCAGTCCCAGCTCTCTCAGACTCTCCCGACAGGAGACATCCCACAATCTGTCACTTTGTGGCCCTCCACTGCACCCTCTCCAGTGTGCCTCTCCATGTCTCCCTCTGGATGGCAGCACGACCCTGTGGGTGAAGCAGCCACTCCTGTCATCAGTTTTGTGTCATCAGCAGACCTGCTGAGGTTACACCCTGCTCCTTTCAGATCACTAAAGAGGATGTTAAAAGGACTGGACCCAACCAGTGCTGACCCCTCTTGACACACAGTCAGTGACCTTCAACTACGCGCTGCTGACCAGTGCCATGGGCCAGGCCAGGCCCTCAGCCCACCTCATTATCTCCTCATCCAACCCAACTTCAGCAGCTTCTCCACAAGGATCTTACAGGAGACCATGCCAAAAAAAAATCCAGGTACACAGTATACACTGCTCTTCCTTGTCTATCAAGTCAGTCATCTCATCACAGAACATATATCCTAATTCTGGTCTATGGAGATGAGAAGATCCAGATCTTTCCATTTACCAAATATTCAACTTATCCAGGAAAGTTAGTTTTTCTAACAGTTCATGCAGAAGAAGACCAAGGAGGCAAAAGTAATTTGTAGATTTAGCAAATTTACCTGTTTTCCTGTGCAGAATCACAATCTTCTGGGTTTTTACCATCTTCTTCTTTAAAGTACTGGCCACTGCTGGATGGATTAGCAAAAGTTGATATGAAAGGCCCCAGAGACTGAAAAGCTGCTTGGCGAACCTAGGGGAAAGGGTCCAAGGTGAAAAAACAAAATTATATATATATATATATATATATATATATATATATATATATATAATTATATATAAATCTTGCTGTCCTAGAAAACATAAAATGCCTGCTACTAGGAATTGAAAGAGTCATAAGCCTACTAAAGAAATCAAGAAATCAAGAGCAGAAGCTCTTGTCTGGAAAGAATCTGCCAGATGTCTACAAAATGCCAAGTTTAAAAAAAAAAGTTAAGAAAAATGAAAAAGCACAGTGAAACCAGTTAAATCACAGGTTACCAAACTGACAGGCTTATTCCCCACAGCCAAAGGAGCAACAATCTGTTTAGATAATAGAAGCAGGTAAATTTGGGAGCTCAGAATTTTAACAACTTGAAAGGAAAAAAACATCATGTACAGAAAACAGACATTTCAGTTTCAGAAATTTAACTGATAAGCATTATATTTCTTTCCCACATGATATGCTGTGCATTTGCTCCTCCTTTCTCCTACTGTTTATTCTCCTCTTCTCAACAATTCTCTATCTCAATTTTTGTTATTTGATTAATTCTGCTGAGCTACAACTTCCATGACTTCCCAAGGTCCATAAGCTCATGCTTCTGTGCAGATGATCCTTTGCTCTTGGAAGTTGTCTGCTTAGTAACAAACTTAAGGTTTAAGAGTAAATCTTCAAGATGGCAAATAATAAAAAACCCCAACCAAACAAAAAACCAACCTACCCTCCCAACAAGAACAAAAAAATCCCACCCAACCCCCCTAAAAAAACCCGCAAACAAAAACCCATCACCTAAGAAACAATACAATTTTAATTAATAAGAAACTCTCCACCATCAACATCAAAAACATCCACAAAACCCAAAACTAATCAACCTCCAAACCAACCACAAACTTCACCATGCCCTCCATCAAAAAACAACATGGTGGTAGGGAACCTGAAGAAGAATAAGTATATCATAATTTATTTTCTGGTTTTGTTAATGATTCTCAGCTGTGTTAATCACAGGCAATTCTGTAGCTCAAAAAAGCTACTTCATTGGCAGTTTTTCTTACATACTGCTGTAAAAATGCGAGGGACTCTCTACACCCACCAATGAACTAACCAGTTTAAGAACAATTTTGCTTGAGGTGCATGAAATAGGTTAGATTACCCACACCCATGAGAAGTTCTACATAGAGTATTGCAGTAAAATCCTTCAAATACAACAGCTATTCAAAAAACAAAAAGCAATTCTTACCCATCGTGAAGGATCACTAATCAAATTAATAAAAAGGGTTGACAATTTTGTCCTCCGGACTTCCTGTGATGTTGCACAAGAAACTGCCATGAAGCACTCAGCACAGGCTTTCCTAACTCCCCACACATTATCAGAGCAGAGCTGGAAAAACCTTGGCAGCTGTTAGGAATACAGTGAGTGAGTTTGCACTTGTTTCAAAACAGGTTCTCTTTTCACATTCATTTTTCTTCACTTGGTTGTCCACCTTCATACTTAGATGCACAGTTTAACATTTGCAAGACAAAGAACACATATGCAGTAGCACCATGCCTCTAATCTGCTGCTTTCATATTACTTATGGATACAGATAAGGAAAATTCACCTGTTTGAAGAATTGCAAGGAAGTACTAACTCTTAAGAATGATTTATACTCCCAAAACGTACCCCAAAAGCCCAACTTCAAAAATACCCCCAAGACCAAGAAACCTATTGAAAGACAAGTCTACATGTCTACACCATTCATGTCCACACCATTCTTTTAAATCAGGGACAAGAAAAATAATATTGGTGCATTATTAGGAAGCAATTCTTTACTGGAAGGTAAGGCATTGGAACACACTGCCCAGGTAGATTGTGGATGCCCCAAGCCTGGAAGTCTTCAAGGCCAGGTGGGTAAGGTCTTGAATAACATGATCTAGAGGAAGGCATCCCTGCCCATGCCAGGGGAGTTTGGAACTAGATGATCTTTAAGGTTCCTTCCAAACCTTAACATTTTTTGATTCTATGATTAGCATTTTACCTATCAGAGATCACTTCAGATTTTTTGTAAGATTCTTACTGAAATAACAAACAGCATCTTCAGAAAGAAAAAACTTCCCTTTCTACCTACACTTCTCATTGTTAGATTTATCGACCTCTGCCACCCTCTATCCTACAATGCAACTGCAAAGAAGAACAGGGGAATGAGAGAAAGACTGCATTTGCCCAAGAGAAAACATGTTTGAACAGAGCAGTGGTTTTACTAATATAACTGAAGCATTTTGAAGGTGCTCAGGTGCTTGGGCTTTTTGGACACAGTAATGGTAAGGGTGGACAGAGTGCAGGTGAGGCACAGCTGCCTTGGCTTTGCAACAGGCACAGTGACAAAACATGACTAATAATTCAGTGGCTGTTGCTACAGCCTTGTTCACATTTATTAATGTTCAGCTGTCCCCTACTCTCTGCAGCCAAGTATCCTGGACTTTGCCTCTAATTTAAAAAAGCTTTTAGATTAGAAAATGAAGTTTTATCATTCAGCTTTTTACACCCCTCCTTTTTTTTAACAATAATCCAAGAAGAGCAGAAAATGGCATTTTCTGTTATAGAAAGAGAACCCCAGCTGTCCTGTCACACATTACTGCTTTCAAATGAAATAATCATCACTTTTTATTGCATAGTAGTTTAAGTGCACCCTCTACAAAGTTTTAATCCAAATTCATTACGCTAATCACTAAAAGGGCAGTTGTGTGAGAGAAATCAATTTACATCCCAAATCAGGAAGCATATGGGATGCAAATCCACACTACTAAACTTCACTACCAAATGACTTGAATCACTCAATAGCTAGAGAAAAATGCAGCAAATGCTTTAAGAGCATAAGAAATGGCCTGGCAGCCACAACAGGCCTACCTGTCCCAACTGCAAAAAGTTGCAGAGCCTTTCAGCCAAGTCATGCCTGCATTTACACTGTCCATGTAAGTAAGTCCCTCACTAATTCAGGGCATTGATTCATCAGCCTCGGCTGGCCCTCAACAAGCTCACTGTCCACATTCCCAAGAGGAGAAAGCCTGAAGAGCTTTCAGAGCTCCAGAGCCTGCCAAGATAATTTCTCCTCCCTAGCCTTGTCACATCTCCAAATCCATCAACATCCACTAGCTCCCCAGACCCACCATGGGAAAGCGTGCACAGTTAAGGATCCTGTTCTCACCACTCCATCCAGTTCCCTGCTCTTCCATTTTGAATTTGTCTCTCTTCTCTTTATGTCATTTTTTATTTCTGAGATTCACTTATTTCCTTTACTTTACTTTCTCTTTCCCTCCTTTCCAGGAGGCTGTTTGAGGCAGGAAAACTGACTTGAAGAGATTAAATCAATACATAAGCCTCAGCACTCCCAGCACTTTATTCCCCCTGCCACACTCCCCTGTGTCTGCAATCTCTCATGAACTGCCCTTCTTCTGTAGCTTGTCTGGCTCCACTCCTGAATTGTATTAAGAAGAAAAACCCTTTAAGAAATGGCTTACCAGCATTTCTTCAGTGGCTTGCTGTCCAACCACACTGCAGATATCTCCAAAATTGGCTGCACATACCTTGCAGACAGAATGCAAGAAATAAAGACTAAGACCACAGCTTTAATACAGCAAAATCCAAGGGGAAAAAAATCAACAACTTTTAAAATCAGAAAAATATGTTTTGGTGCAAACTCATTATGAGCTACTTTCCCATTCTATCATTTTCTACATTTTTAAAAGATAAATAATTTTATTTTCTTAAAAATTAGTCAGTCTTTTTAATCACAGAACCGCAGAACTTAAATGAAAATAAAAGAGGATAAAATGTATTTGGGGTGCTGTCAAATTAAAGAACACATGCAGCTATCAAGGGAAATAAGCTATCCAGTGGCAGGATGAGAAAACACTGCCACTGGATAGCTTATAACTCCACACCTAAACATCATGATGGAATACTGGTTTACTTCATCTTTGATGAAGATGAGCATCTTGAATTCCATCTGTGCACAGAGATATAAGCTCAGGTGGCTGATGCAGCATCAGCCACAGCTGCTCCACGTTTTCCTGGCTACCAATACAACCATAAGGACAAATGCCCAACCACACTGCAGCCACCTATAGCATAAGGACAAGCAGATTCTTTCTTTGTTTCTAGTAATAAGGGTAGTGATTCTGGAAAAAAAATCTCATTGTCAAACATTAAAATTTGTGGAAATGTGAGAAACAAAAACCCCCACAGCTTTCACTTACACATGTCACAAATGAGATCTACCAGGGAAGTTTCTTAGTCACATGCAAGTTCCAAGCACATGACACATTTTGTCACAGATAATCCAGAGCAGATGCTCGTAATTCATACCTTACGAACGTGAAACATCCTGCAGTCACAGCACATCTCGCAGAACCTGGGAAGCACAAGTCTTTCCGTGATGTCCTTCCCAACCATGGAGGCCATTTTGCACATAATCTAATGGCAAGACAGACACTAATCAGAGATGCTTGCATAACCCACCATTCTGTGCCAGCTAAGCAGAGGCTTTTTACTTCTACTCTTTGTTCTGATGAACATAATTTTACTGAAAACTGTCAAAAATAGTGAAAACAAAATGCCATTTAAATTGAAAAGGTCTGGCCACTTGTCATGACATGGCACAGGTGTACAAGATGACATTGATCTTCCAATAAAGTGAATGAAATTCCCAGCTAACAAAGATAATTAGACTCTTAGAAATTATTCTCCTGTGTTACCCAATAGATCTTAAAAAAAAAGTACATGATTCTTTTACTATTTCAACACAAAATGCATATATGTACAATTAACAGAAAATTATTGACCATTAATATGCTTAAGAGACTTCTGAGTCCTGTGTGGTTTAAAATTAAATACAACATCACACTGCATACATGCAACTCCCAAACATAAAATTCCCAAAGAAATGTATCACATCAAAAAAATCCCTCTTCCCCTCTAACTGCTCCTTCATTCTAATTTGTACTGAAACTTAAAAAAGCTTTAAAAAGCAAAAAGAATTTTACATTTACCATTCCCCATCACGTCAGTAGAACTACTTACATTCATTCCTCTATAATAACAAATGATGGCTTTTCTAACTTCTAGGGGGTAGATGAGGTTAGAAACCCCTCTAGGGTTGATGAGGTACAGAAATTTCTGTCAAGTTTCAATACCTTCAAAACCATGAAGACAGATAAAACTAATCTGCTTATACTTTATTCCCTTATGTAGTTGTAAGCTTCATCAAGAAGCACTAGAAATTTGGTGCCAAATCCAACAGTGACTGAGACTTTTTATTGTTTATCAGTCCAGCCACTGTAGGAAAGTAAAATATTAAATGAGGTCCCTCTCATGCAAAAAGAACAGAAAAAAATTCACCCAGCAGAAAGCAGCAATATAAATTGCAATTAAAAAAGGAAACAAAAGGGCCTACATCTGCCATTTTTCCATTATAAATTAACTCATCTACTATTTTAATTCAACACATACATTTTAATTACAAAGGTTGTGTCTAATGCAAAAAAATGGCCACCAACCAACCAACCATGAGTTAATCAACTCAGATGCTTATTACTTTGTCCAATAAAACATCACAAAATCAATAAAGTGAATAGACATACAGCAAAGAGCAAAAGAACTGAGGCATTAAAGCTTTTGAAGTGATGGAAATTTTCCACACAGGCAATTTAAACTTCCATAAAATAAACAGACAAACATTCAAAAAACTAAAAAGCCAACACAGCAGATGCTTTAGGAATCAATACAATTAATCCCCTGCACTGTCTTGTCCAGCTGGAGTTTTTTAAATAGCATATCTAAGTTTTTGAATTTAAATCTTAACTTGACCAGAGTGTACAGCACTGACACAGCACAGAAGTTGTTACAGATTTGTTACGGAGAGGGAATATAACATTTTCTTTTTAGTAATGGCTGTGCAACTTGGAAACACACCACCACCATTGCACTATCAAGCATTCAGGCAAACTTTTGGCTGTGTGATTTGGCACTGCTGTTACTTACAGCCACAGCTTCTGTCTTCACATCGTCGTTGCTGTCTGGAGCTGTCAGATCTATCAGCACAGGGCACACTTTGGTCTCCACATCGTATCTCTCAATGAGTTCTTGCTCCAACAGCACTAACAACGCTGCCTGGCTTGTCTTTCTGACCTGCCACAAAACGACAAAATTGAACCAAGCAATTCCAAGACAGATTTATTTTTTGAAATACCTGAGTGCTGTATTTTGGAAGGTGTACCTATATACCAACACACAGCAGTACTAACTGCACACAGTGACAGGACAAGTGCTCCACACGTGCTTCTGCAAGCACTTCCTGTTTGCTGTCCTGTGTTTTGGGAAGTATGGAGGTGGATATCTGCTGCAGTTGACAATGTGCAGGTGTTTCTTGGGTTCACACACAATTTGTTTTAATGTCAAAAAGGGCAGTCATGGCAAATTTGAAGCAAACGCGCAAAGAAAAAGCAGCGCAATTAATGGAGAGTAACAAATTTCTAATACTGAACAAATCTTCTTTTTCTGAGATTACCCAGAAATAGGCTGGCAAGGAGAAACTGTGTTTATTTCCAATGTCTTTAAATTCTGAGACACAATTCTGCTTAGTCCCAATTAAAAAAAAAAAAGTGCAAAAATAAGATACCCATTATTGATGTCATAGCTTGCTAACCCCTACCTCCAAAAGGAATAATTTCACCAGAAGAGAAAACATTACATACAGCAAGAGACTACATATACTGCAATGCAGCAATTTTGGAAACACCTTTGAGCTCTTTGTTTCAGAGATCCACAGCCCAATGAACTATTCAAGAGACGTTAACACAATGAAAACAATCACCGAATCTTCTAGCAGGAGAACATCAAACAAAAGTAGAGTTGTTGTATTATACATGAATTAGCAAAACAACTACTAAGAAAAATAGGTTTGGGTAGTTATTTTTAACTCTGTAAATTTTGAAAAGGGCAAGGAAAAAAGTGACAAACTCAAGAGGCCTAAAATATTGAAAATAATGTCTCAACTAGCATTAGTCTAGTCTGAAATGACTGGAGAAGTCTCAAGAAACTTTGGACAAGCTAACTTATACATGCAGAGAGACAAACCACGAGCTGAATCCAAAATGTTTATTGGATTGATATACAAATAACTGGTAATGAAGGCACATCATGCTATTAAAAACTGAATTATACAAAGGGCTCCACTTTTCATTACTACCATTCCTTTTTGCCAGAATTTTAATTATGCAAGCTTGTCTAAATTACTAATTTTGTCCATACGAATACAATATCAGATAAAAGGCCCCAGATCAGGACAGATCACATGAGATGTAAAAAATGGTCATTACATTTTCTTTAAAAGATTTTCTTTAATATTTAAGTAAATTTATAGTACCATGTATTTCATGTCCATTCCAAATCCTTATATCCCAAAATATAACACACTTGTACCACGCTAAATTTAAATAATTTGGCATCACAACAGTATTTCACCAGCTACCAGAAACGTACCTGGTTATTCTGGTCGGCGAGGTATCGCACCACAATCGGTAGCAGGTATTTGGAAAAAGCATAAGGGATTGAAGGTCTGTTTTCTTGACAGAACATGGCAATATGAGGCACCTGCTCCATCAGTTCTGCCCGCACTGTTGGCTCTGTAAGGGTCAAAACAAAACCAAAAAATTGGCACAATATATGTTTACAAGCATGCTCCCAGATCCTGCAAGAGTAAGCTTCTTACAGTACCCTACATACAAAGTATGGTCTCAGGTGTTCATGTCAGTGTGTTTGTCAAGCTTCATTTTGACATCTTTTTACAAAACCAGATAGTACACACTCTGCTGCTGAACTACTAAAAAGTCACATCTCACATTATTAGTAATAAAAAAGAAGAGGTGTAAGACAGCCATCAAACATTATGAGTATCAGAATGTGATGGTGTTTGCAGGGGTCTTAAGATGAGGGAAGAGACAAGAACATTGACTTCATGTTTCAGAAGGCTTGATTGATTATTTTATGATATATATTATATTAAAACTATAGTAAAAGAATAGAAGAAAGGATTTCATCAGAAGGCTAGCTAAGAATAGAAAAGGAATGATAACAAAGGCTTGTGACTGACCGAGACAGTCTGGACATTCTGGACTGTGATTGGCCATTAATTAGAAACAACCAACATGGGCCAATCACAGATGCACCTGTTGCATTCCACAGCAGCAGATAACCATTGTCTACATTTTGTTCCTGAGGCCTCTCAGCTTCTCAGGAGAAAAAATCCTAAGGAAAGGATTTTTCAGAAAATATCATGGCTACATCAGAGTTTTCCAAACTCCCTACGAGCATCACCTACTTCACAGAAACCTCCTATGCTGAAAGAAAGTCAGCCCAGAACTGGCACCACTGTGAGAAGAAAGGAATTGAGGGGGAGTCTGGGCCACGGCCTCTCAGGAAAGATCCCACTGAGCAGGACAGCCAGCCATAACCACAGACGCTGTTCTTCATTCTTTGCTTTTTAAGGCTACTGATGTAATTGTCAGATGGAAAAGGAAAGCATCTCTCCAGCTGCTTCTGCTAAACCTTTGAGATGTGTTTCTCACCAAAGTTGGTGATTATTTAAAAATATTTAATTAAATTTTTAAATTCAAGAAATGGCACACTGCCTGGATGAATCCTAATCCTCACAGAACATGCACATATATGCGGGGGATGAGAGAAGAAGCAAGAGAAACAATACAGATGTAGATTCAATTCCAATTATTAGAAAAACAGATTCAATTTAAGAAGCAGGACCTTATTACGTGCCTAACTTCCCCCCTGGGAATAAAAAAAAATCTGAACTGAGTACCTCTGCCTTTTCAGGATTTGCTGATATATGCAGTTACCACTGGTCTACTGATTACTTACAAAAAGTAACATCAGTTACTCTCAAACTATACTGATTTGATTTAGAATATTTTAAATAATAAGATGTATGTGTCACAGGATAGGTACATATGCCTTACTAAATTTTTACCTAAAAGTTGTTCAGGCAAAAATGATACAACCTGAACCATCTTCCTTGAAATACTTGTAATTAACATGATTCATTAAAAATACAACCTTTTGTTAAACAGAAGCATGCAACATGCATTTGTATTTGACATGGCAAATGTGTGCAGCACTTGGTTTTCTTGAACACCGGCTACAAGTGTAAACTCAGGTCTGAATAAAACATAACAAAGACAAAGCAAGTCCCCTGCTGTGTGCAGTCTTTTCTTCACTGAGAACAATGAGAACAGAAAAGATCACTGCACACAAAGTAATTAAATGCCTATGGGGTCCAGTTCCTTCACTACAGACTTAAATTACTTTTCCTATAGAAAAACATACCAAAATCAGAGTTGGAAGGGACCTTATAGAACATCTAGTTCCAATCCCTGCGGGTTGGGGTTCCACTAGACAGGTTGCTCAAAGCCCTATCCAACCTGGCCTTGAACACTTTCAGGGATACTCTGGAAAGTTTATGAGTTGCTGAACAAGTTGCAAAATACAAAGTGAAGTCTCAGACAAATCAATATCGTATAGGTTTGCTGTTCATGACAATAAAGTTAAAAAGTCTTCCCATCTCTTCTGTATCTCTTCCCAAATGTTATCAGGAGCACACAGGAGAAAAACATTTTTGTTTAAACTTCAGATGCTCTGAAACATGTGCAGGTTGAACTCCATAAGCAACACTGGCATCCTGAAGTTCATATTGAAGAAGTCAGATCCTGAAGAACACTACACAAACTATGTGCAAGTTTTAGCAGATCTAACAAAAATTCACACCTTAACAAAATGCTGAACTGTAGTCTCGTGATCAAACACTCCATTTGTAGCACTAAAGGTAACAGCTGACCAAAACATGCACCTGTAACTAGGACAAACTAATAGTTAATGAGATTATTAATTCTGAAAGTTAGAGTCTCCATATTATACTAATGAAAAGAAAGAAAATATTCCTATTGTAGTAACTCATCTGCTTCCTTATAAAAATGTCAGAGCAGTTCTTAGAACGCAAGGAAGAGAAGATGAAATTGTTCATTAGGATGAGGTGGTGTGGGGGAGAGTCAACCAAAGTAGATTGGGTGCTTTCAAGAGTCAAGTTGGCAAAAACACCTATTTTATTCCGACATTTAATTCAGTTCTGGTTCTTTTATGTGACAAGGCCTGGCTTCTTCAGTTCTGGAAGATGGGCTTGAAGTGTGCCTGAGAAAGGAGTCCTTTCACATGCCAACTTTGACACATCAATGTGCATTTTTTCCACCTGTGTGACAATCTGCTCAAAGGTGGCTGAGTTAAAGAAGCCTTGCACCCTCCATTTGCAACTGCCCAGTATCCACTGAAAGCAGAGCAAGAGATTGTCTCGGCAAACAGGCTGTACACCTGAGCAAACTGCTCCCAAGAGTAATTTGTTTGAAAAGGGTGAAGGTGGCAAACAGAGCAAGATGAGGAACCATCAGGCTGGGTAAGGAGGACAGGAACTTGATGGTAAAGAAATAGGAACCAGTGCCCAAAGCCAAGGCTGGAGGAACTCATGCCCACCTTTCCCAGGTTAAAGGGGATGGAGAGTAAGCAAAATCAATCTGACTGAGGCTGCATGCACGGCAGCAGTTTTTCTTAAATGGCTTCTAAATTTGCTTCAGGCAGTTCCCATCCTCCCAGACACAGAACCTGCAGCTTCCATTTATGCCAATGCTACTGTTCATGCAGCCAGACAATAAATCCTATCAAAGAACTGATCTAGCTGATGCAGCTTTTGCCTCACCACAGCAGCATAATTAAACAGCAAGAACTGGCACTTAATATTGATCTCCCTGTGCAATCACATAATTCCCTCAAGTAGCAGAATTATCTGATGATGAAAGCAAGCAATGGTAAAAGGTGCTAGAACTGAGGGAAAGAAGCAAAATATTGGGAAAGCAAATTTATTCCTCCTTCTAGCAGGAAGCTGTGCAAAACGTTCAAGCCAGGCTCTCCACAGAGTAACTGCACACTACTCATTTGATCACAGTCTGAACTCTGTCTTGATGCTGAAGAAATAGCTCTGCAATCAAAGACAACAAGAACTCTGTATTAAATATATCAAGAGCTGTGTACATACTTTGGACATGAGGCACTCAAAATGGGGAGACTGTTTCCATACCTCTTTGACACCTTCAAAGTTTGCCCACCCACTGAAAAAGCAGTGGCAACACTCCCTTTCCCTAAATTGATGAGGTTTGCTGTGAAACAGGATTTATACATTTCTTTATGAAGCACTCTAGCAAGAGTACAGGATGTACCAAAACCACGAGATCCTTTTCCTTCAGAACGGGGCTCATCTATTATGCAGCACTTATGTCATCTGCCTAACAATACTAACGACCTGCAGATGTAAAGTGAGCCCCTTGCTTCCTGAGCTACCAAGTCAGCTCTGGCTTTGTGAAGAACACGGGCAGATGAGACGATGCAATTAAAGATTTGAAACATTCATACCCAGGAGTGAATTAGAACTGTAAAGTCACCTTAGTTCTTACATTCCCTAACTTTAAGTACCTGGCTCTGGGATCTTTGTAAGGTCGATTCAAAGCAGCAAACAAGGAGGGCTGTGTAGGGAACTGGCTGTGTAACACAACACTGTAATTCGCCATCAAAAGGCGTTTGTGCTGTTCTGGGGAATTACTGCTGCTATGCAAGAACCTGAACCTTAAGCTTACCAATTTAGATAAGAGCTCAATTCTTCCAAAGGCTGAGGCATATGTTCCAGTGTGTACTGAATAGAGCCTAATCTTGCAGTCTGATGCAGTTACAGTAGAGCTTTTTTTTGCATTCTGTTTCCTTAAGACCCAGGCAACAATGCCAAAAAAAAATCCACTGAAGTCAGAGTGCTTTCTTATTCTCTTCATCTATTCCTCAGCTTTGTCTTTAGCTTGAACAGGTGGCAGCTCCAAGCAGGGATTCCAGGAGGCTTCAAGACATATCAGTGTCTGCCACTCCAGTTTAAACCTCCCTGTTGTTTAAAACCAAATTTACAGCTTGGTCATTGTGTTAGTTCTGGCCAGCATTAATTTTCTTCACAGTAGCTGGTATGGGGCCATGTTTTTGATTTTTGCAGGAAATAGGGTTGATAAGGGATGTTTTAGTTATTGCTGAGCAACACTTACACAGAGCAGGGCCTCTTCTGCCTTTCACCCCACCTCATCAGCAATCAGCAGGAGACACACAAAGTGGGGATGCAGCCAGGACAGCTGATCCCAGGGACTGACCACAGGGACACCCCAGACCATGCTGTCACGCTGATCACATAGAGCTGAGGGAGAAGGAGGAATGGGGGAAGTTTGGAATGGTGGTGTTCATGCTCCCAAGTCACTGTCAGGTGCGACAGAGCCCCTTCATCTGAGGATGGCTCAATAGCTGCCTGCCCATGGGAGTGGTGTATGAATTCCTCTCACATTCGCAGGGAAGAAGGCAGCTTAAACATTGTTTCCAGCACAATCAATTCAAACATGGTCCAATATTAGTTACTATAAAGAAAATTAACTCTACCTCTGCCAAAGCCAGCAGTTATCAACAGAGTGAACAGTGCACAGCAGGTACAAGTTGCTTTGTAAAGCATGAGCTCATCCAGCTGGGGAATACGCCTGCACTCTGTGTTCTTTTGCACTGCACAATATAGTCAAGGACCAGGCTTTATACTTTCACACAGTATAAACAAACCAGGAGAATTTTGCTTCACGTCAAGTTTCTATTTTAGGCAGTCTGGAAAAATCTCTGTGTACAGCTAGGTTCTACATAACATTTGCTGGAACAGTATTTTTCTGTTCAGCAGAGGAAGTATTTTTAAATGATCTTTTCAAACTACCTCTTGAAAGGACAAAGTCTATCTATTCCTTAAAGTAGCAATCTACTAAAAAGAAACCCTGCAATCTATTAAAACAAAACCTTTGAAAATAAATATTAATATAAAATACTAGATTCCCTTACTCATTAGCATTTTATTTCATTCTATCATATCTAGTGTCTTATCTAGATACAGAATTACATTGAACCGAGTTTTAGGAATCAAGAAAAATTAAGAGAATGACAGAAGACAGTGAAAATAGCTTCCATTTCTTCTGTTCATTAAACAATGTGGAAAAGAAGTTTCCAGAATAAAATGACACAGTTCTACCTCTCTTCATTTCCAGATCACACAAAACCATCAATGTGTTCAAATCAGCATCTACAGAACCTGGGCAGACTTTTTCTGCTTAAACTAACAATCAGTTTTAGTTATTTCACAAATGACCATTCAAATCAACATCCTAAACTGACTCTAAAATCACAGAAGTAATTACTATTTCTTCTTCATCCATGAAAAAAACCCTTTCCCCTAAAATCTGACACCATCTCATGTAAAGTGCCAGCATGCTCACTTGGTTACTCCTAGCACATACACTCAGCCTGGATCTATAAATGTCTAATGTTTATTTCAGCCCTGCTGAGGCTTCAGTTCACTCTCTATTCCACTTCAGCTATAAGGAAGTAAAGCAGCACCATCAGCTGCATACTGAAAATTAAAAAGGGATTATTTTAGAACTGCACAGTGTAATACCAACTAATTGCTTCAGACCAGCTATTTATAAATCAAGTCATTACTCAGAGCCACCCCACAACTAGATTTATTTCACAATGCTTAATTCTGCAGCAACATACAGTATTTTAAAAAAAGTCTGGAGCGCTTTCATTATCCCACTATGACCATTCTGAAATATAAGCAGCAGTGAATTTCCACAACACTTGTGAGGAGTTGTTTTTGTGTTGTAAAATTGTATATGAAGAACAACCACTGATGATGTTAGAGCTGTTTTAACTGACTTTAATTTTTATGGATGTTTTAAGTACACCTGAGTACTAATAATATTGCCCTTTGTTGTTATTAAGGGTTGTGAACAACAGGGAAGGACGTAAGTGCATGGCTTTGCCTTAATACTTCCATTCAATAGAAGAATACTTCATGGAATCACAGAATATCCTGAGCTGGAAGGGACCCAGAAGGTCATCAAAGCCCAACTCCTGGCCCCTGCACAGGACCACCCCAAGAGTCACACCATGTGCCTGAGAACATTGTCCAAATGCTTCTTGAACTCTGTCAGGCTGGTGCTGTGACCACTTCCCTGGAGAGCCAGTTCCAGTGCCCAACCACCCTCTGGGTGGAGAACCTCTTAATATCCAACCTAAATGTCCCCTGACACAGCTTTATCTATCCTCTTCTTTCCCTAAAGTTAACCCTCCATTTCCCTCTTCTTTTCCTTCCACAAACACACGTATTTTCCCTTTTGATTTCTACCATTTTCCTTTTCATCTTTCCCTCTGACTTTCCTATCTCTTTTGAAGATAAAATAAAAGCTAGACAAGCGGAAATACACTGCAGCCACAGCCCATCCCTGTCAGCTTAGGAGTCCAGCAGAAAGGCTGATGCATGTGCTGCTTCAGTAGTGGATCCAGAAATGGATTTCATTCCTGACTGGCAGAGCAAGGAGTGGAACATGGACTAATGAGGGAGGGTAAAGTCACCGTCAGTCACTCATCAGGTGCATGGAGAGGCAAAAGAAGTTTACATCAAGCTCAGGAGAAAATTCTTAGCAAAGCACGAGGTGGGAGATGAGGTATGGAAAATCCTGGAACATGAAGATGGAGAAGGGAAGAAAATGCAGCTGGAGAAAAGCAAATATTAGCATTCCCAATAATATTGCTTACATATGAAGATTTTTGTTAAATGAAATACTGCACTATGTGCTGTTTGACAGGTAATATTGGCATGTTTCAAAATACCAACAGCAGTAATTGAATGTACATTAATAAAGCCATTCAAGCACACTATTAAGTAATTAGGGTTGTGAGGCCATCCACATTAAGCCTGATTATAGAGCTTCAAAATTTAACGACCAATTAGCCTAATAATTGTTTTCAAAATCAGGTTGTTTTGGAAACTGCATTTACAACTGATTCTTTGCAGTAAAGGGATTACTTTTCGTTCGGAAGAAAAACATCCTAGTTGGCTGTATTCAGACAAATAAGCACCAGTCCTTCAGGATGTCATTTTATTTCTCCCCCATCATTTATTTAAAAAGATACCTATGTGTACCTATTTCATAGTAAGCTACATTACACAGGCATTTTAGGAACAAAGATACAGACCTTCACGTCTAAAGAAACTTCAGAAAATAAAATTTAAAGTTTCTGAAGCCTCTTGCACACTAAGCAAAATGCCAATAATGCAGTCATTCTGGCTGGGGCTAACTCTCAAAGCCAGTTAATTGCACTTCAGCACACAACGATGAAATCTTGTATCATCTAAGCCACTCACAAGCTGGTACCAAAAAAAAAATTTGAATTATGCTTGTTTACTTAAGTCAATAACTCAGACATAAGGCCCTTGTTCAAGCTCTCACAAGCCTGTAGCCAGTGTACATTTGAAAATGAAGAAGACCCAGCTATCTTAACACAAAGATATGCATTTTTGATCTAACAAGAGTGTATGGGGGATAACTTAACATTTGCCAAGCACTGAGCTTATATGTCAAACTACTTCTGGGCTTGTATAGATTCAAAGACACCATAAAAAAATCTAAGTGAGAAATCATATCTAACATCCCAGAAGAAACAGAGAAATTACAAAGTGATTGAACAGCAGATTCAAAGGCAGTAGAAGATATCTTTCTTAGCTGTCACTACTCTAGGAAACTTGGTACCAAAGACAGCAGGAAAGTCCAGTTTAGGACTGAAGAATACCCAAATTCCACAGGAGAATCACGGATTTAACAGCAACACCCAGCTACAGCAATGAAGACAAACAGTGAAGTCTTACAAATAACTCACATTCAGAGAATAAGTTTCTTTAGCAAGTAAGGGCCTTGGGGGCAGGGGATTATTGCCCAAATGCCACTGATGGGTTTCCTCCATGGAACAGCTGTTCTGTGCTGCCATGTACATACAAGAGCAGCACATGACACCAGGGCAGAGCAAATCCTGTGTTCTGCCAGCACTGGGAGCAGCTCATGTCCAGGACCACCTGAAGTGGGTATTTTTTCCCAGTAGAAACACAACATTTTGATGTTGTGATTGATTTAAAGGCTACAAGTATAAACTGGAATTAATTCATTACTAAGAGTCCAAACTACTCTGTAAGGAGAAGGCACACTTTACATCACTTGTATGGGCAGACACAATGGTAACAAAACTCTCTTTCACAAAATACAATTCACTACAACTCTACTCAAAGGGTCCAAATGAATTTCCATCAAAAGCACTTTCTCTGAGATTTTTTTTACAAAAAGCTTTTATAAAACCAGTTTTAGAGCTGATATTTGCTTTTGCCATGATGCCTCAAAAAATGTGTCTTGGCTACCCAGTTGTATCAATCATAGCAAACCATACTCACATCATTTTCTTCCATCCTACTATCATATTTGGACCCAGATATTTTTCTAGTAAAGAGTATTTTTATTATGCATTTAAATAGTATTTAGTGCAACCAAGATGCCATTTAGGTTCTTAAAGTTTTATCACAGTAGATGAGGAATGAAAATTATTGGAAATTCTCCTGCTTTTAAACACAGAAATAGCTGTCTCAGCATAGCCCCAGTTTATTAAAACAAAACAAACCTGAAAAAAGCTAAAACACCCCAAACCAACAAACCACAAACCCAAAGAATTTTTTTAAAACCCTGAGACTGATTGTTTTTCAAGCAAAGACCATGTCTGAAAAACATCAATCCCACTACAAGATTTCAGAAAACGCAAGGTTTTAACAGGACAGAGCACTCTCTGGGCAACTTTAGGATAGCTGGTATTTCTAGTTCACTGCTGCACCTCTACTTTAGAAATCAGCATCAGTAGCCCAGAAAGAGAACAGATATTACGTATCCTGGGTATATTCTTCAATTCCAACCTCATTATACCAACTACTGAAAAAATAGGAAAAGTATCTGACTTTCTGTGACTTGACGTGACAAGAGAAGACAAAGAGCTCCAAATGTTAAAAGAACTGGCATAAGACTAACAAGCATCAACAGTTAGAAATGAAAAGACTTGTACTTAGTCATAGATTAGTTTGACTTCTAAGTTTGTTTTTGTTTTTATTTATTTAAACATTTAAATGTGAAGTTTTGACTCCAGGAGGGCTCTACCCATACAAATATCTTGCTCTAACCAAGCAAGTTAAAACAATGTTTTACCATGTTTTCTTATTCCAAATTCCAAGGGCTTTTTTATGTTTTATGGACAAATTGGAAAAATAAATACTGTAAATGAAAAGAAGCAAGACAAAAATTAACAACTCTAATAGTAACAACCTTAAACATACACACACAAAAACCAAAACCTCTGCAAACAAAACCAAAAAGCCAAAAAAAAAAAAAAAAATCCACTGTGCTGCAGCATGAATAATAGACAAGCCCATATATTAAGAAGATACAAAGCAGATGAAGCTCCCTAATGAATTTTCACATGGTTTAAAACACAAGGCTATTCTAATAACCTGTCTTACCGAAACCAGCCAAGTCCAATACTGCAACTGCTCGAGGCACAAGACTCACAGTTAAGTTTGCAGAAATTTAATTTGTGGGGCAGCTGCAGAATCCAGCACTACTAGTTTGGCAGATCTGAGACAACTTCTACAGTGCAGGAAAAGCCTGAACTGCTGCTTTTACTGACGCTGAGAAAATATCAGCTCTGACTAAAAATGTACCCCACCCTCGTTAAAGGCAACAAATTGATTTGAGCTCAACTCTTGGCTTCCACTACACTTCTGCCTAAATAAACTTCAATTTGACACACTTAGTTGGTCACCAATGAAAAGCCTAAGGCTACAAGTTGCTGCAAGAGGCCATTTTCCCTTGGACACATCTGTCCTATTTTCTAAACTGAAGAGGAGCTTCAGAAAGTGTCTGATGCTCTAAACTATTCACAGGGCCACACAACCAGGCAACTGTAAATGCAGATTTCAGAAGCAGAGCTTTGCTGGGAAAGCACTCTATAAACAGTAGCATGCCACTGTTCTCAATTAAAGACACATTTTACTGTAAGTGAACAGTGACTTTTTTTTCCTTTTTAAAGAATCCTTGGAGAGGTACTCAATACAATTATGTAATGCTTACAACAGGCTACTTTTCCTGGCTAAACAAGGACATTCCCTCAGAAAAATAAAACCAGGCATTTTAAATTAAGACAGCAGTGACGGAATAAGAGAAATCAGCAGAACATATTTTTACCCTTGGAAAGCATTATCTTCTGCAGTTCCAGAAGAAGTGAGAAAAACTAACAGACATTAAATAGAAGAAACATTTTCTTCTCATTCAAGATTAACTACAAATTTATCTTCATAACACACCAACAATTAAAAAAGAATGACCAGATCTTTTCTGATGTTCTGCTGCTAGACTTTCTTCCTTCTGGTATGTCAACTGTATCTAGCTATGTTGAAATCAAACCCTTAATTCTTTCTAGATAATTTTTAAACCAGAATTCTGCCACAGCTCTGTCCACATAATTTTTCCCTTCATGCACTTCCCCATGACTTTTTAAGCACTCTCTTTCTTTCACATTTGTTTTTAATTTTTCTTTTGCTTTTGCCTTTTATTCTAAACACTCAGCGGTCTCAATATATTGATTAGCAACAGACCCACTGGATCTACAGAGCCCTCCTACTCATTGCAAAGCGGGTGCAGAAGCAAGCTCACTACACTGGGTTTCACAAGCAGACTTTTGGCATCTTCAGGGATCTACTTGGTGAAGGTACCATGGGATAAAGCCTGAGGGAACAGCTACACAAGAAAGTTAGTTAATATTCAAGGATCACCTCCTCCAAGTTCATGAGCAATACATCCCAACAAAGAACTAGTCAGGCAAAAACACTGGGAGGCCTGCATGGATGTACAAGGAGCTCTTGGACAAACTCAAGCAAAAAAGAGGAAGCCTGCAGAGGGTGCAAGCAAGGACTGGTAGCCATGGGGGAATACAGAAAAATTGTCCAAGCTGCCAGGGACTGGGTTAGGAAAGCTAAAGCCTCAAAGAATTAAAACTGGTCAGGGATGTCAAGGGTAACAAGAAAAGGTTCTATAGGTACACCAGTGATAAAAGGAATACAAGGGAAAATATGAGCCCTCTGTAGAAGAAAGAGGGAGACCTGGTTACCCCAAACAATGAGAAGGCTGAGGTATTCAATGATGTTCTCAGTCTTCAGTGACAAGTTCTCCATCTGAGTCTCAGAAGGTGAAGGAGGGGACTGGGAGAATGAAGAACTGAAGAACTTCCACCGAGGAAGATCAGGTTCAAGATCATCTCAGGAACCTGAAGGTGCACAAGTCCACAGGACCTGATGCAGTGCATCCACAGGTCCTGAGGGAACTGGTAGAAGGAGTGGCTAAGCCACTACCCATTATATTTGGGAATTGTGGCAGTCCACCAACCTGAAAAGGGAAAACAAACCCCTCATTTTCAAAAAGAGAAAAAGAGAAGACACAGGGCCATCTCACCTTGGTGCCTTAGCAAGATCATGGCGCAGCTGCTCCTGGAAACTGTGAGAAGGCACATGGAAAATAAGGAGGTAATGTGTAAGAGCTAACACAACTTCACTATGGCCAAACCACTCCTGGCAAATCTGTTGGCTTTTTACCATGGGGTTAAAGTGTTGGTGCATAACGGAAGAGCAACTGACCTCATGTACCTGGACTTATGCAAAACATTTGACACTATCTTTTTAAGCCCCTGTTTTTAAATCAGAGAGACACAGATTTGAGAGATGGCCACTCAGTGGATAAACAGCTGGATGGCTGCACTTAAACAGTTGTGGTCAACAGCTTGATATCCACAGGGAGAGCAGTGAAATCTGGAGCTCCTTAGGGGTCAATATTGGGTTCAGCATCCTGGTGGGTGACATGGACAGTGGGATGGAGAGCACCCTCAGCAAGTCTGCCCACTACACCAAGCTCTGTGGTGGGACTGACATGCTGGAGGGAAGGGACAGCAGCCACAAGAACCTTTATGTACTGAGAAGTGTATCCATGTGAACCTCATAAATTTCAACAAGGCCAAGAACAAGGTCCTGCACCTGGGCTGGGACAAACCTTGGTACCAATGCAGGGTTAGTAGAGAATGGATTGAGAGCAGCTCTGAGGAGAAAGAGTCAGAGGTGTTGGTTGATGAGAAGCTCAACATGACCCAGGAACGTGCAGCCCAGAATGCCAAAGACAACCTGAACTGCATCAAATGCAGCATTGGCCAGCAGGGCAAGGGAGGGGATTCTGCTCCCCTGCTCTGGTGAGACACTATATGGAGTGCTGCAGCCAGCCCTGGGGATCTCAAGATAAAAAGGATGTAGACCTGTAGCACTGAGTCCACTGGAGGGTAATAGAACTGATCAGAGAGACTGAGAATCTGTTCTATGAGAGAAGGCTGACAGAGCTGGGGCTGTTCAGTCTGGAGAACAGAAGGCTCTTGGGAGACCTTACTGCAGCCTTCTGGTACCTAAGGAGGCCTGAAAGAGAGCTGGAGAGGGACTTCTTACAAAACCACATAGTGGCCTGATAAGCAGTAATGGCTTCAAACTGAAAGAAGGCAGGTAGCAGAAAGTCTTCACTATGACAATGGTGAGGCACAGGAACAGGTTACCCTGAAGCTGTGGATGCCTCATCCCTGGAAGTGTTCAAGATCAGGCTGGATGGGCCTTTGAACAACCTGGTTTTGTGGAAGGTGTCCCTGTCCATGGCAGGTCCCTTCCAACCCAAACCATTCTCTGATTCTATATTTGCACCTTTACCAATTCTTGCTGCTTCTCTTACCTGCACACCTGGTTGCCCAAAAAGGTGCAAAGGAACAACTTCAGCATTTAAATTCTATCAAAACTTATGAGAGTGTTGTACAGATGGTTTCCAAGTTTATTTTCAAGGCAAGAAACTGATCTTGATCTACAAATCTAAAGTAATCATATAGATCTTTTGAGTAGCAAAAGTAAATAATAAAAGTTACAAAAAAGTGTACTGTTGGAAAGCTACAGTCCTACATTTTGAAGGGGTGTAAATCTATTGCTGAAAATAGTAAGGAAAAAAGTCATCTTTGGGGGATGATTAAGAAAAAATAAATTTTTACACTACTTTATTGAATTTGCAGAAGCCTAGTTTGAATACTGGAGAAAGAACATACTGCTCCTGTGCTAAACACAGCTTTAGCACCTCTGATTTTCCCACATCAACCCAGTAAAATGTTTAGTGCTACCTACCTGAATCATCAGCTAATCTGCTGATTCTCTCCAACACAGCAATACAATCTCTCTCATCATCACTGACTTCCTTCAAAGTGTCCAGCAAACTTCGAGCCACCATTTGCCTAGTTTACAAGAAAGATTAAAAATAAGCATTATTTGTGTCCAGAAATACAGCTAAATCAAAAAGTTGTGAATCACAGAAGTTTCTTACACCAAGTAAAATTTTGTATATATTCACTTAAATTTTAATTTATAAATTGTAGTAAGTTTAGTTAGCCCTGCTTTGGGAATTCTTACTTCTGATACCTGGCATAATCTTAAAAAATTGTAAGCTTTAAATATAACATTAAAAGTATCCCTTTCATTTACAAGGATAAGAGAAACCAGCCACCAAGACCAGAAATAGTAATCATCTGCTAAGTGGGCAAACAGGAGCTGAATGTTAGGAAGTCAGAATCAGCCTTCCATCCATCCTCATCTATGAAGTCCTTAACTTGTTCCATACAAAGCAAAGTAACACTAGTATCGTTAAAATGTTTTTAAACAGAACTCTGAATTTATTTCACAAAAGCATGAACACTCAAGCTAAAGATTTTCATACCAATGGTGCTGTAGTTGACATTTAAACCAACAGTGGTTGACATTTAAAAGTCAAACTTCATTTGAATGCTATGGGTATATACTGTGAGTGGTGGGTACATACTGTGAAAATAACACGTACTACCCAACCCATGTGTACCTAAGACATACATTAAGCAAAGCAGAAACATTAAGAAAATATGAAATAAGTAATAATCAACTCAGTTCTACTTCAAATGGGCAAGAAAATTTTCTGTGGATTAATTTATGAGTGATGAGATACAGTCAGATTTGGGATTTTTGTCCCCCAAGGTTCTGTCATAGCCTGTGCTACAAAGTAATACCCATCAGGTACCTAGACAGCCCTGGATGCAACTGGGAATGCGTGGCAATCAACCTTCTCCTCAAAAACACTCTGCAATGGCATCACTCTTTTCTTACCCTACTGGATAACATGGGTTAATGTCAGTTCAGAGCTAGCAGAGTTATCCCTGGAAAATGGAATGGGAATGGGCCAAGGAACAGTGTCCAAGACACTGGTAGATCTGGTAATGCCCTGGAGCAACTCAACAAAACACTGAAGGAGCAAGTGTCAAGTGCCAGGTATTTCCAGAACTGAAGGACAGAAACACACCTAGGATGGAGCCTAGGTAGAAGCACTGTTGACAAACAGCAGTGCTGTAGACAAGAGCAGAGGCATACCTAAACTTTATTATGTTCACTACAAGCACTGAACATGAGCAGTGCTCAACAACTTACAAGAGAACAGATGGTTACATTCCCAGTGCACAAGGGAAGCTCAAGAACTTCACAATTCCATGGAATCAGAGAAAGGCAGAAGGTTTCCATGAATTCCCAAAGCTAAGCACACATTTTCTCCTACTGAAAATCAGTAATTTAAATATTGCACATTGGCCAGTTGCAGAACTATTTTAAATAAAACTGTTTTGACATACAGATGTATAAAATCTTCTAAAAAAACAAACTGAAGAAACCATTTGCCTTTAATTAATTTCTTCTCCCTCACTCTTTTCAACTCGACAGAAGTACATCTCTCAGCAGAGATCCTGATATGCAGTTAAAATTCAGCCACAAAAACCCTAACGGAGGGAAACAGACTGCATGACACACTAACCTAGAAGCAGAGTTGACTTGGTCTTTTTAAAGGGCTGGACACCTCTGAAAAGAGAAGAGGAAGAGATGAAGCAATTTCATAAACCAGCCTGTGTGGACATGTGTCTCCTACATATTTAATGTAGTCTTGGAAAGTGAGAGACAAGTCAACTAACCCACTGAGTCTCAGCAAGGGAGGAACCACAGTGAACAGCATTACTGCCAAGATGTGCTTTGGTCTGAAGAGAAAAAGCAGCAATAATTCCTCATATGAAATAAAGGATCTGTGTTCAGGAACTGCCTCACTATTCAAACAGATTTATTGGTGAGTGCTCTACACTTTGAGCCTTCTTAATGAGGAATGGAAGCAAGTTCAAGGCAATAAAGATTAAAAAACCCACAATGGATTTTAACACAAAAAAACCAAAAAGAGACAAGGGCTAAGCTCCAAACTGCACCAGCAACTAGCAATTGGTTTTTAAAGCAAGTACAAAGGAATCATCATCCTTGTATGTATGTACATACACCAGTGCTACCAGACACAAGAAGATTCTGCGTTCCAGGGTGACGGCTTTGGCTTTCTGCTCAACATCTACTCTTGCTGCAATGTGATGGTGGATTATTAAGGCATATCCTAGAGATGCTTCTCAAATCTGAACTGAAGGCTGCCTCTTCAACAATCACACCACAGCCAGACTCCCACTTGTCTTATTTTGCAGACAAACAATTTATTGTAATATTTGTCAGGTTCCCCTCCATTCTCATAGACAACATCTGTGGTGCTCATGAGCAACACCTAAACCAGTAAAAATTAAAAACATAACATACCAAAAGTTGTCACAAAGCAAAACCTTCCACCACTTGGGAAGCTGTTAAAGGATTCCCTACTTCTCTCTCACTTTCAGTTAATCCTATGAGAAATCTTACATATTTAAACAAAGAAGATATTGCTATTTCCAAACCTCATCTCCTTAAATGTTTTAGGACACAGACACTGATTCATGTCCATCTCAGAACAAATGGCTGAAAAATCATAAGCACTCAAGGAATCCACTTAAAGGAGACTAGACTTTTGCAGCAGTTGTTAAAAATCCCTTCACTTTAACCATTCAATACAATTACAGACTGCAAATATGCTGCATAGGTAGGCGATTACCCAGATAGAAAAGGATAATAAAACCAAATGCAAAGAGAAATAATACCTAAAATGAAACTTAATGAATAAAACCTGCCATACTAAAAGCAAATTCATCCAATTAAAGGGGGAAAAAACATCTTACCCTAATTTACCCAGATTCAATGATTATGTTTCAAGAATTTGGAATGTGTAATATGAAGCTCCCACAGAAATGCAGGTTCAAGGTCACAGAAACAACTGAAACATTATTAACTCAATCACAGCATTTTAAAACTTTTAAACTACTCATTAGTAA
The DNA here is from genome assembly GCF_028769735.1 of Zonotrichia leucophrys gambelii. NCBI lineage: Eukaryota > Metazoa > Chordata > Aves > Passeriformes > Passerellidae > Zonotrichia > Zonotrichia leucophrys. The sequence continues at coordinate 101,864,721 of NC_088171.1, read as the reverse complement.
TTGGATATGCTGATACCATACTAAGACATAGGAATAAACAAATGTAATTGAATTAATATTTTTCGTATTAAATGCTCCAGTTCCTCTGCTTAGCAGAAATCTCTCCTATTATTCTGAGACTGACTAATGCTGAATCATCATAAACTGACTGCAGTAGTCACTATCATTTATTGTGATCTAAGTGCTACTCAGTCATACCACTAATAATTATCATTTGCTATTTCCTGTATTTTCTAATGCTATGTAACAATAGGCCTACAAAGAAAGCTAGGATTAAAAAACATGTTTGTACCAGCAAAAATAATCCAAACAAGCAAACACAGGGGGAAAAAAAAATCAGGAAAAACCAGTTACTCCAACCACCTTTCCCTGCAGGAAAGCACAGGATGCATAAAGCTGGACAGAGCAATTAAAAGGATTCCCAGTTTGTGCATGCCCATATCCAATGCAATCCATACTGAGAAATCACCATTTTTTCTTAGGCAGGCAAGTAAGATATTAGGAACAGCACTGTTGGTTAAAATTCAAGATACACAACTTGAGTTTCTGAAGATACACAACTTGAGTTTTTGAGTTTGTTCTCCTTCCTACTGGCTTTTATTATATAATTGTCACCTGGAGACCGGAAAGCTCCTCTTCCCTCCCTCCCCATGAAAAGTCAAAACATGCAAAAACTCTCTCCTGGTAGCATAAGTGTCCATTTCATCTTAAATTGTAAAATACAGTAATTTTGGATTTCAGGAAAAAACAAAATTTGAAAATGATGCATATTTCAGAAGTTATGTGTGCATACAGGTTTATGCAGGTTATAACAAGAGAATCCATTCTGCAATTTTCAGCTTCGAGTCAATGGTATGTTCACACACGTAGTGTGGAATTTTAAGCACACTGCACATGACATAAGTTAAGAACAGGGCTAAATCCTTTCCAAACCCAGGCCATGAACAACAAAACAGAGGCTATCCTATTGGGTGGTTGATCACAGACTTTGCTTCTGCACATTACTGTATTAAGAATTCAGCATTAAAGCAAACACTCTATTAAAAGCTTACTTGAAGCCCAAACTAAACCATGTTCAAATAAAATACCAGAAAATCTCAATGTTAACATATTTTATACATTTCTGTGATCATGTTACCATTTACAGTTCCAATTAAAATAAACTATGGGCTTGAATTTCTCCATTTGAGTGCAGAGGGTCTGAGTGCAAGAGGATGGGGTGGGATGTGTGTCTGTCTGAAGTGTGCGGAAATACTTGTGCTTTTAAATGAAACAACCATCTCAGTGGCATCTCAGTACAGAAATAAAAAGGGGAAAATGCAGAACACAGTATTAACTGGGCAAGTTCACTTTCAATAACCAGAAGCAGCAATACTCAAGCTGTAAATTACAGAGGAGCTTGATTCTGAAATAAAGTTCTTGGCTTTCTCCTGGCAATCTCTTGGCTGTTCATTATGCTCTCCTGACCGTTCATGAAGTATTTTCTTAAACTTACTTTCACACAGAGTTATGGATGGAGTTTACTATCACCTTACACTCCTGTGCCAACAGGAATGTTAGCATCTGCAAAAAAACCTAAATTATGTTCTCCAATTAAGGAAGAAGTTCAAGAAGGCCTTTACTACAGCTGCTTAAAAGGTGAACTAATGTTTTTGTGTTATCATTAATATTTTGCTCTCTTTAAATAGGAGGTGCATGAGCAAACAGAAGGAGGGGTGGAAACTGAAGTTTCATAAAGGTGTTGGGTTTTTTGAAATTATTTGTATTCCATGCAAATTAGCTTCAGTCAGATCTGAATCAGATGAATAGTTTCATACCATTAGCCAGACAGACATTTAAAAAGCATACCTGTTAAATATGTTCTCACTTGCAGCGTACTTGTCCAATCTTCCCAAAGGCGTCAACATCTCATCTTGTGAGACAAAGTCCAGGGCTGAAGGTATAATAATCACATCAGACTCTGAGCTGTAGTCATCCACACCAACTATCAGAGACATCAGAAATATTCCTTATAATCACAGTAGTTTGACACTAAAATGATGTCTGTTGTTGGTCTGAAATACAGAAATCTAGGCAAGGTCCCATTGACAACATATTTAGTAACTGCATCACATTGTTCCCACCAGCTTCCCCAGCCCCCATAAAGTCTTTTCTATAAGTGCAACTGATGATGTATAAATGGATATTGAGTCATTTTCTCTAACTTCCCAAGTAAGATTCATCACTAAACTTCCTGAGTATTTTTATACCTTGTATTTTTCTCAAGCAAATTACTTTTATCCAATTGTCAAGTCAGCTTTTTTTCGACGACAAAAACTCAAATGATAGCTGCAGGTAGCCCAAAGTTTATACAACATGATCTAACAGACCAAAAAGACTTTGTTCCAAACCAGAAAAATCTAAACTAAGCATGTAAAAAAAATCAGAGCGTGTTGCTAGATCTGGCTACCAAATAAAATGGGCACAAGTCACTTCAATTACTGCATAATTATTAACCAGCAAATTATCACGGAACTTCATATACAACATTTATCAACATAGAACCAAAGAAGTGGAAGGAAGTCCAATCCTGTTCTGCAGAGCTGCTTAAGAATGAAGATTTGAATTACCACCACCTCTTTAGTTTCTGTATGCCCTCAAAACTGCTCTAACACTCAGTCCCGTAGCAAACACACACCTCTGGCTGCAAATGAGATCACCTGTTGGAAAGGTCACCTCCATTAGTCCTGAAAACACAACACTACACTACCCCTACTCTTCAGTCCATCCAAATCTCCCTGCAATGCCTTTTCATAACTTGCAAATAGAGAAGAACAGAAAACAGACCTAGAAGTCCAACCACAACTTTTTTTAAATGAACTCTACAAAAGGAAGAAAAAACCATTATTGTCCTCTACCTTCCACACAATTATGCTGTGCTGTATAAATTGCTTACCAAATAGTGTGTCATTATTTTCGACATTCAGAATGCATAAACAGCTACCACTGCCTGAACATATTCCTTACTGTACTTCAAATGTCAAAAGACAAACACTGAGCTCTGGGAGAGTTTTATTTTTAGACATAAACTAAGGTAATGGCACCCTTTTAAAAACTAAGTAATTCTCCCATTTTCTACATAGGGAATCCATGGACATCAACTGATCCCGTGCTTGCACAAAAGACCAGACTCTGCAGTTGCTGATAGGACATGAAATTCTTGCCAGAAATCAAAAGAAAAAGCGATGGGGAAAGAGCAAGAGTGTAAGAACAATCTAAGAGATGGGAGAAAGGAAGAAAGTGTACTAGGAGCCAAAGGAAATGGAAGAGCAATCTGAGAAGGGGAATTAGTGGTGTTAGATATTTGTAAGGTAGAGGATAGAATAACAAACTGCAGGGGGAGGAAAGGAAGGCTGAAAAGAAAGATCAGCTGCAAAAAGCTATTGCAACACAAAGGGAAAGTGTTTAGCAACTCCAGGTTTACATAACTGTTTGAACTTGTGTTTGGTTTGGGTTTGTGGGTTTGTTTGGGTTTAATTTTTGTTGTTTAGTTTGGGCTTTTTGCAAGAATCTGTTTTATTTTCGCAGGAAGTGGGAGGCGAGTAAAAATGAACTCAGTGCAAGCTAGGACTTTATGCCAGGTTAAGTTAACAAGGAACAGGCTACAACCTTTCACAGGCTCATAGGCCTTTAATTCAACCTAGAAATCCAACTGAAAGCAGAGATTTTTCTGTGTTTTTAGTTCTGCCATCTCACACCTAGACTATTTCAGTGGAAGAGATCTTCAACTATCATCCAGTCCGGCTGCCCAACCACCTCAAGGCTGACCAAAACTAAAATCACTTCCTTCTCTACTTCCCATTCTCAGGAATCTACAGAAAGTGGTGAAGTCACCCCTCAGCCTCTTTCTCTCCAAACCAGACAGTGAAATTACTTCTGTGACAGAGTCCTATTTTTCTAATTCAGTGTCTGTTGATCATATTGTAAATTAAAAAACATAAATTAAAGAAACTATGTCAAAATACCAACATAAAAATAACCATACTGCTGACAATAGTTACTCAGCTATCAAACTCATGAATACAAAAAAATAAAATGCTGACCATTACACGCACCACCAATTTTACTCACTTAATCTCCCTGTTCTCAACCTCAGTCTTGTTCTATGTTCCTCCTTGTACCCTCTACATTTATTTTTCTACAATTTTTGTCTTATGAAACCAGTTAAGTCAATCCAACTGCTAAATCCACTCTATATCAGATGTAAATACCAATGATAAAAAATATAAACATCTGCTTACAATTTATCTGTTTGATGTCTCCTACTAGTTCATACTGTGAATTGTGTGAATTTTGCTCTGCTGAGTTTATGAATTGTAAAATTAGGCTGAGCACTACATTGAGCTTGATGTGCCTCTGCTACCAAACAACATTTATTATTTAAATAATTCCAGCATCGCAGCTCATAGTCACAGAAGAGATCATTCAAATGACAGCATCTTGATTAACACAACTATAATACAGGGAAGAAAAGGGTGGTAAAAATAAATCAATCAGCACATGAAGTATTACAGTTCTAGTGAAGTGCTGTTACAGTTACATTACATACTTATTTTCATTTCACAAAATCTGTGCAAGTCAAAAGAGACAGTCCATTCTAACAAAAAACTCCCGTTCCAACAAAGCCCCTCACGTGGATGCTGCTCTTCAACTCACCACAAACATCAGTCACCAACACCTGACCACTCCTCACCAAAAATGCAGAAAGGACATATTTTGCATTATGCAATTAACCAAGTCACTGTGCTATTCCCTCCACATTACACCAAAACAGTGACCAAAAAGGCTGTTAACTGAATATTGCCTCTTCAGCCCTACTGTGCTTTCCACCCAGCTTTGAGCATTTGACTAAGTACCACAGGACCTTCTGTGAATTTTGCCAACGCAAGCCACACCCCTGGACAACACAAGTGTACTGATTTTGGCTGGGACAGCATTCAAGTTCTCCCCAGTAGCTTATATGGGGATACTTTGCACATTTCCAACCTATTCACTGGGAGAGCATCATGAGGAATAGAAAAGGCCCTGACAGTGTTTAAGCCCTGTCTTCAGGAGTAACTAATACATCAGTGATTTATCAACACTAGTTTCAGCACAAGTCCAAAACACTGTCCCAGATAAGGTATTCTAGAGAAATTTAAACTCTATGCCAGTCAAAACCAGTACAAATTCTGGCTAATTCAAATGCAAAACACAAATTTCTTCCCGGGGAACAGGGTAGGTAACAGGGCCATGTACTACTTATCTACTGCTAAAACAACTGTGGGTAAATTTTCTTATTTTTCTCCACTTTTTCAAACAGGTACAAGTCTGGACCAAATCCACAGAAAGCATATAAGCTACAAGACACCTCTGAAAACTATTGCTAGTGCAGAGCCTTTACTACCTTCTAATCTGGTCTTACGTGCTCACAGGTAAGCATGCAAAAGTGGAGCTAGAGAAAACAGGAGTTTCCATCAGAACACGCTATCCCAGGAGTTCAAAGCCACTACTGGCTTCAAGAGGAGAAACAGCAATTGCACAATGATGTCAAAAGCAACCACAGTGCTTCTATTTCCACACATTCAAGTACCAAAGCAGAGCAAAATGAATACACTCATAATTTATCTAGACGAAGTTTGTAAGTTTCTCTTCAAAACTCTACACAATGACTGCCAAACACAAGGATGCATCACATAACAACACAGGCGCTGCCTTTTGCTTCCATGTCTGATTGCCATTAACTTCTGTGGTATCACAGAAGCCAAGTAACTTCTCCTCTGTGCACCTTCATTTTCCAATCAAAACATTTGAGTGTTTTTTTGTAGAAGTTGCTCAAGCTTGTCTATCTATCTTGCACCTGGTCCATACTGTACTGCGTGAAAATATATCTCTCTGTTCCCCTTAAGCTGCCCTAGTTTTATGGCAAGGATACAATAATGTGACAGAGTTATTAACTAATGTGAACTATACAGCAATCTTGCTGAGGCACACTACATTTAGGGGTGCTTAGTCAACCACTGCCAAGCTTGGCTGAGCATACAACAACAAAACACAGGGCCATTTAAAACTCAGTCCTCCATAAAACCACAGCCTCTAGGCCAATTTTCAAGGGAGTTGGTTTTTCTACTACATATATACCCTGATAGTATCTTTCACAAAGGTCTCTCATGCTGAATCTTTTACAGAGAAGTGCACAAAATCACATTTGGAAAACATAACTGCTGTTTTTTCTTACTTAATAATGCAGGAACAATTCTCTGCCACAGACTGCTCAGTAATGAGGCCTACATGTATTCTTCTTGTTCTTCTGTATTTCCTATGAGCCCCATGGCAGAAATATATTCTTCTTTGTTTTGCCATAGAAACTCAGTGACAAGAAGTCTATTTAAAAAAATCAGCAACTTTCAATTCTGAAAGCTGAAAAACAAACAGCTTTAATGATTCAAGATTTCCAGCTAATATTAAGTTCTCTCATTTTATCTTCTGTATCCCCAAAGAGTTCTCATGATCTATTGCAAAAACTATGTGGCAGACATATCTACTAAAATGGACAAACTTTTATTCAATTTTAGTATAAGCTACTTATTATGCTGTGCATCAATTGTTATCATATGGACATTCAGGATAATACAGCACTTATGTGCAGAAAGAACTGAGTTCTGTTCTGCTGTTCAGGCAAGCAATTTTTCTGCTTAACTGTAAAGCAAGAATTGTAATCTTATGAGCCCAGACATTTGATATCACGACCACAAAATAACAGCAGCGGGTTTTGTTCTAAATTACTGCCTTCCATGCTACAAGAGAATAAATCCACCTTAGGTTCAGACTTCTGCAGAACACAAGTAGTATTCTCAGCCTTTCAATATTGTAAACACATTCATTTCTATGTAACTTTCTGTAAGAAATCTCATTTTGTATCTGATGTGCTGCAAAGAGAAATTCAGCTCAGCATGAGCACTAATGCTTAAGCATCTGCATTTGCTCACAGCTGAACTCACTACTCTTAACTCTTTCCTAGTGCACAAGGAAAGAGTGCTCTGAGCAAAGAGTGCTCTAACTGCTCTAAGGTCCCAGCTCTGCTTCTGTGATGACAGCACAGACCCATCAGTGACATTATTTCAGTTTATTAATTTGCTACCACATATTTATTGCACTGCTTCAGTAACATTAACCAACAGCTATTGCAATGGCAATCACACAATTTTACAAAATGTGCTTGTCATGCTGAATTCTACCATGCTGCCTGCCCCATCCAGGCATCACTCACTGGTCATCACAGAACGCACCATCACAAAGCAGGAGCTGTTTTTTCCATGAGACACTTAAAACCTACTTTCTCTGTTTTCCTCCTGCTGTAGTCTGAGACTGAAAATGCAACTGAGAAGCCACAAGATGTATGATTCTACTTGGCAAATATCATCACTGGAAACGATAATGTTAGATTCCAGCTTACCTACCATATAAGCAGAAACCAGAACCACCCTTCTCCTTCTGCGTTTCTCCCCTAAATTAGCCCATCAAACCATGGAGCACTATCAGACTTGAGCCTCTTATGAATGTCAAGTTACCACATCTGCATGCACAGACTTTGTTGTCTCAACTCCAAGTTTAGCAGGACTGGGTTTGGGGGCTGGGCAGAAGGAGTAGAGAGGAAGGAGCAAGGAAGAAGATAAGAAAGCTGGAAATGCAAAGCAGCTCTGATGCAATTACCACACTAGCCCCTGTGCAGCACTTTGATAGCAGAGCTGGCTAACAGCTAGAAGCACAGACACAGCAAAGGCCTTCACAAAAAGATAGTTATCAAGCTGCCACAGGAGCAGCATTTCTCATCAAGCATCAGAAGAAACAAGGGGCAATACAAAATTCTTCATGCAAGGAGAAAAGCTGGAGCTACACACAAGTTTGCTTCTTTCAGGCATATGCAAGCAGCATTGAAAATCCTGATTTGCTCGGAACAGAAAGGAATAGTTCTGTCTCATATTGCTCACTAGTCATTTATTTGCACAACAGCTGAATGCACCTTCTGCTGATTAACAGTTTGACCTGCAACAAACACTGCTGCTCCAGAGGAAACTGAAACAAAGAGAAGGACATCCAAGCTACCAGTTAAAACAACCAACAGTTTATATTCTGTCTGCCTATTTCCTGTAGGGAGCATGTCACGCCCATCACCAAGGCACTCAAGTTCGCTGCTGTTTAAGTCCCTGTCTTCTACCCCTTCCAAACAACTGCATGTACTTAAGAATTGGGGAATGAGGTTGGAATGAAGAAAAAGCCAGCCACTGCAAGCAGGAAGCTCCTCTAAGGTACTTTTTTCTCCTCTACAAGGTCATTGCTGTCAAAGAAAGGTATCCCTTTTCTCTCAGCAGAGCACTGCTGTACATGGGATTTTTAAATGACCTCCTGACTGACCAAGAATTTTGTAGCACTGGGAGGAAAATCCTACTTCCACCTTCAACCAACATGTTCTCTCTGGTCCTACCACAACAGGACACTGTGCTTGGGGCCATGCTTAAATTCTGCCACACAACTGGGTATCTGGTACACACAATACCACCAAGTTCAAACTATATGTGCCTTAACATTGGACTAACTAAAAGGAAGGGAGACATGAAGCAAGCAGCTGAAGCTCAAACACTCCAAAGACTTGTGCAAGCTTTGCAATGCTTGATGTGACACCATGAGCTGTTCCACTGTGCAGGGACTTTGACAGCATCACTGCAGTAACTAAAATACACTTACCTGGGCTGAACGCTGCAGAGAAGGCAAGCCCTACAACTGAGACATCTATAAACTATAAAACATGGCTTTGCAACATGAATCCCTTTCAACTTTCTAACTGCACTTTTCCTCTCTCTGCTTAAATCGCAGACAATGTTCTTGAGACACTGCTTGACAGCTTTCAAAACCCTAAGTGAGATAATCATCCGTGTTTCCTGGGCATATAGAGAAATTTCTGTTGCAACTCTCCACACTTTTTCTGTCTGTGCTCAGTATAAATTCTAAAACTGGTCTATGGGAGAAGGTTGAGCAGGACAGAATGCAGTGGATTCACTCTTAGAGAAAAAGTATGAACATGGTTGGGGTGTTCATTTCAATGGAATTTAATGTTTACAATACCTGCACAAGCAGGCATCCCTACAGACTAATCAAGCTGTTCCTCCTGTAGGCTAGAGAGGAAGGAAAAGGTAGTCTCTCCTCCATTCAAGTATTTGGGAACTGTTCAGGCACTATGGCAACAACACAAAAAAAATTCCCTAAGCGGATTTGTTTATCAGAGAAAAATGTTTCAACAGCCTGCAATATCACTCACATACCACATCCATTTTATACATTAATCTATTTAGCTTTTCCAGAAACTGTACAGAGAATAACCCATATTTATGCTACTATTTGCCTCTCTATTTTCTTTACCTTAAATACAGTAAGAAAAACCACCAAACCAGTAGTCTCAACTGTCAGTGGTGTTGTTCCACTGTTGCAAACAAACACCCCTCACAAACATATTCTGACACTTTTTTAACCTATCCAGCAGGGTTTAAACACCCTACTGCCAGAAAGAACTGCAGCATCCCTCTAACCAAGGAACAGCCACATTAGTTTCTCTTATACTGTACCTTCTAAAGCAGACAGAGGAACACTGATATTCTGGGAACCTTTAGGAGCAGCAGTCCCTGGCTTGCTCTTCCAAAGAGGGAACTGTTCCTCCAGCTCTCAGAGCAGAAGCTATCCTCTCATCCAGTTCTGCTCATGTTATAACCCTTGCAATGAAAACCTCCTGCCCACACAGAGGGAAAGCCTTAGCAGCAAAAGGTACACACAGGAAAAAAAAGCATTTCAGCTTCAACACACTGCAGTCTGCCAGCTCCACAATAGGTCAGCAGTCAGAAATAACTGCAAGCACCAAGGTTTCACTATCTTAAGCCGAGGATTTTGAACATTTCCAGCTCCTTCGTGACTCTTTCACTCCCTCAGTTTTTTAGCTGCAAGTGGGAGAGAAAGGGAGAAGGAGAATATCCAAAGCCCTGGAAGATAAATCATAAGACAATGAAAAAAAAAAGCTGGCAACCTTAACTGAGGATCCCTGCCAGAGATGGGATAATAAAAGTTGGCTGGTGAAAAGCGCATTCCCACATCAGAAGTGATGCTAGTGGCCTCAGAAAGCTGAAAGCCTAGAAAATTACTTCTTCAATCCTCTACTAGGTGTAATGGAGAAAAAATGTGCAGCTGCATGAGAAAGGTTCGTTAGCCCACATCAAATCAAGCACAATCCCTTCCTCACATCATCTTCTTTTCACTAGGATCCTAAGAGGTAGCTGGAGAGAGAGAGACTAACCATTACCCACCTGAGACCACTAACACCAGAATTCCATGGGGACACAGCCATCCACCTGAGTCTCCCAGCTTCTATGAGGGTCAATCACCACATTAAAAGAGAAAGAAATGAACTGAAGTGTTGGGAGAATGAAACCCTGCTCTCCAGGGAAAACAAGGGACTTAACAAGTGTGCTTCATTAGCATTAAGGAACGGTTATTGGATTCCCAAAGGAGCAGAATCTCAGTCACACCACAGAACTGATTCCAATCACTACAGAAAGCCTGCCAGTAATTTCTGTTATTACTTTTCTGCAGTGCTTAAATGCCAACCCAGTAACTCAAACTATCTCAGCACTCTCACCAGAGCTCAGACTCCGATGGGACCAAAAGGTCAGTACTGCAACAGGGCATCTGAACCTCATGTTGGAAATTCAGCTGTACTCAAAGCTGGAATAAAGTCTAAGAGTGGCACAATGCGCAGCCTATACAAAACAACTACCAGCATAACAAAATCTGCTAGTTCTTATTCTGTGGTGAAGGAACAAAGAAGCCACAGTGCAAAAGCTTCTGATATTACTATGTACAGCTGTGGGAAAGGGAAGGTGAATTTTAATATGCTGAATGCATGTTATGCCAGCATAATTCACTACCAGAGAATAAAAACTACTACACAGCATCAAGCTGCGACTGTGATTTGACACCGCAGGGAAATACAGACTGATTTTATAAAAACAAAACAACAACAAAGAAAAAAACTACTTTTTAAAACTTATATTATCATTAAAAAGGTTAAAAAATTTAAATTACCTTTCATTTGGAAAGAGACTTGTGCCCTACCCTAAGTCTAAGAGAATAATTTAATTAAAAGCATTCAACCAACACAAGCTCACTGCTAATGCCAGATGATTTGCTCATCACCTGGAAAAAGAACATAGCATCAATGATAAAACAGCTTTTGACATCTGCAGATGCACAAAGAGAATTTTCTTCAGCTCAGCTAAAATGTGTTTCACTCACTGAGAAGCCTGCTGGGAGGAGAGGCTAGGAAGACCTGTCCTCCCTTTTTAATCAATGGGAAAGAACTCAATAATAAAAATAGAACTATGTTGGATCATCACCACTCTGTTTTTAGTTTTTAAAACTGTTTTATCCACTAGTAAAATCTAAAGAGTAACATTAGATTTGCCAATTGCAAGAACTACCTTATTGCTAAAGAAATAAAGCAATAAGCACTATAGAAAACAAGTTTACACATAAGAGTTTGCATATGTGTGTGTATATATATATATGTGAAAAACCCATTTAACAGTTCTAAACTAGAAATGCCTAAACAATGTGTAGATATTAAAACTCAATTTTCTGCATTTTTAGTTAAAACATCTGGAAACTAAGGGTACAGAAAAAGGAAGGGCAAAAGCTAAAGTTTCAGAATCTGGGTAAGCTACATAACCACCAAAGCATACACATATACTTGCAGCTACCTGATAGTCCTGATATTGCATGCAAATACAGCTATCAGCTACCACTAACAAAGATTTTTTCCAAAAACAAATGTGAAACAGTATTAAAAGCAGTTATCAGATCAAAATTTCTTTTCCCTCCTGATTTAAACCGCAATTAAAATAACGAGTTGAATAAAGCTACCCCTTCCCAAATGTGAATCCTAATTGCAGATGGCTCTGTTTTTCAGAGCACACATCCCGCACACATCAATGGTCAGACTGAAAGCCGTCAGCATCATGGTACATTTCATTTCATTTCATCTATCTGGGCTGATCAGCTCAGCCTCCAGAAACAGCCAGGGGAGGGGGAACACCAACTGTCTGGCAAGAGCCATAAAGAACACCTCATTTTCCACAAGCCCACGTTCGCTTTTCAACCATTTTTGCTGCCTATTTTCTTTTCTTTTCTGTACTTATCTTAGACAGTTATACTACTCTGTTTTGATTTTGTAGGCACAAAACAAAAGATTTGAATAAAAGCCAAATTTTCCCTGACTTTTTGTACACTGTGCAAGATTTCAGACAGAAGAGTGAGGAAATCAACAATCCAAGTAGTGGGATGGAGATTCTTCCTCAGGCTTCCACTTTGAATTTTTAAATTTTCACTCTATTGTCTTTAGAGTGAGGTGCCTTTATTCTTTTTGTCCTTTAATGGATAATATCACACATGGATTCTTCTTAGCTTTATCTTTACATAAATGAAATGCAATTTTTATGTTCCTTATTTGGGGGGGTTAGAGTCAATTAATTGTCTTTCATGAAACAACTCACATCTAGGAATTAATTTTTCTTTTCTAGCATTCAGTATGTTTAGCCAGGGTACACTCACTGTCTTGGTTCTGGGTTATTTTTCCTTTTACTACAAACAAACAAGGAAAAGCCACTGCCTAAAGAATTCCTGAAGAACCAGAATTTCTTCAATTATTATCACAGCCTTTGACATCAGGAGCTGTATCTACAGAAGTGAAATATCAGCTAAAATCAAAATACTGAAACGCCATTTCATTAGCAAGCTATGTAACTACTTAAAGCAATAATCTGTTTAATGTACCAGGTGTAAAGTATGCATTCACCTCAAGAAAAAAAAAAAATCAGAGCTTTCCAGTGGTTACCAAGCAACCAAGAGCAGAAAAATAATATGGAGCTTTCAAAATAGAAATGCAAACCAAAGCTGAAATTAATTATTTAAAAGTCAATCCAGCTGGTTTATCAACCACTCTCTGAAAGCCTTTCTTATAAAAGCTCTTGTTTAATCTCTGACCTCTTAAACAAATCAACAAAAGGAAGGTTGTTTTGGTTATTTTATAAATAGATGCCTTCCACACCATATATTCTGAAGGTCTCCACTACTCCAACAGCAGATTTACTGCTCCCTGTTGAAATCTAGGAATGGTTCATTAACCTAAATATTTATCAAGTTTTCTTCAGAGAAAAGGTAAACTTTGTTTCACAAGCAGCTATTAAAACAGTACTCCAAAGAGATAATCTTTTACTCTTCTATATTTCAGGTTAATTAGCTTACAACAAGCTGGCATAATGAATGAGGAGAAGAACAAATTGTACAGTTGTACAAGTTGTTGATTAAACTCCAGCTTTCCAGTAAAACACTTGACTCCAGAAACCTTAAAAGACAAAGATCATAACCCAGCTGTTCTTCACTCTGCCTATCTAAGAGATGCACAGATGCTTGGTTCATCACTTTCAGCAGGAACTGTGCACGGCTGTTTGCTCAGCTCCAGGACTTTCTCCGACTGCTTTAGAACATGACCAACAAAAGGTAGCTCTTAAGGCACCTTAATGATTCCTCCTTTAGGAGCAAACACTGAATCCCACTGGAAATTCTCATTACCAAAGGGGAAAAACCCCAAAACAATACAACAACAACAAAAAAATGTTCGTGATCCAGACTCAAATGTAGGCTCACTGATTAGCTACAGATGAATACCTAATCTAGTGAAATGTCCTGAGCCATATGCACAGAGACCCAGCTTCAGATGTCCAAACCAGACCCTGACACATGCATCCAGTCTTAAACACTCCTAGCACATCCTCACAGATGTCCTGCTATTGCTTGATAACAGATCAGTTAAAAGCCCAAAAATTTACTGAAAACAGCTCACTTTTCAAAACAGCCAGTCAATCAGACCATTTTACATTCATCTGATTCCTCCTCCTAAATTATACAACCAGGACTACAGGTATGCCTGCAGGTACTTCTCTCTTATTTGTCTTTAAGTATAGCTTAGCACACTTTTAGCAAGAATGCAGCTGGCAGAATCACACAGACATAAAAGCTGCCAGCACTTCCAGTTTTATCACTATTGCATTCTACTACTTCAGTAATACACCTCTAAACCAGTGTCTAACTCTGCTACTTGAAAGAGCTGCAAACATTTGAAATATTTACAACAGAGGGATAGCGTAGGGTGGGGTTCAGGCAGGAGTTGCAACTTTGTGTCTTATATTTTTAATTGTCTCTTTCATACGTGCAACCAATCAATTGGAAACACTTCCATAATTGTGTAAGACATGTTGTATATGGGTACAAAACACAACTATTTCAAATAGTGCACAAGAAACAGCACTTTTGACTAGATATGGACAGTCTCCTTGATCTGTATTATTTTTCTTTGGCACACAGACACCACCCAAGAACAAAATCATGTACAATTTAGAACCATAAAAGCCACTGTGAGACTGAACTACATCCAAACAGCACATATTGATTCATAGAGGGCCCTGTTTTTCTCCTCCAAAAATATCATGCCTAAGTATTGAGACATTTGCTTTTATCTACTTCCATCAAATCCTCAGTAATTTTTAATGAGGTTTCAAATCTTTATATTTCTATGGTTTCTGCCTTCAGGATGCTCTCATCTGGACTGAGTCATATCTCCAAGCATTTTTTTTTTCATTTTTGAAGACCATAACAGCAAGACCAGCACCAGGAACCCACAGCTTCTGTCACCCCTCCAATGACTACAGATAATTTCAATTCCTGTCTTACAGTCAACTAAAACCATAATCTAAGTGGAAACCAAAGAATGCACCTTATTTTTTGGTTAAGTGTGTCCCTTCTGAAAAAGTCCTCTGTAATCACAGAGAGTTTTGAAACAGTGACTTATCACACTGAATTAAAAAAAAAAAAAAAGCCTGAGGGAAAGGCTCCCTCTTTGTGCAAGGCAAAGCACAATAGGAGCCTTCTAAATGTCAGCTGACAAAAGTGAAAAAGAAGATGTATCAGTTAAATCCTGAAAAGTTTAAATAGCTGTCCTCTAAAACTGTAATCCACAAAACACAAGGTTTTTTCCCTGCACTGCAGCCCTGGTGAGAGGATATCCTGCAGACTGCACAGGCAACACAACACCTTCAGGCAGCAACCAGGGGTCTGCACACCCACGGCCGGCGCCTGCCTCTACCTCCATTTTCACTTTCCACCCAAAATTCATCCTCCTCTGCTTCCAAGCAACTCCTCAGTATCGACACGATCAACAGACACCTTCTCATCTGAGTAACATCCTAGTCTGCCATGCTAAGGCTTCTCAGCCCTGAGTTAGTAATTTTTGCATCACCCCAGCCACAATTCTGCGACTTTGCACCCTGCCATCAACTCTTCTGCACAGATCTCTCCAGCGGGGTCAGACTCGCAGAATCAGTCGGGTGTGAAAACACTTCTGAGACCGTCTCTCCAACCTGTGACCAAATGCCACCCTATCTACTGCACCATGCCACTGAGTGCCACGTCCACTCTCCGTAAGCACCTCCGGGGACAGCGACTCCACCACATCAAGCCAGTCAATTCCAATATCCAAGCAGCCTGACTCCACCACCTCCTGGCCAGTCAATTCCAATATCCAAGCACCCTTTCTGAGAACAAATCCCTCCTGGTGTCCAGCCTGAGCCTCCCCCGGCGCAGCCTGAGGCCACGGCCTCTCTCCTATCGCTGGTTGCCCGGGAGAACAGACCGACCCCCACCCGGCCACAGGCTCCGCTCAGGCAGCTGTAAAGAGCAGAAAGATCCCTCCTGGAGCCTCTTTTCTCCAGGCTAAACATCCCCAGCTCCCACAGCTGCTCCTCACAGGACATGTGCTCCAGACCCTGCACAAGGCAGGGAGAGCTTGAGGGGGAGGGGTGGAGGGGGGGAAAGAATGGGGGACACAAAAAAAATATACAAAATACAGAGATATAAAAGGAACGAGCAACCCACATGCTGCTGCAGATGCAGCGGCCCTAGCCTCCTCCTGCTCCTCCCCGGCGGCGCCCTGCCGTGCCCGGGCCATGAGGGGACGCCGCCCCGCAAGCAGAGCCTCCCCTGCCTCCATCCCTCCTTCCCCCCCTCCCTCGCTCCCTCCGGGGCGGCCGCTAACGGCGCCCCCGCCCCGCCCGCCGCCCAACGCACCCCGCGGGACCGCCCGGCGCAGCCCCACGCGCGACCGGGACCGGGTCATGGACACCGGGAAGCGCGGAGCATGGCCATGTCTTCCTCCTCCTCCTCCCCGCCGCCTCCCACAATGCACCCTGGGCGCTCCCCCGCGGAAGCCACTTCCTCGCCCGAAAGCCGCCCCGCCGCTCCCCCCGTCCCCACTCACATCCGTCGATCTCCTCCGGCAGGTCCTCCTCGAGCAGCGACAGATCTGCGGTGGGGGAGACACACACACACACGCACCATGTGCCACTGCGCCCGCCGACCCTCGGGGCCACGCGTGACCCTGCCCCGCCCGCGGGCTGCGCCCCCCCGACGCGACCCGCCCCGCAGCCCCTGCGTTCCGTGCCCGGACAGCGGCGGGCAGCGCTCCCGAAGCCGGGGCGGGGGAGAGGAGAAGGAGGGGGGATAGGGGAGGGAGGGCTGGCGCCTCGCCGGGGAGGCGGCGTGTGCGGGAAGGGGGAGGGGGGCGATGCCTACCCGCCATCTTGCTGCTGCAGCCCCCGCGGGGCGCCCGGCTACATCCAGCCCGCGGCCGGGCGGTGGGAGCGGCGGTGGGAGAGGGCGGGCACCCGTGCGGTCCAGGCCCCGGGCCCGGCGGCGCCTCTCCGCGTCCCCGGGAGAGCCGCGCAGGGAGGGAGGGAGGAGGGAGCGGGCGGAGGAAGGCGGGAGGAGGGGTCTGGGCCGGACACGCTGCCCCCGCCTCCGCCCGGCGGAGCCGCTCTCGCTGCTCGCTCGCTCGCTGGGGCGGCCGCGCCTCCCCTCGCCGCGCTCTGAGTCACGGCCGGAGCCGCCCGGGCTGGCCCTGGGGCTGTGGAGCGCCCGGGCTCGGCCACACGCCCCGGCTCGCTCACCTGTCCTACGCGCTGCTCCGCCAACTCGGGGCTTGGGCTCGGGCTCCTCCTGCCGCCAGCCGACGGGCTGAGGCGAGGCTACGGAGCTTCCCCTGCCGTGGAGTTTGAGGGGTCACTTGGAGGAAGGGCCCCCAAGGTGCTCCACCGTGGGGGCGCTCCCAGACCCCGTAACGTCGTGGGGTTACCTGGGGAGGAAGGTTTCGTGATCTACCAGAGCAGTGTGGCCAGCAGGTCCAGAGAGGTGATCCTCCTCCTCGGCTGGGCACTGGTGAAGCCGCATCTGCCGTGCTGTGTCCAGTTCGGGGCTCCTCAGGACAAGAAAGACAAGGAGCTCCTAGAGAGGGTTCGGTGCAGGGCCACGAAGATTATTGAGAGTCTGTGGGAGTTGGGCAATGTTTAGTCTGAAGAAGAGAAGACTGAGAGGTGTTCTCATTAATGCATATAAATATCTCAAAGGCAGGTGGTAAGAAGATGGTTCCAGACTCTTTTCAGTGGTTCCCGGTGACAGGATGAGAATGCAATGACCATAAACTGAAACACAAGAAGTTTCACCTCTACATGAGGAAGAACTTCACGCTGAAGGTGGCAAAGCAGTGGAGCAAGCTGTCCCAGGAGGTCATGGAGTCTCTCTCTCTGGAAACATTCAAACCTCACCTGGATGTGTTCCTGCCTCACCTGCTTAGGTGACCCTGCCTTGGCAGGGGGTTTGGACCAGATGATCTCCAGAGGTCCCTTCCAAATCTAATGGTTCTGTGGCAGGTAGCCGTGCCACCACCACTGTGTAGCCCACGAGCATCCTCCTCATGTGAATGGCCAAGTTTCTGCAGCTGGGATCCCATGGCTTAAACACACAGGATATTGCCCCACTGCAATGCTCTGCCTTCTGACTTCTACTTTAGAAACAGGCAGTTTAGTTGTACATAGACACGAAGGTTCACATGGTTTTCTGCTTTTTTGGCTGTACCTTTTGGTCACTGCTGATGGTTCTCATTTCAACTGTTTTAATAGATTTTTTCCACTGTAAATTGGAATATTAAAACAATTGGATGAAACAAATGCTCTATTCAGCTGATAACCAGGGCACTTGATAGAGGAAAGGACCAGTACTGGTACTAGTGCTACC
Organism: Zonotrichia leucophrys gambelii; assembly: GCF_028769735.1. Classification (NCBI taxonomy): domain Eukaryota; kingdom Metazoa; phylum Chordata; class Aves; order Passeriformes; family Passerellidae; genus Zonotrichia; species Zonotrichia leucophrys. Next base: position 101,846,481 of record NC_088171.1, on the reverse strand, counting down.
TGGGAATATTACTTGAGTCTTCCACAATCTTGTTTTAAGCCTCCATAATAATTGATGAAGTTGTTAATACACAGAAAAGCAAAATAAATTATTTCTTGCTTGCAAAAAAAGATGCAATTTCATTAGCACTGTTTTTAACTGTGTTTGATAGTATGTCTTGTAAGCTGCTTTTTAACAATTTTTGGTTTTATTTGGTGGATTGTACAAGGATTAAATTGCCATAGTCATTCATTCTATTTGCCATGGTGAATGAAAATATGTAATCTTCTTTTAAAATCCATACCTCCCTTTCCTTATAATCTTTTATAACAAGCTCTGTCCTATTTGACACCTGTTCAATCTTTGGATGAGCCACTAGGGCCTACTGGATACTGATTATCTTACATTTTCTTTTGTTCAGATATATAACATCAAAAGCTGAGTAAATCAAGTAAATTCACCATGACTAAGTTATATGAACCATGCTATTCTCTGCCAGTGTAATTTAAGAAGAGATTCAGGGGAAATATTTGACATCACAAATCTCTGGTAATGCTGTATGTGATAGCAATAGACTTAGATCAGAAAAGTTAGGTGTACTTCAAGACCTCGTTTTATTATCTTTATTACTGCAAGTTATTTCTGGGAAGTTTTCTTGCATCTCCTCTGCATTGTTCACCATAATCAGTTTTGCTCCCACTGAATTCAGTAGAAGTGAATCTAAGAATGTCTCTCACAACTAAAATTTGATGCACTTAGTTTTACTGAATGAATCAAGGGGTCTGACTCCTTTTTTCAAGCATTTAGGAAAGAGCAGTAATGCTCACAAACCACAGATTACTGTGGTCTGAGAGCACCAAAGCTACCTTAAGCATTATTAGGGTTATCATCATAAGGAGAACATAACGAGATACATCTATGAGAACTGGGCTTACAATGACCAGAATTAGTGCTCTTAAAAGTATTAATAGTGTTAATTATCATAAATTAATTATTTCTCCATATATAATTGCCTCTAGAGTATTTAGGATTTTTTAAAATTTCTATGTGTGTATTTGTTTAAAGAGAGGAAGCGTAATTTATTGAATCAAGCAATGACAATTGCAAGCAGTTATACTGAACATAAGATCATATAAATTAATTTTGAATCTTCCTATGTGCTTGTGATCTTCAGTGGTTGTTGGTTCCTTCTCTGTATGCAGGACCATGTGGTATTTAAATAGCACAGATAACAAGGATCAGTGTGTTAAAAAATATAATTGTTCAGGAATTGCAGGGGGTTTTGTGCTTAGTGTTATCTCTAGAACATCAGACTTTGCTCCTCAGGCACACTTGGGTCCAGCATCATCACTAGGAGCCACCAGGAAAGGTCTCATCCTCCATGAGCAGGAACTCTGGCAAAGCCTTGGGTTCATACAGTGACAACAGTACGGTAGGGGGAAATAATGTCATTAAAACAAACAAACTAAAAGGCTTAATGCCAACACTCAATGAAAAATTCCATTTAATGAATAAGTAACCAGGTACTTCTAAACTTGTTGGCCTCAGTAAATCCAGAAGTACTTCTTCAGGGTCTGATCCAAAGTTCAAGTTGATGGTAAGATTCCCTGCCACTGGTCATGGATAAGGCAGACAGAGAACCTTGTAAGTGTAGGACAGATGCAGACTTTGGCAGATGAGTGGCCATTCCAAACCAGCACAACACATGGAAGAAAATTTTCATGACAACCTTGTTTTATTAGATGAGACCTGATAAGGAGCAAGTAATGTAACATTTACCAAAAAACGTTCTAGCAGATTTTGTGCTGGAGTTCTCATAGTTAGCTTAAGTACCCTTACAGGCACTGGGAAGTAAAGAACTGAAGAATGATAAACTCACATTCTCACACTCTATCTCAAGGAAAAAACACACTACAAACACTACACCACTGCTTCAAGCTAGGGATGGAAGGATACAAATGGAAGACTCCTTGACAAGATCCTTTGCACATGATAAAAGACACCTGCATTGTTATCTCCAGGATGTATCTCAAAAAAGTCCATAGCAGTCAGCAAGACATTTCCATAAAGTAAAAGTGTAGTATTTACATAAAGTACTACATAAATCCTTTCAAACTTGCATGTTAAACACAAGATACCCGACATCCACCTAGACATACTTGCAACAAGTTATCCCATAGTTTGATTGGTGATATCTTTTCTTTTAAAACTGTTCCGGGTCTAAGGACCTCAGGCTCAAAAACACTGCTGCACATGGAACTCACCCATGTTATTTTATTTATTATCTAAGGTATTATTATCTATTTTTGCTCATTTGCTTGAAGAAGCAGGTCTGATCAGATAGTGTCAGCTTTCAATGTCCATATATTAAGTTGTTTTGCATTTCTCCCAGGCTACCTTCATGTGTGGGAAGAGCTTCCCATAAATATCTGCAGCCATCTCCCAATCCTCCTTTGGATTCCTCCGTGAAACTCTCTTTTCCTGTGAAGCCTATCAAGAAATGGATCAGGGTTAGACTGCTGGTGCACCAAGGCAACTGCTTACCCTCTTGAGTAATCCTGACTCATTGTCTTCTTGGCCGCCCACACCCAGGATTCCATCTGCCTGCAGGTGTTGTCCTTGATGGTTCAACCATTCACTCTCTGCTTTTGGGACCATCGTTTTGTTCTTTACAGAGTGTTTAACCAAATTTGGCCCATCAGTAAACATACAGATTAAGATACATGTACATACAGAGGCACACACATACCTTTAATATGTAGGATACATGTGAAAACCCAGTGGCTGAAGCCTGAGATTTACAGTCAATTTGCATTTGACAATGTAGTAAAGCATTTCTGCTAAAAAGAGGTGTTCATCATAAAATGTTTCTTTTCTTCTCCTTCCCTTTTCCTTCTCTTCCTTTCCCTACTCCTTTTTTTCCTCTCCAATAAAAATACTGGAGAGGGGTGGTGTTTTGTTTGTTTTGGTTTGGGTTTTTTCATATATCTGTATTCCTTGTGGCTGCAAAAGTTTTTAACTGTGCATCACTCAGTTTTGTTTAATTTTTGTTGTTTCCTGGGCAAGAGTTTGAGCTGGTGACTACTGGCAAACCTTAGCATTAAAGTTCAGCTACCACTGCTCTCAGAGAAGGCCTTGCAGAAGGATTTTAAACACACAAGATGCCAACCATGAATAAATTAACACCTACATTTGCTGAGAAAGAGCCTGGTTAATATAAAGTTTGCCTTGTGGGTTCCTCATGTCATTCCAAGTCAACAGCAAATTCTGTGGAAAGTTCAAGTGACACTCAAACATCTTAAAACTAGGAAATACCTAGGGTATTTCCTAGGTACATCCCTAGGTACATCCCAGCGTGGAATTAAGGCTGCACCTGGAGCTTGCAGTGGCTTTTGGCATTAATTTTCAAGTAAATCTCTTGCATTGGTGACATGGAGATAGCAGCTGTGTAGGCAAAAGGAAGAGAGGCATGCAAGTCAGGAGACAAGTCCTGATGCCTCATTTTTCAATTCAGACCATGACCAGGAGTGTTGATATCCACAACTGCTTTGGCCAAAGACCAAAGAAAGAGTGCTCTGTCATCTCAATAGCAGTGAAGCGAAAGTCTCTGTCTGTATCTGACCATTCAGGTGCTGAAGTTGATGGTGAAATAACACAAAGAATTACTGCACCAGGGGCTGTTTCGAGGAGATGGGTCTCAGGGTTTTTCTGCAGCACATGTGCAGGATTCCTCATGTAGTAGCACTCACCTGGACACAGGTGTTCCTTTAAGAGAACTTAAAAGAAAGTTTTCCTTTAAGAGCACTTAAAGTGCTGCAGCTCTGAGATGTTCTGCTTCAGGAATCACATTGTCATGCATATGTGTGTTACAAGAAGACTGAATCACTGATCAAACAATGCAGAGTTCAGGTTGTACTGCTCTACCTTAGCTCTGGATTTCCTGGTTCTCAGAGGTGTCTATCTCACTGTCATATCAGAAGGGAACAAGGCTACTGAATCTTCTCCTTACTGAATTGCCTGGGGGGAAATTTGTTGATTTTTTTTTTTGCAGGGAGAGGGAGGGAACCATTTGTTTGTTTGGGTTTTTTTTTGTTTGTTTGTTTGTTTTGTTTGCTTTGATAAGAGAAAAAAAGGTGAATTTTGGAAATTTCAAGAAATTCCAGCAACCACCTATATTTGCAGCTGGGATACCATTGTAGTAGATACACTTATCCCCCTACCTTTCATCCTAGATCTCCACATCATTTTGAAAGAAAATAAATTATTGTCATCTTACGGGTAAAGAAACAGAGAACAAAAGAAGCAAAGTGATGTGCTTGATACTGCTGCAGGCCTGAGATGACAATTAGTGCATCAAATAAAATACACAAAAAAAAAAAATCTGTGCTATTTTTTGCTATCTGATGCCATTCAATATATGACAGTAGCAATCCAATGCATGGCCCCTACTGTGCCAGCTCTCAGTTGTATGCCAGGCCAGACACTCCCTGTTAGATTAGCCCTTGGACTCTCCAGCCTTTCCTCAGCCCACGCAGTCTCACCTCCCCACCCAACTAGTCCCTGCCTGGAAATACCTAACCTGATATTCAGATTAATAAATTTGCATTTATTCACTCCTTTGCTTCCTGGTCTACTGAGTTTAAATTTGCATCTCTTTAGATCTGCTTAGATATTGGCACACGTACACATGCAAGCTGATGGCTCACATTCTTCTGAACCAGAGATGAGTTAACAAAATCCCAGAACATATCTCAAAGGGACAAATGGGATTGAATTGTCACTACTTCCAAACCTCCTTTTCCATGAGTTTCACATCGCTCCAACTGGTCTCTTCCTAAGATCCTTTCTCTTCTTGCTTCAGCATCAGCTCCCCCCACTGTCATCTATTCCAAACTCCTCTCAGCAAGCTGCTGTGTACAGCACATTTAATTCTGCTCTTCTTGACAGTTTTTGAACCTTCTTGCTTATTTTCTTATACTCACATTGCATTTTTCCAAAATAAAACAGAAATAAAACGTAAATCCTGGCAGAAGTGGAGTATGGCACCTTGTCTGCAGACCTTTGTCATATTTTAACTGGCCTTAGGTAGGACTCAGGAGTAGCACTCTTTCATAACCCATGTGAATACGAGCTGGCTGGAAGTCTTCTTGGCACCCTATTCAGCCAACAAGTGTGTAATCCATTTAGTCAGGGAGGACTGGGTACATGCCTATGCAGGCAGCCAAGCTCTTTTTTTGCTGATCTGAAGGGTGGTAGGTGCCAGTGGGAAGCATGTCAGGAGAATGATTGTTATGGGACACGGCTTGTTATCCTGGTCTGTGCAAGTGCTAGGACCTGTCAATCCTTAAAAATGTGAGGGGTGGAGAAGTCAAGAGGTTACTTCCTAAGAATCCTTTGTTTAGATAACCCTGGCTCTTGCAGGAAGAACACTGAATTTCAGGGTCAGTTACACACGTGTATTTTAGACCTCTGGGGGAGGCAGCCTTCAGATGTGTTTGTTCAGTCTTCTGAGGTCAGATGTGAGCTCATCCTGCTTCTGGTACACCTCAATCAGCAGCTGTGTAATTACACTCCAGGTAGCACTGAGCTCAGAGGTATGGACAGACTGCAGCATGACACTTGGAGACTAGTAAAACATATGCAAAATATAGCAGAGGTCCTTTCACTGAAGAATTAATTAAAACTGAAACTGTTGTTCCTCTCAAAGTGAAGGCTGACAATATCCAAAACGACTCAATGCATATCTTATTTACAGTGTTAGAAAAGGATTACAGACTATGAGGAAAGAATTCTATAACAGAGGAAACAACCACCAAAAAGTTATCCAAAATAAAGAGAAGAACTGAATGATGGTTCTTGAGATGTGCTGGTTCCTACACTGAAATTTTCAGTGAACTGGGAGGGGCTGCAAAGAATTAAGTGTTTTATCTGAAATAAATGTACACAGAACTATAGGGGATACAGATACACACAAAACCCCATGTATAATTTCTGAAGATAGTGACAAAGTATGAGTTAAGAAATCTGACTATGTACAGGGCCAGATGGTTTGTAATAGGAGGTACCAAAAGTTTAAAGAACTGTCTAGTCCAAAAATAGTTTCTCTGTTTAATTAAATTAGCTAAGATGTGAAAGAGCAATTACAGCTCTAAAGCAGCTCCTGACTAGGCTGATTCTTACAATAATTTCCAAATCAGCTTTGCTCACTTGATATAAAAATGATTATTTCCTTTTCTTTAACCATCATATAGGGCTTGACCTCCTGGGTGCCTGGTTGAGGTTCAAATGTAAGCTGTAATATTTTTTAACTGTGGGAACAGTTGAAGGGTGTCAGAGGAATATATTAAGAAGCTTTACATTATGCATTTCAAATTCTTCTTGGATTCAAGCACTGGAAACATTCCAGGTTCCAAGGTTTCTGTTTAAAATGAGATTTAATGTACATACACTGTAGCATTGCCAATAATATCTGAAACTGGGTGTGTTTTATTGAGTGATTCATAAAGTAAGACAGACAAAGTATGCACAGTGGTATTGGAATTTGGGTGGGATCAAAGTACTGATTTAGTGTAATATGTTCGTCAAGCAAAGCATACAGGAAATCTTCTTTCTGAATGAAGATGGATTTAGCCCATGAGAACCTCAGCATATTTCCAACTGCCATTTATTCCAGTGAACCCCCCGCCCTTTGAAAATATTAAAGTAAAAACCAAAAAAGCTGCAGCATTCACCCTCAGATATTCCACTGGCAATGAGACTACAGTCAGACTTGTTGGAAGTGAAAGACAGGAAAACTATTAAAATTAATAAAAATAACATTGATTTAAAGGGACATTGTCTTCAGTTGCAATACAGAATAAAATTCTATCTGTTCCCTAACAGAGTGGCTGCAACATTTTTATTTAAATGCAATTTTGCTGTTAATTTGCATCCACAAGCATACTGAGCTGGGTATGCTGTGATTGTACATTTGCATGCATGTACCTCACCCTCTCTGCACTCTTCCTGTTTGCATCTCCTTCCAGGCAGTATTTTGAAAACCACAGTGCTGATTTTGTTTCTGAGTCTAAGAAGCCACTCGTACTGAGAACAAGGAGCTCTAACACTGAGAAACTGAGCCCTGCTTAGAGGGCTTCATACTGGCAGGAGGGATAATCCTGTCCTGAGTTCCATTATTAAAAATCAAGCTGTTACATTTATGAAACATCTGTTTAAATACATTATATTTGATTCTTCTTTGACCCCCCGATCAAGAATTACATATTTTTTTATTATATACTGTTTGCTAAACAGTAGGAACAGAGCATTCTGCCTTTATCCCTGCTTTGCCCACTCAGATGCACTCGGAGGGCATAAACACCTTGTTAGCCTGGCCATGCCTAGTCTTAACTACTCCCTTGGCGAAATTCATGCATTTGTGAGGTGGGATAGCTTACTGAAATAAAAGAGAAACTAGCAAAAGGAAGGCTGTGGATGCCCTGTTTCAAGAGGAAGGAAGGAGGAGAAGTGTTGTAGTGTGTTGTTAAGTTTCTTGTGTTATTCCCCCAATTTATGTATTGTTTCCCCCCATTATGTGTAAAATGGTTTTGTCCCCCCAGTTTTTCCCGCCACAGCCCTGATGTCCGTTAGGTTACCATGGTTACCCCTGTGTCTGTCACCCAAGTTATATAATTTCTCCTAGCCCTTTTTCCCTTTTTAGTAAATCTTTTCTCCTCCCTGGGCTCAGTCAATCACCCCCCACTCCTCCTGGTTTTCCAGAACTTTCGTTTCTCTGGAGGTGTTGGTTGGCTGGGGTCCCGGGACACCTCCCTTACCTTTTGATTATTGGTTTCCATGGAGTGTCAGTTCTGTGAACTTCATCCCCTCACCTTTCCCGATTGGTTCCACCTGTACCCACTCCCCTCCTTTATAATCCTGTTTCACCCCCTATTCGGGGCCACTTTCCCGGTTGGTTTCCCCACGTTGGGTCCCGCAACACCTTCAATAAACCGACGTTTAACCCCCGGTGAAGTGGTCAGCTCCGTTCCTCGCCAATACCAGCGGTGTGAGCCAGTCCGCAGCCAGCGCAGCCCGAGGCCATCAGACGCCGAGGGGTGCTGGCCAGGAATTGCAGAGGGGCGTCGGCCTTTCGCCCTCAACTAGCCGGACTTCGAACTTCGGGCCACGTACGCCCCCCCCGCAGAGAAGGAGCTTGCAGGACTCACGGACAGAAGGGGACGAGGTGAACCCTCCTGCTAGCAGGAGCCAAAAGGGCTCTCGGTCTGCCCCTAGCGCTGGAAAGGATTCGGTGCAGGAACCAGCGCAGATACTACGTTTCCAGAGGGCTTTCCACCTTTTCCTTTGAAAAGTTGTCTGCTGTTTTGCAGGACCTGTGAATAGGGAACTAATATACCAAAGATGTTATTTAGTTCTCAGAATTTCCTATCAATTGTGACTTTTTTTTAAGGGTATGAATGCTATTAACCTATAGGTTAACGGATTAGCTTCAAAGAATGTATTACATCCTTTCCCTCAATTAAATGTTAAGATTTATATTAGATTAAATACACAGGGAAGATTTTGGTTTGTAATTTGCCTCAGTGAGAAACAGATTAAATAGAAGGCTCCACTTGCCGTGGTGTCCTTCAGCTACCCATGAAAAATTAATCTGTAAAGTTCTCAGAACAGTAATAGAACAAAACTTCGGGATATTAAGAGCTTGAGAATAAAAGAAAAATTATTTCTCCTGGAAAGCTCTGGCTTATATGCATTAATTATCTCATGATACCTTTTGATAAGCAAACACAAAAGCAAGCAGTGTACGGCATGCCAGCGCAAGTTAGAGGAGAAGCAGTGAAAAATTGGCTTATCTTGAAAAAAAGAAGCTGTAGCGTGATTTTGTTTCTTTGATCTGCAGACAGATCCTTCATGAAGATAAGAGCAGGGAGCTGCATGTCTTGCTTTAAGGCAGGATTTAGGTAATCTTATCTTCAAAAATCTCTGCATCCTTTTTTCTTCCACATTTCACTCCTGATATGCCACTAACACAGCATATGTACATTAAGCCTGATTACTTGCCTATCATACTTCTTGCCCTGGACTAGATAAATCAATCAATCATCCCTCAGTGTGAGCTTATTTTTTTGGGGTGACAAGCCCAAAAAAAATAGGTGTGCCATAGGTGTCCTCCTCAAAGACATCTTCATCTCCTTGTTCCTGTGATGGAATAAATAAGGCATTTTGAACTTTCTGGTGTTGTGGGATAACACGCCCAGGCAGCTCTGCATCTGGCTGGAAATCTTTGAACTCCCACAGTATTGTTAACCTTCCCTTCCTGCAGGATAAAGCCAGACAGTAGTTCCATTTTTCCTCATCCTCTTTGCAAATAATTTGGGATCCAGCTTCCCAGATCCTTTGTTATTTCCAATGGTCTGATTTCCTTACTTTTCAGGCTATTGGAAATTGCTATGACCTAAGTCATCCAGATGCCCAAGGGCTCCCATTCTCCGTGCAGAAGCCAAAGCCAAAGGGATATTCCTACCAAGATGCAGATCATCTGAGCTAGTTTAGAAGAGGAATTACAGTCAAGTCACATGCCCAGAAGTTAAGTCAACAACAGTGGCTCACATAAATCCAAACTGCTCACAAGCTAGGCTCTTCCCTTGCTAATGACTGCAGGAACACCTGGATCAAGGAGCCAAGGACCACATCGCCATTCCAGCCACCTGTCTTACTGAAAGGAATTACTTGGCACTACTAGCTTAAACTTACTTCATCCAAGGCTTGAAGATTGAGTTAGAATTTTTTAATGCGTTCTAACACCAAAATGAGACTTCTGACTCTTTTTGGGTTTTGGTGAAATGATATTTTGTCTCTGCCAGAGCATCAGATTTATTTTTTAATCCATTTTACCACCCTCCTGATATCATAAGAAAGATTATGACCATGGTAGCTTCTCTTTAAGGTTGTTCTGCAGATAGGCCTTCACTTTGCTGATTTCTTTGCTGAAGATAACTAGTGCTAGTTCTCTTTAAGCTATACCTTTACAACTTACTACTCTATTACTTTTTTATTCTCATCTATTCTTAAAACTTTTCTAACTGTGAAATTGAGAGGTATGATTCTATGATCTATGTGTGATGAAAGTAAGTTTGCAGACCCTTAGAGTGCAGACCTAGTATAGAACTTTTCTTTTGCATTTAATTGCCCTAAAAATAGCATTTAAAGCCTCCTAATGTACTGCAGGATTTTTGGACCTAATGCACCCATCATCTTTAAAGAATCTACAAGAACTGATTGAGAAGGAGTGTAAAATAGCTGGACTGATAAAACAGTCTGCATTGTGTATATTTCCAGTTTCTGCTTCTCAAGATAGTTTCTTAGCTATTAGTTGTGTCAGGGTAATCAGCACCTCTTGGTACACTTAAGGTCCTGACAAATTATTGCTTATTTGAAGAGATTACTATATTATTACTCCTCATTAGAAAATTAAAGCTACTGATTAAGTAATGCATTCTTTTCCCCCCTGTAAAATATTTTAATAATATATATTAAAAAACCTACAAAACAAAGCACACTAAATTCTTATTTAATTTTAGGTTTGAACAAACTGAGATTATCTGTTTTGAAGCCAGATTCAAGGTCCATAAACAGGCAGTACTTCTGCTGCTGTACAAGGAAATTGAAATAAACATTAAGCAAAGAGTTGTCCTGAACTGAAAAGGGGCTGACATCATTACCAGTAATAATTATAAATTATGTGGTCAAAACTTTGCAAAACTGCAGATTTCTTTAAGGGTTAATTTATCCTCATAGATGACATAGACTCAAAAAGGGAATTTTGAATTTGCATCAAAAATCCTTTGCATTTCAGGGCTGTTTAGACTAGTGGTGGGAAGAGGAGAGGTCACAGAGTCCATGCTCAGACTTAAGCTCATTTCAACATACAAAAGTGTTATTCATAGCAGAAACAAAACAAAAGAGGAAAAAAAAGGAACTCTATCTTTTATGCTGTAGATTTTTTGGATTGATGAGAATTTCTTTCTCATCATCAAAATGATCAGATTTTTATCCCTCTGAAATTCCTCTCTCAAACTGTTTTCCTGTTTTCTTTCGGGAGTGCAACGATCCCTCTCACTGTTAAATCTAAAGAAAGGAATCAGCTTGAGTATGTAAGACTAAGACATGTCTCCTCTGTCACCACCTGGCTTACAATTGGATTTTAATTTCTCCTTTGCAGTTGCCTCATGATTGTTCCTAATGAGCACCCAGTTCCACTGATGCAGACAAAAAGGTAGGAGCGACACCACAAGCTGGCTACAGACACCCTTCTCACTGCCTAAACTACTGTAAGGTCAGGATAGATAGATGCATTCTCATTTGAAATTTTCCATTTGGGCCTTGTTTGGAAGGTCCCTGTTTGGGTCTTCTGTAACCAGAGGAAGCACCCATCAATGTACATTCACTGCCTGCAGATTTAATGAGAAGAATCAATGTGAAGTTCAAACCTTCTCTGGCTGGCAGCACATGCTGGGTGTGTTTTAGACAAACCTGATGCTCCCTTGGCAGGACAAATTTCTGAAGTATAAGAGCGCTCTTATCTCTCTTTGGCAGTATGCACAATAGAAGCCTGCTTGCTTGACAATATTTGGCCTTGATATAAAACCCTTTTCATAGTTTATAAGGCGAAGCTTAATTAAAAGGAGAATTGTGTATGCTCTCCTTTCATTTGGTAGTAAACACAGGCTCCTTCACCTCATACAAAGCTAATGGTGGTAAACCAGATACTGCACCACTCTATACAAGAATGGTGTACTGTGGAATATACTGCTAGAAGGAAACAGCATGTCTATTCAGTAAATCCAGTTGTAATTTATGAGAACCTCGCTGGGCTGCTCCTGCAGTGAGCTGGAAGGCAAGAAGGTATCACTGACCTGCTGCAAAGACTGCCTGAATTTTGAAGTAGAGATCTCCAGTTATCACTCCAACCAGATAACTGATAGTTGGGAAAAGCTGATTTCACATTCCCTTTTCAAGCAGCAAGTAACAGGTGTCACCTATGCCAGAAGCATGAAAGGAACCGAGCAAACCAATGCCAGCACCACCAAAAGTAAACTGAGACAGTTCTTGTCATCTCCAGGGACTCATTCAGGAAAATTGTCACGCTGTCTTTACAAACTGTTCTCAAAACTGCCCAAAATGAGGACCTGCAAAACAGAGCAAGCTACAAGAGCTACAGACACGACAAAACCTTGAATATCCCCCAGTCAGTGCCCCCTGTTTTGAACTGTGCCTTGGTACAGGAAATCACAATAGCCTTTTGTTTGGATTGGTGTTTACACTGCAAACACCTGCATGCTCAGACACGGTTTTGTATGGGATGATACATGACAAAGAATTCAGCAGCCTTGTGGGCTCACATTAGTGTTTTCATAAGGCTCATGTGGAAAATGAGTTTGATAATAAGATACAGGGCTTTCATCAAGAACTGACTGTATGAATTCATACAGTATAAGGAACTTACAGGATGCAGCAACTGGATTGATTTTGCTGGACTGATTGCATAAAATCACATAGATTATTTCAATCTCAGCAGAAAGAGCTCAAACTTGATTCCTTTTGACCTGATGTCCAACCTCAACACTTGGTGTTGACTGGCTGTCATGGCTTAACCCCAGCCAGCAACCAAGCCCCGGGTAGCCACTCACTCTCTGCCCCAGCAGTGGGACCAAGGAGAGAATCAGAAGGATAAAAGCTGGAAAACTCATGAGTTCCCATAAAGACCATTATTTAGGCAAAGCAAAAGCTGTGCACACAGGTGAAGCAAAAAATAAATTCACAGGTTCCCATGGGCAGGAGGTGTTCAGCCACCTCCAGGAGAGCAGGGCCCCATTACACATGGTAGTGGCTTGGGAAGAGAATCTCCATCACTCCAAATGTCCTCCCCTTCTTCCTTATTCCCACACTTTATAAACGGAGCATGATTTCAAATAAACATTCCTTTGGTCAGTTGGTGTCAGCTGCCCCAGCTGTGTCTCCCCCCAGTTTCCCACATGCTCCCAGCCTCCTTCCCAGCACAGCAGTGTGAAGAGCCAGAAAAGGCCTTGGATCTGTGTAAGCTCTGCTCAGCAATAACAAAAACATGTCTGTATTACCAACCCTATTAATTTGTGTTCAGCACAAATCCAAAACACAGCCCCATCCCAGCCAACGGGAAGAAAATCAACTCTACCCCAGTCAAACCCAGCCCACTGGCCAATTTACTTAGCAATATGGACAAATAATCTGTTGGATCACAGAGTCTTGACTTCTGCTTTCCAAGACATCTCAGAAACTTCTTTTTACCTGTATAAGGCTGTACCTTTAAATTAGTTTACTTTTCATTTATTGTCTGACTGAGCTTTTCAAGGACTTAGAAAGCCCTAATCCTAGCTTCCAGACTAAATCCATCTGAAGCTAATTTAGGTCTCTTCTTTAATTGAGCCAATATTTTGCTTTAGCTAGTTCTTGTCCCTTCTTGGTGCTTAATTCACTATGGTATTTGCAGTGTTCTCAAGTTGTAACATAGCTCCTGTTTTTCTGATGTAAGCAAAAAGCTTTTTTTAAATTCTTTCCCCATCTAACAGTGGAGAAAAGTTGCACTATCACCAGCTTGAGGCTATGGGACATCATTTGCAAAGAATGAGAAGTCTTGCATCATTTTTCACTCCTTGAATAGGAGATTGCCTTGGGGATTAGCAGTGAATAAGGAGAGTAATCTTGACCCTCTTGACAAACATACATCTCTAATGCCAGAGATGTCAAAATGTTTCCCAAACACTTTAGGAACAGTGCATCTCTTGCAAGGTCCAACAAGAATCATGCTGGTAAAGCCTCACGCAAACAATTCCCAGGTTTTGCTCAACAGCAATAATGGTGCTTTTCAAAGTTCTTGGCAGTCAAGCTGCAAGCAGCATCTTGCAGAGGTTTACTCCCCTCTAACCTTTTCCAGCAGATTTTTCTCTTCAGAAGGGAGTGACTGGACCATCCAACTGCCATAAACAGAAGACGTTAAAACATGAAGCAACACTACAACAAAATGAAGTAGCAGCCAGCTACATAGTCTCCAGGCATTAATGCTGGAACCAGTGGGTTATAAAGAGCCTAATTCACTTTTTGCATGTGAAATGAAGTGGAATAAACCTTCTCAAACTAAAAAAAAAAATAAATTGCAGTGGCTTAAGACCTGTGTAGCTGACATCAGAATCATGCTCTTATTTCCACCAGGTCATCCCTGAACTTCTCTGACTTTCATGTCTCAGGACTCTCATGATGCTTTTCCAGGGCAGTCCTTTTCTAGCCTTTGTTTAAGTAAGCAAACTTTGATTAAGTAAATATTTACTTAGCTCAAGTAAACAAACAAACAAAAATAGCATCTCCCAGAATTTTAGCCATTTCATAACCACTGGATTTTGCATGGGATGTAGGAGCTGGAAGCTGCTCCTCCCACTCAAGGAACAGCTTGCTCAGCAGCAGCTGCTTTCCTTCTAAGAGATTTTGGCAGTTTCTTGGGCAAGCACCAGAAAGATTTCTGTGGTGGCAGTCATTACTGTGCTGCAAGTTTGTGTCATCCAAGGGATGCGGAGGCATTTGTTCCTGGGCAGCAGGGAGTTAACTTGCCTCCTGTTCCCTGCCTTGGGAATAAGAGCTGGGATGGCAGCCCACAGTAGGAGGGTCTGGATTGAATTCGCCAGTGAAGGGGGGGATAACATTTTTGTGTGAGAAAGATGCTTGCCAAGAAATCGAGAGGGGAAGTAACATGGGAGAAAGGAAGTAACTCATCAGTGTTTGGGACAGACAACAGCAGTTTCAGGATCTGGGTACACATCAGGGTCTTGGATGGATCTTTCTCTACCTACGTCGCTCACAGAGAAAGAAAGCAGGAGGAGGAAGTGTAGATGCCTTCATAAGCTTACAAACACTGCCAGAACCTCAAAAGCATCCAGTTTCCTGCCAATAAAGGCTTTTTAAATACCATTACACCACTTCTAGAGAGGAGGAGACTGAGGTCATAGAAAACTTTTAAACTTGGGACTAATCTACCAGCATGAGCCACACTGGGGCAGACACGTGTGAGCAGGGGCAAAGAGAAGGGCACCAGCAGCCCCAGCTGCCACTGCTCCAGACCACTGGAGGACACCCTGCCATGACTTGAAAGCTCCAGAGGAAGGCTGCTGAAAACCAAAGCCACTTGGCTTTGTACTTCCCCAAACCAAAATACAGCTGGTTAGAAAGAAGTGAGGTACACCATTGCTTCAAAACTTACAATTATTCATTGAATAAAATGCTACAAAAGGAAGAAAAAAAAAAAAAAAGAAAGCAAGCTTCTGGGATGCAAAGATTTGTTTTCCTTTATTTTTAATAAGCCATTTGAAAACACTGCAACATGACCAATTCTGCAAAAATGTTTTCCTGACCACAGCGTCTTGCATGCAGACAAACACAAGGATTATGCCAGTTCCTGGAAGAATGAGCATCAGTAGCTTTTTTAAATTCTGGAAAACGTTTGTTGTTTTTCTCTCTTCTTATCTCCCTAATTCTGGGGATACTCAAAACTTTTGGGGATACCTTTTTTGTTGTTTTTGTTGTTCATAGGCTCTTTGTTTAAACAAGTATGTTACTTTTTCCTCTGGTTGTTAATTTTAGTTTGGCTCTTTAGATTTTTTGACTGTATAATAAAGTTGCCCTTAACAACCTCTCTTCTGCTGTTTCAGCCTGAACAATTTCCAGTGGGTCATCTTTGTGCTACTGTTTTAAACAATTTGCTTGTTTCTAAGTAGCTAATTAGTTATTTGTTCTATTCAACAAGAAACTTTTTGAGTCTGGGCTGTAACTTCTTTTAGTGAGAGGTCACACTACACCAGTGTGTATTTGAGAAATTTCCCCAGGTAGGATGAAAGACAGGAATCTGACTTGCTTTCCTGGGCAAATATCTCAGGCACTGCTTCGTATTTTGGTGATACTGAGTCAAGACAGCCAGTGGACATGTAGTAATATGGCTTTGAAGTCAGTGAGATGTATTATTGTCTGAAAAATGGACAGGTGTCCCTGCCCATGGTCAGTGGGGCTTGGGACTGGATGATCTTTCAGGGCCATTCCAACATATAAACCATTCTATGATTCTATGAAAATGTAATTCCAGTGAGTCTTGCTGAAATTAATTCAGGTGGCATAATGTTTCACATACACAGTAATGAAAAAAATCCCAGACTTCAAGAATTACACAATCTGGACCAAAGGAAAGGGATTGATGACTAATAGCATATATGAAAGATACAGAAATTTTTAAAAACATCACAAAACCCCCAAAAGAATCTATAGAAAGGTGATCCTGAACCACACACTCTTTGTAAAAGAATGCAGTGGGATGGTGTAAAACCTTAAAAATTTTATCTCCTGTCAATTTGTTGAACTAATTATTGTCTGAAATTTGGAAAAATAATTAGAGGCTGCTTTAAACTGAATGTCCTGAGTGTGAACTGTAGTTTTTCTACATCAGGGAGTGTATCCATGTGCTTATTTAAATACTTGACTGTATAATGCATTCTTGTGGAAAGGCAATGAGGAGTCAGAATCCTTGCAATATTCCTTACTCGTTGTCTAAAAAACCTGCTGTGTTTTGTTTCTCTGCTAAATTCTCCTAAAAAAAAAAAAAGCTTAATTAAATCAAAAACATCTCTGTGATGAGCCCCTCCTTTGATCTCTCTCTTTTGATAATCTCTCTCCTGACAGGCTGTGAATACTCTGCTAGCAATACTTCGTGTTTTCCTCCATGGAGATAACAACTGCTGTGCTCCAGGCATCTCCTTGGCCTAGGATTTGGGATTCTGGAAGTGGGCAAACAAAAAATCCAGCCTATTGGTGTGAGTGCAGGGCTCCACGTGGAACTAATTAGTGTTATAATGAATGCCACAACAGTTTATTGCCAGGAAGCATCTAATAACCTGGCAGTAATCTCACAATGACTAATCAAGATTTTCTTCAATTCCCTTTAGCAATTTTACCTGATAAATTAGTGCAGGAAAAAAAAAAAAAAAAAAAAGCCAAAATAAAACTGCAAGCAGAACAGAGAGGCTCTGATTTAAAATATCTGATGGATGATGTTCTTCTGCCTTCCCGGGGTTATTGTGTGCAATCCTTCTCCATAAATTCCAGCACCTTGCATACCAAGAGCAGAGTGGTTATTCTTCATTGATTTCAGAGGACTAGCCTTAAGCTAATGAGTTTAACTTGAATTTGGTATGAGATGTGTGGGCTGCAACCTACTACTAACCTGAGGTTGACTACTTTAATCCACATTGGGTGTGTATTACCGGGATTGGGTAAAAAATGGAGTTACTATTTTCAATTATTTCTGCACATAGCAGGAAAAGCTTAAAAAAGAAAAGAAAAGAAAAAGGAGATGGATTCAGATGGTTCACAACCAGAGCTGTCCCCATCCCGTGCCTAGCCCAGCACATGGTGTGTAGGACTAAGCATATGCACAGCCCCCTGCAGGATGCCGTATCTCACAGACTGTTTTTCTCACAACAGCAAATATTTACCCCGCAGTACCAGAAAGACAAGGAGCCCCAGGAGGGGGTCCAGCGAAGGGACACAAAGATTATTAGGGGTCTGGAGCATCTCTCTCATGAGGAGAGACTCTGGGCCTCAGAAAAGACTGAAGGGGATCTCATTAATACCTGTAAGTATCTCAAGGTGGGTGCGAAGAGGATGGTGTCAGACTCTTTTAAAGTCGTTCCCAGTGAGGATGAGGAGCAATAAGCATAAACTGAAAAACAAGAAGTTTCACCTCTGCATGAGGAAGAACTTCCCACTGAGGGTGGCAGAGCGCTGGACCTCCATGTCTCCCTGGAGACATTCAAACCCCACCTGGATGCGCTCCTGTGTAACCTGCTCCAGGTGATCGATCCAGCCTTGGAAGGGGGGTTGGACCAGATGATCTCCAGAGCTCCCTCCTATCCCTAACCATTCCGTGCTGTCCCCGCTCTCCAGGCTGAGCCCAGGGCGCGGTGGCAGCCCCGGAGCGGCTCCGGCGGCGATGGGATGGGACGGGACGGGATGGGATGGGATGCGAGCGGGGGGCAGCAGCGAGGCGGGGCCGGGCGCATGTGACCGGCGGCGGGGGCGGCCCCGGCGGGGCTGGGCCGCCTCGGCGGGGCAGTGCGGAGCGCCGGGGATGCGGAGCGGCCGGGCCCCGGGCAGATGATGGCGATACGCGAGCTGAAAGTCTGTCTGCTTGGAGTGAGTAAGGGCGGCCACGGGGTCGCTTCCCCCTTTCTTTGCCTCCTCTCTCGCCTCGCAGGTGGGGGCTGTGGGAACTGGGCTGGTCGCTAAGCCGGGAAACGCTCCCGGCCCGGCTGTCCCGCTCCCGGCCCGGCTGTCCCCTTCCTAGCCCGGCTGTCCCGCTCCCAGCCCGGCTGACCCGCTCCCGGCCCGGCAGTCCCGCTTCCCGCGGGGAGCCGTGCCTGGAGGTCCGGGCGGGGCAGGGGGGCTCGGCCGCAGAAAATTCCTGCACGCCGAAACTTGGCAGCCGCGCACGGGGCGGGGGGAGGCTTTGGGGCTGGTTGTTTTTGTCTTGTTTCTCAGCTTTGTAAAAGGGAGAAGGGCGTAGGGGGAGGCGGAGAGCGGCTCTCTTTCGGGGTCTCCCCCAGCGCTCCCCGGCGGCGCGGCTGCCGGCACAGAGCCATCCCCCGGTGGCCGTGGCCCCGCCGAGGTCTCCCTTTGGTGCCAGAGCCCCGAAGGTACCGGCAGGGGTAGGGGGCTTTGCTGCCCACCCTGGGGGCTCGGCACAGGCGGCGGTGACCGTGCCGAGCCCCGTTCCAGCGGTGGGAGCCGCCCGGAGAGAAGCGGCAGCGCTGCCCGCCCCGGGACGCTGCGTCGGGGGGCTCGCTCCCGGCTCACCGATGTGCTGCTCGGTGCTTTGTTTAGCTCCTTGCCTGGCGTTATTCAGCAGCGCTTCTTTGACTCGATTCCTTACAGGAACGTCCTTTTTTGCCATTCCCTTTTTTTTTTTTTTTTTCTTTCGCTTTTTTGGCGAACTCACGCGTGCGTTTCACATCTGGAGCAGCAATGTGCTTAGCTCGGCACTTTGGCTGCGCCTGCCCCTCGCTGCCCGGCACCGAGCGAGCTTCCCGGCAAAATGTGCCCACCAAGTTGGCACAAACACTGCCGCGGAGCAGAACCACCTCTCCTGACAGTAACCAGCAGAGCATCACTGCTCCAGTACACAAGTTACTGTCTAAAAGTCAAACATCTCAAGTTACCCGCTGCAAGTTCGGCTGCTTTTAGGCCCACATCTCCATAAGCACTCAGAGAAGTGCATGAATGAAGGCTTTTGAGAGTGAATTTGCTTTCATGCCATCCAAGTGAGTTAAACATTTGAAAACCAAACAGAAATAGACGCTCCAGTTCTCTCTGATTTGTGTTGACACTTAGCCCAGCAGGAGTGGGTACCTTGCCCTGGAGTAGTTCTTGCCAGGATGTGCTGCCAGGGCTCTGGAGAGCTCAACCCAAAGTATTTGGCAGTGACCATCCCTCCTTTCTTGGTCAGAATTCCTGTCTTCAACTTTTAAAATGGCATAGTGACAAAAATAAATGTGGTTTGTACAAACATGAGGAGTCTGTGGTAGAATATGTGGATGTGTCTTTGCTTGTTTTCTTCTCCAGCAGAAAATGTTGTAATTTTATAGAGATGAAATGTCTTGTGGTATGAGATTCCACATGTCCATAATTTATTGACGTTTTGTAACATTAAAACTTACTGGAGATTTTGTAAGGCAATTGCTTGGGGTTTTTTTTTGTTGTGTTTTTTTTTTTTTTTAAGACAGGAAAAGAAACCTATAGTGCAGCTCTGTGTTACTAAGAGTATGCAATTACTGTGTAGATTCATTAAAATGATGGGGTGGCAGTGGTAGCACTTAGGGAGATGTGTCTGTAGTTATAGTCACTTAGTAATTAGTGATATGTTCCTTCTGTTTTAAGAGGGCATAGTTGTAGAAAACCTCCTACTTCTGATCACAGACATCTCATTTACTGTGGGGATTGACACTATTTTCCCCAAAAGAGAGGAATCCTTCAGATGATGAATCCTCTTAAGAAGTTGACGTTTCTAGAGCAGGGAAACTCCATACCTGTCTGTGTGAACAAATGGAGGCAATAACTGTCTGATCTGCTTGAAAGCTAGATGGCAACTCAAAATACATTCTCAGATCTACCAAAAGAAATCTTGACAGTTGTTTTTTTTCAGTAGGTCCTGAAAAAACCCTGGTTAATCTGCATTGTATGTCACAGATCCCTTGATAATCAGTCTGGCATGTTCTAGTCCCAAGACAAGTTCTTATCCTTGTTAGAAATATGGATTAAATTGGTTGGTAAATCCATATCCCTCTCCACTTCTGAACACAGCCCTAGACTGCACCTCTGGATCAGACAAGTTTGGCTTCAAGCTGTGCAGAGGGCCTGGGCTTGGGCTGTTTCTGCCTATTCAGAATTTCCCAGTGGGAACAAATTGCAGCTGGTACAATGTTTGCAAAGCCAGCTTCTCCACAAGCTCTGGAGTCCCATTTGGCTATAGAGGGTCTAGATGGGAATATGATGAAGAGGACTAGAGAAACCAGAGCTCTGGTGCACACTGCCAGCCCTACAGGCCAGTGCAGTTCTCCAGGGCCAGTGAGCGGCCTGGAGCCATTGCTCTAAAGATGAGGAGTAGGTTATTGGCTCCTGGATGTGACCCCACATTGCCAAGAGGGAGCCTGGCCTCTAGTTTTCAGCATTAACCTAACAAAACAGGATTTGAGTGTCTGCATTTCATTTCTTTTTCCTCCAGAGTATCTTGGAGTTTTTAAAACTCTCTGTGGGTGTCACAGGAGTGATTTGGAGCAGGCAGGAGTAGGTCAGTACAAGATGATGGTTGTGGGATTTGTTGCTGTTGGAGGAGACACAAGTGAGGGAAGGGCAAAGGGGAAGTCTGGGGCAGCAGGAGGGTGGGAGGGAGTCAGTTTGGAAGGAAGGCTTTGTTGATTGCAGAGCTCTCTGAGAACGGATGGTTCCAGCTTGCCAGTGGGTGAGGAGGAGCAGGATGCCTGTCTAATTGTCCGGTGCCTCGCAGCCTCGGGTGTAGGAGCCACGGAGGTGCAGTTGAACAGCTCGCTTTAGTATGTTGCCATGCAAGTGTCCTCAAGCCTGCTCCTTAACTACTTCCTCCAGTAAATTACTGCTGCTGGGCAGTGAGGTATCTGCGTGTGGGAGGTGTTCATCTTCCTGAGTGCAAATGCTTGAGCTCTGCTCCAAGTCCTGTCCTGTTACCCCCCACTCTTCCTGCTCTCCCAATCCAGTTTATTTGTTCCCAGCAGTTGTCCTTGTGTTGGATGCCGCATGCTTCTGGGTCTGTGCAGGTTTTAGCTGCAGCTCAGTGTGTGTGGTGAAATGAAGTGTAGCTCTCCTTTGACTTGCATGGTGTTTCCATGTGGGCACCTTGTTGAGGGGCTGGAGGAGGGAGGAGTGACGGGGAGCTGCTGTGTTCCTGAGCCGTGCTTCAGTGCTGAAGTGTGGCTGGCTGTGCAGCTGCCAGCTTTCCTAATCTGTCTGTGGCTGCCCAGTGCCCTGTGCCTAGCTCCCAACATTTTCTTTATGTGGGCTGGAGGAGCGATTTACAGCTCCCTGCCAAATCCTGACATAATTGTGTGTGGCAGCCGCAGAAGAGATTGCCAGGTTTACGACTAAGGCAAAGTTTCTTCTCTTTGTCACTTCCTGAGGAAACTTTGACAACTCTTCAGGCTTTGGGAGGTGGTTTGCTGACTACCATCTAAAGTGACCTCCATTACTGCTTTCCTTCTGTTTTTGTTTATTACATTTTTGTGTTGTGACTGTGCATCACAGGACCAAAGGAGGTAGGATTGGAAGAGGCTCAGAGGTCATTGCTTGTCCCTAAAGCCCTTCTTATTCCTGACATATGTTTGTTTCCTCTGTCTTTAAAAGCACACAGTCTTCTCCCTGGGTTTATGTCCCAGGGCTTAACTGCTTTTCCTGTAGAAAGTTTTTCCTGAACATAGTGCCCACGTCTTCCCTGGCTGACACTTTGTTTCTTCACCCTTCCATTTGTGCCTCTGTTTTCTTGCTCCCAAGGAGTCGCTTGCTGGCATGAAAATGCTGTCTGAAGCTGGTGAGCCTGCATTTGTAAAAGGAGTAACATTTCCTCTGTGGAAATTACACTGTGATACAGATGTATACACAGATCGCTGGGAATCTTTTCGTTTGTGTCTAAAATGTTTGTCATAGTCAATGCTTTTATGGCCTGCATGTCCCAGCACAAACAGGAAAGCTGCTGTTAAAAACAGAATAGCATCACCCCTGGCTGGGCTGGACCACTTAAGGAGCTTTCTTCTCACCAGGTGTGTGAAAGGTGGCCTCAGTGGAAAGGTGAGCATCCTGCTGGAGACAGCAACGCTGCACAGTGCAGAAGCCACGAGTGCATCAACATCTGCACTGTTGTAGCCTAAAACAGAGAGCAGAGCAAACAAAGGGGGTCGTGAAAAGAGGAAGAATGTACTGATGAAGTAAATGTGTGCCTTCTGTAATTTTGTCCACAAAAGTGTCTTGTCTGAGAGAAGGACAGAGACTGCCAAGCAATTCTTTCTCCCATGTTAATGGTTCATCGTTACATACTCATTCATTCTATTTTATTATGTAAACAAGTAGCTCTATCGTGAGAAAAATTTTTGAGTCGTGGCCACATGGCTCTCTGTCTTGTGAAGTCACTGTTTTGAAGTGTCCATCATTTCAGGCTTTCCATCAAAGGAGCCCTTTGATCTGTATCTCTTTCCTAGCTAGTTATGTTTTTGCATTGTAGTGAAGCATCAAATTACAGGTGAAACTGAACAGTGATTTTAAGTCCATGGAGAACTGAAAGACAGACGTGGTTAGCTGAACTACATTTACCTGATTTTCTTGGGAAATGTTTTTTCTTTGTATTCTTCTTTGGTGAAGAATACTCTGAAATATGCACTTAATGTGAGCACACAGCACTTCCATGTTCTGTTGCCCTGCTTTGCCAGTCAAAAGAAGCATGCAAGATACTAAAAGAGACTGAGACTGGTGATTTTGTTTTTATTGTGTTTGTCAATATTGCATAAAAATCCAGTTATGTACCAAGCAAGAAAGACCAGTTCTCTTGTATCAATAAAAAAGTGTCTTCAGAAGCCTAAAGCAGCCTTTTCATATTATTTCGTAAGACATTTAAATGGCTGCAATCAGATTTTTTTGCAATATATCCATTAAATATGTAGGTAAACAATTTCTCATAATTTGGAATTCAGGATTTCATGTTGATCTTGGCCCTATTGCTTTCCTAATGTATCTAGAAAACTTTTTTCTTTACTAATTTCTTCCAAGGGTGTTGTGTGGGATTGCTTAGAAGAGCAGACTGGAACATCCTTCTAGGAAAAGGTGATTGTGGAGGCCACACTCTTCTTTCGTTTCCTAACCAAACTGGATTTCTGAAGAAGCAGAAGGAGGAATTTGAAGCAGATTTTAGTTTCAGTAGCAGCAAAGCCTCAAAGGGGAAGCTTGTTACTAATCATCTCCTGGGTAGCAAAAGAGCACCCTGTGGTTGGTGCTTGTTGCTGCACTTCATGGGCTCCCATTTGCTGATAAATATCTCTGAGCTCCCATCCCATGCTTGTAACTCGCCTGTTGAATGAGTCCATGCAGTGACTGTCACCCAGATATCATATGCAGGCTGTAGTTCTACTGTTTTTCAAATTCTCTTTATATTTAGATTTCCCCAGCCCCATGCTCTTTTTGATTTCTGGCCAAAAAAATTGGGAAACTTCTTGGTTTACAGTAGTTCTGGAGAAAAAAACCCCCACATTCTTTCTTTCTTTCTGCCAAAATAAGGAAGTTGAATGGTGATAAACTCAATTTTTTAACATAGTTGAGTGCAGTTTTAGCCCTGCTCAGTGAAGTAATGCTGAGACTATGTGAAGGAGGCAGAAGCTTTGCATGCAAACAATACATAGGGAAAAGAAAAACCCTCTCATTTCCGTCAGGTGGTTCCTTTTAGCTAGCTTAAGTCAAGCCATATTAAAAGGCCATTTTAAATTTGCATTTGAAGTGTGTTTTCTGAAACTCTGGTTGATGGTAGGACTTGTTTCTAAGGTGATAATTTGATCTATTGGTAGGATGTGCTGCAGTTACAGTGCAGTTCAGCTGCCCATGGGCAAAACCCTTTGAGTCTGCAGGGCTTTTGCCTCTGGTGGTGTTTATAAATTACACAAATTATACAGTGCTGGTGCATTTTACTTGTGTTGGGCTGTGTCTGGGCTGGGTGCAGTGTGGGTGCTGCAGACTGCAAGTGCACGTACAGGCTGGAGAGACCTGTTCTTGACCTATTCTGTCTAAAATTTCTCAAGCTAATTGCTTGTTGAGAGAAGCATTTACAGGGAGGTTGGAGCCATAACTCTGCTGCTCTTGCTCTTTTGCCTCCCTGCTGCTCCTTCTTGCAGATGGCACTTGTCCAGTCATCAGGGCTGCTAGACCCTCCCAGGACTGCTATTAGTCATGGATTTCCTGGCCACATCTCTCTCCAGATAAGATCAGGACAGACACTTTTTTCTTTTTTTCCATTTCCTGCGCTGTGGTTTCGAGGGGAAGGGAGAGGGGTACATTGAAGTGAACACTTTGAAGTGAACTGCGTTAGCAGGTTCGCACTGTTAAAGAATGATAAAATGGTTTGAGTTGGAAGGGACCTTTAAGACCATCTGGTTCCAACCCTGCAGCCATGGGCAGGGTCACCTTCCACTCAAGCAGGCTGCTGTTGACCCCACCTTCACCACAGTTCAGGTGCTGCCTCAGAAAACTGCACAGCATCCCAAAACAACTCACTTCCTTTTCAAACCAGGACACTAGGGCAAGGAGTTTCTTGTCAACTCTGGTGTCTCGCCAGCCTCCACTGATGTGGGGGCTTGTGGGAACTCAGCACATCATTCCTGATGTGCAGAGTCACCGAGACAACCATTGGGGGGCTCGGAAGTCCTGGAACATTGACAGAAGTGTTTGGTGGCTAGACTTTGATCCTGCACAAGACGTAACACCTGTATGAGGATGGGAGGATCACATGGGGATAAGTGGTGAAGGGATAGATTAATTATAGTGTGAAAACACAGGTTTTGGAATCTTGGTACAGGGGGGTTCTAGGAGACAAGATGGAGGAATTAGGGCGTGTCCTGTCCTCCTTCTTCTTCTTGTTGTCATCCATCTTCGATGGTGATGGTGGCACTTTGAGATTGGTTCTTACTGAATGTGCACTTGTCAATAAGGGTGGAAGGTACTGGGGACAAAAGGTAAATATCTTACACGTAGTTTTTGGTATAAAGATAAGCGACCGCCCCGAGGGCAGTCAGTGTGCTCATGGCTGGCTTGCTGTGTGGACCTCTGTCGGGCCGGGAGAAAATATTGTACATAAGAATTAATAAACAACTCTGAAGAACTGAAAAACCTGAAGACTCCTTTCGTCCTTTGGAGTGCGGGCTGCCCCAAGGCCATCCAGAGCCTCTCCAGGCCATTAGAACAGCTGAGACGGGACTGGGGCTGGTTTTGGAGCTGTGCTCTCCATCAAGAGGTCTGGAGCTTCCTCTGCTCATATTTTTCTCGAGTGTTTCTGGGGCCAGCTGAGTGCCCAACAGATGGTTAGAGGTGCCATCCAAGAGGGTTGGGAAAGGATGTTGGAAGCTGGGTAGAGTTGGTCTACTCACAAGCTACCTGCAAGTCTTACCTCCATCCAGTGCTCATCACACCTATGGGTTAGGTCATCGTGCCAATGAGTTGGATCATCCCGTGCTTTTTAGAGAGAGCAGAGCAAGCCTGCAGTGCTTTGCTCATTGTCATGTCCCCCACCACCTCCTGACTGTAGGCCAAGGGCAGCTGATGTGAATTTAACTCTGCAGAAGGTGTTTGAAGCTGCCATGGGACACGTGCTTCCAAAGTAAACCAAAATAAAAGATGTTTTTATTCTTACAGAGTTGTTTTTCTTCTCACTACATACCTTGTAGAGGCTGGGTAGTGGTGTCAAGGTCAAGGTGAAAGGACATTTTTAAAATTCCATCTCAGTTTGTAGGATGCCAGGAAAGGGACACATTTCAGTTTTCTTCTGAAACATCTTGTACACCCTTTCCATGAATGCTCGCTGTTTTGAGCACCACTGCCAAAGGACAAATCCAAGCTTTAGGAAGCTGCCAGCGGAGGTAGATGGGAGGCCAGCTGGGAGCAGAGCCTTGTGTAAGCACATGCCAGTGGTTGATTTACAGTCTCTGGCCTTGCAGGGCTGTGCTGAAAGCCGAACAACAGGCAGTGGAACAAACGCTTTTTATTTTCGCTGGGATATTTTTAAACAGAAATGCTGGTTAGTGCATGGGTTTTATATTTTCTGCAGGCGAGGGTAGAGAAGTTATGGTTTTTCACTTTTTGTTTTGGCCAGAGTATGTTCTTATTTGGGCAACATGTGGAAGTGCATGTGCATGAAATCCAGCCACTAAATACTTAGTGTCCCTGAGTTATTGTTTCCTCCTTTGTCAGCAGAGTGACAGGATGCTGCAGACGTCACTGGGTGTCCTGGTTGGACCCCTCAGGGGACTGTAGTCCCTGCAGGGCACTATAATAAACTGTAAATTATAAATATCAGGCTCTTGCAGGAATTCACCTACAGTTAGGGGCTCTCTGAAGCAGATTCTCCTTCCCTTTAAAACTTGTATACGGAGCCAAAATGAGTTACAAGAGATTACTAAAGTGGGTTTAATTCTGAAAAAGAAATTAAATTTGGGGCCCATTTAATTCTGCAGCAAACAAAACTTAAGTGTTGATAGGATCTCATGGTTCATGAGCAAAGCTGTGCTTCTGGGTGACAGAACATGTCTGAAGTCACTTGCATCTCTTTCCAGGCTCACTGATGACCTCTGGGATACAACTGGAATAGCTTTAACCTTCTCTATCTTATGCTTGTAGTTGGTAACTGATAACTCATCTCCAGTACTGCTGCTGTGTCAATTCTCCAGATCTACCCATTTCTTCCTGTGAGGGAATTCAGTGGCAAGAAAGAATCCTTAGGTCAGCATCTGGTGTGTGCCTGCAGAGAGAGGCCGTACCGGGAATCGCCAGACTTGCCAAAGACTGAAAAGAGTGTTTCTTTGAATGTAGTCTGGTGTCACACCAAGGTTCAGCTTGACTCTTGAGACTTCAATTTTTAGGTGCTTGGTTTAAGGGGGCAAAAATATGTTATCACTATGGTCAATAGTTTAGGATTTAGAAGAATATTACAACTGAGATATTGAGGTGTTGGTAAATGTACAGTCACAGTTTTAATTTTGAGCATCTTCTACTATCCATGGAAGCAAATACTAATTTTGTTTGCTTTAGGCCGTCTCTGTTAATAAAAAACCCTCAAACCACAAAAAAGTGAACCTCTCACTGACTGATTCTCACCACTATAAGCCTGTAAGGGTGCACTTCCACTTTGGTGGATGAATCTCGCAGCTGATTAATTCCTGGAGGGGTTTAGGAAATGAGAAAGGGAGTATGTTCTTTCGTGAATAGGAAGCCCATTATCTATCTCTTCTTTTTTTTCCTTTTCCTTTGCATACTAAATATAAGTATTTAAGTGCCTATTTTAAGAATCATAATAGCAACACTTGAAATATCTCTTCTTAAAGCTGATATGAACAGGAAACCTCCAACCACTTTTAGGCCAGAAGTTATTCATGGTGCATAGTCCATGCTGACTTCAACCTTTCCAATACTGTGTAGACAAGCTTCCTTTTAGGATATTAATTTTCTGAATGTGCTACAAACATTAGAGTTTTTTGCTACATTATCCCTTACACCAGCAGTTTTCTTTTTTGAATGTTATTGCTCTTGTGGAAAATTCAAGGAAAGCTAAACTTTGTTTTTGTCTTGGTTTTGTTAAATGTCAGTGAGGGAATTAAACTTTTTCTTCAAGTGTTATGACTCCAGCAGCAGAGTGTAGTTTATGGGAATAATCTTCAGAATCGATTGTTCTGTCTTAAATTGATGTGGGTTTTTTTCTGCCTTGGATATTTTTGTGTATTTTTTTTTCCTGCAGAGTGCACTTGAAAAGAATAAATGCATGCCAGGGCATTCATCAGACGGTTGGAGCATGTTTTATGTGACAAAAATGGCAGTTGGATAAAACCAAATAACATAAATTTGATTTGAGATTATGTTACTGAAACGCTAATCTGAGTAGCATCCTTTAGTATATGTTTGATTCTGAGCATTAGGGTAATCCCCCTTCAGCAGAGTGTCAGGGTGCATCCTTCAGCCTTTGCTGCATGGGCTAAATTGAATCTCGTGCTTAAAGCTCAGGACATGCTTTAATGCACAGCTGAATGACTGATGTGTAGAGAATAGGATAAAATGTTTAGGTAAATTAAGTATTTGAGATTATACAGCTCATGAGTGATTCCTGCCATTTGACATTAAAGCCAGACAGAATAGCTGAGATCTACCTATCTTGTGGCCAGGTTTGTCTTCTCCCTTATGCTGGTGTGGAAAATAGCAGAGAGAAAGCCAACCTTTAACACCATAAATCCAAATTTACAGAGATTGTCTGAAGGAGAGTGGTAGCCCTGCAGCCTAAAAAAGTTCTTCAGGAATAGTTTATGACCAAAGAATGGTTTGGGTTGGAAGGGACCTTTAAGATCATCTCATTCCAGCCCTCCCTGCCATGGCAGGGACACGTTCCTGCCGACAACATTGCTCAGGGCCTTGAACACTTGCAAGGATGTGCAGATCAGTAGAAAAAGGGGTGTAGAAGTAGGCATGGAGGAGATTTGGAGGAGCAGAGAATAATGGAGGAGGAGGAGTCTGAAACTGTGAGACCAAGGTAGAACATGTGGGAGCATTGTAGGGCGACTGGTGAGAGGGATTGAGGAACACAGAGGAGTAAAGTCAGGAGGAATGGAAAGAGAAGCTGAGGATAACAAAACAGAAAGCTAGACAGAGCAAACCAAGAAAAGGTAGTAGAAATAATAACATGGGGTGAAAAAACCCTGCCACCCTCTCCCTTGGTTTTAGGCTTCAGTTTCCTTTTAAATGATTTTAAACCCCTGACTTTGTCTTAGTGCTGTTTCATTTGTGTTTCAAAACACTTTTGGCCAGTGGAGCCTGCAGAATTGTTGCTTGCATTGCTTTAAATTCAGCTGTATCTCTCAACCAGTCAAAACCACTGTCACAGATGTGACACAGGGAAGCTTTGGTGGGATCTCATTGGCCAGTGGATATCTCTTCCTCAATCCCTGTGCCTGTTGTTCTGCCGTGTCTGGGATCTATGGGAACTTTGGAGTTAGTTCCACATAGTACCAAACACTCAGGATGTGACACTGGAAGTGTTTAGTATCCAGACAGTCTGTCTTGAGGGTGACTCCTCAGCACCTCCTGTGTGGCTTTTCCTACTTTTGAGAGAAAGATGAAATGCACTCTTCTACCCCTTTGTCCTTTGAGGAGATGTCCTTAAATGTACTGACCCCCATGGCTCAGCATTCCATTTGAAATGTTCCCAGCGTGATTTCAGTTGAGATTTGCAAAGTCTATACACTTTTGACCATTTCTGGTTCCCAGATTTTGAGTTGAAGATGAGAAAAAATGGCCAGGTGAATAAAAACTTCCTTTTGCAGGTCAGTTGTAAGTTAGATACTGGTTTCCTAGTTATTTTTGTGATGGAGAGAAGAGGGTGCCTTAACAGTAAGAGCAATAAAACCTGGTTTTCCTTAAGGACCTTTCCCTAAAAAGTTGAATTTCATGGCTCTAGTGTTACCAGCTTTTAGAAGTTTCATTCCTGATGAAATCAACAGGAGGTGAACACATTCAAGAAGTCAACTGCTTAAGGGCTACAGCCTTGCACTGATAATTTCTCCCATTTGTGAGCCTGTTTGGTGCAGATAGCTTTAGGTTTAGTAACTTCACAGCAGCACAGAGTAAATCCACAGATAAAAAAACAGCCCTGGGATTTATTATACCGTGCCTTCTGTTATCTCTTCAGTTTGCTTGCATGAGTGATAGAGGGGAAAGCACCAGGTGGGTCTTTATATGATGCTGTTTAAAATAAGTGGTGATGTTTGCTGTCTTAGGGAAAACTACATCCAGACAGCAGGTGGAATGAATATGAAATCACTACTAATTGAGGTTAGTTTAAACCTAACAGTTGGGTAAAACATTTCTTAGCTCAGATTTAGGTTTAGGCAAACTTTTGTTTGTCCATTTCCCATCCTGCACATAAATTCAGGAAATGAAAACCTCCAGTTTCAAGGATTTTAGGCCTCTCCTTCATGTTGCCACCAAATGTCCACATGGATGCATAGTATCTATGTGTCATTTGCAGTTAATTAGAAATAACAAATAATGGCAAATTTCAGAAACTCTCAACTTGTCCCCTTCTCCTGATACCTCCTGCAGAAGAAACTTGTTTTATTGTGTCTGGAAGGTTGATGGAGGCTGCTTTCCAAAGACTGGCAAATTGTAAAAGCAGCTTGCATAAAGAGGGTGCCATAGCATCTGGGCAGGCATATAGGCTGCTGATAAAGGAGACCAGCTCTCACCTTAGATGGTCACCAGAGGCTGCTGATTTTGCAGGTTGTTGTATCAGCTAAAAGGAGCTGATGATCAGAGGCAGAGTTTCTGGCAATAAATCCAGGTATGAAATCCTTAGTTCCCGTCCCACCCTTGTGTGTTTCCTGACCCACTCCAGGCTGATGGTGTCCAGCTGCCTTTGGCCAGTAGAGACCAGTGGAGGAGATATTTGCTTCTGGTTGTTGGTAGGTGACATACCCAGTACCAGGGCTCTGCTAATTTGGAGCAAAGCTCCATGGCCGTGAGGCTGGTTCCTGTTTGTTAGAGGAAATGTGAGTTTTTATAGCTGCCCCTGAAACTGCCTCCTTCCTCTCTCTTGCCTGTTGCTGCAAGGGAGAAGGGATTGGGCTTTCTTGTCTCCAGGACTGAAGTTTTCAACCAATGTTTCAGTTGGAACTCATAATTTAAGTGGCTTTTTTCTTCCTCTCTGCTATGAAATGCAGTAACAAGTTGCAGGTGGGACAGTTACAAAGTGGGATGAGTAAGTCTGAACATTGAATTGAATAGCGCTTATTGAGCTTGGTTGGACAAATTTGAAGGTAATTGAGCCCTTTTACAGTTTTTCCAGACAATTGCTGAACAATTTTTATACTAGTGAAATAGCAAGCTGAACACAAGAGCCTTTTTGTCAAATGCTGTGGTTGATGGGCATATTGTTGCTTGTGTAAGAGCCACTGCCTTCATTTAATAAAAGAAAATTACTTGGTGCTTGTTGGCAATCTGCAGTGTGAAATTATAGTGTTTGGATTGGATTATCAATTTCAGACTGGTTGGAAGATTTTTGATATCTTCTATGTTGGGACAGGAATATAAATTATTTTGTTTTTGTATTTACTAGGTGACACTGACAAGCCTATATTTCTAAGTCATGACCCCTGATGATAGAATTTGACAATGAAAAGAGGTAGGGTGTTAGAGTATGAACAGCAACTTGTGTCAAACAGCAATTCAAGTCAAAGATTATCTCCTCATCATACCAGTATTTTGAAAGTTGCAGCTGTTACAGTATATGTGGGGAAGGTTCACTTAGGAAAAGAATTTGGTTTGGAAAGAACTACACAGAATTTTTTATCCCATTTTTTGCTGGCAAATTGTACTTGAAAACAACATTTGTCAGGATGCTGTTGCTTAATGTGTTTACTTAACTGTGAAAACCTCAGGTTATTTATGCATGTTGTCTGAAAACTAAATTTAGTTTCTGTGATCACTGCATTGCACAATGGTGATGAAAGATATTTAACCAAATTGTTATGCTGGTGTGTGTGCATATGGCCAATGGAGATAAAACCCCTGCAATCAATACTCATTATCACTGACAATGTGAGGTACAGTGACTTGTATGTTGCTTCCCTTACCTAATTTTTCAACTTCAGGGACAATTATGAGCATTTCTAAGTAGATACTATTCACACATTTTTTACTGTATCTTTAAATAGGAAT
Organism: Zonotrichia leucophrys gambelii; assembly: GCF_028769735.1. Taxonomy (NCBI): domain Eukaryota; kingdom Metazoa; phylum Chordata; class Aves; order Passeriformes; family Passerellidae; genus Zonotrichia; species Zonotrichia leucophrys. The sequence goes on along the minus strand of NC_088171.1, from coordinate 101,814,408 downwards.
TTCTCTGCAGGAGGAGTAGTACATCAAGTGGATTTTTGTGACTCCATGTATGTTTTGAGATAGAGGAGGTAGGAAAGGGATGGCAGCATGCAGATGTTAAAAAGTGTCCCAAATTTGTCTAGAAAATTAACTCTGACCATTGGAATTGCCAAAATCCAGGTATTACTATCAATAAAATTGTATTGTATAAATTAAATTAAAACTGCAGGTACTGCATTGAAGCAGTACCTGCAGTTTTAATTTATTTTACCTTTATTTAGCTCCTCCCTGTTTGAGGCTTAATCTGCTGGAGTGATCTGTGAAGTTTGCTTTTAGTTCCTGTTTTGTTGGTGTTGGGAATGTGACCCATGGTAAACCAGGGCCCATTTCTCATCCTCACCTGCAAAATGAAATGGTGAACATTGGAGAGGTTGTTCTGAAGTGTCTCTGGTGGAGCTCAGATGGGAAATCAGCAAGCTGGCAGCAGGGAGATGTGATTAGGGTGAGCCAGGGTGGTAGGAGAGCACCTCAAACTTGGTTTGAGGTCCCTGATGGAAGCTGCATCCCTGTGAGTGTGCAGGACCAGGCTGGATGGGGCTTTGAGCAACTTGATCTAGTGGAAGGTGTCCCTGTCCATGGCAAGGGGGATGGAAATAGGTGATCTTTAAGGTCCTTGTCATCCCAAACCATTCTGTAATTCTATGATTCTGTAACACACTTTCTTGCCACTTACAAGGCACCTCTCAGGGTGGGTTTAGTGGGTTTGTTGTCTGGTCTGTGTTATGCCATGGTCAGGAGGATCCTCTGATCCAGTGCTCAGTACAAGACAATTAGAGGTGTGATTCTTGTGTGGAAGATAGTGGCTCCATGAAGTCCCATAACTATGGTCTCCTAAAAATTAAACCGAAAATTTCCCCCCTGTGGCATACAGCATTGTTGATACTGTGCAGGTTTGGGTGGGGGTTTTATGGGTTTTGTGGGGTTTTTCCTTTCTTTATTCATTAGTACTATAAATTAATTGTGGGATGGGGCATTCCTTTGAAGCTGCCCTTGCCACCTTCACACTACCCATTGCCACACTGGGCTCCTCAAGGCGGTCCCAGCAGTGGGAGATGCCTGTGATTCCAAGGGAAGGTGCTCAGGCACTCTTCTTTCCCTCTCAGTCTGCATCACCTTTCTAGTGCTTGCAAGCCCATCCTGCTGTCCTCTTTCCCTCGTTCCCCAGGCTTTTGGCTCCCAGCTCACTCGGGCAGGGTCAGTGTCCCTTCCTGCTGCGCTCCAGTCCCAGCGTGGCCGAGCGGAGCCGGTTCCTGCTCCCGAGTCCCTGGAGTCACCAGGTGGTGCTATTGCCCAGGGAAATGCCCTCCGTGCGCCTGCACAGGGGCTCGGTGGGCTTGGGTTTGTGGTGGAGCTTGCTTTGGTGGGCACCTGGGTCAGGTACTGCCAGGGCTTCTGTTTCTTGCCTCGGGTTCAGTCTTGAGTCACTTTTATTGACGCAAAGTTGTTCAGTCAGTTTTCTTGATGCAAAGTTGTTTCCTGTGACTTAATCAGTGCCTTGTTTGACAGTGAGGTAGGTCCCCCAAAGGCTGGACTGCTTCTGGATGGTTTGTGCAGAACTCAAAAACTCAAAAGCTGCTTCACTGTAGTGTGAAGCATGAGCAAGTCTCATTAAGGATATTCTCAGGCTTTGTACTGTTGGGTCCCCCATGCAATCCAGTGGGAGGGATTTTTGCTCATTCATTGGCATGTGCTGCTGGTCCAAAGGAGATTTGTGTGTGTGTGTGACCCTTTAAAGGTGCTCCTCTTCTTTCTCCTTTCATCCTCTCATCTTATTAGCCAGCCAGATTGATACCACCTTATTTGCAACTGGTTTTATAGACACCATGCTCCTACTTGGAACTGTAGAGGCAGCTCAAAACATGGAGCTGAGCATCTTAAATGAATAGCCAGTGCCCCCAAAAGCCACAATTTGAGCTGAAGGAATGCAAATAAACACTGAGTTCCTTCTTCCTTTTCACCAGGCTAAGCAATTCTCTCTCCACAGCTGCCCTCACCACATGCTGAGAAGGGCATAAGAAATTGATTGAGATTCTGCTCTTTGATTTCAATTTAAAATCCTCCATTTCTCTTGGCAGCTCAGCTGCTGTTTTGAATTTGATAACTTGTGTGCAAAGGGGAAGGAAAGGTGTAAGAACAGACACAGAGAATTAGCTGGAAATTTGATGTGGGGAAGCAGTTTCTAAATAGTATTAGCAACAATCAAAGGCTGTTATCTTTGCTGTCCACACTCATGGTGGCATAGCACTGTGGTTAGCTTGCTCTTTGTATAGTAACATGCAGTGATTAAGCATAAACAGTGGAATTGGATTATAGGTTTGGGTTTTGGATTGGTTTTTGTTTGGTTGGTTGTTGGTTTTTTTTTTTTACCAGAGTAGGTGAGCTCTAAAAAGTGTGAAGCAGAGGTAGGTTGGCTGCAGTGTTAATTTTATTCCTGAAGAATAGCTCTGTTGTCCCTTTCCCTCCACAGCCCCCTTTCTCATAAATCAGGATCTCTTTATATTCCTGTGCCAGCTTCATAGACAAAAGAGTTGGCAGGTTGTGGAAGAGCAGCAGGATTTGTAAGTGCTGGAAGAGAAAATGTGCAGCAGACACGTGGAATACTTTGTTGGGGCAGTGGGTATCACTCCAGGCTGGGGCGTGAGCAGATTGAGAGCAGCCCTGCTGAAAGGGAGCTGAGGATTCTGCGGGATGAGAGGCTGGGCAGGAGCTGTCAGTGCCAGCCTGCAGCCCAGAAGGTCAAACACGTCCTGGGCTGCACCAAAGGCAGCATGGCCAGCAGGGCACGGGAAGGGATTGTGCCCCTCTGCTTTTGTGAGACTCCACCTGCAGGGCTGCATCCAGCACAGGAAAGACATGGATGTGTTGGAGAGAGTCCAGAGGAGGCCACCAAGATGATGAGAGGGAAGGAGCATCTTTAGTACAACAAAAGGCTGAGAGGACTAGAATTGTTCGGAGAGGGGAGGAGAGGGAGGGGAGGGGAGGGGAGGGAGAGGGAGGGGAGGGGGAGGGAAGGGGAGGAGAAGGCTTCAGGGTGATCTAATTGTGACCTTCCAGTACCTACAAGAAAGATGGAGAGGGACATTGTATCACATGTAAGTGGCAGGACAAGGATGAATGGATTCAAACAAAAAGACAGTAGGTTTGGATTAGATATTAGGAGGAAGTTTTCTGCTGTGCAGGTGGTGAGGCGCTGGAACAAGTTGCCCAGAACTGTGGATGCCCAATCTCTGAAAGTGTTCAAGGCCAGGCTGGATGGAGCACGGGATGGAGCACTGAGCGACCTGGTGTATTGAAAGATATCCCTGCAGGGTAGGTGGGCTGGAGGTGGATGATCTTTAAGGTCCCTTTCTATGATTCTGTGATTCTTAAGGCTGCTGCTGTGATTCTCCATGCCATCAACCCAGCATGAAGAGCTTGAGATTGGAGCCCTAGTGATGATAGCAGAATAATACCAATTATCTTGGAAATGCTCTGGGAAAGACTTTGGTTTTATATAATATTACGTGCATGGATATATCAGTATCTCTGGCAAAGTGAATCTTTGCTAGAATTAGCTACAATACATAATTAGCTGCTCTTCAGTCTCCCTTATCTCTGGCCAGGCACATCACTTTGGTAGGATGATAAAGTGGTTTTGGCCATCAATGCTTGCTTGATTTTGTACTTTTGTCAAAGACGTACCCAAAGATCATAAGCAACTTCACTGTTGCTTGTGATCTTTGGCTATGTCTTTGACAAAAGTAGATAGTTGGAAGAGATTGTAATTAATATTGCAGTCTGTGAGTGAGGGAGGGATGGAAATACTCTTTCTTATCTATAAGAGAGAAAAGGATGTAGCAAAATATTAAAGAAACTGTAGTTGAAACTTGGATATTAGAGGTTTTTGTTGTCTCTGAAAGATGACTGGGCTGGGATCTGATGGAGAGCAAGGGGCCTGTGGCTACAAAGAGACTAGCTAACTCCAAAGAAGCCTACAGATAGCAGGACCAGTAGGACAGCATTCTCTGGCTCCAGATATTGCAGATACTGGAGCAGCTATGCAGGCCTGAGTTTAATTCCACAGGAAGATGTGTGCAGGATGTGTGTGGAAGGAAACCACGTGCTGAATAATCACAGTGGTAAGGGTGCCAAAACTGGTAATGCAGCAGGCATTTGGCTTTGGGGACTGGCTGGGAGCAGAGGTGGACAGGGCTGTAGCCTCCCTTCAGCTCTGAGGTGAAGCAGATGGTCAGTCACTGTACACGTTTGGCAGATGGATGTGGACTGAAGGAAAACAAACCTAGAGAGGGATCAGATGATGTTTGCCGTTCAGAGATGCATTGGGTTTCCCTGGCAAGGCTTTGGTAGTGGGGGGGCTACAGGGGTGGCTTCTGTGAGAAGCTGCCAGAAGCTTCCCTGGTGGCCTACAGACCCAATGCCAGCTAGCTCCAACACAGGTCTAACACTGGTGAGTCTGTCAGTGATGGTGGTAGTGACTCTGGGGTAACGTGGCTAAGAAATGGAAAAAAATACTGCACAAGAGCAGATTGCAGAGGAATATGTGAGGGCAACAACCCTGCAGACACCAGGGCCAGTGGAGAAGGAGAGGGGCAAGGTACTCCAGGCCCTGGAGCAGAGATTCCCCTGGAGCCTGCATGGAGACCGTGGTGAGGCAGCTGTGTCCCTTCAGCCCATGGAGGTCCATCCTCCTGCAGCCCATGGAGGGGACCATTTTGGAAAAGGTGGATGCCTCAGGGAGGCTGTGACCACATGGAAAATTCATGCAGGAGGAGGCTCCTGCCAGGACCTGTGGACCCATGAGAAGAGGAGCCCAGGCTGGAATAACTTTGCTGGCCCAGCTTGTGACTCTATGGAGGACCCACACTGGAGCTGTCTGTGCCTGAAGGATTGCACCCCATGGAAGAGACTGTGCTGGAGCAGTTTGGGAAGAACTGCACCCCATGGGAAGGACTCACATGTGAGCAGAGAAAGAATGTGGGGAGTCTTCCCCCTCAGGAAGAGTGAGGGGCAGAGACTATGCTCTGGTGAGGAGCAGGTGGAGAAATAGGAGTAAAGTTAAGCTTGGGAAAAAGGGAAGGATGTGGGTGAGGAGGTGTTTTAAGATTTAATTTTTATTTTTCATCATCCTACTTTGATTTAATTGACAATAAATTAAATTAATTTCCCCATTTCAAGTCTATTTTGCCCATGGCAGGAGTTGGTGAGTGATCTCTCCCTGTCCTTATTTCAACCCACAGTTTTTTTGTTATATTTTTTCTCCCTTGCCTGTGACGGTGTTCGCAGGGATCTTAGGATGAGGGAAGAGACGTAGATCTGACTCCATATTTCAGAAGGCTAGATTTATTATTTTATGATGTATATTACATTAAATCTATACTAAAGGAACAGAAGAAAAGGTTCTCCTCAGAAAGCTAGCTAAGTTAAGAATAGAAAAGGAAAGAATGACAACAAAGGCAGCTGTCCCGGACTCTGTCTGAGCCAGCTGGGCTGTGATTGGCCATTAATTAGAAACAACCACATGAGGCCAATCACAGATCCACCTGTTGCATTCCACAGCAGCAGATAACCAATGTTTACATTTTGTTCCTGAGGCCTCCAGCTTCTCAGGAGGAAAAAGTCCTAAGGAAAGGATTTTCATGAAAAGATGTCTGCGACACTTGCCCAGCTGAGGGAGTGATAGGATGACTTTGTTGGGCACCTGGTTTCCAGGCAGCATCAGCCCACCACAGGAGGCCAGATACATTCAGCCCTGACTGGCAAATGTTTTTCTGTTTTAAAACAGCCAGTAGACATGTATGGGTGGTATTGAAGAGGCATAGAAATACCAAACAAATAAACTCAGTGCTTGGCTATCTCTTAAAGAACTTAAATAGCCCTTTGTTACTCTGTCTGAATGCTTTAGAACTATCACTGTTTAACATCCCCATAATGCTGTTGCAAGGTAAAACCAAATAAGTATTTTCACATTGCAGCTGAGAACAATAGAGCCAAGAATTACTGTGCCAAATGCAGTCCTTGCAGTACTAGGAGGAGGGATTGCATTCTGATATAACAGGACTGACCTGATTGTGGGTAGAACAAGTGCTGCACTTTTGTGTGTAGAGGGAATTGATATAATTCTAATGCACTCCAGAAGAAAAAGTCTGATTCTGTAGCTAATTTGTGCTCTGTAACAGCAATGTTGGCCTGAAAGCAATTAGGAATGATGTGTAGGGTTTTTTACTGTGTGGGAGTTGGCATAGGTCATCCTAACTTAGTGGGAGTAATGTACCAACTGACTTAAAAGATGCCTTTACTACCATATATTATGAGTTTAAAGAAGGGAATGCAACAAAGGGAAATGCAAATAGGGATTTTCATGTAAAGTTCACACGGGGACAGATGGCCAGAAGATCTGTGGTGGTTCCTACTGAAATGAGACATTGCAGAATCCACCAGAGAAGGCCGGTGGTGGCCATCCTCCCTCTCAAAACAGAGTTGCAGTGAGATCCATGTGTTTGTGCTGGGATCGTGGGCAGCTGGGTTCCAACATTCAGTGTGAGTGTTGTTAATTTGGCAAGTACCCTTCTCTCAGGAAAGAGCATGACAGCAAAATTACACTTTTGGGAGCCAGCTCTGGTCCTAGTTCTTCCCTTTCAAAAATTTGCTTTACAGATGAGTATCTCCCAGATCTTTGCAGAAATTCCTTGAAGATCACTGATGGTATACAGTCACAAAATTTTAATTTGGAATTTACAGAAATCATTAGTCCTGGGTGAGATGCCTGTATTTTGACTGTGGAAGTGAGGCTTCAGAGCACCTGTACCTGCATCCCTGTGGTTCAGGCTGAAGCTTCAGGCAGTTTTGTCTTGGTGAAGCAGCTGAGAGCCAGTGTGTGAGTCTAAGAGCTGCTCTTGTATTTTCATCTGTGCAGTTATGCAGTGATAGCTTTGCCCACTTGATACATCTTGCAGATGGAAAAACCGAATAAAGGCGGGAAGCTTTTTTTTTTCTTCCTAGACACCACTCCAGAGTGCTTGGCTTCATTTTCCCTGGGACAAGCCTGACACTTGGCAGATTCAATTCAGTCCCAGGGGTGTCTGAACCTCAGTCTCCTGCAAGGTATTTCTCCTTACAGCAGTGTTTTCAGACAACTGAAAGTGATACCCAAACACAGGGAAGGGCGAAGGATGTGTTTAAGGATAGCATAAAGTTTATTGGGCAGAGTAATTCTTGGATTAAAATACTGCCCTTGGAAACTGCCCTCAGGAATCTGTTGTGCATAACTCTTCCTTGTATGTTCATACAGTTGATAAAAATCCAAAGGCAGTTTCAGATGCTCTTCAAGCTGCCTGTCACAGCCTTCCAGAGCAGCTGTAAGTGGATTAGTAAGACATGGAAAGTATTGCAATGCTACCTGCATTTGATCAGTAGAGTAATGATTAAAATGTTGAAGGCAGGCACAGAGGGCTAAAGCAGGCTGGAAATTGCAGAGCTTTAATTTATTTTTCAGCTTGTTGCTTTTTTACCTCCACTGGAATTTAAAAGAGAGCCATAATCCTGTGCTCAGCCTTAGCTTGTCACATGCCTTTGGGTTAAGAACTGGCAACCCTGAAAGCATTCAGAATGCAGGTTGGGTGTCTCAGTGCTGCATGCCAGACTGTGCCCGAGGAGTGGCATTCCTCCTGGGCACCAGGCTTGACCAGAGCTGAGCTTACATTTCTGCTAAAGCCCAGTGATACTTTACAGCCCAGGCCCTGCAATTTGTTTGATGATAGCTAATGAAATGCAAACCATTTAGCAGCTCTGAGATGCGATTACACTGCTGTGAATTTTCAGATTCCATCAAAGTCCTGCTGAGGGTAATGGGAATGGGCCAGGGTGATTCAACTGTAAATCAAAAATGAAAGCGTGGCCAATTCTGGCAGTGGAAAGAAGAGCTGTTCAAATGTGCAGAAGCTGATTTGCCAAGTCAAAACCAGCTGTGCTTTACAGAGCTACTAGAATGAATGGTCTCTCTGCATTTGTTTTGGTTTTATTTTTTGGTGTTTTTTTTTTTTTTTTTTTTTTTTTTTTTTTTGTGACTCATTGATTATTTTTCTTCCCCTAAAGTTTAAATTCTGTCTTTCTACCTCAGGTTTGCCTTGCCAGTTGCAAAGCTTTTCAGTGCTTGGTTTTGGTATATAAAATACTAAATACATTGATAATAAAGGACAGTTTTCTCCTTTTTGGTAAATTCATACCAATTCAAGTATTTTCATATGTACATCTTTAATGCTTCAACAATGAAAGCTCTGCTCAGAACAAGACTAGGACCTCTCCTTCCTCTCTGCACTAGCACTGGCAGGAATCAAATCAGTGTTACAAAAAGTGGAATGTAGCTTGGGAAATCTTGAGCATGAACTGGCTCCTCTGTTATTTTTCAGTTAGGGATGAATCAGCCAAGAGTGTCCGGTGGTGGGAATATGTAACAGGGAGCCAGGAATTGTTGCTTCTCTTAACAATGAGGAGCAGCCAGCTTCCTCTCTGAGCAGATCCTCTCCTCCCCACCCAGGAGAGTGGGACAGCTTTTTGACTACACCCCAATTCTGTGTGTTTCATCAAGCCTGGGGATTTTTATTGTTTTGATTTTGTTTGGTTTTTTGTCTGAAGGAAGACAGAAGGTGCTGTTATCTCACTGGACACCGAGTGAATTGTTAAAGACAAATTTGACCATAGATGTTTCTGGTGCATGCACTAAATTGCACTTCTTGATGCTGACCAGTCTGGAGAAAGCTTCAGAGCAGCTTGCTGGTACTGCTCTCTGGCTGAAACCCTGAGTTCCATCAGTGTGAGCAGCTTTGTAATTCCAGCCCTATACCTGCTGAAAAGAGGCTTCCTGGGGGTTACATTAAACTAACCCTGTTATTAAACTAACCCTGACTGCATTGGTTGTGCTCTTTTTCTCCTGATTAGGGATCCTCAGAGGAAGGGTTCAGCCACCAAATGCTTGTGGTGCCTTTGCTCAAGTTAGGGTGGTGGCTGCTCAGCTTTTGGGGAGCCTGGCACAAATGGGCTCTGAGGAGCAGATGTATTCCTGCTGTGAGGTGCAGGGAAGTCTGCTGAATTTGATGGAAGCCACATGAGCTGTGAGATCAGTTTCTGGCATGTGGGAAAGGATAAAGACTTGTCAGGTCCAAATGTTTCTCATATTATTACTGAAATAACATCTTCTTTGCCTGGGGATTTTTGAGCACTTAGTACTTAACACCCTCCAGGTTGCTAGGGCTCATTCTTCTTTTGATCTATAAGACTAACTCATGTTAAACCCTGTCAGATTTAATGAGACCTGTCTGTAGCCGATGTCTCAGTGACTCTTAGTTATTGTGAGGAATGTTTTGAAGGGACAGGCATTTTTAATTTTTAAACATTTTTAAATATTCACATTGTAAATTTGATTGAATCCTGGCTTTGTCCAAGGTGATGAGAAAACTTCCTTTTGGAGGAGCTGTGTGTGGGATCCCTGTTTATATAGAGGTCAGTTCTCCATTGCTTCTTAATGCAGATTTTTGTGGTGCCTGTCTCCAGGGTGTCTCAACCTTCCTTTAAAGCTGAAATGGGAAGTTAGTCATGAGATCTGTGGTGGTTACAAGCCAGATGTTCTTTTTTTCTTTTTTTGTCCTTACTTTGCAAGTAGAAGGACAGAAGGCAGTTTCTTCAGTGTGTTCATTCTTAGGGTGCCATTTCCTCATGTGAAGTGCTGTCTAGTGTTCTTGTTTTGTTTGTATTTCCAAAATCCTAGAGTCATAAAGGGCTTTTGTATGGTTTATCTAATTTAACACATACTTAGGAAGCCCTGTGTGTTAACATAGCAGAGAAAGACTGCGTAGTGGAGGCTAAAAAAGCTCTTGCAGCAGTGTGCATGATTATAGGGCTGCTGTTTAGTCATCAGTCATGATATGTGTGGATTTTTTTTTTGTGTGCATCCAACATTTATTCAATTTCAGATGTAGAAAAAAAATTGCCTGAAGAAATTAGTTTAGTCAGCACAACAGGGCTTGACCCTCACTCTATTAAAAGCTATTATAATATCAAGGCTGCAGACTAACAGCCTAATCAGGGATGTGTTCACAGGGTGCTATAGCTTCCTCCAGTTTAGAAAAGTGCTTGGAGGACCAGGCCCTATGTGCAAAGATATAAATGAGACATCCAGATTTAAATTAAAGTACTCAATTTTTCTGCATTAGCTTTTTCTGCTGGGATAAATGTGTTTGGAACAATAGGCAGAGGAATATACCAAATGCCTATTTGTAATGGGAAAATGGTTTTCCTTTTTAATATATTGCTCATATTTTTTCTGCTTTCTTTTTTTTTTTTTTTTATCTCCCTGTAAGCTGCTGCAAATCAGCCAGAAGCAGCTCAGTTGTTGCTTGCCTGCAAATGAGTTGCCAGCATCCTGTAATGCTGCTGGCTTGAAATACAGTCTCATCTCCTTTACAGCAGTGAGAGCCAAGGAGAGCCAAGTGGGGTGGTTCCCCAGGAGCAGGAGTGTGGGTGGAGGCACTGTTTTCTGTGGCATTCTGCTCTCCATTCTGGTGCTCTTGAAATCCTCACACCTAAATCTGCTGCTAAGGGATTTTGGAAGGACAGAGAATGTGTTTCCCGGAGTTAAACGTTAAAAGTCTGGAATTAGTCATGCTTGCATTGGTTCCTTGTATTTATCAGAAACATCTGATACAGTTTCAGATTTTTGAATCCATTTTGCTGACCAGGGGAGATTCTGAAGCTGTAGCTACTTATTTTGGCAAACGAAAAGTGGCTCACTTACTGTGAAATACATTCCTGCTTCTTTCCTTCCTCCCTACCCCACCCACTTTGCTTATCTTGCTACAATGTGGTTCATAACTGATATTTTCTAAGTGTGCTAGGAGGCTTATGAAGAAGAAAAAGAATAAAGGGAAACCTGTAGTTTGTTCCTTGAGTGATTTGTGAACACTTTGATTTGCAATAGTTATTTCATATTATTCATTTCTCGCCACTTCTTTCCTTGATGGGTATGCTCTTGATCATGATGAGTCAATGACTGTAGTGCTGAAGCCCTTGGGTTTCCTGTGAATGAGGATTTTCCCAAAGAATTGCAGGATCTGTTCCTTGAAGTGCAGCATAACTCCTGAGGGCATCTTCTCAGTTTCTGAAACTTAAACAATCCACTCTGCTCAGTGCCACCATGACCTTTTGCATAAGCCAGGATGTTATACCTTCGTGTGTGTTTGATGTTTTATGTACACCAACATCAGGTAAAACAAAACAGAAAAACAGATTAGAGGGTGTAGTAGCAGAATTCTGAGAACTGGAAAAATAAATCTTCTGTATGCCTGAATGTTACCCAGACATGTGGCTTGATAAATCTGCTGTAATCCTTTGAAGAAAAAAGAACAAAACAAGGGAGATCATCCCCATCAGATGTTAGAAAAATAGTTTTGTGTAGAGAAAGACCATATAGTAAAGTACAAAGCAGATGATTGCAGGGAAGGTTTATACAGTCTTAGCAAGGAGGTTCAATATCAATGCACTGCTGAGAAAAAAAACGTTTTTTCTACTTCTTTGATGCAACAACTCTGCTTTCCTTGTCTTCTGTGAGAGACTTCAAAGACAGTTCCCTGTTGTTGGTAAAAGTTAAGGTCTCCTTAGCTGTTTTCAAGTTGTTGCATAATGTTCATATGATGATTTACTTTGCTTTCAGGCAGGTGAATGCCTTGATTGATGGGTGCCAGTACAGTTTTCAGTAACATGGACTGAACACTGTTGAAGCAGTTTTAAATCCCATGTTGGATTATCACTGCCTTAAGTAGGAAGCTTTTTCTATTTTACTTCCTTCCCCTCTGTGCTCTAATTATACCCTGGTAGGTGGTGGTTTGCATCCTCCAGGCAACAAAAGGGAAGCTGGGAGTGCTTGTTGCAACTGAGCCCCCCTGGTGCAATGGAGAGCCTGGCTCCTGGAAAGCAGCAGCCATGGCTGCAGCAGTGCTCGTCCTAGGAACAGGTTCACTCGTGGTCCAAGTCCATTGGTTTCACTCCAGTTACTCCAGGGAAACCTTAGCCCTCTTGGTAGTGCAAGCAACCCCAGGAGCAAAGTGTAAGAAAGCCTTTAAGCTTCTGGAGGGCTGTTGGTGTGCCTGGCATGTGCTTAAGTTGCTCATTGTGAGATGTGAAAGCAGTAGAAACTTTGAAAGGTCCTTCTAACGTTATCATGAAACATTAGGAAGAGCCACGAACTGAGAGATGAAGAGGTTCCAGGAAGATGAGCTGAGCTTTAATCCATGCTTGTGGATGTCCCGTCCCTGCCAGAGACCCTGGCTCCTGTTGTGACTGCAGTTGCCATTGGGAGTGACTTTGTCAGGGGAGCTGGGGGAGGCAGATGGATCTGAAGCATCATCGGGTCACCACAGTCAATGTCTAGTTTCTAACACCGTGGCAGAAACGCTGTCCCCACAAGAGAGAAATGTAATTCCTTGCCACCAGTGGGTGGTAATTCTAGTTTCTCTACACCATTTGAAACCATGAAAAATAATTAGATCCTCAATTTCAGGGCAGAGGGATTTTTTAATTTTATTTTTTTAGTGCGTTCTGCTATCCTGGTGTATTAATTATACAGTGATGTCAGCTGGAATCGATAATGAAGGCAAAATTTGGGAATAGTAGCAGGATGTGTTACTGCTATTGATCAAAGGCTACAGGGCTGTTTTTAAACACTGCTCCTCTCTTTGATCTTTTTTTCCTATTGATTGAACAGAGTAGATAAACAACTGTCTATGTAACATGAGCATTTATTATGGATTTTAAGCTGACTAAGGACAGCTTTGAATTAAATATGAGAGTTTAAATGATGGTTTTCTGATAAGTGCTGTCCATAAAGAGTGGTGTGACAATACAATTTCATGTAAGCATGGTGGAAGGAAATGTAAATATAGGCATTCTTTTTCTTTCTTATTCAAAAAGAAGATAACATATTGCAAAACTGATTATAGGAGGCAGAAGTGCTATTTTTAATATGTAGCTATGAGTGGGCAAAAGCTGCTTTTCTGTTTTTTTAATAGAAAAGCTATGTGCGTTTTGCTGTTAACAAAATCTATTGTCTTATCTTGGCATTTTTCAGGAGTGTTTTGTAAATTAGTCATCTTAAAATGTGTATACAAATGGAGCTACCAGGTAAAATCTGCTAGTTCTGCAATCACTTCAATGAAATTAATAGAAAACTTTCCATTGACTGTTTAATGAGTTAGATTGGACCCTGGGCTGTCATTGTTAATGTCTTGGAAAGGTCAGTATTGATTTCCTGGCATCCTTTTGTCTCTAAGGAGGCTCTTTGCAATTCTGTGGAAGACACAGTGATAATGTTACTCCTCTTCCTTGATAATTCCCTGTATAATTTAAGTTCTACCTACCATCCAAGGCTTTAGGCAAAAACAGACAGACTGAAAAATGTTGCATTTTAGGGAAGTTGTTTATATCTTAGGTGCCCAAATAATATTTCTGCGTAATTTCAAATTTTCTCCTGCTGCTTCAGGTTATTTTGAATTTTATTTCAGTATTGTACTGCTGTTATTTTTCCCTACTGATTTGGTGAATTGAAAGGGAAAAAAAGACTCTTCCTGCAAATGGAATCAGCCTGCCATGTTGCAGTGCAGAAAGTAAGCTGTGCTGCCTTTAAAGTAATGCACTGCAGACCTCTAGCATGGCATGCACAGGGAGAGCTGCACATCCCTGGGGATCCAGATTTTTGCACTCCCACCTTTTCAAAACCACCCAAAGTCTCTGCAAAGTTTCCACTGAGTGGGCTAGTTTGTCTTGCCATGAAAAGGTTATTTTCACTAACTCAGTGCTGTCAGTGTGCTGAAATGTTGGTGTTATTAGTCTGTTTTGGAGGCTTGCTTGGGCTGGCTGTGCAACAGGCCTGAGTGGAATTGTTTCTCTGGCTGTGCCGTGCAATGCGCTGCGTGTTGGAAAGCACAGGGTTTGCTTGTACAAGTAAATGGCTCTGCTGGATGGACTGCAGTCCTTGCAACAGGAATATAAAATCCATCCAATGAAATAGAGGGCTTGGAGAGAAGGGAGTCCTGGGAAGAGGGCCAGGGAGATTCACTCACAGTGCTGTTGTTTGAAAAGGATGAGCCATGTCCTTACTTTTCCTCTGAAATGTGTAAGGTGCCCTGCTTGCCACAGGACAAGAACAAAGAGTCAAATATTAATTCTTGAAAATAAATCAAGTGAAGTATTGACATCTGGGGTCTTGTGGATGTGACTTCCTTGACTCACTGTCATGCTTTCTTTGCTTTTCAGGATACTGGGGTTGGGAAATCAAGCATCGTCTGTCGGTTTGTCCAGGACCACTTTGATCATAATATTAGTCCTACTATTGGGTAAGTATCAGACAAAATATCACTTTGTTTTTTACTGGTTAGTGAGGTTTCAGATCTGACCCTTGAGTGATTTAAGTCCTTAGGTCCTACAGCAAAAACATTCTAAAGTGGGAAGCTCTTGACAAGACAAAAAGCACCACCCCACGACCCGAGAGGCTGTGACCTGCACAATGATCAGGTCATCCCATAGCTGAGGGATGGCAGGAGGACCATGGGAAGCCCTCAAAGTACCTTTGCTGAGTGCCCTGGTAGGCTGGGCTGGAACATGGACAGTGTCTGTTTCCCCATATGGATGTGCTATTGCTGAAGTTTAGGATGTGTCACATTTTCCTTTCTTAAAATAGGAACAATGCAGTTCAAACTAAGTGTAATTAATTTATGTAACTTCTTTAAAAACTCCTGAGCTTCCATGTATCAGACCATCAGAATCCTAATAGTCCTGTAGTAGATTTTAATTCAAATTTTTTTTTTCTTTTAATACCTTAGGGGCAGATTTTCCAAGTCCAATGCAACCTGGAAAATTTTTGAAGTTATAGATATAGATCTCTTATGGGAAAGGAAGCTATTATGAAATTTACAGAAAGGAGTAATTTGGGGGGAAAGGGCTGATCTGGCATGTGTGCCAGAGGTGTTTTAAGTTGTCTGTGAAGGATTGGTGTTGATTGCTGTGTGTTGTTCAGAGGGTTGGACAGTACCTTCTGAAGCTCTGCCTTTCAACCCAAGGAGGAGTCTTAGGTGGAAGCTGCATGTAGAAGTTCCAGGACAGTTTTGGATTCCTGAATGAAATAAATAGAGAAAAATGGACAGAGAGAAAGGAAGCATGTCATGAATGAAATTACTGGCTGAAGGACACTTGTTTGCAGTGAAACAATTGATGGCAACTTGAGTGGGGTTTTTTTTGCCCTTTTCCCCAAGTAGTTGTTGTTGCTAAGTAAATGCCTTCTGCTCAATTTGGAAAACAATTTTCCTCTGTTACCATAATTATGAAAACTAAAGGGATTTTTTTTTCCACTGGGAGATTAAAATGTGAGCACTAGCTTCACACAGGTGATATTATTTGTCTGCACAGATAAGGGTTTTTTTCTTCCAAATTATTCAACTATTTTAAGTATATAATCCTTGCAATCAACAGTAGCCAGTGTGGATCTATAGAGTTCCCATTTTTGAAGCTGTAAAGTGCTGCTTATTGGTTTGAGAAGGAGAGTGACAACTGAGAGAACACACCCTGAAAACAACCAAAGAAATGTGGCCATTTTTTCCCCTTAGTTAGTATTTTCATAAACAATGCAGCATTGTTAAATTCAAGCAATTCGCAGATGGCTGTAGAGTAGAACTCTCGTATATCATTCTCAGAAAATGTCATTTGATGTCATTTGGTGCTTTTGTAACAACCATGCATTGTATCAAATGCATCTTTATGAGCCAGGAAAAATGTTACCACAACAAAAATGGTTCATCAGTACCCAGATAGGATGGGGAAAATAGAAATCTGCCAGAGTTTGGCAGTCTCTCCTACCAGCTTTCAAATGAACTGCTGTAATACAAAAAAGCCTATAAATTTGAAAACTTCTTTCCTAAAAGAAAAAACTTTGAAAATATAGACCTATCTCATTTCCTATGGAAAATAAAAGAAACTACCAAGACTTCTTCATCCCAGTTGAAATGAAGAACAACTTTCTTGCATTTGTTAACCATGTGCACTCCAGCAGGTGACTTTTCTGTTCCCAGGTGATCCAGTCTCATATGTTCAAGTGAAAAGTGGCACCTGATGTTGTCTGTTGCCTTTCTCTCAGGTCTGTACCACCAAGAAGATGGAGTTAAGCAGCAGGAGCATTTGTGTTCCTGGACCCATGAACAAATGCCCTCTGAACTTCAGAGGCTTTTCCCTTCTTTTAAAAAAATACATCTATAAGTAGCATGTGTCCTATCTGAGAAAAGGGAGACTTCTGCAGGTATTTTATCAAGGTTTTGGAGTTTCCCCCAAATGCAGTCTAATCCAGAAGAACTCACTAGGATCTACAGGTTACATATTCAGAGTGTCAGTTATGATACAAATTTCTCTTTCTTCCTTATTTCCAGAGCATCCTTTATGACTAAAACTGTGCCATGTGGGAATGAGCTTCATAAATTTCTGATCTGGGACACAGCTGGTCAGGAACGGGTGAGTGTTGGTTTGCAGAATGCTTTCATTATCCTGCTCTCTCTTAATGTGGTGCTGTACTTTTTCTAAACCTTTCATCTTCAGAAGACTTTGTAAGCATCAACCTCCTGAATCTTTGCAAGGCTCTGCAGTGCAGGTGGTCAGCAGGCACCAAGGATGTGGGTTCCCTTTCCTTATGATGAAAATGCAGACAGGCTGACCATACCACTTACCTAAAAAGCCCAAACCATGGTGTGAATTGTCAGCCACCTTCCCCAAGACAGCTTGAGCAGTGCCCCAGCAGCATCCAGCTCCCCTCTGGTTTCATCAGGTTTCCTTGTGGCAGCTCTCATTGGCGTTGGAAAGGTTTTGACTTGCAGCCCAGGGCTGGGGTGGTCTGAACTTAGGTGGTGACTCGGGGATTGTCTTGGATTGGGACAGGGAATATGGGCATGGCTTGTGTCTGCTGTTATTATTTATAAGAAATTACCACCAGCAACCTGAACCACTTTGGGTTTTTATCTTGATTTTTTTTCAAGTGTATGAAGCAAATTGCTCAGATTGAGCAGCTTTTCCTTTGACTTTAAAAAAAAACAAAACCACCAGAAATGAAAACCAAACCATAACAGAATTTTGGGCATTACTTCATCTGGACTATATATAAGTCGGATTGATTTTTTTTTTTCGTTTAATAGCCTCAGTGACAGTAGTATGCAGTACTGGACTCTAGATGGTAGAGCTGAAGGTTTCTCTTAATATATATCCAAAAACCTATGCACACTTCTAGAACATCAAACTTGTGAAATGGCCAGTGTGTCTTCATAGGAAATTGCAGCTATGCTCACATTAGGTTGGGATAAAATGAGATATTTATACAGACTGGATGTCAGTCCTGATACATCCTACTGTATTCTCCATACTTTGTATGTGAATTGTGGGCAAAGAAGATTTTTTTACTCTTAATTGCAGGAAATGTTTGTGCTTTTATTTATAACGCACAGTGTGAGATAAAGTGACTGATGAAATCTGTTGGCTCATAACAATTCAGTAAGTTATTTGTCATGGGAAAATAGACCTTGAAAAACATATTTGAAGCCTAATTCCTTCCCTTGAATCTTGTTTGTTCCATTTCTGCATGGTCTGTAGCTGATAACTGACTAATTATTGCAAGAGCTAGGAAAAGTTCCGTTTTCTTTCCCATGGTTTCAGTTTCCTTGCTTATTCTATCTCTTTTCTTTCTGCTGCCCTGCTCTCCTTGTTTTTTGTTTTTGTTTTTGTTTTTTTAGCACTTTACACACAAAACTCAATTGGATTTATACTTATATTAAGATTTATCTATTTTCCTACATAGTCTAAGGACTCTCAAAGCCCTCTAAAATTTGGTGAATGGCAATATTCATATTTACATATTTTCTGAAAAAAATGATGCCTCATTTGAGGCAGGAAATCTGTGACTGAGCTCTAACTCTTGGACACACAATTCATCCTTCCCAACTAGTCCCTTATGTTTCCTCTCAGTTTTTTTTTAGCTCATCGTTTTTCAAACATCTGCTTTCCTTTTTTTTTTTGTGTGTGTGTGAGAGAGAAAGAGAGAGAAGCTGTGGTGAGCAGTGAGCACCACAACCTTTGTTAGATTGCTTAGAATTTATTATGGATACGGCATGGTAAAGGTTTTCATTAATTAGTAATCATTAATTAGTCCAGGGACCATCTATTTGTTCTGTGTTTGCACAGTGTATTCCCAGTCCTTCACTAGGACTAGGAAGGTGTAGAGTGATACAGTAAATAAAGTTCATTGGCGTTGAGTGCAAGCTATGGAGGCAGACAAGTTTCCCAAGGTGAGGTCCATACTGGTCCAGGTCATTCCCTGTCCTAGAACATTCCTGTTTTACATTGCAGCTAAACACATGATGCTTCTCAGTATCTTTCTGACTATAATCAGAAAATTTTGGTTGCTTTGTTTTGTGTTCCTCCGTCTGATTCAAGAACAAATGTCTCCCCCCTGGTAATTTTTTCTGATTATTCTCTGACCAGCAATGATGACCCAACATTTCCAGCCTATCCCTATTGCTGTTTTCACCATGTACTAATAGATGTCTTCTGAATGTTGTTTCTGCTTTGAGAATTGTCCTTCCCTTGTTCTTTGCGATTTTTGTTGAGGCTTTGTGTCCCACTGCTGAAGCCTGTCAGTTTTGTCAGTCTGTACTGCTGAGAGCAGTGTTTAGGACTCCCTGCTCTTTCAACATTGCCTTCATTTGGCTTTGCTCTCCTAAATGCAAGCCCAAGCAAGGCTTGTGCTTATTCTGGAGCTGGGGTGCCCTGTGCTTCCCCAGATGTGCCAGCTGTGTCTCTGTGCTGATGTGGAGCCTTCACAGCAGAAAAGCCCTGGCTGAGATTTAACTGAGGCCTCACTTATGCCATCAAAGTTAAAAACTTTCAAAGCTTAACCGTGGTGGAGCAGGCAGGCAGAAACAGCAGGAGTGGTGCTTCCATGGTCCTCATTCATGAGTTTGTCCTTTTTAATGACTTTTCATTTCCCTGTTCATTATTTTCTCTGAGAAACTGCTAGCTTGGAGTCAATGCTGCAGAGTGACAATAATGCAGCAGAAAATGGAGATTAAAAGCTTTTCTGTCATATCCCTGGTGGGGGTGAGTGCTGAGTGTGCTTCCTAGGAGGAGACCCAGGAGAGGGGTGTGTGGCTTGTGGTGAAAAATTCACACAGTACATGATTACAAAAGGAGAGAGAGCTTCTTAATCCTTTTATCTTGTTTTTATTTTCTTTCTCTTTTTCTTGACTAGAAAGAAACAAACTGGTAGAACACTTCACAAAATCCCCCTATCTTCTGTGCCTAAGTACTGCTCTCTGTGGACCTGGTTGCTTTGTGTTGGTGTGCTATCCAACAAACTTGCTTTATTCTTTTCTTCACAGTCACTTTCCCTCCACACCAGTATTTCCCAAATGTCACTTTCCCCCTCGTGTCTCATGTTTTCCCCATTAGCTTTGAATTGTTGCAGACTATGGGACTTACATGCCCAATAATTGTTGTTATTAGCAAAGATTCCCTCCCCTAAGAAGAGTCTCCTTGCAAGTTAGTTAATGATGTTTTTATTAGCATATATTTTGGTTCATGGTGCCCTAAGTAGCTTTTAATTACAATGTTTTGTTTGAATACCTTGGGTGGCTGCCAGCTTTCCATTTTGCCAGCTGAGGAATATTGCAGCAAACAGGCAGTCTGAGGGCTCTGTTTCTAGGGCAGTAAAATTTATCTCTGTCTTTTTAAAATTTACTGTGTTGAACTCTGGGACTTTTAATTTTGTTTAATAGAAGAGGACTCAATTACCTGAGCCCAGTTTAAAGCTCGATAGGAATTATTCTGAGTTGTGAGCTTTTTCTTCTTTTGGTTTTTACCCTTCTCCATTTTCAGGAAAAGACTGACTGATGACATGTCCACAGCTCTTTATAGCTGCCTCTTTTCTGAGTGGCAGTAGTTGTCCTGGTGATTCAGAGACAGAGGCACAACACCATCTATCAATGACTTGAATTATTTCTGCAGGCAAAACGCAGCCTGAATTTTGCTCTGTGGTGTCATAAATGTGGCTTTGATGGTCTCCCACAGCTCAGTCAGAGGTGGGGTGGTTCACTGTGTGTGGTGTGAGGACCTCTTGCATGCTGCAAATGTTGACCAAGTGATTTGGCAGTGTGTGAGAGCGCAAGTGGCATTAGAGCTAGCAAGCCAATATGTTATTTTTACTATTTTCAGAGTTAGCATAAAGCACAGTAAATAATTTAAGGGATGCATTTAAATGTGGTTTTCCTTAATCTTCAGCAAACTTGCAGCACTTGTAGCTTGATGGTGAGTCGTGGTTTTGGTGTAGTGTCTTTAGCATCCTTTCTTTAATGACTGTAAACTTCAGAACAGCTAAGCACAGGTCCCTTCTGTGGTGTTGCAAAGGTTTGTTTTCTGCCTATTTAAAAGAACTTAAAAAGGTTAACCTAAAATGGTGAGATTTTTCCTTCTTCAGTCAAAGAATTCTTGGACATTGGAAAAAAATGCTCACTCTTTTATATATTTATAGATATAATTTATAGATATATATTTAATCTTCAGTTTAACTAGCAAAAAATACCTGTAGATCAGAGACAGATCTTTCCTGATTTACTCAGCTTGCAAATCCTGAGAACTGGAATTTCAGCCTTCAATCATGTAAGGAAAACTACTCAAGGTTTTAAAATGCTAAATGGTATCTGAAAGTGGCTTTCATGCATAACATTTTTCCCATTTGCTCTTTGCCAGCTGAGAATGTCAGGAATTTTGTATCCCTCCCTGTTCTAGAAGCTTTGTGCGTCAGGATAATCTGTTTAATGCTTTTGGGTTTTGCCTTTGCTTCTCTCTGCACACCACGGTTTTCTGTTTGTTGGCAGCCACTGCCTCGAAGGTGGCAGGAGTGGGGAGTGTGACTGCCCAGACTTGGCAAGTGTCCTTCAGGTGGCTTTTGGGACAGGGCTGAAGGGGTTTTCTGGGAGTGGCTTGGCAGGAAGGGCCAAGGGCAGGAGAAACAGGTCACTGAAAATCACCTGTGTGGGAATGGCCTGCTGAGCCAAGGGACCTGATGTATGTTTGAGATAAGAGTCCAGAAGTAGTGAGTGGGTGTGACAGGAAGGGGAAGGAAGCTGCAGGGCTGTGACGCTGCCTGTGCATGTCAGCAAGCAGCTGAGCCCGAGGCTGTGGCTGTCCTTGCCTTTAGTGGCACCCAGATGAAGAGTAAAGAGTAAGGATCTCTGACTTTGAGAGGAACCAAGTGGTTTGGTCTTGGCCACTCAGATGCAACGTACGTTGTCAGAGAGGAGCTTCATAGGAAAGGGAGTGAAATTTAGTCAAATGATCACAGCTGTCAGGAAGCAAATCTTGTGCTGCTGTGCACCTGCAGGTGCTTGAGAAGGCACTGTGTAGAAATAGCTGAATTCAAAGAGTGCAACACTTGCTGAGCACTGGTGTGATGATGCTCAGTCTGTGCTCCCTTATCCTCTCCAGCTGTGCTTATGGGCAGAATTATCATCCTTTTGCAGTGAGAGCAGGTGATGTTCTTTACATTCTAGAATAGTAAAAGCAACCAAGTGCAGGAGTTAGGTGGTGGTTGTAGTTGTTGGTTTTGCTTTTGCTTTTTTGCCTCTTGACTGTGGAGTTGGGGAGAGGCAGCCCTGCTGTGGCTGTATGCCAGTCTTGGGATATAGCACCACAGGATGGTGCAGAGAGCTGCTGACATGAATTAATGTTCCCTGGTGTGCCTGGCAGATTGAATGAATCCCAACTGTCTTCAGCAGCATTTGTCAGCCTGTATATAAACAAGCAGGAGTGGTAGTTTTTTATTTCTGTGTTCATTTGGCCTCTGTTTTGCTTTCTAAATCAGCATTATATTAGACAGGGTTAAGAGACTTCCACTATCACAGCTCAGGTGTGATTTATGCTGTTTTCTCTTGATTTTGGTTTTCTGTTCCAAGTAGGATGTGATGATTTTCCTTCTTCCCCATTCTTTACTTTTGGTAAAGAGGAAACATGGTGTTACCTGTGGCCAAATACACCCCTCTGAGATGAGATGCACAGGAAGCAGACAAGCAAAATACTACACTGCTTTTAAATAGGTGGTACATTCCTTAATGGCTACTTGGTTCCATCTTTCTGTCCTTTGCAAGGGCAAAGCTTCTGTTGACTTCATTGAGATGGCCAGATGAGGAGTTGCAGAATCCCAGAATACTCCTGGAATCAATGAGAGAAACTCTGGTCATGCTCAGCTAGCATTTGCACCATGTAAGACTGATTTTGCTCCCTGTACTATTGGCCTCTACAGCTGTAAAGGGTTGGGCAGCTTCTAGTTGGACCCTTGGGTTCTGCTTTCAGAGGAAATTTCATAATGCACATGTGGCCTCACTTCTTTGCTTAGTGTCAGAGATGGTGGAACACAAGGGCAAAGTGGATGTGTTGGTAGAGGAGCACAAGGAAGAAGGTGCTCTGAGCCCAGTCGGCATTGCTCCAGGATTCAGGTGACTGTAGGTAAGGAGCATCCTGTGTGTCTCCCAGGAGGAGAGTCCTGGAAGTCTGCTTAAAGTAATTGATTCTGGGTTTTGGCATGTTTTTGGAAAAATAAGTTTCTTATTTATATTTTGAATGGTCCTTTCAGTCTGGCTGTTGGATTGGGAAATGTACCCCTGCAACTGGAGTATGGCACTGTGTGGATTAGCAGCCTCAGCCTCTCCAAAAGCAAAATGGGACTAATGAGTGATGCAGTTGGTCAAATAGGCAAACTTTTATTGGTGGACATGGAATGAGAGGCATGAAACTTCTAAATTCCCTCAGTAGGTGACCTGCTAATGGTAATTTACTCATTATGCAGAGATGGGAGGTTTTCCCAGTGCTTAGAAGGTGGAAAGCAGTTGAGATGAAGTTTGATAGTGTAACAGAACCAAGGACCTTGTACAGAACCAAGGTTCTGTATTTTTTGCTCCAAAAATCTATGCTGTAGAGTTGTCGGTGAGTTTTTAAATTTTGGGTTTTTTTTGGGAAACAGAGGAGAAAAACCACCTCTGAATGTATTCACCAGCCATGTGAGTATGATGCAGCCAAGAGAAAAGTGTTAGGGCATGTGCAGTTAAGGCTGTTTGTTCAATGTCTGTAATGCTGCATAGAAACCTGGTCACCAGCAGTCAGGAAAGATGAGCTGAAGCTGGACAAGGCACAAGGAAAGGTGATTAGACCCTGATTTCTCCCTTTTACCTCAGAGTGTAAGAGCCTGGTATAGAAGACTGGCAAAGTTAAATCTGCAAGTTTGTCACTCTATATTAATATTTCAGCTAAAGGCAAGCAGTGATCCCTTAATTTTACTAAGTCAAGGTGCAAGTAAATTACAAGTAATTTAGTAATTAGGAATTCAAAATGTTATTAATTGTCAAAGTAATATGATCCCTGTAGCAGTGCTAGCATCCCATGTAGCATAATGAAGAAAGAAAACTAATTATTTTAGGCAGAACATTGATCAGCGTTTGAAATGGGTTAGGAGTGTGATTATTTGTGATGGTGGGAGCTGATGGAAATCTCTTTCTGGTCTGTGTTTTCCTGCTAGGGCAAGGGGATGTGAGGAGCTGCTGCTGCCTGCAGGAAGGGGTGACATCTGGCAGATTCTGCTCTTGGCTGCAGGTCATGGAGGGGCTGGCTCCCTGGAAAGCTGGGGCTGTGACCTGAGTGCATGTGTGGAGTGGCTGCCTGAGCAGTTTTAGGTGGCCCTTCTCAAGCTGTATTGTTTTTCTGCCAAATCTCAAACTGCTTCTGTTTATCCTGATTTTCTTGGGAATTACTGGTTACAGAAATACTGAACTATAAAATCAAGGTTATAGACATTGTCATTTATAATACAGAGGGTAGTCCCGTGAGATATAATTTTGTGAGCTGTTTTTTTTGTGTGTCAGTTGTTTTGGGCATCTGTCCCACATTTGGTCCTTGGCAGGTGAAAAATGTGCAGATTAGTATTTTGTATCCCTTTAATTAATTTGGTGTGACTCTCTTTTTCCGATTAATTAGGCCAGAAAAATGTTCAAGAGGACTTTGCTTTTGGGCACTGATTTAAAAGAAAAATTGAACATCATAATTTGCACGATATTGGAAAATTCATGTTCAGGAAGCACATTTGTAGCGAGTCTATCATTAGATCATGAAATTCATGCATTTACAATTTTTCAGCCCCTCTTGATTTGTTCAGTGTTGCAAAGAGGTTTTTCTTGTTTTCTTCTAGAAAACAGTGATTTCTTGTGACTGGACATAGTGTATTGTTATGTTTCTTTATTAGCCTGTATAAGAGAATGACAAAGTGCATTTTTTTGTTATTGTTGTTTGTTTTACTTTTTTTTTTTTTTTTTTTTCTTTCTGGCTCTAACACTGCAAATATTCTTCAGTGAAACAGCTATTAAGGGAAGTATTCTTGTCAGCTGGTCAGAAGTAAAGGGAGAGAAATTACCAAGATGTTGTACAGGTTCTCAGTGTGCTTTCAAGGGCCAGTCTTGAAGGAATTTGGAGTATGTGAGTTTAACTGCATGGCTCCTGTGAAATGTGATTACTGTTATCTGAGAGCTCTTTGTAAATTCATGAATACTGTGTAATCTAGATTAAAATGTAATCTAGATTAAGACCAAATCAGCATGTGTATAGGGTTTGAATGTTTTTTCCCTGGAGTTTACAGACTGGGAGGGGTGTGCATACACCATGAAAGGTCAGATGTACCCTCCATGGTTAAAGTTCCTGACTTCCAGACTACTTCAACACAACACTTATGTTGAGGAGATGGTCTTGGCTAGAAGACAGTAGGAGATAACTTCTAGTGGCAGGCATGCAGTGAGCCAACCAGGCAAGATGCCCTGCTAGACTCCTTTGTGATTGGGAAGGACTTTGGGGTGTGGTAGTAGGTGGGATACTTTGGCCACAGTGATTGAGAAACAAATAATGAGTTGGATGTTTTCTTTAGACCTCCTCTGCTGTTAACATACTTGAAAAACCCCTTCTTGTTATCTGAAGCCTCAAGCTTGTCAGTGTTTAAGAAGCATTTGGACAATGCCCTTAACAAGATAATTTAACTTCTAGCCAGCCCTGAATTGATCAGGCACTTGGTTTACATGATTGTTGTAGGTCCATTCCAACTGAAATGCTTTGTCCTAACATACTGAAAATTTCTATTGTGATTTAGAAGACTAAAAATTCTGGAAAGCATTAATTGCATTAAGCATGCAAGTAATAAAGCTGCATACTAAAACCCCAGAAAGCACACATCTACCCAACTCCCTCAGGATCTTGGCTGATCCCATTTCTTCAGACCACGCTTCTCGACTGATTCCTTTTTCTTTTCTCATCCTCTTTCCTGCTGTTTTCCCTTATTAATGAGCTCTCCCACCTGCCTCGCTGCCCAAAACACTTGAGCACTTGGCCATCTGTCACTGCTGCTGTGCATCCACACTGTTACAAAAGAGAGCGCCGACCTTGAGCTGGTGTGCGTGGTCTGTGATAAATAGCTTACAGACTGGCAAGGCAACCAGCGCCGCAAATAAATTGCACGTGAAACAGCAAGAAATGTGGAGGCTGCTGAAAGTCTAAGTGCTCAGTCAGTAGGCACAGATCTGGGGAAAAGATGTGTCCAGTAAATGTGCAGGGGTTTGCAATGTGACGTGTGGATCTGTGTGTGTTTGCTGGGCAGTGAGGTTCAGACCCTGCCCTAATAATGTATTTGATTTAGGCGCTGCCCTCAGTTATTAGCTGCAGCTTAATATGCATCTTTTGCAGATAGCTACACCCCCCAAAAATTATAAAATGGCTGTGCGAGCATACTGAGACTGAATGCATTTTCCCAGAAAGATTATTTTTGGTTTGTTTGAGACTAAGCTTAGTTGAATCAGCAAAATGACTTTTTTTTACTTCCTTACTCTAATTGTAATTGTAAGTTGAAATTCTAAATCAGCTGCTTAGTCATTGGTAAATTTTGAAAATTATGCTGTTCTTCAGTTGTTCTAACAAACATGTTTATTTCTTGGGGTTTTTTCCTCAAAGAATGTTTTCCTTGAAGCAAAAAGCTGAAGAGCAACTGCAAGAATCCATGGTTTTTGAAATATCTTATCATAGTATAGGATAGTTAAACAAGACAGGAGCTCAGATACAAGTCATTTGCAATGTTTTACAAAATTCAAACCCAAGCTGAATCCAGTCTTAGATCTACAAAGCAAGATTGTGGTTTGCCAGGGGAAGGGGTCCCTATGCCATCAGGTTGGGCTTCCAAGTGCAGTTGATCTTCCTGTCAAAACTTGTCCTGGTGCATTGAATCAGTGAGGGCTGGTTGTGTAAATTCAGTGGGATGAAGAACAGCACGAGATAAAGGAGGTCTGGCTTCTTTGTGTTTAAGGGAAATGAGAGATGGGTGACCACTGATAAGGTCTGTTCTCTGTGAGATGAAGGGGGTGGTCCTGCTGTGGCAAGTCTTTGAGACCTGGCAAAGCATATGATAATTCTATTTATTAATGATACTTTCTCCTGGGGGTTTATGTTTTAACAGTTTCATTCCTTGGCTCCAATGTACTACCGAGGCTCAGCAGCAGCTGTGATAGTGTATGATATCACCAAACAGGTGAGACCTTTGGGATGCTTTTAACTGTGTTAACTCCTCTGTTTGGGCCTGAGTTTGAGTTAAACCCCACAACTGCAGAATTTAATTTGTCTGACATGTATATGCTTTGGTAGTTTGTGTAGATCTGGCTGGAGGTATCCAACTGCCTTAAAACATTAAATATAAAAGTCCTGCTTCTGTGTTGTTTCAACTTCATGTAGACAAAAGGTTTGAGACTGCATTGTGTCAATTTTCTTTGGGTTTCCTCTGACTAAGACAGGATTCATATCCTGCAATACTCCCTACTGCCACCACCTATGTTCTCTGTGTGGACTTGAATTTTTACTACAAAAAGCAGCTGTTAGCTTTATCATCTGAGTAGAAATTAAGTTGTTTGCATATTACTGATTTTAAAACTAATTCTTTTTATCTAAGCGTATAATTTCATGTTTGTATTGCAAGCATCATGCCTTAATTTTCAAACTGATAATGAAATCATGAGTCTCTGACCTTTTGTCTCAACATTATTCATTTAGAATGAAAATTTTATTTTTAGATCCCTAATTTCTCTGGCTCATTTCTCGGTTAGAGGAGGCTGGGAGATCTCAGCTGAACACCTCTTTCACTCCTTTAGGAAGAAACCCCTGCTGATATAGCAGACTTAGAGGCAGTGCTAATGGATGGATGGTCAGGAGAGTTCACTGGCATTTTATTCCTTTCTTGCCAGTTGCCTTATTTACTCCGAGGCTGGGAGGGCAGGTTTGGTTCCCCAGTGCATTAGTGCAGTGATCTGTCGCTGACAGTGGTGGTCACTGTTGTGCAGCAGTGCTGTTCTCCACTGCTGTGCTCCTCTACTTTAAAAAATAGGCAAATACATTGGCAGAGAGTGTGCTGGTAGGTTATTTTGTTATTTCTCTGATGCAGGATTCATTTCACACTTTGAAAAAATGGGTGAAAGAACTAAAAGAACATGGTCCTGAAAACATTGTAATGGCCATCGCTGGAAACAAATGTGATCTGTCTGATATCAGGTAATACTTTTTGATGTTGTTTTCATTGCAGTAACTATATTGTTTCTTCCCTTCAGGTAATAGTTTTGCTTTGTTGTTATAATAGTATATAATTTTGGCCTCCTGTAGAATCGGTGATTCTAGCAACTCCTAGAATCAGTGATTCTGGTGATGCACAACCTTAACAACAACAGCACAATGTGAATTATGGTTTTTTTAACCCCTCTTTTATTGCCCTTCCTCTTTATTTGTACAGTCTCTACATCCTTTATCTGCTGAATCACTGGGAATTGAAAAGAGTTCTCTTTTTTGTTTCTCCCTTCCATTCTATTAAAAGGTGCAGAATGCAGTAAGTGATGAGCAAAACCAGCAATATAAAGCTGTGAGTGTGGACAAGAGGTAAAATATTAATCACAGAACTTTGAGAACTTGTGACTTGCAAGAACTGAAACTTTTTCATAATACTGGATGTAGAAAGTGTTTTTTTGGGATTTTTTGGAGCATATCCTCAAGTAAAACTTTTGTCCCTGTGTAAAGCAAAGAACCTCCTAGATAAAAGAGGGAAGGGTTGAATCCATATCCCCTACAGAAGAGCTGAGATGATGCTATTGGGAGTGAGAGTGAAGCTAGAATCTCTCTTCTGCTTGTTAGCTGTATTTTGGATTTGCATTTATCCTTTCAGGAAATGGAAGCACATTCTGCTGTACAATAGTGATTCTGTTTGTCAGCCCATGACTATTATTTCTTGCTTCATCTGTGAGTACAAACTCAATGATCATATTTGATGCTTTCCCCTTATGACCTCACAGGCTCTCTTGGCTGTTCAAATACATCCCCATGTGTTTAGTTATCGTTACTTTGGCGCAGATTTACCAGGGTTCTGGAGCATGTGTGTAACTTCAAGTGCTGAGTGCTTTTATGGAATCAAGGCCTACACGGGAGTTTGACCTGTGTGGGTTTTGTTTTGTTCTCCCCCCTGCCACTGTCAGCCATGAACCAGGACAAAGTTGCAACTCACTGCTTTCTGTAAGAACTGAACAAGCCCTAATTCTGGCAAACTTGTGGTTTCTGTTGGGCTGAGAATCAAGGACACAGATGTATTGGCATCTCCTAAGTGATGTTGTGATATGCTGGTCAACATGGTGAAACTGAGTCCTACTAGACAAAAATTTCCAGTTTGTTCAGAAGGAGAAAAAAAAGAGGAAAGGATGGTTATAAAAATAAAACCAAAAGCCAGTTAGCACAAATCAGGGGTTTTGGTTGCCCTGAGAGTCACTTTCAAATTTATTGCATAAGTGTTCCCAGCAATTACAATATCCAATACTATTTTCCAATACAGTTGCCAGATTAACTCAAGGGTAGTAACTTTGGAGATGGTGACAAATGGCAACAATTTTAAATGAGTCCATAACCAGCCCTTTTTCTCTTTGCTCTTGCCCCAATTGAAGACTTTAAAAAAATCCTGTATCCCAGAAATGTTGTGTAAGTACTGGGCTTCCTCACAGAGCAACTGTGATATGTGATCTTCTCACCATATTATTATCAACCACTACCTGTAGTTTACTGATTGCTGATCATCCAGTTTTTGCTCCTGTTCAGCTGGTATAGCTCTTCTTTGCACAAATTGTTTTGCTGTGTGAATGGTCCTCATTGAAGTCCATGAGCTAGTCTCTTAATCTTTTTAGTTTTTATGGGAGAAAACATTTTTTCTCCTCATAATTATGAATAGTTTTGGTAATATTTTTTTGTGCAGTTGTTCTTTCTGCGTCCACCAACCTTTTTTCTTCTTGGAGTTATCCAGTGATGTCCAGCTAAAGTTATTTTGGTGAAAAAAGAGAGTAGACTATCTCATATGTGATATATTTTCACAGTTCTTCCAACAATGTGATTGTTTATGCAATGCATGCAGCTGTTTGCATTCTCTGTCTGCTTTATGTCTTCAGATTTACTTCAGTAAAAATGGTTTTAGGTGAAACATGTCACCAGTTTATCAGATTGTTTCCAATGAGTAGAAAATACGTGTGCCTTTAGGCACAGAGAATTTACAAGTAAGATAATGTGAGCGCACAGGAGCAAGCTGCTGTTTGTGTGCATTTCTGGCATCTCTGATTGGTTTTGTAGAGCTTTTGGCAGATGTTTTGCTGGATATCAGAGAGACAGCCGCTTTTAAGACCAATATGAATAGATGCAAAAGAGGTCAAGCTGACCGGGTTCAAGTTGGTTTGATTCTGCCATCTGAGTGTAAGAGATAATGTAAGGAGGAATTAATGTATTTCTCATAATCATTGACCAGGCTACACTCCCTGTTTAGCATTTAAAATTTGGTTTTGAGCCGCCAAGATGTCCTTGGGACCCTTAGGGATCACACTGCTTTTCCTTGATGTTGTTAATAAGCTATCAGCAATTCTTGGTGCTCTGTTGAAGTAAATTTCTTCTCCACTTTGACGGAATTTCTACAGATAGGCAAGCAATTTTATCAACTATAAATCTTCATCTTTGTTGTAGTACTGTCAACTCTTAGAACTGCTGAATGTTCAGCATACTTCTAAGTAATAGGAATAAGGCTTTCTTCTGACAGGTCATTAAAAAGTACTTTAAAAGACGGGAGCTGAAACTTCAATGCTAAAATGTTGTAAGTGTCCATAATACTTTTTTGAGCATTATAGAATTCAATGGTTGTAACAGCAGCTAAGAAATGTTCACTTCCCTAAAAATGTGGTTCACCTTCTTAACAAATTGTGTTCTCTGGAAATCCTTGGTGAAGAGAATTCAGCAGAATTTCATGCTCAGATCTTGATGCATCCACAATATTTCCTTATTCCGTAATTTATCTGGACTTCTTTAAATCCTTTGACATAGTCCTTTACAACATCCTTCTCTCTAAACTGAAAAGAGATGGATTTGATGGGTGGCCTGTTTGATGGATGAGGAGTTGGTCACACTGTCGCATCTGAGGGGTGGTGGTCAATGGCTCAGAGTCCTGCTGGACACCAGGGGTGTCCCTTGGGGATCCATACTGGGACAAGTGTTATTTAATACCTTCAGCAATGAAATAAATAGGGCAGGAGATCTTTCTCCTTTTTAATGCCTTTACTAAAAATCAGCTTGGGTGGGAAGAATTAACGGGTCGTGCTCACGCTGCCGCTGCTGCTTCCAGGAGTGGCATGGAGGAGGAGGAAAAATGTAGTTTTGTCCGCTGGTCTGTGGGCAGAACTGGGGCTTCCATCCTCATGAGCGCATCAGGAAAGTCTCTACTTTCTGGTTCAATGTTCGAGGTCCCCTTTCCAGCCATTTTTTTTAGGTTAAGGTGAGAGGTAAAAAGGGTCTTAGCAGATACGATTCTGGATTCTGTTCCTCACATCTAGATATCACTTCGATCCCTTAATTCTGTGTTGGCTCATTGTTTTTAGGGTTTTTTGCTAGGTTTGGTGAGAGGTTTCTTCATTTGCATGCCAGCCCCGATGTCATTTGCATGCCAACCCTGATGTCTCCTCCTCTTCACTGTCCGGGTGCCACCCTCTAGGAAACAGCAAGGTGCCACTCGACAGAAAAAGGGAATTCCCAACTATCAACAACAGATAGTTAATGAAAAACTATTAACGAAATACTATTAACAACAGGCAGTTGGAACTCCACCCTGGCAGCAACTAGCCCAACCTGTGAACTCTGCAAGCTTTTAAAAAATGGGCAACTTCTCTACTCATAACAAGTAATGACACAGAAGGGGTGAGTGCACCCTCAGCAGTTTGCTGATGACACAAAGCTGAGTGATGTATCTGACATGCTCATACTGGGAGGAAATTGTACAAGGAGGCTCTGGATTGGTATATTGGAGCTGTGGGGTGAAGCAGTCGGTGCAGAGTCTGCTGTAGCCCAAAAATCAGGAGTAGAGGTGGTTACAGATAGCACTGCACATGGGCAGATCCAGCTCTGCCACCTGGCTCAGGGAGATACAAGGCCAGCATAGGGCTAGCTTGTTTAAAGCAGAGGTCTTTTTGAGTGCTGTAAACTGCATTTGCCAGCTTTTGGCATATGAAGTATTGGTTACAAAATGAGGGTGTTCTGCTGGTGATTTTAAGATGGTGTTAGTTTGGTGAAATGGCACAGAATGGTGTCTTTCCCCAGTGAACTGGCACTCACAGATTGCTGTTGCTGATGTTCTCAAAGTCAGTGGTTTTCTTACTTCACAATCTCTCATTTCCTTGCTGCTTGCAGACAAAGACACATGATGCTTTTATTGTTTTCATCCTCAACAGTTGTACCCTATCATGTTCGAACATTTGGCATGTGGAGAGTGCTTTTCTTATCAAAATCAAATATAAAACACAAACAAATGTGATTTTCTTTAAATTATCTTCCTTTTCTCAAGGCATGGATTCAGCAGCAAGTCACAGAAATCTGCAAATTGATCAATTTTGCTGAAATTTTGATATATTTTAATCAGATTATCTAAATGTCATATGAAGAAAAACAGTACTGCTTTTATGGAGATGAAAGCATATTAATGCTCAGGCTGTGTTTGAGGTTGTTTGGGGTTTTTTCTTAAAAATTAACTTTTTTTTTTTTTTTAATTTGGCTTCTTTTATTTATAAATGTTTTCTTTTTTTTCAGGGAGGTTCCTATGAAGGATGCCAAAGAATATGCAGAATCTATAGGTGCAATTGTTGTTGAAACCAGTGCAAAGAATGCTGTTAACATTGAAGAACTTTTTCAAGGAATAAGTAAGTATATGTTCTCTTTTAAGTATATGTTCTCTCTTTTTTTCCTCTAATTTAATTAATTAATTGTGATTGTTTAGAAGTTTTCTGAAAATAGCTGTCTGTTTCAGGTCTATAAACTACTTTCCCAAGCACATCAATAAATCCTACGAAGCCTGTGGTATGGCTGCTATTTATGCAGATGTAAACTAAGAACAGCTTTGAATACACCAGAGCAAAACATAGTAGATAGTAGATACAGAGTAAACCTGTTCCTTCTGAATCTGTATATAAATCCTGGCCTGGGTCACATCTGCTGTTTCAGACCAAGCTTGCTCTAGAGGCAGTACTGTTGATCTTATCATCATGTTGCTGAAAAACTTAAATGTTGATAAATGCTCCTGGAGGGCATTGGTAAGTGGAAGGTAGTAATTTTAAAAAACCCCAAACAGATACATTTCTTCAGGCCTCCTAAACATGATGAGGCTGGCTATTGTCATGAGGAGAAGAAAACCTGTCTTGTTCAGTTTGCCTGCCAGGGCTTCCAGTGCTGGTCACTGTTTGCAAGTGGGAATGGTTTTGTGGGTTGGAAGGGACCTCATGAGAACTTGAGTCCAACTTTCTGCCCAAGCAGACTTGGTGGTGAATTCAGACCAGGCCATTGTCTGGCTGGGCCCCCAAGCAGAGGTTCCACAGCCTCCTTAGTTCAAATAGTCCTCATAGTGACATGCCCACATCAAGCCAGAGCCTATCCTCATTCAGCTCACTCCCTGTCCTGGGTGCACCTCACTGCTCAGTTTCTCAGCAGCCCTTCCCATGGGCACTGACAGGCAGCTTTGTGGCACACCAAAGCCATTGTGTCTCCAGGCTGACCTGGCCCTTTTTCCTCAGCCTCTCCTCACAGGGCAGGCCCTCCGGCCCTCACTGTCCTGCAGCCCTTCTCTGAGTTTGTACCAGCTTGTCAACATTTGTCTTGTGTTGTGGGGCCCAAAGCAAGTGTGACCCAGGTGGTGTTGGACCACATCTAAGAGGGGATAACTGCTTTGCCTAATGCTCTGCCTTGGCTCCTGTGGCTTGCTGCTGGCTGTCTCTGCTGCCAGAGCGTGCTGCTGGCTCATGCTCAGATTGCTTCCCTCAGGTCCTTTTTGGGCAGAGCTGCTTCTCAGGCAGCCAGTGCCCAGCCTCTCTCATAGCCAGGGGCTCTTCCTTCCCACGAGTAGTGCTTGGCATTTGTCCTTTGTAAGGGCTCCTTTTGACCCATATCTGCCTCCAGCCTAAGGCCGTATGAAGGGCAGCCTTGCCCTCAAGGATACTGAGTGCACCTCAGAGTTGGGTGTCATCTGAGGGATGAATTGGGTGCCTGTTTTTTCATCCTTCAGGCTCTGATAAAAGGTATTAATCAAGGTAACTGGTCTGTGGGTAGACACACACCATTAACCACTGACCTTTGAGTTGGATGTTCCAGCCAGCTACTCTCACAGCTAACAGCCTGCCTATCTAGACTGTAGCATCCCAACTTGGATGTACCAGGATGCTGCAGGGAGAAGTACCAAAAGCCTTGCCAAAGTCAAGGTAAACAACATCCAGTCATGCTGCTATAGAGGGCAACCGGGATGGCTGGACATAGTTAACCCTTGGTAAACCCATGCTGACTGGTCCTGGCCACCTTCTTCACCTTCTTGTGCTCAGAAGCAGCTTCTCAGAGGATTTGCTTTGGGCTGTCCCAGGAAGCAGAGTGAGGCTAATCAGCCTGTAGACCTCTGGGTTGTTATGTCCCTGTTTGAAGACAGACAGAACATTCATCTTTCTCCACAACCTTTCAAAAACAACAGGGATGATAAAGAAAACGGTGTTGCTCCCTATGCATCCTCAGGCTTGTATGGTTAAGATTTCTTAAGACATCCATAGTCTAATCTTCTTCCACTACTGCTGTTGCCTTCTCTCCCTGAATCCTCTTCTGGGGTGCAGAGACCTAGGAGACAGCATGTCCAGACACTCAACCTTGTGTCCTTTCCTTGTTTCCCATTATTTTATTTTTTTTTATTTCACATATTTTTAATCAGCTGATATTATCTAGCACACTTTGCCTGCTGGAAAGTGTAGAACTGTTTGCTCTGCTTTTATGGGATATATTTGAAGTGGTTAATAAGAGCCAGTATTCCTAGAATACACTACTATTCTTTTGCCTCCTTTTAAAAAAGAGGTGTGTGCCACATGGGTGTCTGGAGGAACTGGTTCTTCCCTGTGATAGTTTACTTGTTTGTCTGCATCTGATGGTTGTGAATGTTCTTGCAGAGGAACTCATTCTTTCCACATAATTAGATAATTAGTTTCCAGCTTTGATAGGCATTGCTGCAGCTGGCAGTGTGCACTGTCCCTAATAATTAATATAATAGACAAGGAAAATCAGCTAAATTAAGTTTAGTATGAACTAGATACCCAGGCAAGTGCACTTAATTCCACAGGCAATTACTTCTATATATAGAAATATTTGGTCTCAGTGGATCTACTTGTGACCTTATCAAGCACTCAGCAGAGAGAAAGGAGAGAGTTGGTAGAGTATGTTTATAGAAATGTAGTGGAAACCAAGTGAAAAATGCTTGATTAGCAGTAGAATTAATTAGTGTGATTGTGACTGGACAGAGAGTATTGATAAGTAACTTTCTGATGTTTTATACCACTTCAGTCTTAGTGCAATTTCCAAAAAAGTCTGTCTCTGCCCAAGTTGCATAGCAACATTTCTGCCTTTTCAGAGTATGAAATCCTCCTGTGGCAATGTCTCCTACTCTGCTGGCTAATTTTGTTTGTGTGATGCCCTAAAAGTCACTCTGTAGCTTCAGATTTGCTTTCATGTTGCCTGAGAGCTCCTGCCCTTCTCCCTGTGCTGCTCCTGAAGGGCATGGTGCAGCTCCCTGGCCTCTGAACAAGGAAGCAGCAATTTCTGTTTACCTTGGACTTTGCAGGTAGATTGTTTGTGTTATCTGTTTTATAGTCTGGATTTGGAAGGATATTCCAACATGTGTGGAGAATTTCTCTATTAAATCCTCCTTGAAATTGATAGCCTAAGCAGCTCAAAGGTTAGACTTCATTTTATTTTAGCTAAAAAAAATTACCTCCTTCTTGCCTATGCTTTTCATTTCCTAGGGGCGTTTTAACATAAAATTTTTCCTTCCTGAGATGTCTAACAACTGTCTCTTTCCAGGGACATTGTTGTGAATGGAGTGAAATAGTATGATGGAAAAAATGTATACTCATAATGATAGGAAGAAGGCATAAAGAAAAAAGGGGAACTGGTATGTTTTGTTGACAGCCAGATAAATCTTGGAAAAATAGCAGAGATTATAGAAAGATTGCTTCATTTCTAAAGTTATTATATTACACTGTGCTTAAAAGATTTTTAAATAAGTTTCTCTCACAATTTGAGGATTTGGCTGCTTAGAGGGATATCTTCATAGCACAGTCTCAACACAAATCTATTGCCCTTAATTTGTCTCAAGAAAATACAAGATGTGAAAGACTAGAATCAGTAAAAGTTTCTGATTTTTTTTGAAGATGGGTCAAATTTGGCAGGAGAGGTACTCTGCGGTTGCTATACTTGGGCAAATAAGGATGAGGAGGCAGACTGAGCACGAGAATCAGCAAAGTCAGTGCTCTCTGAGCTGGGAGTTTGCACTGGGTAATGGGCTGCAGCTCCTGGGTTCTGTTGTACCCATGGGATTTCAAATGATAAGCTACTGCACTTAGCCTGGGTTTGTTTAGCAGTGCCTGGCTGAAGGTTTGCTGTGATTGTGAAACATCACATGACTGATTTATGTCTCTGTAAACATGAAATGAGTATTTTTAATATAGTTGTATATTCCTCAATGGAGGTAGATTTTTCCCAATGTCTTTCTTTAAAGGTTTCTGACATAAAAAGGGCTTAACAGTTCAGTGTTTCTTTAATTTGTTCCAGTAGTTCTTTTTTAATAGCTGAGTTTCTATAGGAACAAATGTTATTAACTTTTTATTCCCAGCCTTAAAAGAATCATAGGCACAGTGGCTCCTTGTTGCTGTTTTTTTGGCAGCAGCAAAAATGCCAAGAATGTATTATACAACAGCAGTATAATAAAGTTGTGCCTGTGCAGGGGGTCATACCAGTTCTGTATTGCACCTTCTTGTTTGTGGGACTTCAGCCCACTGACTTTTGCTTGTGCCTGGCTGGTTTTCAATGTCTAAACAAGCTCCCCAATGTGTCCTCAATTAGTGGCAATCATACCCTTGCAGTTCTCAGACACCTGTTCATTTACCAGCTCAAATAAGCCTGAGTTACCTTACTCAAATCGGGTACACACCCAGATGTTTCCCTCCAGCCCGTGTGTGTTGCCTGCCACCTCAGTGTGAAGGTGGCCCAGATATGAAGGCGCAGGTTACGTAAGAGCCGCCCTCGGTGCGCGCTGAGCCGAGCCCGCGGCTCCCCGGTTAATGTCCCAGGAAAACATGAAATAAACTTGGGCTTAAACAAAACAAGCATGATGGCCATGGGTTACTTTCTTTGAAGTCTGGCAAATCATAGGACAATAGAATGGTTTGGGTTGGAAGGGACCTTAAAGATCATCTAGTTCAGCTCCCCCACCACAAGCAAGGGTGCCACCTAGTAGATCAGGTTGCTCAAGGCCCCATCCAACAAAAGTCTGAGATCAGCGTGCTACCAAAGGGGGCAAGATTAAATCATTTCAGCATCCTCTGTTGAGGGTGAGAAGGAAGTGGGAAGAGCATTATCAGAACACTCTGGAGACTGTGCAAAGAGTGGTTAGCATGCTCACTCACACTGATGCTCCTGCTACGAGGAGAGACAGGCTGATGTTTAAAATCCAGATAAGAACATTCTTCCTAGATGAGGCTTCCTAATTAGAGCAGTTTCTGTCTTGGGATTCAACCTTTCATGTGGTAAATGCTCAGTTATAAATGTATGAAGCTATTGATTTTCTGATGCCTTGCCAGCAGCTCATATATTGAATATTTAATGTAACCCAAATACTCGTTTCCTAGAAATACTGGGAGATTAAAAAAACCCAATCAAACTCGATCTCTAGAGTTTACACTTTAACCAGTTGTATGCTGGACAAGCTAAAGTGCAAGGTATGAACTACCTGTGAAATGGGTAAGGAATACTTTCCAGCAGACACTCAATGTATACACTGACTCAGATGGGCTTGGGTGGGTGAAATTGCAGATGGACAGTCTGCAAGCTTTGTGAGTGATGACTGTGGTGATTTTCATCCTTTTATCTGCTGATTTGCAGATATTTGTGAAGTACTTTGAAGAGGTCTATGAAAGATGTTTTAAGAAAAGAAAGTACATTTAGGTTACAAAGAAATTTGACATATGCCAATTTTTAAGGTAGTCCAAACTCATAATTGAATTTTTGTACAGGATGTGAAAGGATGGAAGAACATTGTCCAAACTAATATTTGAGGTTATATTCTTTACAGTTTATGTTCCCTGTGTTTCAGGATTAGTTCTCCTCTTCCTTTCAGAGTTCAGTGAATGGAGCAAAACTTAATGACCTTTGGACTATTCCTAAAGTTAAACATGTGAGGTACTGGATTCCTCTCCAAGGAGAGCACTTAAAACTTTGGGCTATGTCAGTGA
Source organism: Zonotrichia leucophrys gambelii (assembly GCF_028769735.1). Lineage (NCBI taxonomy): Eukaryota > Metazoa > Chordata > Aves > Passeriformes > Passerellidae > Zonotrichia > Zonotrichia leucophrys. The sequence goes on along the minus strand of NC_088171.1, from coordinate 101,776,381 downwards.
ATAAACTGACATAGCCCAAAGTTAATTACAGCAGGCCCTTGAGTCAAGGTTGGATCTTAGTAATTAAGTAATTAGAAATACTGTTGTTTACTTCGATACATGCAAGATTTGAATATTTGTTTGGGTTTTTTTTCTGGAGATTTTAATTAAATGAGCAAAACGTAGTTGTATTGCTGCTTCCCCTAGCAAGAACTTGTGTCAGCAGTCTATACTTTTGCTTAAGATCAAACCAAACCAAACCAAAGGCTTTATTTTCCTACATGGAGATGCTGTTAACTGTGCTATTAGGGCTATTAAAATAATTGCCACTTAGCTGTGTTTACTTATGCAGTCAATTTTATTTATTGTGTTCCCTTGCATGAAAACTTCCAACATGAGTAAACAGTCAATTGGGGAAATCTTAATTATAAATATGGGGGTTGGGGAGAAAGAACTAGAGACAGACTAGTGAGCCAAGCTTTATAATTCTTGTGAGAAACGTCTAAAATAGCACTGAAATGGGTTTCAGAGCATGAAGGAATTGGGGGAGATATGAAGTGGGACTGTTTTAAGTCCTACAGGTGCAGAAAACTGGTAAAACTGTTGGATCAGATGTGCCTGCTTTGCTCTGCCTGGTCTTCACAGGTGGCTGTTCTTTATTAATGAGGTTTGCAGGGGCTCGACTTGCTGGGATACAGCTGGAAATTTGAGAAGGTGGTTCTGGGCATTGTGTAGCTGTTGTACCACTGCTTGAAGTTAACCCTTTTTCAGGTGAGCCATTAGAAAAGCCCACCTGAGTCTGACAGGTGTTAGGTTGCTTCTCTGGGGCAGAGTGGAATGGATTTCACCTTCCAGCCCCGTAAAAATTACCTAGTACATGATTTTCAGGAAGACAGAAAGAAAGGCAGAGAAAGCCACTGCAGAGGACTCTGATTGCTTCTTCTCCTTAGAGTAATTGTTGTTGTGTTAGATGGCAGGGCTCTGCTTCTTGAATGGTCTGAAGTTGTGTCTGGGGAGGTTTAGGCTGGATATTAGGAAAAGGTTCTTCACACAGGGAGTGCTTGGGCACTGGAACAGGCTCCCCAGAGAGGTGGTCACAGCACCAGCCTGACAGAATTCAAGAAGCATTTGGACAATGCTGTCAGGCACATGGTGTGACTCTTGGGGTGTCCTGTGTAGGGCTAGGAGTTGGACTTGCTAATTCTTGTGGGTCCCTTCCAACTCAGCATATTCTGTGATTCTGCAAGTCCTTGGTACTTGACTTCATCATCTGGATGTGCCAGTTCAGGTTGATCACAACACATCTGTTTCCACAGTAAATGAGTCATCTGTTCAATGCATTGTTGTGTTTGTCCCTTTATCATCATGGTAACTGTTGCAGGTTTTTTACTGAGCCTTATGCTCAGCTTTAGGGCTGATCCCAACCTTTCCTTTCATGCAGTCTTTTACAGGTCAATGATGAAACTAGTTTAATGTTTAAAAACTCAAACAAGAGCAAAAAACTCAGCTCCAAGCCTGATTTTTCTGAGCTAGTGAATGTCACAGCTTCCAACTGGAGCATCACATTCAAAAAGGAACAAAGAGAGCAGCTTTTATTACTTTCATGATGCCTCCTGCTTCCAGCTGCACTAGAGCACTCCCTGTCTTTCTTCAAGTTCTGCTCACTGAGCTGCCACCCAGCCTCTGCTGTCTCTCTTGCTTCTCTACTCCACTTTTCATTTTTCTTCATTCCCATTTTGTTTATCTCTTGTTCCACCCTCCCATTTCCCAATCTCTTTGCCTCTGGCACTCTTAGAACAGCAACGCCCACAGTGCTGATTAATCTCTTAACAAACCTCAGATTCAGTAGCAGGAGTTGGAACTCTACCAGGTTTTGGAGAAGACTCTGACCTTCATTCTGGACTGCCTCAGCCCGACTCAAACATGCCAGAAAGGAGGAGATGCAATTGCTTTAATGCTTTTCATCTGTTAATCTGGATGATTCACCTCAGAGCTGTGACAATTTCTGTAACCCTACATTTGAGCAGTCTTTGGTGACACTTCTTGTTTTACACACCAGTGTTTACTGGAATGAGAGGATGGAGGACACCAAGACTTCTTCAGGAATGTGCAGAGGTGGATGGTTACAAACAGTTTTATTGCACAAAATCTGTGAAACGTGGTCTGAACCTTAGTGAAATAAAATTGAAATATATAATCTTACATTTAATAATAGTGCAAAATCAAATTTCAAGTTGTAGTCAGCAACTTACTCTGTAGGAATATCAGCAATAGGAGCCATATGGAATTTTCATACCAGCTCAGTAATATTTTATCCCCAAGTTCCTTGTTTCACCAGTTCAGCTGGAGAATTCTTAGATAAATGTGTATGCATTCTCTGTGAATAACTATTTCTGGAATCCTAAAACACACTCCTGTTGATCTTTGGCAAGCTGGCAAGTTGTGTCCTGCTCTTCAAAACAGGGTGAAGACTATTTGTGGTCTACTTTGTCATCTTAAGTTAAGCAAGAGATGAGAACAGGTTGTCCTGGGAGGGTGTGGATGCCCCTTCCCAGGAAGTGCTCAAGGCCAGGTGCCCTGAGCACTCTGATGTGGTGAGTGACATCCCTGCCCAGGGCAGGGGGGTTAGAACTCCCCAGATCTTAAGGGCCCTTCCAACCCAAGCCATTCTGTTATTCCAGGAGTTCAATCTCTGATGGTACTTTTAAGCTGACTCTACCAAGCAGTCTTCAGTTTGAAGAGGAATTGCCTTTATGTTTTTATTTCTTCAGCATGAGAATTCCAGGGCTGGATGTCAGAGCACTGCTGCTTCTTTCTGACATAAACTGCATGAAAGAAATAACCTACAGCATTTTTAATTTATGGTATTCAATACTGGGATATTTTTATTACTCTGGAACAGAGGCTGTAGATGCCAGTGAGATGCAAATTTTAAATGAGTATATACTTTCCAAAATTAATTCAGTTTGTGACCTCTGTTGAACCTGACTCAGTGCCAGCTATGTTTGAGTTGGTGTCAGCAATATTGATGCCATATTTATCAGGAGCTGAATGACAAGATGAGATGATCACAGTGCTTTTAGGTGGCAATAGTGATTGAGCTGGGTTAGAAGCAGGAAGTGTAGATGCAGGATCAGCATTTCACTCCTCATCCTTAGTGTTCTCCTGCTGCTTAGGCCTTTCTCTGTTACAGTGCCTACTGTCAGGGAGGCCTAAGGAGAGACAATAAGTCAGACAGATTTCTGACTGATTTTTTTATTCACTTTCCCTGATGCCTGATGAAAAATCGCTGTATCATTTGCCATGGAGCTGGTTCTCAGGAGTTAGACTGAGTTTTATGCTCCAAGATTCCTATCATGGTAAAAGCTGCTTGGGCAGGGATGTCTTGTTAATAAAACTAAAATGGTTTAACTTCATGGTTTAATAATTTTCATAATAAGAGAAGTAATAAGTGAGGCAAGAATCACCTACTGAAAAAATATTCTCAGACCCAAATAAAGTCAAAGCTTAGACTGTTTAAACATTTATGTCCTTACATTGAGTTCAAGAAGGAGGTAGTGGTATCAAAACAGTAGAAAAGATGGCTAGTTCCTGACAAACTGTACTTAAGTTCAAGAATAACTAAGCAGCAGATAGGTCTACAGATTTTTCTGTCTTCATTATTTACAGTTGTTATCTATGAGGGTTTTATTGTTCTGAGAAATTACTTAAATCTGGGTGATTCTTAGAACATATATGTGTCCTGGTCTGAACTGGACAAACTGCTTGCTGACCTTGAAGCCTGCAAGGTTTTTGCTCCAAAGATAAGAGTTGCCTGCTTCTTGGCAGACACATCAGGACTACCGTAGAAAATACTTGAAACTCATAGGAAAGATGAAAAGCTAAATGAAAAACAAATAGAGTTAATGTCTTGGTTTAATGCATTTGTAAAATGAAAGTTAGGCTTTCATTTCTGAAATGAAAGTTAGGCTTTCATTTCTAAAATGAAAGTTTGCACATTAAAGCTCTCCTCTTTCAAAGTTACTGTTAAAAGAACAAACATTTAGAGGTATTTGATTAATGGCAAATTATTTATGGAAGTCATGTCTGGAGTTTCCAGGTTTTTTGCTACATTGTGCTCTGTCTGGGTCAGATTGACAGAGTTTTATTTTGCTGGGACTGAGTTGAAAGCCCTTTGGAAGTGTTAGGGTACCTATGCACAAGTTCCCTGCAGGTCTCTATGACGACAGCACTGCCTTCTTGGAAAGCCTCTCACAGATACCATGTTCTTCATATTCTCTAGAGTTTTAAGAATTAGTGGATTCTCTTTGTCTCCAAACAAAGCCAACAGCACTAATGCATGTAACAGCTGGGTCTATAACCACCTATTCTGCTTTTTATTTTACTTTACAAACGTGAAGTCTGAACAGAATGTTAAGCAGGATGTGAAGCTGATATTTTAGTGACCCAAAGAGAGCTCAGCATGGTAATGTCAGTGCTTATACATGCTTTGGCCCTCAAGATACACATTTTTCATTCTGTTGGACCAAATGCAGTATCTTTACCTTAGTAATGGGAGGAAGTTTCCCCTTCTCATTCAGCTGTGCAAACACACAAAATTATCTGCTTTAAAAGTCACACTTTTCTTGTACAGCATACCTGTGCAGAGCTGACTGAATAAGAGAAAATTTGAATCTTTGCTAAAGGTAATTTAAGGACAAGTTTTACAGATCAAATTTTGCTGTTTGATTTCATTGGGATTGGATTTTACCTGAATGCTTTTAATTCACCCACCCACAACCACTCCCCCAAATAATTTGTAGGACTGAGGCTTCAGCATAGGTACATAATTCATAGAACATTTGGTAAGAGAGAGCTGTGAATGACTGAAGCAAAGGATGGGGAAATCTAAGCTGTAAAATCCACCTGGATTATGATGAGCTGTTCACAGGAACTCTGTGTTCTCTGAAAGTGGTATATAAGAAACAAATGTTAAATATTTTAGCTCATGTTATTTAACATGGGTAATGGTAAACCCAGGAATAATTCATAAAAATGGATTCAGCTTCAGAAAAAAAAATTTTAGGAAATCCACAAAGTGACGGGAAAGTACATTACCATGACTGTAAAATCTCAAGGTACTGATGGAGAGCTCACACAAGATTTTAATGCAAAAGCCAGATGCACACCAGAGAAAGGGAGAGAGAGAGACAGGATGGACTGGAGCTGGGAGAATTTCTTTCCCCATTTATTATTTTTCTTATTAAGCACATTGTATGTTTTCCACTAATAGGAAGGCAGCTAGACAAAAGATGCAGCAGTGCTAAAAGGGTACACAGGGGAGGGAGTTGGAGCAGTGCCCTTCTGCCCCAGGAGAGATCTCTGGCTCTCCTGTAATGGCTGGAATTCTTTCGAACACTCTAAATAATTGCTCCATAAGATGATTAAAAAATCAGGAGAGTTTGCAAGGAAAGGGGTGGTGGTGATGTTAGGTAATCAGAGCTGTCAACTGGAAAGACGTGGGTATGCCTAAAAAAGAGGAAGGGATTCAATGGAAAGAACAGATCTGTTTTTCTTTGTCAATTGTAGGCACCATGTGTTTAGTTACAGTGCTTTGTAAAACTCCAGTGTGCTAGGACTAAATGGCATGCAGATTTAGGATGGGCACAATCTCTATAAACTTGCACCATTCACATTTAGGTGGAACTAGGAGAAAGATGAGAATTTTCTCTTTTTAAGTTGTAAGAAGCTCTGTAAGATAACTATTAAAAAAAAATGATGGATAATATAATTTCAGTGTATTTCATGTCTTCTCAATAGCCATATTTCATATATTTTTTTAAATGTGAAAGCCTTTTTTTCATGAGCAGGATACAAGGGAAAATATTCAAGGTACGGCTGTTTTCTTGTAATATTTCACAGATGTAATTCTTATGCAAGCTAAATTCTAACTGTTACCTGTATGGTGTGTTGTTCTCACATCAGGAAAATTGAATTCATGTCTCCTCATGTGTTTCAGGTCAGCAAATTCCACCCTTAGATCCTCATGAAAACAGTAACAATGGAGCAATCAAACTTGGAAGGCAGACTTCACAGACGGGTAGGCGGTGCTGCTGACCCAACTTGATCTTTTGAGATTTACTTGAAAAACAGCACCATTTGCTTTTTTTTTCACTGAGAAAGGACTTCGTGATCTCAGTGACGTGGCTCCTTATCTTGAAAGCAGTAATTTCAATACTTCCCATGAGCAATAACGCAAGGACCAGAAGCAGAAGGCTTTACTTCAAAGGGATTTTGCAAAACCCAGTTGGAAAATCCTCTCTAATATCCTGTCAAAATTACAAAGTACTCCGATTCTCTGTTTCAACCAGTGACTGTTTTGTTGGGTTTTTTTTAAATAAAAAGATCAGTTTTTAAATAAAATTTAGGTTTTCTGCAAAAACTTATCTTCTTACATTTGCAAAGTGGACTTGGCCTGTTTTTAGAGTTTTCTCTGTAATAATAGGGTGAAAAAATCTCATAAAACCTGAATTTTGGCTTACAATTTCTCTGCCATCTTTTTAGCTGGACTCTGCTTCATGATTTTTCTAAATCTGCAGCTTCATCTCCTACTTTCAGTAAACATCAGCAAGAAGTGGACTGAATTTGCTAACTGAAGAAAAAAAAAAAGGATCCAAAGGATGAGGGAATGCAGTTTTTATGGACTGGAAGTCAAAATCTGTGTCAGGAAGTGCTGTGTATGTGGAAGAAGGAGTTGTCACGAAGGAAACTGCTGGACCCCATACAGTTCCAGTGTGCTCCAGAAAGAAGTGAAAATGCAGCCCCTGTGTAGAGTGGAATGATTTCCTGTGTATGGTGTGGGTTTCAATAGTTGCTGAAAATGTAAAATGAGGATAAATACAGGCTTAATATCCACTGCTTACCAGGGTTCCTCAGATCTGTGCCCCAGACCAAAGTTGTCTGAGTTCAAGGTTGCGTATTCCTTGGTTTCTGAAAGAGAGTGCCACAGTGCCCCACTCCGTGTGGTCTCAGTGCTGTGCTCCAAGAGGTTTTTGAGTTCAAAGAATGATATTTCTGTACAAAAACTGCACAAGAGAGCACAATATTATTTGGGGTTAGAGGCTGGAATCTAAAAAACAAACGTGAATGTTTGCTTACAGATGTAATTCCCTGAATTTGTGGAGTAATCTTCTCAATTGTGTGGGGATGTGGTGTGGAAGGCACACTGTGTGATATCTTTGAAGCGTGATGCACTTGGAAATGCAGTGGAGGAAAGAATTCCTACAGAGGGTTATGAAGTAGAAATAATGTAAAACCGTATGTGTTTTCAATTTCTGTCTTTTATGAATGTGTGTGACTGAGATGATAAAATCCAAATTTATCTTCTTCATCAATTTCATTGGAAGTGGGAATTGGAGTAAGAAATGCTGTATTCAAAACCAGAGCCCAGCCTGAATTCCACAACATTAATTTGTTCTCTTATGAGGAAAATTATCGCCACTGCACATTTTCAGGAGGGCTTATGAAAAGCAAACAAAAGGGAAAAATAACTTTCCACAATAAATCATGAGCAGGCAGCCGAGAGCGTCGTTTCCGTGTTGATACATAGAAAACCAGACCTTATTGGCTGGTTGTGAGATTGCTTAGATAAAATGTCACCAATTGTTAGGGCTTGAAACAGAGCCAGATAAAATCAACAGGAACATTTTGTCTCCAGAGGGTTTGGAGTAGCATAGGTGGGAAATATCCCTCTGCATTTTATTTGAGAACCTATGCTGCATTGTTTTTTCACATATAAGTAGTTTCTCCTATATTTTACCTTCCTTTGAAAACAATCATTCTAGAAAATACAGCCTTGGATATTTTGGCCAAACTTTCAGTTTTCAGCTGTGCTGATATATGATCCATGTCTCTGTCTCATTGCAGCAAGTATTTAACTGATAATCTAGGGTTATTTAAATGAAAATTCAGTAATCATCACTGTGGATAGCAGGGGAGGGAGACAGGTTCCTTCAGGGAACATTTCATTCCATCCCAGTACAAGCAAGTCTGCCAGGGATGCCTGGCTCTTTCACTTGGCTGGGGAGGGAAAAGCTTAGTGTGGCCTTCAGTGCTAAGGAAATTCCAAACTTACCAACATCACAGGTTCATACATTTTATGGGTCCATGACCCAATGCTGGAAGAGATCTGATTCCTCCTATGTAAAACCCACTAAGAGGCTAGAGCAGTTACCCAGAAAACAAGATGAGATCGAACCCGTGTTTTTAGAGGTGCCATAAACTTTTGTTCAATATATAGCAGTTATCCGTAATTGATTTTTAGGCTTTTGTAAATCATTGTTGCATTTTTTTATTTTTTCTACCATGGCATCTCAAAACTTACTAAATCCTAACTGAGATGTCTGAAAGCTTTTTAAGACAATTTGTGACTACCCTGTATACTCGAATTTATGTTAGAAATGGCAATTTTTGCTGATCTTTATGGGATGTTGTCCTGAACAACCAGCTCTCACAGCTGGCTTTGAGCAGTATGTGAATCAGAACAGGTTTCTGAGTTATATGTTAAAATATTTTTAAATTGGAAGTTTTTATAATGGATCTCTGACAGATTTTAAAATTTGAATGGTGACTAAAGAGGTTTTGCTTTTGGCAGGGCAAATCTAAATCACTTTATTCTGCTTCTAGTCAAGAAAAAGATTTAAATTAATAAGGAATCTGATTGTATGAGTTCTTGAGATTTGGGTTAGTGGAAGCTTCAGTAGGGAAGTCTGAAACCAGAATAAAAATAACAGGCCAGTGTGCTGTGTAGAGCATCTCGCATTTTCTCTGAACACAGGGCCCACTTTTGACAATATTGTTGCCTCTCTGCTGTTTGTCAAAGCAAAGGTGCAGCCCATTCAAATAGGGCGATTGTTTGTTTAAAAATAGTGAATTTAAAATGTAAAATTAATGATTTCTGCTCCATTGGTTCCCTGTATTTCTTGGAAAGTACCACCACCCTCCATAAACAGTCAGAAAAATTACAACCTCTGAGTTGAAAGTTTAGCAGCAACTGGAATTCCTCTTAGTAGTTAATGGCTGGTGAAAAGCTGAATTACTGTACTGGAGCACCTGACTGTGTAACTGATCTTCTCTAATAATAATAATAATAATATCAACGCTGCAGTTCTTGGTTAGCCAGCTGGTGCTGGATTTGTCCAAGACTGATTTTCTCAAGAGAGCTGGCAGCAGGACTGAGGCACAGGCTGTAGTGCCAAGGATATTTGGTGGAGCTTGTTTGCACTGTGACTCAGGACTGTGACTGTCCAGTTGAGGGTGACTTGCTTTTCTGGCTTGTCATGAACAAGTTTAAAAAAAAATTATGAAGGAACTAGTTTTTGTATATGCTCTGCATATATGTGTGTATATAAAGTACAGTTTTGTATGGTTCTGCTGACATGTAGTGTTTTTTTCGCTATGTCTGGTTCTCATATACTACACATTTTATTCTGTAAGTACATTTTTCTGTTAGTGATCATTTCACCTTTATGAACATAAAGTTGTGGATCAAAGGTAGCAAGATAGAGATATGCATAGGTACAATTTCTGACTTGCCATTCTTGTGCATGAAAATGGCATATTGTAGAAAATGTTTGTCTTGCAGATTGAGAAATCTAAAACCAGCCATTATTTTTCAGGAATTGGAACTTAGAAGTAATAAAGTGACGCTCAAAAACTTATTATTTTTGCTCACAGTACAACATGTTATCTAAAGTGCTGCAATGTAATATGAGTCTGTATCAATACCTGAAAAACTTATTTGTCATCCCATGTCTTCACTAATCCTTCATGGCACATGGGAATAAGCATGACTATATAGGTTACACGTGTGAGCATTCTGGCTGTCATCACACTGTTTCATTACAGTGATATATTTTACTAACCTACCCTTAATTATTTATACCAGAGTCGGTGATAAATTCCCAGTTTAAAATCACCTGCTAGGTACTCTTCCTCTGTTTTGTTTATATAAGAGCTTTGGTTGGGCTGGACCCACTTGCTTCATGTATGGGATGCTGCAATCTGTTAATACTTTACCTTTTGTTTTACATATTAATTGTATCATACCTAATAATATTTTCCCCCCTAAAATGTAGTTTTTGTGTTTTATTTAACCTACAATGATTAATGCTAATAAATGTTTTAAATGGTTCTGAATTGGGACTATCTCTGGTTTCAATAAAGCAGAACAAAATAGCTTCCGTTTTGCATGTCCTTTGCTCTTGAAAAAGGCCTCTCTGCAGTCTGTGGATTACTTGCCTGGGATTTAAATGCTGCTTTAAACGTGTGTGGATGGCCTTTTAACAGAAAGTGAATGCATTCCTGGGGGATCCTGCGGTCCAGATGAACTCCCAAAAACCAGAAAAAGAAGATCTGAAAATCCTTTTGCTATGTTATTTGATTTATCCATTAGAAGAGAGGGACCTGAGTGGCTAGCATCTGCTTAGAAATTTAGAATAGTAGCTGTCAGTAGAAAGTGAGCTTCCAGTTACCGCTTGCTTTGAATAACAGCAATGACTAGTATGGCTTGTAAGACACTTCATCTTTTGTATGCTTTTATTTTTCACCCTACTTTATGTCCCTCCCTCAGACTTGTGTCTAGAAGAATTAACACTCTCTTAAGAAATGTGCAGTGTTTCATTCCCTTTGGTGCTATTGTTTCAAGAGGTATTTAACTACACCAGCAGATTTTTGCACTGTTTGGTTCATATTTTCACAGTTGTTACAACAACTGTGGGGACTGTGAATGAAGAGCTGGGTTTATTAAGGAAGAACGGGGTTTTGGAGTAAGACTTTTCTGACTGCAATGATAAATTCAATGCACAGCAGTATGTAAGAAGCAGTGTCATTCAAATAACAGCACAGAACACCACTTTTCTGTGTAATGAGAAACCAGTATTTCAAAGACATTTCATACATAGTGAGTTTAGTTACTGCTGGAAGATACACAGGATCTCTTCCTTGCTTTAAAGCAATTAAAATTATCTTGAAAAAATTATGTATCTTACCTCCAGCTGTGCATAAACAAGAAGGAACCCAGGTACATAACTGTAAACTAAAGGGCGATGTACTTAATTAATGGAAAGCCTAAGCCCTTTAACTGTTATCAGTGTGTTGGAAAATCTGAAGTGAATGCTGTTTTGCCCTTAGGTGTTTGAAGAGAATTGTGCCCCTGAATGGATCAGTCCTTGTGTTGTCAGTGGGATGTTTTACATGGCTTGGAAGCATGTGCCTGTGGTGCTCTAGGTTAGCTTGAAGTCGAATTCAGCAATGAGAGGGGAGCTATATGATTGACTAGAAAATAAATCTCCTCTGATTTCCTTTTGAAGATTGAAGGTTGTGTCTCAAGGTACTTAAGGAAAAGTATTTGACATTTTGGCCTTCAAAATCTTCACCACTGCAGCTTCAGCCTCTGCAAAGAGCATCATAGGACACCGTGCTGTGATCTCCTGAGCACTGAAATCAGGACAGCAAGGCTGATGAAATAGTCTGTGCAGCTACTTCATACCTCCACCCCCTCACCTAATCTGCAAAACTGTTCAGGCCACTACCAGGTTTCCCTCCCTTCCCTGAAAGGAAAAGAGTAAACTGCAGGATTATTATTTTTTTATCCCCTCTCAGTGTTGTTTTATATAAGGCTACAGAATAATTTTCTTTGAAAGTGTTAAAATACTCATAGGGGGATAGACTATCTAAAGGTGTTGTACAAATGCCTTTGTTAATTGGTGCTGGTTACTCCCTAAGGACTTGACATCAATGATAGGATGGAAGTCTTCATTGTGTAATGGGGTTCTTGGCCATCAATAAGGTCCTCTCTTGGACTACTGTTTTTTGCCAGCTGGACCAGGGATAAATTAATTGCTTGATATAAATGCTCTCTCACTGTCCAAAAGTAAGACTTCACAAAAAAACTATAAAATCAATAGCTAGCCACATTTAACAGGTTAAAGATGAGAAAGAATAAGTATTAGCATAATGTGGCAAAATATAGCTTTTTTCATGTCTATTTCAGGTGGGTTTCTTGTGTTTCAATTAAGAAGAGTCTTTATTGCAAAATGCCTGCATTTCTGCTACTACCAAGTGGGTCTTGATGCAGATTAGTTTGCCTTCTTGTCTACCACTGCTGTGTATTCTGTTCAAATAGGAAGACAGGCTCTTGATACTCATTCATAATCCTTTTGTTTTCAAGACATAGCTCTAGAAGTGTTACTGGAATTGTTTTGTAACACAGGCATTGTGAAAATTTGAAGATAGTACACTGATAGAACTTGAAGTGTAAGAGACCTGTACAAACTTGCATTTAGTGTCACACCAATTAACAAGTTTTTAATAAGATACTGTTATTTAGTGTGGAGAAGAGAATTTTGAGGATCCTGGCTAGGTATTAAACATTTAACAGCTTGGGAAGGATTTCTTTTATCTGGCTGTTAAATTACTCATTTTTTTATCCCTGTGACTGCCTGAAAGACTTACAGAAAAAAAAAAAAGAGCTTTCTTTGAAAAGTACTGACCCTGTTTTCTGAAAACCTCCTGAAGAGCTCAAGCTTTCTCTCTCCCATCATCTGTCAAAAGTTTTTTGAGACACACCTTATTTATGATAAAAGACTCAACCATACACTGGGAATTTTAGAAAACAAAAATGCCTTTCCCCTAAAGTCCATTTAATTCACATTTGTTTTACTTAGTGCCACTCGTGCTCTCTCCACAGCAGTAAAATACATGTTTAAATAAGAAGATAAATACCGAACAACTAAACCCCTATTCCCCTACATCAAGTAGGGTACCCTGGGGAAATGATCTGTTACAGACTAAAACAGAAATGATCCCTCTGCTTCTGATTACATATTGACAGGAACAAATCAATAAGAAAGTCAGCTTACATGTCTGAGAGATGCCCTTGAGGAAAATGAACATCACATCCCTTCCTTTTGGTCAATATAACATGACTTGGGGAAACAAGCAATAGCATAGTTGTTACTGACAAAAAATAAATTAAAAATGCTTAGGAGGATAGCAACAGTTTCTCTTCACTTGTTTAATAGGGTTGAAATGTAGGTTAATCATCTTATAAAAGAAATCCCTGTTACCTGTCATCTTCAGACATTGGCAGCTTTGCTGACAAATATGTGTTGGGAGTTGTCACAGGGGTTTAGCAAGAAAGAGCAATGGTTTCAGCCTGGATGACACAATGCATTTCTATATTCCAGCTCTGCAAAAAACCACATCATCACCAAACCTATAGAATCACTACCAAATATCCAAGCTCTTGTGTGTGTTCATCACTCATAACATGGGAAAATTTTGCACCATAGATATTTACCTAAAAAGAATAAAATATGTAGAAGTAGTCCAGTAAGAGCCCTTGGAAAAAAGGACATTCAAAATAAAGATGTAGCTTTTCTGTGCTATTTCTTGACACAGTCAGAAACACAAATGAGAATTAAATAGCTTTCCTGGCAGCATTCCCTTTAGAGATACTGTTTGTCCTATGAGTTTTGCCACACTCTGTAAGTCATTCCTGATTCTCAAGGCAAATTTGCTTTCAAGGTGGCAACCTGAACTGCCTGCTGGCACCCAACCAGCTCCCCTCCTACTCTGCAGCCTTTGACACCACAATGGTTCTCCCCATAATCTCAGTAAGAAGGGACAGAAGTCTTGAGATGTGCTGGAAAGATGAACTCATTTTGATGCAGGAAAAGGTTTCAACAGTTTAACTTGTTTTCTGATGATACAGATACCAGAAAAGCAAACTATTTTTAATATATATGTTTTTTATCACAGTATTTTTTTTTCCTGCAATGTTTTAGGTCTGAAATTTCTGGAGGATAAAGAGGTTTCTTGGAATGAGAATGAATCCAGAATGTCTTGTTGATTACAAAATTTGAAGAGGGAAAATAATGTTTAGAACTGAAAAGAAGGGATGAACAACATGAAAATATCCTACCCTGGGAGATTCTCTTCATAGTGGGTCACAACCCTTTCTGAGGTGATAAGAAACAAAAGCTGTGTCTGAAGTACAAAATCTAGATTTGGGGTAAAAAGAATAGCACGCTGTAAATGGTCAGAGTGCATATACACTCATTTCATGGCACAGCCATGCCACCTTAACACCACTGTTGCTTGAGAACCCTAGCTAATAAATAAGCATAAACAAACACAAGATTAGAGTACACCAGGTGCCTATGCTCCACCTATTAAAAATGATAGCATATCTTTACATGTGGGTATGCCTGAATTTACCAAGTGCAAAGTCCATGGAATAAAAGATGATACCCATTCATGCAGTCCATGACACACCAGTTACTGAGTTGGAACTCTGGACAAAGGGCTTTGGCTAATACATTCCAGTACATTTATGTAGCAACCCTGCTGTATGGTTTAGCTTTTCATGATGCTTGATGCTGTCTGAATGATGCCTTGGAATGATAGGTGCTTTTGCACAAATTGTTCCAAAGAAGACTAAAGAAGAAAGGATGAGGCGATGATAAACGTATCCAAGTAGATTTATATTGACTGATTGAACCACAGCATGTAGTATGTACTTAAGTAGTTGCTGCTGGCAGTATAAAGGCTTTACAATAACACAACATCCATCACTGAAAGATAAAATGGAGGGATTTTTATTTTAAATCTCTTGGGAGGAAATTGATGCCTTAGAAAATCTGCAGCGCTTGAGTCATCAAGTCATCACTGTCAGCGGGCATGTCTTTCAGACACTTCACCTTATCTCACTGTGACTCACACACCAGGGAAAGATGCACACCATGGCACAAAATTGCACCCTCCCCTGTGTGATAGACACAGCTGAAAAATTACACGGCCTGAAGCAACTACTAGATTAGAAAGAGAGTTGCCATCTGAGAAGGCTGTTTCTCATCACATCCATGACAGCGAGGTAAGGATGTCTGGGAGCCACAGGTTTCAAAGCTCTAAGAAAGTGGTTACTTAGCTCTTTGGCAAAATGACTCAGCCCAACTCTCTGGTAGTGCAGGAGAGCCTGAGGTTACTGACAGCAGCTTTCTGACAGGTCTGCTTTCGAAGACAGCTAGTTTTCCTGGTGAAATGGTTCCAGGATTCCCATGAGGAGTCCTCATTTCTCAAGAAGTTCAAGGAAAGATAGGATCCCCATGATTTTCAACCAGCTTTGGAAATTTCCCTTCCATTTAGTGGGAGCTCCAAGCCATAACAATATCCTGGATGTTAGGTAAGTCCAATGTATATTTCAAGCCATGAAATGTGGCCACAGGCAGGAAATCTGAGTTCAGGAGCTTGTGATTTTCTGCTGGTATCTTTGGATCATTCTGGAAATGTAAGGAGGCCATATTTCAAGCTAGGCCATCTGATTTTATACACAACCATGTCATAGAAAGTGTGTGATGAGGAGATAACAAAATTCTATCAAATTCTGTAGTTGTTACCATTTTAAACATAACCATTGCTATGGCTATGTCACAGTTGTCATTTGCTCGCATCCTTTATACTCAGAGCAGGTCCTTGGAGACTGTGCATCAGTAACAAAACATTTAACCAAATTAAAATATTGGATGTTCAATCTTAGGGGGGGCTAAACCAATGAGATTACTCTTTAGGCCATTTTCACATTCTGAGTTGGGTTTCCAAGCCTGGAGTGCAATCTTCAACAAATCTCAGGAGGACTGATCTGGATAGCTTTGATGGAGAACAAAGCAACAAGCTCTATCATTACATTTTGACTAAGTCACACTTTAACTGTGAGGATCAGACTCTTCTTTAAAAACCATCATATTTGGGAAAGCTAGTGTGTTCCACTGACATTATGTGTGATATTTCTTGACCATTTTTTCTCTTTATATTTACTGAAAAGTGAAATGAGGTTTTCAGTCTTACATTGGTCTCTTAGAGAGTGAACTGGATAGAATGTGGAAATGGCCTAAAGTGAAATCTTATTAGGGCTTAGTCACCTCTAAGATTGAACATCCAATATTTTGACTTGGTTAAAAGTTTTGTTACTGATGCTCAGTCTAAAATCCAGCTCAGCTCTCTCTGTCACAATCGTACAGTCTCTGAATAGCCAACAAGAGCAAAATGCAATGATTTCTTTTTTGCCTTTGATATGAATTCACATAGGGACAATGTTTTTTGATAACAAAACACAGTTTTTACTAAACTACTTTGAAAAGTTGGATTTCTTTCTGTTATCATAATGAAGTGATATATTTTTTTTCACTCTCACTGTATGTATGAGAGTATGTTCATCAGTGAAAACAAAACACATTAAATCTTCAGGCTTCAGTGCTCCCAAAGAGTATGACAAAAAAAATTGTGGAAATACTGTTGGAGCTATTCATCTTCATTCTGAAATATGTGTCGGTCACAGGGGAGATTTCAGATGACTGGTAAAAAGTGAATGTGGCACACTGTAAAGAATAAATGCAAGGAGTTTTGGATAATTATAAGCATTATATAGACCCTGGGCAAAATACTAATGAAAACAGATTATAAAGACAGAAATAAATATAAATTAATTCATAGTTAGTATCTTATGCAATGTTAATAAATATATTTTTTGTGTGGAAAATAGATACATTCAAGCAACAAGATGAGACTAAAATACATTGCTTAAGATAGATGTATTGATTTAATACACATGGATTACTTGAAGTCATTTGATGTAGCCCTGCATGACAATCTGGTAAAAAAAATGCAGTACTATACAAAATCAATTTACCCATATCAAATGCACTGGGAACCAATTAGCAGCTACATCAGCATGTTTCTACTCTCTTCTAATGGGTTATTTAACAGCTTCAAAGGAGCTAATACAGCTCAATATCTTTATCAGTGATCTGGAAGAAAACATAAACTCTGCTGCTAACTTCGCAAATTACACCAGAATTGCTGGAAAGGAAAGAATGAAGAGAACAAAATTACATAATGGTATTGAAGATGCTGCTTCAGATCTTGAGCATTAAGCCACTATTTTAAAAAATGATTAATCTCAATGTGGAAGATAACACTAGCTTCTGTCTTCAAATGTGGAATTCTCTGAAGCTTCTGGTGCTGACCCAGAGAGGGAGGGTGATTAATGAATAGAGACTACTCTCTGATCCACTGGAGGTTCCCCTTTTCCTCATTTCTATTATTTATCTTACTCACAGAAGGAAAAAATGCAAGGAATGGCCTGACATAGGAAAAAAAATACATTACAGATTTACAGTGACTAATTCTATTTTACAACTAGATTAATTTTTATTACATTTCTTTTTCTCATACTAGGGAAAAAGGAGGCAAAAGGTCTTCGGCATCCTTTGAAGAGGAAAGCAGGGGAAGTTTGCTGCAAGCTGCTGGGAACACAGGGGCAGGAACAATGTGAATTAGTAGAGAGGAAAAGGGGAAAAAAAACCCCAGAAAAAGACGACAGAATTAGTTATGGGGTGATGGACTGGGAGCAGAAGAGTCTCTCTCTCACTGTAATTTTTTTCCCACTGAAGAGCAGAATTGAAGACAGGAAACCTGTGGCATTAAAATAGAGACTGCACAGTTAAAGTCTGTATTAAAGGCATGCTCACCAAATATTTACAATCATTTAACTTAATGAATTTAACAGCGCAAGTCTATTTATGTTTTTGTCTGCAACAGGTATGTAGGTACAGGGCCAAAGTAGCAGCTGAATGGGTACAGTCTCCCAGCCTTCCTTGCTCATGCTTGTTGTGGGAGGAGGAAAATGGCAGATATTAGAGTTGTAGGTGGAAAACCCTGCACAAGGTCCAGTGTCCATAGCATAGGTAGAACTCTGCTAAAGGACACAAGGGACTGGGTTGCCCACAGGGAAGGGGAGCATCAGAAAAACATGACAGATTGCTGTCTGGTGAGTGCATTTGGGTGAGGAGTGGAAAGGTCCCACATGAGCTGATCCAGGTCAGAGCATTGTTTGCTACATGGGGCTTTCTGCAGGTCTTTTTAGCCCTTGCAAACAAGAAAGTGCTGCCAGGTATCCCTGCTTGGCCTCTGCTAAGTGTTCATACCTCTTTTAAGGTGACCCACCAAAGTACCAGAACAAAGTCTGAAAGACACAGCCCTGTTTTTGTGCAGTGTATCAATTGCATATTGAAATCTAACAGGTCCTCATGGATATCATTTGTACAATTAAGCGATAAATAATTCAGTATTTGGCAGTCAAAGACTCCATCCATAATAATATGCAGACTTTTTCCTTTTTTTTTTTCTTCCCAGAATGCAAAGTAAATATTTCATAAATAATCTCTCAGGTAGAGTGTTCAAGCTTTTGTGCAGACACAGAACACATCTGCAACAAACAAACCAGAGTGGGGAGATGATTTTAGAAACCTTGTGTCTTTACTACTAGACATAATAAATTAGTCAAAAGCAAAGAGTTTTCATCTGTGTATTAGCCCCACATTAGTAGGGGCTTCTTGCATCAGTTAAAGAAGCTTTAGGAGCCATCCCTGTTTCCTGCTACAAGACAAAGGTAACGGTGCAAGAATTTCCAGGAGATGCTCACAATCCACAAAAGCAGAGTGGCTATGGATGCCCACAGGAGCTGTGATCTTGCAAATACGCAAGCTCATAATTTCATGTAGAATTTCATGTATCCAGCATTCCTCTCAATTGCACAGAAGTGCAATTGCAGAGGCAGACCTTTAGCTGGCATAAGTGCTTGTGATTTAACTGATCATTCACAATGGAGAAAAATCCTTATGTTATTTGGTAGCAGACAATGGGAAAATGGATATTTCCTCATCAGTCACTACACAAATGATTGAATCCACTGACAGCTTTAATGTCTCCCCTTCTTTTGCTCTGCTCATTTTCAAGCTCTTAGCTAATTTGATCTTTTGGCAGAGACAAACATTTCATTCTCATGTTCATGATACCTATTTATTTTTAAAGTGTTGTTAACATAGTTTCAGCTGTCTCCCTCTGTCTGGCCCTGCCTAATTGATGTAAAAAATAGCTGTTTAAAATGTTCTTCCTTGAGAAAAGTTGCTAATTCCCCCCCAGAGATCTTCTCCTTGTGTCTGCCTCCAGTCAATTCCACTCAATTTTGTAAGAAAAATCTAGCACTGCACCTTCAGAGTGTGTTTACTTTCCCTTGTAAAACCATTGCAAACTAATGTGCCCTGGGAAAAGGAATTGGATCCTTCCCATTTGCAAATACCATTAACAAAATTGTGGACCAAATTCCATATGCAGCTCCAAATTACACACTCAATTAGGGCCTGATCCAATGCTTATTAAAGTCACTTGGAAAATTCCCCCTGATTTTAATGGGCTGTAGCCCAGACCTCAGGAAGTGGACATTTCCACTGCAGATGATCAATTTAATCTTTGAGTATGCTGGAATTCATGCAATGATAGACTCATAGGGCTGGAAAGGACTTCAGAGGTCACATCTCAAGGCAAGATCAGCTAAATTTACATCTCCCAACAGATGTCTAACCTGTTCTTGAAGGTCAGTGACTGGGATACCATGGATTGTGCTTCCAGGCAATCTTTTTTGTTAATTATCCTTACTCTTAAAAAGTTCTTCATACCTGCTCTAAATCAATTCTTGCTCTGATCTACACCCATTACTTCCTGTTTTATTCAAAGTAAATGGGAGAAGACTATTTTTTTCTCTTTCCAATCGCTTTGAATGTATTTGAAGACTATTACTGAACACGTGAGATCCTCTTTTCTTCCTTAGGCTAAACAACCTTGGTATTTCAATCTGTTCTTTTGTTTCAATCCATCTGTTTTCTGGATCTTAGTCAATATAGGTCTGTTCTTCTGGACTCCCTTCACTTATCCCACATATTTTCTGACAGATAGGGCCCAAACCAGACAAATCCCTTCAGTACAGGTTTTATCAATGCTTTTTAAGAGTGGAAGCAGTTCAAGTGTCAGGCACAGCCTCAGCACAGTGCTTGTCTTTCACACGTTGATATGACACTATTTGCTCACATTTACCTTGTGACCCATTAGAACTGAAACAGAGCATAAATCAAAACTAAAATTTGAGGGCTTCCTGGGATGGCTGGGGAAATGCTGAGGGTGGAACTAGCACTGCAGAGCTGCTATAGAGCAAATGAGAGGGGGAATTTGAATCCCAGTTGCCAGATGATTTCTTCAAGCTGAGATTCAGAAAGACCATGACATTTTTTGCAAGAATATCAGCTTGAGAAAGAGATGTATGTGATGACCATAGGGCACTATCATGCTGGTTCTGCAGAATTACTTCTCAGGTAAGACTCATTTGAGTCTTTTAACAGTCTTTAAGGAGGCCTTAACACTTCTCTTCTGGAAGCAAGTGTCAGCTATGTACTTATGTTTGTATACTTAGCTACAATTTTGATTTTTGGCTACTTTTTAGGAAAGTCTTTGTTGATTTTTAGATAGGCATCATCAGCAAACAACAGCCAACACATATACACACAGAGACTGTATTTTGTATATTGAGTTGTCTCATTACATCCCTCATGAATGGGTATGAATGCAAGAATAAATTCTGGAAACAATATTCAAAACTCCACTTCCTTAATAACTTTTTCCTTTATTAAAGGACTAATGGCTTTTAGCACATTTGAAATTGTCTGAGGAATCCTTTGGTTCTTTAAATTGTACTTTAAACCACAAAGACAAGACAACACTTCTGTCTTGCTCTTACAGGAGTCAATGGTCCAGGGCAATTTTGTGTTCAGTAGAACAGAATTGGGTCCAAAATATGAAAAGCACATTAAATTTCATGCTATAGCTGTTTATGAGAACACCATTATGTGTTATTGGCTTCTTTCTTCATGAATATTCAACATGTATTGTGTGTTTTTATATGTAATTTACTGTGGCAAAGAAATACATTGTAGTTAAACCACGTTGAAGATACTCAATCAAGATCTACTTTTCCATTCTGTGGAATGGAAACATTTGAATATTGCTGTAAATCTTCAATAATAGTTTGGACTGTGACTGAATCTCTGATTTACAATATAACAAGTGGGCCTAAAATTATATATGGATCTCTAGCAGTCAAGTAAATGATGACTAGAGCCTCCTGTAAGAACAGTTTTGTATTTCAGAAGAAAAACAGCAGCAACACAAGGCCAGGTATTTCCCTAAAGAGAAATTGGAACGTATTGTTGGCTTTATACCTTTGCATTTTGCAATATTCACTGACTTAGCAGTGCAGGATGCATGAGATACTTCACTGAGTGAGATCCAGAGTTTTCCCATTAACACAACAAGTAATGCAGCACTTGGTTACTCTTTCTGACAGTAACACCAAGAACTGGCAAAGAAGGTTGTGATATTGTTTTATTGCAAGGCATTTTCAAGTTTAGAATTGGTGGGACTGAGCAACCTGCACAATAAAAAGGAAAAAGCTATTAAGAATCTGAATCCATTCTATTACTTCTCAGGAACAGAAAGTGCTTATTTAATATTTAATAGCAAACAGTTTTGAAAGATGTCAAACTGTCTCGAAACTGAGATATTATAACAACAATGCTGAATTTGCAGAGTGAAAAACATCAAGATCTACAAATACACAGGACAAATGTTGACCTCAGATTAAGCAAATGTTATCCTTTTGCAAGCAGTGATGGATTCACTAATAGCACTTCTGGAATGACATTATTATCTCACTGAAATCAGTGACAGGAGTTCTATTGACTGCAATACATCCAAAGTTTCATCTCAGAGGTGATGAAATGAAATTAATCAGATGTTGTGGAAGGTTGCCTGATATTGCTATCAACAGCACAGGTGTTGTTTTAATATAAAAAATTACATCAGTCTGGACGAAATAGAAGCATTAGATCAGAAATGACACTAAATGCAATAAAACAGATCAATGCATTAGCAAGCTTCAAAATGTGTTCAAACAACAACAAAGACCACAGTAAAAACCAGCTTTGAGTTGGAAATGAAACTGTGGCCTTACTGGGGTCCTTTGCAGCCTTGCTGATGATGTGACATCCCCCCAGAGCTTGGGGCTGTGCCCTGTTCTTCATTCACTGCCTCTCACTGTGCTGTTGATAGGTACCAAACCAGTCTTCCCCCAAACTGTGCACACCCCCTGATGTCAGTCCCATCTACTGCACAGCCATGCCTAACAAGGTGTTTCCATGGGAAAACCTCTAAGTCCTGTTATTATATTAAGGAGAGATCCAAACTTCTTGTTTTCCTCAGTTTTTGTTAAACAAGAGGTGTGTAGAAGAATTAGACAACAGAGATACTTCTGTCTTCTAAATCTGCATAGCAGAAGCTTTGAAGCTTCTTTTGCATTTATACTCTTTTTCTGTTATTTTTCTACCTCATTAAAAGGACAAAAGACAGAAACTTTTGTGGCATTCAGCATTTTGCAGCCATTTCCCATGTCTTGATTTTTTGCCAGCTGAGACCCAGCTCTTCTGGTACATAAGCAGCAGGTAATTCTGGAAGCTGAATTACTATTTCTGAAAAGTGTGCACTATGGCTTAATCTTTGCTTGATTCATGAACAGAAACAGAGGAAGATAACAGAGTTAACATTCTTCTTCTGTGTTAAGATAGAAGAAGAAAAACCTCTATTTTCCAGTTTATCTGCCAGATCCCAAGGGTAAGAATGCATAAACAAAGTGGAATATTTGTTTTGTTAACAAAGCCCAACAGACCTCCAGACAGCAACTTTAAATATTGCATTGTAAATAAAAGATGTAATTTAAGATGCTGTTTTATGTGGATCATAAAGTAAGTCTGGAAAAAACCTGCAGCCAGAGTAGTTGCAGAGCTCTAGTGACATTTCCACACATAGGTCATGTAACTCCACCTATTGAAGCCAATTCCAATCAGGCAAACCTGCTCTGAGGTGCTTTTCTGGAGCACTTTTTACTTGTTTCTTCTTCAGGCAGTGATGGTATTAGAAGTCAGGTGGGTTTTGGTGTTGGCAAGGGTGGTGTGGAAAAAAGTAGGCATGAATGATGGTGGCAGGCCTGGAGGAGGGGAGGCAGCTGAAATGGAGGGTGGAGGCTCCAGGGCAGAATCTGAACCTAAATTACTCAGAGGGTCTCCCCAGCCTTACCAGTCCACAGTCCTTCCTTCATGGCTCGACTGAACAAGAGGTATTCACCAAAGAAATTATGTGATCTGCAAGTATTACTATGAAGAGCTGATTGTGAATGCAAACCATTCAAGTCCTCTCAATGTATTTATTATCAGGACATACTTTTGAAAAGGGTTATTATGTCCCTATATATGCTCTTAGCATACCTACACCAGATTTTGCAAGAGAGAAAAAATGTGTTAGTCCTTCTGACTAAATTTTCATCACCTGTACTCCAACTTTGCATGAATACAAACTTATCTCTTACAGGAAAATTCTTCAGAAGCATATTTAGGACACAGAAATCATCAAGGTTTGGATGGATTTGACTGTCTAACTGTTTTTTCTTGTTTGTTTGTTTGATACTGGTACATTCAAATACCCCAGGATGCACCATCTGCTTGAAAGTATGGTACTAATGAAAAGGCCCACGGTGACAACACTGTATCTGACAAAAAGTGTTAGCAAGGAGGATGGCAAACAACTCATGTTTCTGCCTACTAATAATTAATGGCTCTTATTTTTCATTCAGGTTTTGCAGCTCAATCTCTCTCAACTTTTCACAGAATTGCAGAATTGTTAACTGAGTTGGAAGGGATGTCTGGAGATCATGTGGTCCTGACCCCCTCCCAAAGAAGGGTCACCTAAAGCAGGTGACACCGGAACGCATCCAGGTGCATTTTGAATGTCTCCAGAGAGGGAGACTCCATAACCTCCCTCTTCCAGTGCTCAGTGACTCTTGACATAGTAAAGTTCTTCTTCATGTTGAGATGGAACTTCTTGTGTTTCAATTTATGGCCACTGCTCCTTTATGGTCCTGTCTCTGGGCACCATGGAAAAAGCTGGCACCATCCTCTTGACCTTGACCACCACCCGCCTTGGATATACTTATGTGTATTAATGAGATTCCCCCTCAGTCTTCTCTCTAGACTAAACAGGTCCATTTATTCCCTGTTAACATTCCTAAGATGTAATGTAACAACAATATTCCTACTTTAATGGTTTTGGCTGTTTTCAAGGCCAGAAGGTCAGGCCCATTCACGTCAGTGCCCAGGTCCCTTTGGACCAGACCACAGCCATTGCAACGAGGGTACCTGGCAGCAACTGGGAACTGCCTCATCCGTGAACAGCACTGACCCGTGTCAGAGCCACCAGTGCCGCCGGGACCCATCAGCCAGGCTCCCTCTGCTTTCTCCAGCTCAGAGGGAAAGGCCGGTCAAGCCGCTGCCCCTGAGGCCCGAGGGAAGGGAGCCCGCTGCTGACCCCCAGACTACAACTCCCGGTAGGCCCCGCTACTGCCGCGGGGCATGCCGGGTGCTGTAGTTCTCCCGGCGCGGCTGCCCAAAGCGCCGAGCTAGCGGCACCGTTCCCGCTCCAGCCCGAAGTGTGTGTGTGCTCTTGGGAAGGCGAGGAGCGGGGGTGCTGCTTCTCCCCACTTCGCTCCAGCCAGCGCTGCTTGTGGGGTCCGGATCGGGCTAAGTCGCGGGGCGGGGAAAGACAAGACTGGATCGATGAGCCGAGACCAATGGTGTAGTCCAACGAGACCAGGTGCCGGGTCCTGCACTTGTGTCACACCAACCCCTGCAGCACTACAGCCTGGAGGAAGACTGGCTGGAAAGCTGCTCAGCAGAAAGGGGTCTGGGGATGCTGGCCAACAGCAGCTGAAAGTGAGCCAGCGTGTGTCTAGGTGGCCAAGAAGGCCAATGGCATCCTGGCCTTTATCAGGCATCATGAGGCCAGCAGAACCAGGGCAGTTATTTCTCCCCTATATATAGCACTGGTGAGACTGCACTTGAGAACAGTGTCCAATTCTGGGCACCTCAATTCAGGAAAGAC
Organism: Zonotrichia leucophrys gambelii; assembly: GCF_028769735.1. Lineage (NCBI taxonomy): Eukaryota > Metazoa > Chordata > Aves > Passeriformes > Passerellidae > Zonotrichia > Zonotrichia leucophrys. The sequence continues at coordinate 101,751,490 of NC_088171.1, read as the reverse complement.
ATTCAGGTACTGGAACATGCCCAGATAAAGGCAACGACGCTGGTGAAGGGTCTGGGGCACATATCCTGTGAGGAGCAGAGTCTGTTTAGCCTGGAGAAGAGGCGGCTCGGGGAGGTCCATGGCTGACCGGAGGTTTTGGCCAGGTGGCGGTCAGTCTCTTCTCCCAGGCAATTAGCAATAGGATGAGACTGCAAAACCTCAACTTACACCAGGAGAGGTTCAGGTTGGACATTAAGACTAATTTCTTCACAGAAGGGATGATTAGGTATTGGAATGTGATGCCTAGGGAGGTGGTGGAGTCACGGTCCCTGGAGGTGTTTAAAGAAAGACGGGACGTGGCACGGAGTGCCGTGTTCTACCTCACAGGTTGGACCCGATGACCTCGGAGCTCTTTTCCAACCCAACTGATTCGGGGATTCTGACTCGCTCTAGCCGTCAGAGCGGGAAGGAAGGGTGTGTGTGGGAGTGTACGTCCGTCTGTTTCCACGTCCCTCTGTGTCCCGGTATCAGTGCATGTGTGGGACAACCCCGCGGCGCCCTGGCGCATGCGCACAAGAAAGGCCGGGGGGGAGCGCGCCGCCGCCGTGCCCGCGCAGGGGGCGGTGCTGCCGGGGCGGGGAGGGCGCGGGGCCGCGCTCGGGGGCGCGCAGCAGCAGCGGCAGTGCCCGCCCTCGGCCCGCGCCCCGCCGGCAGCGCCCGCAGAGCCGCGCCGAGACACCGCCCGCCCGCCGTGAGGGAGCGGCGGCACCGCCGGCCCCCTCCGCCCCTCCTCCTTCTCCTCCGCCTTCTCCTCCGCCTCCTCCGCCCTCCCCCCTGCCCCTCCTCCCGCCGGAGCGAGCGAGCGAGATGGCGGCCGCTGGGGCTCTGGCGAAGCACGAGCAGATCCTGGTGCTCGATCCGCCCACCGACCTCAAATTCAAAGGTGAGGAGGGGGGAACGCGGCGCGGCGGAGGGGAGCGGGGCGGCAGCGCCGGGGTGTCCCGTTCCGCCTGGGCGCCGAGCCGCCTCCGGGCGCCGCGTTCCCCGCTGCCTCCCGCGGGCGGGCCGCGGTGCCGGGCGCTGCCCGCCCGCCGGGGGATGGGGGGCGCCGCCGAGCCGGCGAGCGGGATCGGCCGCCGCCATCTTGGGATCCCGCGGGGATCCGCGGTGCCGGGTGGGATCGGCCGCCCCCTCCCTGCCCCTGCCCCCGCCCGCCCCGCCGAGTCACCGCTGCGCTCCTAGGCCCGGCCCCGCAGCAGCGGCGCCCGGGGACGCGGGTGCCGCGCTCCGGTCGCTGGCGGTGCGGGCTCCCTCTGGCAGCAGCGGGCAGGAGAGGCCCTGGAGCGGGCGGTGGAAGCCTTGCGGGGTTCCAAGCTTCACGAGGCTGCCCTGACGCCTGGCCTTGCCCCACTTTTCCTCTCAGGCGTGCTGGGGCCCGGTGCCCGCGCGGAGCCGCTGCGGCTCTGCACCAGCAGTGCCCGGCACCCGCGCCCTCGCCCCGGTGCATCCCAGCCCGGCAAAGGGCTCCCCGCCTTTCCCCAGAGCTGTCACGGCTCAGGCCGGCTCTCGGAACGTAAACAGGGAGCTCGCCTCTTTCCTGGGAATGCGTGCCTTTCGGAAGTTTTATGTGTGCTGCGTGCCGACCGCATGGCTGTGACTGCTGACGTGCTGCTGTCAAAATAGGTCCCAGCTAGTGCTGGTATCGTGTGTGCCTGTGGTTTTCTCTGCTCATGAATTAGATAGTTGTGAAAGGAAAGGCTCTGTCAGAAATGAGTGATCGTTGAAAGGCAAGGGCATAAAAAGAAGCGTGTCAGAACATGTAGTTTTTGTAATGATATACCTGCAAGGGGCATTGAGAACAATCTCAGAACCTTTCAGATTTGGAATCATCAGTATTAGATTTTTTTTTTTTAAAGAGTAGTTAATATTATGTGAACTTATATTTTTAAGTGTTGTGACTGGTGTCACCACATGCGCGTGCCTAATCTTGTACATTCTTCTGTTTTCTACTTTTAGTATGCTCGTTTTTCATTGTTTTAGAGAACAGAATGGAATTTATGATGTTGTAAAAATCTTCCACGGACAACTAGAGCAAATGAATGTTTGTATTAGAAGAGAACACTGTATTCCCCCAAAATACCTTTGGTCTGGCCTAGCATTAGCAAACTATACTTGTTTTATTGATCTGTCAAATCAGTTAAACCCCAGCATCTGTCTAATTATGCATATTAATTTCTCGATAGCTTCAATTTTATTTTTTTTAAATTGCACTTGCATACACAGACTCAAAACCGTTGCAGAAACTTGTCATTTTCACTTGGGTTTTGTGTTGTTAAAATGCTGCCAGTCTGGCTGCACTCACATTTCAGTATGCTGTGTTCAGAACAGGTTGGGGAAAAATGCATTATTTTAGTTTTTGCTTTTAATTTAAAAAATGCTGTATCTAATTCAAAGCCTGCAAATGTGAGATGTCTTTGAGCTGGAACTAAGCTGTATTGATGTGATATGAAACAGTGTGTTGATAGAATAAATACTAGATTAGAAATTCTGTCTGTGTGAAGCTGTTGTCAGTCAGTGATCTTTATTGTGCTGTGTGTCTATGCACTTAGAGCATGAAATGTGGATTCTTTAGGCATAAACTTCTGTTTCAGGCTAATGCATATATTAGGAAAATTCCTGTAGAGCAGACTAAGCAAAAACAAAATATGAAGCATAATGAGACTGCAGCACTCTCTATTACTGTACTATTGCAGTAATATACTATAGAAAGTGCTGTCAATTCAAGAGAGCATTGAGTGCACTCTCAAGAAATATTTTCTAACTGATTATTATTTAGAGGTGTTTAAAAAGGTTTGTGGGCCACAAACTCACCCAGTTCTAAAGTACTGTGTTGAAGAATACAATATTGGCAGTAGTGAATTCTGAGTGTCACCTTTTAAAAAGTAATTGGTTAGTAAGAAAGAGAATATATGACTCAGAATAAATGTAGCATAGTGTAGGAAGAGCATAACATTTTGTTAAAAGAATAAAACTCTACATTTTTTCAGTGCAGTAGCTTGTTCAAAGTTATTTTATTGGTACAATCATCCATTTTTATTATTATTGTTGATGCATATGAACAGAGATCCAGTTTAAGTCTAAACATTTGAATTGAGCAAATAATTTTATTAGTTTTCTTGCCTCAGGAAGTTATAATGGATTTGCTGACCTTTAGGGTAACAGTGAAATGTGATAGTGTGCCCCTTTACAAACAACTTTTTCATTAAATATATGTAGTACTTAGCATGAGGAGTTGTTAACAAGCCTTTAAATTAATCATTGCCTGATGAAACTGCTTTTTTTATTAGTAAAACCTAATTTACTCTGTCAGCAAAAGTCTGTAATACATTTATCCTTGAATTTTATTCAGCACGATTCAAGGGGAGCTCTAAGAACGTGTCCTGTGGTAGCTAACACATCACATGGTTCCCTTGGTGTCCAGGATTGCAATCCTGTTTTTATAGTCCTTGTAGTGCTAGAAAATACAGTCATTAATAGTGTTTGGGTCATGATTGATTCCCTCTGACCCTCTTTGGTAGGTGGATTTCTTTGGATTCTGAAACCATCAGGAATATCTTAAGAAAGCCTACAGAACAATTAAGTACTTCTCATAGTGTTGTGCAAATGTGACAAAGGGAAAAATTGTACTTAAAAGTGATGAAACCAAGAGGCAGTTGATAAACTGTGTAATATCACTCTCAGACACTCAGTATGGAGCACTGAGAATTTGCCCCGTGGCAAAATTCTGCTCTTGTACCCAGGCTTTTCAGCCGTATTGCTCCTCCAGCCTGGCTTTCTTTTGTATTCTAATGTGTCTTGTTTGACTTCCCAAATCTAAAATTGTTGGAGTTTTATTTAGGACTGGATAGGAAGAATTGAAACACAAGACACCTAAAAGCAACCCTTTTGGCAGGTGGAACATCTTCTTGCTGGTGTCTTCTTCGTGTGACTCATACATGTAATCATTGTTGGTAGTTCTAGTTCAGTGAAGATTATGGGAATCTGGAATTGGTGCCCTGTGAATAAATATGTTTTTAATTTTTTTTTTGTAAGCAGTCATGTAGTTTAATAGCAACATTTGAAGTTTTAAGTTCAAAAATTTGTAGCGCTTTTATGGAAGCTCATTCTTCCTTAAGGCCAAAGAAGCCACTTTTGCAATTTTAAGTAACGTGGATTTAAGTTGATCCTGGATTATGGTAGTTTTAAAAAAAAAATTAAAAGCCTTCTCCAAATGTTTAAATCAGTCATAAGACATGCTTCTGCAACACCTAATTGAAAATCAACACTAGTTGATTTGATGAGCTTTGGAAGATTAGTAGACAGTGTTCAGAATTTGAATTTCATGTGATTCAGAGGTGTCTGACTAGCAATGCAAGATTTTAAAAATGCCAGAGTTTTCTAAATTGTTATCCTTTACCGAAGTTCTTGCTTACAAGTGTGTGAAGTCCAGTTATGTTACCTTTGTAAACATCTCAAAATAATGAGTTACTCTTTTCCTTTAGCAGACTAAAATAAAATTTGGAATGTGTCTGTGTGCAGTAAATTTTCTTTTTGGTGGGTTGAGTTACTAGGAGAGATCAGTGTGACAGAGAATATTTCATTTCTGATTGTTGATCTGCATCACAGCCTGGAATTGTCAGTGTATAAAATCAGCTATCAGCTGGTGTATGTTCAAATGACTTTTCATGGGAGGTAGAGAGCACTTCACTCAAGTATTGCAGCTTATTCTGAAATGCAGATTTCGACAACCTTTTAAATACTACAGAAATATTGCTGTAGGTTATTTTGTAATCATTACACTGCTATTGGTAACACTGAAAGCCACGGGATATGTGTTGCTGCAAATCGAGAAGGTGGAATTTAAAGGCAAAAATAGCTCAACGTTAAATGCATCCCCTGCCCTCAAGGTCTGTTGCCAGAATTGGCCTAGGATGCCTTTTGGTGTAGGCAGAGTTTGAAGTATTCAAATGTGATCTTACTGCCTTACTTGTGTGTATCTTGATTATGTCAAATTATGCCTATTTTCACTCTCTTCAAGGTACCAGTAAATTTGTGAGGTCCCAATTTTCTAAGATAGGTTAGAAAAAAAAGGTGATTGGGATGTCAGTTTTCTGCTGTCTTCATTCAGGAACATTTTTGAAACTAAAAGAGTGGGAGTGTAGAGGGGGGAAAAACTGGTTGTAAGTGATTACTAATATAGTTGTGACTTTCTGATACTTTGAAATGGTTCCATTTAAGTTAATATTTTTACTGGCTGAGAATTGCATAATGGCAATAAAATGACTCAGTATTCAACACATAGTCTGACTTTTTTTTTTCTTTTAAATACAAGAGCGATTCTTGGCATTGTTTGCTCTTTGTGTATGTATACTTCTATCCATTGTTTCATGGCTCAAATGTAGTATTTGTTAGTATTTTAATTTCTTTACATTATATGTATTATTGAAGACCGAAGCACAGGATGATTTGTGGGAATGTGTTGAGGAAGAAAAAGAAGGAAAATGTTTTTTTACCAGGTGTTGCTTATTAGGTGGTATTATGTTATACAATCATCTCTACCACCGTGCTAGACTGCATTTGAAACTGCCCTGTAAAAAGGGAATTATATTGATCTGTGAAGTCAGGTGTGTTACAGTGTTAGATTATATTTTGGCAGAACTAGTTTGTCATTTGTTTTAAGATTCAGTAATGAAGTGCTTTCCTGTGGTGGTAGAGGTATACAGCAGTGAAAATTTAGAAGTTTAGTCCTTTACCTGAAAATTATAGGGCTCTGTTTTGCTTAATATTGCTGTTGCTTCGCTGAACAGTGAAACACTATCCAAACCTCACATCTTGTCCTTCCAGTGTGTACCAATGATTGGTATAAAATCTTCACCTTTGCATTGTAATTAATATAAAGTGCTTATTCATGCAGCTTGTTGATAGCATAAGCAGGTGTTCTAGATCACCACAAGACATTTTTATTAATATTATAAAGACATTCTGTATTATGCATGAACAGTGTACTGTTGTTCAAGGCCAGGTTGAAAAGTAGAAAGTTTGAGAGGATTGAAAGGAGCTGTTTTATTGCATCAGTAAATAGATCAGAGAATTTAGTGCACCGACTGTCCCTTGTGGAAATATAAATTGTTCCTGTTTTGGCCTGACCGTGGTTTGTGAACGTTTTACTTTCTTTGTCTTTGGGAGATGTTTGTTAGCCAGATCTTTGTGACTATCAGTCACTAAGGGTTTTACATGCTTCCCTTATAAACCATGAATTTAAATAGAAAAGGTTTCTGAAGAGAACTTACTGTATTAAAAGTGGAAAAACTAACCTGACTAACTAGATAAGTATTACACTTTCCAGCTTGGAAGTTGTCAGTTTACAAGGCTTGAGGTGTCAGATGAACCTGATAAGTGAGTGTAAGTTAATTTCTTTAAAAAGAAAAAAATCAGCAAAATGACTCTACTAAGATAATTTCTGATGTGGTATTTTTGAAAATAAAAATGCATAAGCACAAGTTAGAATTTTACTAACTTTGTTTTTCCTAAGGTGGTAAGGCTTTACTTGAGGTGTGGTTGTCTTGGCTTCTTGCTTCTCTTGCCTTTTAGTGTTGTTTTGGATTGTATAAAGTTATTTCCTGGCATTGAAAATTATTTAGCAATGTAGATGTCATATTTCATTTTAATATTTGAATGTATTTAGAAATAGATGGTTATGTAGAGGAAAACAAATATTTTCTGCTCATTCCTATATGAGCAAAGTCTTGTGAATCAAGATAGTTTCCTGAGTATTATCCTGCTGTAGGACTTCATGTGTTTAATTAAACATGGAAGAGGAAGAAAATAAAGTGCTTGCATGAAATTTACAAGGGTGGTCAAATTAGAACTTTTCTGCCTTTTGTTTCTCAAAATGTGGTCTAACTTGGATTAAAATAATCTTCTGACACTTCAGTGCTTGATCTGGCCTCAATAGTAAGCAAAGCCGTAGAGGAAAGAATGAAGTCATTGAGGTAGATGGAACATGGAATACTATGCAGTGTCCCAGGCAGAATGTGGCAGTGTGACCTGAGACCTTCTCTATCTGTGATACTGGGGATTGCCCTGACCCCTTTGCAGGACTTTGCACTTGGCCTTACTGACCCTCATGAGATTGCCATTCATCAGCTTTCCCTCCTGTCAGGTCCCAGTGGATCCCTTCCCTTCCCTTCCCTTCCCTTCCCTTCCCTTCCCTTCCCTTCCCTTCCCTTCCCTTCCCTTCCCTTCCCTTCCCTCCCTTCCCTTCCCTTCCCTTCCCTTCCCTTCCCTTCCCCTTCCCTTCCCTTCCCTTCCCTTCCCTTCCCTTCCCTTCCCTTCCCTTTCCCTTCCCTTCTCCTTCCCTTCCCTTCCCTTCCTTCCTTCCCTTCCCTCCCTTCCCTTCCCTTCCCTTCCCTTCCCTTCCCTTCCCTTCCCTTCCTCCTTCCCTCTTCCCTTCCCTTCCCTCTCCCTTCTCCTTCCCTTCCTTCCTTCCTTCCCTTCCCTTCCTTCCTTCCCTTCCCTTCCCTTCCCTTCCCTTCCCTTCCCTTCCCTTCCTCCTTCCCTTCCCTTCCCTTCCCTTCCCTTCCTCCTTCCCTTCCCTTCCCCTTCCCTTCCCTTCCTTCCCCTTCCCTTCCCTTCCCTTCCCTTCCCCCTCCCTTCCCTTCCCTTCCCTTCCCTTCCCTTCCCTTCCCTTCCCTTCCCTTCCCTCCTTCCCTTCCCTTCCCTTCCTTCCCTTCCCTTCCCTTCCCTTCCCTTCCCTTCCCTTCCCTTCCCTTCCCTTCCCTTCCCTTCCCTTCCCTTCCCTTCCCTTCCCTTCCCTTCCATCCACTGCATCGCTCACTTGGTGCAGACTTGCCAAAGGTGATGTCACTTGCACTGTCAGTGTCATCCATGGGGACACCGAGTAATACTGGTCCCCGTGTGCATCCCTGGGGGATACGGGTACCACTTGTTGCTGGTTTTCACTTGAGCATTCTGGTATTGACTCTTTAGAACTCTTTGGACAAATCCCCCAGACAATTCCTTGTGCATCTAACAGCCCATGCACAAAACCCATATCTCTCTAGTTTAGGGGTAACAATGTTGGGGGGACCACATTAAAGGCTGTACAGATGTCCAGGTAGGTGACACGTGTAGCTCTTCCTTTGTCCATTGATGTCCACCATAGAAGGCCACAAGATTAGTCAGGCCTGATTTGACCATGATAAAGCCATGTTTGCTGTCACTAACTCCTTGTCTTCAATACATTTTGATATATTTTTGAGGAAAATCTGTTCCATTTCTCATTAATGACCTTGATATGGGTGGGAGTATGCTGGTACAGCTCACTGGTAATGCAAGGTTAGGAGATGTGATGAATGCAAAAAAATATAAAATTGGATGTGTGCTAATAATAAACCATTTTCTTAGAAGTGATGAAAAAGAAGTAAAACTAGCGACTAGTACTTAATTATGGGTTTATTGTGAACGTGACAAGTCATGAAATGGGGCAAATATAGGACTGTAATTTTGTAGTGAGGAAAGTATTAATGTCAAGATTTTTGCCTTTGATGAAGCTTCATCTGAATGCATCCCTGGCAACACCTAGTCAGATAAAATGAACCCAAATGGGAATGATGCAAAGACAACTTTATTAACACAAGTGAAGTAGAAGTAGAATAGCTTTAGCTTGTTAATCTTAGCAAAATGAAGACTGAAAGGGGATCTGATTGCTATCTATAAATACATCAGCAAGGTAAGCACTGGGGAAAAGAAAATCTATCTAGACTAAAGGATAGACTTGGTGGAAAAATGAATTTGCTTCAAGTGGCTGTGAATGTATTTAGATCATTAGAAACATAGCTGAATGTGAATCATGTCAGTCTGAGCCAACCTTCTAAAAATTATGTGGACAAAAATAATTTTAAATTCATCAGATACCATCCTACAAAATTATAAGTTTCATGTGGACTTCAGAAAGCTTCTCCTAGGTCATGAGTTTGCAATGTTCTTGATAGTTTAGTAGGACATTAATGGTGCACAATTATTTACTTAAGCTAGAGCAGGTATGTTGTGTTACATTCCAAGACATTGGAATAGCTTGATTGAGATGTGTTTAATTTTTTTCCTTTGTCAAAAGAGATCTCCATGAATTTAAAAATTATATATGTGGGACTAACTGCTCCATATGTGAAATAAACCTAGTGTTTCTAGTCCATAGGGATATGATGTTAATTTAACGTGTTATCATGTTTTAACACTATGGTGCTAATAAGGCCAGTAATGGTGCTGATAAAGCCATAGTAGACCCGCTGAAAGTAAAAACTGTTTGGTTTTTTAATTTGAATGTCCACCAGCCATCTACCAGGCATGTTCTGTGTTACAGCTCAGGTTGGAACTGCAGCTGCTTCTGTAGCAGTGACCTGGCTGGTCCGGAGAAGTGTGGCTGCATTAGCTCAGCTCAGAACTGGGATGTGAAGTTGATGCGGAAGTGGAGTTTGTGGTCCTGCCTGATGGACAAGACCAACTAAATGCAACTTCTGTTTGAAGCAGGTGTTTGTTTGCCTGAGTGACTGGAGGAAGTGGTTGTGCTTGGCTTTCAGTGGCTTGGGAAATGGAGACCTGTGGCCTGTGCTTCCAGAGACTGAAAAGTCACCCTGAAGCTGCAGTGATCTGTTGGTGTGTTTGGGAGGCAGGCCAGTGTCAGCTAGCCCTGTCTGTAGGAGATTTTAATGGCTGATACACAAGTCTGGTTTACACAGGCTCTGTGTTATGAGCTGAGGTTGGATACCACGTAGAGGTCCAACAGCTAAAACTGTTTGTTTGTTTGTTTTTAAGGATTTTCTGGGCTGTTGTCCATAGCGGGAGACTTGTGAATTTGATTGATTTTTAAAGTTACTTTGTTACACTGTTGGGATATTGCTTGCCAGGAAACCAGTGAAAACCACAAGAGCTTTGGTGGTCTGTTCAAGGTTTGTGTCTGGCCTCTGATACCCAGTTCTTGGAGCACATTGGGAAAAGTGCAAGGCAAGAGCTTTTGATCAGGTCTTCTGTGGGAAGACCGATTTTCTATGTGCCACTCCAGCTGTCATCTGAGATGATTACAAGTGCTCTGATTAGTGCTATAGAGTTTGAAGAGTATCTTGTATGTTGCAATGCAGATCAGTTAGGTGTATCCAAGGGAGATTTCTTACATGAGGATGCATATGGATTTTGAGTTGCTGGATATTTGAATACTTTAAGCAGCACATCTGGGTTTTTCAGCATCACTGAAACCACTGGTAAGCAATAGCAGGTTAAATACAAAGCAAGTTTAAAAGGAAAAAGGAAAGGGAAAAGTTACTTGTTTATTTAGTTCTGTTGATCAAATATGCTAGTATTCTGGAAATCTAAGAAACCCTGTAAATATCAAGCTCATTAGATATCCTACTTTATGCAAGCAAAGAGAATAGTTGCTCCAGTAGGAAAGGTTTATAACATAGCCCTTACTGAACTAAATCTATACTGAAAGATTGCATGTATATATTAGTTGCTTCAGGACTTTGGGGGGATAATTTGATGGTTTAAATGTTCAAGTTAAGCATCATTGAAATATTTCTGCTGTTCTTGTTATTTCAGCAGTGCTTTGGTATGAATAATACTTTATGATTAGATCCTGAAGACTTTATCCTAGTAGAATTAAGAGCTACCAATTTTAGTATGCTCTTAATAAGTCTCTGACAAGAATAACAATATAATCGAGTATGGCTAAATTGTGAGTAAGAATTTCATGCTATTATGGAGGTTAAGTTTAAGGTACAAGCATCCCTTTGATGTTAGTAACCAGATCATCCTTTAGTAATGGCACTCTTTCAATAGGAAAAATGTCAGGAATAGATGTTTATGATTGACTTGGGCCTAGGCTGCTAGATTTTAAAGCTTAAGCTGAATACCAGCAATAATATCTTTGGATGAAGTTATTCCGTGTTATGCCATCTTACAGCTAGTGGTATTTTGTTGTTGTTAGGGCTAAAGAAAGCATTGCCCATATTTAACATTAAATACAGGACAGTCTACATTTAGTCTGTATTTTATCTAATATATAAAGAAAATAATGCTCTCTTGATCAGAATTCCTGGTAATGATCTGTGGTTGTACTTTACCCTTGAGACAGATGCTTACTGTATTTTTACTGTGATTCCTTGGCTACTAACAACATTTTAGTCACAAGCTGGGGTGAATAAGAAGTTTTGATCCAGAAAAAACATGTAAGGAAATGTTTTGTCTGCTTTGAAATGTCACTGTGTTGTATTTTTGTCTTTCCTCTGTCAGAATGGCAGGCAAAAGGTTTCAGCTCCCATTTCTCTTCCAGCAGCCCCCAGTTCAGTGTGTGTGCCAGCATCTGCACAAGCACCTCTAATAAGCTCTGTAGCCATATGCAGGCTCTGCCCCTTTGACAGAGGAAGATGAGCTATTTTAGGATTAAAAAATGGGCATTGTCTCAGCATTTTTTAGAAAGAAAAATCTATGATAGACACAGCAGCAGTATGAATGCTGACAGCATGTCATCGTGGGGAGCTCAGATAAAATCTGATGTTACCCCTTGTAAACAGTGGTAGCCTAGAATCAGCCCTCAGGAATTGTGGACATTGAGGTGTGTCAGCTTTCTTACAAAGCCTGTTTTGCATTCTGTTTTTTTACATGCAAGTTGATGATAAAATATAACTGTTTCTCAAGTGCTAGGGTAGAATAAGAAGTGAAAGATTCTGTAATGCTGCTCTAATATATTAAATCTTCGTGAGAGCCATGATTATTTGTGGGTATAATTAATCTCTTACCTTCATCCACTGATTATTCCTGATCATTCATATTCATGTTTAAGTATTAATCCATGAAACCTAAGTTATTATGCTTCATAGACCATGAATAATTTTAATGTAGGTGATTTGTTAGAATTGGGATTTTTTTTCAAGTTTGAATGCTCATGGTTCTGGTATTTCAAGAGGAAGGAGTTATTTATGTTCGATGGCAATGTATGTTATATATTCTCTTCAGATTTTTTCACAGTGGTCTGAATATTAATTTCTTAAAACAAATGTATGGAAATAAACAAATTCCACTCACTTTCTTTTGTGTCAGCTATGTCACCTATGCTTTTTTTCAGAAAGGACTATAAAATTCAATTTTGAGCAATAAAGTGCTTTGGGTATATTTTAAGATTGATTTTCTTATCTGATAGTCAAGGTAGTTTTGACTTGCTACAGAACACAAGTATTTCTCATTTTTAGACATCTTTACTTCAGTACCTCTGGTGGAAGGTGATCTGGTCAAGGAATAATTAAGTAAGCTAGACAGAGTATGTCCAAGGACTCTGGTGCAATGCACACGTGAGTGCTGAGGGAGCTGGCAGGTGGACAGACAAGCTGACAGGAACCTTGTGAAGTTCAGCAAAAAGTGCAAAGTCCTGCAGCTGGAGAGGAACAGCCATCCAAGCAGCAGTGCAGGCTGGGATCTGACCAGCTGGGAAAGCAGCTTTGCAGAAATGGCCCTGGGTGTTCTGGTGGCCACCAGCTTGACCATGAGGCAGCAAAGTGCCCGTGCTACAAAGGCCAGTGGTGTCCCAGGCTGCAGCAGGAGGAATGTGGCCAGCAGGCTGAGGGAGGGGATCCTCCCCCTCTGCTCAGCACTGGTGAGGCCACAGCTGCAGTGCTGGGTCCGGTTCTGGGCTCCCCAGTACAGGGGAGACACTGACACCATGGAGAGAGTCCAGGGAAGGGCCAGGAAGATGATGAACTGGAGCATCTCTTTTGGAGGAGAGGCTGAGAGAGCTGTGGCTGCTCCAACCTGGAGAACTGAAGGCTTGGGAGAATCTTCCTGATCTATAATAGCCTGAAGGGAAGGTGCAAAGGTGGTGGAGATGGGTGCCCGTGAGCAGACCAGAGGCATTGGGCACACCTTGGAACACAAGAGCTTCCCTCTGAACGTGAGAAAACACATTTTTACTCTGAGGGTGACCAAGTAGTGGCACAGGCTGTCCAGGGAGGCTGTGGAGTCTCTATCCTTGCATGTATTCATAAGCTTTCTGTCTGTGGTGCTGGGCAGCTGGCTCTTGGTATCCCTGCTTGAGCAGGGAGTTTGGGCCAGATGACCTCTAGAGGTCTCTTCCAGCCACAGCCATTTTGTGATTGCTATGTCAAATGATGGGAAAGAACAGCAATTCTATTTTGGCCTAATTAAAAAATTCCACACAGCATCATACAAATATAGATTACATAGAGCTTTCTCAATTTAACTTACTCTTTCTTTACTCCATTGTTGTATTTGATTCTGGCAGAAGAAGTTGCTGGAGATCTCACTCTGTTCCTCTCAGGTCTATCTGAAAAGTCAGTTTACTTGGTCTCAAAATCTCTCTTGCTTGATTTACAATATTGCTATTAGTTTTTATTCTGCTGACTTGAGCTCATTTCTCATTTATTATGGCTCAAACTGTCAAATGCAGTAAATAAGTTTTCTTTGTCTGCCCAATTTAACTGTATTGTGCACCCAAAGAAAACTACCCTGAGTTTGTTTTAGTTAAGGTGCATTGAAGTGTTCTGTATGTTTCAAGTACTCTTGGAAATTCAAAGGTGATGCAGCAGCTTTTAAAAAACAGCATTCCACTTAAAGAGTATAATCCCCATATTTTTGAGGAGTTTGGATTCCTTTTGCCAATCTGTAAGTTTTTTATGTGTGCTTACATTGTTTTTAGATGTGGCTGAATGTATCACTTTGCCGTGTCAATTTACAGCTTAAATAAACTTTAATTCAGTGCATGAACTAAAATGTCTTCTAGCAGAATTAGCTTAGACATTGGCTTTTGCAGCAGCTACAGTTCATTGTCTTAAGTTGAAGCAGGCGATGCTTAACACTTAAGCTGTTTCATAGAATGCTGTTGATGTTGTTAAATAATGCATGCTCATTTTTGTACAACTCTACAAGAGATCTGCCTTCTAATTATCAAAGATTTTGTGTAATTTAATAAAATTATAATTTATTCTTATCCAATTTTATGTAGAGGTGGTATTTTAAGACAGACTTTCTCTGTACATTATGGCAGCCTTACTAATTTTGAATGGAGCTTCTTGCTGACCAAACCTGCCCCCTTCTCTGACGTGCTTTGTTTGCTCTGTACAGATAGAGATTCTGACATGGGTCTCTCACCTTTGCCAGGGGTACCAAACCTGTGGAGGTTTATCTAAGCTCTTCCTTCCCACACTAGGGAAGGTGTGTTCATATCATCATTTTTTCCCTGATGTTTGACTGTCTCAGATGGTAGAAAAATGGGTTTTGAAGCTGGGACAGTGAAGGAGACCTGAATCTGAAATGAAAATGACACCATTGATGAAAAAGATCTCTGTTTGGGTCCTACCTATCCAGTAATATGCATATTTTGATTTTACTGCATTTATAACTGGCAAGCTTGTGGCAAGCTGGGAAACTTGGCACTGTTTCAGCAGTAGAAACTGGCTCTGCAGAATTTGTGGCATTTCTTCCTGCCCACTAGTTGCTGTAGTCCAAGCTGTGTAGTTGCCAGAGGCAACCCCAACATTAATGTTGTGTGATGACTGCACTGCAAGCTAGCTGAAATAGAAACTCAGCACAGGAAGTTTTTGGGTAGGTCTGGTATTTCTGGGTGTGATTAAGCAGGTGTCTATCCTTTTCTAAGGCCCTCATAAGTCAAAGTGACAGGAAGACTTGTGGCACGAATTGTCGCTGCTCCATTCAAAACCAGTTGGGACAAACTGGCATTTTCACAACCTTTATTCCAGGAAGATGCTGTAATTGTGTTTTGAATTTACACTACTAAAAGAGTTACTGAACTCACTGTCCCCTTTGAAGTAACTCTTGACTTCCAGAGGTTATTGGATTGAGATTACAGGTTTATAAAGCAGTGACCTCTTGTCATTAGACATCATGTTATATTGGTATGTAGCCTGAGGATTTCATTAGTTGAATTACCACAGCTTCTATGTGTACAGTTAGACATAAGCCTATCTGAGATTTAAATAAAAATCTACTTGGACCTGAGTATCATGCAGATGAGATGATATTTTTAAGATTATAATGCTGCCCTGGTGTAGCTGAATATTTACTGAGATGAAGTTTGTGTGCATTTGTCCATTTTGATGCATGAGCAGAATGTTTGTATCCATCTTTGCCAGTTCTTTTCCTTGTTTACTTGCAGTCTGTGTAGTACAATCCAAACATTTCTCCTTCCTGGTTCCTGTGCCTGTGCCCCACATTTTTCCTCAAGAATGTTTGTAGTTTAGGATTTTGCACTTAGGGTGTTACTGCCAGCTTGTGCTTAATTTCCCCACTCCTGCAAAGGTAGTGGTGCTTATGTTTGTGTAGTAGTGAACTCTAGAATTTCTTCAGGTGTTGCAGTTTCTTCTTTGAAGGCTATGTCATGCTCACTTAGATCATGTAGCTCCTCGGAAAAGTACTAGATTTTTTTTTTCTCATTTACTATCCTTCTGTCTGTTCCTGTCTGTCCCTGCTCAGATCCATGCTCTTGGTTTGCCACTAAACTACCAAACGCCTGGGTTCTGCAGGAACAGTGAAATTCAGTCATCTCTTCCTTTTGTGCACCAATTTGTTACCACCTATTTATTAAATCTGATGGCTCCAAGTCTTCAGAGTCTTTATACAGCTATTTTCTTTAAAGCTTTTAGAAAGCAGGTAAAAGGTAAAGCTGTCATAAGCATCCTCTAGACCTTGAAAAAGATTTCCGTCACCTCTGAAAGAAATGTCTGATTCTAAAAAGTGTCCCCGAGCTAAAAGCTTTTTTTTTGTGAAGTATCCAGGAAATGCAAAGGAGGTCACTGCATTCATGTACCTGGGAAAGAAAAGCAGATTTCTTTTAATTATCTGAGGTGTTGAAACTGACAGTAAATAGCAGAGCAATTTGAAGGATATATTGAATCCTATCTCATTATGGCACACTTTTAAAAGGCAGGCATGAGGAGACCTTTCATGTCTCAAAAGAAACAGGACATCTTTTATTTTTGTTTAAGAACCAGTTTATCATCAGTTTATAAATTCACTATTGCTTTGTCTTGAAGCAGGCTGGTTTTGAATAATATAGCTCCTTTTCTTGATGACTGTGCTTTTCAAAATGAGCCTCTGAACTGTGTAATTTTTTTTCCTTTGTGCAGAGTGTCCTTAGTAAAAGTAGTTGAGAGGATTGAAAAGCAGACCACCTCACGTTGCCTAGAGTTGCAATTAAAAAAAAAGTAACCCTCAAGTTTGAAAGTCAGATTCAAAGTGCTCTTTGCCTCTGGGCACTGCAAGAGCAGTGGTTATTAGATGACTAATAGCTTAGGTGGTTGTTAGTAAAACTCCCAGAATAACTTCCTCAAAAATGTGTGTGTAGCTTGAAAAAAATACATGTTGGGTGTGTTATGAGTGTATCACCAGTCTTAGAAGGAGAAGAGTATTCAGCTGCCTGGTTTTAGTTCAGTTTGTGGTATGGGTGATGGGAGGGTTTTTTTGGCTCTCCCTCGATAGGTAAAGACAACTAGATCATGCAAGAACCATCAAAAAGATAAGTGGCAGGAAACTTTCAAGTAATTTTGTAAATCTTGGGGGCTGTGTCAGATTTGCCTGGATTGAGAGGATGACTTACTTCATCCACCATGTAAAGTCAGATCAGGAGTAAAGTTTCAGACAAATAATACCAGTTCCTATTTTGTCAAAAGAACCTCAGTGAATGGAAACCTAACTCTCATGTATCTTCATCTGCATCTCAGTGTTGTGGTTCTCAGGGATTCTCTTTTTAGTCTTTATGTATTTGTATCTTGGTGTTTTGTGTTAGGACTGTTTAACGCTCTCTCAAAATCAATTACTTGGAATGAGTTATAAAGGCATCAGCCAAATAGTGCGCCCTCTAGTGTAGTAACGTGTTTGCTAGCGGGCAGAGCTGCTTCCTTCAGAGAAGTGCAGACTCCTCTCTGGAATAAGGTGTTCAGACTTTTCTGAGTTGACTTCCTATGTCTCATGCAATTAGTTGTTTTGTTGTACTTTACCACTTGTTTGTATCACTTATATTTTTCATCCAATTTAATCTGAAGTTTGCTTTCATTGTAGTTTTTTAATGGAAAAGTTGTTGTTGTGTTTTCAATACTGATAAAATTATTTTGTAGTTATTTAATGTGTTTAAAGAACTATAAAGAAGGTTCTTAAAAGTTAATGTACACATGGAATATTCTTGAATAAATTTCATGTTCATATGAAACACCATTTTTCTAGAGCCCTTGCAGTCTTGCTTTCAGATGACACAAACATAAGGAAGATTAACACTGCTCAAAATGCTGTGAACCTTATTTTTTGTGCTGTTGCTGTGTGGCATTGCATGACGGTGATCTCTGTTGGAGGATGTGCTTTTGAAGCTTGATATTAGAATTATGCCTCTTGTCCAGACTTGGAAGGAATTCCTATCCTGAAGGTTTAATTAACATAAATAGTTTAGAGAGTACACTGCATTGAATACGTAAATATAGCAACTTCAACTACAATAGCAGCTATTGCTTTTCTGTGGATCAGTTAGAGTACATGCATAAACAGAGTATCATCTCTCTTGCTTATTTTGAGTTTAAAAGAGGAGATTGATGCCTTGTTCTTTTAACTCTACAGGAGGTCAGAAGCCGACAGAAGTTGAAATCTCAAGAGCAATGACTGTTTTTTAGTCTCAGTGTTTCCTTTCTTTCAACAATTGAAAGAGTTCCAAAGAATGTGTGACTTTTACTCCTGAAGAACAATTCAGTGAAATTTACTTTTGCATGTGACCACTACCTTCTAGGTATTTCAAATATTAAGAATGGTTTGGTAGGAATAGCATATACATATATGAACCACTTGTGCCAGCAGCTCGAGTCTGTTGTAATATTTAAGAGTTCTTGATTGCTGTAATGTATATTGTTATAACTAAGGTGATGGAGCACTCTTTGCATGTAACACAGGGTATGTGCCTAACAGATTTAATCTGCCTTTGCCAGTTTGTAGGCAACAAGATGTATTTTAAGTGTTACTTGTACTGTATGAACAGATTTCTTCTCCAGAGATGCAATTTTAAAAAGACCAACCTTTTTTTTTAGGTCCCTTTACAGATGTAGTAACTACAAATCTTAAACTACGAAATCCATCAGATAGAAAAGTATGCTTCAAAGTGAAGACCACAGCGCCTCGTCGATACTGCGTGAGGCCAAACAGTGGAATTATTGACCCGGGATCATCTGTAATTGTTTCAGGTAAAAATAAATATATGCAGTTGTAGGTTAAGTGTTCTTAAGGCCTCTGATGCAGTTCCCTAATGCTTGATCCTAAAGACTGCTTGAAGTATGTCAGCTTTTTAAAACCTTTTTATTTTTCAATAGAAAGGATTCCCCTCATTAGTGTGATGGCGACTTGATGTAGAGCTGCAGTGATACATGGAAAAATCCTCCATGTAGAAATACTTGCCTTTGTCACATTTATTTGTGGGTCTTAGAAGGAGGAAAAGCAAGTTGAAAATGGGCAGTGACATTAACAGTACCTTTGCCTCAGTACAATATTCATGTTTGCGTCCTGAAGTAGACCATTTCTTGGCTGCTCTGATGTGCTTAAAGTGTAACATTTCATCGTTCATAGCATTTAAGAAAAAAATAGTTTACAATTGTACCTAGTGGTTTTTCTAGAGAAAATGGGAAGACTAGATAATAGTCTGCAGATTTGGTAAATGATTTTTGTAGGTCATTCTCCTGACCGTTTTGGTAGAATCTCCAGAATAAGGGATATTCATTCAGGTTGTAGGTATCACAGGCAATACAGATGTGAACTCCTAGATATCCTAGGTCTACAAAATTGATTATTTTGGAACCCTTGGAGACCTCTGTAGCAAAGCGAAAGGGAAATAAGGGAGCAATCCTGAGAGCTTTTCAGATCCACATTCTTAAACCCTTTGGGAAGTTTAAAAGAAGCTGGACAGCTGTCTTCAGGTGATAGGTTCAAATGATGCAAAAAAGAAGGCAGGGCAAGTTTATGACTGATTAAAACTTTAGAGTAACTTTCCTTGTAGGAGTTTTCTAATAGAATATGATCTGTAGAATAGGGCCTTTTAAAACTTCATTAGTGCTTCCCATGGGCAGTCCAGCATCTCGACTCATGATACTTATTCACTGACTTGGGGATGAAAGATGATTTTACTGAGAATTGATTTAAGATTCAAATAGTCAAAAACTTCTTTATTTCTGTCTTCAACTACAACTTAGAGCCATTTTACCTTAGCTGTGTGTTTGACCTGGTATCTGGGATTTTTCTAGTGGGTAGTTCAATATCACAATAAAGATCTTGCTGGCATTTCTCTTCAGGGAATTGGATAGATTGAGGGATTACATCCTGTGTGTTTTCATAGCTATGAATTATCTTTTTAAAGCTTTAAATATTTTGGTTTTTTAAATGAGTCAGTACTGGAGCTGTAAACAATACTGTGGCTTCAGGATCTCCAATAAAGGGAAACATGTCACACTGCTTGAGCCTTCAGCTGGCATGGCAGGAAGTCTTTGATGTGCCTATTTCTGTAATTGCTGGATTCTCATGCAGTTATTCAGCTACAGTGACCTCAAGATGTTTTCGAGTGCTATTGTTTAGTTACAGTGATTCCACAGCGCTTTGCAAAACTAAGTTCTCTTCCCCACAGTGTCAGCTTCATATTTTTTTTTTAGGCATATAATTTCTTTTGGGTCATTTGCTAAGATAAGTGCACAGATTATTTTTCTAGTGACCCACTTTATCTCATCAGTCTCTCAGCTGAATGTTTTCAGTGCTGAGTCATCTTTCATATAATTAAAAATAGATTTCTCTCATATTGTTGTGCAGAGAGAAATAACTATAGGATACTGTGGGCTGAAGTTCTTACGTTCAAAACTGAATGTTGTGGTAGTGTTAGCTGTCTTCAGCCTGTTTAATGCATTGTGCTGATTCACAGTTTTTAAATTCATTGTTGGAAATGTGATTTGACAATCATTTTAAAGAAGTCCACTGACATTTTTTAATCATTTATTACTTTTCAACTGTGAATCACTAAGTAACCTTCTTCCACCATGTTTTTTAGTTTTTTTTTCTGGAAATACAATTGCATAAGAGCTGTTTTTCTTTACATTGACATTCTAAATTTACTATTTATTATCCTGTCATGTATTGTTTGCTGTTAACTTGTTAACAGCAATTGTTTGTTGTTGAGTTTTTTTCATAATATACCATGTTACTCTTGTTCCTTCACAGCTTGTTACTGTTACTTTTTAATGTTTTCCCCTCTGCTTTTGCATTTTTCTAGCTCTATCAGTATCTCTACCATAGCTTTCTCATTGCTATAAAATAGGTACATATATAGGTAACTGTTATAGGACTCCATGTACTTTTTCTTATATTTTTCTGAAACTGCCTCTGCTTCTCTTAATTTTGTATAAAGATATACTGAACTGAAATTCCCATTCTGTGGAAGACAGGTGTATGTACACTACGAAATAATTTATCTCTCCAGTTCATTGAGTCCTCATCCTCTGGTAGATCAAGTTGCAAGTCTGCTCCCACATACACACATTTAGATGTAATTTTTTTCGGTCTCTTTTACAGGATGTTTGTTCGTATTTGTATATAAAATGTCTTTTCCTATAGTAATTACAGAAATAATAATGTCAGCCGCACCAGACTCTGACCTCTCAGTCCCTTTTTCTGCAGTGTATGCACTGCCTTTGCATTTTAACTTTCAGTGTCTGTTCATTGAGGACTAAATCTGAAGTGGTTGCTGTATGTGCATGCTTGCTGTAGTGATTAGCTGAAGAATCACAGTTTTATTTTTTTCCTTTGAAACAGTTATGCTGCAGCCTTTTGACTATGACCCAAATGAGAAGAGTAAACACAAGTTTATGGTACAAACAACCTATGCACCACCAAATATTACAGATATGGAGGCAGTGGTAAGTAAAATTGGAGCAAAAAGGCTGATGTATTTTTTTCCTTAAAAATTTTGGCTTAACTAGAAATGATTCCTTTTTGAATAATTGAGTTTTCTCTGAACAAGGTCACCTCTTAGAACTTGATTGTAATGATTAACATAGAGGTTACTGAATGGAAATAGGAGTGAGCCTAAGGTAAGGTCAGTTCAGTGTTAAAATATGGGCATATTATACCTTTATATGCAGCTAATTTAAAAGAGATAACCAGATTTAATTTAAATGAATCAAGAGTTTATTCAAACAACAAGCCTGAAGCTGTGTGTAAATGGGTTCATTTGGTACGAAAAGTGTTTAAGTGAAATGTTGAATGGGATTATAACGAATTAAAACATTTTCAAGACTAAGATGTGTCTCCCTACAAAATACCAAGTGCTGGCTAAACAGAGCACAAATGATAGATTTATTTTCTGTTTTAATAGGACATGTTGTAACTTTAGTTCTTAGGCTGGGTTGGTCTGATGCAAGATCCAGGAGGTATGTCGGTTTGTGCTTGTTAGTTCAGAAGTGAGGTGCCTATTTCTGATTTTCCTGGCTGGCACCAATGGGACTGAAGCCCTCAGTTGTCAGCACATGCTTTTTAGGGTGCATGTGGACTCACGTAAGTATGTCCTGAGGTGGAGGTCAACGTTGAACATGCTTCTAACTCTGCAAACGATTTTAAGTAATGCCTGGGTTCACACAGGTACATTTGATGTTCACTCTAGGCAGGGAAGGAGAGGGGAAACAAAGGATAAAAATGAGATTTTATAAATTGCTGAATTCCAAGAGACCTTTTGGGCTCTGTCCCCTTATACGAAGGCAAAGACTGCTGTGACATCAGTCTTCACTGGAAACAGTAGAAAACCTTGTAGATTTTGTGAAGCTGTGGAGACATTAATGTTAACATCTGTCTGCCTTTTTGAACTGGTTTGTTTTCCTTCATTTGCTCTAGCAGCTCTTGGTTATGTTCGGTAAATGAAGCCTCTCTGTTTGGTAAGGATATAAAAATGAACTTCAGAAATACCTGTAACATAACTGCTTTCTTAGTGAGTTCAGGTATACAGTACTGAGAAACAGATCTTGCAGAAAATTGCTAATTGTAGTTAAAAGTTACTGTATAATTAATACTGCTGGAAAAAAAAAATTGGAAGCACGTTACGAAAAACTTGAATATTTGAATCTGTAACACCTGTAAGGTAAAAGGAGGGCCTGTTAGAAAAATTGCTGCAGACTTCAGACCTGTCTCTAAGCCTTAGAATTTAAGGCAACTACATGAAGTGCATGCTTTGAAAGTTAATTGTCAGTTGAGTAGAGAGATTCCAACATAGTGTAGTTATTTAATACTGAGAACTATTAAAATTTAATGTTTTTTATAAACAGCTTTGAAAAATTCTCTAGATTCAAATTGTCACATGATATGCAGTAAAAGGAGAAAGTGAGTAGAAGTCTAAAATTTGAAGAACTAAAGAAATTTATTCTAGAACACATGTAGAATCACTAAAAGGTGTCTTTCAGTCTTTTATTTAAAATCAGTCCTTTCAAGATGGGATACAAGCAGTGTATTTACTGAGGCATAATAGGGCTAGAACTTTCTTTTCAAACTGACTCAGATGCTACTTGTTTCTTGTTGTGTGTTAAGAAACCACTGCATTGTCCCCTCCCTGTGTCATACAAACCTCTGATGGATCCATCCTTGCATTCAGTTTACTCTTTTTCATTTCCAGACTTGAATAACCATCTCTAGCTTTTGTTGCTTCACAGCAGTGAGTGTGAACAAAAAGCATTGTTCATAAGCAAGTCTGAAAATTGCAGGGAGGGTAAGCATGCTGTTCAGCTGTATAGGAGGTCAGTGCTAAGAGCAAACTTGTGAACTGTTGAGATGTTTGCATGAGTCCAGCATGTTAAATAACTCTATTAATTATTTTCTTAGTGGAAAGAAGCAAAACCTGATGAGTTGATGGACTCCAAATTGAGATGTGTGTTTGAAATGCCCAACGAAAATGATAAACTGGTAAGTAAGAAATAAGAAACTGTCATACACTGACTGGTAGGATCTCGCAGAAATTTCAGGGATTTTTAAAAATTTATTTGATTTAATGACTAAATGGATTGATGGAATTTGTACTAAATTAGACAGGAGGGGTGTTCACTATATAACTTTTTAAGGATTCACAGAATCATGGAATATCCCAGGTTTAAAGGGACCTTGAAGTACCATCTCGTCCAAGATCTTGTCCCAGAGGGAGCACTTTGTCCAACCACATCTTTAAAAACTCCAGCAATTGAGAGCAGTTGCAAAAAACTATATTTTTGTTGTTTTTATACTTTATAGTTTTCAGATGCAATCTGTTTAATCTTGAGGGGAAGGGGGTGTAGGGATTGCTTTGTAGTTGGGGATTTTGGGTTTGGTTTATTGTTTTTTCTTTCTTTTTTGAAAAGGATAATTTATGAGATGAAGGTGTAAACTTCCTAAATGTGTGTTAAACAGTAAAAATGTAAAGGTTGAGCATTTATTATCAAGGCACTTAGTTGTCTAGTTTCTGGCTTTAATTATATAAAATGTATAATGTAGTGAGAGAAACGTAATGGGCTATACAAAACTACCTCCTTTTGTACTTCCTCCTAAGAAACTGTCCCTAGGGACAGAGGAGCTTACTTTTTGATTAAAGAGTAATCTTTACACTCTTAAGGGGCTTTAGGCCCTTTTAGGGCCAACTCTGTAAGGCCATTTTTCTTAGAGTGCAAGACCTCTCCATCTTCGTGTGTAAGAAATCAAGGAAGGCAGGCCAGAAAAAACAGCATGGCTGAGCAAGGATCTGCTCCTTGCATTGCAGAATAAGGTAATGCACAGCCAGTGGAAGCTGGGACATGTGACTTGGGAAGTACAGGGGTATGGTTTGAGGGTGTGTAGGGGTGGGATCAGGAAAACTCAGTTATAGATGCAAAGAGATGTGAAGAGTAACAAGAAAGGACTCTGTAAGTGTGGGGTATGTTAGAAAAGGAAGGACAAGGAGACTGAACCCCACTGATAAACAGGAAAGGGGAACTGGTGACAACAAATATGGAGAAGGCTGAGATACTCACTGACTTCTTTGCCTCAACCTTCACTGGCAGTCAGGCTTGCCAGGTCTTGGGGGTTCTCATGGTTGAAAAGCTGGACATAAATCTACAGTGTGTGCTCACAGCTCAGAAAACCAATTGCATCTGGGACTGCACCACAAGAAATGTGGCCAGCAGGTCAAGGGAAGAGATTCTCCCTCCTTATACTCTGCCCTTGTGAGACCCCATCTGAAGTCCTGAATCCAACTCTGGGTTCCCCAACGTAAGAAGCATGTGGACCTGCTGGAGCAAGTCCAGAGGAGGGCCATGAAGGTCCTCAAAGGGCTGGAGCACCTCTCCTATGAAGACAGGCAGGGAGAACTGGGGTTGTTCAGCCTGGAGAAGGCTCCATGGACACCACATTGCAGCAACTTTTAACACAGGCAGATACTGATAGCACAAGGGGGAATAATTTTCAGCTAAAAGAGGAAAGATTTGGGTTTGACGTTTGGAGGAAATTCTTTGCTCAGGAGGTAGTGAGGAACAGGTTACCCAGAGAAATTGTGGATGTCCCATCCCTGAAGGTGTTCAAGGCTGTGTTGAATCAGGCTTTGAGCATATGATCTGGTGAAAATTGTCCCTGCCTGTAGTGGGCTAGGGGGCAAGGGAGTGGAACTAGATCATCTTTGAGATGCCTTCCCACCCAAACTATTCCATGATTGTGAGATTTTTAGCAGAGCTGTGGGTATTAGATAGTTAATTTTAGTATTGTTCTTTTCACAGCTTTTTGTGGCTCTTTAGAAGTAGTAATGTGTATTTCAGATGCTGTCAGACTTAATTTTCATGATTGTGCAGCACTTTATTTTCCTTCACTGAAAGGTATTACAGGCACAAAACATCTGTGTCACACATACTTCATAGGAGTTTGTGACATGACCTGTTCTGATTTTACTTTTTGTTTCTTACTATTGCAGTATTACTTTCTTGCTTTTATTTCCTCCCCTCAAGTTCAAATGCTCTTTGGTGTATTTTATGCCCTCTTTTGGATGCCTCCTGGATCAGTGTTAAGCAGCTAAAATATCAATTTGTGTCTCAGTAGAGTGTAGTACCAGGTAGACAGTGCAATCTTCTCTTGCTTTTTTAATGCTTGAGCTAATCAGAATTGAGCTGTCAGTGTGTCTGTTCAGCTTACTGTAAATACAAACCTCATTGAACTATATTAGTAGCTTCATTGTTTCACTTTTAAGCTGTGGATGATTTTTCTCTAGGTAAGTAAATTCTCAAATCACTCTTGATGTTTGTAGAATGATATAGATGCAAGCAAATCCACCCCAGTACTGAACACATCTAAGCAGGATGGACCGATGCCAAAACCACATAGTGTTTCACTTAATGACACTGAAACAAGGAAGCTGGTGGAGGAGTGCAAAAGACTTCAGGCAGAGATTATGAAGCTGACAGATGAAAATCGGCACCTGAGAGTAAGTTCTGCATCCACCTTTATACTGAAGTGGCTTCACTCTTCTTGAGTGAAAGGTCTGGTTTCTAATTTGGCCAAAAGATGTACATTCCAGCAAGTAGATAAAGTTATTAGAATGTCAAGATCGATTCATAATATGACTTTACTGTCCTGTGTATAATGTATATTTTGAACTTGTCAGTGATTGAGACTTTGTGGTTGTCATGGAGGAGACAGTGAAGCTGCAGAATTTTCTTCTTAAATGAAGTGGTCCTATTTAAGGTGATCTTAGTTACTTTAAGTCTAAGTTGAAGCTACTGAATTAGTAGCTTTGTAGAAGTGCTTTATTTTTCATTAATGAGTGAGATCTAGAGCAGTAACAGTAACATTTTGTATTACAAACAGCTAGTGAACAAGAGCAATTGTTTGGCCAGAGGAGGTAAGCAAACACTACTTCCTTGTACCTTTATGTAAAGGTGTCATTCCAGTGACCGGTAACTAGTCAATACATGACTTTGTGTCTTTTCTATATATGTGCTTTTGGAACAGTTCTGGCAATTTCATTGGCCATGGTAGTCTTTTAAAGAACTATAAAATAATATGATACCTCCACATCTGTTATTCTGATGACATTGACACTAAACAAAACGGATATATCTCCTTAACAATAAGGAATGACTGCTATTTAATTTTGACACGTATTAAGTAAGAGCAGAATGCTTCATTGGGCTTAGCAAGATTTTTGGTATATTTTTTAAGCAGAGAGACTAGTGAATTATTGTCCTTATTTAAAATATGGTTTTCTATGTTCATGTTTCAGATTTGGGTGTGATGCAATGTTGAGGGTATGTGTTGAGGGGTTTTTTAAACTTCATTTAAATATTCACCAGTAAATATGGCCTTTTGAGTTCAGCTTTCACTATCCTAGTGATGTATTTATGTTTTTTTTCCATCTATGTTTTTTTTTCCCCTCAGGATGAAGGCTTGAGGCTCAGAAAGGTAGCGCACTCGGATAAATCTGGATCACCCGCAGCTTTGGCCCTCAGAGATAATGGCTCTAATTCTCTTCCTTCACTTCTTGTTGTAATTGCAGCCATTTTCATTGGATTCTTTCTAGGGAAGTTCATCTTGTAGAAAGAATGAGTGAGAGAAGCATGCAAAACTGCAGCTTCCTGTTTTTTGTTTTAGTTTTTTTTTTTTTTTTTCCTCTTGGCCAGAAAAAGGTTTGTTTACCTACCACATCATGGGTAGTATGGCCCGAGCGGCCGTTCTTGTGTACAGCATCGTAACAGGCTTTGCCTTTAATGATCTCGCACGGTTAGAAAACACAATCTGAAAAGACAAACTGTTCAGCTGCTGGACAAAATTGTACATTCAGTCATCAATAGCAGGTATCAGTTGCACAGTCAGTCCTTTATGAAAATTCATAAATAAAGAATTGTTCTTTCTTTCTGTGGTTTTAATAAGAATTCGAAAATTGTTCAGAGTCTTGTAAATGTTATTTTAATAATCCTTTAAAATTTTATCTGTTGCTGTTACCTCTTGACAAATGATTTATTAGATTGCTAATCCCACTCATTCAGGAATATGACAAGAGGTATTCTGGGGGAAATGGTGCCTCTTACTGTGTAAATTTTCTCCTTACCTTACTTTGCTAATATCATGGCAGAATTTCTTTCTTATTCCTTGTGAGGCATTGTTGAGAGTTCTTCATCCTTAACAGTCCTGTCCCATAATATTTAACATGACAAAAGAAATAAAATTGTTAACAGATTTTTCTGCTGGGTAGCCTGTTTGTGTGTGTCGTGCTTTTAGAGGGGATTCTTAACAAGTTCATTGTTCATGGTAATTTGCTACTTGTAACAAATGGCTATTTTGAAGTTTATTTGCTTAAGTCTCTGGCTTTGACTGTTGTAATTGAAGCTTGGGAAAGAAAAAAAAAAAGGTTTCCATTCCATTTGTTTAAGAAAATGAACTGTTTTCTGACTGCTTTCAGCTACAAAGAAGATGGTTATCAAACTTGTTTTGGGACAGAATGATTTAGATATCCAGCAGGTGCAAATGCCAGACATGAATGTTTTCAATATATTAACAATTTGCTTGGATTGTGCAGGAGTGTAATAATCAACCTTCTGTTCCATCTTTGGATCTTCTGGGTGTCTTCCAGGAGTCAACATTATTCTTTGATTTCTTAAGGGTACTTAATTCACATATATTAACTTACTCAGTTTATAATTCTGTCTTAGCAGATACTAAAAAATGCAAGATGAACATTCAGACACCCGTAGTGTATTCCATGATGCAGAAGAGTTGATATTTGCTGAGTTGCTCACCTTTGGCTCAGTTGCTCACCTTTGGGAAATAAAAATCATTTTATGCAACTCTTGGCAGATCTACCTGTTTTAACCATGTATAGCTGAGTTTTAAAAAATGCATTTTTGGGGTCTGAAATGCTTCCCTGCACTTAATCTTACGTCTTGCCTCATCTCTGAATATGTCATAAAAACAAACAGTAGTATTGAAACAAAATATTATCTGTACTTCAGAGTAAGCATAATCCAATTACAGGGAATTACTTGTAAACTTGAAAAATTGTGGAAGAGGTATACTCCTGTAAGCAAAATTGTGTATGCTCTTGGACAGCTTGACTTGATGTGGTGCAGCTAAGTGTGTTAGACCTTGGTGTATGCACACCTTATGTAGCTGAGAAAAATGTTCTGGGAAAGATGTACGTTATCTTGGTTGCCTTTGATTTCTACTGCTTTTTTTTTTTTAATTACATCATGTTCTGTCATAACTCTCTGTGATAAACTTTTTTTATAAAATCTTGCACATGTACAAGGAAGATGATGGAGAAAATGCAAATACTGCTTATCTTTTCACTTAAGCATGCAAGCACTGATGTTTCCAATTACTTGTTCCAGTGTCTGCATTCAAGTCTCCTTCCATCCCAGTGACTGGAAAAAACTGT
This sequence comes from Zonotrichia leucophrys gambelii, assembly GCF_028769735.1. Taxonomy (NCBI): domain Eukaryota; kingdom Metazoa; phylum Chordata; class Aves; order Passeriformes; family Passerellidae; genus Zonotrichia; species Zonotrichia leucophrys. The sequence continues at coordinate 101,723,040 of NC_088171.1, read as the reverse complement.
GTTAAGGTTTTGATTATTTTGGTTCCGCTGGTTCAGAATGGTGTATTTCTTCTGATTTTTTTCTCTAACAGAACATTTCCACATCAAACTTTCATAGCCTGTTCCAAACTGATTACGTGGAAAATAACGAAAGCAATATTGTGCAAGATGTAGTTTGCTTCAGATAGAGCAATCATTCCTGCATTGAAGGGAGAAAAACCACACAAAACACTCTGGAAGATCTTAAAATGTTTACAGCGTGGTGTGCGGAGGTTTTCAAAGGTGCTAGCACTTAGAGGACTTAAAACCAGAAAAAAAAGTCATTGCTCAATGCAGCTGACTCAGGTTTTGATATCTGGCAGCAGAAATATGGTAAAAGTAATGATAAAATCAGAGTGAAATAACTTTTTTTCATAAATAAGAAAAAAGTTGGTGGTAAAACTTTGGTCATGGTTTAAGTGATGCTTTCAAGTGTACAGCGCTCTTGTAACCGGAGTTCTCAGTAATGCTCTAAGGAGACTGTCTTGGTTTCCCGTAATCCCTTCATAGCTGTATATAAAATGTAATGCTAAAACTATTTTGCTCTCAGGAGTCACTTTGGATGAGATCAGCTGTATTCAGTGAATTATGTAATATGGATTAAATTGTTTGTCTTTGTTCCTGAAATGGTTAGAACTTCTTGCTTTGTCTGCCTGCTTACTCGTGTATGTAAGCACAGGGAAATACAGTCTCTTCATCTGCTCCTGGTGAGATGAGCAGACCTTGATGCCCATAAAGTTGTGTCAGGGTAAATGCATAATTTCAGTTAAATATATGTTGCAGGTTGCTCCTCTGATTTCTGGAAAGGGCAAGATGATACAAGTATACAATATCAAAGTAGTTATTTAAATTTTTTTATGAATATAGCACTTTAAAAAAGAGTAGTATGGTTCAGGGGGAAAAAAAATAAACATAGCTAACTAGAAGATACAGCTGCTGTAGTAATTCTGGGCACCAAATTTAACCCACTTAAAAAAATATATCTATAAAGTTCATTTAAGAAAAAGTTATTTGTATCAATGCACAAGTTAATTGTGTGTTTCTACTCATTCTCTAAAAGCTGTTGACAGACACTATTGCCCAGGCTTGCATGTTTCTGCTGCTATGTTTGAAGCCAACTTACTTAAAAGAAGCAACCAAACATTAGCTTGGAAATTCATTATCCTCCTGGGAGGAGGGAGGGTGGAGGGAGGAGTTGAAAGGTGACATTTTGCCAAAGGGGAAAAGACAAAGTCAATAAGCAAAACTTATCTTTCAGGCCTTCTTCAAAGTTATTAAAGGTTGAAGTGTTAATAAACTATTAAAAATGTAGCGGTGTCCTTTTTATTTTGGAACTTCTCCGTGACTCCATTGAGTGAAGAACAGGTGCCTCAATCCAGGCAGCACTGGGGATGCTGATGGGTCTCTCAAATTCATAAGAATCATCTTGACAAATTTTCTTTTTTCTTTTGGGAGTCTACTGGTTTTTAGGTGTGAATTGACTTGCTGGAGCAAACACTTGTTTCAGTCTGTAGCAAAAGATGGAATGAGAGCTATGCAGTTACAGAGCAACCCTAATAAATAAATAAATAAATAAATAACACTGCAATGCCCTCCTCTCCAAGTTTGCAGGCGGGATTGAAATTCTGTAGCCTGTCTTTTTAGCTGCATTGCTGTGAAGGTAATAGTTCACTGCCTTGCCTGCTACTCTGGTTCCTGTGGAATGGCTTTTGGGGGATTGTCCTGGAAGGCCCATCTGTGTGTAGCACTCGCCACTGCTGCTGAGGAGCCTCTGTCTTGGCTGATCCTGAGCTTCTGTGGTAGCTTTAGAGTGGTGGCACATTGGAGTGTTGGACAAGAGGGGGAGCTAAATGCAGGAGTCAGTTTTCATAAGGGTTTGAGCTCCTTCCTGTGGGAAGTGCTGAAACTAATGATGATAAAATGAAGTAGGTTGTTTCTTGTACAAATGTATTTCCCAGGGACACTGAAATAGTGCAAGCGTCTGATTGAAGTTGGTCTGTTGTGTTTTTCTGTTTCAGTGTGTGTTAGGTATGTTGGGGAATTGCTGATTCTGACAGGGCTGCGTAAGCAGAGGTAGTGCTGGTGTTGTCACCTATTTATTTGCCCTGTATGTGACAAATTATCACATAGAACAGAGGTCTTGTGGAAAGACAGAACAGTTGATTCTTATCTTCTATCTGGCCTTGTTACTGGCAGGGGCTGGTAAGGTCCGTGCCTCATTTGCTGGGAGAAGAGTTTGTGTTTGTGTGGGGAACTAGATCTGGAACATGCTTTGGATGAAATTACTGTTTCATCTACTACAAATTATGTTTTAACTGAATCCTGGTATAAGCATGCAGTGCCACAATACAATGTCATTTTTAAAAAAACTTGGTACCAGTGTATGTCATGTTGGTAACACGGCCAGCAGGGTATTGAATCTGTGTTTGTATTGCAGCTACTCTCCTGCTGGCAGTGGTGGAAGGCTGATGTCCTCCCTCTTCCTTAGAAAAGACTTAAAAGGATGTTTGTGGTAACCAAGCACAGAGTTATGGACAAACAGCTGTAATTACAGCAAAGCAATCTGAGCTCAAGCACTTGAAATAAGTGAAACAGTAATTGAAGGGTGGCTGAAATAGTTATTGTTACCTTTTGAATTGGTTGATAAGAAAAAAAAAGGCTTTGTAAGTGGTTTAGTTGTGATGGTTTGTTCGTTTTTTTTTTCTTCTTAATGTTAGACTGCTGATCATCCAAGTTCTGCAAAGGGGAAAAAATCCCCCAACAATCAACCAACCAACAGATTGCCATAGCCTAGGAGTAATTATTTCAGGATTTTATGGAAAGTTTTTACTAATATTGGTGCAGGCTCACATGCAAAGATCAATTTAGAGAGACTGTTATTTGATATGAGTATCTAGGCTTTTCTCACAGTGGGTAATAGTTAAATAGCACTCTTTGTGAATGTCCTGGTCTGCCTTGTCAAGGATGGGTTATCCTGGCTTTTGAGATAGGGAAACTGAGGCATCAGTGTTGAGGCAAATGACTAGGTAGTTTAAGCACAGCCCTTATTTTCTAGCATACATTCTATCCTGTTTCTCATCAAGTATTTCTTGAGCCATGTCCAAGTCTTTTTTTTTGTTTGTTGAATTTCAAAAATTCTGCTTCGTGTTGCTTAGACATTTGTAATAGTCTTTTGAAGCAGCCTCCTAAAGACTGAGCTGTTGCTTTGTCTGTTCCCGAAGCCAGGTGTTGAACAGACAGAAAATGTAACTGTTAGGTGTTTAGAAGTGGAATGTGCTCACTGGGATTATAATGCCTGACTTCAGCCAAAGATAGTTGAGGGGGGAAAAAAGGAAAAAATATGCTAAGCATTTGGGTGTGTTGTGTTTGTAGTCCTGAAATATAAAAGTCAGTCTGTGTTGCAAAAAACTTCTGTGGAGCCAGTGCTGTTTGCACTTAACAAGTAAAAGAAAGCAAACTGTCCTAAATGTGTACAGCTGCCCTGTTGGTGGGGGTATATACTGTTGCATTGGGTTTCCCTGGCAAGGCCTTGGTAGTGGGGGGGCTGCAGGGGTGGCTTCTGTGAGAAGCTGCCAGAAGCTTCCCTGGTGGCCTACAGACCCAATGCCAGCTGGCTCCAACACAGGTCTAACACTGGTGAATCTATCAGTGATGGTGGTAGTGACTCTGGGGTAACGTGGCTAAGAAAGGGGGAGAGGTACTGCCCAAGAGCAGATTGCAGCCAGAGTGGAGAATATGTGTGAGAAAGAGCCCTGCAGACCCCAGATGAGTGAAGAAGGAGGGGCAGGATCTGCTGCAGGCACCAGTGCTGACACTCCCCTGCAGCCCATGGGGGTTCACAGGGATGCAGAAATCCACCTGCAGCCCATGGAGGACCCCACGCTGGAGCAGGTGGATGCTTGAAGAGGCTGTGACCTTGTGGGAAACCTGCAGTGGAGCAGGCTCCTGGTAGGACCTATGGACCAATGGAGAGAGGAGCCAATGCTGGAGGTTTTCTGGCAGCACTTGTGACCGTGCTGGAGCAGTCTGCTGCTGGAGGAGTACACCTTGTGGAAGGGAGAGCCATGTTGGAGCAGTTTGTGAAGAACTGCAGCCCATGGAAAGGACTCATGTTAGGGGTTTGTGAAGGACTGTCTCATGGGAGGGACCCCATGCTGGAACAGGGGGATATTGTGTGAGTCCTTCCTTGAAGAAGGAGTGGCAGAGACAATGTGTGATGAACTGATCACAACCTCCATTCCCCATCCCCTTGCACTGTTTGGAGGGAGAGGAAATCAGGAATAAAATCAAGCCTGAGAAGAAGAGAGGGGTGGAGGGAAGGTGTTCTAAAATTTGGTTTTCTTTTTCATTATCCTACACTGATGTGGTTGGCAATAAAGTAATTTGCCCAATAGTCTGTTTTGCCCATGATGGTAATTGGTGAGTGACCTCTGCCTGTCCTTATCTTAACCCATGAGCCTTCCATTGTATTTTTTCTCACCACAATTGCTCTTCCCATGGAAGTGGAGAAGTATTTTTCCTTTGCTGCTTTGATAGCCCAAACACAGATGATACAGACAGATACTTCAGCACTTCTTTTTATAAAAAGGCACTTCTTTTTTTGAAAACTAAACATGTTTGACTCTTGCAAGCAAAGATGCTCCAGAATCCATCTGACTCAGAGGTTAAGCCCACTGATGGGTTTTCACTCAAAATTAGTAAATGTTTCTATTACTGCTTTTCAGACTGCAGTAGATTTCTGCACTAGGATGAAGGTTGGTCTGAGAAATGTTAGTAATGAGAATAATTATCTCTGCTTCTTAATGCTTGAAAGACATTACTTAAAATCCTTGTGTAGTTTATGGAACCATGTTATGGAAAGGCTTAGGAAGAAAGTCTACAGAAAACAAAACCTGAACTTTGGGTCCAGCCCTCTGGAACTGCAGTCAGAAGTACCAAGAGTGCAGCTTTGATAATCAAGTGAGTGGTTCTTAGAAGAAGCAGCAGCATATGTAGTGGCTATTTTTCACTGCTTGCCTTAATCTCCTCTGGTTAGTTTAAAATGTTGAAGTGATAAGTATGAGATATGTGTCCCACACCTCAGGAGTGGTTGGTGTCAAATGAAGAAATTCAGGGTATGGTAGGAACAGATGGCCATGACGAAAGCAAGGTGGACTGCATCAGAAGTGGCTTTGTGATGGCTTGGTAGTCCCAGGACACCTGGACTGTTAGAAAGGTCTGCATGTGCTGCCTTCTCTCTAGACACATGCTGGGAACTGCCGTGCCTTCTCCAGGCATGGGGATTTCTCTCCAGTTTTAGGGTGTAAAGCTTCAAACGTGGTGGCTGCCCTTGTAAACAAGAGAATGCCAGGAGGAGGATTTTCATTTTATTGGTGCCCAGGATTGTCTAACCTCAGATTTCCAGTGCAGCCTTCAGCTTCATGGCAGTCCTTTCTGGCTGCACTGAATACCTTGAAATACTTTAGCCCTTGGGCCTCTCATTTCACATCCCAGCTTCAAGAAAATGAGAACAGATTGCCTTCCTGATTAGGTGAAATAATCTCTTCATCCTGCCTCCACAGGAACCAGGTTACAATGGCAAAGGAAGGTCAGCATATTTGTGGAAAAACCTGACTTAAAAGAGACAAGATTTATGTGATCGCAGCATTTTAATGCTGCTGTTCCCTGTGTGAATTTGAAATCTAGTTCAAGCCACATTTGATAGAGAGGTGTATGTTTCACAGATACCAATTACCTCCAATTAAAGGAAGATTAGAGCTCGGATGAAAGACATTTAAATTGAGTCTCCCAGCCTGGGCAAGTCTGTGTGGCAGGCTGGAAAGATACCTGTTTTCTTGCTGCTGTTGGCATCCTTGCCAAGCTGTGGGCATGGGCACAGATCAAACACCCTGGCAGCTGCTGGCAGTGTCCCTGCTCTTGTCAGCAATGGGGTGAGAGATGAGTGGGCTACAAGGGATTGGGTTGGCAGGAGCAGTGGGGGCAAGAGCTGTCACCAGACTAAACTCATGGAGGGGGTGTGGAGGTGAGACTGCTTCTCCTTCTACCAGGGAGTGGGAATGGATGACCCAAGAAACCTGCTAAGAAATGGGCTGAAAAATGCTAAAAATTGGAAGAAAGTATAATTCTGCATGTTATGCATCCTCACTGCTCTGCTCAGGCACTTCAGAAACACTAATGGTTCAATGATTGCAAAGAGATCAGAGGAGTCTGCTGTTCAGAGTGGCCAAAACTGAGCTCAAAGCTCCTTGTAGATCAGAGGTTTTTAATAAATTCTGGATTTCTAAATCCACTTTGTGAGGTGTGTAGAGGTTGCATTTGTGGAAGTAGAGGTTTAGAAATGAAGCAGCTAATCAAAAGTAAACCAGAAGCATATGAAAGGGACCTCCTGATTTCCTTGGCTACTGCTCAGGGAGAGCAGTGGGGAAGAGTAGTGTGTGACCAGAGTCCTCTGGTGCTCTGTGCACACAACGCAGCACATTAGGTCAGCCACACCAGTATCAGCTGCCCTGTGGGCAGGCATGACAAGGGGGTTATGCAAAACCATTTTTTGTGTCTGTGTCTGCTCATGTTTACATCCGAGTTGCGAAGACTGATCTTTCTGGGGTGCCTGTCTGTGGGCTGGTGGTTGCAGCGGACTGGCTTTCTAGAGAGCTTTGCATTGTATCGTACAATTGTAATTGTTTCAGTTGCCTCTAATCCATTTTCTTCCTTCAGCTGCTCCTAATTTTTGAGTTACTTTAATACTGCTGATTTTGAGGGTGGCTGCGTGCACACTTCCTTCCTTCTTGCCAAATTGGAGCCATCTCATCTGAAACCCCTCTGAAGTGCACTCTGAGCCTCTGCAAGTGTTGAGACCTTCAAAGAGAAACATGAGGCTTAAAGCAGGAGAAGGCTCTCACACACCTCAACTTCCAACATCCAGGAGCAATTGCTACTGCTTTTGTATAGTGCACAGATCTCTGCTGTAAATGAAAAAGCATTTTATATTTTAGTAATTTAAATATAGATTTTTTTACAGGAGATCCTTCCTGGTCTCATTGCTGATGGCCCCTAAGTCCTGTATGCTCCCTTCTGTGTCACTATACATGGATAGTTATCTCCTAATCATGGAAACTTGCTGTTATAACAGGGTGAGACAATAATACTTTAAGATTTAAAATTATAGTGTATCTGTCAAAATTCTGTAATTCTCCCCCATATTTAGTGTATTTGAGAGTTTATACAGCTCTTAGTTTAAATTGGGTGTGTGATACTTATTAAAAATGTCAGTAATTCCCTGGATAAAGTACTTTCACATGCATTGTGTATGTATCACTACAATTTTCAGTTGGTACCTATATGTACATTTCTGGACAGATTTTGAATATGGACAGATGGTCATATGTTGAGGCATGCAAGGCTGCCAGTTTAGTAACATTATTTTCCTTCTATGGAAAACGCATAAATGCAGAAGTGATTGGTACAGTTTAGGCCATGTAACCATTTCCCCTGTATTTCCTTGCAGAGTGTAGAAAAGGGAATTGTTTAGTGCATAGGTTCAGCAAATTTTGACCTGATCATATGGCACTGGGCATGCAAGGACGGCTTCAATGAAGGCTGCAGGGGCAAAGCTTCATTTTGGCATTTCCTAGCTTCTGGAAGTGTATATTCACATTTTTCTGAGTGCAATTCCTGATTTCTTTTATCACTACTGCTCCCATAGATGGTGCACTCCTCTGGTAAGAAGACAGCATCATGCATCATGTGGAATGAAATTGTAGCGTTAGTCTGAGCCTCAGGGAAAACTTGTAAACTGGCTTTAAGAGATGGATGCTTTATTTTCTGTACGCTAAAACCATGGTTTCCGTAGAGAAACTGGCTTTGTTACTCATTCAGGTTTTCTGGGTGTTTCTTTTTGCAGCTTGTGCTCGATAAAGCGGACGGAGCCTGACGGTTTGGCAGGGATTGAGCGCCGCTCCCCTCCCTCGCCGTGCTCCCGCTGGATTTTGGCGGGAGGACGCTGTGAGGGGAACCAGTGTCCCGCAGGCTCCCGCCGCCAGATGGCGCTGTGCCCCCGACCCGCGCCGCTCCCGGGCCGATTCAGAGCCCCGCTCCCGCCTCCCGACAGCCCGGCCCGGGCCGATCCAGGGCCCCTCTCCCGCCTCCCGACAGCCCGGGCCCGGGCGCTCCTCCTCACCCCTCTCCAGACAGCCCGGCCCGGGCACTGCTCCTCACCCCGCTCCCGCTTTCCCAGAAAACGGCAGAGTGTCTGGAGACTTGGTGTCTCTTGTTTGTAGTGTTGAAACTATTGTTTGTAGTGTTTGTTGGAAGATGCGATTGTTTCCAGAAATGCCTTAGAGAATCCTAGAATGGCTTGGGTTGGAGGGGACCTCAAAGATATCTTCCAGGTTGCTCAAAGCCCCATTCAGCCTGGCCTTGAACACTTCCAGGCATGGGGCATCCTCAGGTTCTCAGGCAACCTGTTGCCAGAGTGCAACAGGTGCCTCACCACTCTCACAGTAAAGAATTTCTTCCTAATATCCAGTATAAATCGACCCTCCTTCAGTTTAAAGCCTTTGGCCCTTTCCCTTTTGCAGCAGGCCTTGCTGCAAAACACTTTTTAGTGTGTACCCATCTTTCTGATAGACCTCTTTTAGGTATTGAAACACAGTAATAAAGTGTCTCTGGAGCCTTCTCTGAAGTGAACGGTGCCAGATCTCTCAGCCTTTCCTCACAAGAGAAGTGCTCCAGCCCTGATCATCTTCGCGGCTCTTGCCTGGACCTGCTCCAACAAGTTGTGTCTTTCTTGTGCTGAGGACTCTGGTGCTGGATGCAGCACTCCGGATGGGCAGGTGGGCTCTCATATTGAGCAGTTAATAAAGCTGATGCCCATAGATAATTTAGATTATTTTTTTGGTCTTTGGTTGGCGCTATATGCAAAGGGATTCAGTAGTTGGGCAGTTACTTAAGTAGATTAATAATGCATGTGTCTGTCCAGCAAGCATCTGTTCTTTGAACGACAGTACATATGTCTGATTCTGTTATTTTACTGTGTTAATCTAGGAGGTATAATGCCCAAAAATCCCAAGTATAAACTTTTTTCTCCCAGCATTTTTCATTTATTTCTTTGAAGACAGCACTACCCTGTGCAGTGTGCTTTTTCATTTTCCAACAGACCATCTTGGAAATGGCAGGAGACAAGGAGCACTGGTGTTCTCATGGAAACGGATGTCTGCCTGCTTTAAGGTGGTGATCATGGGCAGTTCCCATTATTGGATGACATGCAGGAATTAATTTACTGTCCTCAGGGCTTGGTAGTACCTTAGTTAGAATCCATGCCACGGACTGGTCTATACCCTGGAACAGACTTGTGAAGAATATAGATGGGCAGAGGGTGCCTGAAAAATAATTGCTCAGGTCAACAGCACTTCTGCCTTGGCTGTTAGGGCTACCCGTGGTATGATTCCTCAAAACTGTGTTTGTCTCTGCCTGATTCAGAAGTGGAGTCTCTTATTATTATTTATTGCTGGTAGAAAATGGCAATGAGAAAAATCCAAAGTGATTGCACTAGAGAAGGCTAAAAGGATAAAAATACTTATAGAAAGAGTAAAAATGATGGAAAGTTAATGGAACAGAATGAACCAGAAGGAGTGGTGCTGTTTTTTGTTGTCTGTCCTTCCCTGTTCTGTCAGGACCGAGTAAATTATGCCAAGTAGAATCTTGCAGAATTTTGCAATAAATTGCCTGAATTTATCCATACTTGCTGCTATGTGAGGAAGGGAGGCCACTTCAGAGGCTGTGGCCTCTGCACTTGGAGTACCTTGTAATTTTGGGCATATTTCCTGAAAACAGAACTCATCTTTCACGGATCTCCTGAGTCACTTTGAAAAACTCAGGAACGGGTAAACTCCAAAGCTTTTGATCGTGGTGGTGGAAGGCTCAAAGACTGTATTTCACCTCTTTCTGTGTGTGAGGCAGGAGTGAAACTGCAGAGCACTGAGCAAAGATACTTCTGTTATCCCATGTCTTGCTTTCCCTTTGTGGTTTGTTTCAGGTTTTTCTTTCTTTTTAAGAAGTGTCTCTTCCCTCCCTGCTCCTTGCCCCAGGCTGTAGCTCTTAAAGCAACTGGGATGGAACAGCAGAGCAGCAATAGTTGTTTGTTTGTTTACATCTCACTTATGAAAAATACTAGGTTTCTGTTGAACAATGTCCTTTGTCCTGACACAGCTGTTCTCACCACACTCTCTCGTTACTCACTGGGCACCTCCAGCCACAATTTTGTTCAGAAAACCTGAAGATGTGCTGTGAACCCCAAATCCCATGTCTGTGTCGATCAGAACTGTTCCTAATGACAGACGTGTTCTGAAACAAAAAATGTGTATATAGTAAAAAGTGAGCTGTTCTGTGCACAAGTTACTCAACATTCAGGTTTTTGGCCGTTTCTTTCCAAGACACCAAACATTTGTTTTACACTTAGAGAGTCAGCAGAACAGGAAACTAACATATAGAAGAGGCAAAAAATCCTTAATTTTACAGTTAGGCTTTTTTTTTTTTATTTCAATCAATAGTTTAACAAGTGCTTAAACTTCCCCAGCAGTTTAATCTGGAACATAGTTGAGAAGAAAAATATCTTCTATAACTTTACAAAAATAAAAAGATTTTTTTTTCTTTTAAAATCCTGCACTTTAGGCAAGCATGCTCTGACTCAAGCAAGACTGACATTATATCTTAAAATACAGACTTCTGTTCATAGAAATGACATTCTACCCCAGGACAGCAGGCACAATAAGTAAATGGTATAGAAACAGAGTAAGAACACTTGTTTTGACTTTTCTGATCCCTTTTGTCCTATTTCTTGAATAGAGCCTCTTGAAACAATTTGCCTAAGAATTTCTTTAGGTTGCCATTTCTTCTGTCAGGTGGATCCTTGAGTAGGATATTACTGAGGGAAAAGCTTTCACCTGTCTTGGCAACACTGGCAACAGCTAAAGATACCAACATTAATGGATTAATTTTTTTTTAAACCTTCTCCATTTCAGCAAGGGACAAATCACCCAGCTTGCAGGTCTTTCACTGCTAAACCACTTGCAGCTTAACCTCTTCAGCAGCCAGGGCTGCCAGCACATGAGGTCAGGTTGGAGAAATAAAATTAATGGAATATCTTGTGTCACATATGTATGTGGTGCTGTGCAGCAATTAATTTAGTGAGTGATGAAACCAAAAGAGGGGGTAAGCTTAGCTCCTCGTTATGTGCCGGCAAGCAAGGAGAAGCCTCACAGAAAATACAGACCAACACATAAACTGTGCACTCTGAAGACTTACAGCTTTGTCCAACTTGACTTGTACTGGCTAAAAGAAAAATTAAAAATATACAGGCACGTGGAGGTAAGCTGGTGCAGCAAATGCTAAGAACCCAGATCATAAAATTGTTTCTGTCAACACTACAAATAAACTACAGAAGTCCCCAGTCAGATTTCATGTAATGCATTGTGAAGACCTTTTAAAAATACTTCCTTTTTAAGTGTCTTTAAATAACAGGGGGAAAAAGAACATTTATGGTACAATTTGTACAGTGAGTTACATTTTCATGGAGTCTAACCATAAACCTTTTAAAACCTAGACCTTTGCAAATCTGTGATTCAAAACAGCTGAGACGTGAATGTGCTTTTGGAGGTTATAACTGGACAGATCTTTCTCTTGAAACTGTTGCAACATTTTTGACATTAGACAATTTACAGAGGAGTCACAAGGCACTAACAAACTGTAGATGATTGCCCTGATAAGTATAGAAAATCATGCTGTGGAACAGCTCCTTTGGTCTTTGCTTTCATCCTGCATCACAAGGATGTGCAGATTTCAGCTGGGATCGAGTGTGTGTGGCACTTGCACAGGCCAGTGACACAGTCTGACAACTCCTAACCACGGATATTTTTTCAGAGATAGGACCACATGGGAGTGGTCAATGGTGGTAAAAGCAGCTTGTCTTGTGTGATTTAAGGAATGCCACACAGTACCCATCCTTTAAAAAAAACCCAAGTGTGAATTCACTCCTGATGCTAGATCTCAAACAGAAGTCAGAAATGCAGCAGGTACTTAGGGGACTTGCTTGACTGTAACAGCTCAGTAGCCCAGTTAGAGAAATGCTGGTATCACTCTGCTGACTACAAAACTCAATCTAGAGAAAACCAAACTCCATGCTGGTTCATAACTACTCTGTCAGAGGCATCCAGCCTCCTTCTTGACCCTCTAGTTAAAACTGTGCTCCCCACCAGCAACTGATCCAGAGCTGGCTCTTCAAGTACATTTGACTGCATGGAGCAAAAAATACATCAAGAAATGCTGATCAGAACAGCTGTTGTTCATTGGACTCAATTCACCACAGCTTTCAGATCCTTCCAACAGGCTGAAGAAGGATCTAACATTAAAAGGATGGATAAATACTTTGTCTGGTGATTACTGAGCCAACCAGAGCTTCATTCCTGACTCTTAAGTAACAGTTTTCTGTGAGTTTTTATTTGTCTGAGGAAAAATATGAAAGATGGGGTCTGACTCAGCAGTGCATCTATCCATGATACTGCTCCTTCCCCCTGTCTTCCTGCTGTCTCAAAACTAGGTGAACTCATTCTGTTCCAACTCTCAGGAAAGTCACATCCATGTTTTCAAGGAATGCTTTTGCTATAGTAGTCAGTATGAAGACTCACTATGTAAAGTTGAAAGACTTTCATTCAAAACATACTTTCCCTAGGATACTGAAAATAATACATTAAAGGTTCTTTTTCTGACACAGTACTGGGCTGGGCAGCTAGCAGCTGCTTATGCTGTGAAGAAACACTACAACCTTTTTCCTTATGTTTCTTACAGACGTTCCTGCTCTTCCTGTGAGCCAAAATGTGTACATCAGTAAAAGCCACAGCCCAAACACACGATTAAGCTACGTTCTCAGTTCATTCCCCATTAAAGCAGGGGAACGTGGCTCATCTATGAACTTCCAACCCCTTGCTGGCCTTAATCATCTCCCCTACTGCTTCCAGAGTCTGCTCTGACCTGCATCAGTGCACAAAAGGATGTATTCACCACTGAGGGAAACCTGAGAGTTTCCAGGGCAGGCTCTAGTTGACAAATGCTCTCTGAAGGCTGTGTCTCTCCACCTTCCCAGCAGTGTCTCCCCATACCAATGCTGATTTAAGCTCCATGAAACCGTGGCATGTGTTGGGACACTTCAGCAAGGAGAAAAGGAAGGACGTGGTTGCATTAGTGCATGTCTTGCTCCTCTCTCTCGAAGACTGGGCTGGTGTTCCTCCATCTGAGGGGGTGTTTCCAGCTGCTTTCTTGTTTTACCAGGAGCTACAGTGTGTTTGCTGCTGTAACCCTTTTCTCTGTTCTTACACAAGGTCAGATGACTAAAAAGACGCTGCTAAATAGGGCTGCAGAACACATTAGATCCCATTTATTTACTCTGCCCACCCAGCTCACCCAAGTACTGCACGTGGAGTTTGTACGGCCTCAGGAATATGGGAAGTGTTTCCTGCAGCCTTGTACTGGCAGCTTACCTGCACTCTGTGCATCTGACAGGAAAATTGCTGCTGCAGGCTGGCTTTGAGGGGGCTTCATTGTAGCTACTCTCTAGATACAAAGGGAGGCCTCGAAGCAATTACACAGCCAAGTTAATTGAATGAGAAAGTACCAAACCACTGGTTATTTTTACAACTTAATGATTGTAAAAATAGCTTAAATTACTTGGAGTATTTTTGTTTTAATTAGGGGTATCAACCATTTAGCACTTTTTGAACAGAGGGCTGTTGATTTGCTGATTCTTTCTGTATTATGAGCTGTGAGATAATGGCAAGATAAATCTTTGTGGGTTTCCTCCTTATATACATATCTACATCAGAGCTGTGAAGTCAGAGGGGGAAGCTGCTATCACAGTACTGGCACAACACCGAGCCCTTCCCCAGAGCTAAATTCTGATGAGAAATCAGGCACTGGGGATAAGAGTACCACAACAGTAAGATGGCAGAGATGACTGAAGCAGGATCATAGAGTTCATCCCAGCAGTTAAAAAAAAAAAAAACAAAAGGAGACCCCTTCCCTCCCCCCAGAAGTCTGCAGTCCTAAAGTGCAATTACTTTTGTGCAGTCGTGTCAGGCCAGGGATCAGACTGGATGAAGTTCAAAGCACAAACATCAAACGAGTGCCGTTCGGGATTCGAGGAGGAAGAGGGAAGTAAGGAAAAGAACAACAGTTCTCAGGCATTCAAGTGCATCAAGAAAATAAATGTCCTTTTCTGTCTGAGGAAAAACAACCCCCAGTCTGGTGGAATCCTGGCTCTGTAGTCATGACAAATAAGTTTTCCTCACTTCTAGCTGAGAATGTCCCAATATGACACAGTACAAATAAACAACAGAGCAAGAGCTGGGGTGCTGCGATATTTTTCCGGTGCCCTGCTGCTGTAGAGCCTGATTTTATTCTCCTCGTGTGACTCTTCAGGTCTGGGCACTGATGAGGTGCACTGAATTAAAGGCATCTGGTAGGAAGTGGCTCTCTTCTCGGGTCGGTCGGGGCTGGAGCCGTCGCTGGGTCTCTGGCCGTTGTAGAGCAGGTACCTGCCCCGGGCATCCTGCTCCATCTTGAAGATCTCGTACTCGGTGTGAGGCAGGCGGATGCCGAGCGCGATGCAGCCGTTGGTGTGGGTGACGTCCTGCTGAACCCCAACCTGCCAGGATCCCTGGGCTCCACACTCGTTGCCGTTGAACACATTGAGCAGCGAGGCTGTGGATATATCCATGGGAGTGACCTTCATGTGATTCACTGTGAGAGAGGAACAGGGGAGCTGTTAGCGGAGGGACGAAAACAACAGCAAAGCCAACACGCACATTGGGGCACACCTGTTAAATCAAAATTGTCTCCCCTTGTTTCTTCTTAAACTTGTTTTTCACATTACAGGTGTGGCCAGCAAATCTAGGAGCACCATTTAATGTCTTTGTGCAAAAATTGCTTTTTGCAAAGAACAACCCCCCTCCAACTCAGCTGAAGAAAACCTGATGGCCACATATCTCAGCCAGAGATTAAGCAGAGCTTTTCATAAATTCCAGACAATCCTTCACAGATAAAGCCTGGTTTGTTGTACTAGGAGATAAGGAAAAGAGGAAACAATAAAACTTTACTCGTGTTTTATTACTGCCTGTATTAATTTGTAAGTGGGGCATTTATCACATATTTTTCATCATTTCTTAACATTTGCTAGCTACCCTGCAAACCTAATAAAATAATTACTTCCCACTGGGAAATCTGTAAAACAACACAATTGCACTATCATCCTATATTACCTGTCCTTTTTTGCATGAATTATAAAATATAGATGACCTACAGAAAGATGTTTTTTCTCATCTCTCAACATTGGCTGCAGCTTGCAGTATCAAATGTAGAACTGCTGCAGTTTCTTTAGTTCTAACCGGCTTGTATTTCAAAGGAGTTTAAGGCATATAAAGTTTCATTTTCTAGCCAAGTTAAAGAAGTTGAGAAAAGTCAAAACGAATGAGCCTGCAGAAGCTGAATAGAGATTTTTCCTGGTGTGTGTTTGACATTGTATATCAAGAAAAAGGTATCTGAATGGATTGGTGCTACCAAAACAGAAGCAAATAACCATCCCTCATGCCTCCCAATATACCAAAATCCCAAATTCTCTTGCAGATCATTTTGTAGTAAGATTTGTTGTGAGCTTTTCCTGAGCTTTTATAAACAGCCATTTGACTCAATAGCTCTACAATTCACATTATTTACTCTAGCTGGAGTAAAAGGTAATTTACAGAAATTGAACCTGAAAGTTTTACCTAAGCCCAAATTAGTGACCTTGATCTGTAAGGTACGTTGGCACAATATAAACCAGAAATGCAAGCTGGATTTGATGCCAGGAGCTGAGCTGGGACATGCTGCACATGCGGCTCTAAAGAGCCAAAGTTCTGACAGGCAAGGGTATCTCCCACCTCCTACGAAAAATCTCAGATAAATAAATTATTTCTTCTAGTTGGATGCTTTTCACAATTAGACCCATGTAAGATGCTTTACACTTCTAATGTGGTAACTGAAATAAGGAGAAGAGCCTACAGAGGGCTTGAGGCTACCAGAGGCTCCGCTGGGGCTGGTGCTGTGGTGGGATGTTGTGTTTTGGAGATGTTTGTTTGTGTGAGTGGCTCAGGCCCCTGAGCTCTTTTTAAGCACGGTTCCATGGGGCTGTTTGCAAAAGAAAGCTTCTCAGCCATGGGTGGCGTCACCACTGAGAGCTGCTTTCCAAAGTACCTGATGGTTTGGGTTGGATACATTTTGTCTTTGCTCTGGCATCTTTAATCAGAGCTGTCTTTAGGGACACCCTTATTTGCTTGAGGGCCCCTTGGGAGCACATGAAAAGATGCATGCTGCTGCATCTGTTTTCCAGAGAAAATTATTTATACCCCTTCAGATCTGAAATGCCTTCTGAAGATGCTTTTTTCTCTCTACAGGAGGAGCCCTAGGACACAGATCTAACCACTTCTCTTAGAGGCTTGACGTCTGGCCACTGGCCTTCAAGATCACTAAGTAATGTGGAATCTTACTTTCTTGTGCGTACTTAAGGACCTCTGCCTCAAATGAGTATTGCTTCAGTGGTGTGAAATGCCATGCAGCTGTATAGTTTGGCTGGGCATTGACACAATGCCTGCAAACTTCCCAAGAATTATGAACTCCTGAAAATCCCGGAATGAAATCATCAGCAACCAAGTCATTATGAGCAAACTGCTCTGGTCCATAACTACCTCCCTCCCTACTGTATCCAGCTACTCTACCTTTGAACACAAACTCCGTGCCACCCATGACTTTGGACGAGTGGACTCCGCGGCTGTAGCGTCCCTTGGCGTAGATGGTGAAGGTGGGGTGCTTGCAGATGGGGTCGGAGTAGTGGTAGTAGTGGCCCTCCCAGGTGTTGTTGTTGTCGTGGAAGATGAAGTGGCGAGTGAGGAAGAGCACCTCCGGCCGCACCTCGCAGCGCTGGCTCACCCACTCTCCGTGCAGCCCGATGGTCAGGTCCGCCTTGGGGGGCAGGATGGGCGGGTGCTGCTCGTCCGAGCGGTAGATGATCCTGCAGGCAATGCAGTTGTGGTCCTGGTTCTGAAACAAAGCAGAGAGGAACCCTCAGTTGGCATCACTTGGGATACAGGGCAGTGTATCAGGCCAGCCACTTCATGCTGAAGTGACACCAGCTCCACACTTTAAGGAATGCATTGTCATTTCTGATCTTGTTAGTGGTACTATTTGGTTTTGTATTCATAAGACTGCACAGCAGAGGGGCATGTAAGAAATTAACTCTCCTGTCTGCATTTATCTGAAATTAACATTTTAGTTCAGGATCTAGAAAAGGCTCTCTTTATCCTTCAAATCATACAAGAAGCTGGCAGATGGTAATTTACTATGATGATAGGGATTTTGCAATGCCTGTGTCAGAAATCAATACATTTGCTGAACTCTTATTTATCTGTCTTTTAGTTGTTAATTTTAGTTGTTACTGTAGATAAACATAGGTGTTATAAGGACTTCTTTCTTTTTGGATGGCACCTTGGGAGAATAGTAACCAGTGCTTTTTAAACTCTTTCAGCTTTGCTGAGCCCTAACACAAGTTTGGGGAGTGTGTGATGTGGCTGGCTGCTGCTGGACACGGTGAAAGCTTTATTATGGCCCTCTCCAGCAGGAACAGGGGCTGTGGTACATGCTGAGCTCCAGGGTGGCTCACCACTGTGGGCCATGCAGCAGCCCCAAGCAGCCAAGCACCCCTGGCCCCAAATGTGAGTACCTGGGGTGTCTTAGGAGGGGCCTGCAGGCTCCAAGTCTGTGGAGAAATTTCAGGCTGAGGCTTCCACCTTCTGAGCAACACCATTTATAGCTACTTCGCATAGACCATTATTCTACATCCTAGGGACACAGAACAGCAGCCATTTCATTGAATTCACTACTGCTGAAAAGACTTTGGATGACTGTCTGGTCTGGGGCAAATATAAACCCTGTTTAATATGTGTAAAAGAAATATATTGTGGGTGTTGTAAGTTGATTCTCTGAAGCTACCTACAGTCATTTTATGGAGGAATTCAGGGCACTAATGAAGATGGTGTGAATGTCACCTCTAAAGTGAGCCAAAGCTGAAGGCAGTGAGGGGAGAAACGCTGACTTCATAGCAGCTCATGTGGACTTTAAAGTAAAAGCAGTGGATATGAGCATTTGTTACAGAGGGTTCTCAGAAAGGCCTCAAAAAAGAGGGCTGGAAAGGTGTACATAGAAAAAGTATTTCTGTAAATCTCCCAGATGGCTGCATGTTGAGCTTTATCTCTTAACTCAGGAAAACACCTCACAGCTTGAATGTGGTGGATGTGAGTAACCTGCCAGTGCGCCTCCCTCTCTCCAGGAAGGACTGAGGAGAGTCCTTGAGAGATGAAAGCACAGGATCTGTGTTGGTTGATCTGAACCACTGCTGGCCCACAGCCCTGCTCTGAGGAGGAAGGAGGTTGGACTTGGTGACCTCCCGAGGGTCTTTCCACCCCTGAACACATGGTCTTCTGGAGACCACATGTGCTGACATGCTCTAAAAATGGATGTAGTCCTTTCCAAACACTGTGGAGCTTGTTACCAAATTTTAAGATACGTTTTTTTCAGCTAAATTGTGCAAGCAGGTTGAGGTCTGTCAGTACCTTAGTGAAATACAAAGAACATTTAATTGAGTAATTTAACTGCAACTGGTGAAGTTAGTGCAGATATATCCACAAAAAGTATCTTTCAGTTATAATAGAAATAATGTTTTTTTTTTTTTTTTTTTCTGGAGATGAAGATGCCAGTGCCTTTTAACCACACATTTCTGTCCTGCTATGGGGCAGACTAGCTGCACTGTTCCCCGACACATTAAGGGCAATGATGACAGTAACTTTATGGCTGTGATTGCCCCACTCACAAAGCCAGAAAGCAAGAAAAAGGCAGTGCTATAAAACTAAAAATAACTTATATAAGTTGAATCTATCAATAGTAGGAGAGAATTTCTGTTACAGTCCCTTCTCTTCTGAAGTGAATTTGAAAGCTTCTATCATCTCCTAGAGGAGACCTTGGCAGAGCAGTGTATTGGTTTGGTTTACATTCACATTTTTCTCCCAGGAGTTGATCCTCCAAAACCAGTTTGTGAGCCAAGGCAATTTAACCTGGGAACCAGGGATTCCTGTTGCCCTTGTTCAAAACCTGAAGAAAACCAAACAACAACTCAGCCTGTTTTCTTTTTTGGTCACCACTGGCCACCATCACACTGTGAGCAGAGGTGACTCCTTTGGCAAACCCCAGGAAGGTCCCTGTCAACTCTCTGTTACTTGTCTGTAGTTCACCTTTGTAGTTCTTTGACCACTGTGGTGCTGAACTACTGCAGCTCTGTGCAGCCCTTCTAATTGTGAAGGCTTTGCCCCAGCTGTGAGGGTCTGGCCAGCTGGGCTGCTAAGGAATGTCCCACTGATGGCCTTGTGGTCACTGACAGTGTGCCCAAATGAAGGGGCTGAGGTAACCAGAAACTTTTTGCATCGAACTGAGTGCAGCAGGGAGAAGTTGGGGTGGTGAGGGAGGAAGCAGAAACATCCCTTTCACAGCTGTGAGACACCAGCTGGCTCCAGCCCCTCGCTGGATATACTCTGAATCCATTGCTTTCTTGAGACCAGCGTTTGAATCTAAGCCCACATAAACCTGTTTTGCTGTGATACTATCTTTCACAATGTTATAAACTTCTTAGTGGAAGAATATGCCACGTATAAATTCCCTCAGTATGACTTTTTGCCCAAGTAATGGACAAGGGAAAAAGCTAGTTCTGTTATGAGGCAATTTGGCTTAATTATGGAGTAATTTATGTTTAACAATTGACTGTATATTTCACTCTTGCTTTTTTAGGTCAGCTGCTCTTGGCTCTTAATTACACTATCTGAGGCTTTGCAAATCACTCCCTTTCCATGTGTTTCAGGGAAAGATTATTTTCTAAAAACAGGCATTCAAAGAAAACAGGGAACAGAGACAAAGGACATTTGAGTCCAAACAGGATTAAGAACTCTCTAGTAAAAAGCTCATTGGGGCATGACATAAACTAAATAGCAATAAAACAAGCAGAGGAGAGGATGAACATCGGTTCTACATTTTGATTATCTTAGGTGCACAGTGCAGTATTTTTAATACTGGGGCCTTGCTAGAAGGACTGGGCCCTAAAATAGCTGGGAGATTCCTTCCCATGAGGGGTGACTCCTTGCAGCTCTGCAGTGCCAAAGCCATAGTGACAATATTCCTCATCCTTCCAGGTGTTTCTTTAAAGCCAATTTCTGAACTAATCCACAAAGCCATGTGTGCCAAAACAAGCCTGAATCTCTGGCTGAAAACTCAGTTCGTGTAGCTGGGGAGAAAACATCTAAAAATTCCCACCAACATTCTTTCTTATCACTCTGTCCTGCTGTCTCAGCTGAAGTGGTAATAAGGACAGAGAGCTCTGGAAGCCAAGCATGGGGGATTCCAATTAAAAAAAGCAAATAAAGATGAGGTTCCTTCATCTTTTTCCCAATTGCTATGGACAGTCAGAAATACTCCCAGCACAATTTAATTTTTTCTTAAGTTCTGTGGAATTCTAAGACTGCCTAAGACTAATTATCTGACATTGGCTATGCCACATAGCATGTGGCTGGGTCTGTCATGTTGTACCCAGCATATCCTTGTTGCAGGGAGACATGAGATGAGAGACCAGGCATTGGATTTCCTCAGGCAGAGGCTCAGGCTTGAACTGTGTGCGCAGTACAGACCTAACCAGAATCCTGGGATGTTGTAGGGGCCAACAGCCACAAAAGCTGGGGTAAGAAACCTCTGCCATGTGAATGCACATATTACCATGAGGGGAAGTGCTGTAAAAGAGGGGAAAGAAAAGCCACACTCAACTATGGCCTTGCACACCTCCTGAATACCACGTGTCACAGGCAGGACTGGTGGGACTGGAATGAATCATACCTGGTCAGGATGCTTTAAGCCTCACCACCCAAGGAAACACAGTACCAGGTGTTAGTGCTAGTAACTAGTGCTGCCAGGATGAGTATAAATGGAAATTCTTGGGAGAACATCAATTCAAGGAAATGCTTCCAGCTCAACAAAAAAAGCTGGATGACTTTGCTTCACACTGCCAAGGAGCCAAGTCCACAGGAAGGACACATTTATGAATTGCTCAGGATAGTATCAGGCTCTCTCCTCCACCACTGTAGATAACTGCAGACCAAGACAACACTTTAAAAAACGACCACAAATTCTCTCCAGTACAAAAGTGATAATTTGCAGGCTTTGCATGACCTCATATGAGGCTGAGTTGACTAATGTGCATTAGGCTGGCTCTGGGGAGTTGACAAGCACGGCTGACACAGTTATAACTCAGCCTGCCAAATGGAATGAAGAGAAACGAAGATTTAAAACTTTAATTAAAAATCTTGAGGCAAGTAAAATGCTGGAGAGAGCGGTAACTCCTTTGCAGAGTTGTCAGATGGATATTTCTTTTGGTAGGGAACAGAGGTGCTGCAAGCAGGAAGGAGGGTGGAGATACGCTCAGATTTATCTGCAAATATATTCTAAGATATTGAGGAATGGTTTTTATTAACTGCTCTTATGAAGGAAAAGATAGTGAAGAAATCTCAAGGCACTACCATTACACAACTGTCTGATCTATGATGTTGATTCTGTTGCCCAACCCTGCATAAAACCGAAATAAACAACACCAATATGAAATGCAAAAGTCTTCTGGTTGTTCTTTTCTTGTATAAATGACTTTAGTGTGGGCAAAGGACAAGAACAAAGAGAAAACCAGACTTCTCAGATGAATGTGCTTGCATGTCATCTGTCCCATTAAAATGATACTAAATTATGGTGAAATGAATGTTTTATGAAGTATTAACAAAAAAGATTCCTGGAAAACCCGAAGGGACAGCTTGAATGTCCATTTTCAAGAATAAAGTATTCCTGAATAAAGCGGCCTTATGTATTTATTATGCCCTTAAAAAACATCCTACCTAGCCCTCTAAACCATGCAATATTACCACTGAGTCTTCCCTGCCCTTTTACAAAAGATGAAGCCACTGTGCTAAGATGCCAAAGGAAGGTGTCTGTAGTTTAGATACATATGCTGAATTGACCTGGAGGCCTGGGCTAGGTTAAATGGTTAATTTTGATCCCTGGTGCTGCATTTGAGTTGTGGCAGGCTTTTACTGCAGCTGCAGAGCAGCCAGCGCTCAGTGCAGACGTGGCACCTTCAAAGGCGCAGGGCCACAGCCAACAGCGCTGCCGAGCACGGCTGGGGCCACCCTCAGATAAAAGCTGCTGCTCCCTCATCTCCTTAGGGCACCACACACACTGGTACTGTTCATAAACCTGGAGTTAACCCACTTGAGCATTCTTCTGAATATTCCTACCTTGCTTCCCCTCATAATTTTCCTAACCAAGAGCTCTTTTCAAGTAAAAATGGACAAAAGGCACCCTTCAAGTGTTGCCTTAATCTAGAAGTCTAGTGGCACCACTCGGACAAACAAAGGAGTTTTGTCTGCCAAAATTGTGCTTTTTGGTTGAGTTTTGCATATTTCTCTGAGGCACTTCATGTGTTTAACATCTATTTATTAACTTATGATTGCATTTCCCTGGGAGCTTCACAAGTACATAGCATTCCCCTAGAGATGAAGTCATTGTGTTTCAAAGAGATGAAGACTCAAATTTTTGAGAAGCACAGGAAACCTTGCACACTTTGCTCTTTCCTGACTAAAGGAAAGCCCAAGAACCAGTCCTTCTCCATACATTGAATCTGTATCAGCTGCAAATTCCAGGTGCTGCTGGAAGTCAGGTCCCAGAGGTAAATAAAGTTGTAATAGAGAATTGATTCATTAGTCACATTTAAAAGGGAAAACATATTACTGAAAGAGTGTGTCCAGCAACTGATTGAGCATGACAAAGAGTGAAGGTTATCCTAGAGTGCTTTTTAGATTTCTTGTGCTGTTCCTGGCCACGATAGCCTTATTCCTAAGTAATGATCTAATCAGAATGACCGGTCATCACAGCCCTGCTTTGATATTTCCAGTTACTCTGTCACATGATGAAATAGCACAAGGAGTTCTTTGTTTACAAAGCAATATTGCTGAGGCAATTACATGTAAAATAAGTCTCCCAGTACTGCTATTGTACACATTTTCTGTAGTTTAGAGCAGACATTTCTGAAGACATTTTCTGTCCTGCACAGAAAATGAATACTGCATTCAAGCCTTCTTCATGCTACAAGTCCCTGTATACTTCTGTGATATTACAACTAACCAGGCAGCCTCCCTGATGTTGTCCTAACTGGGAAAATTTTGTATAACATATGTGATGATGGCCTAGCAGTTCCCCCATCCTGCCCTGCCCAGCCATGTGCTCCCTCACGCTGGCTGAAGAAGCTCCACGTGTGATAGCTTGAATCACTCAATAAACTTGCAACGTCAAGAGACATCAAAGATCTTCATCTCCATTCATCAGCCAGTCCTAACTAGTACCTTGAGCCAGGTTAGAGAACAGCCAAGATAAATCTATATAGTGACCTATTCATCATCTGCACTCAAGAACTTCCACATATTTTACAGGAGGAATTTGTTTAAGGTATGTTCTTATCTAAGAGAGTTCGTAAAGCCTTTAGAGATGACATATTATATGTTTTTATAAGCTCCCTGATTCTATATGAACACTTGAGATACAGTAATCTGTGAATTTATTCAGATTTGTAGCTCAGCATAAAGCTGTCTGCTTTTTGGACAGCCCTTTTGATTTACCATCCCGTGGTGAAATCGCTGCAGGAATTTGGGCAAGGTCCAATTCTATTTGTTTAAAGTCCTGATCATGTGGCTTTGGCATTCCTAACATATCCAGCAATCATTTGTTTTTAATTACCGTTCATTTCAACCACATAAGTAATGAATGTGGCTACCACATCCAACTTACAGGCTGTGTAAACTCTTGGGCTGGGTGGAACCTTCTTCTATATAGAGGCTTAGCTATAAATTTAACTCAAAATGTGAATCCTCTTAACTTATTTTAGGCAGGCCTTTATGAGTCTAAAATAGAAATAAATAAAAAGGAAATGAAAAAAGCCTTAAATGAAAGATTCCACACAATACACCTGATTCACTTCAGAAGCAATTTCCTGGCCTCCCCAACCTCTTGGTATGACTGTAGAAACCTTAAAAAAACAAGTTGATTTAACGTTTCTATTTATTCATGGTGTCCAGTTTCCAGAGGAGTCTGTGACTTGTAGTTTTAAACTCAATTTAGCATTTAAACTCATTTTCAGCTGGGTCCCAGTGGAGCAACAATTAAAAAAGGAAAAGAGTTCAAAAAGGAAGGGTTATAACCTTTCAACAGTATGTTTGCCTGGACTTCCAGAAAAAAAAGGGGAAAAAGCACTTCTGTTACTATTCTTCCTGCTTTTGGCAAACTGTAGGTCAGAGTGCCTGTTGAGAACCTGTTGGTATAGGGATCTTCATGCTTAGGTGCAAACCAACAAACCCACATCCTGGAATCTTTCATAGCAGCTGAAGCAAAGGTTAATTTTCTATGGTATTGCTATTTATATCATGCTGAAAGCCTAGTACCAGCAGGCCCAGCTCCTCTTAGCTAACCTGTCTCAAGAAACACACCTCTCCTATGCAGGATTTGGTCCCTTAAATTTGAACATTGTATTTTAGAGCCACTATATTTTAGAGAGAAAAAGGGATGCTACGGTAGCAGAACACACAGGCAAGAAAATCATTACCTAAAATTACAGCAGGCCTGGACAAAAATCTGAATTTTCTAAAGGTGTCTGAAAGTACGTCTGACTGCTCTGACTGTAATGAAATTACTACAAGGTGGAAGTGTAGGCATTTGCTGTCTTATATATCAGCCCAGAATAAAATATCTAGATTAGACCAGAAAAACTACTCTGCTACAGTGATTTAAATCAAGATTTTGTCTCTCTTTCAAGCAGCTGGAAAAAGATCTACAACGTTTTCTAGAACAGATACAATATAGCTGGTGTCTGATAATTCCTATCTACAGATACCTGTAAGGAAGAGATCTAGCAAAGAACCCTCACAAGCAAATCAGTAAAGTTGATGTGGTTAATTAAAGAAAACCAAAATTTTGCAGAGGATTGTGCTGTGGTACATCTTCTGCTGCTGAAACTCTCTATTTTGGGAAGGTAAGTTCAAAAAGAATACTCAAACTTGCCCTTGGTTTGACAGGATAAGACAGCATAAGAATGACAGAAATTACCACAGTTTTCATAAAGTTTTTTATAAAGCAAAACAGTCAACTGTGGACTAAAATGATCCCTAGGCCAGGCTACAAAGCAATTAAAGGCAGATCACACAATGCTGTATTTCCTGCTATTGCTGATAAGCTGTAACTGATTTTTGAACCATTTGTGATGCGATGACTAAAAATGGTGGTAACCCATTAGCTGGAAGTGATGCTGTGGCAGGGCCCAGCTGGAGCACACTGATGGCAGCAGCACCTGGCAATGTGGTTCCAATTGCTGTCTGCCTTTGAAATGTCAGCAGGAAAGATCTATAACAGCCTTCCTGCTACAGGCCATCAGTGTCTGTGCTTCCTGTTTCAGTTTTATTTAGCTTACTATGGGTTGATCAATTCCCGATGAAACTGAGGGCACTCTGAGGCCCCTTTGAAAACTGAATTATCAAATGGAATTAGAGCCCCATTCAAAATTCACCTGTTTTTCATTTCATTAATGTGTGTGCCTACGTCTGGATCCACGACCTGTGCAGTCCTTCAGTTTTTTCCCCTTCATGCTGCCCCTTCCATGTGTTTACCTTCCAATTTCCTTGTCTCTTCTTCAGGTTATGGATAACCCGACTTCCATCTGCTGATATTCATATTTGATTTCCTCTCTCCCTGGTTGCCCCCACAGCCATAGAAGTATCCACTGATGCCTGTTCCTCTTCTGCTATCTCAGTTCTATATGAAACCTTGCTCTCAGCTGCTAGCCTACAGCCATGGTCCCAGCCAACCACTCCCACTTCTGCCTACAAGTCTCTGATTCCATCTTCAGAGTGGCCTTTACTGAGTTTACTTCATGAGATTACTTTTTTCCATATTTGCAGTCACATAAACTGCAGCAAAGTTACTGTTCTCACAAAGTCAGTTCTGTTATCTTCTGTTAATTATGGCTGTAATCAACCCCCTGTATTAGAAGCACACGTAGATTTTAGGTTACACCAGTGCACTTACTCAGAACAACTGAGTGATTTGGGCTTTATCAGCAATGTCTTAAAACGAGGACACATGCAAACCCCCAGACACGTACCTTGGTATTTTGAAGAGGAGGCTGGTAACTAGAGGGCCGATAGAACCTCCTCTGAGTAGCATCAGTGTGAATGTCTCCCAGGAATAGCTCCTCCACAAGGTGGTCTACATTGAGGTGCAGGTACTGCTTTTCCACACGGATCAGCTGCAGCTCGTGCATGGCAAAATTCAGAGCTTTGGTGCATTCACAGCCGTTCTCTTCTCTCAGCAAATCATAGCTCACATTGTGCTCCCAGGGACTACCTCCTGGGATAAATCCAGGGCACGTCTGGTTCACCAACTCGCTCAATTTTTTGGCTACGGCTTCGTTGTGGCTTATGATCTGCACGCTGCGGAGCTGGTAGTCGGCCTCGGTGCCGCCGCGGATGATCCAGGACGCCTGCCGGAGGCGAATCTTGCCGCGAATGACCAAGGTGTAGATGGGGTTGGTGCAGCGATTGCCTCCGTAGTAGAACTGATAGGCCTTGAAGGTGTTGTTGTGGTAGAACCTGTAAGACCTTGTGATGAACTCCGGGCCCGCTCTAACTTCGCAGCTGTGGGAGGAAACGAAGTGCGGAAACAAAATTTTAGCAAGGTGGCACATCATGGGCAACATGACCCACGTGGGTCCACAGAGACACCTGGGTGCTTAAATCCCTCCAGCAGGAATAGGAGAAAATAGGAACTAGGCATCTGTGGCCTGCCAGTTATCCAACAGTTCCCCCTGCTGCTATTAACACACTGCTTCATGGTGATCATATCTACTAAAGGCTTTATCCTGTAGGCTTAAATACTTTGAATTGTGTTTTGCTTTTGCCTTTTGTCTAGGGACCACCATGTGACTCAATTCTTTGTTGAAAATAGTAGCAGCTTATTAACATCTATTGCTCTCTTTTGCATGGTAGATTTAGCAGAATGACTGATAACATCAGAAAGTGAAATGTCATATGTCCAGGGAACAGCAAAAAGAACTGGCTTATAAGCTGCTCTAGAAGCTTCTCTGTGTAACTCCATGATCTCTGGTCTGCTGTGGATATGCAGGATCCTACCCTGAGCTTTTCCACTCAAAAATTCAACAATACTCAGGTTCTGTCAGTTCTTTCTCTTTCTTCCCAATGACCACCCCCTCCCTTTTTTTTTCCTGGCAGTGTAAATGGCAGTTAAATTCCACTTCCTGTAGGAAGTCCTCCTGTGCCTTCAAACTTGTTCCCCTTGTCACCTTTCACTGCTTAATATAAACAGAACTGTAGAATTGTTAAGGTTGGAAAAGACCTCTAAGACCATTGAGTCCAGCCTTTAACCCAGTACCACAATGTTCACCACCAAGCCATACCCCAAGTGCCACATCCACACGTCTTTTGAACACTTCCAGAGACGTTAACTCCACCACTTCCCTGGGCAGCCTATTCCAATGCCTGAACATCTGAATTTCTTCACTCTTACAGTGAAGGAATTTTTCTTAATATCTAATCTAAACCTCCCCTGGTGGAACTTGCGACCATTTCCTCTCATCCTGAAATACACTCCTTTCTGTTAAAAAAAACCCCAGTCTTTCCTACTGCAAGTCACTTCCAATGAGCTTGTGAATATTGCCTGCCGAGACACAGAAAGCAAAACAGCTCTCTGAAACACAAGTCACCAGATATAAAGAGCAACAGAACTAGTGAAATACAGCTTCTTGATTTCTTTTGCTAATAAAACCTGTGCTAGACCAATGCTCTGAAAACAAGAACCCATTCAATGGATCAAGAGCATGGAGACAAATATAGTACAATGTTATGTTCGAATGAGCATCCATTTTGGCAGCTTGGTAGGCTCTTTCCTATTCAGAGAGATTTAAAGATATTTCACAGCATGCTGCTTAAAATCCAGACAATAAATTGATTCATCAAGACAGCTTTATGGCATGCTATTTTAATGTTCATAATGCTGCTCCTTCTCCTTTTATGCATAAACATATAGAGAGCATCTGGAATTTAGAGCATCACCATCTAAAGAAAATATTTCTGTTGTTGAAAGTGGGAATATTCATCCCTCCCTCTCTGCTTTTTTATCAGCTTCTCTTCCCCATCCCAAGCACTTTGTTTTATCTTTCCTTACCCAGTAGAGACCCAGTGGCCCTCAATATTGGGAGGCATCTGTACGGTGATGCGGGCTCCATTGTGAAGGTGTTTCAGCATATGATGGCACTGTGACTCCTTGAAAGCCCTCCAGGCACTCTTCTCCAAGGACCGAGGGTAGGTCCTGCTGTCGGGGTGCAGGAGAGCAGAACCTTCTCCCAGCCCTGTGACAGAAAGTGTAAATTACATCATGAGACCCTGCTGAGTTGGGCTTCAATATGATAAAGGACATTGTGACCATTTTGTGTTGAATGACACTTGTTCATATTGTTATGTGTCTGGGCAAACACTGTTTACATTTATTTTCTCTTATGAAAACAAACAAAAAAAAAAGGGAAGCTCTTCCTTTCTGTCATAAGCCACTAAATAAATTTATGAAATAAACTGAGGAAAAGAGCTCAAACTGAAGTGCTGTGTTTCCACACCCAGGAGATGTGGCTCTGAAACTGAACTTTAGAGACACCTCTGTAATCTCTGGTCAGGACAATCAAAAACCTAGACTTTCAAACTTTCAGAAAGTTGCATCCAGATCCGGACACAAACTTTGCGGTTTCAGCCTTCCTCTAATTTGAACACTTCTATAATAAACTTGCAAATAAAGACTACTCTTTAAAGTCAAGGGAAAACAGATATTAAAAGCAAAGCCTCTGCACACAGGAAGCCTCTGTGATGACTGAGGTGGTCAATTAAAGGCAGATCCTTCTATTTTTATTTTAAAGGGGAAAAGGAATTTCAAAAGCTAACTTTATCTCCAGCACACAGTAATTTTGGTTTCTAGTAATGTATACATTCAAAATTTACTAGCATGCTCTCTACACAATATTAATTGAGCAAAATGAATACATAGCTTCAAAAGGAATGTGCCTTTACTCTTTTAGACACAGCCTGCTCTTAGATATGTTGGAAAACATGGATCAAAAGAAAACCCCACATCTAGGGGTTAAAAGGTGACAAACACGAACCTTACATAACATGTTGGAAACTCTATTACATTGCCAGAAGTAATTTGAGCACCAGAGGGCTACAAAATGGGCAAGGGGTGGGGTGAAGGGGCTGTTTGGGTGCCTGGGAGGTTGGGGCAGCCATCTCAGGAAGGGATGTCTCACTGTAAGAGCTTCCAGGGGCAGGGTCTGGGATTCATCCCCATATTTTCCGCTGCCTTCTCAGCTGACCTGGATAAGAAATGGGGCTGTTGGGAGTCACCAGTGGGAACCACCCAGTACAGGATCCCATGCTTTACGCCCCAGGCCCCATCTGACATTTGGGCACATGCCCAGTGTTAGGTAGACACTTTCTTAAGTCTTTCCTATTTCCTATTAGAAAGAATAAAAAAAAAAAAAAAGGAAAAAAAGAAAAAAGAAAAGAAGAAAAAAAGAGAAAAAAATAAAAAAGAGAAAAAAAAGGAAAAAAGGTGATTTATTATGTTGGCTAGGTCTTAGATCTTCTGGAAGAAACTTGGGTAGCACCTGGGAAAATGGCATTGCCAAAATTATAAATACATGTCAACCATTTAAAAACAGCAATTCCTCAGCTAAACAGAAGCAAAGACTTGTCCAGGAGACAGGGTAAAAAATGATCAGAAAGAACACAATAAACACTTTAACCTAAACAGTGCTCACCATTGAACAACACTGGGATTTAATGAGATTAATGAATACAACCTCACAAAATCTTTTCTGGAAAAACTGATAGCTTTGTTATGTTGCAGGTAGCAAACAATTCTTCAATGTGAATGAGAATTTATGGCCTTGCTTTCTATAGGGTAATAAATACTAGGAATACTTTGATATTTGAGCACACTGCCTGAGATACCCTTACAGAAGCCTGATTTTCAGGGGATCAGTACTTCTCCCTTTCTGGATGTCAGAGATTTCTCCGGTATTTCTACACTGCTGAGCCGAGTCACTCATGCTAGCACCAAACAGCTTCCACTCTGCAGCCAGAAACAGTATGGGCATGACAGGGTGATGCTCTGCTTGAACTGACTACATCTTTGGAGAGGCAGGACTGACTAGGCTGGCTCTGTGCTTCATGTCCATGCAAGGTACATGGCAGAGGTTGTAGCCACCAGCACTATCTTTCAACATGGTGTCTCCTGCAGACAAATTATCTCACATTGAAAAAAGACTTTGAAAACTCGCATTTCCTTTGAAGTTGTTGAACGTTTGAAATTTGCCATCAGAAGAAAGTTTTGAAATTGTTCAACGGGCTATTTTCAATGCATATTTATTGTACCACTGCTTTTATGCAGCTGTATTTTGCCTAGTTCATGCCATATGACTCATGAATACAGATGCATTTAGAAATGATTTATTCATTTAGACATACTTGGGGATTTAATTTCTTCAAGCAAAAATCCTTCTTTGGGAGGACACCATCTTGTATGTGCACATATCAAAGAAAAAACTCAGTAACCACATCAGACAGTCCCAATTATTCCCTGAAGGAAATAATAAAAAGAAGGAGTTTTTGAAAAGGAGTCAAACTTTATGTGGTATTATACAGCATCTTCTTTGATACAGCTCAGAAGCAATTGTATCTCAGCTCTCCATGTCACATGAGTGTAGTTCTGTCTGCAACTTGCAAATGATAAACTGCAGGTAGGGAATAGCAGGGAGATTTCCATTGACAGGCCTAGAGGAAAGAGGGTATTTGTTTGGGACTCTATCCATCCAACCGTGACAAATGAAGGCAAGAACAAATTCAGGTAATCAAGAGAGGCATGAGAACATAATGATGGCTGCAGAGACACAGGGAGAGATGTAGAAAACACAAACTTAGAATGGTTTGGGTTGGAAGAGATGTTAAAAATTATCCAGTTCCACTTCCCCCTGACCATGGGCAGGGACACCTTCTACAGGACCAGATTGGTCAAGGCCCCATCCAGCCTGGCCTTGAACACTTCCAGGGATGAGGCAACCACAACTTTCCTAGGCAACTTGTTCCACTGACTCCTCACCCTCACAGTAAAGACTTTCTTCATAAAGAAAGAAAGGATTGGATTTAGATCTAATCTAAACCTGCCATCTTTCAGTTTAAAGCTGTTCCCCTTGTCCTATCACTAAATGCCTCCATAAGAAGTCCCTATCCAGCTCTCTTGCAGGATCTCTTTAGGTTCTGGAAGGTGCTCTAAGGTTTCCCCAGAGCCTTCTCTTCTGCAGGTTAAACAACCCCAGCTCTATCAGCCTATTGCCACAGGAGAGGTGTTCCAGCCCTCTGACTATCTTTGTGGCCTCCTTTGGACTTGTTCCAGCATGTCCACGAACTTCTTATGCTGGAGACCCCAGAATGGAACACAGAACTCGAAGTGGGATCTCCCCAGAGCAGAGGGACAGAATCCCCTGCCTTGCCCTGCTGCCCACTCTGCTTTGGATGCAGCCTGGGATATTTGGCTTTCTGGGCTCCAAGTGCACATATTGAGCTTCTCATCAACCAACACCTCCAAGTCTTTGTCCTTGGGGCTGCTCTCAGTAATGCTAAACAACATCACAGGACCAGAATATCAGAATATGAAATACAGTATAAGATTGAGAGACAGCAATGGGACCTTTACCTATGTTTGACTTGCTGGAGCAAGTAACTACTCAATTTAGTGCAAACTTCTTCCTTACAAAGAAGTAATTTCAACACTTTTGTAGTTACTGACATATTCCCGTAGATACAGCTGCCACACAAAGGAGATGTAACTTCCCCTTTTACCATCTGCAGGTCAAATACTGAGACCAGTGATATGCTCCCCACACAGAGCAGTAAATCAAACCCCATCTTCTGTGTTTTTCCTCCCAGCAGGTGCTCAGAGGCAGTGCAGTGCCCCCCTGCCCCACCCTCGGCAGTGCACACGAGGTGTTCTGCAAAACTGAGGGACTGCAGGGATGATTCACTTATTTTAAAAGATCCATTTGGCCATGCTAAATGAGACATTGCTG
The DNA here is from genome assembly GCF_028769735.1 of Zonotrichia leucophrys gambelii. Lineage (NCBI taxonomy): Eukaryota > Metazoa > Chordata > Aves > Passeriformes > Passerellidae > Zonotrichia > Zonotrichia leucophrys. Next base: position 101,690,645 of record NC_088171.1, on the reverse strand, counting down.
GAAAGGCTCAAGGTTAAAACATGCATTCACAAAACTGGGAAAAGAATTTCATGACTCTTTAGAAGCCCACTTTGGATAGTAGATGCAGTTGCAACATAGTTGGAGCCATTACTTTCATTCAGAGAGATCCAAGTCTGCTATTCTCTATAGCACTGACAGATGGTAGGTTTCAGTATCTCCATGACTGAGTATCTCAGACTCAACTGAGAATATTTCAGACTCTCTCTGACTGACTGTTTGAATTTTTGTGTGTTATCAAGGAATATTACCCACTTGTTAAAAAACAGAAACCCAAAAATCCACCCACTATGCTACTAATCAAAAGTGTGACAGAATTCAAACAAACAAAAAAATCTTTGTGTGAGACGAATAACAATAATTTTGTGAAGCGTCTGGTTGGCTCTCACTTTAGCTACACCAAACCAGAGATTGGTGTGATTGTATCCCCTGCCCCACAGCATTTGTTTTCACAAAGGAGCAAGTTCAAAAGGAAAAGGAAAATTCCAGAATTCACTTGAAATACCAGGTGGCAAAACAAAAGCATGTTATGATGAGCTGATATCCAGCTTCCCTTTCAAAATGAAGCCCTAGCAGTGACACAGCTTTAGCATGAGAGGTGCTACAGCTCACTGGGGATCCCTGCCCAGACCCTCAGAGATCACACAGGTCTTTGAGGGCCTGTGATCTCAGATCACACTTTACAGGATCCAACATCCATCGGAGTGGGAAAAGTGGAGGCCGGCACAGCTGCCACGCCAGTAAGACGTGGATAGGAGCATGTACCACACCAGACAGAGGGCTTCAGGCTCTCATGTTGACCTATAAACCTGTATCTGATGTGGGAACAACCATTCAAGATAAAAATAACTGTTAAGGGAAGATAGGTTACTTTCAAGTTCTTCAAAGATTTCTGCACATAGCTGCGAGTAAAATACAGATCTTAAAAGGGCAATCTGTTGGCAGCCCATTACCCAAATGTGATTCAAAAATGGTTATGACAAAGCTCTCTGCCAACATTTCTGAAAAAAACTGCAAGCTGCTAGAATGAATGTTTTGGTTTTCTGAAAAACAGCATGCAAATACTGTACAATTGCAACAAAGATAATACGTAGAGTTGTGCTTGAACACAGATAGTTTTAATTTAATTTGTGCCTCAACACCCAGGCCAAATTCTGTTCAGAGCTATGCCAGACTGCTAAAGCACAAGGCAAATAATCTTAAACTGTTTAGATTTTATCACTTTAATGAATGTCTCTACCAGAATCTAAACCACGGCTTCGAGCATGTCCAAGTGTAGCGCTTTAAACCAGTCTGAAAGCTACCAGGTGTTCAGCAGGTTCATCCTTTGCTAGATCGTTGGAGACATGTTACCTCAGAGTAGGATTCAAACCTGGCTTTAGACTGGGATTGCTCAGCAGGAACCACTTTTTTTTCTCCCTAATTTCTAGTGACGTAAATACAGAAGAACAAAATTTTATTTTGAAGTAAAACAACCTGGAGTGATAGCATAAGTTCAAAATAAGCAATGGCTTAATCTCTGACAGAAATATTTTAACATTCATGCTTTACTCCTGCAGCAACCTCTTTTCAAGTTAGAACTTGTCTGAAACTGGAAAAACCTTACAACAGATAAAGAAAAATTGGCTGGATTAACTTTATAGCTCTCCTTATCTGGGCAGTTGCCCTGCACAATTAAATAAATAGACATTTGGATCATGCTCTTTCTTGATGAGGGATAGTGTCAGATAATGCCTATGACAGGCTTTTAGCTCCAGTGCAAGCTTACATAATTGCCATGGAGAATATAATGTCCTGTTACCAAGCCACGAGCTGTGTTTACCAGTGTTTTCCCTGCACTTGAAACTTCAAAGAGTCCTCGCAAGACTGGGGCCCAAATTAGCTACTACAAACAAAAGGGTTGGGAAAGGAAAGCCGGGTTTTATGGCCAGGGAAGCAGACAGGACAATGACTTCCTTTCACATGTATCTGTTGCCTCTCTTGTGCACACAGAGTTTCCAAGGGCAGCTTTTGAAGAGAGGAAAAATGAATGCTTAAGAACATGGAAGATCCTGAGGAGGGATCCAAAGTATGTCTTCATGGGACAGCTAAAAAGAAATCCCCTCAAAGCTGGCAGGGCCAGCATGGAGGTCCCCTGTTACCCTATAGCTTGGTCCTCATTCAATGCCCTCTCTTGGAAGAGGTCAGAGAACCAAGAGCCCAGCTGTTACACAGCCCTTAACTTCTGCTTAGCTGAAGTTCTAAATTGGGATTAGCTGCTGCTATGTGTGCAAGGTGAAATGGCACTGCCCAGAAAGAGGGCTTCTTTATGAAACCCTGAAGGGTTAAAGCCCATCTTCCTTCAGGGCAGTGGGAACTCTGCCCCTGACAGGAATGGGTGCAGTGCTGGGATGTCTGTGCAGTTCAGTATCAATGGTAGTTTGGTCTTGCCCTCTGTGCAAGAAACATCTGCCCTCTGTCAGAGCATCTGCTCCATCCTGTACCCACACCTTGGCACTGGGGTTTATTCATGCTGGCTGTCCCCAGCTCCCCTGGCACTTGTGTCCAAGCGAAGAAAGTGCTAAACAAACTCACTACAGATAATCCTGCCCTCTACCAGCCCTAAATAGTCACCTCACTAATGAAATCCTACCCTTGCCTTGGATAGCTGACGGTGTTTGCCTCCAGTGCAGGTGAGGCACTTTTGGGCCCCACTGTGTGCCAGCCTACTTTCTACAGACACCCTACAGAGCACAAAAAAGTTGTCCTCTCTGTTGATGACATCAACATCTTACCACTGAGTTAGCCCACAGTCAAGCTACAAAAATGAGTGAAATGGGATTTACTCTGACAAATGTGTGAATAAAATTTAGTCCATCTTCTAACTCTCCCTGCTAACTCTCCAACTCTTACACTAAGCACTGTCTTCCCATCTTTTTATTGTCTTCCAGATTTTGAAATGCGTTATTTAACTGAGGAAACAGACCACATGTCTCTAGCACAGAGCACAATATATGTTCACTCTATGGCTATGGGTATTTATATCTCCTGATGCATTTACTTATTATTTTCCTGAAAAAGTTTTGAAATAAAACACTACTACATAACTAATTTAAGCAACACTGCCAGAGAACTTTTAAAAGCATAAAAAGTTTTGCTCTGAAAAGCCTATCAGTCTTGTTTTCATCATCTTTATTAGTACCATTTCCATGATGTTATCAACTAATTGTTTTAAAGTTTCTAACTCATTACTCTAACAGTAGCATAATCAGAAATATACTAAAGCTTTTTTTTAAGCATCTGTATTTATAAAAAGAAAAGGTTATGTTTACAAAATAAATTACCCAAATTTGTTTTAAATCCACTTGAACGTAGCTCTTATTATTCAGGTTTTTTGGACTTGAATGATCTTAGTGTTTGACATCTGAAACTTCTGTGGCTTTTTGTCTAAGCAAAGAAAACAGTGATAATGGACAACTTCCAGCTGCAAAGCTGGTTTTTTTTGTTTTTTTTTTTTTTGTGACACTGTACATGTACAGGTTTTATTTTGATTAATGAAGACTAGTTATTCCAAATTTCAACTCAGTGACGTTAAAGCAGGCATTTCTTAATATAATGAAAGCAGAAGCTTGAGCCTTACAGGACATTTTAACTTCTGTCACAAAGCTTTAAGCCCTAAAAAGCCTCAACCACCCACCCACACTCACTCACTTTTAACCCTCGAACTGCCATATGCAATAGAAATCCAGAAAGAAAATGCTGCACGCTGCAGAGAGGCTTAACACTGCAGTCCCCTAGGATCGCTGGTTATTCTTACACATTAGCAATGTGGGATAGCTGCGGATCAAAGGATGCTTCTACTGATTTTATGGCATGGATGGAAAAGCTCTAGACTAAGTTAAAGCCAACAGGGTAAAGACATTTCCATGAGCTATATTTCAGTGCCACTGATATAATTTTCAAGTTTGTAAGAGGGCAGTAGTTTCCATACTCTTGAAACTCTGATCCAAACTGTGGACTGCTACGTTACCAAGGTCCTTGTCTTCATATACAAGGCAGTGAGTTGTATCTTTCTACAAGAACTTTGGTTTATGTTGTTTGGTGAAATATAACTGCAGATGGAAGAAATGGATGACTTTTCTTCATCATCCTCTTTTGGCAGCTGCTGTTTTGATCTGATCACTGGCCCTGATTTGTTTCCTGCTCCAGCCAGCACTCAGCTCTGCTCTGTAATTCCAAGCAGATGAGCCAGGGAGTCCAACCCTGCAATTACACCTCCTCTCTTTACCCTCTAACTTCAAGTCTCCCATTTCAACTTTTACATCTCAGATCACAGAGTTTAAAGAACACCTCTGGCGTCCTGTCAGCTCTGGCTCAGCTAAACATGTTTCTACGCTCTCCGGATCTCATAGCTGAGCTGTGAGAAGAGTATTGACCCCCTCCTGGGGATCAGAGCCTCCTACTCTTTCTTTCTCTAAACAAAATATACCATCAGAAGCCCATGCTCTTTATTATTTATTAAATACCATAGTGTGTGCTTAGCACTTGTACAAACACAGAGAGAGACAATCCCTGCTTCACAAAATCAACCCCAGGAACAGCTTTGAAATCCTCAATCCCAGCTCACAGATCTCCCACTGAATCCATGTAGGTCACTTGCATTTTAACAGTTAAAAAAATTCCCCTTTTTACGACTAAGCTTGGGGTCCTAAGAAATTTAACTGATGGAGGCTGGATGCTACAAAGGACTTCAGAATTGGGAACACTCTCCAAAATGATGCTGAATAGCTTGAGTCGCACTTTCAGAAGGATATCATAACCAGATTTTTCAAATCTGGCTGCCAAATGTTAGACATACCTAAGCAGCTCATTAAACTGCCTCCTTTTCAGAAGTTTCTCTTGAAGAACACTGGCTCTCTGAAAAGATCAGTTATCTGTTTAAAGGCCTAAAAACGAATTTACAAGATAAGCTTTCAAGTTTAAATACGCTGACTTTTCTCACTAAAATTTTCCCTGCAGAGAGATGTCAGTCCAGGGTTAAACTGAGAGGCTGTCAAAGCAGGAGTGTGTGTAAGAACACTGAGAATTTTTGTGCTCTGTAGCAAAACAATTTTAGTTGCGCACAAGATCCGGTGCTGGCACACTTTGCTACCGAAGCCTTCCCAGGTAACATCTCCACGCCAAAAAACGCTTCCCGATAAGAGGAAGAACGCGGGCCCCGCAGGGCGTCTCGGTCAAACGCGCCGGAGTTCGGAGGTGAGTAAAGAAACTTTGTGTGAGGTGCCCGGACCAACCGCTCCATCCACGGAGCTGCAACGCAATCCGCCGACACCCGCTCGGCAGCGGGGCGCTTTCCGCGCGGTTTTACCCACACCGGCGGTGCCGCTCCACGCGTGCTGCACAGCGGTGCCGCTCACACGGCGGTCAGGCAGAGCCACGGGGGCTGCCCGCTTCCCATCCTCCGCCCGGGCAGGCGGGACCCAGCGCCCGCGGCCACCACGGGAGAGCGCACCCACCCACCCGCGCCCCTCTGCGCCCCCAGGGCGGCTCCGGGCCCCCCGCACCCCAGCGGCTTTGGGGGGCCGAGCCGCGCCGGCAGCGCACTCACCGTGCAGCAGCAGGGCTGGGAACAGGTACCGCACCAGGCTGCCGTACGGGGCGGACATCTCCCCGCTCGCAGCGCTCCTCGCCCGCTCCTGCGCTCCGGCCGCCGCCACTCCCGCCGCGCCGCCCGCGCCTCAGCGCCGCCGCGGGCAGCCCACGGCCCGGCGCTGGGGGGCAGGCGGCTGGCGGGCCGGGGACACGGGCACCTTCCGGGACCGCCGCCGCCGCTCCTCAGGGCTCCCGCCCCGCACGCCACCGGCCCGGCAGGGCTCCGGCTCGGCCGCCGCCGCTCGGTGCCCGAGGATGCCCGCACCGCCGCTGCCGCGTCCCCGCTCGTCTCCGCGCAGCGCGGCGACGCCGCCGCTTCATATTTCCCCTTCCAGCAGGAGGAGGAGGAGTGGTCGGGAGGTGGGGACTCGTCCCGGGGCGGGGAGGGGGCGGCCCCGCCGCTGGGCCGGCGGCAGCGCCGGACAGCGCTCGCTCCCACGGCGGGGGAAGGGGCGCCGGGACCGCCGGGCGGATCCGCGGGGCGGGGGCGGCGCGGAGCGGACACCGCGCTGTGCGAGCACCCGGGGCTTTGCCATCGGCTGGGATGGGCACGGGACGGGCTGGGGATCCCGTGGGAGAGAGAGCGGGGCTGCTCCGTCCTCCCGCGGCTGCGGGCACGGAGGTACCGGCTGGGCTGCGGCTCCCGGGGCCGGCAGGAATCTCTCTTCCCCAGGGGTGCCAAGCGCGACTTCGCCGTCGCGACCGTAAGCTGCAGAGAAAGAAAGTTGGTGTGCGTCCTCTCTTCGAAAGGAAACCTCGGTGTAGTTACTGCTTTCCATGTAAATCCGGCGTTTTATAAACTAAAGATGCGTGTCAGTGATACTTTTGGTGCTGCACTCTCCTGCACGCATTCCCCCATGTCTCTTGTTGACTAATTTTGCTTTTTTCTCTAGTCTTGGGCCCTGTCATGCAAACACGCATGGACTTAATGTACCTATGAGTGACTCGTGCCTGAGTTTAATCACGGGACTTTCATTTGTGATGTCCTCTGGATAGGGATGTCATATTTTCCAGTTTATGTTTGGTCCTGTGGGCTCAGCAGTAGGGCCTCATGGCAAAGAATGTGTAACAAATTGGAGGAAATGTTGAGAAAATCGACATAACTACGTTTTGAACAGCTAAAGTGTTTACACGCTGCATGCTTTAAAAGAAATACAAACAATGTTGATTCCTTCCAAGTCCCTTGAGAGGGAAGAATAAACTTAATTTTCCTCAGTTATATAGGGAGGAAACTGAGACAGAAGCAAGTAAGTGGTGAGTCAGTCAGTGCTCTGGTGCCTTGGATTCCCAGGGTTACACTTGTGCCTTCACACAAATGTCTTTCCATCCCGAAGGGGTGGTTTCCAGAGCACTTGGTGGTGGTCTGTACAAGCCTGTAGTGATCAGATATCCTCCCAATGACCTGGATAGACATGGACAGAGAAAGGCAGCGTCCTCCAAGACACAGGTGTCCATGCACACAATCAAGTAACACTGGGTAAGGCTGTAAAATGCCTTTACTCCACGTTGGTTGCTCATCGTCTTCTCTTGTAGTTGCGACAGAGGTGTTTGTCAGGCGAGCGTGTGAAGGGAGGTGATTCATGCTGTAGACACAGCATTGGGAAAAAGTGTTGTGTACCCAGGTCAAAATTCTGATTTTGCCACTTGTAACAATCGTGCAATAGCAGAGACACCCAAGTAATTTTGCTTTATCTGCAAGTTCAGTAAATGAGTCAGATACAATGAGCAAGGAAAACAACAATATCCACTCAAAATACAGTACAAACGTCTGCATTTTTGAATCTTGAGGACCTGTGGTGTACTTCAGATATGTGTCTACTGGTTGCCTCCCCTAAGAGAAGTCACTGATAACTCAGGGTTATCAGTAACATGATGCTGGGTGTGCAAATGGGTGTTAGAAGGAGAAGGGAAAGGTGATGTGTGTGGGAAAGTGGATTGTTGGTTGAGCAGGTTATTACTAAGGGATCCTGCCTGGTGGAAGAAGGCAGTCTGAAGAGTCTCATGTGTTTGGCACACACATGGGTAATATGACATGTAGGAAGTCTCCTAATGTAACTTTTGCTATTTACCTGGATATAAAAGGCAGGCCAGTGTCACTGTAAGCAGTGATGAAAGATTAGGGGTTTTGAATGTAATTGCTTAAAAGCAGCAACATCCAAAAGGAGAGGCTTCTTATAGGCACATTCTGTTTTACCATCCCCCCATCGAGCAACATAATAATTTGCAAAAAGATGAGACTGAGAATTGCCTGCAAAAAAACAATTCTTACAAAAGGCAGTTATCCCAGAAGGTCATGGTTTCTCCCTTGGGAAGTGACAGGCCTTTATGGCAGCAAACAGCTTTTCGTAAGAGGAAAGGGCAATGCCTTCACTGCTCCACTGGACAACTTTGTAAATTGGGCTCTGCTTGTGGTTTACTATCAGTGCAGCTTCAGATGTGATAATGAAACAAAATGAAATCAATACCCAGTGAGTTCAGATATGTGAGAACTTAAGAAAGACAGCACAAACTATACTTTGTTTTTCTTGTCTTCTTTTTTCCCCTTGATTTTTTGTCATTTTAAGGCTATGTATTTTATCAGCCCAATGCATGTTATTTTTCTTTAAATATACCCAGTCCTACTTGTTTCATTGCCGTGTCCCTCTTCAAAATGTGCTGTAATGGGAAGCAGTGACAAATAACAGCTCTCTGCACTTTGATCTAGGCAGCATGTCACATCAGTTCTCATTAAAAATGGCATTAACCAATCCAACCATGACTTTCTGAACTGGAGCTCCTGGGGTGTATACCTAATTTAGGTATAATGCAATATCATTCACAAAGGCATTTCTCATGCATATTCTCAAAAATACCATAGAGGTCAAAGCATTTCAAAAAGGAAATCGCCAGCAGAAGTTTTCACAGAAAGGAGCAGTTTTGAAAGAAAAAAGCCAAACCCCAAACCTGATGGGAAATGTACTTTGTGACTGAGGCCCTCTGCAAAAAGTATTAAAATAGGAGGAAAACTAACTTGTTGGACTTGTTGTGTGACACTTCAAAGATCTAGGCATATCAGCATAGCACTTGTCTAGGTAAAGTGCTGACTGGTTGGCTGGCAGCCAATGCCAATCTGGTGGTGAAAGATGCTTAAAAGAGGGAGAGGATGGGAAAGAATGGAGGCAGCGAATGTGTGGGACACTTTATGCTATGGAGAAGAATAGGATGGGGCAGCACAGCTAGGATTTACTAATGGCTATATTATGTTTTTAAAAAGAAGGGACGTAAAGATTTATTGAAAAGGAGTGGAGTGACTAATTCGCAAAGAATCAAGCGTCTGGCAGATTTCTGTGAATTGCCCATGGCAAAATAATCAAAATAAGTAGGGAGAAGTTTTTTTACACATCCAGCTTGAGCTAGAAGCCACAAGATAAGCCTGAAGACTGTTTGATAGAGAGAAATATTCACTATGCAGCTTCTTATTTTGGCTTCAGCTGCTTGGGGAAGAAGTTAATCTGTTTGACGATTTGAAAGAAATGGTAATTGGTTTGTTTCTTCCTTCTTTCTGAACTGAAAACGCCACACTTTAGGGGGTATAGCAGAAATGGGATTTATCCATTACTTCCTCTACTGGTTTTAAATATTTAGAATAAGGTGTTTAAGCTGCTGGTTTTTTTCCTTATTCTTTGTTTAAAAAGTAATTGAAAGAACCTCTGGCAATATTTCCTAAATGTTTGGCTCCCAAATTATGCAGACTACTTGACTTTCCCCTACCAGAAATTTTTTTCTTCATTGCAGCTATTGAAGACAGTGGAATTTTATGGTTGCTTTAAGGGACGCTGAATCTGGGTTTAGTTTTGTCAAACATGTACCTGTGGTAAGTCTGTCCTGGAAACTAGGGCTCTGAGGTGGAGCAGATTACCTCAGAGGTCTATCCTTTATTGCTTTTCCCTGTATAGGTAGATAACTAATCTGATAAGTATGCTTTGGAAATGAATTTATTTTAGTCATCCAAGACACAGTGCACGTGTTAAAGTCTGTTGCCTGGAAGCAAACATAGGAAGTATAGACCAAGCATAGTAAAATGAAGTTATTGTGGCCACTGTCTATAGGCTCTTTTCTCTTTTTTTTTTTCAGATACACAAAGAGATGTGCATGCACATGAAAACACAGAGCCCATCTGCTAGAATAGACTTGATGGTTTCACAGAAATGAGGTTGGTTATCCATATAAGGGGTTTTTTAAAGTTTTTCTAGAATGGTTTAAGAAGTAGATGGAAATAAAGGTATAAAATGATGTAAGAGTAGACCCTGCAGAGCTAGGGCCATCCCAGACAGAAAAAATCAAAGAAAGATGTAAAGAGCTCAAACTTAGCCAATGGCTTTTCATAAAATTAGCTCTCTCCTTCTTGTTTCCCCACTCACTTCTGGCATTTAAAATGTGATTTTGATTTGACAATTCAGAGGCAAAGAGGAGCTTCTCTGTGTAGAATTACTTTGCTACAACCACAAATTTCATGGTGCTGTTGCTGTAAGCAGAGCTTGAGAGCCATGTCCAGCTCCCAGTGAGCTTGGCTGGGGTCTTGCCATTGACCAGAGTGAGGGGTGGATCAGTCCTTGGGAGAGGCTGTTGGAAACACCAACTGGAACACCCAGTGCTCATATGTTGGTGACATTCATCTGGAAGCACAGCAAACAGGGGCCAAAGGTGTTTCTTCACCCAGCATACAGGCAGCCATCCTAACCCTCTGCAGCACTGCCATCCATTCATGGCACTCAAATACCATGAAAATGGGTGTGGCAAAAATGTCTTCATAAATGTTGTTTGAACCTCCCGTTGTTTGCACAGTGGCTTAGTGATGTTGTGACTTAAGGGAAAGTAAAGCACCTCAAACAGCTAAACCAGCAGATTGAAAATCTGTTGCAATCTGGGTAAAAAATGACCTTCTTATATCTTCTTGCTCTGAAGAGCTGTGCAATGGATCAGAGAAATAATGATTCTGATTGCTGAAGACAAAGGAAAACTTCTGGAAAAAATTAAATGCTTGTAGAGTGTTGTTCATTACTACTTAAATTTTGTCAGACTGAAATTGAACTTTGATTTTGATTAATTTCTTTGAGAAAATGGAAATTTTGGCAATTATGTATAAACTATCTAAAGAAGCAGATATTTCATTTCCAGACTGAAAAATACAGTAATGTGATCCGACAAGCTTGTGTTTAAAAGTCTCGAGTAGCATCTAATGCACCTGGGAGCTACTTTCCTAGTTTTTATTCTCCTTGTAGCTCTTTTGGGACCAATGCTTCTCCAGGTTAATAACATCCTTTGGGAAATGGGATTTTCATCCCTTACACAGCACTGCCCGTGGTCTTCATTTCACTTGGCAAACTTTTGTAGCAGGGGAGGGACAAAGAGTAGGAAGCTGAATCTGTTCCAGGCAGCCCTGTTAAAAATAGAGCTGTTCCCTAGTGAGGGGAGGAGGAAGCCCTCCTGCCCTCCTGACCACATCTGAGCCAAGTGGCCAGCTGGGCTGGGTAGAACTTGAGTGTTGCCTTGAGGAAGCAGGTGGGAAATTTTCTTTCATGGTTTTGTTCAGTGTTTGTATTTGGTGATGGGTCTCTTGCAATGTGCATTAGATACACAAATGGCCAAACAGAAATTGAAAATATTTCAATTGAAAGTATATGTTTTACAGTGCCCCTGGGGTTTTGCAGCAGAGCTTTGGTCGACTTGTATCCAGTCTCGTTCTTGTGCTAAGGTTGGTTAATTCTCAGTGTGATGTTGCAGCAGCACTTTCAATCTTGATCTTGCGTCGCAGCTCTGACAGTCCTGGTGTTCTGCAGATATCTCAGACATACCCAGGCTGCAGGCAATTTTTCTTTGCTCAGTTACAAAGTTGACTTTTGTTCAAAGCATTCACTGAGTTTTAGACTCAGGCTCTCAAAACCACTCATATGTTCAAGCACTAGTGTATTTTATCAAAGCTCCATCCCAAAGGGGGCTAACCAACACTTTCAGCAATGACATACTGAAGGTGTCAGCATGGCCACCAAGGGCACAGTTGACTCCAAAGAAATGTAAAAGCATTTGTTTCCAAAGTAGTTTGCAAGTAAGGAGGAGGAGAAGAAGGAAACAACAAGAAGTCTTGGAGAGATGATTTCTAGTCTTGGCAGCTGATGTGGAACAGAAGCCTGGGGCAAGCCTCTGCTCTGGTTTGATGTGCAAAGCTGGTGCAAGCCACTCACTTTCTCAGGGCCTCAGTTGCCCTAACAGTGGGAAAAAGTAGCTAATCAGTGAATAATGTCACCAGCTAAAAGGAATGTTTGTACAGTAAGAACTGTAACTTGGGTGAGAGCTCATATGCAGATAGAATGACATGAATATGGCTTTCAATAAGAAATATCACAGAATGGTTGAGGTTGGAAAGGACCTCTACTGTTCCTCTGGTCCAGCTTCTCTGCTCAAGCAGGGACACCCAGAGCCAGTTGCCCAAGGCTGTATTCAGATGGCTTTTGAATATCTCCAAGGTGGAAGTCTCCATAACTTATACAGGACAGCCTGTATATACATTGTCTCAGGGTATTCCCAATCAACTGCAGTAAGTTCTGAATTCCTTCCATCATTTCCATCTACTTACCAATGTAAAATGTGTGTTATATGCATATATTTGTATGGGTGATGTATGTACATATACAGTATGTATATGTGTATAAAATATGTCTATTTTCTATATGCATAAAGTCTTTGAAACATCTGGATAATGCATTATCCATGCATATGGGCTTCAAGTCCATATGCAGCCAGCCAGCTTGCTGACTGCCTGAATTAAACTGCAGCCTTCCCAGACAATTCTGTCTGCAGCTGTAAGGTGTTCTATAAGTTACCTAAAAGCTGCCAGGTTCTGTTGAAAAACTCTTTATCTACTAAGAAAATATTACCAGCATCTTCTTGGAGAGAAGCTCCAAGTTTCTCAGACCAGTGGCTAAATTACAGGTATTTTAGGTAATAAAAGGAATAGAGAAGGAGGAAAGGAAGGCACCAACCAGATGAATTCTAGCTGATTTCTTTCCTCTCCTATGTCTGTGCTTGGTACAAGAAGCAGGAATATAACAGCCAGGATTTTGTAAGACAGGTCTGTGTTTTTTGTGGCTGATGCTATTTTGGGTCTAGAAAAGAGTGAGTGAGTAACTGCTCAGAGTAGCAGAGGGCTGCTCTGTCCCCTTTTGGCTCTTTGCCTCTCACAGGCAACTGTGCCAAGCAGTTGCATAGCCTCTGTGTCCAGAGTATCACAGAATCAATTTGGTTGGAAAAGGCTTCTGAGGTCATTGAGTCCAACTTTTGACTTATCACTACCAAATGCCACATCCAGTTGTTCCTTAAATACTTCCAAGGACGATGACTCCACCACCCCTTATTCCAATGCTTAACAACCTTCTCCATGAGGAAAGTCTTTCTGATGTCCGACCAGAAGCTTCCCTGGTGCAGGATGAGGCTGTCTATGTCCTCTCATCTTTCCGCTGGTGGCCTGGGAGAAGAGGCTGATCCCCACCTGGCTACATCCTCCCTTCAGATAACTGTAGAGAGAGATGTGGTCTTCCCTGAGCCCTGTCTTCTCCTGGTCAAGAACCCCACCTCTCTGAGCAGCTTGTTGTGGGACTTGCTCTCCAGACCTTCACCATCTTCTCTGGATGTGCACCAGTGCCTCAATGTCTTTTTTGTATTGAAGGGCCTGGAACCAGACACAGGACTTGAGGTGTGGCCTCACCAGTGACGAGTAGAGGGGGACAATCACTGTCCTGGTCATCCCTCCTTTCCTGGCTTTTGTGTTTGGACAAAGTTGTGATTATCTTGTGGCAAACAGCACACAGAGGTACGTTTTCTTCCCACAATGGAAGGAATAGCAGCAGGACACAAGCCTTTCATCCCATCCACTGTTTGTGGTCCTGGGACCTCCAGCACCCCTTTCCCAGCCCTCCTTTCAGCCCCTTCCCTTTGCAGTGCTTCCTGGCCTTGCACCAGCAGGGATCACAGACCTGTGGAGAGTTATAAAACACACCTGGCAAAAGGGACACACTCACACCTGCATTGCCTCGTGTGGTATGGGGCTGTGTGTGTGGGATGCTCCAGGAGGGAAACAGAGAGCAAACATGTGCACCATGGAGCAGGTAGCCAAGGTGTGCTGACCTTTGCACTGCTGTTTCTCTGCTGGACACATGTGTGCACAAATAAACACTCCATGTGCAGGTGACCTGTGGAACTGTTTTTCCCATTGGAATAATCGCAGCTACTCCAATTATAACCACACGTGTGTGCGACTTACTCCTGGCAGATAATTCAGCGATTGTAAAGCTATCAGGTTACTAAAAATATCCCCTTCAGCCCGCTCTTTAATTACTGAAACTGTTTCCCATCACATTACAGGAAGAAAAAGTACATTTGGTAGTAATTGTCTGACATGAAGGCGTATACACAAAGATTTCTCTGGTCGTCATACAAATGTGGTAGACTCCCTGAGATATTTTTAAAGGAGACTTTTACAGAGGTTGCCTCCATTGTGAATCAAGGGGCAGACAGCTGCTGCTGCTGCTTTCATTTTGGTCTCTCCCAAATCTGGAGGAAGCTGATGTGGTCAAAGTGAGCAGCCAGTTGATGAGACTGCGTTGATGCCTGTCCTGGGAGCAGAATTTTCTTCTGAGCATTGTTGTGTGTGACATGGGAGCAAGCTGCCTGTGATGAATGAAACTTTTTAGAAAGAAGAGGAAGGGGTGAAGTTCATATCCACACGTCTTGCGGATTTTCATTCTTCCATAGGGGCACAGAGAGACATATGCAGTGAATGGGACCTGACATTTCACTTAAAAATTGTAAAATGTCTTTCTCTAGCTATGCCTATTTTTATAATTGTATATTATGAATGTAGACAGTAACATGGCTAATGGTTTCTGGCAATGCCACAGGGTCCACATTCCTATGGGCTAACACCTCCAAGGAATACAGGAGGAGGGGAAGAGGAGTACAGATGGTTGGATGTAAAGGGCCCTCTGCAATGTGCTCCACTACTCTCAGGCTCTCTCTCACTTGAACATTAAGATTGGGAAACCAAGAACTTGAAAGAAATTAATTTGATTGCTTACATGATTCGATTGCTTTCATGGTCAGCCATTACCAAACTGTTGTTACTCATTTTGTTACTGTCTGACATGAGTCTGTACTATTTGTGAACATCCCAAGCCTTATTTGACGTGCTTGTGCTTGGGTTTTTGGCATGTTAACAGTGTAGAAGCTTGCTCTGAAGAGCTGTGCATTCCTTGTTCACTGGCTCAATGCCTTAGATGTAAGCACTGGGAATGGTTCCTAGTGTGATATCCCAGGAACAAAGAGATGCATGGCAGTCCTTAAACAAAGGATGGCAATTAGAATCACAGAATGATTACATTTTGCCAACACACATGACCCACTGTGCTCCCTTCCAGCCATACCCATTCTGTGACTGATTCCGCGATTCTTGATGATGACAATATTTATCCTTTTACTTGTTATTTCTTCAATTTCTCAGCAAAACACTATCACCAAGTACCAGGTTGTTCCAGGTTTTGTCCAAGTTTATACAGTTCAGAAGTTTTGTACTGCAGTCAGTGGGAGTTTCGCCTCTGATTTCAACAGAAGTGGGGTAGGTTCTAGGGCTAGTGACAAACCCTTTATAGCTCAGTCTGAAAGCAAGTGCAAACAACTAGAAGAAATCTCTTAATAATTTGCATGTTGAAACTTACATTGCATAAATGTGCCATTAATATCATTAATATCTTCCTGGAGATAAGATGCAATGAACTTCTTTGAAGACGAATTGCTCAACTCACCCTTGGCATGACTTCAGTGGAATCTCACCCACTTCTGACAGTGATTGATTTCGTCTGGAGCACTTTCCTCTGGGAGTCCAAGATGTCTATCTTTTCAAATCCACACAACCTAACATCAGAGAACTCAGAAGCAGGACTCTCAAGTTCCAGTACTAGCTCAGCCATGAACTAGCATTATGCTCGTTATCTCATTTAATTTCTGTGGGCCTTGCCTTAATCATAAATCTCACAGACATACTTATTTCTTGCAAAACTTATCGGAATCTCGCTTTGAAAGGTGTACTCGTGAAAAATTTAAATATTCACAAATTAAATGTTTCTAAAGTAATTTGCAAGCAGAGAAGGAGATTCATTCCCACAAAAAGGAAAGGAGGAGATGTTCCCTGAGGCTGTTGTATAAATTTTTGGTAGTGTCTAATATGGTAGAATAGCAAAAAATATTCTTGATGTGTTTGTTTGCAACAGAAAGGAGGCTCTGTCCTCAGCTTTCTATGTTGTTGTATTGGTGCTTGTCTGTGTTTTAACTTATGAAAGTTAAAAGCATTACTACTGTAGTAGGAAAAGTGGCAACAGTCCAGGCTCGAGCATGAGTTGTGATGGGCTGCATTTAAAATTTTTCACATTTGACATGGAACGAAAAATTCTCTATGCAAATGTTAGTTTTAGAAAACAATGCCAATGTTGTAATCCTTTATGCTAAATGAACAACTGGGTTTCTTTAACCCACTTTTATGCTTCCTTGATGCTGGTTCAGATCTGTTTTGGGCCTGAAGTGGCTTTAAGTGTTCATTTTCAAAGTCTGAAGTTTTAATATTTTGTAGGCTTTGCATCTTGCCTCCAAGAAGGTATGAATGAGGGTGGGAATGGGCACATTTCCATGGTCTAAGTGTCAAGCAAATTTGCCTTCATTGCAGTAGTCCAACATGGACTTTAGGAGTGGAGTCCTTTGCTTCTGTACTTTGCCTCCTCTCTTTTCATACCTTGAATTTATGTTCTAGGTACTCAGGCTCCTTTTCCTCTCTGTGATGGTAACACCAAGGGATCCGTGGTCTAACCTGACCTCTTGCTAAACAGAAGGGCTTTATTTAATGGTGCAGTCACTTGCTGCTGAAGTTGAAAGAACCATTACTTGTCTAAACAGTCTCAGAGACTTGGACACAGAAAGACAATTCAAAACATCCACAGGCAAAAAAATATTTTATTATAATGATAGAGGGAGTGGCACCTCAGAGATATGGTGGCATTTAACACTTGGAGAGATCTGTTAACAAGAGAAGTTTTATAAGCTGTTTGTAAAGAAATATTTATCTGCTGGTGAAGGACACTTAATAAATCGCTGCAGCTGAGGAAATGCTAGGTAGAATGGGGTACAGTTTATCATACAAACTACACTGTATTCTGTTACTATTTATCTACTGCATCTGAATATTAGTGTTAAAATACTTAAGGTATATCTTAAGGTCTACTCATATATATATATATATATATATATACATCCAAACACATACACATATATATATGCATCTATGCCAAATCCTTTTATGTCTGAACTGTAGATTGTGTCACAAGATTAAACAGCTTGGTTTTGTAAAACTAAAATAAAACATCTGTTTGGAAAGGCCCTGGCATTGTAAGAAATTTTTTGCAGGCTGGATCTGCATTCAATGAACATTAACCCACATAAGTTTTTATAATTATTTCAACTCAAATAATCTTATCACATACATTCAGAAACTGAAGCTTAAGGAACTGTTGAACTTAAGCAAAGGCTTCTCCTGAATTGGAGTTGTTATGTTGTGTAGCTTTCTCTATGGTAATCTGTTGTTTTCACTAGCTTCTAATTTTCTGAGCTGCTTTAGTCAACTCCCTACTTTGGGGTGAAATATGTTTTTCAATGATTTAAGCAAGAAATTACTAACTTTTCACCACATCTGTGAAATGCAAGAGAAAAATTTTGCCTTACTTACCACAAAATCCTGTCTGTGAACCTAGTGAAGGGACTTGGGGATAAAACTGGGGACCTGGGGATCAAAGCCCTTCTTATACAACCAAGCATCTTTAAGAAATATTTATTAGGCATACAGAAAAATGTTACTCCACCTTGAGGAATTAAAATTAATGTGCATTTAAAAAATAATCTACATTTTAATCTCAGGTCATACAATCATGTCTTGGTACCCAGCTTTCTGGGGATGCTCAGCAGTGTTTTGTCTGCAAGACATCCTTACTTCCCAGACTGAAATGATTCCAGATTCTGTTCAGTTGTGTTTCCTGGTGAGCATAGGATATATTTACCCATCTGGGACAATCCCTTTATGATCTACCAGGGAGAAACACATTGTAATTGCCACACTTTCTTACTGGCTGCCTGATGTACTGCTCGGCAGCAATAGAACAGCACAGCGGGTGGAGGGCTGCTTCTCCTCTGGAAATCAGATCACTTCATGTTGCACCATCATTTCTCAGTCCTTTCTGTATTCCCCTCAGATAAGATAACTCAGTTTTGAATGCTTGCTCTGGGAGCAGAGCAAGGACAAAGAAAACTGTTGTCTTTTCATCAACATACCACAATATGTGTCAGGGCAAAGAAATGTGGGCTCTGGAAAGTTTTTTTACTTTATCTGCCTGAGTAGAAATGAAAGCAGAAAAATAGCAAATTGCAGTTGTGAAAAATGTCACAGTTTTTCAGCTGTAATTGTCCCTCAGTAAAATGCAAAAACTGGGAAGCATGAGTGATCCAGTTGTGTGAGTGTTTCAGCATGGAGCAGGCTGGGTGTCAATGCTGTGTGCATTTCCCTTTTGCAAATGGGCTCAGTGAGGTGGAGGGGCTCTTGCAGCCATTCCCACTTTGTACAACTCCTTTTGCATGGCTTGTTGCACCCTACAGGGCCTTGGAAAGACCATAATTTATAAGCACCTCTGAGCTCATAGTGGTCTCCGGTGTGGTCTCCTTCTAGGAGTAAGGCTGTTCAGTCTTCCACACAAGGCTGTGGATGCAATTATGTTGCACCAGGTCCTGGAATTTTTAGATGTACAGATATACAGGAAACAAAGAGAAATAGAAGCTTTTAGAAGAACAGAGGTCTAAATGCATACTACATTGATCTACACATGCAGGTGGGGGTCCTTTAACATCGTTATGTATCCAAATAGTTGCACTAGGCTTCCAATGCTTGCCCTCCTATCCCTAGTCTCATGTTCCCTCAACCACACAGACTAAACAATCCAAGCACAGAATTGCTGTTTTTCAGTTTTAGGCCCCCTTCTCTCCCATATGCTTTGTGTTTTGGTGAGGCGACTGGCTAAGACTTTAGAGGCTGCCTATTAGTATCCATGTAGGCGTAATTTAGCTGTCTTTTAATCCAGTCATGCTTTTATTTGAAATTTTAAAATATAACGGTACAATACTAAAAAGAAACAAAGAAAAAGAATTTAGCACGTGATCCCTTTCAGAAAAGACAAATTATTCCATGAGATGGTGGACCACTGTGCAAAATAAATCAGGCTATTAAAGAAACAGAACTAAAAAACAAAACCAATGAATAATAAGTATCAGTGTCCAACAAATACTAATCTACAGACTAGGCACCAGGACAAATTTTAGACTCCATTCTTGCATGCTGTTATGTTCCTGAATAATCTAATATTTATGGGAATTGTCTGTACCTGTGTCTGGAGGATGTGGTTCTGTGTGAACAACTCTGCTACTTGGAATAAAATGATGTATCCATTTCACTCTTAAAGCTGTAGGTAAGTGGCACGAAAGCACTGAATTAAATTCAATCAGATTAAAATGTTCTCATAATAACCTTAAGGAGTAGGTAAGCCTTATCATGTACATTCAGGAAAAGATGAGGCACACCATAAATTTTCATGCACGTACTCTGTAGGCCAGGCAGCTAAATTAATTTTGAGTGAGGTCTATTGCCTGTAAGTGTATTGGATCCAACAGTGGGGCACACGTGCTTTTAATGTGGAAAGAAGCAAGATCCCATATCCACATAGTTTTTTTCTGATGAAATCTCATCTTATGCATTTGTAAACATTGCTGTTTCTCTCCTGGAAGCTCCTAACATTGTGCATAATTTCATCAATTTCTCTCATAACCATTTCTGACACAGCACGTACTTGGGCACGCAGCACATGCACACGTAGCGCTTCGAGAGGCCAGCAGCAGCCGTGCTCTCACGAAAAGATGGATTTGCTTTTGCTAATAGGGATGTCCTGGTTTAGGGCAAATTTAGGAGAAAAATTCCAGAAAGCAAACCCACATGGCCCCCTCTTCCAACCAGTTCAGGAAGGATTCCTCAGAGAGAAGTGGAAAGAATCTGTTTATTTCACAGGCACAGCACCCCCCAGCACACCAATGAACAATACTGGGTGACACCACTCTTTCACTGCTCTGAAAAGGATGACAGATTCAGAAAATCTCTCCTGGGGGTGGTTGCTCTGTTATCAGTCCCTCTGGTGCTGGGGCAGCTGCTGCAGCCACAAGGTGCAAACTCTCGGTGTTCCCAGGTCCCAGTCCAGAGCAGGTTTGAGTGGTTCTAAAAAACGAAAAGGAAAAACAGTCCAGGGAAAAATTCGGACTGCTTAGCTAAACTAACTAATGAGCAGAAGCAAAAAGCAAGAGCAAAGCAGGAGCAAAGCAGAAGCAAGTGCAAAGCAAAAGCCAAGCAAAAAGCAGAAGCAGCACTATGTACTGCCCCGTCTCTGCGTCCCTCCAGTCATGGGGAGCAGGCTGATAACAAAACAAAACATTCGCTCTTCAGAGCCAGTTTTGAAGACACAGAACAGAATATCCAGCATAAACAGAACACATGAATGGGGATACAAGCATCATAACGTCACCCTAGGACAAGGGATTTTAGGTTATGGAGTGGCCAGCACATGTGGAAGGGGCAGAGTTGTGCCTCTTGGTAGGACACAGGCTGTCCCCTCAGGACACCCTCCTGGGGCTGCCTGTTCCTCCTGTGTGGCTGCTGGTACACCTCCAGGAGTACCCTGCCTTCCTGGAGGGACCTGGGAAGGTCACTCCAGCCTTTCTGGAGATGGGGTCTGTAATTTAACAAACAGGTCCTGAGAGAACTGAGCTGGATTTTCTGGTTTTGTGTGCTCATTTCCATCTGGGAGAGCAGTCACTTCTGGCCAGCACAAGCTGCTCTCTGGTTACCTGGTGATCCTGACCAGGGAATGATCTGCCCAAAAAGTAAGTGCTCCTCAGCCCAGCCACCTTTTAGCATGAGGAGATCATGCCCAAACCAGAGTAGTGGTAGGAAGGAATGGCCAAGGATTAGGTGGTATCCAAAGGGACATACTCCTTCGGAAGAAAGAAGAGGGACGCCGAGCACCATGAGTCCTGGGGTGCAGGGAGTTCCAGCTGAAGTGTACTTACAGTGCATTGTGTGAGTTACATTTTAAATTATTTTTGTTTGACACCTTTGTTGTCTTGTCAGTTTTCCAGAGTTGAGTACAGAAAGGTAAAAATATTGATGGTATCTTTAATCTTTTTTTTTTTATGACCTTTTTCTTTTCAATGCAAAGAAAAACATAAATAAAGATAACAAAGAGGAGATCAGGACTTTTCTAGTGCTTTTGAAGTAGCAAATGTCAAAACTTTTAAAAAGCAATAAAAAAAGGAATCAGTTGGGATTGTTTAAAGGACACAAACATCAAAACTCTGTGTTTACAAAAATCACATTTTTTTGATTGAAGAAAAGCCGATTTAATTGAAAAAATGCCTGCCATCATGTTGACTGAATTATACAATGCTTTGGTGACAGTTGCAGAAATGAAACACATAAAATTTAGTTCCTCGTGTCAAGTAGGTCACGTTGTCCCATACTTTTCTAAGCAGAGCTAATTTTTAGTGCAGGATGTCTCACTAGCATGAAAGACCTATTTTGAGAGCCTTCTGAAAAGTTGACATTTGGAATGAGTCCAGGATAAGTGTTACTGACCCTTTTAAGGCTGAATATTTATTAAGTAAGCCCAGAGGATTTTTAGCTTGATCCTGTCAAATTTAGCAACAAGATTTTTGCTGGATGTTCTGTTGTTGCAGTGTTGGGGTTTTTGCTTTCAGTGTGTATAAATAAATTTAAAAGTATCTTTTTTGAACAAATGGTGGAATGTTTGCCTGTAAGTAGGCAAGACAAAATGTTCACAAGCCAGCCCTGAATTTTTAATCACAGTTGGACAAGCTTGAAAATACCATACTTCATCTTGACCATCAAGTTTATTTACTTGTTTCCTCCATAATATCTCGAGCTTTTTCTGAAATGCATTTTTAATGGCTTTTCTTTACCACGAGGATGAGATAATCCAATGTGGCTATTGAAATATCATATAGGCATTTATAATGTTTATCAGTAAAGCAGGATTATTTTATGGGTTGTTTGTTTGTTTGTTTCAGTTTTATGTGTTTATTTGGGTATTTGTTTGGGTTTTTGTTTTAGTTTTTAAAAAAAAAGTTGGAACATTTTGCTTTGGCTTTAAATTTACAGATTAGGTTCAGACCAGCCTATCCCTTGGTCATTCTCTGACAAGTCATGCTGATTAAGTGCCCAAAGCATGGGGCATCAGGTGCTCTGTGGATTAATTTATCCATTTGCATGACATCTTCTATACTTTGCTATGAAAACACCAAAATCTGTTTGTCATTCAACTTGTGCAGTTCTCCTTGTCATCAGTACAGTTGTGTTTCCCTATCAGTTGGTGGGATGTTCCTCAGGGGACTCCAAAGAAGATTTATCTCCAGAAAGGTCCTATTCTGTTGCAAAGAGGAAGGACTGAAATGCTGCAAGCAGGGTGCTGAAAGCAGGCTGTGGTTCTCACGAGAAGAGGGTTGGCAGGTAACTTGGATATGGGATGGTTTGGATGCTAACAAAAACCTGTCACTAGAAGTGGTTTTCAGCATCAGAGATAGAAAACAGGAGTGTAGGAATGACAGTGCTGGTCAGACCACACAACCTTCTAACCTTGGGTCCTCTCTCTGGTGTTGGTGAGCCATGGATGGTCAGGAAAAATAAGAACAGGGCTTAGTGAGCAGTACTTGCCTGGTGTACTCTCCTGCCAGCCAGCAATCTGGGGCTCAATCTCCCCTGAGCTGAAAGTCCCCTGCAAACCTTTGTTCTGTGAGTTTGTCTGGCTGTTTGCTGAAACTGCTGGTATCCACAGCATCCTGAGGCAAGGTGCTGCAGAGTTTAATGACACGTTGTGTGAAGAGCCTCTGCCTTTCCTTTGTTTTCCACCTGGTGCCTCCTCTCTGCAGCCGTGCCCGGTCCCTGCCCTGAGGGTACACTCCCATTGTGCCCAGTCTGCTCCCGTGGCTCACGTGTGTGATTTATGGACCTCTGTCCTACCCCGCTCCTCATTTCATTTCCAGCCTATTCTCTTTAGTGATTCCTGGTGGGGAAGCTGATCCACACCTTTGATCATCCTTGTGACCTTTTCCTGAACCTTCCCCAGTTCAAATATATCCTTTTTGGCTTCAGAGGAACAAAACTGCACAGGGCATTCAAGGTGCAGTCACATGAGAAATAACACAGTGGCATAATAACAACTTTCAGTCTTTTCTTTAAAAACCCCACTGTTTTATTTTCCTTACTGATGGCTTCTTGCTGCAAAACCTGTATTTATGTGACAATATTCCACAGAAAGGATTGTACTCTAGAGGGATAATTGTCTCAGAGATCATAATTTTTTATCAGTCTAGAGAACTAGACTAGACCAGCCAAGCTGAAGCATAGCTATTAAAAAAAATAATAAAACAACGTTTCTTTCAAGTTGGATAGGATGATTTTTTTAAAATCCAGAATGAAAACAAACTCTTCTAGGGAAATTCACAAAATTTTTCCTTTCACTTTTTTTTCAAAATATTTTATTTGAAAGTTTTCTTTATTTGTCTTTCTTTATTTTGTAAAGAAATATTGTAGTGGTTTAGAGATGATTCAGAAGGTTTCAGGCCAAGAACCTTTCATTCAAGCCTTGCAAAAGGCTTTGAGCCACTGAAATAAAATTAATCTAGAAGATTACAATGAGTGTTTGCAGTGGAGATTGTGCTGAGCAGATCCTTGGACTTCTTTGACTGTGTCAATGAAGTGGTCAGTGGATAAATTAAAATGAGTTAATAAAATTTATTTAGAATTTGAAAGACCTTTAACAGCAACTATTAAAAAATTAAGTAGTCACTGCTGTTGTTATTGCTGAAAAAGCAGGAAGGAATAAATTTCTATCGGTGATCAGTTTTCATTATTACAAAATCCTAAGAGCAGGGTCTGACAAGTTTCTGTATTACAGCCAATGTTTCGTGTATACAATAATAACTTGGAAAGGATGGTGAGCCCAGAGGCAGAAAGTCAGCAGATGGCCCCCAAATAATTTAGACGAGTCAAGATGAAAGATGTAGATAGGAAGACAAAAACTGGGAAAAATTTGGTGAAGCTTAAGAAATCTAGATAAATGAACTACTCATAGCAAATGAGGTTCAGTATGGCTAAATGCAATTTATAACTGCAGTATTAGTTATAAAAACAATGGAAAAACACAGTGCAAATGTATGGAAGTGCTCTGTATGCTGAAGACAGTCCTATGTTACAGCAGCTCATGAAAACATTGAAAAATATCTGCTCAGCTTGTAGCTACTAAGCTGCTACAAGTAGCATATTCAGTAGGGAAAGTCCTACCCAAAGAAGAAATGGAAACTATTCATGTAGTCAAATCGCTCCTTTTAAATTTAAGAAGTCCCTGAACCACATGGGTTTGGAAGACAAAACATTCATAAAGAACATAATTTTGAAGATGTTGCTTCCCTTTGCATAATTATAGTCCTGGTAACTAGCTAGAAAAGTGTTCTGACTGGTGAAACCTCCAACTTTGACTAAATTAGGTTAATTATCATTATAAGTTGTTTGAAGATTATAAAGATAACTATCTTTTGGTCTACCAATGCTACCTGTAAGTTTGAGAAAGTTTTCACATCACTGCCTTAATTTGCTTAAGACTTGTGGAATTGTTTCTCTTTTGTGACTGACCTGTGTAGTAACATAATCCTGCTGATTGCCAAGTTAGGGGATAAAGCCTATTTAAAATTTGTTTTTCCTCAATATGCAACTTTGTGCTTGTCTGCCTTGTACAAGCATTTGAGCTAGTAAAATCCAATATCATGAATATCCAGAAAAAGCAAACATAAAGGAGGAAAAAACAGCTGGGAAACATTTGTTTAGGAGGTTGATCAAATATTTGCACACTTTTTTTCCTTCTGCCCAGTATTCACTTTCCTGTGCAGGCACAGAAGTAGTTTTCTTTATGTAGGCAGTGCTTTTCCTGTAGACAATTCGACCTGTTTTGCAGACAAGAAGCAACATATAAACTTCAATTGCATTGGTGCGAGCTGAACTGCACTAGCCTGTGGTGTGAGGCAGAGCATACCAATTAGAAGCCATCTCCCCTAGTTTTGACACTGTGCCAATATTGAATCAAAGAGGAAATAAATGGCAAAAGTGGAATTTGACCAGCAGACTTGAACCAACATTTTCATTGCAATGAAGAATGTCCTAGATCTTTCTGCTGCTGCAAATGGCCAGGTGCTTCAGCCAAACCCTCTGAGCAATTCACTGGTCAGGGAGAGATTGCAGCACTCAGATCAGAAGTCCTGTTGTATCTTACAGACTCCTTCCAGCTTTTTCTGATGTCAAACGAGGTATGTAAGGCATGAGAGAGCAGTCACTGTGGATTGTACACGGGGCACTCAGTGAATTGCTGACTGTCTCTTCTTTCTGTTTCTTTCTTCTGCTCAGGTAGATTTGCTGCAGCTTGAATCAAATGGATTCCATTTGTCAGTTTTCAGGGTTGATGCCGTATCTTGCCTTACATCTTGATTGACTTTTCACTCTGTGCTTTTTGCTCTGCAGCTGCTCGCAATTCTTTAGTGTAAGTTGTCACAGATGCAAACTTTGACTCACATGCTTGCAAAGTGAATCAGTGGCAACATCTGTTCCCCCAGAGGGATGGGTGCACCGGCCTGGAGCCACCCACGGCGGCAGTGCCTATGGAAGCTGGTATTTCCTGGCTTGCTTTCTGGCAGGCATGTTCGCTAAGGGGAAAAGAAAATCAATCCATGCTTCTGTGCTTTTCTGCAAAGGTGTGAGGATCTCCCCTGTGTTTAGCAAAACAGGGTCAGGGAGAGGGAGTCATGTGGCATTACTACTAACAGGCATCGGAAATCTTCAGTTGAATCCAAGATTCCCTATATGGTTACTGCAGTCAGAGATGGCGTTTTTAATGTGTGGCAGATGTACCAACACACTGTAAGAAAATATTTGTTATTAAAAGAAAAACATTTTGTTGGATGCATTTTCCCCTCTGTTGCTTTAGCGGACCTGCATGTGTGTACCTTAAGCTGGCCTGTGTGGATCTTCCATGGAGAGCTGAATGTGGATCCTTGTGGGATTCTACCAATCTGCAGTGACATCTGCAGTTTGACAAATGAAACATTGTGGGATTCTGGGCAGTTCAGAAGAGGAGATACCAAGAAGAGGAAAGCATGTGTGAGGCTGACTAGCATCAGTTTCAGTCCTAAATAATGACCTGGGTCTGTAGTTCTTCTGTGATTAGATACACATTCTCCTTTAAAGACCACCTCAGAAAAAGTTCTCACTATTAAAAACTCTCAGACTTCAATGGTAAAATGGAGAAAGCCAGAGATGAAGGGACAGAGAGTCAGGAGCTGAGGCATTGTTTGATGAGGAAGGATTAAAATGAAGGGAGGTTTACCAGAATGGCTTAGTTTCCCCTTCCCTCTGTTAGCAGCACAACGAACACTGCAAATTGCGGGTGAAGTGACTGTGAAAGAGTCGTGGCAAGGTGTGGTTTCACGTTATCTTTGTGGCTGCACTCTTCCATAGAAGTCTGGGTGGTCAGTGGAAATGTGCCTTTGATCCTGAGAGATCACAGGCTGAGCACCTAGGCTGGGCAGGGTGAGACATCTTGGCCTTCCTGTATTTTGAAGGTTTAAACTTCTTATTTCTATAGTTTGAAGGACAGGAGTGCATAATGGCAAGACAATTGTTCTCCCAGACAAAATCCTTGGTATAAATGCCTCCAGTCCTGGTGTGAGGAAATACCGAGCAGGCAAGCTGAGATCTCTGTGGTTTGCTGGCAGCATCTGTGCTGAGGGAATCACAAGGGAGTTGCCTCTTTACCAGCCTCTCAGAACACCGGGTTACAAACAAGAGGTCATGGTACTTAAGAGGTGGCTTGATGGGAAGCTGATTGCAGGAGTAGGGCTGGCAATCAGAAGTGGGGTCATGAGCCTGGAAGTGCACTGGGAAGCGAGGTCACGAGAGGGAGAAGCTGAGGAACTGCCCAAAGATCTGTGTTTAAGTGCCCTGCCGCCCTTGGCCTCTCCTGCATGTTCCAATCTCTGTGTCCATAATGCTTCTAGTGAGGATTAACAGCCCTCTTCCTGATGCATGAGGATATTCACTTGGATCCCATTTCTTTGGTATCCTTCAAAACACTTGCCAGCAGGCTGACAACAATCTCCTTTGTCAGTGTGAGGAAAAACCTGGGAACTCTGTGATCAAGGACTATTTCTCATTTTCATGAAAGCAACAGGAAAGGGTTGAGCCACAGGGGAGACATTTGGAGTCAAAGAATAGAACTTGCCTCAGCAAAGCTATGATGCATATACACACAACGTCTAGTAGGGCTTAGAAGTCACAGTCTGGTAGCACCAGACCAGATTCTCTCTGAGAATGATCTTGCATAAGAAATGAGACTTAATAGCTATTTGTAATTAAAAAAAGGCTATTTGTTTATATGTGCTGTTCTCATGAGCCCTGTTTTTTCTCACTCTGAATAAAGAGAAAATAAAATAATCTCTCATATTTTCCTTTGTTTTCCTATATATTAATTGAGAAATTAAAATTGAGCATGTAAAAAGGATAGTGACATGCTTAATTAATATTAAAGCATTAGAAAGGGAGATGGCAAATTGTTCTATGCAAGTAATAGAATTATTTTATGTGCTGTCCTGCCCAATATTTGTGGCACTGTAATTTATGTTTTACTGGGAACATTTTCCTGAATGTGCAATAAGATCCTTACGTGTACATATTAACAATGTCCTTTTACAAGGAGGCCTTGGGGGGGGGGTGTGATCTTTAGGACAAGCAAGCAAGATGCAGGATTTTCCTAAAACTGCATTGATCCATAAACAAAATTTCTCTCCATATTCATTTCATTGATATAATTATTTTAATTGAAATGCTGGATTGTGTTCTAATTCCTACACCAAAATGTCTTGCAGGCACAGAGAAGAGGAATTATTTGTGGAATGCATCATCAGCCAAGTCTCAACACACACACTGGAAAGAATTGGCGTAGGCTCACCTGGTTTTGCATGCAGAGGAGTCTTGAAGTGTAGGAGTTTGGACTGGTTTTTCTTTTTAATTCTTTTCATTAATGCTACAAAACAACAGATGCAAATTTCCCATTGCCTGCTTGCTTTTCACATTTCTCAAAGTCAGAATAACTAGCTGTCAGTGGGACTTCTCTTGTTGCAAATAGTATCAGACAATTCTCTTCTCTTCTCTTCTCTTCTCTTCTCTTCTCTTCTCTTCTCTTCTCTTCTCTTCTCTTCTCTTCTCTTCTCTTCTCTTCTCTTCTCTTCTCTTCTCTTCTCTTCTCTTCTCTTCTCTTCTCTTCTCTTCTCTTCTCTTCTCTTCTCTTCTCTTCTCTTCTCTTCTCTTCTCTTCTCTTCTCTTCTCTTCTCTTCTCTTCTCTTCTCCTTTCTCATCTATCTTACAATAATCATATTGTCTTTTCCTTAAACCTGCTTAGTACACCTTCTCCAGTTGCAGCAATTTCTTTTATAGTCTGGAATTCTTACAGAGGCCGAGGAAATGAGACCTAACAGTTGGAATTGATTGAAGGTGCCATTAAGGCTATGTGAAGAATTGATTTTGTTTGTCTCTAGTGATGAGGTAAAAAAACAAACCAAACCAAACCAAACCAAACCAAACCCCCCAAACAAATGAACAAACAAACAAGCAAACAAGCAGGGAAAAAAACCCCAAACAAAAATTATCAAGATTTTGGTTTGTATTAAAATAAATCTAGACTTTTAAACATTTTTTTTGTCCCCAAAGAAGAATGAAAACTCCCCAAATTATATTTTATGTCAAATGAAACTTTCTGTTCAATCCCAAATGAAACATTTGTTTTCCCAAGCCTTTACAAAAAAAGCAAAGGAAATGAAGGGATAGAGTCACAGAACTAGAAAATGAAATGGAGAGTTGGACAATTTTAGCTTAGTGCCAGAGAACTGTTCTGTCACTTTTCAACTTTGTATAAATATTTATTAGAAAACAGAAATGAGCCCAGAGGACTGTTCCAACTTGCAGGTTACCTAGACCTCCTCCTGTGTCTATTTCCCTTGAAGATTTAAAAAAAATATTCAACAAAAAGTAGACCAGAAGGCAGCATCTTCACTCCCATCCATTCCTGAAGCACAGCAGTGGTAAAGATGAAGGATGAGTTCACACACACCTTCTTTGCATGGCAAAACATTTAACCACTCCTGACATGTACTGCTCACTTTTCCTGTGCTACCAAGCCCCTGGAGCACAAAGCAGTGAATTTTAACTCAGATCTCTGTAGCAAACATCCAAACCACCAGGTTTTACTGGTGCTCCCTCAGTCTCTTCTGCTAAAGTGCTTCTACCCTGTTTTTTAGATTTTTAGGAGGTAAGACAGCTAGAGGAAGTGAATGTGGCTCCCTACCCCAAGGGGTAGGATGCTCAGCTGGAAGGTGAGAAACCTGCAGTTCAAGGTTTTCTAAAGTTACTGATTGCCAGTGAAACAAGATAGCCTGGCAGACTGAGGTAGATGCCCTGCCCTGAACATGACAAGATTTGATATAATCAGTGAACTTCTGGGAAGTGAGGGCCATTGGTTACATCTCCTCTGTCAGAGGAGGAAAACCAGGGTTTTCTCACATCCAGCTGTGTTTTCCCACTGGTATAATACTAGCTAAAAGTATACCACAAACTAATACTCTCCCAAGTCTGCCTTTTTTTAACTTTTCTTCAAGCCAAAATGATTTGGTGAATTTGACCAGCCTGCCCTTTGCTACATATATTACATGGCAGGTATCCCACCAAATAAAAAATGTCCTCAAACATGTGTGAATTTACAGTACAAGTCCAGAATAAACAGTGGGCTGAATTAAGCCTTTAAGGTGAAATTCACCTTTCCTTTCAGAGAGCACTAGAAATCAAGACCATACATGGCATTCCTCTCAACACAAATAGAGCTATAGCAGAGTAGTCTATAGGCAGCAAAGAAATTTGAATTGTAGATTTTATAGGGTAGATACCATATCTTCTAGGTATAGTTTTATGCTTGGACTAAGCCCTTGACTGAATAATCTTTGCTGAAGTTGCCTGCAGCATTTGGGTGTCTGTAGAGAGAATATTAAAGAATAAGAGGAAAAAAAATACTTTATTTATGAAGATGAGCTGAGAGAGGCCGGGTTTAGCCTTGAATAGGTTTTCCAGAATTGTACATTTCTGTGGTAGCATATTCATGACCAAGGAACCTTCTTGTGTTTTCCTGATACAGACAAGGAAAAAGTCTGAGACCAAGACAATTGCTCTGCATGCAATCAAGTTACTCATCCCTTAGATTGTGGAAACTTGCAATCTACTTCCAGTTCAGCTTCAATTTTCCAATTTACTGGATTTTTGTAGAAAATGGTCCCTGTGTATGTGACTTTGTTTTTGCAGATGAAGAACTTTTGTTGGCAACCTCAGCTTATGCTCGCAAAGTCTGTTTAAATTGAGCAAGCTGCATTAATAGCAGTCAAGCATTAGTGTTCAGAGCTTGAGGGTAAGCAAAGGGAGGCAGAGAAAAATGAGATTTTTTTTCTTCCCAATTCTTTATTAGAGCTAAAAAATGAAAAACAATCTTGGAAAAGTGAGAAAGTTTCATTTTGTCTATAAAATATCAGGAAAACCAGACAAAAATGAAAAGGGAGAAGCAAGCTCTGATCCAAGTGTTCCATACAAGGCCTCTACTGAATTTTCACTTGGGTAGCTGAATTGAGGGTGCTGAAACAAACTCTTTCTATACTGGTGACCCCTAAGTGACCAATACTTGTTTATATTTGTACTTGTCCTGTTTTGCCAGGACTCAACATCAGGACTTTCTTGTGGCATTAAAATACAAAATTTCAGTTTATTTCAGAACAGATAAAGAAGAAACTTGTCTTCTCCACATTTTACCACTGTGGCTGAGTAGGTAGATATACATAATTTACTTTAGGTTTTATATAGCACATATGTGTACAAAATATGAAAATTTATGCTAAAAGTCACATAAAAGGTAATTTGTAATTACAATATAAAACTGAAAATAATTTAGGATTGATCAAAAACTTTCATTTGATGGAAAGTCAAATATTTAGTTTCCTTTGTAAGGTTTTAAACCCTTTTTAAAACCCCTTTGAATAATTGGACTACTTTAAAGTAAAAATGCCATTTTAAAACAAAAAAGTGAAAGAATACTGAAAATATAAAATGAAACACTTTGGCCTGTCATTCATGTTTCTAAGATCTCACTGTCAAAACTTTTAATTAAATTTCATCTATCCTTCCTCTACTCCCTTGCAAAAAGTGTTTTTCAGCATATAAAATACTCACTGAGGATAAATAACCTAATCTACCCTTGAGACCTCATGCTGCACTCCTTTCTCTGGTTTGCATGCTTTATTTGCCATTATTTGCATGCTCAAATAACTGCCCTGATGTTCACTTACTCACTGAGCTGTGCACAGGAGTGTGCAGGACATGCTCATCAGAAGTTGAAACAGAAAGATCTGTGATGACAATATGCTACGATTGCTGCAGAATTTGAACAGCTGCCCTAATAAATTTCCAGAAGTGAGTTGACTGAGTGCCATGCCATCCTGCCTTCAGTGACCTGCCTCCTGTGGATCTTTCCTTTCTGCCTCCTCATGGTCGGCCGCGCTGGTGCGGCTGCATCTGCTCAGCTTCAAGATGAGGTCTGTGTGCTTGCAGAGGAAATTGGATTACTTTTTGCACATTTGCATGCTTGTTTTTATTTCTTCTGTCAAAAACATTTTTGACCTGAGAAAGAAGGAGTTAATAAAAATAGGCTTTTTGCTCTTGAAATGTCAGCTGCAGCTTCTCATCACCCCATGAAAAGCCTTCTTGTTTCCTTGCTCAGCTCCTCCTGAACTTCAAACAGTCCTATAATCCCTTTGACCTTAGAAGGTCAAAGATATATAAAATGTATCATTCTTTGTGTAAAAGCACATTAATCATTCTTACCTAGCTTTTTATTCTCTTTGGAGGGCCCTGTGATATTTTAATTAATGAACCACTTTCTAGCATTAACGTATATAATTTCAACTCTTTTCTTAAGCAGGTAAAAGAGGAGAAATCCTTTCTGTCCCTGCTTTTGCTGACTCCCTGAATAGAGGCATATAATTTATTTTCATGATTAATTTAATTGTATAATTTAAAGCATTAATATTCACTCAAAATGCATATACGTATGTCCAATTGTACTATAAATATTGTTTAATTAAAGAGTGGAAGCAGATATTTAACTATGCTGCTCTCAATTTCTATGAATTTGGCAGGACTTGAAAGTTCTGGGAGTAAATTCTGATGTCAATGCAAATCTGGAATTTAATTTAGGTCTATGAAAAAACCTCTCTGGACTTTCAGCTGAAGACAGAATCTGTTTTCCTTAAGGAGCTGTATCCTGCAGTGTGGCGGGAAAGGGAATAGCCAAAATGAAAACCCCTCTAAAAATGAAGCAACTTCAGACGAATTTAATTAACTGTGTGGAGCCTGTCAAAGGTCAGGGCGAGCTCACGGCAGGAAATGCAAGTGCAAGACTGAAACATTGGCAGCAGGAGAGTGAGGGCAAAGGCAGGGATGAGCCTTTCAGGCAGGCACGGCTCCGTGCTGGAGAGGCAAGCCAGTGTGTGAGGCCAGTGTGCCTGCCAGGGAACAGCTCCTGCCTCCTTAGCTCCTGCCTCTGTCTGACAGGCAGCTCGATGTGTACCGATGCCAGCAGGCAGCAATTGTCACAGAACCAAATCACACATCACTCCTATCCTTGTGCACATGTGCACTCCTGCATCAGGCCCTCAGTCGGAGCAGGCAGAGGGATGGGCTGGATGGAGGAGGTTGGGGAGAACTGGGTTGGCACTGGAGCTGTTTTGGGCCTGACTTGTGCATTCTCAGCTGCCCATGCTTGATGCTCTTGGAGGAGAAGCCTTCTTGAACTGAGATACCTGTTCACTAGTACTTTAGTTTTCTTTCCTTTTTTTTTTGTCTTTCTTTTTTCTAAGGAGGTAAAGGCTCAGTAGGAGCAAGAAGACATAGGCTTGGATTATCGCTACTGCCACATCGAGGATAGTTAGTAAGAGGAGAACTAGTAGAGTTAGGAGCAAAACTGCTGGTATTGTGGAAAATAGGGCTGTTGTGGCTGTAGAGATGAGCTGGATGAGAAGGTGGCCTGCTTGTTTGCCAATGGATTGGCTGAACAGTTTGTGACTCCAGTCCCATGAGCAATGTTGAGATTGTCACATGTTTGGAGCAACTCTGCACAAGATGCTTGGCAAGGGAGGGCACAGAAGCATTTTGAAATGGTGAGGCTGGAAGGAAAACCACAAACTGCAGAGCTGCATCAAAGTGTCACAGCTGGGGAAAGCCCCTCAAGGTGATATATACTACCTTTGTACTGATTCTTTTCCCGGGTAAACAGCATTTTGTTTACCTAGTGTTTAGTGCCTTGCACTAAAAGAATATAAGTAGCAACCGATTGTAGTGTCAATAAGCCAGAGAGGTTGTGTTGATGGGTCCAGATCTGCCCACCTTTTTCTTGACCCTGCTCCTTTAGGACTGGAAAACAGTCTTGGAGACATACAAGGGGCACAGCAATGTCCTGAAATTTGGGTATCTGACACAGCTGTTCTCAGCTTCCTTCAGCCTTCCTGGCATTATTCCAGATTCAGCATAAAGTAGTCACTAATCCCCTTAAACCTTTGGAATAGAACAACAAAATGATGAGAGAAGGACAGCTCAAAGTAGATGAGCAATCCAGGGAAAAATGTGCATTTTAAATGTGCTGTGCTTCCCTACAAAATGCCTCTCACTGATGGCTGTCTCCCTCTGGCTACAGAAAGGCTGCTTCTGACAGCTTGTACAGTTGTACAGCTCCCTGGCTTTTTTATCTTTCCTTCTCTCCTCCCTTTGCCAGGAAACAAAGGGAAGTGCAGCAGCTCTGGCTTTATACCAGTAAATTCTGTAAGCTGAAAATGAAATAAAATTACGGATTGATGCTGGGAGGGCAAGGGTACACTACAGACAAAATGTTCTCTCTGTTGATAGCATGAACTGATGAGCCATTGGGCTGCTCATGCTGGGGAAAAGCATGTTGTAAACCAGAGAACTGAAGTACTCTTGTACCTGTGAGAGAGTCTCATGACTGTAAAATTCTCCTGCTTCCTAACATGGGATCCTGCCATCAAATCAGTCTCAGACCATCAGCCCTTGACCCTGCAATAAATGTTGTCTTCCCAATCCTTCGGCACTCACCACCCTTGCAGCAGGACAGCTTTCTGGAGCTGTGATGTTGCCCTAAGCTCAGCTCCTTTCCCCCTGAGATTCCCTATTAGCCCTTTCTTCCCCCAGTGTGGTGAGGTCCAGCCTCCTTCCTACTGCAGCTGCCTCCTCTATGCTCCCAGTATCAAAACTAAAAATCCCACCACTGCCACCCACCAGGACTTTAAATAACTTTAATAGGTTCTTTGCCTGGGTCCTTCCACTGTGCCCTTGGGCTGTTTTTTGTTTTTATTTTAATCTCCTATTATCTTTTAATTTTATTTTATTTTAGGAAGCTTTAGCTACTTTTGTCCTGAAGGAGCTCAGGCCTCCCAGGGATGTGATCCATTTTAACCTCCTACCTCCTGCACTGATTCTGGCTTTCATCTACCCCCTTGCAATGCACTACTTTGGCCACTGAACCAACTGGCTGTACAGGAGGGGCTATCCCCACACAATTTCCCATGTATGAGGACTCAGAATCACATCATGGGAGATATGTTTAACTGTTCTTTGTCCATACCTATTTCTTTGCCCAAGCTACGAGGGCTTGCTGTCCTAATCCTGCTAAAGGTAATGGTCCAGCCATTACGAATCCCCACCTGGCTCAGACATTTGATATTGTGCATGAATTTCCCTAATTTACCTCCCAGAATTTGAGAGAGGTGGGCCCATAGTTTAAGCCTGATTTGTGATTCCAGCCCAGCTTGGAAAACCATTGAAATCTAACCCTCCCTTAAGGTAGAGGGGACAGAACTCTCCTCCAGACACTTGCAGAGGAAAGTACGTAGTTGCCTGCAGGTTTATGGTGTGTGTGTGTGTATGTGTGTGTGAGAGAGAAAAAGCATAAAACTGAATCTAGGAACCATCAGGTCAGGTGTTTCACTCAGTGTTATGGGTTTCAGGGTATTGGCAAGCTGTGATGCTCTTAATGGACGTCCCAGGTTTCCTGCTGGGACAGAGAAATGGAGCATTTAGATATTAGCGAAGAGCATTTCCAGACACACATGTGAAGGAAAGAATTGAAATTGTAAGGGCTTGGGTGAAAGCTGAAGAATCTCTTGTTCACATATTTGGGAAGAGTGAATAATTTATTCTGGGTACTTCAGTGGGCAGGAGGGGTTCTGCTTAAGCCCTCTCCTTTCAGTGGAAGCCCTGACTCACTGCTTGCCTTGTCCTTGCTCAGATCTGTCCCAAAACAGAGAGGAGTGAACCCAGCCTGAGATGTGCACCACATACTGAGCTCCTACCTCTTTCTGGTGAATATGAGGAGGTGTTCAGGAGAAGGATTTGAGAATTTGATTTGCTCTCTTTTCCTTTTATAGTGGAGCAAGGCTAGTAAGCCTGCCTATCATAAAGACTTTACATATATTACAAGGAAGCTGGCTGCATGAAGCTGACAGTTCATTGGTATCCAGGAAAAGGTCGATTTCCTTCTTTATAAACATATCAGAATAAGGCTACAGAAGTAATAAAATAGTAAACCTCCACCTATTTAGTTCCTTGGACAGTCCATCAGAAGAAAAGTAAGGGAAAAAGTAAAAAAATCATCAGTATGCTTGTGCATACATGTTGGATTATTTCTCCAGAAAGGAAAGGAGTCAGTCTGTGAGTATCTTTTGCAGGTAAGGAGGAAAATCATAATTTCTAGCTGTTGGATTTACAGACATCCACCCAGCCCACCTTCCTTTACTAGAGAAGCCAACAACTTTTTGGATCACACTGCTTCACAAATCTTAGGAGATGATTAAAGAAGGGACCTATTATGCGATCTAGAATTTATTAAAATTGGCTGTGACTTTGAGAAAACCTGCCTTTGTGCTGCCTGGAGAAGAATCTGTGCATAATATCTGCCTTGTTCTTATTTGGTTTCCTATTATTAGTCAGATTGATTTTTCACCTGTTTTTGAGTATCCTGTTATGGGAAAATTACTCTGAAAAGTCATGACTTAACTAACAGCAACTACAGCCAATTTTGCTTTAGTAACTTTGAGCTGATTCAGATTGTGCTGGCACGGAAGAGGACAATACTTTTCCACCAGTCCCATACCCAGATTGCAGAGCTATAATTTAAGCTCTTTGGGAGTGTTGTAGCACCCACATCTTGGGTGCTTCCAAAGAGCTTGGAACTGCAGGCAGGAAGCATCTTGCCTTCTTCACCCCATGCCACTGGAAAGAGCCAGCAGACCCAGCCAGGGTGTGGAAAGGGAAGCTACATTTGTCTATGGGGCTGGGCTTCTCTTCTTTAAGGAGAAGTGGTTCACCCTGAGAAAAAGGACTTTCATTCAGGAGATGGAGACAAAAGGAAAGGCAATGTCCTCATGACTCCTCGGTGTACAGTCACTCTGTGATATCACTGAATATTCAGATGTGTGACAAGTGACAATGTGCTGTGCAAGATGGGATCAATAAGAGGATGGGACCTGTAGGAATCCTCTCTTGGCCAACACACTCATTGGACTATGAAGATCAGGGTGAAGTTGGGAAGGAGAAGCAAGGCAGCACAGGAAAGTACCACAGAAGATATGACAAGACTGGAAGGGCAATGTGAGGCTTGAATGGTTAGCCCTGCCTTGGGCTGATGCTGTCTGCTGCCAGAGGATGTTCTCTGTTGCCTTCTGTAACAAAACAGAAAAAGACATCTTTTACTTGGAGTGTGCAAGGTGGATCCAGGGGATCTACTGATGGCTCAGGGCCTCCACTGCATTCACATGCTTAAGTACAGCAATGTAACAAGAAATGCAAAAAATGCAAAAAATGCCCAAAAACCTGCCCAAAAAGGAGAGAATTTCAGTTGTAGAAGAGTGGGGAGGCTTAGCAGAGAAGGTAGGCTGGATATTGGTAGCCCTCATGGATGACTCCAGAGATAATCTGCCAGGTTGCTCTGCCCTGGCAGATAAAGCACATACTGAAGGGATAATTAGGAATGGATAATTAGGCTCCCCAATGAGAGTCAAATTGGAATGAGGTTTAGAGGTGGGATGAAGGTACTGCACTCAGAATCTGGGAATTATGCTGCATTTCGCCAGAATGTCTGGTCAAGAGGGTCCTTAGAGGCTTAACCACAAAATTAGGGACTATAAACTGCAGAGCAGATTCTGGGATAGCACATGAGATAAGATTTAAGCAATGTAAGACAAGCAGGTCAGGATTAGAGAAAGAAAATTAGCAAAGGTCAAAGCAGAAGTCTGTGAAGAAGGGTCAAGAGCTAAGCAGGGAATTACAAGTGAGGTTCAAAGGCCAAAGCAAAGACTGAGCACACAAGGAACACTGCATGCTGAACAGCTAAACATTGGATATACATATACCACATAGCAGACTCTACCCGTACTGTATTAACTAGGACCAGAAATTCTGATTTTGCGCTGTGTCTCAGATACTTACAGGGACCCAGCTTGGAGGCTGCACTTGTCTTCCTTCAGAGAGAGGAGTTTTATTTATCACAGACAGAATCCTCTGAGATTCTCCCTTTTCTAGACTCTATGAAGATAACTACCTTTTGAAAGAAAAAGAGCTACCATGTGATGGTAGTTCTTTCTTCTTGTTTGAGGCAAATATCCAAAATAATTTCCAGTGTCCAAACCTTTCTAATCTAGACCTTTCAAGTCACTCAAGTCTGACTGCAGGAATTTCTGAATGACTTCTGTGGTCTGTGTGCCACAGGCTGTGATCACCACATCCCTCTTGTCAATAAGTGTCAGGATGCTTTAGAATATGTCACACCTTGTGGCACCTACAAGGGCTCCTTAGTTGTTGCTGTGGATTATTCTACTTAATATTCTCTTTCCTATGAGTCAAAAACTGGCGAGCTGAGAGAAGAGAGTAAAGTCATTACCATTTTTCTTTTTTCTTTCAGCAGGCTACAGACCCATATTATCAACTGCAATGAAACAATGCTGGAAAGGAATTGAATATTTTGGTGCAGAGTACTTGTATGAACTTCAAAATCCTGTGTGTTCCAACTGAAAGATCAACATAATTTTGGTTTTAAAATGCTGACTCTGCTCTGGACCACTGCTGCTGTTATGACTTCATTAGTGTGGCACAGATCCTTGTCTCTCTCACCCTGGCTTCACTCTGAAGTAGCTCTGTCAGCTCATCGGAGATGTATCTGACTTAATTTGAGAAGAGAATCAGGCCACAAATGTCATCTGCCTAACTCTTTTGGACAGGAAGGAACTTCTGGTTTGGATCCCTTTGGGTTAAGAGAAAAAAAAAATTAAAAAAAAAAAAGCTTTAAAACCTCAAAACCAAACATAACCTTTCCTTCCCCTCAGCAGCAGGTTTTGCTTATAGAGTGATAGTATATGGCTCTATTTAGTGTGCTGGAGCTGCCCCACAATGAGAGAGTGCATTTGCTATTTTTCCCCCTGGGAAGCAGGCGTCTCCCAGCAGTGACGTGTGGCTGGTTGCTGCTGGAGCAGGAAGCAGTGGGATTGCAGGGCTGACGCACTTTGGCTGCCTCTGCCACCTTCCAGCCTCTGGTGGCACAGGCCAAGCTCATGCAGACAGATGTGACCTAGAAGGATGTTTATGCAATAAAACAATGAAGGATTTGTTTCAGACGGCTCTGATGACACTGAAATTGTATCACTAGAAAAGCATCTTCTCTGAAAATAATTGCAGCCTACTGCTAGATCTAGATTTTGACAGATTTAAAAAAAAAATTACTGCCTACATGACCCAGTGTGGGTGTAGTGCAAAATATCAAGCTAAAGCAGAGATGATGAGAATGACAAAACGTTCACATGGCATGAGTAAGGTCCCAGTGCAGAACAGTGGCAGATCTGGGAGTTTGTTCTGGGTTTTCACAGCATCTGAGGTCTCCTTTGTGCATGAAACCATAATAATTGTGCTGTGGTCTGTTGTCCATGGTTGGATGTCACTCTGTGCCACCCAAGCCATTCAATCCTTCCCTTCCTCAGCTGAGCAAGGGAGAGAAAATGTAACAAAAGACTCATAGGTCAAGATGTAGACAGGGAGAAATCACACAGTATGAAAGCCATGGGCAAAACACTTGACTCAGGTAAACTACTTATTTATTAATGAAGAAATGAGAGTAGGGTGATGAGAAATAAAGCCAAACCTAAAATACCTCCCCCCTACAGGTCCCTTTTTTCCAGGCCTAGCTTTACTCATGAATTCTCTAGCTCTGTTCCCCCAGCAGTGCAGGGAGATGGGGAATGGGGTTTGCAGTCAGATCATCACATCTCTGCTGCTCTTTCCTATTAAATGAAAGGGTTCCTTATGATCTGGCTGTGCTCCAGTGTGGGTCTCTCTCACAGGGTGCAATCCTTCAGGAACCGATTGCTCCAGTGTTCCCCTGTGGTTCCCCTGTGGGGTCACAAGTCCTGACAAAAAACCTGCTCCAGCAAAGGCTTCTCATGAGGTCACAGCCTCCTTCAGGCATCCACCTGCTCCAGCGTGGGGTCTTCCAGGGTCTGCAGGTGGATCTCTGCTCCATCAGGGACCTCCATGTCTGCAGGGAGAAAACCTGCTTCACCATGGTCTTCACTGTGGGCTGCAGGGGTGCAAGTCCTCTTTCTTCACAAACCTTGGTGTCAGCTGTTGTTGCTCTGACATATAAATCATTGCTCCTCTCTCTGGCTGCAATTTGCTCTTGCATAGTAGCTTTCCCCCCTTTTATCTACATTATCCCAGAGGCTCCACCACTGCTGCTGATGGTAGACCAACCCTGGCCACCAAAACCTTGCTCAGCAAACCCGATACAAGCATACAGGTCTGTGGTTTGCCAAAGGAAAAGAGATTGGATTTTTTTTCTCCAGTGCAAGCTCTTTGCATGTGAGTACAGTTAAAGATGTTGATACAGAATTCTGTGTGACAATTGGCACAAAGCCTATTGGACCCAAGGGTTTTTGATTCCTTACACAGGCCAGAAGACCTTTTGAGCTGTTACTTGTCTTGCCATGACAAGTGACATGAGTATATTGTTAGTATAAACAGTGATTTATTGGTATTAATTAATTATGACCAACTAATGGCAAATCTACTAATTGTAGACACCAACCAATTATTCTTAAGGAAAAATACTACCCCTGCAACTTTTCTTCCATTGATCTAGGAGAATTTGAGGCTCCTGATCTTCTTTAGATGGTACGAAGCCCAAGGTCCTCCTAGACTTCTGTCTGATGAATGGGAGTTGTTGTCTGGATGTTGTTTTTGTTCGGCAGCTTGGTTTAAACCAACATATGACATTGTCTACACACTGTCAGAAGCTTTGGAAATGGAGTTTGTAGAGTCATCTACAAACCAGTCATTGCACTACTTTGCAAACTGTGCTGTAGCTCATGCAAGCCAGCACTTTACTACTACACAAAACAATAGGCTGAATTCATCAAAGTGATAATGGGGTCAAAAGGGTAGAGTTGCCAAGGCATAACTCACTGTAGTTAAAGGTAATTTTAGTTTTATTTCCTTTTTGATTAATGTTTAAACTTTGATTAAGATTTTTCCAGGGGAGAACAATAGAGCTGTGGGATAGATGTTTAAGTTCAACTGATAATGCAAAAAATTAAAAATAAAAAGTTCCCCTAAACCTCTCAGCAGAATTTTTTCCAAGAGAAGTCCTTCACGTCAAAGCTAAACAGGCAGTTCCCTTTCCACCTCTGTTGTTCTGTGAATGAGGGCTGTCTGTAAATAAAACTAACGTTTTGCCCATCTGTTCTGCACAGCTAAAGGAAATTTAAAGACAATACTACCAGAACTCCCAAAGATACCATCTAACTCCATAAATAATTTATTTTTACAACTCAGATCAAAGAGCTCGTGGATACTGGACTCATTCCGTCATGGCGTGCCCTTTGGAAGCAACTCCCACAGTCATGTGATTGTTTTTCCACTGCCCTCTGAAAAAGTCCTCAGGCTCAGAGGTTCACTTTGCTCTGACTCCCTCTCCTGTCCCCTGCATTATGTTTCATATCACTTATGCTGTGGCTGCTCAAACCACCCCCTCTAAGATTAGCAATGACTTTTACTTTTCCTGGATGCTGCTGAGGAAGGTGTTGGGTAACAGTGTGAATGGTGGACTATCAGAAACACCTTGAAGAAGGAACTTTTCACCCCAAAGTGTGAGGCTTTAGGAAAATGTTGGTGC
This sequence comes from Zonotrichia leucophrys gambelii, assembly GCF_028769735.1. Taxonomy (NCBI): domain Eukaryota; kingdom Metazoa; phylum Chordata; class Aves; order Passeriformes; family Passerellidae; genus Zonotrichia; species Zonotrichia leucophrys. The sequence continues at coordinate 101,649,405 of NC_088171.1, read as the reverse complement.
CATTCCTCCTAGATAAAGCAAGGAAGGATTAGGCTCTCTTTGTGGAGCACGCCATGGCCTGGGGCTTCAGCTCTTGTGTAGAGGATTAGAAGTGGTATCATGGTATTATCCCACATGGGAGACTAACACCTGTTGCAATATTTTTAAAGCAGGCCAGAGCATGCAGGGTTATGTGTCATGCTGGGTGATGTGTCTGGTGTGTCAAGCCACAAAAAGTGGAGAACAGGATGCATGGAGGGCCAGACAAGTGTCAGCCGGGAATTCTCATGATGGTCCAAGGCAAGGGAGCAAACAAGATATTGGCATTTCAGTGCTAACTGTGAGCTCTGTGGCTGCTCTGTATCTATGGACAACTCAGAGTTCACAACCAGATGCAGAGTAATGCATAGAAGCCAGACAAAATCATTCTTCTCCTTTCTAGTTAAATGGTCACTACTGATTTTTCTCATGAAGCAGGGCATATTACTTCATCTATATGACAGCCATGGATAATGGCTGTCATATTGCTCACAAGGAATACTTTTTGGAAACCGGTCCTTTAAATTTGGCAGAGCAAAACATCTTTGGTTCTAACACAGTAATTTTGAGATTTGATCTTCCTCTCAGGCTGGTAAGCATTCTTAAATTCTTTTTCTTCCTTCTTTTACTTTGAAGTGTTGCTGAGGAAACTTGATGACTTTAGCACACTGCCTGTGATAACATTGATAAAAATAATCTCCGTAGCAGTCTGGAGTCCTCTGAGAAGCAGACTGCATGCACAGCTTAGACAGTTTACAGAGCTCTGGCAGTAGGGAAGCATGGCCACAGCCCAGGATGTGTGGTAAAACAAGCCCTGTTTCTTGTAGCCTGCTCAGCCAGGAGGGGCTGGGGACAATGGTCACACTCAGATTACTTTTGCAGCTACTTAAGTTTCCCTGTTTGTAGCCATTTTTCATTCTCTGGAGGTTGAGGTCTCTATTTTGTGTGTTGGGCAAATCTGTTTTGAATTGCCACTCCGTGTATGTCTGAGCACTGAGATGGACACTTGGGCTGCTGGTAGTGCAGGTCAACATGCATTATGTTAGCTCTGTAAATGACAGGAATGGGACCACCTATTTTTGAGGAATCTCAGCTGCACCTTCCTGTAAGTTCTAATTATTTACGCATACACAGGAAAAGAGACTTTTCTTAACTTAAGGCAGTAGCTAACTATTTAAAGATCTCCTTACTTTAACAAACTCATTGCTTTAATAATCTGCTTAAATTTATATTTATTTATATTTATTTAATTTATTTTACTGTGTTCGATCCATATTTTTAAAAGGCCAGAGGGCAACATGATTAATTAGAAAGTAGCAACATCTGCACAGAATGATTCTTACTGCTTAATAAAAAAATTTGAAAGTGAAATAAAAGATTGAGACTACCATGAAATACCTGAATGTAACTGGTATAGCTTTTGCAGCCTATCAATAAATTTCAATTAGGTTGTAATAAAATAACATACCAGATAAAGGAAAGTTGGTTGATACATTTAATTTAATTCTCATCTTGGTAAAAAACTTGCCCAAAATGTTTAGACAGTTATGGTGTGAGAAACAAAGTGTTTTGAGAAATACCCCTTCCTGCCTTGGCCAACTCCAAGAATATTATAGCAAAATGTTTCCAAAAAGGGAGCTGAATTCATATCTGGTGATAAGAGTTGCTTTATTTGCTAATGATATGCAATAGGAGACAAAAAAGCACCGTGTAATAGCACAAAATTGTTTCAGTGAGTGTGACTGAGGAGAAAGCCAGGTGGACTTAACTTTCTTGAGTGAATGACAGATAAAATTCAAAGAAGGCTAGAAAGTAACATGTTTTTGGAAGAAACATCTGGAACTCTGAATTATCCTATCAACACAGAAAAAGATCTTACACAAAAGCCAGCCAGCAGAGATAAGGGAGACCTCTGCAATGGCAGCAGACATCATCTCAGTTACTTGCTGTAGGTCTTGTGTGTCTCCCACTGAATCACCTAGACATGGTTGGAAACTGAACTGCATCCTGAGAGTTTGATTCTGACCCAGTATGGCATTTTTTAGATCCTGAAAATCAGTAATTGGGTGGTGTGGTGAAAGATTTGCATTAAGCAGATTTGCATACTAAGAAAGAAGATGTCAAACAATGAAATGCTCTGATACCATCACAGAGATGTGGCCTCATCAGAAACACTGTGCTCAGTTTGGTCAGCCAATCTTAAGACCAGTTTTAGACTTTCTTCTAGGAAGGAGATAAATGCCTCTGCAGACGCTGAAATGGCCAGTCTTGCAGGTAAGGCTGTGGACTAGCTGGGGTGATGCCTCTGACACAGTGGTGCATTTCCTTTGTCTCTAGCATGTTAAATATTTAGGCAATGACTGTTTCATTTCCTGAAGTTACATTCATCTTGTTTAAAGATGCACTTAACTGATGTTTAATAAAATATTGTAGATACTCTTGAATTTAATGAGTTGCCATGTCAGATTTCATTTAAATCCTTTGATTTTCTGTCTTACATTTATAGCCTAAAGCTCTGTTTTTCATTTTGACCAGAATTATTGCTCTAGCTATTGGCACTGGGTTCCCTGTATTTACATACCTGCAAAATAAAGATTGAGCCAAACTAAATTAAAACTTAATAATAATAATAAAACCTCCTCAGAAAACGAAAACAACAACTGAGCTCCATACTTCACCTCCTCAGAAATCCTAAACCACAACACATCAGCAAAAAGTACCTTTTTTGCTTTATTACTCAAGGCATGTTTATGTATTTTGGGCCTGAAATGAATGGGCCCTTCTTAAATACGACATCTGTGTATTTTAAAGCAAGCTAAACCTTTCTGTGGGGATTATGCTAAATTGACACCCACAGAGATTACAGTCTCCTCTTTTCATGTGGAGAGGATGTCACCCCACGTGTTTGTTTTTGTATGTGAGCATAACCCATGCTCCTGCAGTGCCTAAAATAGGTGGTTTGCTGGGGTTGATTGAAGGATAACATAGCCTGTGTTGCTGGAACTCCAGGTCTCCTGGTATTTTCATGCATGCCTCACATCTAAGCAGTCATGGACATCTGTGTGTGTTACGTGCCATACCTGCCTGCGGCCCTGTTATCATCTCTGTGGCTGTAGATATCCCTTAGTTACATCCACACGTGGATGGAGAGCCACACTCTGACTTGGTGATCCTTGTGGGTCCCCTCCAGCTCATAATATTTTATAATTCAACATTTGAATATTCAAAATATGTTGAATATTTCATAATTCAACATAAAGAGCAGGCACAGTGCTATGTTACTTCACCATAAACCCTGAAGACTTTTGAAAAGACAGAGCAAAACAAAAGGACCTATGTGCTGCCCCTGATGCTAAAGGGTTTGTCATGGAACAAAATGTCTCTTCTCTATGTGGCTGACATTTTCTTTTTTAAAATGCTTTCTGTTTGAAAAGAATTTTTGCCGCAAATTTCAAGTCTTAAAAAATGCTTGAGGTGACTAAATTTTTTCCGCTAGGAAATTTGATGTTTCAAATTTCCAGGGCAGAAAACTTGTGGTCCTGACATTTGAGTAATGCTTTTGTTCTGTTTGGCAAAGTCTCTATTTTGCAGGTCTGTATACACAGGGATGTAAACAGAGTGGTCACCAGTAGAATAGCACAGAGGAGCAGGAGCTCCAGAGTTTACCATGTGAAATCCCAGTCCACAAGACCACCTTTATTTTATATTACACAGTGTTACCTGGAAAACAGAAGCAGGCATCAGATATAGCTGTGATGAAGATGAACAATGTAGGGGGATACAGTATGGGTAAGTGAAGGTGGTATAGAATGTAATCTTATCCCCTAAAGAATTGCAGCTGAACCAATTACTAAAGATTAGGAGCAGGCCTGATGTTAACAGGCCACACCTGTAGCCAATAAGAAGTGTTATAAAAGAGTGGATTGGTGGGAAGTGGAGTCAGTTGGCTGCTGTGAGGACAAGGAAGAGTCAGTGCCTGGAGGAGTTCCCCACAAGAAACACTGAGAAAGTACAAAACTCTGGCAATATGGAACCCTTGTGGTATAATGACAACAGAACAATTCATGCGAGAGTGTCTTTTGGAGATTAAGTTTTGGCATTTCCAATGCTCATATTTACCTTTTTCTTAAATCATAAATCTGGATTTTCTACTAAATTAAATATATCATGAGAAAGTTGTTTACAAGCTTGTAGCTGATTTGAAGTAGTGACTTTGTGAGTGTATTTTTGGTCCCTTCTATGAGGCCTTTCAAGTAGTGCCTGACAAGCAAACAGCTACTGCAGGCATATTCTTGAGAAGCAGATGCTCAGGTGTGCTCTGGTCAGATAGAAGCAGCCTGTGAAATTAATTGGTTGCATGTAGTTATTCATGTCACATTCACTGTAAGATGTATTACCTTCTCTTTTTTTTATTCTTGATGTAATCTCTTGAGGAAAAAGGTCTGCTGGCATTATTAATCTCCTGGCTAAATCAAGAGCCACATTAAAATCAAGTGTTTCCCCACCACCAGGTTCTGTTTAACTAAGTTAGCTCATGGGAGAGGTTTATTCCCCTTTTATAGTGAGCTCAAGTGAGACAAAGGATTTGTGTGGCCAAGGACTAAGTGGAAAAGGCCAAGCAAATCTTTCTATTATTGTGCCCCTCTGCAAACCAAAACCCCAAATGGTGTATAAAAGATTTTCCTTCTTGAATTCCAGTAAATCACAAAGTTATTTCCCCAGTTTTCCTTTACCTCAGCACAGGGCATTTTACTTTTAAAGTAGAAAATGTTATTTATATACTTCTGTCCTTTCCTTCCCTTTCCTTTAATGCTTTTCCAGGGATTACTGAATAAGCAAACTCTACAAAAGCAGTTTGAGAAGGTTTAAAGTGCATTAAACTTTCCCTCATTTATGAAGGAGAGATGATTGAAGTGAAACACTGATGTTTTTGGAGTTTACTCTTTCAGGGTTGATAATGAGATTTAAAATAAGGGTAAGTAAATGCTCCTTAATTAGGCACCTGTTATGTTCCGTTGTGATCAGTGCTTTAAGGGACAAAAATGCCTAGTGGCAGTGACATTTTGTGCAATTTTGCAAAGATCATTTGTGCTCACCCCTTGCTTAAGAAATACAATGAGGCTGGCTTTAGTTTGCTAATAGATATTTTAAAATCAGTTTGGGAAAAGTTATTCCATGAGGTAAAGACCCTGTTTGAAGTGGAAGCTGTTCATCTGAAGAAACATCCATCACAAGACAAGAAAAGAATGATTTCTTTGTGACTGGGAAATCAATGAGACATCTGTTTTAATGTACAGGCCAGAAATAATGCAGTGAGTTCAAAAGGGAATCATAAAGAAGGCTGCTTTTTGTCTCTCCAGAGTCTGTAGGTTTGGATTCAGCACAGTATTTTGCATTAGCAGGACTTCTTGAGTTTGTGTCCTTAACTAAGTGGTTGAGGTAGACTTTTGAGGACTCTGATGTTTAGGGTTATATGAGCTACTGGGGATTTGTGTTTATTGACCTCATAAAAGAACTTCATTTGGGTCTTGATTTTGTCCCTGTTTCCCGGACACAGATTGCTCAAACTGAGGATCCTGCCCTGTTCTTGGTGGGAGCCGGAGCTGGAGGCTGCACAGTCTCTGGGATGCTTGGCAGGAGGTCGGAGCACTGACTCACCGCGGGCTTGCTCTGCCTGGAAACACCGTGCCTGGGCTGCAGGATCCCCGTTTGGGGTTCAGTGGGATGTGTGCAGACATTGCTGCACGTGCTATGACTGTGTCCATTTGTCCTGCTTGCTTTCTTTCCTCTGGAGCCCCTGTACAATTTGTTGGATGACCGTCACTTGTCTTTAAAGTGCACACACAATGACTTCAGGTTTTCCCTTGCAGGCTCTTCTTTGCAGTCTCTTTAGCTTCCATGAAAAGTAATGGTGTGGGAAACAGTCAAAAAAGGGTTACAACCACTACACATCTGCTTAGGCTGGAAGGACCCTCCCTACAAAACCCAGATGCCCTGAATGAGACCTAACCCCTTACTTGTAAGGTTTCTTGAGGACGAGAAGAAACAACACTGAGGACTCAATTACCCCAAGGCACATCGAATTGCCTTATTTTATAGTTCCTTGGTGTGTGCACACTTTATAAGATATGAGACCAAGATGAACCCCCAGGCATTAGGTAATGGGCTTGCTAGAGCCCCACTGGTATCTGTAGTGTGGAGTCTCCTTACGCCAAAATCAGGCTTGCAGATGTCTGTTTCCAAAGGGAGGAGAGAATAGCAAGAGGATATGCAGCTCTGGCAATGTTTGAAATCTGAGACCAATGGTCACCCTGGAAACAGCATGTTGAAAGTCTGAAAAACCTCCTGGCAGTGTGTGGGTGGAGTAAAAAAAGTCTTTGGGTTTGTGTGTGCAATTCCAACAAGTTGTGCTCAGCAGGAGGGAAAACAGCTACTGAGGGGACACACGCATACATTCTCTGGGGAGCCATCTTATCACCCCTTCACATGGAAAGCTGCTAAAAACGATGATGTTTAGGACATACTTTCCCTTGGGAAGTGTCAGTGAAATGAATGCATTTTTGTTTCTGTCAGCACAGTCCCATGGTAAAAAGTCTGTGGAGAGATGCACAGAAAAATAAGACGAAATAGTCAAAGGTGGGGGAGCTGTGCCCTACCAAAGGCAGCAAAAAAGCCATGCTGTTCCCACTGAAGAAGATGCTTGCATTGCAAATTCCAGCCTGGCTGGTGACAGAACAGTGTCCCAAACCACCTCATTCCCTGATGTCACGTGTTGAGAATGAGGCAATCTGCCATTCGTGGATTGGCAGTGGATGCAGACCCACGGGAGTCTCCCCATGAGCAGGAGTGGCACAGCTGTTCCTCACGCGCACACAGCTCAGCAGCCTGGCTTCTGCTCCCCATGGGACAGCTGGTGGTGACACTGCCCTGGTGTGCTCTTTGGGCTCCAGTGAGATGTACTCAGTGGTTCCCTGAGCTAGCAATGGGTGAATTGACATCTGACAGCTCATGAAAGACTTTCTTTCCATGAATTGGTCAAATTGTCATTTAACAATGTGAATTTTGACATCCACAATGCTGTCTGAAAATGATTCCCCATTTTAAGCTGATGATGCTTTGAAATAAAGCCTTCCTTTATTTACTTTGATATTACCACCTGGACACTTTTTTTGATGCTTTTATATCCTGTATCACTTGGTATATTGAAGTGTTTGCTGATAGCCTCCTTCTCACTCACTAAGTGAAGAGTCCTAGTCTTTCAAAGAAATTTTTTTACAGAAGTTGCTTTATGATTTTTGTCATCCTGATTTTTGTCATCCTCATTGGTCTTTTTGTGTGTCTTTTCTAGCTATGTTATGTCCATTTTGTGATGGTGGGATGAAAACCCACGAGTATTCAATATTCAACATTCAGCAGGTAGGTGCACATAGGTTAATGCAATTGTTTTGATGTCTACTCCTTACCTGAAAAATTCTGGCATTTGATTTGCTTTTGTGATGGCTATGGGACAGTCAGATAAATGGAATTACCTAGTGTGATACTAAAATCTTGTCTCTAAGGGGCAAGGGTGAAGTCTGTTAGGATTTGTTTGGTGCGTACACATTTATTTACTCTGAACTTCGTTTGCTATTCTGCCGCTGGTGAGACACTTCTTGGACATTCAAAATTACCAGATCCATTTGATCTCTGTTCCATACCTGTTGAATCCTTCCAGGAGCTGCAAATAGTGATCTGACTTCCTTCTTCAAAAGCTGCATGGAGTCTTCCCAGCACACTGGGTTTATTCCTGTGTCTCCCTAATTATATAACTTGGAATATTTTTTGCCAATTTACAGGTGGTTCTGTGCAAAGGAAGTTCCCCAGCATTAAAATGTAGTGAATTCCCAGGACTTGTAACAGGAAGCTCTATGGGAATCACAGGAAGCTACTGAATTTCTATGTGTGTAAAGTCAATCATATTTTCCCCCTTTTTAGTCTTCATTCACCATTGCTATTTGATGGGATGTGGGAGGACCTTACTGTAATTTTCCTATTTTTGTTGTATTGACGAGCAGCCTTGCTGGAGAAAGCACTGAAGATTGCAGTCCTGCATGTGTTACTTGTGAATACATCCCATGAAGTTCTTCTTTTTCTTCTCTTTAGGCTTTAACAGAAGCAAAGACTGGAAATAAGGCTGAAATATTAGCTGAAAAATGCAAGACTTGAGTGGGGATTTAAGTCTTGCAGAACAAGCTTGCAGTTTCTGATGTTCAGTGGGTTGTTTCCTGCAGGGACTTACTAAAGAAACAGAAAAAACAAACCCCTTTACAAAATTAAAACCAGTTACTCTTTCTTGTTTCACTGTTTGCATACCCTGTGATGATTAAAAAGTAGCATCTTGCCTTGATTTGCAATCTTTTTGGAAAAAAAAGGCTTTTTCCCAAAAAACCCACAGAATTTTCCCAGACTTGTGGACTCCCTTAAAACATAATCTTTACTTGGCTTTGCTTTTTCCACAGACCTGGATAAACTATAGACTACACTAAGAAGAGTCTGTTTATTTGGTACCTCAGAGACTTCTTTGACATGTGTGAAAATGACCTCTGTGCCAAGGATGCACAAGCCTATGTGGAGATGAAATAAACAGGGAGAAAAAGTAATCTGACTGCTTTAAACCAGTGAGAAAAAATGATGTGCACAGGAACATTAGCACTGTTTGATATATCAGCTTGTGCTCTGAACATTACACAATAGGCGCAATGCAATTAATTTTCCTGCTATTTGTCCTTTATATCCTGGTGAATCTGTCAGCTAGGAAAGGCAGAATAAATGTGATATTAAATTTACAATGCATGGAAAACACTCCCTTTCACACTTTATGGAAATATATATATCAAGAATTTCTTATGTTTATGCATACAACTAATGCCACTGAATTCCAAGTACTCTATGTGCGTAAATATGTGTATATATATATACATATATATATATGCCCATTTGCAAAATCAAGACTTAAGGGCTAACTTTGTTCTGTAGAACCCAATATTTTTGTATGTGTCCTGTTTGTGTTGTTTCTTTTTGTTTAACAAATCATAATCTATTATTTATATTCTGTGAAGGACTGTATTTGCATTCCCCTACAGCACATTTATTGACTGTGGTGATTGTTTTAAGGAAAGTGTACCTTCTCTTCTTTTTCTATGGAATATGGTTTATGCGCGGGGGCGTGAACGGCCCTGGAATCCGGCTATCTGGTGAGGGGCGAAGGCCAGGGCCCCTGCGCATCAGAAAACAGCCCCCCTCGGCGTCTTGGCCTTGGGCTGAGCTGGGTGATAGCTCGGAGCAGCGCGGTGAGAGACGAATTAGGAGGCGACCACTTGCTGGGGTTAAACTGTCGGTTTATTACAGAAGAACCAACAAGGAGGGGAAACACCCAGCAAATGGCCCCGAACAAGGGGCAGGAGAGGGTTTTAAGGGAAAAGGGGGGAAGAAGGCAGGGAAACTCGGCTATCCAATAGAAATACATATTTGGAGGTACGAAACATAACTGATATACTAAAGTAACCAACTGTTATAAATCATAGGAGGGGCTCCGGGGCTACAGCCAACCATAACTCCCAGAGAAAAGAAAATTCTCGAAACCTGGGAGGAGAAAAGGAGTGATTGACTGACCCCAAGGAGGAAACAACTTTCACTTTATAAGAGAAACCAAGGGAGGAGCAGTTTCATTTCCATAGCAACCTAACTGGCAGGGTAGCAGCAGGAAGTAATACAGAAAATGGGGGGAGCAAACTAACAAACTTAAGAACACACCACAGCATCTCCCGTTTCTTATCAAATAAAATTAAAATTTTAGACAGTCTATGCAACTCAAAAGGAAGGTGTCTGGGGCTTGTCCTGCTAATCTTTGCTTTCTTCGAGCTGGAGTTCGCTAGCTCACTTATGTTCTTGAGGCAGCTCCGTGGATCTCTCTTCATCTGAAGCTCCTCCGGCTTCTGAGGAGAGGTCCTTTAGCTCGAAATGTTCCTCCAGAGGGAGTGCGGCATGATTGACAGTCGCTGAGGTGGCTTTAGCTATTAGTCCTTTGATCAAACTATGGATCAGTTTGATCAAAATGCAAAATACAATCAAGCTCAAAACCACTTTACAAACTGATTCTAACACCGAGCTGGCCCACCCCCTAAGGCCCCAACCCTTGAATATGTCCCCCAGCCAGTCTGATGTCTCTTGCCTGACCTGATGGACGAGGTCTTGGAGTTTTTTGATGGAGTGTCTGGCGTCCTCGGCCCGAGAGGACAGGTTCAGACAGCAGAGGCCCTCAAACTCCTCACAGTGATGGTGATGGAGCAGCAGTAGAAAATCTATTGCTGCTCTGTTTTGGAGCGTTGCCTTCCTTGTAATTTCCTCGTCTTTAAGGAGGTCGTATAACGCGGCTGAAGTATAATTGGCTTGTTTAACCACCCAACACTCCAGGCGGCCCAATTCACCCAGAGATTTCGCCACCGATAACCATGGCAATAAAATGGTAAAGGCGACGGATTTAGAATGAGACCAATGGGTAACTTTATCATCACAATTTTCAGTGAGATCTTTAAGATCTCTTTTAGATCTGGCCAAATCGGATGTGATGTTAGTCTTTTTCCAATTGATAATTTGGGTGATGTTGGGGGTAAACAGCGTTAGCTGGCCAAATGTACACGGCCCTCCGATCAGACCAGAGGGGATGCCTGCCCACGCTCGATCGCCACAAATCAAGAACACCCCCCTGGGAAGGGCGTAAGGGGTCCGCTTGGTAGAGGGTGGGGCCCATGATTTTTAGAACAGCCCGGCACCACTGGCTTGCTTGATATTGCTTCTTTGTCTGCCGTACCACCTCACTGCCCTTATATATGGGGGCATAACTATATTCGAACTGAAAACAAATTGAGGAGTTGGCGGAACCGAGTAGGTGCAGCTCTGTGGGCTCGGAGGGCGCAGGACTCAGCCTAGCTACTCCGCTTCTCCAGGCATTACTGGGTTCAAAACCGGGGAGGAAAGTTAGGCTCTGGGCCAAAACGGGGGAAAGGGCAGACTGGAAGGCAGGGGGGAACTCGCCTGGGGAGAAAGGGATCCCCACAAGGCAAGACGACATCGGGTCCTCTGCTGCGCCGGTGTCGAGGCATATACTGTCCTGTCCTAATGATTGGGCCAAGGCACACCAGACGTTGATTTTTGGCTGGGGGATGACCCACGGCTCCGCAGGTGGCAGAAGGAATCCGCAGGTCATCAGCACAGTCATCAACAAACAAGGGTTGGGAGCCAGCGTTGTCGATTCGGAGGCCATTCGGGGAGATGAAAATTCGGGGAGATGAAACTGAAATGAAAGGAGAGCCGTAAAAGTATGCAGGATTCACAGATATGGTTCCTCCTCAAACAACCAATTAAAAAAAAAAACTCAAGGAGTGATGTTTGGAGCCGGGGGGGAAAAGGAGGAAAGGTGGTATAAAAGGTAAAGGGGTGGAGGAGAAGCTGGAGGAGAGGGTTCTTCGGTAACCGGGGGGAGATCTGGAGAGAAGGAGGAAGATTCATGGAATGGTTTCTTCCGCCGAAGCCAACATGCTTGCCGGACCTGTGGTACTGCCTCCTTCTTGATCCCCTGCTTCGGGACGAAAGGCCTGACCCACTTAGATGGCACCCACTTGGGACCTGAGGGAGTGGACACGCAGGCATATCCCCTCCCCCAAGTTACCAGGTCAAAGGGGCCCTCCGTCCGCCAGGTCTCCGGATCTTTTACAAGAACCGGTGGCTTGGTTTTAGGCTGCAGCTGCTGGTGACTGCCGAAATGTCGGACTATCGGAGGGTTTTGGCTGTCAAAAGAGCAATTCAGGAAGTTGAGTGTATACAATGCCCTTGATAGCCGGACTTGGGGGGGTCTCTGCCTTCATCGCCGGTTGTTGCTGGGATAGGATTTTCTTAAGGCTCTGGTGGGCTCTTTCCACCATGGCTTGGCCTGTCGGGGAATAGGGGATGCCGGTTTTATGCACTATTCCCCATTGCTGCAGAAAGCTTTGCAGCTCCTTGGAAACATACGCAGGGCCGTTGTCTGTTTTTAAGGTCTTAGGGATGCCCAAGACAGCGAATGCCTGGAGCAGATGCCTCTGAACATCCACTGCCTTTTCACTTGTGTGGGCAGAAGCACAGATCGCCCCGGAGAAAGTATCCACTGAGACGTGGACGTAACACAATCGACCGAAAGATAGGATGTGCGTTACATCCATCTGCCACAACTCGCAGCTTGCCAAACTTAGGGGATTAGCCCCTGAGGCTATGGTAGGCATTTGATCTTGCTGGCATTGGGGACATATGGCCACTATCGCCTTGGCCTGCTCCTGCGTCAGATTGAACTGACGAACCAGGCCAGGGGCATTTTGATGGAACAGTTGGTGGCTGATTTTAGCCTGACTGAACACATCTGGGAGGGGGGCCTGCGAAACAGCAGCCGCCGCTAAAGAATCGGCGCGACGGTTTCCCTCCGCAATGAACCCAGGTAGATCTGTGTGTGATCTCACATGCATGACATAGAATGGATGCTTGCGGTTAAAGACTAACTCGACGAGCCTATTCAGCAATTCAAATAATCTCTTATTAGTGATCTCTTCAAGAACAGCTGACTCAGCTCGAGACACTACACCTGCGACATACTGAGAATCTGTGACTAAATTGAAAGGTCCAGGGAATTTCTGAAATGCCCTGACGACTGTGTCCAACTCAGCAACTTGTGGAGAGCCCTCTACAACAGCAACATCGGACTCCCACTGCTGAGTCTAAGGATCCTTCCAAGTCATCACTGACCTGTGGGATGCTGCAGACGCGTCAGTAAAAACTGTCACAGCATCCAGTGGCTTCTTGCTCTGAATCTTTTTCAACGAGAATTTAAACCCCGAATTGAATAATTTGTGGGACGGCCGATTTACTGTGATGCGCCCAGTGTAGCTGTCGAGTGCAAACTGAAGGTATTCATTAGTTTGCAGCAGTTCTTCAAAGATTTTTAGTTTAAATCGGCCCGATTCCAATTTAATTGGGGTTAAACTGTCGGTTTATTACAGAAGAACCAACAAGGAGGGGAAACACCCAGCAAATGGCCCCGAACAGGGGGCAGGAGAGGGTTTTAAGGGAAAAGGGGGGAAGAAGGCAGGGAAACTCGGCTATCCAATAGAAATACATATTTGGAGGTACGAAACATAACTGATATACTAAAGTAACCAACTGTTATAAATCATAGGAGGGGCTCCGGGGCTACAGCCAACCATAACTCCCAGAGAAAAGAAAATTCTCGAAACCTGGGAGGAGAAAAGGAGTGATTGACTGACCCCAAGGAGGAAACAACTTTCACTTTATAAGAGAAACCAAGGGAGGAGCAGTTTCATTTCCATAGCAACCTAACTGGCAGGGTAGCAGCAGGAAGTAATACAGAAAATGGGGGGAGCAAACTAACAAACTTAAGAACACACCACAGCAGGTTTAGCTGGAGCATCTGGTTTCAAGTGAAGTATTTTCCTACCTACTTTTCCATCTGAGCTGACCAAGGTGTAATAAAGTTAAAAGCTGGGCTCAATCATAAAATGGGTCAAAGCCTTGAAGAGGACAAAAGTTGTGACTTTTGACCGTGGAGTCCTTTGTTTAGGCCTTAGTTGGCAAAATGTATCTGAAAACCTTCGATCCGAGGTGAACCTGAAGTAGTTTTGGGTACAAGTTTGGGTGAATTTGGTTAGATGTCTGTAGCTGTCTCTAAGCCAGTGGATTTTGATCCCTGCTCAAATAAGGGTAATTTATCTACAACTAGTTCAAACATGGTGCTTTTCCATGCACTGTGTTTCGCTTGACAAAAAAAAAAAAACCCATGGGAAAAGGTAAAGATAAACTTTAGTTTGATTTTTCTCAGGGTTTCTTGGCAGAGACCTCAGAAAGGAATTCTTTCTACAGAAATGTTCTCACCTGCCTCCCTAATTTACAGGGTTAATATGATGTGTGAGCTCTGTGGAGAGTATCAGATCTTCATATTTGTTGATGGAGTGTTTCACTAGGATTGTAGTGGCATCCTTCTTTATATCATAAACTTAGAACTCTTTATTCAATAGGAAAGTTTTGCAGAAACAAGCAGCAGTAAAACTAGTGGGATTCTGCTGAATATTTTTTTGCCTTCAAGTTTAGAAAAAAAGTAGAAAAAACCCACTTTAACTATAAAAACAAATGAAGACATGAAAACAATTTATGGTAAGATTCACTTTCTGGATTAATCTTTCTAGACTTTTAGAATCGTTAAACATCCTTTACAGTAAGAAAAAGTCAATTTTCTGATATAATCTGTGCAAGAGTATGCAGACTCTTGGTTTTGAAACCTGAAAGTTTTGGTTGAACACCTACAGAAACAGGGAATCACAGAATGCTGTTGGAAGGGCTCTTTAAAGACCATCCAGTCCAACCTCCTTGCTGTGGGAAGGGACACCTTTCACTCCATCAGGATGTTCAAGGTTGCTTCTTGAACACTTCCAGTGGTGGGACATCCACAACTTCTCTGAGCTATCAGTCCCAGAGTCTCAACACTCTCACAATAAAGAATTTCTTCCTTACATTGAATGTAAATCTACCTTCTTCTAGTTTAACACCATTACCCCTTGTCCTGTTGTTACGGAGCCTCTCCATCTTTCTTGAAAGGCTGCAATAGCCGGTTCCTCTCTACTCATATCCAAACTTTCCTGCTGTTTACAATCTTTCCTTCTGTGGGAGGATCTGTTTTCCCCGCTCCACACGTTGCTGTCAGAAGTGCCATGTATGCCATGGGGTGTGCTGCCATGTTCTCCACAAACACCACGAAAGGGATAAGGTGCCATACCCTCCACGAGTTGTCATCTCTGTTGGATGCCGGATGTCCATGTTGTGTGGACATAACATGGCAGCACTTTCCAAGTTCCTGAATGGACCCTGGTATAGGGGTTCATTTTCAACCCATGTGCTTATTTGTAGGAGCAGAGTCTCCTAAGGAGCTTTATAGTGACTGCTTCTGGCCTTTGTTGGATAGAAAAGCATTTGCAACAAATGAAGTTTTACTCTTGGAAAACAAGCATTTTCCATCTTCATTCTATCCTATTCTTGCATTGCACAGTGCTCTGACTCTATAGGGAAGAGGTCTTTCTGTTGGTGGAAAAAATATTAATAAATGAATGATCTATAATTAAACAAATGGAGACTGCCTAAAGAGGAGTGAAGTTGTTCAAATTAGTAGATCACCAGAGTAGCAGAATTGTTTCTGGGAATAACCCCCTATTACAAAACACTTAACTTTTTCCACATTTCAACTTCTGGGTACAATTGTCCTTTAACACAAATTTGAGTCCAGAATACAGCATGAACTCATGTGGCTTCATCTAAAGTGCTGTGGAATTCAATTGCTTCATGATTTTTCTTCTTTCAAATTGTTATTTCTTACCATGTGGGCACTATAGAATGCATTTCAAATTTATTTATTCAAACTGAAATAAAAAAGTGGAAAATTCCTCCCAGCAGAGCCTAGCACTGGGGCTTCACAGAGAAAGTCTTGATCATGTTGAATTAATGTCTTGTGGATTTTAAAAAAAATTAATTCAGGTGGCTGACCTAGCGTATATGTAATTCTGGCTGAAGTTAGCCACTTTGAAATATTAGTGATTATGTAGTCGAGCCTGCAGGTCTTAAGGAAAATTCTTGGCATGAAATGCAGAAAAACAGCTTTATAGATTACACGTCTCCCTTACACATACTGTACCACATAAGAAAAATCAATTCTGTACCTATTAATTTGGCCTGAGGTAGGCCTCAGTTTGGCAGCTTACCCCATCTAATTTGCCAGCTTTAAAACATGCTGGGTTTAGTGATTTTCTCAGTGGTGAGGATGCCTATTTATTAGGAGGAATAGAAAAATACTGGGCTAGAATAGACTTTCTATCTCCGTTGCCTCTTGTAATGAATTATTAACAACTTTGGGCTTATGGTCAGGGTACTGTTCCTCTTTTAAAAAAAATACTTTTAATTTACAGCTAAGATGCATTAGTGATTATTTATACCTTTTGCTGTTCTGCTGATCTTGTCTGGCAGTGTAAATAACTTTTATCAGTATCTGCATTTAGTGTTCCCTTCTCTTTGTTACAGATAGCATTATATCTGCTTTCAACCTCCTTTTTGTAGGGTGTATAAGTCAAATTGATTTAGCTTAATCCGTTTTAGGAATCCCCACCTGTTCTAGTTTGTGTTTTCATGCATGACTGTGTCTGTATGATATTACAGAGGTGGTTTCATTGAAATGTTTTATAATGAAATTTGTATTCCTGCTGAATAGGAAAATAATTTTGTCTCCATATATATCAGGACCACATTTTTCTTTTACAGTGACATCATAGGTGTTGTTCTTGCTCTTCCTGTTACTGATTGACTCATTGTTTTTTCTGCTCCTCATCAAACTAGTGAAACCCCAGACTACGACACAAAAAATCTTTGAGATTTCTCGCTCCCTGGCCTTATGCTTGGCACTGCAGAATGCTGACTGATTTCCAGAGCTCCATGCCTCAAGGTCATCTGGTTCTTCTCAATATCCAGACAGAGGAAAATGAAGAAATTCCTTCTCCTTGTGCTTCAACCCCCAAAAAATGCCATCACCTTCAGGGGTGGGTATCCAGTGGACCTGCCCTTTCTGCCAGTGGCAGCATCCTGCAGCATGCCAGGACACAAGTTACCTACTGAAATATTTACATTGCAGGTGGTGCACAGGTCAGTTTGTAGGTAACCCACTCTGTGACACTCTGTTCTCTTGATTCTGATGATGGTTTTTAAGTCAGGGGCATGAGCAAAAATCTATAGTTTCTAGAAGAGCTCCAAGGAAACCTCCTCCCCCCTCAGACCAATTGTTTTACTGTCAGCACATCCCTCTCTGTCGTTACTTTGTTACCATCTTACAATTGTTGAATTCAATTCCCATTTTCTACATCATAGTCTTTTCCCATATGACACTGTAGAAAGAACTTTAATGAAGTCCAGATATAGGAAAACTGGCTCATTTATCTTGTCTGAAAATGTATTATTCTGAAAAGTTCAACTCTTGGTAAACCCATCTTACTCTATACCCCCAGTTGTCCTCTTTCTTCTGTGTCTTTAATGTCTCTGTTGACTCCAAAAGTAATTTAAAACTGTGGATAAAGATCTGCAGTTCAATGGCTTTTCATTATAAAAAAATTAATATTTCTCTTTTCTTATAGACAAAGTTTTCTGTCTGGTATTTGCCAAAATGGTAGACTTAGTATGCCTTGTTTTGAATTAGATGGCAAATAGAACAAAATGGCAAATAACCACAGAATCTCGAAGCAGAATACCAGTGCAGAAACCACAAATAGACAAGTGAATTCACGTCTTAGGAGGGGACTTAGGCTCACAACATTGAGTATGCCTATAATAATACATATGCAGACATATTAAATTGAGGCCTGACAACTCTCTAATTCTGTGCAAATCTTGTATGATAAACCAAACAGAGAGTGAATAGGAAGACATTGTTTGTGGAGCCTGGAGATGACATCTTTCAGCAGGCTTCCTGCTGATATCAATGAAGTTGAGTGTGACACAGCTCAGAAAGCACTCATCAACCCCGAGGGACTGTTATCTGTGCAGCCAGGAGGTCTGTGTGTCCTCTTGTGCATTCCTTTAATATTCCCACTCCCTTTGAACCCGTTAGCCTTTTTCAGCCAAACTTGGAAAGACAGCAGTAATCAGAAAGCTTTGACAGCTCTTAAACAGATGGGGGAGAAAGAAATGTTAACTTTAACACTTAGAGAGAGACCAAAGTATAAGCATTGGTGGCATAGGCAAAGATGTCTTAAATGCCCAGCACTGGCAAGAGGTTCAAGAGGACCTTGAATCCGCACAAGGAGGAACCAAAAGTGAGCTCATGTATCATTAGTTTAGTTTAAAACTGCTGACAGGGCCTGACTTTTGCTTTTAGCTTTGGGCATTCCCTGTCCTGTACAGAAACCTCCTGTCAAGTGACCATGTTTGAGAAAGACCCTATTCAGAGTCACGGGATCGCAGGCTTTGCACAGTAAGTGTCTCCAGTTTTTCTGACGTGGCTGAGAGCAACAGTTCTGATGGAAGCTGAGCTAAGATTAAAAACAAAAAGATCCTCTTATGGCTTCCATATCTGTCTTTAGCATGGCCCAGACAATTCCACTGGTTAATTTAATTCTCCTGTTTTTCCACGTGCAGCTATGTTAGAATACCTGTCTCATTGATAAAATCAGGAATATCTTTGTCTTTATCAGCTGCCTGGATTTCCTCCATGCTTGAGTGGTCATATTGACAACAGATGATGGGATCAAATTTTCTGATTTTTACTGCTTCAGGATTAGAATATGCAAGATATTTAGGAAAAAAAACCAACGCTTTTCTTCATTGTAATCTAGAGATAGGATTTTTCTTTTCTTATTCTTTCTGAAGATGGATAGGTTTCACACCTTTGTTGGATAGATTTCCCACCTTTGTTGTCTCTGTAAATGGAACTTATTATTGAGTATTTAATATCTTCTTTTCCTACCTAGCATGTCATAATCCATGTTATCAGACATATGTCAGGAGTGTGGGTTGGTCAAACAAGCCAGCTATCAATAAGTTTCTTATCTTCCTTCTCATTAATTTTTCTTCCTTTGTTTTTTGCTTACATTCTTCCTTTTTGTAGCCAAAAACTCTGTAATAACTGTGATTTGTGCCTGAGAGATCTCTGCCGTTACTTTTGAATGAGTAAGTCTATAGAACTGTGGTTGTGATTGGAGGAAAGAAAGTAAAGGAGTTAAAGGATTGGGTTAATCAAGGGGATGCTTGGAGAATGGGTTCAGAGAGATGGCCTGAGGAAATGGGATTGAATTCATTAGTTTCAAGTTCAGTACAGTAGTATTTGCTATTATAAATCTGGGGAAGTATAGTTAAGCAAGAGCCAGACAAACAGGAAAAAAAGAACAACTCTTGCTGAAAAGTATCTAAGAATTGTTTTGTGTCACGATTTGAATAGAAAGTTGTGATTGCCATGTTCTTTCAAAAAAAAGGATGCACTTTGATTTGTAAACTAGATTTTGCCTGCAAGATGCGTGAAGAAAGTTCCTGCTCTGTTTCAAAATGGGTAGGATGCAGCTGGAGTACAGTGTCTGGCTTGGGGCATTTCAACTAAACAAAAATTAGAGGGGTGCAGGAAAATATAAGAAAAAAATTAAAATGGCTGAACTAAGAGAAATACTATAATATAAGAACAAAAAAACCATATCCTAGTTCAAATACTGAGGTTACTTAGCTTAAGGAAATGGAGACTGAGGGGAGTTGGGATTACAGCTTCCAAGTTTTAATTGACTAGTGCAAAAGAAAAAGGAGTATCTCTTTCTCCAGATCTCTGGTGAATTAGAGTGATCTTCAAAGGTTTTAAAACTGCAGCAAAAAGTTGCAGGGCAGATACTAGAGAACACTTCTTGCAGAAAGGACAGTGGAATACTAGAGGTATTTGGCTGGGGAGCTCTAGGCTAAAGTCTGGAGCAAGAAAGCTCAGACAAACATGAGTGAGGAATGGCAGTGAGAGGGTCTTGGGGACAGAAAGTGAATCTGATTATCTCCTGAGGTCCTTTTTGGGACTGTTTTCTCAGTCATTGTGGTTTTCCTGTCTTATAAATCATGACTAGCTCTTAATACAGCCCTCCATTACTGTACCGATGTTTCTATTGCTGCAGTTAAATGGGTATCTTAAGAAGAGAGCTAGTTTAGTTAAATATGCCTCCAAGTCTGGCTTGAAAGTTGTTGGAGTTCACAGAAAGAGTATAGTCTTGAAAAGCATGGTATGAGCCAGGTAAAAAGATGCATTTTGATGCTGAAGAACGTAACAGTTGTGTGGCATCTTCTGACTGATCTGCATGTGACATTCAGTGCTTGTGGCTTAGTTACAGACCAGGACATTGTTCCTGACTATTTGATCATCTGAAGAAAGACCCAGGGAATACCATTCCTGCTTCCCCAGAGACTGCAGGCAATATTTGAGGGCTCACAAAACTTTGATTACTGATTGATGTGTTAAACAACAGAGTTAACTGAGGAAACCTCTAATGTTTGCCTTTTAGTGAGGGATTTCTAACTAGCTCAACATTTAGTATCAACAGTCAGGAAAAAAAAATGGTTCCTTCTCCAGATATGAGGGTACTGCAAAAACCAGCATAATCTTGCTTTGACCTTAACATACAAAGGAATTTTCTCTTTCTGTTCTGTCTCAATTAGATGTGCATTTAGAGAAAGAGTGCTGTATTAATCTTCTTTATATTAAGTCATCAGGCATAATTGCTCATATAGCTGCTGTCTGATGAGCATGTGGCTACAAATCAACATTTATTAACAGAATCAATAAATGATGTAGAACAGCTACATGACTGTGGTGAGAATTGTCATTGTCCTTTGTGCAAACAAAAGTTTCTGGGCTTGAGTCAGCTCTAACTTGCCCTGGCACAGGCAAAATTGATTTCAGGTCACAAAATGAAGTTGAAAGGAGATAGAACAACATTGCATGCTTCTGAATATGAGGAACTCTTCAGAGCTCACATGCCATTTCACAGTGTACAGTTTTTGGGAGCGAGAGAGAATGTCAGTGGATGGCTTGTTTACATGGGTTTTAGAGGAAAAGCATTTGTTTACAGCAGCCTCACTATAGACTCTGGAGGAACCTTGGCTGTAGCAATCAGCCAGACTCAACAGTGAGTGGCCAGATCGTGGTAGACCAATTACACAAAGCTGGATAGTAGAAGAATGATCCTTTCCATCTTTCTGTTTGCCACCCATGCACTAACACACATTATTTCTCTTTTAGCTCCATAAAATTATTTTTCATTCCCGAGTGATTTCTGTGCCGAGGGCCATTGCAGGCACTGCCAGTGCTTCTGTGAGTTATTTGCTTCCTGTTGTTCTCTCTTCTTTACATCCCCCTTCACCTTCATTTATAATGACATGTCTACCAAGACTTTCTAAGGCCCTTTCCTCCGTGGTAAAAAAGACCACAACCCCTTCTCTACTGGTGTCAGCAGTTTTATTTTCATAGGGCTGAAACAGTTTTCACATGGGGCAGGCACATCTTGGAGAAACATGCTGGGAAGTAACTATAGCCATCAGGTGGAACTGCAGTGGTGACTTGGGCTGTTGGGCTCCATGCTGGGAGAGAGGTCCAGCATACTCTTATAGCACCTCACAGTAGGTCCTTGCCTCTTTTCTCTGTCTCCTTGGGCTAGAAAGGTGTCAAACACATTGTTGGTTAACTGAGTTATGTCCCAGCTGGAGGTGCTTGCAAGGTAGGTTAGTCTCATTGCAAGATCCTAAAACCTGGATGCTAGTGGGAAAGGATTAGTGATGTTCTGAGCTGGGGGTTAGGGAAGCAGGTAGAAGCAGAGTGGAGATTTAGGGTTCAGGAAGAGTGGCTTCTAGACAAAAGTCTATGAACTAACAGCTAACTTAAGAGCAAAACCAAAGTGTCAAGTTAAAGGCTCTAAAGAGACATTAAAGCAAGCTGGTAAGGGTGGTTTTAACAGTACTTATGGCTTTAACAAACCTGTTACATTTGGTACAAAGTAGAAGCCAAAATGCTTTAAAACCAGATGTTTGAGGTTAGAGAGGGAGACCTTGGGCTAAAGGAAGGGATGAGTTTGTGTGTTCCATTAGGTTTTAGTAAGATGGAAAGTAAATTTGGAGACTTAGTGAACCATGAGGGGTCACAGGATAGGTGGCTCCTGCGGGGTTTATTATTTCTTCAGAACAGGCATATATTGGTTTTGAGATGTGATGCAAAGAGAAGCCTAAAGCTGACTTAGTTGACTAAGACATATGTATGTAGGGCTGGGACACACAGAGAAGACAAATGTGTCTGGCAAATATGTGTGAAGGGTGCTTATTTGTCTGTAAAATGGGTGGGTTGATATTGCAGCACAGTTTTAGGGGAAAAAACTGCATTGCTTTCACATTATTCTTTTGAAATCTGCTACTGCCCCCTTGCTATTCACTCTGACCTTCTTGCTTGTGAGAATCACTGACTGACCTTCTCCCCACAGCAAGCACGTGCTCCAAGGCCACAAGGCTCCTTGTGACTTAGCAGTGACCTGCTTGTCCTGCCATGTGTTTAGCTCTTCCATAGTCCAAAAAAAAAAAGAACTAAGCACCCATCTTAGCTCTCCCAAAGAGGCAGCCTCCATTTTCTGCATTTCCTCACCCTTCAAGCATCCTTTGCCAGTCATTAGTCTTCTTTTGTCTAGGAAATAACGCTCTTATCATGTGGTTGGAGATGCATTTTCATGCTAATTTGGTTCTTCAGTGGGGTGCACAGTTGTCATTTTTGTATAATAATACTTCTGTTAAAAGGAGAGGAAAATTTGCTATCAATCACCTGGAAGGTGGACTCGGATTGTTTATTTAAAATCTGCTGTTGGGATCCTCAGATGTCTGTCTGCTCTTATTCTCTGACACACTCATGAAAATGTTGGAAATCCTTTTTTCCTAATAGGAATGGAACTGTCAGTATGTACGGAATCACGAGTGATTTTCCAGCCTCGCAGTGGAATATAAATGTTCTTGAAAATCTCATCCTGTTCAAAGAATGCGTTGCAAAATGTGGTTAACAAGTGTAATGGCATTTCCCATGGGATAGACCTCTTGTGGATGAAGATTCATTTGAGCAGTGTTATGTTCCTATTAACTAACAAACCCACCTTTTTGTATGAAATACTACACATGCTTCTTCTTCATAATCCTAATTCTATAGGTAGAGTTTCCTTGGAAATGTTCTCATGCAAGCACTTGGACAGAGAAAGAAGAACTTGGCTCTGTGGCTGGGCAGCCTACCCTTGCTGGCTTCCTTGACAAATTTGCACTTGATTCATATTCCTAAGCCTTCCATCATCATCAACCCTCAATCCTCTGTCTCTGCAGGGAGAGGCAGGCTCTGCATTCAGTGATTATTTCGAAGATGAATGTGTTGGGTAGTTTTGATTACTAATTTGCTATTTTAAGTCTGCATTGTGCTTTGATGGCTCTTATGGGATTTTTTTTCTTACAGTAAGGGATGAAGATCTAAGGGGTGTCTATTTGGTTTTTCTCATCCCATAACAATACAAAATGTCATCTTGGACTAAGTAGATACACATGTCACCAGCCACATGGCAGTGTACTAACTGAAAACAGTACCCTTCATACAAATACTTGAATATTTAAGTGGACTTAAGGGAAGAGAAGCAATAAATGAAATACTTTTGGAATATGAAACTAGTTTGTTATTTCTTCATACTCAGTTTGAAAGCAAAAACATCTTAAGATGTCTCCTCTTCATTTTTTAATGCTTATTTTTAAGCGCAGCACAATTAAGATATTCCCATTTTCAGGCCGGTGTATAAGTAACAGGTTTATAGCAAAAGAGCAATTATATTTAATCTTAAAACCAAATATTTTTCTGTTTAGTCCAATTGATTGTTTTTGTTAGACATCTTAATCTAACTACGGTGTCTCATTCTGAATTCAATGAATGTACCCATTTCCTCCTCCTGCTGTAAAGTGTCATTGGTTTCTGCTTGCCTCTGCTCTCATCTAGACCAATTAGCCTCCAGAGACAGAAACTATTAATTGTTCTCCATTTCAGGTACTATCATGCTAGTAAACTCAGTATATTTTATCTTCTGTTAAACTCAATACGTTTTAGCTTGTTCGTTATTAAAATGATCTGTATTAAAAGTGGTTATTTGTTCTAACACTGTGTATTTACATGGAAAACATTTACTTTAAAGTAAGGTCCTATCACTCACGAGTTGGAAAGTACTGTATATGCAATACTTGTGCACTAAAAAACATGTCTGGTGTAGAAACTCAGTCTGTGGTTTGCCTTAATAGAATCAAG
The DNA here is from genome assembly GCF_028769735.1 of Zonotrichia leucophrys gambelii. Taxonomy (NCBI): domain Eukaryota; kingdom Metazoa; phylum Chordata; class Aves; order Passeriformes; family Passerellidae; genus Zonotrichia; species Zonotrichia leucophrys. The sequence continues at coordinate 101,625,461 of NC_088171.1, read as the reverse complement.
ATAATTTGAGATGTTGGAGTTATGTGTGAACTTGCATGCTTGCTGAGGAAGTGCCAAGGACCCCACCTGGGGGACACATGTTAGCTGTAAGGGTGTCAGTGTCCTGTATCCCCCAAATGGGGGTCTGATGCTGCAATTCCTCGTGCCTGAGGTCCATCTTGCAACTCTGAGTAGCCTAGTTGAAGCTAGCACACTACTTAGAGTTGTCAGTGCTAGCAGGATGACTCTCTGATGGTCCCAATCCTTTCAGCACTTCTGCATGAGTTTAATTTGGGGTTATTGATGAGTTTACAATGAAGTGTGTATGTAAGAGCTGGCAGGATTTGGTGTTCCTCATTTGTTGCTATGAGGAGAGATTTCTTAATACACCTATTGTATTTTAATTTAAGAATATTTTTGTGTCAGTAATCAGGACATGTTTACTACAATCAGTGAACATTTTCTGTGTCTAGGACAGTACATGTTAGCAGAAACCAACATGCCTACAAGAGCTGGCATTTCTTTTCCTATAACCAGCAGATATTTTAAGAATCCTCATTGTACTCAGGTTTCTAGCCAAGGTGGCGAACCAGGATGAACATAAGAGGCAGAGCAACTACAAATCCCATGATCTGTATTTACTATCCCACTGTAATGTGAATCATTCCTGAAAACAGCTCTTGGACCATCTCAGTGTGTTGTGTGGCATGTTTCCTTTTTTTACCTAATGCTTGCTATCTTCTAGCTTAAGTACAGAAATATCCTGGTGTATTTTGGATTCTGACAAAGTTTAAATTTGGAGGCATTCATGCTTCAGCCTCTTTAGAATGAATTGGAGAGCCTAAGCTGTTGTTTCTGTGCGTTGCTTTTGGACAGATGTAGCTACATGCTGTTTCCCAATTCTTTACCTTGCAAAGCCATCACCTCTACCAGATGAAAGCCTGTACCATTGCATAGCACCCACTGCGGAAACATTGAGAAGACCACAGCTGAGAAATCTCTTGAATCCATGTTTTGTTTTAAAAGCAGCCCTGGGACTTTTACAGATGGCAATGATGGGCAGAATTCTCCCCTATTGTGTTTCTTTTACAGTCACTGCAACAAAGTCTGAGTAATTGAGCCTCTTGTCCCTGGGTTGTGTCCTGCGCTGCTAGAATGAGTGGCAATGACACGATGCTTGTGATACAAGATTAAATAGGGTGTGTGATGAGCATCATAATTTAAAAAAAAAAACACCCCAAAAAAAAAACCCAAAAAACAACCAAAAACCCAAACCAAACCCCACAACAGGGCTGGTTTAGGCAGAGGCTGCTGATGTCTTGTGTTAGGAGATCTGCAATAGCAGTCCTGTTGGTCAGGGCTCTTTTAGATCTGAAAAGGGCATTGATTGTGTAGGCTTTTCCTCTTTATTTCTGATTCCTTTAAATTCTCTTTTTCCTGTGTGGACCTGTGCAGATCCCGCCAGTGTCTGACATGGTTTGGTTCCTATTGTCACCTGATTTGTACCCTTGGAGCAATGGGAGGGATGGGAACACTGAGCTGCTGTGCTGGCTGCCTGAGAATCTGACGCTTGATTCCAAGGTTACCCTGTATGTCTAGAATCCCTTCTGATAAAAGATGATCTTGTGATTTTGTCATCTAAAATGTCTTTAAAAAGTGTCACAGCTCAGCTTAATTTCATTACTGATGTTTGTTCTGGGTATGTTGCTTGTTGCAGTGGCAACTCACACTGCTGCCCTGTTAAATTCTGGGAAAAAAAAAAGTACAAATTCTTTCCAGCAGGAAATTATTTGCTCTAATGTATAGTATTTACAGGAAAAAGCAACGTTTTAAGTTAAAAGTTGAAGTTAAAAATTAGGAAATTGCACGTTTCAAAGAATCTTTTCAGGGGGGCCAGTTTCTAGGAATATCATATAAAAGAGAACATTTACAGTAAAATCAGAAAAATATGAAGTCTTCTTAACCATACGAGGGTGAAATGTGGTGTCTAGTAGGAAGAGATTTGTCTGAAACCTCCACTATGAACAAAAAGACAAAATAAGATCTGTGGAATACGTGTTTATAGAGCAAACTTGGAGAAGGGCTGTGCTGATCATGCAGGGGACAAGTTGCTATGGATGAGCTGGAGAATGGAGTTCCCATGTTCTGCTGAACTCTGCATTTTTATTGTTTAAGATTTTTTATGTGTAGTTTGTGATTTCACTGTAGTTTTAATTCTTTGCTTATTGTGTGTGCATCCCTTTCCTCTGCCAGACTTAGCAGAGCAATAGCATGAAAGGGAGCAAGTTTTCTCTACAGGGCACAGACCAAACTGTTATGAAGACTTAGTTAATTTTTGTTTATTCTTTGGCAATGAAGAAGGAGAGCTTGTTTTGTGTCCTGTTTTTCTCAGATGCCACAAAGTTCAGCAACTTTAGGTATTGCATGAAATGCATACCCCAAGAAACGTTTGTTTTATTTCAGTGATGTTCCTCTTTATTCCAGAGAAAACATTCAGCTCTTTTCCAAACTGCCTTAAAAATAATCCCCTCCAACCCTCCCTCTCCCCAAAACAAAAGAAGTTTTCCTTCTCAGAAGAGCATCTGTTATTTAGCAACGTCTGAATTTCCATAAATAATCCCAGATTTCCCCTGCACAAAGATATAAACAATTGTTCAGCACTCAAGCCTCCCCCTGTCTCAGATTCCCCGAATGAGGAGAGGGAGAGGAGGCACCAGTGGGGGTTTGCAGGGGGACTCATGTCACGACAGAGGTGGGGCAGGACAGAGGTGGCTTTGGGCCCTCCTGGGATGCAAGAACTCCTTGGCTGGGTCGGAGACCTCCACCAGAGGGGAGTTTTGATGTTATTTGGTGTTTTGGGCAGCCAGCTGGCCTTGTGGGCTGTAGATCTTCCTGGCTTGGCCATGGATTGGAGAGGGTAATGTCGGGATAGGGAAGGGAAGATGCCACCCTACCCCTGACATGAGAGACTGACATTTCTGGTGGGGCCCCACCAAAAATCTTCTCAAGACTGGATGCTTCCCACAAGTCCTAGCTCTGGGTTTCTTTAAATAAAGTTTCTGCAGGAGAGAGTTAATATCTTATGAAAATTCTTCCTTTTATTCATAGCTAGGAGGTTTTTTTTGGCTAGGGGTTTTTAAGCACTCTATGGCAAGTAATGAAAAAGAATAGCAACTGAGCAACGAAAGATAATGGCAAAAAGAGATATGAGTAGTTCTAGAGACATCAACTGCTTCACAAATTCATGACATTAAAGAAATTTGGCTTTTGGATCCCTGATGTAATGATACTTATTCTTAATGCATGAATATATAACCTGAGAAGCAACTCCCCTTAAAAGAATTTGTTTGTTCTCCTGGCCAGAATGTATTTTTGTTTTTTTCTTCTGAGCTGAAGTTGCTGACAAATTAAACCATGCTTTTTGTTGGTTTAATTTTCACCTCGAAATTATTATTAGTTTTTTAATTGCAAAATGCTAGGATGCCTAAATTTCTTCAGTGATACAGTAAACAAGGACACCACTTTTTCCATTAATGTGTTGGGATGAATATTTAATATATCTTAATTGTATACAAGAAAATCTGTTTATTTGGGCTAGGGTGCCATTTCAAAGTGAAGATAATTTTTCCTTGCATTGACCTTGTCCTATGATTATTTCTCTTCCATTCTGTCACAGGTCCATGCTTTGAAAATCTTGCAAAAAATTAGTTTCATTATTAATCTCAGTATTACTCCTTGACTCTTTTGTGGATCCTTCACCCGCTGACAGCTCTGGTGGGTCTTCTGATGGGTCCACTGGTATTCCAGCTTGCTTCCATTGGCACCAATTTTCTCTCAAGTGTGAGCTATTGGGCAGTGGATACAGCCTGAACAAATATGCCTGTCCAGTACTTGCAGTTGCTTTGCCTGAAAAACAGCAGAAAATAATCTTGAGGTTTAGAGCTGGATGGAAGGACTTGTGGAGCCTGCATTTATATGTATGAGAATCTTGCTGAGAGATTCACCCTGTAAGGAAATGCGTGCAGAGAATGACATTCACTTTTCATCCTAACAGGGCAGCACAAAGACATCCCACTGCTAACTGCTGAAGCTGATTTGATTTGAATTCAACAAAACCTTAGAAATGTTTTCGTTTTGCTGCTTTGATGTTTTTATGTCCTCTTTAAAAACCTCATATACTGAAAACATAGTAGCATCTTTTTCTTTACAGTTTCATGACAATGATTTGATGTGATATGTGAAAAGAAAGCAAGAGTACCTTAGAGTAGTTTAGCTTGTTTGAGCACCGTCTGCTTCTAAAATTTACATATCCATGCACAAATTCAATTGAAATTATAAATCCATGTAAACTTAAGTTATCCAGGCTCAGGAAGGAAGTTTTGACTTTCTGTGCTAGCCTTTGTTCTTGCCAGTGTCACTGACTGCTCTGGTACCTGAAATAGGACCTCTGGTCTCCTCTTGGCCAGGCCAGCTTTTTATATCTCGGGTCCTGCTGTTTATCTAAATATTTCTCTTTAATCTGAAGAGCTTGTTTTTCTAGAGGAAGAGTTTTCTGGGAAGGGATCCAGGAGTCACCAGTGCTCAGCTGCACTAAGAGCTCTTGCCGTGTGCGGGACCAGCAGCAGTTGGTGAGGAGCTCTTTGATGCTGTGAGTTACAACAGAGGGAAGAGATTATGAGGCCTTCCCTTACCCTGGGCCTTCAGGCACAATACTTGTCATTCTGCACCAGCACAGAGGGTGGTGGGATGTGGTCCAGTGGCTTTCCTTCCGCTCCTGTAAAAACTCACCAAGAAGCAGTGTGCTAAGGAAAGCATTGTTCCTCTGCAAAAAAAAAAAACCCAGACTGATATCAGAAATAATACTGTTCTAAAGCATTGGATACATTGTAGGTTGTTTGTTGCTGTTCCTACATGCCCTGACACCCCAAAATGAATCCAATCTTAAAATTGAGAACATTTCTATCTTCAGCAGCATCTGTGTCTTCCGTCTGTTTGTTTGGAGCTCTGCATAACATCCGTCCCTGAGGTTTTGGTGTGCCTTATCAATGTATGAAATGAAATTCTAGGTTTTTGCTTGAAGATGTGAATAACCTGAAATCTAATTAGCAGAGGGACTGCGCTTCTTTCCCCCAAAGTGCTGCTGGCATGGGAACTGCCAGAGATGACTCATCGAGTTCCCTTTACACAGAGGGGAAATGTTCTGGCTGTTTTTCATCTCCCCCACAGAGTTTTATAACCTTCCCAGAGAGCTTCAAAGTCCCTTCCCTTTTCTGCCCCTCAGAGGGACATGGCTGGCTGCTGGATTCACTGGGCTTCAGATCAGGAATTGCACACAATCTTTTTGAGTGTCCTACTGTTTCATGGGTGTGAAAGTCAGGAAGTTTTGTGATGCTGATGGAGACAGCATCAAATGTTTCATGTACAGTGTCTACAGCAGCAAAGCATAGAGGCAGCTGAAGTGTGCCTATGGATGTAGCAGCTGTGCATGTGTATCAGTGCTGAAGTCTTTCTCTGAACATCCTGCAAGGGGAGGGATGCATCAGAGCTCAGAATAGAAAAGTTTTGGAAGATTCTAGGTCAAGAAAGTTTCTCTTGTAAGGGGAAAGAGAAAAGAAAAGATGTGTGGAAGATAAAAACCACTGTTCTTCTCAAACACACCCTCTTCTTGCAGGACACATATGCTATTCATTTATGCTGATGGGGGAAAATATTTGTCCATTTTACTTTGTAAACAAATTCTGAGATTGTGAGATTGAGGTCCTTTTTGTAGCTGTGACTTCCCAACTGCAAGCTCAAATTGTAAGAAACTCTCTGGAAAAACTTTTTCTGAAAAGCCTCCTGCCTATATTTTCTTTTCCTGTGGCTTCTCCAAAGAGAAGCCACACATACTTTGTTTGCTTGGCTAGAATTCAGGTCAGCTTTTGAAAATTTTTTTGGTGCCATTTACATGAATTCTACACCTGTGAGTTTCATTTAGCTTAAGAGACCTGAGGAGGGATGAAGGGTTATCTTCTAACTGAGTCTAGAGAGCCTGTGGCCAGAGGGGCCGAGTTCTGGTGCAAGGGGGAGGCACCAGGGGACTGAGTAAATGGTGGTTTTATGACAGTGCCAAACTCAGATACTGGGAAATATTTTACATATTTATTTATCTACCTGATATTGTCTTCTAGACTTTGCTGTCCTCTAGACTTTGCTGGTCTTTGGTCTCATGATTTCTGCAAGACATCTTGGCTATCTCTTTATTTTGTGCTGCCTTTCCAAGATTCTCAGATAAAGGATTCATGGAAATGGACTGGATTTCAGAGGTTTACACAGACTCCTTAAGCACCATGTGCTGACTGAAAACTTGAAAATTGACTTTTTCTAACAGGTAGGGTTTTCTCTGTTCTGCCAATCAGCTGCAGTTGGCGAGCAATTGCAGAGCCTAACCCAGTGCTGTCTCCTGCAGTGGAGACAAAAATATGTAAGACATCTGTGTCAATAAAATGACCTGACAGAAATTATTCCACTGCTGTCCGTGACTGCAATGGCACTAACAAAAATCACAGATGGATTGGGACATGTGTGGGAATGTGTCTGCCTGAGCTGGATCCACTTCAGCCCTGTTCTCTGTGAATGCAAATACTGTAGGACCTTCACTAAATGGTGGAGCAAATATTTAGAAATTGAGTTGTTTTAAGCTCTCTGAGGTGCTGCTAAATCTCATGTTGCAAAACTTTGCTGTTTACCAGAATCCTGAGTGACTCCCAGGAGCTCTCTCACCTCTTCTGCAATGAAGACCTTTGCAGGCACAGATGCCCACTGAATTTCTGCCAAGAACAACTTTCCTACCTCCAGTATGTGCACGGCAGGGAGGAGAGGGCACCTGGAGCGCTGGTGCTCCTGCTGCTGGCTGAGGTACTGGCAGGGCTGTGCTCATGTACCCCTGACTTAGTGTGTGTGAGAGCAACAAAGGGGAATAGCTGAGCCCCTTGTGTCTGGCCCTGCTTGCCTGCTAGGCAAAAATCAGGTTTGAGGGGGAATGAACCCTCCTTTCTTCATAGCACTACCCCTCGTGTTGCATAACCCACTTCCTACACATAAAGGTTGGGATTGCCATTCCAGACTTTGCCCAGCAGAAAAAAGGAGTGTGTGGAGTGTCTGTCTGTATAATCACTCATAGGTTCTCAGAGCCAGCAATGCTGCAGATGCTGGTTCCTCAGGGTGGGTTTATTGGGGCCTGGCAGTCCATATTATGGAACGTTGTTGGAGCATTTCATTAAAGCTGTGGCCGTGTCACACAGAGACTCCGCGTGGTTCCACTCTTGCCCTTTGGTGAGGATGGTTGCAAGGGCTGCTTCTCATGCTCCGTAAAGCAAAAAGGGTCAGTTTATTTTACCTTATACTTGCATGTAGATCATGTTCCAGGAGGAGTTTCTGCCTCTCTCCTGCAGCACTGGAGTTGTTACAAAAAGCTGGTTCCTTGCCTGTTTCACTCCAGTGGTCCCAAGGCTCAGTGGTCTGCAGTAAGGGAATTATCAGTGTTTGGCAGCGAACACAGGAGGCTGTGAGTGAAAGCATGAGCTGCCCTGTGCCAGCACTTTTGGCCACTCCAAGTCTGGGTGGTGATTACCAAGAGCAAAACTCTATTAGTACTGAAGCAGCATGTTTCAGGCTTTCTCAGAGCTCAGAAGAACATTTAGTATATTCAATGGCCATGCTTATGCAAGTATTTCAGTTTATTTCACTTTCTGTGCAAAAACACTTGCCTGTGCTGAATTATTCTCATGCCATTTCTGAATGTTAGGGGTGCTTTCATTCTGGCAAACACCCAAATTAGTAATTATAAGGTTTTTCAAAATGATGTGCAAGAAAATAAAGAACAATAGGCAATTTGCTCTCTTTTGTGAGGAAGGGATGGGAGAGCAGCTGAATATGTCATTCTGCTTCTCCACAAGATCTAGTTCAGAGCTGAGATATATTGCTGCAACCCACTTCTTCCATGAGAAAGGAAAACATCTGACTGCAGAGATTTCTGTTTCTGCACACGTGGTGAAGCACAGACACTCTTTGTGACCATGGTATCTGAGCAGGGCAGTGTAGGGATTCCTCCCCATGCCAGGCAGGGCAGTGTCCACCCTTGGCATACACTCAGTGCCATTGCAGTTTCACGTGGCTGCACATCAGTTGCACGATGTGGGAGTGAGCAGGCTGCTCCAGGGGATGCAAACACATGGGTTACAGTGATGCCTTGTGAAGGCTGACCTGGCACAGAGCATAGACAGAGTGAAAGAATAAAGTAGGTATTTATTACAAGGCCTCAATGGATGCATCTTGGTCAGTACAAGAGCCCAGCCAGGGCTACACCCAAGATGAACACAAAATGGTCACAAAAAATGGACTACTGGTCGCAAGGTCTCTCATTTTTTAAAGTTATGGTCCATTAGCATATTGCAGTTAATTGTCCAGTTATAGCTTTAGGTTATGAAGTCCCATCCTTGTTTTTTCTCTCTTGATTCCACCATTGTTTATGCTCTTGGGCCTGAGATTTCAATCAGTTGTCCTTGGTCCCCAGCTAGAGAAGGAACTGTTTTGTCTACCCACTCTGTGAAGAGAGCTTACTACCCCTTAATATGAAGCTCAGAACTACACACTAAAGCAGTATAGAATCTGAAAAATATAAAAGCTAAATCCTGAGGCATCAACAGCCTCCCTACAACACTGACCCCCTATCTCCCTCTTCCATCTAATCTGGTGCTTGATCTGACATGCAGGATCCCCTTGGTCTGTGCAATACCTGCTTGCTGTGTCCCCAGGTTTTGTGATAACATCAGAACTCGATGGCCTGTGGCACTGGAAACAGTTCACAACTGGTTTTTACCTTGTGTTGTTTGCACCTGTGCAAATTGGATCTAAAAGGCTGACAGGCACATGAGAGGAACCCTGAAAATGCCATTGGTTCCCCCCGTATACCTGTGAATGCACAGTGTGAATAATCCTGTTAGGGAACTGGAGCTGATTTGGACTAGATTCTTACCCAAAATTCTGTGAATTATAATACCCCAAGAGAAGAAATTATACCTTGATTTGGCTAGATTTAGCCACTAGAAGTGGGGATGATGTTTCAAAATCCAGACATTTTATCCTGATCTTTCCTCTCTCCCTTTGCAAGCAAATGTGTTGATTCTGGATTTTGATAAAGCTCCTTCAAATCTGGGGCATCTTTTGGCTGCATCTCTCCCTCCACTGGCAATAATGCACTCCCTTCCCCCGTGCTCTCTGTGCTGCTCGAATTCTCCATCTGCAGCAGGGCGAGCAGCCAACTCCTTTTCTGAGCATCTCTTGTCTGGGGCTCCATCCAGATGCTGTGGGAGAGAGAGCTGATCAAACAGACAGTTCTGTGATTCAGCCTCTTCTCAGGGATCTCTGAAATGGTCCTGTAGCCCCTGGAAAATGCTGCAGCTGCCCATCAGGCTGCTTCAGTGCTTCACAAAAGTCATCCTCACGTCCAGGATAGTACAAAGGATGAAAAGAGATAAACACAAACATTTAGTTGGCAGTGTGAGTGGTGGAAAGGATTTAATTTTCTCTGTGACAAGGCTGTTTTTTAAATAATTTCTGTGTTATTATTTACCCTTCCCGCTTTTCTTCTTTTGTAACTACAGCAAGCTGATGACTTTACTCAACAGTTCCTTGGCTGATGATGAAGGTGACAGCAATAGTAATTATGAACTCTACAAGAGAAGTTGTGTTTACAATGGAAAAGTTTTACAGCTTGTTTTTTAGTAAATGTTGTATTTACCACAAAACATCACCATCTATGGTTGACTTGCAATGCTCATGGTCTCTTTTAGAGAAGTGGTTGACCAGGTTGACAGTGTCGAGACAGATGAGAACTCTAATGGCATGCTGTTGTTCTCAGGTTCCTTTGTTTTTCCATGGGAAGCAGCTTAAAAACTTCTAAAAATGAGCATGAGGAGCTAAGAAAGCTCCAAACCAACCATCAGTAATTAACAGGTATTGCTCACATCCAAAAGATTTGCAACTATGGACCACCTGTGAACTTTCTGTGAAGCCTGACCCTTCCAGCAAACCTACAATTTCTTCTTCCTTCCTAGAAGAGTGTCCTGATCAGCCAAGCTGGTCATCTGCTTTCTTGACTCAGGACATAATGGTCTTGCCTGCTCCTGTGTTCTTAAAAGATGGTTCTTTTAAACTGAGCAGCAGCCATGTACCCCTAAACCCTCAAAGCAGATTCCCAGGACATACTGCTAAACAGCTCCTTGAGTAGCTTCGAGTTGGCTCTCTGAAACATTTTTCTTCATTTAGAAAAAAAGGAGTTAGGAAAATAATGTTGAATTTTTCATAAAGAATGAAAAATAAGTTCACGATCCAACTGTGATTATTTTGTTTTCCTTCCAGCTTTCTCTTATAAAACATATTTACTATTTGTAAACTGCTTGGGTAAAGGGCAAGTCATGTAATTTCTAGAGAAGGATGACCTCAGCTTATGAAAGACTCTAAAGTGAAGCCAGACGAAAAATGAGAATCTGGGGAATTTTCTTTTATATTTCTCTCCAACTTACCATTGTTTGTGGAGTATGCCTAGGTCCTGCTTTTGCCTGTGTGTTTTTGGAACCAAAGCCATGGCAGAAATAGCAAACCTGCCAGAGAAACCTTAGCTAAGCATTTAGGCAATTACATGACACTTTAGAAAGTTGTAGACAGATTTTGAGCCTTATGTCCAATGTTTGCTTCCTCTGTGCTTTTTAAAAATACTACCACAGCCCCTATTAAAATTATCATGGTGACAAATGGCTGTTTGCCAGTTACACTTCCTGCTGCTGGCACTTCTGCTCACTTTGCATTTTGTTAAGTGTGGGGAAATGACTGCTGCTCCTTCACGTGGGGAACTTTGCTGGTACATTGGCAACTTTTGTGTGCGTGTGAGATGGATGTTGCTGAATGCAGCCTACGAGATACACACCATGGCAGGTCTCGTGACTTTAAACTGGTCTCCCGGTAGCTTTGAAGAATTGAGGGACTACACTGGTGTCCCTCTCATTGCTGGAAGTGCTGTGCCATTAGAGAGTTCCCAGTACTAGCACAGTTCCATTCTTTCATGTCACTTCAGGCTGAAGTGGCAAATTTTGAGATGATAAAGGAGTTAGGAATTCTAAAATAATTTCCTTTACATTGTCTATGGTTCTCAACATTCTGTCAAGCTGCAAAATACATGCAAGTGCTACTGATTTTTAGTCCACGACACTCTTGTAGCAACACACACCTCCATAACCCCCAGATCAGTTCTGGGGCCTTTCTTTCACAGCAGCATTTCTGCAGACCTCTTCTGTCAGGCTCAAAGGGCAGCAGGACTGGTTGTTCTTCAGCTTTAGGCTCTTGCACTCAAATTACACTGACCCCACATCCTTTACATTGCATGGCTATAAAGTAGCAGCTTGTTTTTAAACTACTGGTGTTAATTTGAGATTTTGGCTGCACTGGCTACTTCTTCCTTTGACTTTTGTCTTTGCAGATATCACGGGAAAAAAAATTCTGAGAGAACTCCCCTTTAGTTAGTAAATTGTTTTATTTGGTAGCTGAAATCACATAGCTTTTGATGGGTGATGATGAAGCAGCATTATAAATGACTGGTGAGACGTGAATCTTCTTTCTCTGCTTTTCTGCATCTCTACAGAAAAAGTAAATGAGACAGCCAGGCCCTAGTCCCCCAGCCCAGAGCTCGGCATAGAGGGGAACTGGCACAGCCCAGTTCAAATCTGTGCAGCTGATGTCTTCTCCCATGCTTATTGTGGTCACTCCCAGCTCACTGCAATTTCCAGAACCATGCTGGAAAATTGCCCCTGGGAGGGCTTGCTGGGCTGGGTCCTGTTATCACACCCACACTGAAGAAGGGGGTTGCAAGGGTGGTGGATGACCTTCTGGGATCAGGTATCAAATACCTGAGTTGGAGGAAAGGTTGTATTCCAGATCCTGAGGCAGGTTGTTCAACCATCAGTACAAGACATTTGTGGTTTTGAAAGATTTTAAAAAAATCCAGCCCTGAATTTTGTAGCTGTCAGTTAACTTCATTAGAGTACTATTACATGAGTAAAATACAGAACTCACAATGAGCAAAATCTAATTAAAAACATTAGAAGATTTTGAATAAGCATTATATGAAGGAGACGAGTGAGGACAAATTTACAGTTACTGCGTTCCCATGCTCCTTTCAGTCCCATTCATCCTGCCATTGCCTCTTTAGACAATATTTCAGCACAACAAAAAAGCCTCTACAGTTTGACTAAACTTGCTTGGACCCACCCTGAGACGTGAGTATGGTAGTGCAAAGGTAGCAGGCGTGCTACTGCATGTCTGCAGGGAGATGAGGCTTCTGTTGTGCAAAGGAAGCAAATAACAACTTGCTGCTGAGCACAAACCAGAGCAGCTGTGCACTGCAGCAGCCATCTAGCCAGTTTGACTGGTTATGTACAGTGGGCCCACATGGCAGCATTCAGCATGAAATCCCTTTAGGGCTTCAGAGATCATGTTCCTGATGCTCAGTGGTGGAGTGGTGGCTCTGAATAGTCCTTTCCTCTGGGCATGGTGTCTGTCAGTAAGGAAAGAGGGTACTCACCACTCGGGGCACTGATCCTGGCGTTATTCACACATTCACAGTCAGGCTTGAGGGGGAAAAATGGAAATAAACCTCACACATTCTATATTAAATCTGATCTGCTAAATCTGATGTTCTGGGATATTTGTCTAGTAGGGTGTAAAAACATCTGGTCACCTCTGGGCTCTTTAAAATCAGCAAGCCTTTTTGAGAGGAGGTGAGGGGGTGTCTGGAGAAGGATGGGTGGTGTGACAAGGATTCCCCTCCCACCATGGCGTAGCAATAGTAGCTCTGCCTCCCTTTGGAGGAAATGGTATTTGTACACTTACCAGCTCTGGGCTTTGGCTTCCACTGCTGTCACGTGCATTGTGGGAGGTTGCAAGGAGCAGAAATTTGTCAGGCATTTGTCCAGCCTCTCTGAGAGCTGCAGAGCAGGGCAGTGTGAGGACTGAAGGCTGGGAACAGAGAGCTGGCATGCACGGTCTGCAAATGGGCAGTGAGGCAACTGGGGTGTCCTCTCACTGTAACTTCTACTCAACATCTCACCTGGAATCACTCTGAAGGATCTTACAGTGGGAAGGCAAGATTACTGCAGATATCTGATAGATGTTAGCAAATGGGTGCTCCTTACAGGGAGAGACTTTTGAAAGTTTCTTCTTCCACCAGTTTTGCTCCACTGGACACTGAGAGATCAAAAGGCGAAACAGGAGCACAAGGCAGAAAGAGAGACAGGTTTTCATATGGGCAGTGATTTAATGCATGAAAAACCAACTGAGAGCCCTTCCTTGTGGTACCAGGGAAAGCTTTCCTTGTAAGCCTCTCCCTGATCACTTCTACCTAATAACTTCTGCCCTGTATTAAACAATGCATGTTTAAACAAGTTTTGCTAATGTACAGGCTGAAAGAGTTTTCCAGGAAAAGTCGGGAAACCCTTTCTAATTTCTAACTATTGCTTGTGAGCTGTGTCAGGGTGAGGGGATGAGAAGGGCATGAGCAGCAATATGGTCTTTAGCAGGTGCTGGGGAGAGCAGAATCCAATGAGAATCATAGAAACACTTGAAAGCTTTTTAGCTCCATACAAGATTTTTGGGAGCTGTTGATAGGAAACAGTAGTGATCCAACTGACAGTTAAAGAGATGAAAGGAAGCCCTCTGGATTAAATAAGATTTAGGAAATAAAAGGATTAGTGGTAGACAAAAGCTAGATTTAGGGGTTTATTTAATGAGTGCAGTGTGGCATGATGGAATGTGGGGCATCAGAAAGGAGATGAAAGACAAAATAAAAAGACGAATGCAGGAGGTAGTATGGAGGCAAGGAATCAGCACCACATCTCCAAAAACCCTTCACAAATCTTCTTGTAATTGAAAATGGTACCAAAAAAAGCATTTTTCATTAGCAGCCCTGGCTTCTTTACATAGTAACAAGAAGTGTTACAATGACAGGAAATCTTCTGTGATGGGGCTGTCAGCTGAAATCCCTGCCACAGGAGAGAAGAGTGTACACTATCAATCTACTTGTCTGATGAGATAAAATCAGATTTAAATAAAATTATCACTCTAATTAGATTCATAATTTGTTGTGCTTCCAAGCAGGGGCTGCTGAAGGACCAGTCTTTTTGAAAAGATCTCCATTTGGAGCTCTCTAGCGAAGCTGATGGCAGCCTCAGAAATGAGGAGTATGAACATGTTTGTGGAGCGAGCAGCATAGAACTCCTGCATGCTGCATCTGTCACAGGAACATTTCATCTTTTAGCTTTAAAAGCAGGACCAAGAGTTTTCCAGAGCTCAAATTCTCCACTTAATCATCTAAAGGTGCTCATTTGTATTACTAGGGAGGTAAAGAATATAAAAAGATGTGTGTAAGAATTTGACTCAAACAGATCAGTTCTTCATTTAGCAACTCCTCCAAAGTCTGCTGAAGACAGTAGAGTGGCTACCAGTGGGTTTGGCTCTGACAATAAGATAATGTAATCAGGTAGGAGTGGATGCTCTTGGCTTATGAAAGTGCTATTTGGAGAAAATACCACATCCCCTGTTCCAAAGATGCTTTACTATTTATCTTCTGGATAGTAATGGATGTCTCTAATGTAGGTATGCATATCTCTAATGAGAGGCTATTATACGAAAAACAACACAACTTTTTTTTACTCCCTTCAAGTCTCCAAGTGACACTGGGTCCTTTTTTTATCTAGGTGCAAAGGAAAATGTATTTTGTGGCCTAAATTTACCAATAGGAAGACTTTTACAGAGGTAGTTACAACTAGTCTAGGGAAGTTTAAAGTTCTTGGTGGATGTTTGCATTAAAATAATCCAGACATCTGCTGTCAATGTTTCCGAAAGACATTAGGATAAAAATGTTTCTTCAGACAATATTCTCTTTTCCCTTGTTCTACTTCCACAGAGGAATGCTAGTAGGATTTACAAATGGCTAATGGGAAACAAACAAACAAATTAAAAGCTAGGAAATTACCTTCTTTAAGTTTCTTGGGAACATTTTATATAACATTTTGTGGTTTGGACCCTACGTTGTCCCTGAGTGGTTTTGCTGCTGAACCTGAATAAGAAATACAAATAAAATAATAGATTTTTTTTTCTTTGTGTCTTTTATATTACTCTCTGTAAAGAGATGTGTGGTCCAGTTCATTGCCTTTGGATGCAAAAGGAAGCTTGACTGAAAATTTACAGTGTGCCTAAGAGACATTTTATTTGTTCAATAAAGTGACCTCCAATACACCAAATAAATAAGGAAATTTTAATGATTTTTCCCCCTTCAATTAGCCCTTTTATTTATTTTATTACAGTTTTTGTCCGGTTGAATGAAAGCAGTTAAAAGTTGTTCTCCTTAATGAGCTAGTCACCACATTATTAATACAAAAGCAATATGGTCTGCATTCAGATATGATTTTTGAAGGTACTTAGACATCTGCTTGGATTTTCCAAAACACCCAGCTGGATGAAGTGTCTAATAACTCACAATGTCAGAGGGCCTAAGTCAGCATCTGTAAGTGCTTAGGTACCCTTGGAACTGGGGTTTGCAAGGTTTGCTTTAAATAACTTGCCTGCAGCCCTGGACTCCTTGTCGGTGTCTTCCCACTTCCAAGGAAATGCAATCAAGTCCAAGGGGCAAAACTGGCAGTCTTTGGACTACCCTGCAGCACAAGTCCTTTCTGGTCTCTGAGCACTGCAGCCTTGATTGTGCCATGTCCTTGCTTCTGAGGGACTGAATTTGCAGCCTGAACAAATGTGCTGGAACAGTAGGCCTTGTTCATGTGTACTTCAGGACAATAGTGGGTTTGCTGCTTTGGTTGATTTGCTTTCCCCCCTCATTTCTAAAAATCATGATTTGTATCTGCCAAATCTGTTTCAGTGTGTCCAGGTGACAACTGGGAAACACTTGTGGAATTCCTTTACCCCTAGCCCTTTCTTTCCCTGAGTGGATGGTTGACTAAACTGAAGCAGTTTTTCATGAGTACAGTAATTGCCAGGAAAATCTGGTGCAGGTTATTCAAAATCTCCCTTGTCAGAGTTTCACATCCTTCTTCCAGGACATGAGGACAGCACTGCAAATGTCTGCAAGTATAATAGAGATCACTGGGGCTTAACAATGGCTGATTTTCCAGTGGATATGTTGGTTGCCATTGGGGTTTCTGTTTGTTTTTAAATCTGAAACCAATTATCTGTCATGGGAAATGTTTTCTTGGATGAGGAACACTTGGAAAATGTGTTTTAAAAATGAGAAAATGAAGGTATTAATAATGGAGAGTTTGAGGCATCATATTTAACAATGCCACTATACTGCCTTTAGGTAACACATGGATGATTGCTTTAGCCATTATTTCAGAACATCCTGGAACACTAATTTTTACACAACTACATATTTATGGTAAGGTATTACAAACTTTGAAAAGGTTCCAACACTACTTTCTTTTAAAATTACACTTAATTCGATTGTGCTTCTGCACTGCTGTCTTCTCTCATTTTTGTCTCTCTTTCAATTAGAGTGGAAGAAATGCTGAAATAGTGTTGAGATGGACTTGAAATTCCTCTGCCAAAACATACCAGAGGTTTCAGGAGAACAGGAACTCCTTTTGTCCTCAGCCACAACAGAATACTTATCTGTTGTCCAAATGTATCTCTGGGGAGAGCCTTCACATATAAGCAATTTTTTCTTACTAGAAACCTGGCAATTACTGCATTCTGTGCCCTCCCACCAGCTCCCCTTACCCAACCACTGTGGCTAATGCAAATCTGAGGGGCTTGTGCTCCTCTCAGACACTATCCCGTATCTTTCACCCCAAAATGAAATTGGCAGAGCCAGCAACAGGCTGTTCCATCCTAATCACACATTATGAATGCCACAAAATAAAATGGCTAAGGAAGATGTCTGTGGATTTTTTTAATGGTTTATTCATTTTCCAAATACACTTTATCTCCAGGTGATACGTATGGTTTAACCTTAGTAAATTTTTGGTGCCACTTTGGGCAACTATAATGTATAAACCATATGACTTCAGACTCAAGGATCTTAAAGGTCTTTTACAACCCAAACAATTCTATGAGTCTCTGATTCCAGTCCTGTATGGTTTTTTCATAGACATTATAGATGAAAAAGATAATTTTCTTTTTTTTTTTTCCCCAGTGTGTCATGCTGTGGTAAGCAGCAGCAAGGTGGAATGCCACAATCCCTGCTCAGATGGCCTGGCACTCTGTGTAAAGGTATCTGATGAAGTTTGTTGAACTCATACATGAGGTCATTGTGCAGATTGTCTCATGCTCCTGGTCGGCTTTGATGTGAGCTGCAATATTTCTGTGATCTCAGCCCAGGACAAGCTGGTGTCCCTGGACTCAGCAGTGGTTAAACATGAGTATAAACAAAGTGGAGATTTGCTGTGTGCCAGACAAAGTTGCTTTCAAGAGAGCCCACAAACTCACAGAAAATTGGTATCTTTGGTTTATTGCAGATATGTAATGGTACCAAGAGAAACAGGAATCCAGGCTAAATGATATGTAATGGTTACCAGCTCATGTACCTTGACTCTGTGATTCCAGTCTGTGAAAGTTCAGATGATAACTCTGTAAATACTGGTGGAAGGCTTTGAATGTATTGTCAGTTTCCTTTCTTACAGATTAAAGGGTTTCTGCACTACTTGTTTTAGCCTTTCACTTTCATTTGTTTTTTCTTGAGTAAGTCACTGAAGTCAGCTTTATGAGATATTAGACCATGTATGAAATGCATGCGTATAATTCGATAGACGCATTTATCTTTTTTTTTTTCCTTTGTCCTTGTGGCTATTTATTTTGAAGGAAGCTGTGTATAAACTGTCAGCAGTTCTTAAATAACTGAAGCCTTCAACTGCTGTGCATTGGGGAGCAGATGGTTTGCCTGCAAGTACTGAAGGATGGTATCCTCTGCTTCATATTTTCAAGCCAAGAGAAAGGGAAAATGCAAGCTTACAAAAAAGATGGTCTCATGAAAGGGTTTGCTAGAACATTCCTTAGTACAGTCATCAGTAAATTATATCAAATTGGGCACATCAGAGGTAGCATGAGAAGCTTCTGGGTACAGAGGAAGGAGGAAGGATTTTTTTAAAGGCAGGGAGATGTATAAACTACATTAGTAGTCAACTTGAATAACCAGCCATACTCCTGGGCCTACATATAGGCTGAACATAAAGGTGTAGCTATGGAGAAAGCCTTGGTTTGCTTCTGTGTGTCCCTGTGTGCTTTGGGGAGCTGAGTAGCACATTCTAGAACTGCTTTGATGTTTAGCAATTGGTTTATTTTTAAATATTTTGGTTAAGCTTCACAAACTCATGAAACTTCCTTTTGAGGAATCTTGTCATAATGCAGATGTTGAAGAATAAACTTGAGAGGTGGGCTCAAGCTGAAACCTGCTGAGGCTGCTTCCCTGTGTATCCACCATAGGAAAAAAAAGCTTTTTGGGAGCAATTCCTCCAAATGATAATGAAAAGCTATGAAGCTGTCAGTATAGCCCCTAAAAATCAGGATAGTTTTGAAATGCTGGAGTGTTCACTGTAACAGGTAATGGGAACATTACATCTGGTCTTCTTCAGGATGAGTCACACACTTTTCCTCTTTTCTAATTCTGCAGCGACTTGGCACCTCTGTGTGATGAAATCCATATACTGGCTGTGGTAAAAGGGCTGAGCTAAACACAGAGCAGATGAAGAGATACAGGTCAGTATGTGCATCTAAAACTGTTTGCCAAGATGACATGGATCCAGAGGAATGTTTGAATATCATCCAGAAATTATCATTCCTAAATATACATCCACTGAGATGACCCAGGAGAATACACACCTGGTTTTTACTTAACCAGTTACAGAAGAGATACCAACTCGAGGGCCCTGAGATGCTGGAAAATAGTCAGACAGGTCAATGCTGTTGCTAAGATATCATGATATTTGGGGTACAATGGGCTGTAGTTTGATTTTTTTTTAAAACTCCACCCAAAACCAGAAGGACTGTGCAATATAAAAGGGGACAGAAATTGTACAAAATTACTTCAGCTTTGCCAGTTTGATAAACAGGCCAGTGCTTGGGTTTTTTTCCCACTTGCTTGCTTTTAGTTTTATCTTACATAAGCAACAGACAATATTTTGAAGTGATTTTTTCTATTAATAACATTTCCTGCAGCTAGCAGGTCCTTTATCTGGAATATGATGCTTATGAGTAGAAACTCTCTCTCTGGTTACTGAGATTAAATGAAAGATGGTGTCCTCCAAAATGAGTGAATTTAAACTGAGAGGGAATAAAACTCGGTGTACTATGCAAAAGTATTTCTATGCAGAACCCTGGGAATATTCCACTTCCTAGGACCTGTTACGGAAAAAGAAAAATTGAGGTTTAGTCTAAATTTTGCCTTTCTTAGGGTTGTCATTATGTCTAACTGTTGGTCTTTTACTCTCCTAACTTGTTATTCCTCTGCTAGCTGTTTATTTCTAGCAGATGCCTGTAGCCAGTTAACATATGGCCTCCATCATTGCTCAGCTAAACTGTACACACAACAGCTACTCCTTTCCAATTTTTTTATCCAGCCGAGCCCCCTTTTCAGCTACTTAACATTTTCTTTGGTTTCTCATGGCTTATAATTTGTCTACATTTCTGCAGTACTGACTGAAGTATCCTGGGAGTGACAATTTGGCTTTTTAAAAAGAATTTTAAAAAATAGAAACCAATATTTTTTAAATTTAAGCTATTTGTTTTTTTAGCAATGCAGCTTGTGGGGCCTTAATGTTCTGGAAGGCTCCATCAGAAAATGAGAGGCCATGCTCTATGGAGCTGCTGCTTCCATGAGGAACTTCAAATGGGAAAATAGCTCAACAAAAAAAACCAGCACATTACTCTGCAGATGGAATAGCCACCGACAAAATTGTCTCTATATCTGGTGGAAATCAACCGGTCAACCTCTCTCTGCTTTGTTGTTTTTACCATCCCTTCCACAGTCCTTGCTAAATAATTTTTCTGTTAATGAATTGATAGCTGCAGATATACATATACACTGTTGCACAGTTTGGATGTGCTTTGTTTTGTGTAGGGAGCCTTCAGTTTTTTTGGGATGACAGTAGCCGGCAGCTTCTTGTGAAAGGCCTTTGCTGAAGGGCAGTGCTGCTCCAGCGGTGCTGCGCGTGCCAGGGCAGACAGACGGATTCCAGATTGAGCCTGCACGCAGCCGTGCAAAGCAAGCCCTGCTCTCGTGCCTGGAGAGCTCCTTGGAAAGCACGAGGAGGACGTGGCACACTGAGGCACAGGAAGAGCAACCACCCTGTCCCGGTGACACTGGGGCACTGAGAGGAGTCCTCTCCTTGCAAGGTGAGGGATGGCAGCTGCCCTTTCGAGACAGCAGTGACAGCAGAACGAGCTGCTCTCCCAGCCAGCTGATGTCCTCCCTGTGGCACTGAGGGCAGCCAGCTTGGAGGCCTTGGTGATCTGCAGGGTGGAGCAGGCAGTGGGACTGCAGTTCTTTGTGGGACCTTAGAAATATAGCAAGAGGCATGTCTGGGTGAGCCTCACCAAGGGTTGTGAGAGATATCAGTGTGAAGGCTGCAGCTGAGCTGAAACCACACAGGATCCGCTTCAGTGTCTTCCCTTCGTGGCTCTGTTCACACGTGAAATGAGTGACACGGAGATTTGAGGAAGAACAGACCATAGGTAAAAGGAGCAATCAATCTTAGAGGGTCTTTAAAAGAAGGTATGAATAAATTCCCCATGCAGAGGAAAATTACCTACGTAAGACACTTTCCAAGAACAAATGAGGGATGATTTCTTCCATCATTGACATCAGTTACACATATGTGGATAGACATCACAGTGAGCAGCAGCCTTTCTGCAATCCACTGGAGAAAGTAAACTTGTGGGTGACACTTCCAAGCATTCAGTTATGCAGTTATTCCTGAATGAAGGAACTGTGATCCCTCAAATGTAGGAATTGTTCAGCTTCTACGTATAACAGACTTTTCCAAAGGTTTGAAGGTTGCTTTTGAGCAGGTCCTGTTACCTGTATTTATTTCCTCTGATGGGAAGAGCGAGGCAGGCACCCAAGAAGCACTAGCATTAAGTTGGGAAATGCACAGGAGAATATGAGAAGCAAAGCCACAATTTTCTCCAGCACTTTTTCTGCCTCCCTTGATTGCATGTCTGGTAGAAGTAAACAAGATCAGATACATTTATATTGAAAGCAGTTCTGGCAAATTTGGAATCTCTCAGCTGCAGATGGAGAGATGATGCTCCATGATGCTTCACATTTCTGGTCTACTGCATATTCAGGGCTCTCTCTGCCTTCAGTCTCAGCGCTGCTTTGGCTCTCAGATCATTAGCTTCATTTTGTTCAGCCTTCAGCAATGTGGCTCCCAGATGTGTTTTCCGGTATTTCGTTTATAACTGTGAGGAATCTCCAGCATCCCGTCGCCCCTGTGCCTGCCTTTCTTTTTTTTCTTGGCATTGAAATTCTCTGAACAGGACATTCCTATTAACATCAACAGTCAAAAAAATGAAATAAAACTAAAAAACCCTGTAAGGTTTTCATTCTCACCAGGAAGTTCTTTAAGGTAGAACTTCGACACACACACACTATTGTAGAAATATTTGCTGGTAAAGTTATTGGGGTTTTTTTTGCTCACCACTATGCTATAAGAGTTTTCAGCTGACATGTTACATCCACATGAAGTGTGCCTTTTCAGTCTCCAGCTTTGTGAGTATCAGTATCACTGTTGTAGCTGTGATAGTTTTGGAATGTAAATGGTTTATTTTATTACACCAGCTTATAAAGATGAGAGAAAAAATGAGCTGGGGAAAGGCTTGTATGCCTGAAAACTTGTCTGCTTTCTCCAGCTATATGGACTTGAAAGATATTATCTGCCTTACAAATCTAGCCTTCCTTTGTAAGCATGTGGTTGGATAATTATTTTCAACTATTGCTTGGATAAATAGTTGCTAAAGAATTTGGGCACACAAAGTAGCCTTTGCTAAATTGTCTAAAGATGGTCTCTTAAATGAAGAAATTTTCTTCTCAGACACACAGAATGCTTTTCTGCCAAAAGTATTTCTAGATAATTTTAAAGCACAAGGAATGGTTTGATTTGTTCTTAGGAATTTTCAAGTGCATAGCAAAAAAAGTGCAGGCACTTGTTTTTGTCCACGTCCTTTTAAAAAGGTGTTACTATGCTTGGCTTCAAAGTGCCTGATAAATGTAGATCAGAAAGGCAATGAATCTGAAATATTAAATTATGCATCTCAGAGCACTGGGGAAAATTAAAAAGGGAGGCTGACTAAAAGATCAGAAAAACACATAGCTGAAGCAGAACTGTGGGAGTTTGAGTTACTTTCCTTTATAAATTGATTTTATTTCCACAAGACCTTCCTATACCTCCCGCTGCAATGAGAAAATAGCTTCAGCTTACTTTGCTTTTGCAGGCTTTGCATTTGCAATCTCACCAGCTGGATCCTGAAGGAAGATCATGAACTTTGCAGAAAGCAGCTAGTCTGATCTTGCCTGTGCATAGCTTTAATTGCAGTATCTAACAATTGGTTTGTACTTGAAAGAGTAGGGTGTACCATCTCTTCCAAAAGTGTTGCTGACAATGATAACTGCGCATTTTTCATATCACAGGATTTGAATCCTGATTATCTCTCGGCATCTCCATCTTTTGGGACAGTGTGCTCCTCATTTTAAACCAGTGCTCTCTGCAGAAACACTGGATATTTAGCTGCTTTATTGCACTGCCTGCAGAGTCCAGGACAAAATGAAGAAAGGCTCATCCCAGTCTTTTCTATCCGAGCCACATTCTATATTCTTCTATATTCTATATACTTCAATCTAATCCCAGATTACCCATCATCTTTCTAATGTTACGGATTCCAGGCTTTACAAACTTACTTGACAGGAGAAGGTTCTGCCTCCTGGTTAAACCTGCCTCTATCCTGCAACATCCTTGCTGAGGTGATTTGTCCTCAACATTTCCTTCACTCTTGGATGTCAATGGACAAAAAGCTTTCTTCAAGCACCCTACCATGTCTCACACTCTCTCACTTTTGACTGAAGTGGTTGTCAAGATGCTGTCATGTAGAAGACCAGGTTATATTTAATTTTTTCCTTTTCAAAAGGGAGGTTATTTTCTGTTTTACTTTTGACTTTACCATGGTGTTTCTGATTTTCTTGACCTCTAAGTCAAGAAATGACATCCTTGCTTGTATCAGACACAGTGTGGCCAACAGGAATAGGGAAGGGATCGTCACCCTGTACTGGGCACTAGTGAGGCTGCACCTCACATCCTGTGTTCAGTTTTGGGCCCCTCACTACCCAAAAGACATTGAGGTGCTGGAGTGTGCCCAGAGAAGAGCAGCAGAGCTGGTGAAGGGTCTGGAGCCCATGTGCTGTGAGGAGACGCTGAGGGAGCTGGGGATGTTTAGCCTGGAGAAGAGGAGGCTCAGGGGTGACCTTATCGCCCTCTACAAGTGCCTTAAAGGAGCTGTAGCCAAGTGAGGGTCAGTCTTTTCTCCCAGGTAGTAAGTGACAGAACCAGAGGAAATGGTCTAAAATTGTTCCAGGGGAGATGTAGATTGAATATTGGGAAAAAAAAATTCATGCAAATGATGGTCAGGGATAGAAACAGGCTGCCTAGGGAAATGATGGAGTCTTTGTGTCTGGAAGTGTTCAAAAGGCATGTGGATATAGCACTTGGAGACAAGTTTTAATGGTGAACATAGCTGGGCTCCATGATCTCAGAGGTATTTTCCAGCCTTAATGATTCCATCATGCTATGGTTTGTCTGCTCTAGCCGGGACCAAGCCATAAATAAGCAAATCACATGTCGGTGCTGGCTTGTCCCTTCCCCACCTTTTCACATATATTGCAACATATTTACTAAGCATTTCAAGACACTAGCTGATGACTCCTGCTTAGAAAATTAATTACTTAATCCTATCCTTTGTTTTGTATACTGTTTCTGATATAGTAATTTTCTGCCTTTCTCCTCATACATAACTTTTGTATGGCTCCCTGAAGAGACTTTTCAGATTTACTCTCCAACGCTTGCCAGAGCAGGACCCCAATCACCTACAGAAGGACAACTTTTTAGCCCCGCCAATATGACCACTGATATGATGTGTTGTCTTCAAAAAGGCTGTAAATTCAGCCCTTGAACCCTTGCAGACTTGCCTAGTGGTCAGTGGAAAAATACATACTAAGACTTGCTTAAAAAAAAAGCTGACAAAAATTCAGTCTAAAATTAAGAAACAGTGCTGCATGACGTATTGTGTTACTCTAGGAAATACTGAACCCCAATTCTGAAGCATTTATTGGTTTCAAAATCTAGGATATGCCATGGCAGAGCCTCACAATTTAAGTTGTTATTCTGTCATATGAATGATGTTAACCAGACCGACTTAATCTTCTTTGAGGCAGCTCAACAGCCACGCTGGAACTAAGCATTTTCATTCTCATTTTGTTTATGTTTTGTGCCTGTGAAATGACTGAACTATGGTGGGAAAGGAAAAGAAAAGAGGGATTTGTGTTGGTTTTCTTTGACCAGCTTCTAGTTAAGCTTCCAAGTGTTGTTAATATCTAATGTACTCTCCAAGGCCTTCTGTGTATTATAATCTCTAATCATCAGGGCTACAGTTTTCACAGAAGTGCTAAAACCATTTTACCACCACTTCCCTGGCAAGACTGTTCAGAGACTCTTTCAAAGAATGAAACTTTTCATGAACTACAAATCCAAGACATTTGTGAGGCCTTTAAATTCTTGGCATTTAAATTACTGTGTTAAGTCCAAAAGTAATTTTCGGATCTGCAGTGTATAAAATCAGTCCTTTAGCTCCTCGTAAATATCAGAACAGAAAGAGGACTGTGAAAATTCAATTGTCTGTATCATAATTAGTAGAAGAAAGTACATTGATATTAGGGTTTATTAAACAGGTTTACAAAGGAGTAAAGGTCTCCATGCCTAAGTTTTTTTCTTCCAGAATTGCACGCTAAATTGAAAATTGGCCTTACTAACCAAAAATTTGAATGTTTGTGGATATTGTTTTTTTAATAAAGATATCCACTCTAAAATGAAAAAGACTTTAGTTCAGGACTAATGGAATACCACATAGAACAAATTATTTTTTACCCATTTTCTATACAAAAATTTTGAAGTTCACAATTTGCAAAGGAGAAAACTGAAGGAAAGGAAGGTATAAACCTTTGGCAAAGTGAAATGGTGTATAATGGAAATCTCACAGATTTTTTTTTCCTTTTCTTCATGAGGAAGGCCACTACAATTAGACCTTATAGAAGAAATACAAATCTGTTGGGAGGGGGATTGTATGTTGTTTTACTTGATTTGTTTAATTTTATTTTAATCTTTTTAGAACTGGCCTAAATTATCAGGTTAGATCTTGATCTGGAAACTTTGATGTTTTTCAACAGACTCCCTTTCCCCGCCCCTCTTTTAAATATGAAAGATAGAGATGGAACTCATTTCTGCTTTCTCTTGACAGTAAGAGAAGTCTTGACTAGCATAACCACCAAGTGAAAATGAGTGTACATGAGACCAGGGCCAAGGCTCACCTGTTTTTATTAGGCAGGGATATGGCATGGGAAGAATGCATGCAAGCAAAATCCAGCACAAGGCTGTCACTCCAGCTGTGGGTGGTGCAAACAGACCTTTACCTTAGTGAATTTAGAAAAATATCAACAAAACCTTTGCTTTTCAAATCCCATGAATATCTCTCAATCTGGGGCATTGTGTAAATGTCAAAGAAATCTCATTCCTGACATTTGATTGATGCCAAATAAGAAGCCTGTGCCCCTTCTTTACCAAGGTTTTTGTGAGAATCAGACAGATTGATCTCAATCACACTCATGCAGTCAGTGAAGTTAATGCTAAAATAACAGTAAGTCCCCAGGGAAAGAGGGAAGTTGCTGAATGCTTATGAATTATTCTGGGGGTCTGGACTTGGCAGGTGTGAAGAGTTTGACAGTTAATGGCTTTGGGAACTCATTCTGAGGTGGTTTCTAAATCTTGTGCAGTATTCACATGCTGTGACAATAAATCACGACACACACATTTAGCACCTGTTGCATGCACGCACAATATATTTCCCCCCCTAACACTGCAGGTAAGGGGAGCACTTGTGTGGTTATGCTTTGCACTTTACTGAGAAGAGGAGAGAAGCTCTGGGAATTTGGTCTTGCTCAGGAGCCTATTGCAGTTCCCACATCCCAATTTGGTGGTGTAGTCACACATGCAGTGCACTCCTCTGTAGATATTTTCCATGCATTGCACATACAGCAGGATTAGCCTGAGAGTTGTGAGGCTACATCCATCAAACCAGGTGCAGGCAAAAAATACTCCTTTCTCAGTGATCTTGCCCTGCATTACTACAACATTCAGACTCTCACACTGCCATATAGATGTCAGCAGACAGCCTGAAGTGCATCAATTTGGAGACCTGCACACCTGCTCGCTTGACAACTGCCTCAGAGATGCAGTCAGTCCTGGCAGTTTGTCTTTGCTCTTCTTCCACAGATGAGAGGTGTGAGAGACCTGACAGTAAAGAATGAAGCAGCCTTTTTGCTTGGCAGTGAAATGTGAGCAGTTGTGTTAATTTATAGGTAGTCTAATCCCTTGCTGTTAATTTTGTTTTGGAAGAAAATTATGAAAGATCCTGTGTTTCCTAGAGGCCATAAACCAGATTGCCAGTGAAGAAAGTTATACAAAGCAGACAATGAAAATAATAATAATTTAGATACCCAATATCAATTTTTATGTGTCTTGCGCTTGGCAGGCTTCTGTCCGAGAAATTTTCTGAAATCAAAGAAGATTTCAGAAGAGCAATAGCAGTTTAAATTGTGAAGTAGTATCATGGCAGCCCTTACTCCTATCAAAAACACGGCAGGTCATTAATTATTCTTTCAAACTAGAGTTGAATACTTCAGAGAAGTGGTATTAACCTCCAAAGGGTGAATGATGACAGGTGTTTTCTCAGTTTCCATTCCTCATCTCCACTGCAGCCCTCTCTCCTCTAAAACACCATATTAGAGAGGTCAGCTGTAAACATGTCAGAACCATATCATAACACCACATTACATCATTACATGCAACATTCCACAGCATGAGCACCTCAATGAGCTTCCTCAGTGTACCATACAAGGATCTCACGAGACCCACTAGTGACTTTACCTTGCTAGTGTCTTTTGTTTCCATGGATTTTTTTCCAGCAACCTGAAATAGTAGATCACTTTTGTGAAATACATGCCGGAACTATTTTGGGTTTTAACTAGCCCCAAATCTTTGTCTGGCTGCAGCATTTTTAGTTTTCTACTGGGGCACATTTCCAAGGGCAGAAGCACCTCTTGGATCAGGGTGTTGAACCTGGAATGAGCATAACCCACCAACAGGGAGAGCTTAGCACATCTGCTTGCAGAGGCCTTTAACTACTGTGTGTGTCGGCAAAACCGAAGACTTTTGAGCTCCTGTGTTATGTTTTTGTATCTGTCTAAAGCAGAGGCCACACAATCGCTCACAAGGAGGTGTCAGCATGCTCTGAGCTGACTGGAAGCCATCTAACAAACCAGCGTGGCGCTGGCCCTAAACTAACATGCCCTGCTCTCAGCTGAGCTTTATTAGCTTGGGCTGGTGCCCTGCTAACCACAGCTGTGGGCTTCTTGTCAGCTTGGGACTGCAGGCAGAACAAGCTCAAGTCTCTCTACAGGTATTGCTGTAGTGTTTTAGTGCCTATGAACAGTGCAGTATTAGAAATTTTAGTGTTTCTACTTTCTGTCCTCAAAATGAGCCGCAAGGTGAGTTGCCTGTCTTCCCATTTACAGCCCCTCCATCAGCAAGCCCAGAGTGTTTTTCAGTCTTTGTAATCTTTGTGTTGCTCTAAGAAAGTCATCCTTTATGCCATTGAGTATTCTTTTCCTTTGCAATTCACTTGTAGCTGAAAAGGGTTTTTCTAACTCATTAACAAGAAAAGCAAACAAACAACAGAGCTATAGAAGATTAGGAAGGAATAGATGAGGACAGACTTGGAAACTCATGTGGAAGAAACAGATGTTTCTTGGAAATGTCTTCAAGTTATTTAATCTAGGTTTCTGATCTGGAGGCTGGCTTTCTTTTAAGACTATACTTTTGGGAATTTTCCCTGTGAAAACATATTGCTGGAAAATCGCTATTTCTTAAAACCAAGCTCTGCATGTAATGAAAGATAAAGTGCCTTGGGCACAATGGTCCTTCCCTGGCTTCTTGTTGAACCCATTCTGCATGAAGCTGAGTAGGAAACTTTAAGAGTGTTGAGCCCTGGCCTAATGTGAGGGGGTTGTCACAGCTTTTAGACCATGCGCTCTTTGTTTATCATCTTCATGCTGTTTGCAATTGCAGGGCCTGTGGGTGATAGATTCATCATTGGAGAGTATGGTGTTATACTGCCTTATGCAGAGTTAAGTGAGTTCCCTTCTCCCCTTTTTCACTTTCCTTTTTTTTATTTTCACATTCAGGTACCTGCTACAATAGAAATGGGTAAATTTCAAACTTAAAACTGATAAATTTGAGTTTGACAAACTGGGATTTTTTTCCCAGAAAAATCTGAGATGAGAGCTCAACAGTTCTTTCTGTTCTGAATTGCTCAAGTGTTTGACTAAGCTTCCTATCTCAGAACAAGGTGGAGGTATTAAAAGAATAAGAAGTTATGCTATTTTTTTTTTATTTAGCTATAAGAAAATATAAGAAGAGCATATGAAAATGGAAATTGGTTAGCAAAAATGTTTCCACAACAGAAACTCTATTTTTATTTGGTTTTCTTTTTTTGTTGTTGTTGTTGTTTTTTGCAAATATTTGACAAATATGCTTTCAGGGTATGCAAATTTTTCATTTTGCATAAACTGCTATCAGCTTACAGACACCTCTGCAATTGCAAAAAGCAGTCTCCAAAATGCATTGACCTTATTGCTTAGGGGATGTTCAGAGAACTTTTCTAGCTCTCAAAAAAAGCAGACTAAAGCTTATGTTTTCCATTTGTCTGTAAAGTTATGGAATCCCATGGGTTTGCTTGGGGCAGAATCCAGTCCTGAATCTGGAGGTACAGTATAAGCTGTGTGATACTTGGGCTTCATTGCACACCAGATCACTGGGAGAGGGCAACTGAGAATTTTGGATGCTGTCCAGTACCTCCATGTTGGTGCCTTCCATGCTATTTTGGAGGCAATATTCCTATGACATATTGGACAGTAGTGGAAAACACCTACTTTTTCCTAGCTGTAGAGTTCTAGCTATTTCCCACAATGAGACAAGTTTGCCTTTGAGCAAATGCACACTGTTTATTACTGGGAGTGCCATTTTATTTGGCTTGCTGGTTTTGTGCTGGGTGCCAGTGTCTCACGCTACTGGAACAGGATGGCATTTGGAAGCTCACGTTTTCTGCTTGTAAAGATGGCGTAATGATTTTGCAATGAGTATCTCTGAAATTTCTAACACCTGTTTTTGGAATCCTTAATAGAAAATGATGAATGTGTTTTATTGTTCATCCTTCAGGGGAAGAGACATGGGGAATCTCATACCAGTGAGGGAAGAGTTTACCAAGAGATGAGAAAATGGTTCCATTATCTATGAAACAATGAAAATGCGTCTTGTAACAATGCAAGGTTTTCCAGGAAAATCAACAGTTACAGAATAATATATTTACACTTTCTTGCTTTGTCTGGACAGATATCTTGCATTTTGAATAACTTTCATTAAAATGGATGGAAAAGTGATAATTTTTTTATTTTTAATCTAGAGGCAGTTTTCAAAATCCTTTATTTTCTAGATGATTTTACATTACTCAGTCATGGGAAATATTTCCATGGGGTGGATGGAGAGAAGGAAAGGAGGCAGCTCCTCATTTTGATTTCTGTGATTTTTGTTGTTGTTCTTGATGTTGTAGTGGGTCACGTGAGCAGGCCATCCATTTGTTTCAATTGAAAGAATTTACCAAACCTTTGACATTAATTGAATTTACAATACCCTCTGCTCTACTGTAGTTGCCTCTGTAGCAATGGAAAATGATACAACAAATAATTTATTATTTCAAATGAGTCATGGAGTCATAGGCTTGTGTTGGAAGGAACCTTAAAGATCATCTAGTTCCCACTCCCAGCTGAAAGAAGGAAGGAAGCAAATAAGCAGCTAGAATTGGCTTTATTTCTTCATTATTTATTATTTCCTGCTGATCCGGAAAACCATGAAGGGGAACATGACCCAGGTATTAAACAGAGGACAGAATCAGCAACGTGTACCAGAGATGAACTGATAACCAAGTTCTTCACAGCCCGCTCAGATGTGATTCCTTCTACACCTTTTTTCCTCCCTTTCCTAGTTTGAGCATGCTCCGCGGTTGAGACAGAGCTTGGAAGAAAAAGAGAATGAAATCCCAAGGTTGGTTTAGAAATCCATAAGCCGTAAGGGAAACATTCATTACAGCGTGGTGCCAGCAGCCCTGTCCCTCCTCGCAGGGCTGAGGCAGTGCAGGGCTGGGATCGTGGCCCTTGGCTTTGTCTTGTAATCCTTGCAATCCCATCATGTGTCAGTGCTCTCATCATCTGAGTGAAGATAATTAGAAGTGACTGGGTGAGAAAAGTTCCATCTCTGTGGAAAAACTGCAGCACTCAAAATCTGGTTTCCTTTGTTCCTCACTGGAACAAAAGAAGCACTTAAAACTGCTCCTAGGGGAAAACACTGAATTAGCCTAATCTGGATTTGAAAACCCTTAATGAGTTTAAACCAGGTCTTGAGTCTGGGTTTTCTTCACTAAAGAAGGTCCTGATACTCTGTTCGTTTGGGTAGCAGAGGGTGGTCTTGTTCCATCTTAAAGAATGGTTATTTCTGGATTTTGTCACTGTGAATATGCCCCTTTATACAGAAAGAATTTTTAAATGTTTTTTATCAAGAGATATTTGACCTGTCTCAAGTCATTGCTTGAGACAGTTTCAATTAATAAAGAACAAAATGCATGCCAAACTTGCTCAATAGTTTCTTTGTGCTGGAAGTAACTGTCAAATGTCTAATAATTGACCAAATCTATATGAAGCACTATGTAGCAAGGTCATGGTAATGGATGTACATGAACTCAGGAGATGTTTTTTTCCATCTACTTTCCCCTTTGATCACAGGTGTGTTCTGTCATTCCACTCCAGTAACCAAACAGATTAGCTCCTAAAATGAAAAATGGCTTGAAATTTGATATGTGACACAGTATCCAGGCCAAAATGAAAGGAGGAGGGAGAGAAGGAGTTATAAATTATGCTGTTTTCATATTGTGACAGTGGCAGCATAATTTTCTACAAAGGGGATAATATTTCTGCATTATTCAGTTGGCCAACGAGGCGCACAATTCTTTCCAGAAGCATGAAAAATTCCTATAAAGAATGTATCAAGTTATAGTTTGCCAAATAGAGCAGCAGAAAGAAAAATATCTGCTATCTCAGTATCTGCAATATTGTGGCATCTGGGTCACCTCTGTAGGCAAAGAATACGAATTTGCAAATATTGAATATGGTAAATGGGTTGGCTAAATGACTTTGAGAAGATGTGTTGTCCTGAAATATCTGTTATAGTGTTGTAACTGATCATAGGTTTGTATTTTATCACATGCATGGAAATAAATATTATAGTATTCTTATCAAATGTGCAGAAGCAATGGGTACGGAGATTACTGACTGCAATACATAATGTGAATGCTGCTACTCTCCACTGGTTGGTTGGTTGGTTTGGTTGTTGTTGTGTTCTTTTTTTTTACTTTCCCTGATGTAGAGATGCCTATGGTGAGCCTAGTTCTTTTGCTTGCAGAGAAGAAAGGCTCTGAAGTTTATGCTTGCTTCTGTTGCTCTTTTAATTGTGAATGTATGCAGTGGTTTATATTAAAGCAAGCAAGCATTGCTGGAAATCTAAAGGAAACTTCTTAAAGCCCAAGATTTGTTTCAAGAGCTAAAATATCCTGGTTGAGATAATTGTCAAATTAATTTTGAAAACATTTCTAGGTGTCATTGGCAGTGTTCTTCTGAGGGGAATTTGTTAGATAGAGTGATTTTGAGATAATGGATAAATGAAAAAAGATCCAGCATATGAAAAGATGCCAAAACACTTTCCTAATTGGCTGTATTTTCTGGGTTTGCACTGGGGGGCTAGATTATAGCATGCACTGTAAATCTCAAGGCAAATGCAGGGATCAGTGTGATTTACTTGGCTGCAAACCGTCAAACTCTGCCACCTTTATATACAGTACAGGCTTTGCGTATTCAGAGAAACCAGTGAGCTGCAATTCACTGTTTGCAGAAAGCAAAGGTAAATCAACTTTTCAGCAAGACTAGTACATAAATCAGTGAACAGTATATTCCTTTGAGACTCTCAAAACTGCACAGGAAAGCCACTCTAAATCCAGATTAACGTGGATCCTGATTTATGGTTGAATCAAACAGCCAAAGTCTATTTTCAGCGATCTGAAATATTCAATTTATGCAACTTATCTAGGTGACAATCTTATGGCTTTCCACTGGCACTGTTTATTCATTTTTCTGCAGGTATATAGGAGCTCAAAGTATGCATTGCCCTGTATATGCATATATATGCTCTATATTTGTAGAGGGCTACTGACATTTGATTGAAATACGCAATAGGCAGTAGCTTACCTGCTACTGTGGAGACGATGCGTGGGTGCTCTTTTCTCTCCATCCTTTGGCTGTGTTATGTATCTGCTGTTTGCTGTGGGCCATGCTTGAACACTGAACCTGGAACACTTACAAAGAAGCAGGTGACCTGGGTCCTTCAACTGGGCTATTGAAACAGCACCATTGTAGTCAGCAAACTTTGTTTTGCCTCACTGGTGCAGCTTTCAGCAGCAGGTGTATCATTACTGCTACATGGCCTGCCTGCCTCGCTGTCCTGACTGGTCCATAATCCTGTGCTCCCTGCTGATCAGTTATTGGAGAGGTGCATTGCAGCTGTATCTGGGCTGAAAACAATGTAAACTGGGTGGAGGCAAATTAAAAATTAAAAATACTTTGTGAACACCCCTCAGGAATGAAAATACTCAGGTCGTGAATGGCTGGCTGGAGTCAAAGATGCGGATGTAGAGTTTCAGCTGGAGTAAAAATATTTTTACACCAATAATATGAATCTGAGTGAAATTTTAAAGAGGAGACAAGTAAGTTATTCTGCCCTTAGCAGTAGTGAACTCCTTTACTTTTTAGGGATTGAAGCACTGAAAATATAACTTTGGAACGTCACATGCTAGATACTCCTAAGCACCATGTTAAATTCATGATTTCTTCAGCACTCAGCTTCTCTGAGCTGCAGAAGCAGGGGATGAGCATGGCTGTGTGATGTTCTGTCACCCTGGAGCTGAGCAGGCATCTGTCTCTGCCCTTGGCTGGGAGCTGTGTGCAGTGTAAGCGCTGTAGTGGGCCAAGGCATCTCCCCTGCAGATAATTGATGCAGCCCTGGCCTTACTATTGATGTTGTTCAGGACAGGATCAAGAGGTGATGCTTATCATGCATTGCCTGACAGGAACTGGCTGTATACAAACAAAAGCGTCTCTGTTAAAGAAAAAAAATTAAAAATATGAGAGTCAAAAGCAAATATTTGCTCGTGGTACACAAAGCTATCAATAACTATATACAAATACCAAGGACAAAGGACAGTATAATGGTTTGTCCTTGACAATAGAAATTCAACTGTTTGTATTGTGATTAAAATGAGCCAAGAATCTAAGGAAATATTAGAAGCAGTGTATCTCCAATCTTCAGATAGATACCTTTTGCCAAGATTGCAAAGGTAAGGTTAGCCATAAATTTCAGTGCAAGCAGATTGTAGCATATTATATATGAGAAAGTTATTAACTTTTAAATGAAAAGGCTTTTTTCCTTTCACAGAAGACTAATTAAAAGACTGAAAAACTTTTGTGAGCAGAAGAAAAATGCATTTTTCTACATGCTTCTATCTAGACTTGTAGCTAGTTGGTCTTTTAATTAATTCCAGAACATTTTTGGTACTATTTAGCAAAAATACATGTTTATGTTTGACCTGAAACTGGTGTGTGGCTCTGCTTTATTAGCTAGAAATTCTTATTTGGGACTTTGCCACCTTAATATCAGCTGAAGTGGACTTGGGCTGCAGATTGAATTCCCCTGCCTAAACCCACAGTCTTCATCTCCCAGGGCTGTTTTAATTTTTTTGGTGATAACCTCTGTACCTGTCATGTACGTTCCTTTCTTGATCTTCAAAAACCTAAATATATCCCATCTCTCAGTTCTTTTTCAATTTTTCATTTCCCCGGGTTTTGATTTATTTTTAGCTGCCAAGATTTTGTTTTTCCTCAGGAAGAGAAGAGGAAAGCTTTCCGAGCCTGCTTTTTAAATAGATATAATCACTATTTTTTTCCTGAGAAGAAGGGTGCAAGATGGCAAATCCAATTTACGAAGGGATATCATCACAAAGCCTAGAGTAAAGTCTGATTTCTTTCATCAGTGCTAGACCTTGCTCTATGGGTTGTTAGTAGGAAGAAGGAGCTGCTGCTCCTGGGTGAGGCACCTGGCAACCACAGGCTGAAATTTTGTCGGTATTTTCAATTTCAGTGTTATCCAACTTAGAGCTGCCTGTCTCTAGGTGATGTGTTCACAAGGCAGTTGTAGTGTGTA
Source organism: Zonotrichia leucophrys gambelii (assembly GCF_028769735.1). NCBI lineage: Eukaryota > Metazoa > Chordata > Aves > Passeriformes > Passerellidae > Zonotrichia > Zonotrichia leucophrys. The sequence goes on along the minus strand of NC_088171.1, from coordinate 101,590,713 downwards.
AGGTTCTTTGCTATTACATCTAAGTTTTAAAGGGATGATTTCTGTCCTGCTGATGTGATGCTGAATGCAGGGTTTAATCCCTTTTCATTTTCTGATAAAGTGTTTCCTTGCATTCATTTGGACTGTGCATTAAATTCTGAGCTGTGAGGCTGGAGTAAAGACCCAGAAGCATTTGCCTCTTCCTCCTCTTTTCCTACCATCCTTTTGTTTCCTTACCCTGTTAGATATTGTCCCTCATTCCTGGCAGAAGGCAGGTGGGAAGAAAGTGGTGGGAAAAGCCTGGAACTAGGCAGAGGCAAAAAAATTAGGTGCCCCTTTACAGGAATGAGTGAGACTTGAGAGAGTATAAATAGCTTGTGTTTTGAAGATCTCTTCTACCAAAATTTGCTCAGTTTTCACCTGCACAATTTGTTAGAAATACCATTCCTCATGCTCAAATTAATCTTTGAAATTTCTTTTCTGTGTACTTTTTCTACCTCTGCCATATTGTCTATGACTTGCCACTCTAACAATTTTTTTTTGTTTGGTTTTTATTTTAAATTTTGTTTTATTTATTTGGATCACAGAGAGAGATGGCCTATCTTTGTTGTGAAGCCAAAATGTAAATGTCTGTCTATTAATTTGATTTTTTGGCTTGGAGTGCTGGAGCAGGGTAGGAGAGCATGTAGCTTATACGCCACATTTATTTTGAACCATCTAAAGAGGTTTTAAAGTATAGGTCACAGATATAAACCAGACATATATGAAGAAATGTGACTAAGAGGGTAATAATTAAGCTCTTGATTTTCTTCTTGCTCTACAACTATATCTAGTACTTAGCTAGATTCTAAAACTGCACTTTCCTGCTGCCTTGTTCTAATATGTGTAAAATCTTACACCATTTATGAAAGATTCTTGTTTTTTGTAGAAATAAATTGGGCATTGAAGTGGCTGCAATGCAAGTGCCTTATCACTGCCATACATGAATGAGCACCAGGACTGTAGGCATGTGTCAGAATCACTGTTTGCTCTGACACATTGTGGGAGAAATAAGCATGATTAGGCCAACTTGTGCTTTTCAACCTGTTGAGTTGGAAGGTATCTGAAGGGATTAGAAAGCTTATTGAAGAGCTTGGTATAGCTTTTCAAAATCTGAGCCAGCCTTGGATGCTGGCATGTGTGCCTAGATTATTTACAGTGCTGGGTGTTGAACTTCATCTGACAGAACAAGGAGGGAAGCAGTCTATAAATGTGAAGCAGAATAAATGTGATGCTCCCTTGCTACTGTAACCTGGAAATTCATTTATGGTTATGGTAAAATCTTTCATAGTCCCTGGCTGCTGAATGCCAAAATCTTCAAAGGACAGTGTAGTAGGATCATATGATTTTTTTTAAAGGAGCTTTATTATATGATATCCAGTTAAATATCTAGCAGGATTTCCAGTAAGATTAGGTTTCAAATTTCCATTGGAATACACTAGAATAAGAGGGATCTGGATTAGTTTTGGAAGAATTTATTCTTCAGTTATTTGATCTGTGGAAGTTGTAAGCAGAGAGTTTGGTAACCTCATGGTGCTGGACTCTGTGCAAATGCAAGAGAAAGGAATCTTTCTTTGCCACTGCAGTAGTCAGAAGAGGAAGGGATTGGGTGAAGGAGGGCACAGAATAGGAAGCAGACTTCCCAGCTGTTGTCTGATGCTCCAGAAGGGTCAGGCTCTCTTTGTCACTATGACATTGGCTACTGGCAAGCCTAGAGTCTTTGCAGGCCCTCTGCAACTCAGTCCAGCTGTGACGAAATTACACCTTTTGTGATTGTTTGCCATGGGTACTTAAAGAAAAACTTTGGTTGTAAATTGGTTTTTCCTCTTCAGTGCTTATCAATTCAGTCAGGCTGATTAAAAAAGCCATTTTCCTTGGTCTGCACCAGCTGAGCAGACACTGGTGAATCCCATCCACCATGCTTGTTTTCCTGCTCTCTGTGGCCATCACCACGGGAGAAGCTGCCTGTTGTGGGAGCTGTAATCACAGCAAACCTTGAGCACCCTCTCCAAACAGAGGAGCTGGATTTGGGGCATTGTCTGGGGCACGGCATGCTCATGCCACACAACTGACTACAGCTGTTGGATGCTGGCTTCCGATTTCAAAGCCTCCAGCCCTCCTGCGGAAGGGCAGGCACTCTCGAGCTTTGGGAGAGACAAACTCTGCCATTCCCCAGGAGCTCCGGAGGTCAGGCTTTCATCCTGGAGCCTTGATGGATCAGGCTGCCTCCCCCACCTTTCTCTTCTGTCCCTCTTTTCCTGGGGACTGTAGAAGACCATAAAATGCTTTGATAATTAAGCAGGGAAAATTTCCACAACCCATAAAAGATAAAAGGAAATACTAAGCCCAGTTTAGCTCTCAAATACCTTTCAAATAACTTGTATTTGATCCGTGGTAAAGGTGTTTGGTCAGTGCTCTTGAACAAACAAATCTCAGAGGCTGGTTTATAATGTTGTATGTCCAGGCTCGCTGTAGCCATTCTGAGAGTGTTCCTTGGTTCAGGTTTCCATCATAAACTGCAACGTGGGAACCAGCAGAGGTAAAATAAAGAGCTGACCTGAAACTTTGCCCAAGCCAAAGACTGGAGATTAATTGTTCTTTTGAAATTTGAAATAATTTTTGCTTGTTTATATAATCTTTCTCAGTCAAGACTGCAAGAAATTTGGTAAAGGCTGGCACTATGCAGCAGACAGAGAAAGAAATTTGCAAGTCTGGAAAAATTTGAAGAATAGCCTGAATAGTGTTTGGAAGTGACAGATGGCGTTTGGTAGTAGCTATGTTTGAGATGAGTTTGGTTAAAATTACAAGAAAGCATTCACAAAAGTCAGTAGCATCTGCTGGGCATTTAAAAGCTTTGAATGCAGGACAAATTAATAGAAACTGAGCATGGACTTCTACAGATTTAAACAATTGTGTTTCACATACCTCTGCCATGGGTGGAAATGGCTGTCCTGAGAGCTTGTTTTATAGCTGGCCTATAGCTGAATTGCAAACTGCTCTGAATTTTTCAGGCCCATCATGTGTTATGGGTAAGGTAACGTGTTTGGCATGTTCAGCTTTATGCTAACCCATGCTTGGGTGGTAGTCACACACCTGCAGAGCAAGGAGGTACCACCAGCACCTGGATCAATGTACAAAGGGGCCCAGAAGAAGCCACAGAAGCCCTTGAGAGGTAGAAGCAGTCTCAGATATTTGGCCACCTCCTTTCATACTCTAAGTGGCGGAAAAAACACCAGCATGTTTAGAACTTCATTTTTTCAGCTCCAGCAGAGTTGTTGCAGTGAGGAGGAAATTTGCTTTGCAATGGGAATACCACTGATGGGCTGGAATATTTGTGGGCACAGAAAACTTCAATTACTTTCTTTTTTTTTTTCTTTTTTAAAGATCAAGGTTCCATATTTCTGTGAAGAAGTAATTACCTGCCTTGGGTTGAGGAGTGTGGAGCTATGGTAAGATGATGAGACCGTAACAATGATGAGGAACAGAGGTCTGAAATAGGGCAGCCACATTAGAAAGATTAAGGAAATAAGGGATAAGGGTCAGGAATTCTGGCTATTGAGATGTGAGAATTTTTCTTCTCCTTACTGCTAATGGGAGACTTCCCACAGAAGCACATGTGATAACTTGTTTCTGTGCTGTCTAGTTAGAGCAAGGCCAAATTAAGGTGCCAATGTTAAACTCTTCAGGTTTATGTTGTTTGAAATCTGTTATTGTTGGAGTCTTTTTATGGTGCTTCCAATAATAACTTGCTTCAGATTTCCTCACTGCGAAACTGGCAGCAGGCGTTCTCAGTGGAGACCAAGGTTGTTTGCAAGGTAGAGGTTCACTCCCTTAGCTTTAGGCTGACTAATCTGCCTAAAATAATCATCTGTGTTATAACATCCTGGCCTGATAATTCAAAGGCAAAACACAATTCCCTCTGCCTTTAAAATTAGTTTTGTTATTTTAGAAAGGTTTATAGCAGTGTCAGGATCAGCTCTTGCAAGTTTACTGAGTTAACATTGTGTAAATTCCAGAAAGAATGCACTTAAAGGAAAGCCTAATTAACTCAGTTTTTAGTTAGACTATAATGACTGGACAAGATTAATATGTGAGTCAGCCTTTATTTCCGGGAGCACCATTTATTTCTGTGTTTTAAGAGGCAGGTACTGTATTTCTGTGAACCAGCAGCTGCCAGCTACATCTCTATCTGTGCTTCAGTAAACTGCCAGACATTTTTAGTAGTGAATTTCAGGTGAGATGAAGCTCTGGGAAGGTCTTGTACTAGGGAACTTTGAATGTGTGAGTGAGACTGATAATGTTTTAGTTTTAAAATGAAACATTAACAGAGATAAATACTGTGCTCCAGTTGCATTTTGAATGACTGCAATCCAGGGGTTACAGTCGGAAGCCTAATGCTCCAAATAATCATCAAAGCCAGGCAGCTGAGTTGGGTGATGCTTCTTACATGTATGCTCAAGCACAGCCATTTAGCCAGGGAGACTCTTGTTTTAAAGACTAGTAAGTGCATTTGGGGGAAAAATACATTGCAGATGTCTTTTTTTTTAATTAAAAAACCCAGGAGCTTTTTGCTGCAGTGTGTTGAAGGACTGGAGGTTAAGACCTTTTACATCCTCTAATATAAGTTATTGCTTCATCTTAAAATGAACTTCATATGCTTCCAATGATCCAAGGTCATTTCCTTTAGACAGAAATCAGCATGGTGTCTAATATTCTAAGTGAGGATAATTAAAAGTAGAGCCAGGCATAACACAGTGAAAATTCCATCCTAGTTAATTTTAAGGAGCAAGATGGTAAAGAATTTAATTGAAGACAGTATATTTTCAAAAGGTTTGGAAATGAGTGTTGGATAAAAAGGAAATTGCAGTAAAATTGCATAAATTTTCTTCAAAGTTTTGTTAATAAAGCCCTTACAGGTATAGTAACTAAAATATAGCTGTGACTCTGTACTTTTTTCGTTTGAGATCTCCAACTAATTGAGGTTTTATTGTCACTCTCAGCTGTATGTACCTTCCTCCTTGCATTGAAGATGCCAAGATTTCCATGGGTTGATATGATATTAAAATCAGGCACTCTTCTCTTATGCAGTTGGAAAATGTCAAAGTATTTTAATGCTAAGTTCAATGGAAATGTTGGTCCCAGACTCAGGCTTGGGACCTGATGAGTTCTTACAGAAGACAGAGCTTCAGCCCAGGAAGGATAATTGTGGTTTCTCCTGCTACTGTGGGGAAGTGAGATTGTCCAAGGATTTGATTCAAAATGTCTAAAATAAGCCCTGCTGTTGATCTGTGCTTCTGGAGAAGGATGTCTCTATTAGGCTTAAAAGCCAAATTTTCATTTCCCCCTTTCCCCCCCCCCCCCCCCAACCTCTGCCCCAAGTCCTGATCTCTGTCCTGGAGCAATGTAGAGAGCAGAAATGGAACTTCCCAACAAATTAACAGTAACTTAGCAAAGGCAGGTATAATAATCCGTAAATAGGTTATTCAATGTTATGAATTTTCATCAAGTATCAAAAAATGTGTTTACTTTGCTCATTGGTTAGAACCATTATATATCCACTTCACTGTTATGTGGACAAAAAGTACACGGCTCAGATGTCACTTCACACTTTTCATCTGAGTGTTTTCATCTGCTGAAAGCATAAACAGAGAGGGTCATTCAACAGAATTTCAGTATCACTCAGCTTTGATTAAAATCTTAGCTTACATTCTTTTTTTAAACAGTCCTTTTTATCTATGGAAAATCTCATGGAACTTAACAAATGATACACAACAGTACCGTACGTTAAAATGTCACTATCTCTCTAATTACCAGGAAATCAGGCATCTTTCCTTAATTCAATAATAGAATAACAAAAGTGAAGGTATTTAACACAATATTTAAATTGGAGGAGTGGTTTGAAAAAAAGACTATGTTACTTAAACTTTCTCGCAATACAAGAGTATTTAAAAGATCATTAATATCTGTGCTGGAACAAAATAATCATTAATATCTGTGTTGAAACAAAATTTTCTTTTAATAAGCTCTTGAATTAGAGGTTTACCGGAGTAAAAATGTTGAGTAGTTGGAAATTGGAGAGCACAGAATTGGCTGCTGCTGCGGCTCTGATCTTGGCTCAGCTCTGCTCCATGGTTTGAGAGAGATTCCATGTTTATGACATTCTTGAGACGTGGTAACCTTACAAGCTGTGCTCTGCACAAGCGAAACATTAGGATATCCTTCTTGTGCCTGGGAATAAAACATGTTTGATTTGTCAAGGAAACCAAAGTAAAGATGTGTCTGATAATGGAGATGAACTGACAAAGGGTATTCCAGTAAGGATAAACACTTACAGGTCTGAAGCTGGACTGCTATTTCTCCAAGAACACTGTAAAACTGAGATTACTGCATTGCAGAAGCATAATGCTGCAACTGTGTGCAAAGAAAATGTCTCATTATCAGTTCAAATAAATTCTCTGGGTGAAGGAATAACTTAAGTCATGTTATGTCCCAGACTTTCTCATCTCATCTAGGAAACCGGACTGAAGTGTTGAGGTATGTAGCCTGGGAGCTGCATATCTCATACCACAGATTTGAAAGATTGACAGCTGTGCTGTCCATACAGTCAGAGCAGAGGGGCTGCTCTGTGGGCTGAATTTCCAGGTGCCACTTTGTCCCTGTTTGTCCTCTGTTATAAGACAGCATATTTTGAACAAAGAAGTGGAGCAAAAACTTTGGTTTTTGCTCCACTTCTTACAAGCAAGTACTTTGAAAATGCTACATGTTTTATAGAGTCCTGAGACACTTCAGAAAAGGACAATAAAAAGTCACTGAAGGCTTAGACAGACTCTATGAAGAGCAAAGAGATTCAAGATCTGGAAACATTCAGAGAACAAACTTAAATTATGTTTGGAAGTGGGTTTTGAAAACCTAAAGCTATTAGGGAGCCATGACAGCTGGTTTTTGATTTTTTTTTTGTTGTGTTTTTGGGTTTTTTTGTTACTTCTCGTAGTTTGCAACATCTCAGCTTTGGTGGTGAACAGCAGGAAATTATAGAGGAGATAATGGCAGTATAGTAACATACTCATAACAAACCCACAAATTACTAAAAGTGATACATTTCCTTTTATGAAATGTTCCTTGAGACTCACATCAGCAAGACAGATTCTGTGTGGGTTTCTTTGTTTTCTTTTGAATGCACAGAAATCATAAATGCCGCAAACAGGTTAAGCATGAAACAGTTGGAATGTGTCTCACAAGCAGCTCTGGCCAGTCTACAATTACAAGAGCAAATGCCCAACTCATCGGCTTAATTAAAATATGAACAGATCTTTATGTGATGTCTTGTTATGTTGGTTGAACTGGTGAGACCTTGGAGTGCAGGTGCAATCCTAACCCAAGTCCTTGTTTTTCTTTAGCCAAAATCTCAACCTGCATGAGGATCACCCAGATTACTCATCCTTTTACCCTGATCCCCAGTGGAAGGAAATTTGACCGTATATGAGTCTGGGAACTCTACCTATTTTTTAAATCTGTGTTGTGAAAATGATTGGCAGGATGTTGTTCCTTTTCATTTGCTTTTATGCATGTTAAGGCACTTCCATGTTGGGACTTCACTGAGTTTTTCACATAGCTTGTTCATTGATGCCAATGCAGACCAGGAAACTATGATTAGCATCCTTCACCAGCTGTTTTCACCTGGTTTGATGTCCCTGCACTGTGGATTACTAGTGATTCTGAAGCATCTTTTCTCCTGATAGAAAATTTATACCAGAAGAGTAGTCAGCAGCACATGATTAATCCATCTTATGTAGGCAGAACTTCCATGTTTGTAATAACTAGTGGGGGTTCACAACCCAAAAAACTGAGTGGTTGGCTGAAATGTTCTCTCCAACATTTTGAATTTACTCTTTCTGATTGCATACAAGTGTTATTTATTGAGTTTATTGTAATTCTTTGATTTCAAAAAGATCATCTTCATGAATTTCTCTTCATGTTGTGTCATGCAACATCTACTTTAAAATTGTAATTGCTATTTATTTTTGTTAACTGTTGCTGTATTCCTCTCAATTCTCTTGTAAGTCTTTATGGCTCTGTTTGATGGATATTTGTAAAAGTACACAGTGCCACACTTTTTGTTTCCTACATGATTTTCCTTTTTGTTTATGTATCAGTAATCTCAGCCATTCTGGTCTTTCTGTGACCAATTAGTTGGTTGTTGACAGAGATCACACAAATAGCAAAACAGATTTTAATATTTTCATAATATTTTGGGAAAAAATGGATGGAGACGTTCAGACCTGTAAGTGTTGGGAATGTACATGTGATTATGGTATAACTGGGATTCTCACTTTGTCTGTGCTGAAAGTATTCCAAGTGACTGCAGGCTTCGAATATATCCAGTTTCATCTGCAAAGAATGAGCCTTGAATTCTGAGGTCTGAGCTGAAAACATAATGGAAAGCTTATGAGAAACTCAGTATGCAAACTAGAAATTCTTCATTGCTCATTTTTCTCTGCTGGAGGGTGGGGAAGAGGAAGAAGAAACAAAAGCCTGCAAAATGGTATTGCAAACACTTGAGAAGACAATTGAAATCCTGGTTTTAATAAAATCCTTCAAAAGAATCACTTGGGCTACAGGGAATCTCTTCCCATATTTTGTTGGGAAACTGGAAACATAATGTAGCCTTTAATTGGTCCTGGTAGCGTTCCCCCAAAGAAGCCTGGATAATGCTACACAATTTGTGCAGATTTCAGGTATTTGACTGCAGGAGTTATCTTTGAAAAGAGCTGAACAATGCTGAATTGGCAGCCTCACTTGGCAAAATCTTCTTCATTAACAAAACAACCCTGAAGGTAGCCTGGTGGAAGCTTTTGCAGATCAGTAAAACTAACGAGAGCAACTGTCTGCAGTTAACCTGCAGGTCACATGGTAATTAAGTTGGCCTCAAATCCAGCCTCCTGCTTGAAGCCAGGTCAGCTCTGAGATTAGTTGAGGCTACTCTCAGGGATAAAGTCTAGAAAGCTCCAATGAGTTGAGATTGTTATAACCCTACATGCTACAGTGGAGTTTGTTTTGCATGGTAGTGTTTTTACTTGTTGAGCAGACACATTACTTGAGTGCACATAAGAGAATTGCAGAGTGTGATGCGCAAACAGCTTGAAATAGTCCAGATATCCAGTTTCTGAGGTGAAGGGAAGAGGGAGGGAGAAGACTGTAGCTTTTGGGTGTTGAAGGCCAAAAGCCTTCAAGGCTAAAGTTGCAGTCTTGGAGCCATCCACCAGTGTGGGCTATTCTCTTGAGCGACACCACTCCTTTAAATCAGTGTTACTTATTTTCCTCTGGTTAGGCCTGTGTTATGTGCAATGCAGGGCACTGGTGAGTGCAGAACACCTGAGCCCCCTGCAGCTGCTGCAGCCGCAGGAAGGGCGCTGCAGGTCAGGGGCAGCATGAGGGGAGGGACCAGTCCCAGGGGCTGCAGCATCCCCTCACCACATTTCTGGTCTCCTTTCATTGTAGACTGAGCACATCTCTGTACCATTCCTTTGCTTGGAGCTCTTCGCTGTTTTGCCAAACACAACTAGTGTTAAAAGTGATTATTCAGGGATGTATAACGAGCTCTTTGAATTATTCTTGGTGATGTGTTTGATTTCTGCTTTAATCAAAGCTGAATTCTTATGCTGGCAGTTGCTGCAAAGCCCAGATCCTATGATCACATCACCTTGGTTTTTGCTTGAAAATAAAAGTGTCTTTCTTGACAAACAAGATAACATATGCCCAGGGTGACTTAATCTATCCCTGCTGTGTTCAGGACTAAAGTTTAGTGCTTTCAGATCTAAATGCCAACATGAATGTTTTGTCTCTTTTGCTAAACTACGATTTTCTTTCAACTTTTTCTTTAAAATATATTAAGCAAAGTTGCTTCTAGCTGTCCAGTCTACTATTTATGCAGTTTGGGGTGTATGTGATCAGTGGAGCTGAGCAAATGCAAAGGTAACAGCTGACTTTTTAGGCTAGCATTTAAACTGGGCAATGAATAATCTGAAAAGTAAGATACATTTCTTAGATGTTCTGCTTCTGGTGTAATTTGAATTTCTGTGGTCTCTTATTGCCAGCCTGAACTGACTCATTTGAGATTTGCCTGACATTTTTCTGGCAGATATGCATCTGAAAATTTTTCAGGGTTTTGATTTTTCTCTTGGCATTTTGCTGCTAGTCAGAATTGAATTTTTACAGAGGAGGAATTTTGCTCCATGAAAAGGTAGGGTACCACTTGGTTTACTAAGTGAGAGCAGTTACTGCTCTTGGGTTTATACCTACAGCATCCATAGGGAATGTACTCCACCCTGTACAGTTTTGAGAATGACCTCAAAAGCAGTAAACTCCAGGTCTAAGTGCTGCTGCTTTACATGTGCTCTACAGGAAAGCTGAGGACAGCCCAGCTGGTGTGCTCAGCCATGTGCTGGACTGCCAAAGGCTATTAACAACATATTGGCTCTCTAGATGTCCTCCAGTACGTGGTCCTGTCACAGCTCCAGAAAAAAGCCTTCTGAGCAAGCATTTTGGTTTGCTCCCAGATTAGTTGCCTGCTTAGAAATTGTGCCTGTGGTCAGGTATAGCCCTTGCAGAGTACCCAAAACTGCCCCTCGCAAACAGCTGTCCAGACAGTTACCGAAAAAGTTTGAGGGAATTCTTTAATACATGGAATAACTGCCTCAACAATATTGTAGCTTTTGCCTGGTAACAGACACAGCTGTGGCTTTCATTCAGCACTTTCTGGCAGATGCTGGAGTACACAATAAATTGTTATTCAATAGAGCAGGATTTGGCATATGAATTAAGGTGAGCAGTTTTATAGCATTATCCAGAATAAATTTCCTACTGCATGACATACTCCCTTAGGAATGTTTCCAAAAAGGCGGCTGCAAATTTTCCCTTAGCAAAATTTATCTAGGTGGGGTCTGTTCATTTTCAGAGATTTTAATCTTCACAAGCAACTTCAAACCCCTATGAAAAATTCAGTTGTTTACATAGATAATACTCTGGAACAGACCAACTTGTACTATCAGATTAATTTGCATTTAGATTGTGCCTTTCCAATGGCTCTGAAAGATACTGCAAATACAAATTAGGTTTCACGCTAGGACTGTAGAAACCACTACTGCTGTCTTTTGGGGCTGGCAGAATTATAGATGCTGTGACCTGCTAGCCCTTAATTCCGACTCAAGATGCCCGGCGCCTCATCCAGCAGAAATTCTGCCCCTTCAACAAGTCATTGTTGTTGCTGATTAAAATGAATTGGGTTTGTTTTTTACCGTATGCTGCTCTGGTGGCATTTTGTTGAAAAGTTGTTATCATTTGTGGTGTCAGTAAACACAAATCTGCTGTTACTGACTGTGAGCCTTTGCTGTGTTCATAATTTAGCCTGAAGAGATGATGGTTAAATGATAACTTATGGCTTGCATTTTCCACATTGGTATTCACTTCACCACTAAGCCAGTGTCAAAGCACTGCCTGTAGTATTGCTTCAACCTTTTTTGTAGCAATTCTTTTTAAATTTAGTGTGTGCAAAGCAATACATTCCAATGAGAAAGCACTAGTACTGTTGCCTAGTTTTTTTTGGAAACTCCATTTGTTAAGTTGTAAAAAGGAGATGCAGAATAAGTTATCTGATAATTAACAGAGAAGATGCTTTTGAGGGGTGGAGGGTTGATTGTTTGTTTTAAATCATATTCCTTCCTTACCTGAAGGAAGTAATAGCTGGAGAATTAACATTTCCACAATTCATACGAGCACCTGTAACTTTATATTTGGCCTAGGACGGTCTTGGTTTTTTCCCAGTGCCTGCTATTTGTGGCCTAAGCAGTGACATGTTGTCAAGCAAATGTGAGAACTGGAAAGACAATGGATGAAAAATATGTTTGGAAGTGCATGGTTTCCTTTTGACTTGTTCTCAGTCTTTCTCATCCCTGTGTTTCAGTACCTTCTTCTTGAGGCTCCTTTCTTGTTGTGTTTACGTATCTTTAATGGAATGCTCTGCATGTTGGTCTGATTGTTTTTGGGACTCCTTTGCTTTTTAGTCCCCATAATACTATCAAGTATACATATTAAGGAGACACACAATTTTGTCATGTCTGCTGTGTTAAAAAGGACTTCAGCAGCTTGTGTTAACTCTGTTGCTTGACTGTTGCTCTGTTGCTTTAACATTTCTCTGTTCACATTCTCCATCCTCATCAGAAATTGCAGATTTTTCATATCTGACACTTACTGTCTATTTTCCAGGCTTAATTTTTTCCCTTGTGGAGAAATTATTCTGCACTTCCTTCTATTCTTATAGAATAGAAGGGTTTTTTTAGTACCTCTTCTATTTTAATATATCTCCTTTCAGTGACAAGCTCTGTCCTCATCAATCAAGCCACAGACCCATCACAAATTTATACCACTATAAAGATATTGATGGAGATGTCTTATATTTGTAATTTCTCTGTTATTTTCCTGTAAGTTTGGTAGCCTCTAATAAGTTAATATTCTTAAAAACATACCATTGGTAAATATTCTAAGTTTTTTTTCTAGATCCTTCTTAAATGATAATTAGCTCATTATTCTGGTTGTGTAGTTAAAGTTAATATTACTGTTATATTTTACTTATTTATGGTGTGTACAACTATCTAACATCTTGTTGATCATTCATTCAGAAATCTTTCGGTAATTTTCTGCACTGAATGGTAATTTATAGGATGCTGAGAAATGTTTTATTATGAATAACCTGTACTAACTATTTGGCCTCTGCTATAGATCTGTTTTGGGTAGGTTGAGAAGTAGAGATCACAGAATAAATCCTTCTGCTTGAGTGTGGCTGTTTATTTCAGATTTCCTTTCTTTTTTTTATTTTTTTTAAAAAAAGGTTACTAATTAGATTCTCTCCAAATTTAGCATATTTCTCCTTTTCCATGGCAAACTTAGCTTCTTTATATTTCTCTCAGAATGTTGAAGTCTTTTTGGGAATAAAAATATAATAAATTAAATGAATAATTTCATTCACATATTTATTCTTGTCTTCAAAGAACTGCAGTGAATCTAGGAATGCATCTAGACAGCTCTCTACAAGAACCAATTTCTTCTCTGTTGTGAGGTATTTATGGATATATGTCGTATTAAAGTTCCAACCAATCTGCCTGACAGAGAAACCTAACTAATGGTCTGTAGTATCTTGTATTTCCTTGCTCCTGAGACCTGTTTATAAATTTTGTCATCTGTGCAGCCTTCCTTTCCTTCTGGGCTGGGAGCCCTTTGAAGCCATTGTAGTGATAAATCACATACTTAGGATTTTGTATATTAGTTTCTCTAGGGCTGCTGGGTGAATGGCATCTGGTGGTAGAGATTTGCTACTGTTTTATTGACCTGCCCTAATCCCCTGCCACTGCCACTTCACTTAGAGTTTTCAGACTTGCTTCACACATAAAACCTGTCTGAGCTTTTCCCTTATAAACACCAACTCAGATAATTCAATTAGCTTTTCTGATACAGCCTTGAACTTTTCTTTTACACCTCTGTTATTTATTAGTCACGCGAACTCTGGCTGTGTTTGCAAGACTTTTGTGATTAATTGGGATGCCTGTAGCAAGTTGTACTTCAAAATGTTTTTGTGTTTCATTATGTTTTTGCATTTAATATATAAACTTTTGTACTATTTTTGGTTTTTTTCTCTTGGACATGACATCCACTTCTGAGTAATACCTTTTTACTTTTAAGAGCCTCCTCTAGTCTGACATTTAACAATAGTAGATTGTTATGGTCTTGTTCAAAATGGTTTTGAAGAGGTGGTATATGTTTGTACTGGAACCCTAATAAAAAAATTTTAGATAGTCTGCTGGCTGACTTCAGAGGAATTATCCTTTTAGCAACTTTCCTCATTTTCCTTTTACTCTCCCACTTCTATACAGTTTCTTAAGTGATAGTGAAGTAGGTTAGGATAGGTTTTCCCTCTTCCCTCCCTTATTCCTACAAGGAACTTGAGTTTGAATATGTTATGATGACTAGCAATCATGGAGATCCTTTAAAACAAATTTTGACTCCTGAGGATTGTTTGGAACTAGGTAAAAAAGTATTCCTTGTTCTGAAAGGTCTCTGACTGGTTGTTCCATGAGGCAGTCATTTATGCCACATGAAAAATAAATCAATTAGCTTTTTGCCTCATAACTCACTGTGTCAGTTGTCTGGTTTGCATGGGAATAACCAGTCTCCCATAATTATTAGAATGTTCTGGGCAATTTTTAATACAGGGGGAATCTTGTAGCTGAGGTCTCCTTTTCATCTGCCTATTGATTGATTCCAGATTTACTACAGTTCATTCTTCCATCAGTACAACTTCGTTGGTCACATCTGAGTGATTTGTCTTCTCACCTCACTGATTTTTCTGTCTTCTGTCAAAAATTGGAGGTGATTTGGAAGTGATTTAGTCCAGGTCTGGTTGTCTAATTTCATCCATGAAATTTAAGAGTCTTTATTTCTTAGACTGCTCTTCATGGTTTCCTCCTTGGATGTCTTTGCCTTTATTCTGTATGTTCTTGTAGCGTGTTTTGGCAAGAGGATGGAATAGAGGTCCTGAACTATTGTGGGAATTGCATACTTTAGGGAGACCTATTAACCAGCTGAGGATCTCAGCTAGCATGAAAAGTGAAGGAAAGAGGTATTGGTTAGAAGAAAAGGGGAAAAGTTTAGCAGTTCTCCTCCCACGTTTTCTAGTCATCCAGTGAGGAAGAGGTGAATTCCCAGGACTCAGAGCAGAAGAGGTCTGCGAAAGTTACAAGAAAAGAAGAGACTGGGAATGGTCTGTCTTGAAAAGAATTTCTTACTTAGTGGTTTGATGTGGTTTTAATCCCATACTCTAAAAGGATAAGGGGCTCGAGGGACTGGTTTGTCTACATGTTTAGGGAGTGAGAAAATCTGGTTGCCTCAGTGGGGGATTGCAGCCATCAGAGGCCACAGCAACCCGAGAAAACCACTAATAACAACCTATTCTTAAAAACACGTTCATTTGTTTGCTTTTTCTTCTAGGATCAAATGGGGCAATTGTTTCTGGCTCAATAAAACGTCTTAGATTTTTTTGTTTGATTGCGTGTTTCATCCTTGTGAAGTATTTATTCACTGAAATGAGATGATCCAACCGTCAGGTCCTGGTGGGCCACTGAGTTCCTTCTTGACAACTTGACCTTCTGGCTTCCTGACCTGACTGATGATAGGAAACCAAAGAGGTTTAGAGAAGCCAGAGCTCCTGTTTCCAGGGGTGAGATCCTTCAGAGTTTTAATGAGTAATTTGCTCCCATATACCTGCTTCTTCCTGGCCTGTTGTGGGTGATCTTAAGCTTCCCAAGGTACATTCCTTAACCTACCTCTGGCAGCTCCAGAAAACTTGGGCAGCTTCACAAAACTGGCATGGGGATTCCCCTTCGCTGTGAAGGTTCAATGTTTCATTTTCCTGTTCCATTGTCAAGCCAAGATTCCAGGAGTATTTTTCAATGTCCCATTAAAGAGAAATTTTGGGGTCTGACACCCCTCATAAGCAGTACCACTTAGAATTCAAGAGTGAAACATACTGGCTGGTGTATTTGAGGTTTGGGAGGCTCCTGGGATGTATGGAGAACAGAAGTCAGCGTAGTGTGGGCCTACAAACCCCATGTGTGTGTGGCTGCTGCTAATGATCCTTGTGACAGGACACTGGCACAGCTGGAACAGGGAAAGGGTGAAGGCTAATAAAGTGCTAATGCTGCTTGTTTCCCACTTTTCATCTGCACTGATAAACTGGAGATAAAGATCTGCTGGCTGCAGGGGAATATGTTATACCTCGCTGAAAAGAAAAAGGGAAAGAGAGACTGAGAACGGGTTTTTTTCCCTATTATTTTTAAATCTACACGAGAAAGTAAAGCCATCTGCCTGGAGCAGCCTCCCTGCTGCCCCAGCACGTACACAAGCTGCAGAATCAGAGCTTTCACAATGAGAATGCTTTATTCTGTGGTCCCACAGGGCTATTCCATGGTTACAAAGCAAATTAATTGGGTTTGAAAAATTGTTATAAGCTGGATTTATAAAGGCATGGGGGTTTCATTAACTTGCCAGAGCAGCCTATAGTGCCCTTAGAAGTCAGTGCTAATATCTGTTCACCACTGTGGATTCAGGAATAATCTTTCCTCCATCAACTACCTCTTACCTAAAGGTGCTGACATAGGAAAAACATGAATACAAAGAAATAAAGCTTCCTTGAGCATGAAAAAAAATTTTCTATTTTATGTGTATATTCTCTTTTTCCTTTTCTTTGGTAGTGAGGTAAATGAGATATGGGATTGCATGTGGGAAAACACCTGTCATAAACAGGCACAATTAGTTTGGAGAAATGTTTTGGTCAGAGAATGCACAACAATTTGCCTATTTGAAATAACCCCTAAATTTATGAGTGGAAAGTTACGGAAAGAAACTGATATTTGTTCTTTTAGGCAGTTTACAGCATTTCTTTGACAACACTTTGTAGTTGCTCTTACTTCAGTTAAATCAGATGCTTTCTCCATCTGTTGTGGATGTGGGCCTTCCATACATGAAGAAAAAGGAATGAGAAACTATGTATGTGAGTGTATACACACATACACACACACATACATACATATTTGATGTAAAAAACCCCAGAGATCCCTGCCAACTTCTGTAGTTTTAGAATTGGGCAGAATTCTTGAGACCACGCTTCAGTTGAGATTTCTAACTGAGCTTAATTGAACACATCTTGATTTTGTGTTTTTTCTCCAAAATCTGTCACTGATGGGAAGTGTGAAAGGACTGAGAAAAAAGGTGTTTTCAAAAATGACATTTAATTCAGTCAGGTCTTCTTTTTTTTTCTTTTTTTTTTCTTTTTTTTCTTTTTTTTTTTTTTTTTGTCCTTTGATTTTTCCTTTTTATCTTTCTCTAATTGTGCAGGTCCATAATTCCAGTGATAATGATAAGGTTGGTGAAGGGGTCACACTGTGGGTAGAATAACATCTCCTACTATTTTGAAATTTGAGTTATTTCTGTGAGAAATATTATTATATTAAAATCAAGAAGTGTGTGATGGTTTGCACTGTCTTGTCTCTGTTTTACCTTTGATATTAGCTGAGCTTTGAGAGGTGTAAGAGAAAATTAAAATTAATGTGTATTTTAATGGTGCAGTTTGTTCTCATGGGGATATTTTGGGTTAAGGCGAGTCAAATGTTTTCAGTACTTTTAAAATAAAGCACATACATTTTGAGCCATGGAGAGTTCATTTTGAAGAGCTTAAAACTGATGGACAGACAGGAACAACTGCAGATGTAAAATATAATTTTAATATTATAACCATAAAGCCAATGATGTCCTATTTTTAAAAAAAGCCATTTATCAAAATATACTTTTAAAGGAATGCTTGAATCTTTTTGGTGAGGATAGGCCTCTGACCTCCCTTCATAAAGGACTATAGCTTCTGTTTCAAAAAGTAAGTTTTTCATTTTCATGACGTGTTACTTCTGAATGTAATCTGCTATAATCTGATATAATCTTTTCTCCCCAGTTCTCTTTGGGATACATTTGTCTTCTAATATAAGCTCTTCAATTCCCAAAGCTATGAAGCAGCATTATTTCTGTAGGCCATGGACAGCCAGGCTCCTAGAGTCAGTAGTTACAAGCACTGGTAGACCTTAAGGTTCACCCTTCTAAACTGGAGATCTTCTAGTGGTCAGCAATGTGTATATGAATATTTAATCTTTTAAAGCTTATTAGAACATTTAATATAGATGAGCAGTAATCAGAAATTTTTTTTATAATGTGTTCTACCCCTTCTGCTCCCCATTTTCCCCCCTTTAAAATGTTTTTGCTGTTATAAGTTAATAATGAAAAATGTAAATGAATAATTCCTAGACAGATATGTAAAATAAGAAAACCAAGACATTTTTATTCTGCTATGAATTAAAAGTACACTTTCCTTCTGTGATCTTTGTTGTTTCACTCATGAAATCAACTATTGGTATGAATGACTGCTATTAAAAATCTGAGTTTAATTTTCTGCGTGCACTCCATTTCCCTGTTGTTTCACCCAAAGTGTGTGCTGCAAATGAGCTGAAGAAATATTGAACTGCCACAGAGGAGAAAAAATGGGATTAATATTTAAATTTGTTATTGACAATGTTAAGTTACTTCAAGTGGTGAGTGATAGTGTGTGGGGTAACATGACTATTGATTTCTTTCCCTGGTAACACTCCCTTCCCACCCTCCATTTGTTTCCTGGTTGGAAGAGGACTGAGGAGTGTCAGAGGGGAATCAAGCTGCCTGGGTCAGAGACACTGCCACAATGCCAGGAAGAGTGGCAGTGCCAGTCCTAAAGCCCACCTTGCCCAGGGGTGTCTCTGGCAGTGATGATGAGCAGGGACATTAGGATGAGTAGGCATTGGGCAAATATCAGTAATATTACCTGCCCTCTCCCTTTTGAAGCCTTTCCACACCTCTCGTAGCCTTTTGTGCCTTCACTGCTGCTTCTCTCTCTCCAAAAGGACTGTGTGCAATTTGAAGGGTGTGAACCAAGTGTTGATAAAAGAGCATTGAAGAGATTTTGCTTTGTTCTCTCTTCCTTTTTTGATTGTTCCTGGCATTTTCACTTTGCTTTTATGGAACCATCTATCACAGTACTGAGCTCTTGCTCCAGAATGCTAAATGTTATTTCAGAAACTACTGCTGTCTATGCAGATCCAGGGCTGTCTTTCCCCACTATGCATCAGTTCACAGTTATACACAATGAGTTTCAGCTGCTGTGTTGTTGCTCAGCCATTCCGTCTTGTCGGACTCTTTTGTAATTCTCCGCAGTCTGCTCACGTTCCTGCTCCTCTGCATAACTTAGTGTCATCAACAGTCTTTCTGTACCTCAGGCCTTCTTCCCTTTTCTAACATCTGTTAGAAAAGCTCATTTCTCAGCACCAGTGCCAGTAAAACTGAACTGGTGACCTCCCTCTGTTGTGAGAAGTGACCACTTATACTCCATGTCCCATCTTTTAATTGATTTATTTTCACAAGGACTCTCCTAATTCTGCAGTCACTTTGCTTCCCCTGTCATCCCAAGCTAAAAAACTGTGGAAATCTTGGGCTGTAGCTTCCTTTCTGTGCACCTACATGTTACTTCCAGAGTGTCCATCTGTCACCAGAGTCACAGATGCCCAGGCAAATCACCACTGGATGCTCTTTCCCCAGGCTTTCCTGCCCAGGTTTCCGCTGAAATCCACCACCTTTCTTCCTGTAAGGCAGGGTCCCCCGTGGTCCCATCCAAGGTCATGCACTCTGTTGTTTATTTGCCTGAGGATTGAATCTTCCACTGCTACAACCTGCTTCTTCCTATCTGGTCTTTGATCTTCCCCTTACTTTAACTTCCTTTGAATAAATCTGTCCTTGGACTTATGAATGTAGCTTCCAGGAATTTTCTGTTTGGTGAAGCTTTGTTTTGAAAAGGGAGAGGAAGGCCTCTTCTGTCACTTCCTCTGGAGACCCTTCCCAAGAGCCAGGTGTTGCTCCTGGGCACGCATCAAGCTCTCCCTGTGAGGGCTGGCAGCATGCAAACTGAGATATGCTGTTCTGCAGGCACACGTTGGTGAGAAGAGGGGTTAAGACCTGTGTAGAATATTTTTATAAAACCACAAGATAAAAGGATAATATAATCTCCAGACTTGGGTATTTCATGCTTCCACTTGGTTCTTTTGGACTCACTTTTATTGTCTAGAAGGAGAAGCTTCCCATATTTTGTACAAGAGATGCTTACAGGTTGTGGTATTCTATTTGTAACATAGCCTCTCAGATTTCACCTTTCCTTAGCAGTGCTTCCAGGCAACATATGCCAGTATGTGAGGACTGTGAAAAATCCTGTCATTTCAGAAGGAACCTATTGGCTTGCAGGTATAAAAAGAATGAACTAGAGGATTGGATCTTTGCTCAGAATGAGTTGAGAACTCCTGCTAGAGAACTGGCTCTTTGCTTTTCTTCTCTCTTTGCACTAAATTTTTGAGGAGAACCTGATGGCATTCTTCATTGGGTCTGGCAGAAATACATGGTGCAAACAACTCTTGATGAGAATTAGACAACTTATATAGGCCTTTTTAGAGCAGTGAAAAACAATTGAATTATTAAAATAGTACCTAGAAAAGTTTAATTTTTTTTTTCTAGACAAAACTCATCGCTTCATGTTTGTGTGTCAGACTGCTACATATTACTGAGCAAACATATAAAAGCCTTGTCAATGACAGTGAATAATTGGTATCTCTACCTGGTCTGATATGCAACAGTGGTGATTTACAGCTTAGTTTAGGTCTCTGGTGACACCTTCCTATGAAATGAAAACTACAAGTCAAGTAAGAAAATTTAAGAAATGTGATGATATGATGATTAAATTATTTAGTAGGTGAGTGTTCAATCTGCAGCAAAAAAGCTTTGAAATGTTAAATCTGTGAGTGCTCCTGGATGCCCTTTGGGGGAGCTGGGGAAGAAGGAGGGCGGTTAGGCAATTTGAAACAAAGCACTCATGCATACTTTGTTGTCAGCAAAGATGCTGCGAGAGTTAAATATCTGAGATGGAGTTCAACCATTGTTGGTAACAGGAAGAAACTCTACTTCTTATGAAGGCTGAAATAAAATCTAAACCATACCCAGATGAGCTCTGAGCCCTGAGAGGATGGCCTCCAAGAACTTTTCCCTAGTGTCCTGATGAGTTCTTGTGATTTTCAAAGCCCTTCATGGCTTGGGGAGTGACTATCATTAGCTGCCTGCTCCTTTTTGAGCACACTGTAAGCTTTTGGAGACCTAGGGTCTGACTGTATGTCTAATTTAGGATTTTCTGTGCTTTTCTTTTCTTTTCTTTTCTTTTCTTTTCTTTTCTTTTCTTTTCTTTTCTTTTCTTTTCTTTTCTTTTCTTTTCTTTTCTTTTCTTTTCTTTTCTTTTCTTTTCTTTTCTTTTCTTTTCTTTTCTTTTCTTTTCTTTTCTTTTCTTTTCTTTTCTTTTCTTTTCTTTTCTTTTCTTTTCTTTTCTTTTCTTTTCTTTTCTTTTCTTTTCTCCTTGTTTCTTTTTCTTTTATTTCTTTCTGTTGTTTCTTTTGGGGCTGGCTTTGAAAGACAACCTCTGTGTGCATGAGGGTCTGGTTGAAGACCTGAACCTACTCAGCTGTGCTGTAGATTATACAGGTGGGAAGAAGCAGGGAAAGGCTTGAGATGTTTCCCTTCTAAGAAAAGAGGAAAAACAAAGCAAAGCAAAACAAAGACCAAAGGGAAGAAGCTGCTGGCTGGGTGCCACCCTGAATGGCTTCGTTGTTCTCCAGCTCTCTGGACCTAATTAAGTGACTCCATTTCTACAGGCGATGGCGAAGGCTAATGGCAGCAAGCAGAAGATCACTAACACATGGAGCAGCCTGTGATGTGGCTTTCCAGAATGAGAGATTGCAGTTGCTGTAGGAGGACAGAAGGGATGAGGAGTGCAGGGAGCGGAGGCAAGGAGGTCCCTCTGCAGAGACAAAAGTGGCAGACACAGGGAGGAGTTTTGTTTCTTCTCAGGAATGCTGGGAAGAATCGGGGAGAGTTTAATTTCAAAGTCCAACAATGCAGCCATGGCATTTGTTTCCAATTCAACAGGAATGAGCGTATGGTTTGAACAATTCTTTCGAGGTTCCTGGCAGGGGGAATATAACTCATCTCAGCTGGCTGTTTTAGGAGATCAAATGACACCAAGATTTTCACTCAAAGCCTAGGGTATCCTTCTGGCAGCCAGAGACCAGGCACATCTTCACAGATTCACCATTAGCTCTAATGGGGACCAAGAGCTGCGTGCTGTGTAGAAAACTGCTTGCTTACAAAACAATCTTATTACTGCCAGATGTTGGCTCCCTGCCCACTTTTACATAATTCAGGCTTTTCTTTGCTCAAGATGTTACAATTTAAAGGTGCTTTAGAAGTTTTCTTTTAAAAGGCTTGATAATACCATTTTCTTTGTTCTTTTTTCCCCTTGCTCAGGGTGGCTCTTCTGCCAGCACACGCTACAATCTGGTGTATGTGGTACGCATTAACATGTAACCAGGAATAGCAAAACTCCCTCTTAGATCTACCTCTGAGTTGATTCAAACAAGAATAAAAATATCCGTAAGGCTGTGCTGTCTGCATCCTGATGACTCACACATACCAAATACAGTGCATTATTCTAAATGACCAAGTACTGATAACAGAATCTAAAGTCAGGAGAGTGATAAACCCCTCTAAGCAAACTTCTCCATGTGGACACTGGGATTTTATATACAAATAAATAACTGTCAAAGAAGTGTCATAACAAGCCTGTGACATAATCTCTATTGAATCTGCAGTGGGTTACCCAAATTACCAATGAGCAAAAATTATTTTTACAAGATTATCCTAGTAGGTTGCCAGCAGAATTGGAAACAGGGAGCTTCAGTTCTGCCTCTGAGCTTTTTGCTTTACTTGCTTCAAAGACAGAATTGCCTGGCTTGCCTAATTTCAGTCTGACACCCTAAAATGTGTGGATGTGTGGATCTAGGTGAAGCTGAATATCAAGGCTCCATTTATTGCCAGTGAAAAGAGGAAAACTTTGAAAGCCAATTCATTTCAGTCGAAGGGAGGCAGGCTAAGTGAGAAAACCTTCTCCAGAGGTCGCTGTACAGTGTGATGCTTGACACAGTTGCTTATGCTGGTCTAATGACTTCAACTGTCCATTTACCTGTGGAACAGACCATGGTCCATAATTTCTTTTATTAAACAGTATTCTTGTATTTCCTATTCTATAGCCAGGAAATTCAACAGTGCTAGGAGAATTGGAATGACTTGAAGGAAATAATTCAAAAAACAACACTGTCTTTGTGAGATTCTCCTCTAGTTCTATACCAGCACCAGGACAATACAAGTTTGAAAAGGGTGACTGTAACCCCTTTATTTCACTCTGTCATTGGATAAACAGTGTTGTAAATTGCAGGATAATCCTATCAGAAATGCAGCCATGTGAGCTGATGAAACAATCTCCCATCAGTCTACCATTGATATTTACAGTTTTGAACGAACCATTCTCATCAGGAAATCAGTTCCAGTGTGTTTTTACCATGCAAGTTCACAATTTTCTAGCGATATCTAAACCACTTAAAGCCCCTCCCCCAACCTAAAAATATCCCTTCTCATGCTTAGATTTGACACCCTTGTTACAGAGAGAATAAAGAAATTAAGGCAGTAGTTGTAGGGAAATATAATCAATAATAATTTATTGCCATTCAGGTTCTGAGAGCTATTTTATATTTTATCTCTTATCTCTTTAGTGTATTTTGTTTTCCTTTGATTTTACTCAATGCAGAGGACTTATTTCACAAAACACTTGCCTGAAATCATCATAATAACTAGAACAATATGAGTGATATTAGTGTCTTGAAAAAATAGAATAAACCTTTCTCCCTTTTATTTGACTAGTAGTTGGATGGATAGAAAAATCTTCTGTTGGAGTCTCACCTGTAACATAAGAGTTTAAGATGTTTCTCCTGCTTCTGAGTCTGAATTACTTGCCCAATATTAATTACGTGCTGTGCTGAGACTTGTATGATCAGATGTTGCCCATTTTTTGCTTGCTGGGGTAAAGATTCACTGTGTTGTGCTTCCTGGAGGAGCTAGCTGGTAACAAGGTTCAGTTGAAATTAGCAATTTTTATCTTAGATCCATCAGTATTTGGAAATTCGTTTTGGTTTGACTTAAAATGAAAAGACATTGCTTTATGATTTCATGTAAAACAAAGTGGATCAGAAAATTAGGTTGTATAAATAAGCAATAATTTGTTTTGAAATACAGGTATTTCAATACAGATTAAACAGTGTGTTTTGAGATTATCTTTTGATATTTTTCCCATTATAAAAGGAATATTTTTTCTGAGATGCCATGACATAGTGTACAAATAACATAAAAAATCTTCCCAAACCAAAACTCGCTTAGAATCAGAACATTTTCTGAAGTAAAGTAGTCATGATTTTTCTCTTTTGAATGTGTCCTCACTGGCATAAGTGCATTTTTCAAAGTGTCTAACAAAAGCAAACACTTGGAAAACCTTTGGGTGAGTGCAGTTGGCAAGAGTTTTTCAGGGACAGACACTGCTTAGAAAGAGAAGAAGAAACACAGATGTCAACCAACTACTTCTGCTACTGAAGAACTATTGAATTAAATATTTGTTGAGGTTTTTTTTCTTTCCATAAACCTTGCTGGTTTTCAACAGAGAGGTAAAGACATGTTGCAGCAGGCACAGGTTTGGCTGTTGCGCTGAAAACATGAAAACAGCAGGATGAAGTCTGCCAGTCTCTTTTTTTCCTCTGGGCTCTCTGTTCCCCAAACCCAGCTGCACAGATTGTTTGTGGGGTGTGCATGTGCCCACATGCACATGGAGGGAATGGCAGCTCCATCACGTTATCTGGAGTGTGCAGCTCCCACCTTGTAGTGCTGAGAGAAGAATCTCAGCCAGGCTGGTAAATCCATTTGTACATGTATAACTGAGGAAAGGGGAACAGAATATCATTGGAGATGGCCTGGGGCGCATCTAGCTTGGAGCTTCAAGCTGTCACTTTTAGCCCATGATATTAGGATTCAGTCCATGCATTGCTACAAAAGGGCACAAGCACAATGCTCTCACATAAATGATGGGCAAAACACCCAGCCATTATTTTATTAATATTTTGTTGGGGTTTTTTTCCCCATTCACTTTCAAGACTGTTTAATCGCTCATGACATTGCTTTCTGAGAGTAGTGCATTGAATAAAGAGAGAAGGGAATGTAATTCTGTATTTTAATATTGAGCATCCATTTGATCCTTTAGTTTTCATGCACTGCCAGTCATAAACTGGATGTAAATAATGGTCAGCAAGTTCTAGTGTACTTGCAATATTGTGCCAAAACTGTTGGGTTAATTTGGTGAAATGATCTTTGGAAAGGCACTGCCATCATACAGGAAAACAATCAGTTAAAATTGCATAAGCTTGCTTTATTTTATCCTTACAATAAAACAGTGCACAGAAACATAAGCCTCTAATCAAAGAATCATTTTAGGTAGCATTTCTGAAAAATCCTTTAAGACTTCCAAATCATTAGTTTTCCAAGATGATCTGTGCTTTCCTGGTACTGGAGCCTAGGGTGAGTGTCTTGTGAGTTGGGCAAAAGCTGAGTAAGTTTTCAACACCCCATACTAACTACCTACTTGATCTCATCCCAAATCACAACTGATCTGAAAAAAAAATCACACAATTTATTGAGGAGAAAGATTTAACTGAGTTTCAAATGCTGAAATCTACTAATTGGAGGGGTTACCTGAAGAGGAGAAAATATGAATGATGTCACTGTAGCAATTTTTAGTGCACTTTTGCCCTATGATACAGGGCAAAAACTTTTCAAGCTCTGTCAGCAGCATCTTTTTACAAGAAATATGTGGAATTTCTTCCTTTGGGGTCCCTGAGTAGCCAACTGCCTGTGTGACATGCAAATACTGAGATGGATTGGAAAGCAGAGTGTGTAATTACACTGGGCTTGGCTGGGCCAACTCCTTTCAAATTGGGAAACTGTGGCTGGGCACTGGATCATTGGATAACACAGGTGCTCTGAGCACTCTTCATAGATTTCTGTTTGTTTAGTCTTTGTAGGTTAACAAAGGAGTAAAAGCCCCTCAGCTGACAAGTAAAATGAGCAATGGTGAATTTTGGTAGTGTCAAACCTCCTATGCATTATCTTTTTCTATAGTTGTTCAAGATGGCAATGTCTTTTTACAGTTTTCTCCTCAAAGAGATCTCCTGTGAACCTTGGAAGAAATGATGTGGGCCTTGGTGCAGGGTATAAAGAGGTATCATAGCTTCAGGGATTACAAATGGGAGACTGGTACTGGAACTGGTCTGCCCAAAAGCAAACATTTACCTTTTGTGCACCTACAGCAGACAGCAGTTATCCAGGCACCAGTCACCCATGGAAACAGCCATTTCTAGAGCACAGACCACGTTTTTCTGGATGGCCCTCTCAGTCTGAGATGACTCACAAGCCAGCTGCCCACACGGGGACTGACAAATCCCACCCTTTCCACTGCTGACTCCAACACGTATTCCAAACACACACATAGAAGTCGTGCATGCTGACTCTCTCTTGGAAACGTTCAAACTCTCCTTTGCAGAGATCATTGTGGAGAGGAACTGGGGACAATGTAACTTTTTGGTTTGTCCTTGAGACATTTGCTGTTGGATGTCCCTCTCACTCTTCCACACTCTAACACCCTGGGAAGAAAACATATCAGTCAATGAAGGCAGTTAAATGTGAGAGGGAGGAAAGATTGTTTGACAGAGACCAGCCTGCTTTCCCTACCAAAATATGCCTTAGCTGCTGGTGCTGGTCAGAGCTGATCCACTTCTGCAAATCTCAGGCACCGTGGCATGGCTGTTTGCCCCATTCAAATGATGATCCAGGATAATCAGGCCTTCTGAAGGATTTGTCTCCCCCATTGGAAAGCATAAGTATATAGCCAGAAACTATCAGCACCTATGTGGGGGTCCCAAAGTAATAAGGAATCATGCTGGTTCAGATTGTGTTACCTTGAATCTGGTAACTGCAGTGGGAACATATTCAGTTTCTTGGGGTAAGATTGAATTATTTTTTTTATTGAAAGAGTGATGCTATTGCTCATTCCTTCTGTCTTCATAGTAAGCAGTAAATTTTGAGTGAACAGATATATGTGTGTGAGAGATGTTATTCTTGTTCAACAATTAAGAGGAGACAGCAGGCAGATATACAGACAATCTCCTCAATTTGCTGTCTTCGCTATCAGAACCAAGCTCTGATGCTGGCAATTGATGTAACAAACAGACTGGAGCTGAGACAGAAGAGAACAACAACAAAAAAATCACAGCTCCAAGCTCTTTGAACAACACCTAGACTAGAGACTTGTGCTCTCTTACTCTCTGTAGGCTTTGGATTTAAAGAGTTATTACACTGAACTGAAATGATACGAAAAAGAGAAGTTTTCAAATTTAAGATCTGCAGGAATATTCTTAATCATATGGCAAGGTGTTCTCCCTCAGAGAAGAAGTAAGTAATAGGTTGCATCAATGCCAATAATTTTAGTCTGACCTTTCCTTCACTTTCCCAGGATAATTTCAGTTGTCTGTGACTTTTTGGGTGATGTGCCCAGACCTTATCCAGACAAGGAGTCAGGATTCAGCAAGTGTCTGCCCTAGGATCTGAGAGTATGAAGTACTCTTGGATCCCACAGTCTAGACATAGCTCCAGGGAAGATTTCCTTTCCACTTGTTTTTGGGTTGGTTTGTTTGATTTTTTTTGTTTGCTCCCCTTCTCCTTTTTTATATGTTTTGAATTCTGAATTGAATTACTGCAAGTTATGTGAGCACTGCTGCTTGATTTAAGTGGCCAGTTTGGGACAATGTGGATCTCACAGTGATCAGTGAAGGAGAATACCTTTAAAACCCACCCTCATTTCACACTAATTGTAGGCAAGTGTAATTTTGCCCTTAGATTCAGGTCAAACTGTGAGGTCTGGGGGTGTTTCTCTCATAGCTGTGTCATGTAGGAGTTTGCAGGTATTCAGGGATCCACTCGCTTTGAAACCAACACCTTCTCATTCAGCTTATTGCCCCAGTATTATAATAGCAGCTCCTGTGATTTGTTAATGTGCAAGTTGCTAAAACACTGGCAGTGCATGTTTAGTGTGGGCAGATAAAGCCAAGCCATGGCAAGCAGCAAATCTGAGGAGGATTCTTCATTATGATTTTATTACTACTATCTGAAGAATAATATAGAACATGCTGCTTCTGCATGATGAAGAGAAAACAATGTAAGAACCTGACAGCTGTAGTTTAGAAATAGCCCTTTAAAAACAAAACAAGAGCAATCCAACAACATGATTTTTGGTAGGTACTATACACAGCCCTCTGATCAGCTTTATGCATTGTGAGTTCTGCATCATACATGGTAAAAATATCTAGATGTGCTTTCCTCGTTTGTGTTCCCAGACAGCTGGAGGCTGGATAATAGTATGGCTTTAAATACAATAGTAACTCCCAGCAGTGCCAACATTAATTTTTCTTCCTCATAGCACAGGGCTTTGAGTGCCTAAATGTTTAAAAACATTTATCTTTTGGATGGAATAAAAAGTGATCCCTTTTAAGTAGCACTGACTGTTATATTCTCCAAGCAGAATAAACAGCCAAGATCTTCTGGCACAGGAGGCTGAAAGTAAATTTGATCTTTGGTGTAATAATATTAACAAGTAAAAGCTTATTCTGCTGTTATTTATAACAGATAGTGGCATCTTAATACACAGATGGCAAAGTGTGACTCAATAATTAAAACCTCCCATTGATACAGATGCATAGATAGAGCTGATGACAGAGCTCTTAGATCTAGGGTAGGGTTCCTCCTTAAAATCTCATCTTCCCCCTTTTACTTATTCTTCTTTTTAAATCTTTCACATGTTTACACTGTGTGAGCAAGGGCAAATTTCTCTGTTTTGTGTGCAGTGGCTGAAGAGACTTAGCCAGTATCATTACAGAATGCTTTCTAAAGCATCTCACAGTTACATCAAAGCATATTTAGCAGTCTAGAAAATCAATAGCTTTAAAAAACATATTGGAAAACCTCCACCTCCCTCAAGGATTTTTATTCTATCAGAAAGGTAGTAAGATAATATTATAACCTCTTAGACTTTTACTAATACCAGGAAAACTGACATGGATATCAATGCTGTGTTCTTTGAGGAGAAAAAGATAACTTGAGCATAACTATTTTTCACTTAGATTTCAAATCCTAGATAAAATCAAAAGCTTTCAGAGCTGTAGGGTATCTTTGCAACATAAGCTGTTTCTTATGATTAAGATTGGTCTATGCAAGGCAACTTTTCACAGTTTTCTCAGTTTGAAACATATAAAGCATAAGTCAGCATCAAGAAAATAATAACTAAGTATTATTAATTTTATGACAAAATTTTGGGCTTGGATAACAGGATTTTTCTTGTCTGCTACTGCAGAGAAGAGCCAGAACTGGGGGAAGCAACTAGAGGACTGCTTTGCACAAGGGTCTGCTTTCCCAGTCACTTGACCCATGCCCAGCTGGAGGATTGAAGGGATCATGGACCAAAACAGCAAAAGAAAGAGGGATCTTCACAATGGTCACCATTATGGAACAGTTTGTGCTTCCTCAGACCTCAGTCTGGGATACTGCAACAGCCCATGGCCAGGTCGAGGTAAGGATTTTTTCTTCCATATGTCCTGTCCTAGCTTCCCTCCTGCCCTTGGGCATGGATAGAGCTGCTTTGCCCCAGCTCATTCCCAGCCAGGTTAGCTGGGGGACCAGTACATTTCTCTACCTAAAAAGAGAAACCATGGTTTGGCCAAAAGACCTTCCAGAAGTGTGAAAAGACACTTGCCTCTTCCAGCCTGGCTTTGTAGGGAGCAGCAATGTGGAGTTAGGGTGGATACTGGGGGAAGTGCTCTGAGGGTGAAGGCTCAGTGCTAATGTTACCTTGATCACTTCCCAAATCCGTGGTTTTGCCACTGCTATGCAGGCTCCTTTGCAGGAAATTTGTGTTTATTGAGAGGCACTTGGTGTTTTTATGGTACGAGGGGAATTACTCCTCTGGCTTCTCAGCCTTTGGATCTACCAGTCAGCCTTACACTTGGAAGCACGTGCTCTCTTGATGAGTAGGAAAAATATTCTTTGACCTAGAGAGACCTTCAATCCTTGTGCCCACAGCTTTTATGACATCTTCAGCAGCTGGTACAAGAGTCAGAGCTACAGCAACATGAGGTACAAGTGACAGGCTTTGTGAGTGGGCATTAGAAATGCTGTGTTTGTTATTTATAAGTTAATGGCACTGTTTTCATAAATAATGTATGGATGACTGGTTGCTTAGCAGAAACATGGCCCAGAAGCCAGACCTATAAATAAGACAAAGTTACAAAGAGTAGTTCTATTTCTGTGGATAAAGCAATGTGTTTTTCAGTGAACTCAGTTGCAAAGTACATCTGCATGGACTATTTTTCCATATTTTGTTGGAGATTAAAACTCCCTGGTGGTCTGGTTTTTTTCAGTATAGAACAAACACACGCATTGTGTGGTCCACATGTAAGCCCAAAATTACCTGAATATAAATCAAAACCTACTTTTTATTTTTTCTTTTGGCTTTTGCATGCAAGTAGTATTCTCCTGTCAGTTACCTGAGTCAACATTTTTCAGTTTAATTTTGTATGTTAGAATTTTATATTGTGCAATGTAGTCTTCGTTTCCAAGAAGCCTAAGTCAAAAGTCTTAGTAAAGCAAAGGAATAGACAAGAAAAAGCTCAATGGAAACAAATAATTTCACTATTTCATTCTTTCTGCTTTCATTTATAATTTCTACAGGTAGGTTCAGTGGCAGATTTCTAAAAATCTGCTTCAAAAGCTGTTCTGTCCATGCCCTGTAATGCTTTTCAGAAGCGCTTCAGTATGAGAGAACCAACGAACATACAAATATTTTTTCTTTCTCCGTTTCAGGTAGTGTCTTAGAAGCAGCTTTCATACCAACATGTTTTTAGAAAATATATAAGACATGAATCTGAACCACTTTAGACAACTCTAAGGTGCTCATAGACAAACAATACAATATGTCTTTGTGGTGTAAACTGTGATAACTGCCTCTCAATATACTCAGTAAGGTGACATGAGGCTTAGTAATTAACTGACTGTGGCCTTCTTGAATTTTGATATAGTGGTATTTCCATTAGTAGATGGATTTATTCAAATAGCATTATCAATGGATTGGGCATGAATGATAAATTTGTGTTGTTGTGGTCAGGAGTCAGAAACTTGAAGTCATTGCTTAGACAAGTCATCCAAAATTTGTATAGGACTTCTGCTGTTTTTTTTTTTTTTAAGCTGCAGGTTTAAACCTAGATATTATTTATAACACAACACATTTTTTCCTTGATGAAAGAAAATGTGGACAATTGTTAGTTCTAGGTGTCTATACACAGAGAAAAATTTGTGTATGAGAAAAAGATAAAAGAGATTTGTATATGAGAAAAGAGTTAAAAGGTCAACCATTAGGCTTTATTTATAATAAGAGATAAGAATTCACACACACATTGCAAGGAAATAAGACATACTTGGAGTCTGTGTGTAAGACATTCCTCTCTCTCTCTCTCTATTCCTCCCTGGCTTCACTGGCAAATTTCAAAACAATTCAGCGTGGTTGACTTTCAATTCCATATGTTTGTATGACTGGCTAAGGAGATCCTGCTGTGATCCTCTCTGAGGAAAGAGGCCTGTTGGACACTTAAGAAAAAAGAAGCCATGGGAGGACGGGATACACAGGGAAGCATTTACACTTCAACCAACATGTGGGAGCCCTGGTCAGAGCAGGGAGGCTCAGTTTCTTCCCACTGTGACCAAAGTCCTCTAAAGTGTCCATACACAAGGAAAAGGAGAGCTTCAAATCCTTGTATCAAGGAAATCATCCCAAATATACATATTATTTTTGTTGACAATGGTTGTTCTATAAGGGGATATAATAATTGGTTTTTAAAAAATATTATAAGTCCTTTTGAGGTAAGAATATCTCATCAAAACCGAAACCACAAATCACCAAGGACCATATCTCCAGATGGCACCCATTGGTTTTGCAGTTAAATTCTTCAGTTCTTTCTGCCTTTTCTCAGGGCCTCAAGTAGGTAAACTGGACTTGCCAATGGCACCTGAACTGCAACACCTATTTACATATTCCCTTTTTTTTAGGAGTGCACCAGCATTTGTCTGAAGTCTTTGTTTGACTAAGTGGAAGTAGCTCATCAGACTTTTATTGCTCCTGAGCTGTGTCAGGGGATGGCTGAGGTGAATTCACAGCAACAGCCTCCTCTGATGGGAAGGTTTTGGAGTGACAACAGGGAGAACAAGCAAACACCAGTTTAAACCTTGCCAGTCATTAACTGGTGACCAGAGGGGCTGAAAGACCCTAAAGGCTTTTGGAACCACATTGGAAGTAAAAGAATGACTTTAGAATGAAAATAAAGACAATATTCCACTACTTGCACATTTCTGGAAGAATTTGCTTCAGATGCAGAAAAAAAACCAATTCCACCTACCCTGAACTTCCTGAAGAAACCTCTGCTTCTTAGGCTCCTGTGAACCTTCATCACAAGGAGTCGCAGCAAACTCAGCATAAAAAGATTTAAATATTGCCCTGTCATGGCTGAGACATCATATCCAAGGTGAAAAATACACCTGGCCGTTTCTCCTAGACTACTAAGGCCTTGCTTCTTCTCTCTAGACCTCTGAGTGTGTCTGTAGAGTGAGCACCTGTTAATGGATATGGAGCATTAGCATGACTTTTAATAGGGTATCAGATCATCGCAGTGCTAGAAAATCTTCCTTGGAGGCCCCTGTCTGGGACAACATATCTCTGGATTCCTCCAAGTGAATCCTCTGGGGGAAAAATGGCAAAGCCTTTTTGTTTTATTCTTTATGAAGAAAGCCCTTGGAAGATTGAATTTATCATTTTAGGACTAGTTCTGGCTTGTGAGCACCTCTTACCATTTTTTTTCTCCTGGATTCATATGAGCAAAGCCTAAGCCCATTTGATTCTCAGGCTAGAATTTTTATTTTTATAGTTTTTATTGAGAACATTACAGTGGATGTGCTGTAGCTGACTGAATTAATAATTTTCAGATTTATAGAATTCTGCTTCAAAAGACCAGGGAAGAAGCATGTGCAAACTGATAAAGTTGTTTAATTGTAAGTTAACTTGTTGCAACCACCAGAAGAAACTTATGTTGCCAGGGTCTCATCCATGCTGGTTGAGCATGCATTTGACAGTGTGAAAGAACCAGGATTGTGAGCCTGAATCATTATTGTGACAAAAGGGTCATAATTTTCATTAATTGAATTGAATTATCAATGTCCTCATTTATATTCAGGGCATTTTAGTAGCTTGGCCATTTCTTCCCTGCTCGCAACGGAATGTGAAACTGATGAAACCACAGGTTGAGCTTAAAGCACTGCAAATAAAAGTCTGAGGGTAAAATGTGCAGGCAGGGAACAAAAGGATATGACAGAAAAGGCTCTAAAAGAGAAGTCTCAGATGCTTTGATGTGATCTCTCCTTATGCTCAAACACCTCTGGGGTTTTCTGAGTGGCTGGTTGATTGGCTTCTTTTTGTTAAAAGATTCAGTAAATAATATTTCTCCATGCAGTTTTATTCATGAGCAGCTCCTCATTTGGTATCTGATTTTCAAATTATGCTGGGCTGATTTCCTAAACTCACAGGCTGCATTGTACCTCCTGGTAGAAGGGGAGTAACTCATACAGTTTCTAAGTGGGAATGCTTATATTGGTAACTGAGATTACTCCTTGAAATATCCTTTTTCAAAAAATATTGCTGCTCCAAACTTGTTCTTTGGACTATTTCCCAAAGAGTTAACAATGTATGTCCAGAAAGGTAAATGAAACACTTTTTTGGAAGGGTGTTTTCAGAAAAGATTTACAATAGTCCCTCTCTGCTGCTTGCAATGGTCTAACATTTCACCTTGACAGTGTTGTTTTGGGAAGAAAATAAAACCAAGGCTCTTTGTAAGGTGTAGGTTTCCCTTGCAGATTAACCTGCTGCTTACCCATGGGCACAGGACTCAGTTCTGTTACTTCTCAGATTACTGAAGCCAAAACTCACAGTAAATGACCCAGGATTTTTTCTCTGTGGTGTGACTACCCTGAACTGAGGATTACTCTGGACACAGCATTGTTGAGACTCTGAAGTGTCCCCTGCACAACAATCCCAAAATATCAGCCCTCCATAAACATTTCAGGATAGAGAGTCACATGAGGGCATAATCTGTTTTGATATAAGAAATTAAAACCTATCCTTTACAACAAGAAAACAGCCACAAGCTCTGTGAACTACAGGAAGATTCTTGATGTGGGTTAAGGCTACTATTTTGGGCAGAAATCTCAAAATATTGAAGTTATGTCTGTAAAGAAGACAAAAGATGAAAAAGTGAAGAATCATATATCTGAAGCATTGATATTTGTGCAATTGGATGGGTTATACTGAAGGGATTGAAGAGAAGCATTGGGCTTAGCTGCTTGCTTTTACTGTTTTGCATGAAAAAAGTAAAGTAAAAAGATAATGGGAAACTCTGCTAACTGTGCATTTACAAAAAGTTTGCAGTTAGTATTGGGTCTCCCATTCCTTGATCCTGCAAAATACTTTTTCCAAATTTCTTTATACCTTACCTTAAAATAAGAAGTACTAGTCAATTCAATTATCTGACAAATAGCACAGATTCCTATTGTTATTAAAGTTACCCAGCTGGAATAACAATGCCCCAGTGCTTGCCAAATCAACACCATCACAGCTCAGAGAGATAAAATTGTAACTGAATCCTCTCACATGCACAATGAAACTGTCCTGAAATGCTCCCTGCTCACAGCAAGTTGGGTAAAAGTTACTTCAGTCTTAGTAGTCGATGTTAAATTTTCTGCTTCCACGTTTTTTTTTCTCAGTCCTTACTTCTTCCCCTTGGAGGTTTGTCTAATGCATTTCTGTCTTTGGGTACATCATCAAATTTACAAAATTCCTTAATAAGGAATTGCTTTCATGCTACCAAGAGATTTGACCTGACATTAGGGCAACCAGTCCTCAAATACCAGCCCATGGCATTTTGATTTATGCATCCCATGGGCTGTAATCAACCTGTTGCACATGGTAGCACTGGAATGCTGCCCCTCTTTAGAAGAAATGACTTCACCCATGGAATGTCACTAGGTCTGTGGAAGCTCAGAGGTAGAAACAGGGAGGACAAAGCTTACTGGAAAGGTACCTACAGAAAAGGTCTCCACTTTTTCTTTCCCTTGAAAATGCTTTTGAAAGCCCATAAAATTGTGTGGCGCATGCCAAATGACCTGTGAAATAACCATCCACATCTGTGGCTGTAAGAAAAATTAGGTACCACTGCTGGCACTCATATTGATCTGATAAAACCTTTTTAATGTGAAATCATCAGGCCTTTGAAAAGATGAACCCATGTGTCAGGAAAGAGCACAACACAAATATTGGAGGAACAAAGGACCACTGCCACCAACAGCGGCAGCAGCTATTGAACATAAGGAATATAGAATAGATTTCTGGTCATGCATCTGAAATTGTAGATGATCTGCTTCAGAGATTAGTCTCGCACACCAACAGAAAGTCACATGCACAATACAGAAACTCTCTTGCTGCAAGAAAGTGTGTATTTCAAATCTGATCCAACTTATTCTGTGGAGGGGACTGAATTATCTTTTAAATTGTGAGTTAGTAGGTCCTGATGCATGTTTAGGACTCATTTATACCCCTTTTTATAGCAGAAGCTCAAGATGTAAATTGAAGGCTTATGGCAAGGCTGAATTTTGGAGGCTGTTTACTTAGTGAATTGCATTGTACCTCTTTTTGCTTGCTCATTGTGCCAGAACTGTGAGAGGGAGACAGCATCCCTTGAGAGGAGGGATAACATTTTTGATGGTTTTTTCTCCTTTTTTCTTTCTCTGTGCTTTTCCATTGTCTTTTTGATCTCCTTTGTGCAGCTTTCCCAATCAGCAGTAACAGGTACCAGGCTGCATGGCTGTTACTTTGATGAAATCAATGCCATCATCTGACACCAATCAGCTACATCGATGATAAAGGTGAATGTTTGACATCTTGTTGTCTGAGGTTCATGTTACTAGCTTGAGGGCATGAGCAGAAAAATGGAGGAATTTTAGTTGATCTGCTGGCCTTGATTTATTTTTGTTTGCTTCAAGAGAGTTACCTTCGTGGACAGCTTTTTTTTTAAACTCTTCTAAAGCATGGACTGCTAGATTCTGCATTGCATTAAACATGCCTAGTGTGTCACACACAAGCACAGCACATGGTTCTACTTATTAACCTTATTAATAGAGGAAAGTGAAATACAAACCTTGAGTACAATACCCACGCAGATGGCCACCCTCAGATGAATCTCCTGCCAGGCTGTTGCCAAGCACCTCTCAACTGTTTGTCCTAGCAATGCATCACTGGGACTTGTTGATTTCCAGGCTTAAAACTGGAATTTGGTAGATAATGTTTTCCTATATGTGTTATTTATCTGGGAGCTGCCTTTCTTCAGATGTCTTTTGTTTCTGCCAGGGCATTTACCAGCTGGCAGAATCTCTACTTGCTTGCTCTTTGAAAGATGGTAATACATGGTTTATAAACTCCCCAAACTGAATAAAGCTTGTGTAGTGACACAGAAGAGAATGGCAGAGATGCACAGACATCAACCTTTCTTCCTGTTGCCTGCCTGTGACTTGCAGAATCCCAGCCACGAACTGGGATTCAAACCAGAATTTGGAGGTCAATAGGCTAGAAAGATTAGCAGGTCCAGTTTTGCCTTTCAGATCATGGGGTGATAACTTTTCAAGGGTTTGTCTAGGAAACAAAGCATCTTTCCTTTATTTGGATTTCAGGTAAGGGATAGCTATGGACCAGAGAGGACTCTCCTTTCTTATCTCTGTAACAGTGTAGAAAGTGATAAAGAAAGTAGCCCCATGCATCTGCCTGTCTCAAACAAGTCTCCTTTCTCACCTACTGTCTCCCAAAAAGCATGGCTCAAGGGACTCTATCCCCTGTCATCCTTGCTCTAGAGAGCAGATCTTGGAGGCCAGACCCAGGAGCACATTGCTCTTTCTGATGTTCTTGCTGCTTGAGAATGACTTCTCTGGGGACAAAATAAAGCAGCGTAGCAGGTGTTCTTTCATTGCAGTATCCATGGTAAGCCCTGAAGTATTTTGAGGCAAACATACAGAAGGCCTTGGTGATTGCCACAGCACAGTCACACAGAGGTTGTAATGCTTTCTCCATGCTTTGAGTTTGATCACAGTAGAGTTTTGGATAGCCACCAATAATTTCCGGTCCTTGCAGGCCATCTACCAAAGCAAGTTTACATATCAGCTCAGCTGGATCCAGTTGCCTGTGAAGCAGAAATCCCTTGTAGCCCTGATTACATCACTGGAGTGAAGTGATTGTAAGCAAAATCAGAGTAAATTTTTTTAAAACTGTTTTTCTTTTGACTAAGACTTACATTAATTTAAAGGCAAGTTATCTTGCTAGAAAGAAATTGTTGG
Organism: Zonotrichia leucophrys gambelii; assembly: GCF_028769735.1. NCBI lineage: Eukaryota > Metazoa > Chordata > Aves > Passeriformes > Passerellidae > Zonotrichia > Zonotrichia leucophrys. The sequence continues at coordinate 101,553,534 of NC_088171.1, read as the reverse complement.
GTGCTCTCTTGTACTTTTTTTTGTTCTTTTTACCCTCACTTCCTAAATTGCTATAGTTTCTAAGTGTCTAGCCCTGGGAAGTGGTGAAACACAGGAATATAGGAATACAGTCTGTCCTAAACACATGTGAGTAAATAATGACCAGACAATTCTCACACTAAACTAGGTTGGTTTGCCCATTACATAGGCCACAGCTCATGGTTTCAGGTATCAACAAGAAGCTGTTTCACCCCAGCTGCTGACCTTCCCAGTGTTGGCCATGATGGAGCTCTTTGGAAAACACGAAGCCCACTCAGACTGAGCCACTCTCCATTGCAGAGAAATCTCCATTAGCAGCTTTGGCAGTGTCTGCATGCATGTGAAATGCAGTGTTGCATCCTTGTTGCTGTCACTGGGGTCCTAACCAGGGCTGGGCAGGGCAGGATAGAGTCCTTGGCAGTGATGGTGGCTTAGAAAATCACAAGCTCTCTGAACAACCCATTTCAAACCTGGAGTTTGGCCTGTCCTCTGGGAGCTTTGAGCCATGCTCAGATCTCTACTGTATCACCTTGCCTGGCGCTGTGTGGATGTAAAAAAGCAAGATTCCAGATCTGGTCAGGATGGGTTTTGAAACCACATTTACTTGATATAAAGGGAATTTACTGCTGCCATCCTAATTTTTCCATGGTCATGACTTAAACTGCTGACAGTTTGTGTTCTCCCTCCCAAACCAATTCTCTATTACTTCAAAAGGTCTGTAAAAAAACAGCGAGTGAAGGACACTTAACACAAATCATCCTATTTCTCATCAGATGTATATCAGCTCTGCATGGGCTCATTTTATTCTGAAAGCTTGTCATTTTATAATATTGCTAAATAAGATACAGACTGGTAGCCTGGCATGTGTCTCCTTCCCCACTCCCACACTGTGTTGAGGGCAGGGCAGGGCAGGACTCAGCAGGACCTTTGGAGAGGAGTCCTGGTCCAGGTACTGCTTGTACCTCCACCTACCAGCAGCTGAAAGCAAAATCACAGTTTCCTTCTAACGGGAAAGTTCTTTGAGAAGCACTCAGAGTTGTAAAGAAAATCCAACTGCTCCTTGCCATCAGGCAGCACATCCAATTTTATTGAAAATTTTCTGGATTGTTGCCAAAAAGACTGGCCAAATTGTCAGATTCCTGGTTCATGGGAAGTTCTGACATTTGGTTTTGTTCTGATTTGGAATGAAGCCAGTTATTTTGAAATTACCCACAAAAGAGAAGTTTATAGAGAAAAAAATAGGAATAGGAAACAATGACGCATGGTATTTCCAAAATAAAATACTCTCCCCAGGATATGCTTCTTTCAAGCCCTGCTGCTGGTTCTGACAGAGCAGCACGATGAGCCAAGGCTGGGGATGGGAGCTTATACTTTGGGACTGCTGACTCCAGCCAGGTCTCCCAGCACTACCAGACTGCCTGTTTGGAAGCAGCAAGCCACAATCCCTGTGTCCCAAGCAGACCACCAGGTTCACTGGCAGGACGCCAGGCAGTTTTCCAGTGGAAAACTACATGTGGTTGGATGTTGGTTAATTGAAATGTTTTACGTTTTAACATGAAATTTGCTGGCTCTCACAAATCAGTGTTTCCCAGTGCAATGATGTGCCGTCAGAAATCTCATGTTCAGCTCTAATTGCCACTTTGATGGCCAAAATCTTTGTTGACCAGAGTCCCATAACTTTCTGGCAATCACTAAATACCTTTTCATAAACACAAACAAAAAATCATATTCCGTTTTGTGCTCAACAACTGTGAAATTTGCAAGATTGTTTCTGGGCAAGGGTATTATTAAGAAAATTCCTGCCTTCAGGGCAGCAATGCTGGGGACACACATGTCCCTGTTTCAACCTTATCACCGCTGCATCAGCTTAAAACCACTTGAGAAGCATCGTGTTCCTACTTCTGAGGAGAAGACAATGGCCTCATTGCCCAATGAGGCATGTTGTCCAAGTCTAATTAGAAACAGGAACTCACTCACTAGAGCACTATTTATTCTTATTCTTACAGCGCAAGATTTCAAAAGTCTTTTTCATTGTTTTTATTATTATAATAGAGAAGGTTGTTTATTGATTTTTCTACTACATGAGTGTTTGTATACACTGACTTCCCGCATCTAATGGAACAGAGCCTCCTAAAACAATAATAAAAAATAATAATAACCTCACTCGAGAGTGAAATAATTGTGGCCAAAACCATAGTTCAGTGAAAATTTTCCCCTCTTCTGAATGTGCTGCCAGAGACTTTCTGTGGTCTCACAGGCCCCATGGTCTCCATGGCAGGGAGAGGATTTCTCCCCCCAGAGACCCGAGTGTCGGGGCCCTGCTGGGACTACTCCTGGGTGGATTCTCCCCTCCGAGAGCCAAATTTATCCCTTCTCTAAGATCAGCTCCATTTTTGGGTCACTGTGGGTAGGTGTGGCAGGGGTAGCCTGGTGCCACTTGTGGCAGGGTCCCCATGCATGGACTCCTGTAGCTCTGGGGATCCGCAGAATCAGATTTTGTTTACAGGAACATACATTTTTTCCTTCTGATTTTTATCAGGCGTCCAGAAATGTGAACTCCCAGAAATTTGGATGCAACTAATACTTTTAGTTTCACCCAGAGTTTGCTCCTCCAGTTTCCTTGCTTTCTTCCTTGATTTCCAGTTTAAAAACTGACTTCACCCTCAAATCTGAAACAACCTATTCCCAGATCTGTTCTTATTAACTGAAACTTGTGTCTCAGTAAAACATATCAATCTTATATCAATACTTCAAATGCCACTTTTCGGTTCCAGAAAGTTTGGCATCTGCCAAGAATCCTATCTAAATCCATTCTAAAGAGCTGCAAATGCTCACGGGTGAAGACCACTTGCTAGATACAGGTCAGCACTGGAAACAGCTTACAAAGCACATCATTTTCCATGGAGCTAATCAAGACAAGAACAAAAGCGGCAAAATTCTTCTTAGAGTTCCCAGCAGCAGCCTCAGCATTTTTGGCAAGCATATGTACAGACCGCAGTAGCACAATGTAGCAGTGTGTGAGGGCAGATTTGTTACTGGAATTAGTCAAATCACAGCAAGGAAAGTGGTCAAGTCAGTCTGCTTTGTAGTCATTCTGTTTCCAGTACCCCAAAAGTCTCTCTCACATCTATAAAATAGTTCAGAGTTGGGGAAGATGTTGCTCCCCATAACCAACTTTTGTGTGTGCAGGGAGCAAAGTGGCCATGCAGCTCCATCACTCAAATGTCACCTCTGAATATCTGTTTGCCCTATAGGGAGGCATTTGGTTTTTGCTTCTCTGTGACAGAGGAGATTCTTTGCTTATTTTCTCTGTTTCTGCAAGGACTAGACCTAAACTAAATCTTACCAAAGCTGACTCTCGCTATTTTATCTTCAGGTATCTTTCCAGGAGCAACTTCATTATCTGAGCATGGGTATGTACAGCTTGTGGGACCATAAAAAAACCTCTCAGTGTAAAGGCAAAGAGCTTTCTCCTTCTGGGCATAGATGGAGTCAAGAGACTGAATGAACCATCCACACCTTGCTGCATTGTCTTCCATTATCTTTCAGCCTTTACATCAGAAACACCAGAAGAAAACATGGTAAGACCATTTTTCTCACATTGTTTCTTCTAGGGAGTGTGGGGAAGCACAGAGAGGTTGACCCATTGCAGAGGTATTCCCGTGGGTGGTAACCAGTGCCTTGCCTGTTTGAAGGAGCAGTGTTACTGATTGGTTGCATTCTCGTCTGAAAACAATTTTTGTTATATTTGTTTTTGGTGTATAGTTAAGATGAAGTGCTGCTGGTGAGAGGCTTTTCAGACTACAGTGAAGTTTCATTTTTATTTAGCTCTTTGCTTGCATTGTGAGCGACCCCTCAGCTGTGCAATGGGTGTTGGCACAGACATGGGGAGCATCTTTCTTTCACTTGACTGAGAGAGTTGTAGGTGAGGCCATGTGGGGAGGGAGAATTGATGAAGAGGAATGTGCAATATAGGGTGGTTCTTTTGTTACACAGCTAGCTGCCATGCAGCACAGGAACCTTTCTCATACTTTGGGATATGATTCTTGACAGGAGTTTTTGGTCAGCCTCTTTTCCTTCCTGGGGCAGGAGCACTGCCATTTGTTCCTGCACCTTGCCATGACTCCTCCCTGAGAGACAAAGCTGGGCTTCCCTGCTGTGTTGCACTTGTTCCAGCCTTGTCTTGGGCTCTAAGAGCCGATAAGGACACTGATGTTTAACAGGCTGGTGGGCCCTCAGCAGCAGCTCTGATATGGAGGTAAACCCCTCTTGTAAACACCATAAATCCAGGTTTAGGATTTGCAAGTCAAATCCCTGCCTGGCTAATGTGTGAAAAGATGTTTTTCTAGTCCAAAATGGTGATTATCACATCCACAAAGGCTCTGCTAAACTCCCACTGAGTGGGAACCAGGTACCTAAGGACCCCTGCAGATCTGGCCTTTACTGTGATGATTCAGTGACAAAAAAAAAAAATTCCTGTAGAATAAGGTGCAAAGCAATGGTTGTCAACATGTGTTTAACTTCAAATGTTACTGCAAAACCTGATGAACCAGAAATAAACTTGAAGAAAGGGTGGTTTGGTTTCATTTAGGATTACTTGAGACTGTTTACGATTATAGTAGCCATCTCAATTTTTGTAGATAAAGCTCTTCATAGTTTTAACACTGGCTGGAATGTAGATACATATGCTGAAAAGTACATAAGCCTGCTGGGGTTGGTATATTGGTGCAGTGGCTCACAGTCCTCCCAATATCCAGAGACTATAAAGAGGGTATATGCTACATCAGCTGTGTGCAGTCAGTTTCATTGTCCACCACTGTTTCATAAATCCAAGGCAAGATGTGCCAAAGAGAACACAAAAATTCACATGTATTTAAATGAATTTTAGGTTGGTGTGGTGGTTTGACTGTGGCTAAATGCTGAGTGCCCACCAAAGCTGCTCTAGCACTGCCCACCTAAGCTGGGCAGAGAGGGGAATATAGCTAAAAGCTCCTGGGTTGAGATAGCAACAAGGGAGAAATCTCTCAGCAAATAATGTCATAGGCAAAGCAGGTTCAAATCCGGGAAATTAGTTTAATTTATTACTTAAATAACATTATTTAATTATAAATCATTTAAATTAATAAGCTAAATTAAATTTATATTTTATTTAGGAATTTAAAATTTATTTTATTTATGAATTTATTAAAATTATTAATTTAAAATAATTTACATTAATAAATTTTAAATAAGAATTTATTATATAAATCAATTTAATTTATTAGGTATGAGATCTGGGTAGGATAATGAGAAGTAAAAATAAACCTTAAAACACCTTCACCACACCTCCCTGTTCTTCTCAGGCTCAACTTTACCCCCAGTTGTCTATCCCTCCTCCCCAGGTGGCTCAGAGAGGTTTGGGAATGGGAGCTCCCTTCAGTTCATCACACATTGTCTCTGCCACTCTTTCCTCCTTAGGGGAAAGTCTGTCTTCTGTATCTTCTCTTAAATGGACTCTAACAGAAATGGGATTTATGTGGCTACACCTAAAATCAGTTCTCAGTCATCAAAACAAGTATTATTGCTTGTGTGCCATGTGTCAAGGGAGATGAAGGTCATGTGTTGGCTTTAAACTACAGGCTTCTCAGATGGGGTCAATAAATGGTGTGGGATGTCAGATTTGTTTAGTTTTCTCCAATAAAACAATCCTTTCTTCCTTTTAATCTGGAAGAGCCATCCATAATGAGTTGGGGGACTGCGCTATACATCCTGGGAAACAAAACAGCCTTTTTAGGAGGAACTCACTGACAAGGGCTGAAAGTCTTGGGCTCACTCTATGGAAACAGTCAGGCTGATTCACTGCACAGAAGTTAATTAGTATAAATGATAGAGGATCCAGCCTCTTTCCTTCACCATATATTTCCAAATATCTCCTGGAGCCAAATCGAGACACTGAACAATGAGTGTTTAAACACACTTGTCCCTCTCCCCCCTTGCTAGCAGCAGTGTCTGGAATACAGGTTGTAAATCAGGTCCTACAGTGATTGATCCATGTGCTAGCAAGTGAAGCATAAAAATAGCAGCACGGTTGAAAGGACATTAAAAAAAGGGAAACAGACCATTATTATTTCTGGGCTCAAGGGAAAGAGCAGTTGAATCTGTCATGCAGGCCAAGTCTGAGTAGCCCTGGTCTGTCTGAAAAACACAGACAACTGCTTTGCTGCCTCCTCTGCAGCTGTGTGCACCCTGTAAACAAGGAGCCAGCCCCATTTTTCTAGCCTGTGAACCTGGGTCCCTGAGGTTTGAGTCCTTTCAGGAACTTCTCTTAAACCTCTTTGTGTGCTCTAAACCAACTCCTGTATTTCCCTGGCTGCGAAATAACATGCTGGCAGGGCAAATTGCATCTTTGATGCTGTCATAAAAGTTACTGACATGCCCACCATATATTTGAAGCATATTTTCCCCCTTATCTTTGGCTGGGGAGAACATTTCTGGGGCTTTCCATAGTACTGCTAGACACAGAAAATCCATAGCTTAACTATTCGGACAGCTTAATTGGGAGTCAGGAGGTTCCATCCTGTTAATGTTTAAACAACAAGAACTGCTGCTGAAGCAGGAAAGATAGGATAGCAACATTTTCATCAAAATAAATAGCTGAAAATAAAGATAGGAAGGAAAAACTTGCTGCTTCTATTTATGCATTTATCCACCACTATTTTATTAACAAGAAGCTGTATAGAACTGAAGCAACAAGAGAGGCTTGTCAGTCTCAAAGTGGGTTTTAGACATTGACTGCACACTTAAGAGACCTTCTGATGTGGATAAGCAAAAGTAATAATGGAATAATTTGGTAATCCTTACTGTATGTACTGAGTGTAGCTGTTTCTTTCCAAGAAGGCAGTTTACCATTTCCATACTTCTGCTGCACATGCCTGGAAAATCCTGGTAAAATTCCATGCCTCTGTAACATGCACAGGTGCATACACATATAGGGTCTATTTTATGTGTATGTAAAGTACTGAGGGATTTGTTATTTCAGGGTTTTGGCATTACTCAGGTGGCTCAGGTGCTATTGAGCTCACCTTTAAAAGTATGAAAAATGCTTTTGTTTCTGAATATGACTGAATCTTACCTGCCTCTTCCTTTATGCTTCAGAAATTGAAAAGGATCCTGATGATTATTCAAGGAATCGAGTAACAATCCCCAGTCCTGTGATTTGATGATTTCTTAAGATTTCTGCTTTCCCCAAATGCCTGTGGTACCTCTTATCCCTTTTCTAACTGCAGTAAGATTGACTTAACCTTCTGTCGCTCACATCAAAGGCATTTTTGTGCTGTGTGTTTTATGTTCTCACTACCAATACTTTCTTTCCAGACTTTCTGATCACTTTTTATTCTTGGGAAATGTACATTAGCATTCAACAAGACCTAATAATGGTTTGTGCTGTGCTCTCAGTTTCTTGGCAAAATCCTGCCTTGAATGGCTTGAAAATTTCTGCTCAAAGTATGATGCTTACGCCCAGCTGTATCTCTGTGAATATCATGGTCATGAAACTTCCAATGTACTATTCTGGTGTTATATTCTCATGACTATGCTCTTCTCTGAGAAGAGCATGTGGTTTGGATACATGATGACATTTTGGGTGTGTTGTCTTTGACCAGAGTGTTTTGTGGTAGAAGTTCCCTATCAGGCAGGGAAGAAACATTTTCTTGGCTTAGTCTGTTTTGCCCTGCATGTGATTTAATTAGGACTGTCTCCATATTAATTAAAATAATCCTCAGTGAGGCAAAAATTAAGGCAATTATCAAACACATAATAATGTCAGTACACAAGTCTTTGCACCTACATATCAGCATGTACATGCCTACACCCAAGCAATGCCCTGAGTACCATAATACTCAATGCACAGCAAAAATCTACTGTATTCTTACAGGGCATCTTTGTTTGCTGAAACATGGTGCTTTTCTGACACTTTTAACTTCAAACAAATCTTAATGTGGTGTGAATGCTTAGCTTGATTTAGGAGCAGCTTGCTTCAGTTTATTTTAAACCCATTGAGCCTTGGGGCTGAGATACTTGGTGACATTACAGCCATTCAATAAATTGTCTTTCAGCAGCTGAGTCTGCTGAGTCAAGCTGAAAGAGGATTAGTCCTGCCCTTGCTCTGGAACATGCCAGATTGCACCAGCCTGTCTCTTGAAGGGGCTGTGTCTAAAGGCACAGCAGCACGCCTTTGCTCTGCTCCAGGTTAGGAGATAACTATTCCCTGCATTCCTATAGCCTGCTCCTTTGGTGTCCATCCCCTCACCTTGCAGTCTGTGTAACCTGTTCTCTCATTGCTCCGAAATGGGTCTGTAAAATTATGTGATCTGGAGATGGCTTCAACCTCAACACACTTTTAATCACCTCAGATGTTCAGCAGCTTGAGTCTGCATGTTCTACTAACCCTTTGCTGTAAACCTCTTGGACACTGTTAGATTCAGCCATTCATGGATTATCCAGCTCAGACCTCAATTTCAATAGATGCAGCTTCATTAGGATGTTAAACTCATATAGTGAAGTTTACTTTCTTACCATCTCCATGAAACAAATATCTCAGTCTCAGGATTTACCTTATCTAGGGATTATTTTGATGGCTGATGCAATAACCTGAATAGAAATGCTAGGTAAAATAGAGCTAAAAATTTAGCCCTGAAATACTAGCTAAAACCTCTGATTATGATTTTTTCTTCATTAATTCAATAGTTTTCCTTTCCATTCTGATGCAAGTCCATCAGTCACATGGAGTTTTTGTCAAAACCAAATAGATGATGTGAGTTAAAGATTTAAAGAAAACTAAGACATCATGAGATGCCTTTAAGACATCATGAGAACTGATGACCAGATTTATGAGTAACAAAAAAAATGAGGGGTCTGCACACGCTGAGGTAAAAAATTTCAAGCCTGACAATATCTATATGAATGCTTCAGATTGGTCAACAAGGCAAAGACAGCTCAACCACAGTAGAAAGCAGAGACAGGAGGAATAATTGAAGAAATGAAAACAAGTCAGTGCCTTTTTCATGTTAATAAAGGGTGTCTGCCTTACAGGCCATTCAGAAACATGGGAGGTACATGCAAGTATGAGAGGTTTCTTCTTCTCCCTGTGCACATTAGCTGAGATCATGCAGAAAGGAAAATCTTAACTCATTTCCGTTACCCCTTATTCTAGGAATGCTTCCCCAAGATCTGCCTGTGTATTCATGGCCTGAGAATTCACTGATTTCTTTGCTGGTGGTAACACCTGCATCTGAGGTGCTCAACAGCTCTGCTCCCTAGGCTGTTGCTTAGCCCATTGCAGTGAGGAAGAGGAGGAGAAAAGGGATGTGAGAGAGCTGGAATTCACTTTTCTTATAAGTCAACCCTAAAAGGTTGAACTGAAATTAAAGACCTGCTGTGTAAGGATCTGATTTCCCAAAACAAATTACATTACTTAATTGCTATTTAAGGTAATGCAAATAGCCCTCTTTGATTTGCCAAACAGAAATCAGAATTTACTGACAGCCTTCTAAGGAAGTTCCTGCTGAAACATGAAGAGAAATGGCAAGTGGGGCAGCTGGAGATTGGAGGGTGGAAAGTAGAAGAAAGGCTCCTTTCCCTTGTATTGCTAGCCAAGGTTCCCAAGGGAATTTGAAAGCTTTGGAGACTTAGGCTGGTTGAAGCAGTCCCTGTTTACTGCTAGGCAGGTAGTGGATCAGGAGTCTGCTGCAGGATTTCCCCATCAGCAAGGCAGGTGGAGGTCAGGGGACAAGGTCCCATGGGAACTCAGATGTTCCTGATCTGTCAGGAGCTTGTAGCTGGGTTACTAGGCTGTCAAATGAGCTGCTAAAAGACATCATTACTCCCAGGAGCTGATATTCTCTTTCTGCAAACTATCTATAGGTTATTACCTCCTGTTTAAATGGATGATTTAATTGATACAAACCCTGCAAAGTGGAAGTTGCTGCCCTCTATCTCTTTCCTTGCACCCTGTTGCAGGGCTTGTCCCAAGGCAGCTGTACTGGCTGCTCTACCCCATGTAGATGGCTCTGAAGCAGTGCCAGTTTTCCCAGAAGCTCCAAAAGCAGACATGAAAGTAGTTCCTATATGACGTGATTTGTGGGACAAAACACAGGCACTTTTGTATGTAGTTTTGTTTTCTTGCCATCCAGTCCTGCACTGGCCTTTCCCCCTGGCATACAGACCATCAGGGCACAGCAAAATGCACACCCTCATCAAGCTGTAAAGATTTAATTACCCCAAGCCCCAGTTTGTGAGAGAGCAAGTCACGTTGGCAGTTGAATTAAACAACTATACCTGCGGTTTTCCTTATGCTCAACCAGTGAAAAGACTCACTTAAACTCTCTGTCAACATCATGGTTTCCACTACTTCTCTGTCAGCTTTACTATGAATCACTGAGATTGCAGATTTGAGGCAAATCTTTCTGAGCTGCTGGGACAGTAAGAGTTAAGCAACTGAGCTGGAAATCCCATGAGATCAGGCTTTTCTAGTGGCAAGATTTCCCATGCTTCCTGCTTTTTGATGTACTGGAAATACTTTATGCTCGGTCTTTCTTGTGGTATCTTGGCACAACTTCTGTAAATACTTGAAGGGACATCATCAACATAACAATCATGCTTCTGTCTAAAATGTTTTTATTATTCCAAGTCACAACTAAGAGAGAAAGAGATTAAGGTCTCTTTCATTCAGGCACTTGAGCATAGACCAGCTTTTCTAAGTGTCAGTCAGATCATGCTCTAGAAGATTTAGGATTTAAATTCAGGACTATATTGGCTTTGCTGACAGTGCTGGTAGAGAAGAAGTTTTGACAACTTGTTCCCACCCTCACCTCACCACTATTTGCTACCCTGTTGGTTGGCTGTAGTCTGTAAGTGGTTGTCCAGTAAACCTAATCACTTTCTCACTTTCTCCTTTTTTTTTTCTTTTTTTTTTTTTTTTTGTGTGTGTGCAAGAGAGAGTTGTTGTAATAAGAACAATTTCATCACCCTCTCTTTACAATGATGGCTCACTGTAAAGCTTTATCGCTTTACAGTGATGGCTCACTGGCTTTACAGTTGCTGGCTCCAACAACTACTTTTTGGGCTGAACTGAGAGAATGGCAGCCTGGGGAAGGATGAAACACTCAAAGCGGGGGAGATCAGGAACCTGCAGACAGAACTGCTTGGTGCTGCTAACTGACACTGACCATCTTTGGGCTTTGTACTGCAAACCCAAATTCCACTGCATATATGCACATCACAGCTTCTCCCAAGTCACAAGCCTAAAGGCTGAAATTAAGTTTCTGCTCTCTGCTCTGAAATGATCTTCTTGTGATGCACAGCCCACCTGGTATGAGCTGTGTGGTCTTCAGGCAGTAATATTTCTTATTACCTTCATTGTGTTTTCAGTAACCACTGAAATGATGCCAACTACAGGGCACCAAACACCTGCAGAAGCCCTTAAAAGTTTCCAGTGAGAATATGCATTTGGCAACTGGGTGTTCAGAGCTGAACTGACACTTAACCAAATTCCAAATTCCAAATTCCAGTTGGGCATAATCTTTAGTCTAAAATGAGTCTTGGAGTATGCCTTTGTCATGGTTACAAGCAGGTAAGGAGGTCTGTACTAGAAAACACCTGCTGCTGATAGAAACACTGGCACTGGGATGACATTTCTAGAGTCACTGTCACATTTGTGGGTTATGGTGGTGAGGAAGACTTGCACACAGGCTGCTTTTAATTTATGAAATGTATCCCCAGAATGTGTAAAATGTGCAAACAACTGTCTTCAAATTTCACATGCCGTATCCTCTTTTCACTTGTCCCTCCCACCCTTTTGGTTTCCCCAGCTCACTGCGTATGCCTCTCTTGCAGGTGAAATGCAGACCCTCCATGTGCCACAGGCTGCTGGGAATGACAGGACACATTCTTCCAGGGCTGCCTGATGACTGCTCCAGAAGGTACACTACAGGAGTGGATAAGGACCCACTAGAAGCCAGGAAGTCTCTAATGTATTGTCCTTTCAAGCAAACAGCTTTAGCTTTTTAGTTCTCCACTTACATTAATCATGCCTGTCATGAGCCACTTGGAGAGCTGCAGCCACCTCAGGGTGGCCTGCAAAGCTTCCTGCTTCACTCAGAGCTCTGCTTCTTCAAGTTTCCCTTCCCAATGTTTGTATGAAGCCTACAGGAGATGAGCCAAACAAGATATTTACTTCTTTCACTCCGTAACCAGAGCCTCCCCCATAAGGTGAACCACCAGTGAGGTGGAGGCAATAAGCATCATCTTACTGATGCTGACTCTGGCTCTTCTTCCCACATTGTTACTGAAGTCTTCTTAAACCCTGGTTTTTCATGTCTCCTAGTATTTGTAAAGAGTTTTAGGAGACTTAGAATATTTTATAATATATATATTTTTAAGCTGTTAGCAAATTCATAAGCACTGTGATCAATATTAACAAAAATCAGTCAAGAGCTTCTCTCTGCACAAATGTAATCTCCCTTCTCAATTCCTGTCAGTTTTGGACTTTAAATGTACTTGGTTTGAATTTTTTTCTTTATTTAAAAAAAACATGAAGAAGCATAATTTTTCAAAACATGACATCTTGTTAACAACAGATAGGACCAGAGAAACTCTCTCCTACTCAAATACAGGGTAATTGGAGTCTACATAGAGAAATTGTGTCAGTTTAATACTCCTGTGTTGTAAATTTGAAATACTCTAGTTTGGAGAGATATTTGAATCTTAATCCATAGTGAGTGCAGTTTAGCCTCAAATCTTGTACCTTTTTTTTTTTTTTTTTTTTGCATTGGCTTGGAGGAAAGGAATCTGGAAACTGGAGTTGTACTCACAATTTTATGACTAGGATCTCTTTCTGCCTTAAAACTCATTTTATCTTTTTATGTGTAAAACGCCCAAGCAAGCAGCTGTGTTTCTTAGTTTATTGAGCTGTAAAATATGTTGGTGATATTCACCTGTTCCTGGTGTCCTGAGATGCCTGGAAGGGCAGAACTCTTCCAAAGGAAAGCTAATGAAGGAGTAAGGCAAGAAGGGCATAGGACTAGCATTGAATTTTAAACAATAAATTGTAAGCAAAATAAAGGAAAATAAAGAATTCTGAATGACCAAGGAGGTTTTCATGTGTAGGAATGTCTTGCAGGAATCTGCTCTCTCATGAATGCTAATTAATAGTCCTACTGCAGATCAGGTATATCCTAGAGACTGATGCCTTGGAAGTGCTTTTATTTGATTAAGTTTTATGTCTAGCAGTAGAGAAATTAGGTCATTTTTATATGATGTGAGATTTATACTAAGGAACAATGATTCTGAAAAAAGTTCTGGTTGTGATGTAGTGGCTAAAAGGAACTGCTATGATCCTGACATAGATATCAGGGGTAGACTGTTAGTGGCATTCGTAATACCACTGCAAAACTAGGAATTTGTAACTTAATATTACCTTTTTTTTATTTTTAAAGCATATTGGCAAATTTATAAAAAGAGCTTTTTGAGCCCCCAATTTAAGTTATAAAATGAATGATTTAAGGAGTCCAGATTTTATAGTGTATTGATGAGAATAAGTTTACAATTTAGGGAATGGTGTGGTTGTACCCTGCATTGCATATGGAGATTGCAGCCAGTAACAGTGGGTTTTTTGACTTGTGAGGCAATGGTGGAGCATTCAGAAGCTAAAGGATGATGCAGAGGAGTACAAAGTGTAAAAATTAGGTACTGTTTTACCAGGTTTACATTTCTAAATGGCAAAATTTTCTTGTTGAGACATGATTTGTCACTCAACACAAATATTTTATCTCCTGTAAATATATCATGGATTATTCCATGATATTATGGGGAAGGGGTGTGGGGGCCTATTGTTGATAAGGACATGCTTCAATTAAATCAATACAATAATTATTTTTGGCCTTAGTTGTAAAAGTATGAGTATTCCTTAAAAAAATCATTACTTTTTTTCCATTGCTCATCAGATAAACTTGAAGTTGCAGAAAGAATTTAAGGTTTTATTTCAAGGTATTAATGGTTGAATGTAGACCAAAAGGTCTCCCTCTCTTTAATTTTTTTATGTAGCTCTTCATAGAAATAAGTCTTTTTGCAGCATGTATCTCTCCAAATGACTCCCTGTTATATGATGCTGTAGTTTTAATCCCACAGCATATGGAAAACATTCCCCTGTATGGAAGAGGTATCGTTTTATAAAGTCGAGATTTTGCTTACCCCGGTGACTCAGAGTCAAAGCAATGTCCCTTTTGTGCTTCCAGAGAGTGATGTAATGAAGCAGACTTCCATGTGCACACACCAAAGCCTGGCTAGATGCATGTGTGCTTGGGATTAGTAGCTGCCAGCCCTGACCTCTGCCTTCCCTGATGGATCAGGGTCCACTGCTCCCTACCGCAGAGGGCCAGCAGAAGACCTCCGTGCAATGCAAGCTGCATTTCGGTGCAGTTCTGAGAACTTCTGTGGGATGTGGGTGGGCAGAAGGTTTCGCTCAGTGGAAACATTTAAATTTGAGTTTGGAAACACTTTTACTGGCCAACAAGTTGTTTTCTTTTAAGCTTTCACAGACCGAGGAACATCGTCACATAATTCCATTAGTGAATCCAGCAAGTTTTTGTTAAATTGCAACACCTCTTTCAGGAAGTTATTAAACAATGATTTAGAGACCAAAGATATTACAAATTTACCACTTCCCTTAATGTCTTTTTCCAATCCATAATTGACTCCATTTATTTCCACTTTGAATTTTAGATCTATCTTTTAGCCATTGAAAGTTAATGCACTTTGCTGCCAGCTCACAGTCCTAAGACTAATCACAAATTTTAACATGTGTCACAGATAAAATAACTCAAAAAGTATGAATAATAACCTTTGTATCTCTTTAAATGCTAGTAAAATTGATTGGTGACCTTCATGCCTTTCACCCACGGTGAGTATTTGAGCTGAAGATAGAAATGCCATTTCTTTGAAGGTGGTGGCTCCCTTTAACTTTGGGTTTGCTTGTCTTTCCGCATTGCACACTGTGATTATCCATCAACAGCAATGCCAGAGGCTCTTGCAGCTTAGCAGGGGCAGCTGGGGACACGACTTTCATCTTGTTGAAACAAATAGGAATATCAAAGTTCTTACAACCCTCTGAAACACGGCAGAGACTTTGAGGTGAATATTTAGCAACTGGGCTAAATATGTGTGGGCAGTGCAAACACAAGCTGCAGCAAACAAGAGCCTTCCAGCCTTTTCTTCCAGTTGTCCTACAGAGGACCGAAAGTTGCGAGCAATTTGCTCATTATTAGACCAGAGCCACTGGAGCAGGGCCTCTTCGTGTTGACTCGTGAAACCCTTTCATGCTTATCAGCATACAGCTGGATTTCCTCTGCTTTATCACACTGCCACTTTTCCTGTATGGCTCTCAGTTTTGTTTGGAGTTCTCTGGTCTCGCTATTATATGCAGCTCTCTTTGATGCAACGATAGATCTTGCAACCGTGCTCCGTGAAATGTGCACCTCTCCTGAGGTGTTGTATAATTGCAGGATCACTCTTATCTCATCAATCTTAATGTTTTCTAATTTTTTTCCCCTGGGGTTTTGTTTGAAGCATGGCTTAAGATATCCCTGAAGATTTCCAAATTATTTTATTGGAATTCTTTAGAGTTTTTCATGTTGAGCTTTTAATAAAGCAAAACATTGAGGATGAATGCCTACTCAGTGCACAGTTTCCCTGAGAGTATCTTGTTTTGAAATGAAAGAAGTATTTTATTCATCAGCAGAAGAACTTCTAATTGTACTTGTTATGATCAGGAGAGGACTCTGGACTGTTTCACATTAATAAAACTCTTCCTCTTACATCAGGATTTTTGCTTGGCTACTCTACATAGCCATTGTGTCCTGAAGTGGTAAACTTGAAATGTGTACTCCCTTGTGACTGAAATGTTGAGAAAATTGTCAAACATAACAGCTATATGCTGCTTTGTAATCTTATGAATAATTTCATATTGGTTGACTCCAGTCTCTACCTTTGCCTCACTTCTGACAGCAGTATTTCTTGTTTTGCTCCCTGAATTTTAAATGTCTTCCACATGTACTTTATAGTTAACTGATTTTGTGTTACCTGCAAATTAAGAGGGTGGCTCCTATCTATGCAAATGAAGGTAAACAATTTCTTTAAGTGGAACCATTTTTATAACATTTTTTCAATGCTGTTTTGAATTCCTGTTTTAATTGATATATTTTTAATCTCTTTTCTCTTCATTTTCTCTTGCTTCCCAAGATACATCACTGCTTTTACATTGCTGTCTGCCTCTTGTTATAGCAGGGAGCTATAGCAGAAGGCAACTGGGCAGCGGTAATAGCATGAACTGGTGCCTAAACAAGCTCATGAAAAGATATTGTATCTAGGAATGGGGAAATAGGGGCTGGAACTGACAAAGTTGTAGGTTTGGGACCTCTGCATAGCAAGTGCAAGGGTGTACTTCCACAAGCAAGGCTGCCACTTTTGAAAGGTGTGGCCCAGTTTGAGGTAAATTCTGCCTCTTTAAGAGTCCTCTTCTTTGGAATAGACCTGTAAATAAAAAAATGTACATCTCCAGATTGTCTTCACAGATATGAAAAGGTAGGAAAAAGTTAGCATGACTGGAGGGTATACAGTACACTGGTGGGGGTGTGGGTTGCAC
The DNA here is from genome assembly GCF_028769735.1 of Zonotrichia leucophrys gambelii. NCBI lineage: Eukaryota > Metazoa > Chordata > Aves > Passeriformes > Passerellidae > Zonotrichia > Zonotrichia leucophrys. The sequence goes on along the minus strand of NC_088171.1, from coordinate 101,536,841 downwards.
ACAGCCTGGTGTTATACCTATGGAAATTTGGTGTTTACAGTGTTTCTTTTGCTAAATGTTATTGAGAAAGCCCAGTGAGAGGTTTAGTTGCTTGCAAGAACAAGACACTGTCCCCACTCTTAGGTGTGGACATTCTGGTTTGGCCCTAGAAATGCAGGTAACATTGTCTTGCTTCCTTTTTTCTTTGGAGAGAAACCAAGTGCATTGATGTAACTGTGTTTAGCCCTTAATCCTTCTTTCCCCACCCTCCTGGATAGAGACAAATGCTCACTATGAATTACTTAGCCCAAGTTAATGAACAGAAAACAAACACAGCTCTAGTATTGTCTGTCAGCAATAGCTAATGGTAGTAAGACTGCTATATACCAAAAAAAGGTCTATGAAGAAATTATCTCTCTCTCTTTTTTTTTTTTTTTTTTTTTTTTTTTTTTTTTTTTTTTTTTTTTGTTGGGGAATGCCAGTTTTGTGCTTTCTGGAAACAAAATGCACAGATTGTAGCTTGAGAGCTTAAGTGGTTTTTAACTTTGAAGATCAGGCAGTACTGCATCCTCTTAAACACTCAAAAAGAATGCTCAGGGACCTCAGTTTCAATCAGATTTCACAACATTCCTATTTGTTGAGCATTCACTAATTAATGAAATTATTAATCACAAAGTTAAGCAAATGAACGATGTGGGTAGGCAAATTCAAGAAGTTTTTCTTCATGTATTATCATTTGGGTCATATCACTGTATCATAGGAAGGGAAGAGAAAGGGAAATTTAATCTACAACTTGGCATTCACACTATTTGGCAGCATATTAAAGTGAACAATCTGTGTAAGTATATTCTATAATTTCAGGCTCCCTGGATATGATAGATACTTCATGCACAAAGTTTGCTTTCAGCATGCTTTTTTACCATTTCTAAAATAAACTCAGTTGCACATTTCAGTTTGTTTAACTGAGATAAAGTTCAAAGTAATGGAATTAATTGTACCCCTTGGGCTCTTAGCTGTAGCACTAAGCACTCACTGACCTGCTAGACCATTGAAAGTATTCTCTTCCTCCTTCACAATCTTTAACAGGTCAATATAGACTCTCACATCCAAGCACAGCTAACCTGGAGTACCTAATGCACTACTTACTGTCCTCTGAATAGAACTGCACTCAATACCTGGTTAATATTTGCCATATGCAATGTGGGATATGCTTTTGTGATAGCTGAGAGCTAACAAAACTATTTACAGAGCAGAGGGGGTTAAGTGTGCCACTATTTTCTTCTTTTCTCTCTGCTAAGAGGGCTCTGTTTGCACTCTCTGAAATTAAGATGTGGTGTGACCTCAGCTTAGTTGGATGGATTAGTTGAGTTTTTATTTGGTTTTGATGGGTGAATACAGACAAAGACAAATTATCCAGTCTCAAGTGGATGGAAAATAGACATGGGTCCTGTGCACAGCAGTATTTATGTGTCACTGCCCAAAAATGCAGGTAGTGAAGAGAGAGGCAGAAGAGTGAGGGGGTTAGTTTTGCCCTCAACAATGAAGACATTGAGTTGCTTTTGACAGATATGTACACACACCAGAACTCCTCTGAGATGTTTGGTATCAAAATACTCTAAAGAACATGAAGTTGACCCTAACTGTTGGCTGAAGGATATTAATTTGTGGGGGACAGGTCTGGAAAACCCGGGGCAAATGCTGCAGCCATGGGTCATCCCCCACAGTTACCCAGGGGGCACGAGAAGTCAGCGCTGCTCACAGACATCCTCTGCCACAGTGCAATGGCTGCTGTGTGTGCTGTACACCAGCATCAGTCTGGTGATGTGTCATGTGAACACCTCAGCAGGAGCTCTTTGAAGTACGGAAATTAGACCTGCAGTTGTAGAAGGCACCCCTGTAAATGAAAAACAATTTTCTAAAAGAGTCAATCTTCATGCTGGAGAAGTGCTGCGCAGTGGGCTGGGAGCACTAGTGACCTCCCAGTGTCAGCTGCAGGGCATGTTTGACAAGCAGACTGATCTGGTGAGATTCCTGATGTCCTGGGCTTTTCATCACAACCTTTTCCTCAGTTCTCAAAGTGTAGTTTGACAGCTGAGCTTATTCATATTGGTCTCATTTTTTCAGTGATCAGAGATAAAGAACTCAATCATGGGGCACAAGTAGCAATGTTTCCCTTTTCTAATGGAGGAAAAAGCAACCCGTTTTAGAGAAATATTGTAAAAGCAGATATTTCAGCACCTGTGAAATGATGGTGTTTTCTGCCAAGAAATCAAGAGAAAGGGAGGATTTTTGTTTTGTATAAAATTGACATAATTTGAAAGGATTTAAAAAGATCTAATGACTTTTCAGTGACTCCTTCCTCTGTAATTGAGGCAGAAGTGCAACTCAATCAGAGGACAATGTTGGTTGGTTTAATGCACAGATTATGGTTTCAGAGAAGCATTTATTTCCCTACACACTGGACATCTGGAAACATTCCCCTGCCACATTTTATTAGAACATTGAAATCACCTCGTTAAATGATATGGAGGGATTTAGAAAGCAAGGTAATTGTTGGGAGATCAATCACCGATTAAACTTCCCATGCCACTTTAATATGTTCCCATTTACTGCAACAGACACTCATTCTAATCATTGGCTATGCCATTTAAATGATTTTCATCACAGACTTCCAGGTTTTCTGAGCCTTCTCCTGGTGTAATGACCCCCACAGCATTTTCCTGTCTTTGTTGTTGAGCAAATGAGCTGATAAGCAATGAAGTACATATGCCAAATTACTATTTGCTGCTGCTTTTCTCTCAAGGATGCAATAGTAGAAAAGGGACTGGACAGAAAATCTCACCTGCTTGTTTACATCTGTTCTCTCAAATCCTGAAACAGAGCTTTATTTGTGCCAGTACACCACAGACTAGATGACATGGTGAGTCTCCTGCTGTGACCAGGGGATATTTGAGGTGGATAAGAGGGAGTACATGGTGGGGATTGGAGTCTGAAGGCAAGTGGGCATTCAGGGAGGAAGATGAGATCCGCTGGGGAGAACTGAAGTGCTGAGGGCTGCCCTGGTGAAGGTGTGCAAGAATGCTAAGCCAGCATTTGACATCTCAGAACAAGAGGCTTTTGAAGGAAGAATATCACTGTTGATGCAGGAGTTGGGGGAAGGAGAAGACCATCAGTGCAAAGGGGAAGCTGCTGAGAGGTTTTGAGTAGTGTTACTGATTAAGAATTTTGAGAAAGAAAAAATACAAACCAAGAACCATACCTGGACAGGCACAAGTGTCCTAAGGGTCATGGGGCAGAGTTGGCACAACTGAAAAATGGATGTTTTCTTGATGAGAGGAAAATATTCTAAAATTGTGCCCTGTATCAACTTTTTTGCTTCTTTGAAAGGAGAACCAAGAAAATTAATGTCTATATATGGGTCTTATGGTCTATGGCAAAGTTTTTTCTGCAAAACTAGATACAATTGATGTACCTACATAAATGTGTATCCTTCATGGTCTTTTCATGAAGACGTGCGTTGGAGAGAGCCATTCATCTGGTTAATATTTATTTGCACTTTAATCCCCTTTTCTGCCCCACTCCAAACTAATTGTGTGTGCGTTTGTCCCTCCCTTTAACCACTGCAAATAGAAAGCAGACGGGAAGCCAGGAGCTTTGACAAAAAGCAGGAAGAGGAGAAGAAAAAGCCCTGAGAAAATGATAGCCACACATGGCACACTCTGATCTCACTGTAATGAGGAGGCTTGTAAAGGCTTGCATTTGTGGGTCATTTACCCGTGCCGTACAGAGTGTTTGTTTTACTTGGTAAACAAGGATCACAGCACTCCGCTTTCAGGCAAATAGATTGTGGATATATTTTCAAAACTGAAGTTGAATGACTTTAAAAGTGTGTAATAGCTCTCACTGCTTTTCATTTCTTTTACACATAGCTTTTTAAATGTTGTGTGACTATTGACAGCCCTGGAAGGTAATCTAGGGTGATTTTCCCCTTGTTTTGATTTGGGCAGTCAAAAGAGATGTAGCTCTTTTCCATGTCCAGATAGCAGCTGTGGAATTTCTCTGTCTCTGAACGTATTTTATTCCAGTTTCTGATGTTTCTGCCTGGCTCTGCTCTCTTAGCTATGATCTCAGCATCACTCTGAGGTGCTCAGCCATCGATGCTGCTCACACGTTGGCTTGCTCCAGGTGCAAGGAGATTGGCTTGCCCAGTGTGGAAACCCAGGAGTACAGCATGGACTCAGGCTCTGCCCCCGGGCTCTTGCCTTGTTACCAGCTTGACCCACACATCAAAAAAAAGTAAACTTGTACTTGGACATGGTTTATGAAGAGATGAGAGACATGGTCTCTGTTGTTTCACCTCCACACAGAGCCCCAGAAACCTGAGGATTGCTGCACAGTGACCTCTTCTAGAAATTATAGACCAGTTCTTACCTGTGCAGTACAATGTGATCCAAGGCTCTCCACACAGTTTGGGTAAAGTGCCTTTTGATGCTCTCTGTTAGTGACTGCCCTTTGATGTTACTCTCAGTATTTGAAAACTCAATGTTTGTGTTTCTGCTCCTTTGGTGTTTGTGGAAATGAAAAATATTTTACCACTCTTGCAAAATTATGCACTTCAGATGTACTTTGGTAATTTTTTGCAGGAGTCCTCAGACTTACTGATCAAGACCCACTTCAAGACCTCAGACTGAAACCAGCTAAGACAAATTTGTATTTATTCCTGCAAGATGGTTCATGAGTGCTTCTAGCTTTACCTGAAAACAAAATACATTGGCACCACATCTTTAATCTCACACCTGCCCATTCCACAACTAGATTGCTGCTGTCCTCCTGTGGGTCTACTCCATCCCCCTTCCTCCCTGGGAGCATCTTATCCTGCCTTCACCCCCAAAATTCAGCTCCCTGCATGCCTGACAGGGCAGCAGCCCCTCAGCCCACCCCACAGCCTTCATTGTCATGGTGAATCAGCAGCTTGAATACCAGGTCAGTTCTCACTCATGTGCAACTCTTTCTGCTCTGGGGAAGCTCTCAGGACCCGGGCAGGGTCAGTCCTCCCAACTCTGAGGCTCCCTCAGCCAGGGTGTGAAGGCTGCTGACAGCAGGAATTCACAGCAGCAGGGTATCATGCTGCTTACTGCCTGTGAATTTGGTGTAACATGAGGATTTTGGACAGAAGAGCCATATGCTGTGGCTGTGGTAATCCTCTGCTTTTGGTCTCACATTAATTTTGTACCCCATGGGGTTTGTTCCAAGTTTCATAGTATTTTCACCTTCTGTAAATAGTGAGTTTTGACCTTCTTCCAGCAAAAGCCAAAATCTCCTTCATCCTCAGGCCCAAAGGACTGGGTTGGAAGGAGGGAAGAAGCATAGGGGAATGAAACAGGGACTAGGCTGACCTCTTTTTCCATGTAAGGGGACCAGCTGGGAACACAGACAATCTAACAGATTCTAAAAGCTGCCTGCTGCCCTACCCATTCCAGATACCCTCTCTGTTCTCAGGAGGGGGAAACAGCTCTTGAGGCAGCTTTTCTCCAGGCTGAGAGAAGGTGGAGGTCATGTAGTCAGGAGCAACTTTGATGCTGGAGCTGTGAAGACTTGACCTGTGACTGTAGCCTGCCTCCTTGTCTTCCTGAGATTAAATTATTATATAGAGCAACTCCAGAAATAACACCAGTCATTTAACAAGGGTGAGGAGTTTTTAACTCTGACTTAGCCCTGACCTTTTTTGTGATGCTGACAGACCCATCAGTCTGTTGTGTTCCCAGTTATCCCTGAGAGTCTTCCCAAGTTACTCCTTGTTTTGCTAGGTGGTGATGAAACCCAGGGAGTGACTACAGACCAGGCTTGGAAGGCTGTAATTTCTGAAACAGCATCTGAAAAGTTTGAGGATAATGGTGGGATTTGAGCAGGTCCTGTCCTCAGCTGGGACTGCATTCCTGCTATTCTCAGCAGAGGAAAGCCACACTGCATCAGTGGAAAACTGCTGGAAATGGCTCTGATAGCACAACAGAGGGACAGACCATTGGACAAAAGGAAGGGTGATGCCAAATTTTGGGGCATGGCCGTTGGAAGGAATGCCCTGGCAGTGCTCCAGGCTTAAAACCCCAGCTTGCCATAGTGGGTGCTTTTCATCCAAGCTTTCAGAGACATCACATCAGTTTGGTTTAGTAAATATTTCAACAGCGTTTTGAAGTTCCAATGAAAACAGAGAAAACCTTTGATGTCTACAGACCCTTTATCCCACCACACATCTCACCCCATGCTTTTCAGCAACATTGTTTAGTCAGTGCTCGCTGAGGCCAAAGGGATACAAGGTGCAAAATCTTAGGCCCACTGAAGTCAGTAGAAAACTTTTCCCTGTTACAGTGAGGCCAGGTGTATGCTGAAGTAAGTCAAAGAGAGTGATTTTGGTTTCTCCCTTTCTCTCATTAAAAAAAACACCAAACAAACAAGGCAACAAAAAAACCCCAAAAATGAAAAAAAACACCCAAAAAGAATTCAGCTCAGAAAACAAGAACCTCTGACAAAACCCTTAAATGAAATAAGCATCATGTGTGAGGAATTATTTTTAAATTATTTATTTATTTTTGCAGGAAGGGTTGTCTTGGACATTAATCCATGGGAGAGAAACAAACTGAGAACTATTTTTTTGATGGCCAGCCTGGAAATACCTGCATCACTGTAGCAGTAGTAACAATTGTCTCCTGAATGGATAGACATAGATTTTTCATATCAGTTTTCCCTAAAGAATTTTTTTCAACAAAATTATTATTCTCCTGCTGAAAATGCCTGTTCTGTGATATGGATATTTTATGCATATTAATAATTCCAGGAAAAATTCCTACCCAGCAAGTCTATTCAATGCCTTACTTATTTTCCTTCTTTGTGTTTTGTTTTCCAAATGTAAATATTAACAGTAATTTCTAAGGCTCACAAGGAGACTCCCAAGTTTAATAAAGCCTGTGTTGTGAGTCTTTGCTATATTACACTTCTGCTTGTTTGAAAATATAGTGCAAAACAACTGAGGGCCAAAGAATGCATCGACACAAATTGGGGATTTCTGCCATACCTGTGTGGGTGTTTAAGGGGGAGAGCACTGCATTCTGAAGGTTGACTCCAGTGAATGTGTTAGTATATATGCATAATATCTAGTTTGTTTTCCTCTCTATTTTCTCTCTGCTACTCTGTCTTTCTCTGTATCCCCTTATATTTTGTCAGTGTTTTGTTTATGAGTAGGTTTTTCCTTTTTTTGTTTTGTTTCAACCACAGATGGATTTTAATTTTCTTTCCTTTTTCTTCCTTTTCTTTTTAAATTCCCTTTATCTTCCCATTCCAATTTATTTTCCTTTTTTTTCCTACTTCTGCCTTTCTCTGTGGGAGCTCATCCTTATCCCTGATTTAGTGTGATAGCACAGAAAAACCCCCTTGTTTTCAGAAGCTCCCGTCTGTCTCAGGACAAGCACTACGCTAGACCGGCTCCTGACAAAACATAGCCCTTTTGTTCAGCATGTGTTGGCTCACCCCAGCTGAATGAAATGGCTTTGTTTTAGGTGCAGATAGTAAGCTGGGTCTGCCTGGCAGGTGCATCTTGCAGCCAGTGTCACACTGCAGTAAATTCTGTAATTACAGGTCATGGAGGTGGAGCTCTCCTTTGATGTGACTTTTTCTGTTGTTGCAAGCGGATACAATTTGACTGAGATATCAAATGCAGATAGCAGTAAAAATTTAATTAACAAATCAAAGCTTTTATCTGGGGTTTTAGAACTCAAGCCAACAGGTTTCTTCAATCTAAAGAAATCACAGAGATGGAGGGGCGAAGGCAGTGCCTTTGTAGTGTATACAGCTTACGACCTTTTTTATAATGCTTGCAAAGATAAAGCCTCTTTAACTGTTACTTTCCCTTTGAGAAGCTTTTAGATCTTCCCCAAAAGCAAGGATATTGTTCACTTCATTTTCATCATGTTAACTCTTCAGTGTGTGTGCATTTCTCTCATGAGACTGCAGATTACTTAGCAAGGGAAGACAAAGCATGCTCCCACTTCCCTTCCTGCAGTTGGGGATGCCCAGAGCACCCCACTATTCCAAATTTGTGTGCTGGATTGATTATTTCTCTTGTGCTGAGCCAGACAGTATGGTGTCAGTGGCTTGACATTCCTTCCATAATTTACTTACCATCTTAACAATGAAAGCCTCAGTGAAATGAGGCTGAAACTTGGCTCTTAGCTCCTTCATCTGCAGGGAAGTGGATGCTCTTCGCTTTCAGTGCTTTCCAGGAGTGTGTCATGATCAAAGCAGATGGGTCCACATGCTGACTGCCTCCATCACCCCACTCATTCTACTGCTAACTGGGAGCTGAGAGAGCAGCACTCTGCCTGTTACATGTGGTGTTTGTGATTACTGCTGCCTGTGAACAGAAATAAAAGCAAAAGTGCAAAGTAATAATAATAATAATAATAATAGTAATAATAGTCCATATGGCTAGTGCTAGAAGCCACATGTCAGAGCACACCCCAAAAAAACATAATGAGAGATATACGGATAATCAGAGCATGTTGCACCCTATATCTCAATAAATACAACTGACTTGCATTTATGGGCCAACTCATTCTCAGAAGTTATTTCCAAGGCTGTGTACAGACCAAAGTTATAAAATGCGTCATGACAGATTGAAACAGAATAAGAAAAAGAAAAATTATCTCAGCTGTTCACCATGATACTATGTATTTCAATTTTCAAGACCTAGAAGTCCTTAAAATGAATGAACACTCTCTGAGAGAGATCCCAGGCTCATCTGCTGTGGTTCTGTAAAGTCAAGTTGTCCCATATGTGTTATTCCTGTCTTTCTCAGTGTATCTGAGATTGGCCCAGGAGTTTCTGCAAGTTTGCACACAAAATTCCTAGTTCTGGGAAATGTGTAACAGTATCAGACAGCACTTAGGAAAGTCTTAAATATAGGAACACTTAATCAGGGTCTTAAGGACCTGCCTGAAATGAAGCCAAAGAACCTGAGTCAAAGACCTCTGAAATCAGCACAGCACCACAAACCTGTGCTTATGCCAGGGTCTGTTCAGAGGCTCTCACCTGGAATTATAGATCTGGATTTCTGAGCTGACTGCTAGAGGGAATACTGAAGTAAAACTCTACCAATCCTAGTGAATTTATAGTGTCAATTATATATAGCACAGTTACCCAAATCCAAACTCAAATGATCACTGTTGCAAAAGCATCAAAAGCTTTCCAATATTCTAGCTGGAGTGTGGAGAACTCCAAGAAGAAAAAAAAAAAAAGTAATAACAAATAAAAGAAAGAAAGAACAAAAAAGGAAAGAACGAGAGAAAAAGAAAAGATAGGCCATCCTTATATTTAAAGCATGCAAATTAACTTCTTGACATTTGTATTACTAATTTTAGGGCTTTGATAGAAGTGCTCTGTTACCAGACTTTAAAGCCTCAGATATCACCTCAAACAGCTAAGGAAAAAAGAAGGAAAGACTTCAAAGTGAACAATTACCTGTTGATGATGTATTATATTTAAAGGCTCTGGCTGTGGATTAAAGCTAGTCCTAGGATTGTTAATAGCCTGCAGTAAACAACTAATGAATCAAAGAAAAGGAACAAAAAGCAGCTCTAGATGAAGGGCATTCCCACTAATACCAAAGGCCAGAGTCTAAGTGTTAAGTGTAACACAATAAAATACAGTCATTTCACACTAGAGTGTATAAGAATTTAGAAAAATGGTCACAGGTGAATTATTAGAGACTGTCCTTTGAGCTTTGTTCTCAAAGCCCTTTGATGTCATTAACAGCACCAGGTTTTCCAGTCCTCTGCTCATTTTTTTTTTTTACGTTTACATGCAATTTTGGTGTTGTATAATGAAGAGGATAGGTCTGAATGTGAAGAGCTGTACCTACAGCAGTGATAGAAACAGCAAACTTCCAGACAGAAGTAAAAGCTCAAAGAAGGAGGCACAGAGCAGGAAATGGAGAGAAAACATCTGAAAAAAGTGCAGAGTAAATTAGATGTCTACAGGGATCTCTCTGACTTGGAGCTGTTAAGAATCTTGATGAAATAGGAAAGTCAGTGATTTAAAGGGGGTAGTTGGGAGAAATTATTTCAACATACTTCAGCTAAGTAGATGACAGCAGTGCTGCAATCATAGTCCTTCAATCATGGCCCATCTTCGTCCCACCAGAGCAAAACCTTTTAAGCTGTTGGCAGCATTCACATGAGCAACAGTGGAAGGCCCTCATTTCCTGCTAAATGGAGCCCTGATTCGAGAAGCTTTAAAAAGGGAATGTTATTTTTACTTAAATGTGTGGGAACTGAGGTAAGGGAGAACTTTTCAGGGAAATGTACTTTTTCCTCTCTGAAAATAATTTTGGGAGAATTAAAGCACAGCAAAACCACTGTGAGCTTGCAATGCATTAAGGTGATATTGATACAAACATATTGTGTGTGTGGCATGGTGCTAAATGACTTTTCATCTTTTGTCAGATCTAAGCTTTGAAGGCTGCTAGATCTCCTCAGGGTTTAGGAATTGATTGAAAATAAAGGAGAGCTAAATGTGGATGATGCACATTGCACTGCACAGTGCATATGCACTGAAGAGCTAATAGGCATTTCTAATGAAAGTGATTATTTTTAAGACTGAAGAAAAAACAAACAACAAAACCCCCAAAGCAATAACTAATCACAACTAGACAAAACCAGTTATGCCCTAGAAGTGGCCTACAGATCATGTCTGTCTTTTTGCACTCTGTGGTGAATTGAGATAATAGTGTATCTTCCTGAGGTAAGATTTAAAACAAGCCTGGCTATTCAGCAACCACCATATCCAGTCTGTAGCAGGTCTGAATCATGAAATTTTTAGGGTTGGAAAGGTTCCCTGGAGATCACCTAGTCCAATCCCCCTGCCAAGGCAGGGTCACCTGCAGCAGGTTACACAGGAAGTCTTCGGGTGGGTTTTGAATGTCTCCAGAGGGAGATTCCATGGCCTCTCTGAGCAGCCTGTTCCAGCGCTCTGCCATCTTCAAGGTAAAAAAGTTCTTCCTCATGTTGAGGTGGGACTTCTTTGTTTCAGTTTATGGCCACTGCTCCTTGTGCTGTCACTGGCCATGACAGAAAAGAGTCTGGAACCACCCTCTTAGTAGCTGCCTTTGAGATATTTACCTCCATTAATGAGATCCCCTCTCAGTCCTCTCTTCTCTAGACTGAACAGGCCCAGCTCCCTCAGCCTCTCCTCATAAGAGAGATGCTTCAGACTCCCGATAATCTTTGTGGCTCTCCACTGGACCCTCTGCAGTAGCTCCTTGTCTTTCCTGTAATAAGGAGCTCAGAACTGGACACCGCACTGCAGATGTGGCATCACTGGAGTTGAGGAGCAGGATCACCTCCCTCCACCTTTGGCCACACTCTTCCCAATGCACCCCTGGATACTCTTGGCCCTCCTGGCTGTAAGGGCATTGCCAGCTCATGGGCAGCTGGTCACCCATGCATGGGCAGCTGTCAGCCCCCAGTCTCTGCTGGTACTTGGGGTTTTCACCTTGCTCTGCACAAGCAAGGGCCACTAGCTCTAGGTCTGTGTGGGAAAGACCCCAGCAGGAGAGATGTTACGTGCCTGAAGTGCTTCCTTAATCACAGGATGCCATATGGTAACAATTAATTAGTTTTTGAGAGTGAAGACTGGTTTTTTTCCACCATAGTAAGTCACTGGTTCAGAGCTGGGACCTTCTCAGACACTCTTCATGACATCACTCACACTGAATGAGGACTTGTTGGCCAGCTCTCACCTCAGGGAAAGGATTGCTAATGTACACCTGAGATAAAAATCAGGCTACACAAAGTGTCTCAGAAACATTAAGAAGGATATGAGAGAGAATAAATCAGTTTGTGAAAAGCCAGGAAAGGACCGTGTACACATGGTGATGGGGGTGAGGCTTTCATCATGGCATGTAGGGTTGCTGCTGAGTGTCTGCTCCTCTCCGTAGGGATGGCTGTTGAGGGACCTGGACTCTTGTATATCAATACATTCATGGCAAGAGTTCATTTTATAATGACTATAGAACTAAACAGAGAACAAAAGTGTCCCAACTTCATTTTGAGTATCAGTCTTTCCTTGCCAGATGCTGGCATTCCTGTCTCCCACTATTCCCTGTCTTGGAGACAGGTGGCCTTTCTAGGGCTGCAGTCCCATGGGAGTTAGTGAGTCAGTTTGGTGTCACATCACCAGTGGACAAGAGTCCTTCCACTGCCCCATCTCACCATCTTTGTATTGCCCTTGCTGTCTCCTGACTGTAAGCTCCTGCTACTTACCATGTCTGGGTTTATGGAACACTACTTTACATGATTTCATTCCAAATATGGTAGAGGACTAACATAATAAAAATGGCTCAGGGAAGTATCTGATGAAGATGGAGCTGCCCCAAAGGAGGTTGGGGCAGCATTGGGAGATTCCCTGAAAAGATGGAAGAGTATGAAAGGAGGGAAGGATAGAGGAGACTTGCCTTTTTCCAGACACATATACTGTGAAACAGCACCCAAAGATATTTTTCTGAGTTTTGTTAAAGTCCCCGGAAAGAGGCAGGCAATCTGAACTATGGAAGCTGAGCTGCTCTCTAGGAGTTTTGATAAAGATAGCCTGAACAATGAATGTGGACTACAAAACAAACATTTGGAAGCTGAAAGTTAAATGAGGTGAAGCCCAAGCATAATCCTTAGCACTTCAGGTAAATTGTTCATCATTATTCCTGTAGTCACTGTTTGCATGCGTGTATGTGACAGCTGTCTGTATGTTTGGGGTTCCTTAGTAGGCCATACATATTTCTGCAACAAGCTGGCAGTTTCCATGTCCTGTCTCACCCTTGCTGTCCATAGTTTTTGCTGCTTGCTGTGAGGATTACATCCTGCGTAGTGTTTTATGATTGAATCCCAGACCTCTGGAAAGTCCCACAGTCAGTTTGCCAAAGGTTGCCATTTTAGTGCATTATTTGTTTGTGCTGTAGCAATGCCCAGAGGCCCCTTTGTGCAGAGCAGCATCTGTGGCTGGTACATTTGCAGCTGTTTGTCCTAAGGTCCAGGACAAGCTCTCACAGCCCCATCCCTGCCTCTTCAGTGCACAGTGTTTTCAGCCATCATTAAAGCTTAATATGTTCCATTTGGCACCATTGTAAGAAAGCTATCTTGTTTGGGGAAAATGTATTTTATTAAGCCCAAAGAAAAGGCACAGCCACTTTTGGGTGATGTTGTTGATTATTCGCGAAATGTCATTCCCAAGTTGTCTGGTTTGCCAAGTGTGGGACATATGTTAGTAATTGACAACGAGCAGAGTGGATCTCTTCTATAAATGGCCGTTTCAAGACACGACTAGTAATAAAATAAAGGGGCCAGGGGTTCCTCAGAAGATCTAACACTGTACTTCCTTTAAAGCTGTTATCGCTAGCAGGCGAGACTTGTTCTCCCCCTTTCTCTTCCAGACTGCTTTTCTTCCTGTAGAACATCAGGCCTGTTCCTCATTTTTGCTTATGTTGCAACAGACGGGTTTTTGTTTCTTCAGGAGACAGCTAGCTGAAATCTATGTCTTGTGTTTCTGAATACACTTTCCACCAACATTTGTGCTATCCTTAGGCAATGACATACAATGATTTTTGGGGACCTAAAGGAGGAAATAGTTTCATGAAAATTACTTAATTATTCCTATGGATTCTAACTCGTCATTTCAGTTACACTGCAGAGATGAAAAGTATCATAGATATTTTAAAAGAGTCAGAGGCTTGAATTTGCTCTCATGTCACCACTGCTTTAATGTGAAAACATTAATTCAGATGACATAATTTCTGAACATATCAGTGGGTTGGAAGGGTTTGAACATACAAATAATGATGTAGGTGTGCAATCCTGCAGTCTTTTGTTGCCACAGACCTGTTTGCTCCAGGAAGTTATTGGTCTGTAGTGATGGAGGTAGAAACAGGCTTTTAAGAGACCTGAGTACCACTGGATATTGAATGGAATGGACAATACAATGCACACAACAGGAAAGGTGCCACATGTATAAGGCTCTGTCAGCTTTGTCTGATATTTGGTGGGTCAAGATTATATGGCTGTTTGGGTGGCTGGTCACTTTTTTTTTCTCATGCAGAATACTGGTAAGTTTGTGTGGTTGTGGTAAAATGATGTGTAAGTGGATGCTGGAAATCCATCCTTCTGGTGATTTGGCCTAATTAGCAAGGAGAAGAAAAGAAGGAGGTGCAGATGACTGATGCAAAGTTATACCTGCCCTTTATGATGTGCCTTTCTTTCATGTCTTAGTGGGCTCCACTTTGCTATGGGACACTTGTGTAACAGAAGAACTGGTTTACATTTTTGCCTGTTCTTTCCAAAGCAACACCAGCTGATGTGATCCGCCCCAGTAAACATTAGCTAACTATTCCAATATGTTATGTGTGGGGTGTAGTCTAAACCAGAAAATGATGCAAAATTCTGCATCCCACTTCCCAGGCAACAGCCATGGCCAAATTGGTGCATGATTTATGCACCAAGAGCAAGCAGCCCAAGGAGCACTAAGGTCAGCAGGAATCTTTCCACTGACTTCAAAAAGCATCATATCAAGCCACCCGAGAGACAATGTTAGGCACATTTACCCAGAAATAAACATGGATTATGAAACATTTCTGAGAGTGTGACTTCTCTCTTTTATTCAATCTGGTGATGAACAATCCCAAACCAGAGATGTCCTGGCTCAGGAGAGGTGACATTGTCTGGCTGCAAATAGAGCCAAACCTTTGGTATTTTCCATTTGCCCCAGCCTCCAGGATGTGAAGCTTTCCCTGGCCCTTGGGTAGAGGTCAGTCCTTCCATGTGGAGTCAGCATTTGTTGATCTGCTTTCCAGTTTGTATTGCTTGTTTTCCCATTAAAGGAGGAAAGAAAGGCAAATTACATCACTTTTTGAAGGAGGGGGAACTGAGATATTGTTCTTACCTACTTCATATCTATTTAAGTCCCATACATCAGTTCTTGTGCATCAAATAAAGTAAAAAAAATCATAAATAGAAGGGCTGATCCCTGCTTCTCTGTATCCACAATTTTAACAATAATGGATTTACATTCAGCTGGTGGACTCGTCATTTATGCACTTTGTATAAGGGTGGTACAGCCTGACAACACTGCTGCCTGGTAAGAAGTCAGAGAAAGTGCTCTAGCAGGGTCAGGCACCATGACTTGGAAAAAACCCAACCAATTAGCAAAACTCCAGGAGTAATAGTATCCCTCAAACCAAGGAGGGACCTCGATAACTGCAGGGTTGAGCAATTATTTTTAGCTCAGAATTAGAATTTCTTATTGAATACTTTCAGGACATAAAAAAACCCAACAATGGTAATCTAGAGAGGTTGGATAAATTAAGCTTTTATTTTCAGCTCTCCCAGCTATACTCTGTTAAATTACATCTTGTTAGGACACGAGTAACAGTGATTTCAATCCTGTGGTGTCGGATCTCAATATCTCAGTCCTGAGATGCTGAGCCTCCGAGACCCTGGGGGGCTCGGGACTCCTGGAATGTTGCCAGAAGGGTCTGGTAGCTGGACTTTAACCCTGCACAGGAGACGACAGGGATGAGGGCTTCACCGGGTGAATGGTGAAGGGATTAGCTAATTAGAGGGTGAGAAACAAGGTTTAGGATTTATGTACAGGGGGGTTTAGAGGAGTAAGATGGAGGAATTGGGGTGTGTCCTGTCCTCCTTCTTCTTCCTTCTCTCCTCCATCTTCTTTGGCCACGGTGGCACCTTTGGATTGGTTATTACTAAGGGTACACCGAGTTATAAGAATAGATGGTATTGGGGAAAAATTATAAATATTGTACACGTAGCAAAGGGTATAAAGATACGTGGCTGCCCGGAGGGCAGTGACTGTGTGCCATGGCTGACTGCTGAGCAGATCTTTGTTAGGCCGAAAGAACATCTTTTAGATAAACAATTAATAAACATAAAACCAGAAAGAAGAACTGAAGCCTCTTCTCGTCTTTCGATACGCGGGTGCCCCAAGGCCACCTCCGGGCCACCTCCGGCCACCTCCGGGCCTCCCAGGCCCCTCAAACAGCCGAGATAAACCGGACACTGTGGCTCTCAAACTGTGGGTAAAACCATGACAGGGCCTGAGCTTTTCCTTTCTCCCCACTCTTTCTGCCACATGAGTTATGACTATCCAGGGAGCAGCAGGAGTAGGTTGGAGAGGTAACACTGAGCAACGTGGGTGAGGGGAATCAAGCTTGACAAAGTTAAGTATTACCCCCCAACATCTGATTTCTTCTAAACAATCTTTGCATTAAGACAGCCAGAGACAATGGTACTATGTTATTGCTGGCAGTAATGCCTTTGTTGGGATATATATTTTGCTGACAGCAGTTGAAATCTTGGAGGTATTTGCCATTGGGAACTTGGTCCCATCCCTCCTAGTTTGTTTATTATTTGCAGCTCTGATGCTTTCGTCTCTCAGCCAGCTGGCTTGTGTGGAAAGGGGGTCCCTGGAAGAGCAGCTTTAGGCTGGCTCAGGCCTTGGGGGGTTGTTACCATGTCCCTGATTGTGCACTTGACACCGACACGCTGGGTGATTTAGGACCAGACACTTGCTGTCTTTGCCTCCATTTCCCTCCAGTGAAATTGTTAATGGTGGTGGTGCTTGCTTTACAAACTGCATAGAGCTGTACAGTTGCCAAGCTCTCTATGAGGCAACAGATGACATCAATTAGTTGTTTTGTACAGGCCCAACACTGAGAAAGAAAAAGGTTGTTTCAGTCGCTGTGGCACTGAGGTCATTATGTTTCTCCATCCATCTTGAACATCTAGCCTTGTAGGGCATGAGTCAGGATCAGTTGTGCACTTTGCCTTTCTGTGTTCAAATACAGAAAGGACCTGTAAACATGGCAATAGTCAGCATTTATCATCTGATCTATCAAAAGATAAAAACATAATGTGATTTATTGCCTATCTTTACTTCGGGCCTGGTATGAAAGATTTTACTTTGTTTGCTCAATGGACTTGTAATTAAACAAAGAAAGAAGAAAGAAGCTCAAAACCCTAGTAATTCTCTTTGTTTTCTTAGTGCTCATACTGTTTCTCCGTTATTTGGTCTTCTCCAAATTTCTCTGAATTTTACCCTAAAGATAAACTTCTGCTTCAGTTTGAAGTTAAAAGCAAATTTAGCATAGACTTTAACAAAACCAGAAGAAGTCTCAATGTCTTGCCAAAACTTTTAAAAGATGAAGATGCTGAGTTGCTTAGAGGAGATGCTTTGAATTCTTCATACTATAAGTTGGTTTACTAAATACTGACTTAATGCATATAAAAAAGGGGGGGGACCCCCTAGAGTCTCATGTTACAGAACAGAAAAAAATGCTTCACTTGTTTGTGATTAAACCAAAGTCTTATGGATTACTATGCATTTTTTTTCAATATAGGAAAAGCATACAGGGGAAAATTGGCAATTGATTATGACTACCATAGTTCCACCAGTGCAATAGGAGCCAAAATATTTGCAGTGTGGGATGGTTTCTTTGTGTAGCATTTTGGAGACACATGGGGTTTTTTGCACAGACTAATGTGTGGCCTTTGCATCAAGTCTATAGTTGCATTACATTTGATAAGGGTTCCTAGAAATTAAGACCTTAAAACAGTCTGTCATTCATACCTTTGCAGGGTGGGGTGAAAGTATGAAGTCTCCTCATTAAAAAAGAGCCAAATCACATTACTGGAGAAGATCAAGTTACTGGACTTCATGCACTTCATGAATTTCTGGCATGGTGTTTGCTTCAGGATTGTCTCCAAGATGAGCAAGAGGAAAAAGACTTGTTAAAAAGACCTGCTGGAAAGCCCGTGGTTGTGTCCTTCTTAACTCAAGCAATAATCACTGTAGCTTCCTTTCCCAGTTGTTTCCTCGTGACCCATTGATCCTCCTGGACCCCGGCTCTGAGATTTCAAGGCTCTTGGCAGCCCACTGAGCTCTGAGGGAAGAGGTAGCACATGTGTGTGATGAAAAGGGTGGAAGCTTTATAGAATCAGCTCTATTTTCCCTTCCTTGTACAGGCGCTCACTTATCACTGTAGTTTTTCTGAAAGATCAAAAATAAAGTCTTCCTGGATCTGGAGCAGTAAGAAGTTGTTTTTATTGCAGAAATGTGACACTGTAGGAGTTAAAGTAAATCCCATTTTTTGGTTTTTCATGGTGAAGCTGCCTTGCCATATTTAATACCGCACTGTCACCAATATTGTGCAAAAGCTTCAGTACAAATTGAGATTAACAAGTAGCAGTGACACCACACCAATAGCAATAATCTAAAGTAAATTATCTCTTCTTCCTACTGTTCTTTGCCTTTACATTTCTGCTCTGGCTGAATTACAAAATGCTCTAGACCATGCATTTTTTTGAGGTGACTGCAATTCTGCAGTAGCAAGCATTTCTGCCCTTTAGCTGTTAAGCACATGGTGCTCCAAACATGACAGCAAACCACTAGGAATGTCAGCTGCATCCCACCCTACTGGGAATTCAACATTTTTCTGAAGACAAAAATATTTCCCTTGGCTGATATTTAATAATAGCAAATAATAATAATAGCAAATACTAATACTAATACTAATACTAATAATACTACTACTACTAATAATAACGACGATGATGATGATGATGATGATGCTGTGCTTTGAAAATATGTTTTTCTAACCTTGGAGTCTGAACGCTGTATATCACTTATTTTAATCAGGTCTGATATATGAAAAGGTTTGTATCATCCTTAGGAAAAGACAATAACACAAATGAAAATGGATTCTCAGCCAATGCAATCCAGAATTTGTTAGTTTTATTGAAGTGAATGATCAATCACTTTATTGAAGTGAATGATCAGCTTTGTTTTCTTCACCTCAACTATGTGACCATTACTCTAGCAGCAAAGAGAGTGTTAGCACCTTTTGATAAATAATCACTTGGCTATCAAGAATCCAATTCCTTTTCCTTTTTCCCCCATGCTTCCACCTTCTGCTTTCTTTCCTCTTTGTACTTTTTTTTTGTTTTGTTTTTGTGTTATTTTAAGGTTGTTTATCTGGAAGGAAAGCAAACAGTGGCTTTCTTTCTTTCTTTCAAATGAGATTTTGGTTGAGGCAGTAATAAAACATTTGTGGTGAGCATCAAGAGGCCATCTGCAAGGCCTCTTAAGCCTTGGGATCAAGACACCCATAAGCAAGGGTTCAGCGCTTAAAAAAATTATTCACAAAGTAAGCATATCAATGAGGTGCACTGAAAGCAAAGCCTCCCAGAGTGCCTCTCTCAAAGCTGTTCTTTAAAGCTTTTGGGTTGCTTCAACCCACATGGCTTTGAACAGAATTTCTGAGGATGTCTGGGTTAAAGCTGGCCTCTTTTTAACTTGAGGACAGCCTGCTCTCCCACTTCTTCAGCTACTGGCCTGCAGGCAGGAAGGTAAAGACCAGCCCCATCTCATGTGCAGGGACTGCAGATTACTGAGAAGGCTTTGGACCATAAGACCTCCCTTAGTCATGAGAGTGCCATTAAATCAAGGGAATGTTCTCATGAATCGCCTTCCCACAACCTCTGTATGTTGACTATTTGCAAGACTTGTTTACTTTCAGTGTTAGATGATGAAACCTGATGGGGACTACTGCCCTCTCTACACAAACATGTAAAGGCAGGGATCCAAGGGAATGGTTCTTCATGTTTTCACTTCTGCTTGGCAAGCGAGGGTTGCCTTTTGACTGAAGAGCTGGGAAAATCATCCCCTTCTCCATTGTCCTGATGTTATGGCTCAGGCACCAAAGGGATCTGGGAGAAAGGCGGTGAAGGCAGCAAGAGCCGCTCACGCCTGCTCTGTGTTTCAGGAGGCTCCACACTCCAGGTGTCCGTGTCCCTGTTGGTCCCGCACTGCAGTTCCTGCACCTGCAATGGCTCTGCCACCCTGAGCTGGGACTTCCCACCTCTCACATGGGCCACTTGCAGTGGAAGAGGATGAGATGGGAAGGCTTGAGTGAGTCTGCTCCTGTTGCTTCATTTTCAGTAATGCTGCCGAGACTCTCAGGCCTGCAGCCTGCTTATCACTGTGCTCGCTTATCACAGTGCTGACAGGCATTGTGATCCTGAGTAAGTAGCGCTGCAACAAATTTGAGATGTTGGGTGTGAACTTGTCTGTTCTAATGAGCTTAGAAGGTGCTGATCCCTCCATTACAAGAAATTTACAAGGCAGCCTGGAAAAGGTTTAGAGGTGGACCACAAAGATGATCAAAGGTACAGAAAGGCTCTGTGTGAAGGATGACTAAGCTAGGACTTTTGTATATGGGAAAGAGATAAAGGAGGACGAGCTGATACATTTACAAAAAAAAAATATTGAGTGGCATGGATAGAATGAATAGATTGATTATTTTTACTCCTTTCCAGTACATGAGTGGGAGACATCAGATTAAGCTAATAAAATTGTAGGGTTCCAAACAAAACATCTCAGTCAGATGACCCGTGGATCTCCTTGACAAAGGATGGTGTGGGCGCTAAAGTTTTTAGGATTTCAACAACAGACTAGACATTTAACATAAGAATGATGCCCTGGGAGGATTAACCACATAGAAACCACAGCCTCATCAAGAGGTTCTTGTTCTGAAAATATCAGAAAATTGGGAGAGTGTTACAGGGAGTTTTCACATATGCCTGTTCACTAGGCATCTGCTGTTGGTGTGGTGGGAAGTAGGACAGAAGGACCTTCAGTCTGACATTTTACAGTTTTCCTTCTGTTCTTCACAGCAGTGAAAAGTCTGCAAAGCTGTAGAAACTATGAGTAGGCTTTAGGTCATTTAACTTTAACCCTCAAAAAACAAAGGCTCTAGAAATCTCCTAGAAATCAGTGGCATGGAGGGCACACCACCCACCCTAAGATAGGTATCCAAAAGGACAGATGAATCACCATCTCCAGCTACCTTTTATTTCTGATTTCCCAGGGAGTCCGGACAGCTGCCTCGTGTTGGATGAGTAGTTTCTTTCTAAGTTCAGTTAATCTTACTTGAGTGAGACTGATCCTGATTAAATTGGGTTTTGGCAGTAGGTTTAAGGCCTTTTTCTGCAAGGTTTCAAATGCCACTGTGTTAAGGCTAGCATTTATTAGACATGTCCTTTGAAAAAAGCTCCTTGAGCATGACTGGGAATTTCACTCTTCAAAGGTCAGTGGTCTGCAGCAACAAAACCAATCAAGCTCTACCTGGGGTCTGAGGAAGCTCTGTTTCAGAGTGTGGGACTTCTGACATTTCACTGCCTATTTAGACACTGCATCTGAAACTAATTAAAAGGAAGGTGACTGATAGCTGAGAGACAGAGATTACTGGCTTGTGTTATACTGTCCAGAAACATTACATGACCATTCCCAGCTGTTGTTCCGGCATGGGGTACACCAGCTGTCTCATCAAATCACACCATGGAATAACAGCACAGAAATCTTCCGTATTATCCTGCCATAAGAAAAAAACTCTTACTGACAAGACCCCAAAACTAAAAAAGAGTATCTTGAAAGCTAATTATTTTTTGCTTCGTCTGATTACATTTTGACTTCCAGGAAGCAGATGTAAACACAGTCCACATCCATTCCAGCTTTGTAATCACCAGCCTTTGTTTTTGTAAATGTATCTAAACTGCTAACTTCATTTTCACAGCACTTAAATTACTTGGAAAATTCTTTCTCATCCAGATTGCCAAGATGTAGAGTGACAGACTTTGGCACTATTGGAGCAGTATACCCTGCCTGCCTTCTGTGGATGCTTCTGTGGATGTGTTAATCACTATAGCACAGCTTTCCAAACCCATCAGGTATTGCTGAATGTTATATACATATTAATTAAGTGAAATACATGCCTTTTTCTTTTTAGTTCTGCCTTTTACAAGAGATAGTGGCATTCATGACGTAAAATCAAGTTTGCACCAAAATTTAGATTTCATAGGGACAGACTTAGTAAAAGACAAGATTAGCAAAAATAGCCCTATTGTATTTTCCTTTTGTAAATGTGACTGGATGTAATTCTTTAAATGTATAACCAGTATCTTATCAACACAAAGCTGCTATACTTGATCCCAGATATGAAACTGGCAGGAAATAGTTTACTACAACAAAATGCAGAACTGTATTTTCACCAGCTTGCCTGAGGAAAAGGCTAAAAATGTTAAAACTTTAATTGTAGCTGAATTTTAAAAATACCAGATGCTATTTGATATTTAGATATGGAAATAATAATAAAATCTATGAGTACTAATTCTTCAAGGTCTTACAGTGTTATAAACCCAGAATAATGCCAGTGAATACACCCAAATTTTGCTGATATAGAACTGGTGGAAGGGTAGAGTCAGATCTCAGGTATTTTTCACCTGTTGTGTTTAACCTGGCCAGACCTTTACCTACCACAGTCATTGCTGTGTGTGCAAAGCTCAGACATCAGAGCTTTTTGTCTAGAGAATATGAAGCAACACTATCCTTAGGTAAAGAGAGCCCATAACACATTCAAAGGCTACACAGTGTGGGAGAAACTCATAATTTAAGCCAGTGTGGGTGGCTGAATACTCTGAATCCCTTTATGGATCTTTTAAAAGTTATGAGCTGACAGCATTGTACCTTACCTACTCCCCTGAATGCCATTTCGTGCTGTCCTTGTCCTGCTGGGGGAGGTAAGGCTTGTCGAATGAGTAAGAGTATCTAGATACCTTCCTCCCCTTCACTTCAGCTAAAATTAGGCACAGCAATGCCTTTGTGGGTTTGGGCCTGGTGAGCAGTGAGATATGGCAGGGAATCAAAGTGACCTGCAGGAACAGCATGGCAGCTGAGCAGCTGCAGTGGGTATTTTGTGGCAATGCTGGTGGCAGATGGACCAAAGGAATTGTCTCTGGATGCACCACGACTCTTCTCCTCTCCATGCAGAAGCCCACACTCACCTGAGGTTGATGCTGACTCTCCAGGATGGATGGGAATTACAGCTGACCAAGTAACTTGTGGTATCTGTCCCATCAGCTCTCTGCAGAAAGTGTTTTCTTAGAAGCATTTCTAGAAGTCCTCTGCAAGTTGGTGGTGTGGCACCTTTCAGGAATTGAGGAAAAAAGTGACACTGCAAGCAGCCAGACAAAGGTTGGACAGCGTACAATACAAAGACAGTTTCCAAGAAAAAAGGCTAATATCAACAAATATGGGTCAGATACACATAATCATTTATCTGCTCTGGCCACACTAACAGTAAACCAGCTGCAAACATATGCAGATGACATGCTGAGTGTACTTCAAAGGCTTTTTACAATTCCTTAGCTTGGACTGAAGCAAGGCAATGTGGGTGCCAAGGCAGAAACAGGAATCTTCCCCAGACAACCATTTCTGAGCCTGGCATTGCATCCTGATTACTCCTTTTTAGAAAAGGAGAGCTGCCATAATTACCTGGTTTCTTTCCTGTTATAATTGGCACTAAGCAACATGGTTTTATGGTTGCATTTAATTCTCAAGCCTAAAGGAAGGAGAGAAGCCTAGGGCAGGGGAAGGTGGGAACATGGGTTATAGATGAAATAATCTGTAGGGCTGGGCAATTTAGCTAGAGAGCCATCAAATACCCAGAGGAAGGATTGGGGAAGTTCCTTCCCAGTTTTGAAGGCTGCTTCAGACAACGTGCTGGAAGTTTGTGTGAGGGGCAGGCTGTCCTGCTGCCCTCTCAGGGTCATCACCCAAGAGCTGTGCTGGGGACAGAGAGACACAACAAGCACACAGAGTGGTTAAAGGCTGGCCTGCAAGGTCAGGATCTGGGCTACATGGGAGCAAGTGTCATGCCTGCTGGGAGGGCCATGTCCCTGTTAACTCTGCTCAGAAACTGCCACCTCACTTTGCAAATGCTCTGAGGGTGGGTTGTGAGCTTTTCATGGCAGTGATGTGCACCTGGGCTCATAAACACTGTGTACCACCCATGAATCAGCCCTGGTATGGATAAGTCTCAGTGCACTTTCTTTTTTTTCCACACAGATAAAAGATCCCTTAAAAATATCTTTCAGGTGTAGTTCCAGGATATTTTCCATACTGGATACAGCTACAGATTTCCTATCTTCCCAGAAACAAAGGTGACACAAGGGTTGTATACAAGGCCAGGTAGTAAATAGTGCTAAATCCCAAAGAAATGTCATCATAAATATCTGTTGATTTTGGAGCCATGTAAAAATGACAACGGAGCTCAGGTTCAGTAAATTTAAAAAAAAAAAAGTATAAGCGTCTACAAGAAAGAAACATTGTGCATGTATAAAACCCTTCCTGGGATTGTGATTTTTCCAAAGTGCTGTGAGTTGAAAGTTGTTTTTCATTCAACAGCTACAGCTGTGACTCCAGCTGTCCCTCCCGAATGTTATTTGATTCAGGAAGCCTTTCATGCTGAGGTCTGACCTTTCAAAGGGATTCATATTGTGTGTGTTACCCCTTTTTGTGCTTCATTATGTACATGCTGATGAGCTGAGAGTGGTGGCCAGGTGATAAATTGCCAGCAAGTGATAAATTGCTGGATAACCTATTCATTAGTTGGAAGGTTTGTAAGTAAAGAAGAGAGGAAAGAACTGTGAAGATCAAGGACTGTTAGTGGAAGCTGGTGAGAGGTCTCGTGGAACAGGATTAAATGAGTGAGTCTCAACCTGGCTATGTTGGTGGGTGCTGTCTGTAGTTCATGCTGCTTTTTGGAAGGGGTGGCTGGACATTCCCACCGTGACTGGAAGGTTTTCTCCTTTAGCTCTTTGCACATGTGAACTTTTGTGCTTAGGCACGTAGATGAATTGCTCAGCCTGAGTGTACCTCTGTAAGTATGTACTACTATGATCTTCAAATGAATAGCCATGGTGTCTGCTATGTGGAAAAAAGAAAGGGGAAGCAAGGGAAGGGTATTTGGTTGATGCTGACTCCAGCATGGCTTGAGATGCAGTTTGATATGTAAGGCCATGCAGTACAGCAGTGCCACCTTCCACCGAAGGAAGGCTCTCCGTCTTGTTGAAGAAACCCTTAATTTTAATAAGACTGATTGTCCTTTCCTGCCCAAGACAAAAACATTGCACTTTTTTGTTACCTGTGAATGCTGGTAAAATACCTGTAGATAAATGTTGCAGTTTCTGGCATTTTCTTTTGGAGCTCTTGAGACAGCAAATGCTTTTCAAGATGTGCATGGCTGGTGGAAGCCATCCCTCTGCCTTAGCTGATAGAAGCTCATATTCAGTGCCTATCAAAACTTAATTCTTGAAAACTGCCTCCTGAGAGAAACACTTGTAATTAGCTGGGCTTTCCTGAAATGAGTAGGTGCAAATGAGCCAATTTAATTACTTAATATAGCAGTCTTTCCATGCAGGCAGTTGTGGATTTTTCTTGTCTATAACTCTTTCTGACAGAACTTGGACTTCTGGTCAATCGGGGCTGGCAATCAGTGTGAAATTATCTGTGTTTTTGCTGGTATTGGAGTGAGATTGGTCTCTTGCTATAATTCTTTGGCAGCACCAGCCACATGTACAAAAGAGACAATGCTGGAGTTGGACACAGACACATGGATCCCCTGTGGCTGTCTTCACACCTATGACAAGCAAATGCATGATATTGGCAATGATGCACCAACTTTGGGAACTGTTCCAGGAGTTGTCCCTGAAGCATCCAAGGAAGACAAGAGTTAAGTGTATGATCCCAGAAACATCCCAGAAGGGCAAACACACGAAGCATGTTGAGCCCAGGCAGCCAAGCTGCAAGGATGCTGTGCACAGAATAAGCCTAGGAGGAACCACAAGAGATATGTTGGTGCTTTCACAGCTTTGTCTGCAGTGGGAGATCAATCTAGACTTCTGTGTTGTGCCCAAATACAAGGCTGGGAGCAGGTAACCTCCTACCTCTTTCTGCAGATGTTCCCGTTTGCAGTGAGTGTAGTCTGGAGGAGTTTGTACCATCTGCAATGGACCAACATAAAACACTCTAAGACACAGAAAACTTTGTTGCTACTGAAGTGCTGGTGCTTGACTGCAAATACTTTTATTTGTCAATGCATCAACAGCTCACCTGAGGAAGCAATGCTTATTCTCAGTACAGTGATTTTGAAGGTCTGTCACTGCAAAACTTTGGGACCGTTCACACGGGGATTTGTGGTGATACTAGTGTTTTAGGCCCAAAGTTATTTTAGTGCTGCAGACAGCTGTATTTCAAATTCTTGGGCCCTGGAGAAGGATGGCGAGCAATATATTAACATAGATTAAAAAATACTTCTGAATATCTGTGCCAAACACTGTTGGTAGGGTGAGGGGAATGTGGCATTGAGGGCTTGTAGCAGCCAGCTTTCCAGTCTCTTGTAGCATTCTGTAAAGGGTCACTAATACAATAATTTTCATGACTATTTCCTAGTCATGTACAAAAACATCTTAAATCTCTTCAAAGACCTTTAAGTGAGGTGCAGTTTGAAGAGAGGATTTTTTTTCCCCAATTGAGCAATGGAAAGAACTGAAAGGGGAGAAACCAATAAAATTACAGGCTTTTTGCGTTATCCAAGATAATCTTCATCTGAAAATTAGAAGCAGGAACATCAGGTTAAGAATGGGATGAGAGCAATTGCTTTGACAATAAAAGGACAGAAAGTGGTTTCCAGCCCTTAAAAATTACACTGTGGACACCCACTCTAAATCAGGATACTTATAACAAGTAATGCAATCTGTGCTGTAGAGGGGGAAGAACAGTAGGTAGAGGAATAGGAATAAATTACCAATAGCAGAGGAGGTGGGTACTTGGTGTAGATTGTGAAAAATCCATGCCAGATAATATGTCCTTGTATGTCTAACTTTTGATGAAAATAACATTTTAAGAACTTCCTACTCTCTTCTCATCCACAGAGTACTATTTACATCCACACACCCTGCTCCTCCCCTTCCTCCCCACCTTGTTTGGGCTGCACAGATGTTTAGGAGGCCACTGAGGAACTGTATTAGGGAATTGATCAGAAGCCTTTAAAAATCCTTGCCAAAAAGCCTAAATCATCCCTGTGCTGAGCTAGTGGACCCCACCTATGTTTGCAAGGTACAATTACTTCCACTCCAAAGTCTCTGTGTGGAGCTTGCACATTCTTCCACAGCCTGGATCTAGCTTCGGGTGCCAGCATGTGATGTGGATGAGCCTGGTTTATCCCATGTGCTGACCACAGATCTGTCTATGCAAATCCTGACTGGGCTTTGTAAGATCAGGTCCATTTTTTATTAAAGACACCTAAAATTATCCTGTTTTCCTGTGTTTAAGTGTTCTCCTGACAGCACTTCTTTGTGGAACATCCTTTCCTCAAAGCTTTGTTAAGTAGTAGGGACATAACATAAATATGTACATAATCCTGGGATGGGCAGCCTTGTGGATGCTATGTGCATAATCCAAGCCTGTCACTGGGAGTTATGAGTATCCCATGAGAAAAAGCAGAATCACAGTAGCAAGCAGTGATCTGGTAATCTGTACAAGGTGGGACTGCTTCTGCCCCTCCTCATCCCCATTTAAGGTTTCTCAAAGTAAAAGATACATTAGTATATTTTTGCTGTTTTCATCAGCAATTCAACTGCATGGGTTTCAGTTGGCTTATTATAAAAAATTATTGATAATTTGTGCTTTGGTAGTTGTCACCATTTTTTTAAATGACAAAATCTATAAAAACCCTGATACCATTAAAAATACAATATCTACAGAGAAAAGCCCCAGTATGAAGTTTGCTCAGGTTATTTCAAAGAAAACATAGTTATTGCAATAACTGTTGATCCAAAACACTTCACATGTGGGAAAGTTTAGCTGAAGAAAGAACAGTTCATATATATAAAGACAGACATCTATAAAAATAGGCATATAACTTGACCATTTAAACTCCTAATCATGAGTTTAAATAGCGAGGTCTAGCTCACTTCCTTTTCCCAGTATTTCATCTGCAGATTTATGGGTATAAACTCTAGGAGAGAGATCCAGTTTACATGTTCTATCCTGCTCCATCTGGCCTTTTAAGAAGGCTCACACTAAGGTGGTTATGTCTTGGGATGGAACATCTTCATATGGTGGTGATAGTTTGCTCCCTTTAAAGTATTTTTCTGTTGTGGTTGTGTGTTTTAGAGGAGCCAATTAAAAGCATGTTCTTGGCAGGACATGGCTTTTTCAGCTTATCAAGGCTGGAACGTGCTAGATAAGCTCTGTTGCAGTCTATGCCTGTATCATGCTGCTGCAGCTTTTAAATGTGCTGTAACTTAGTGCTGCCTACCAATAGTATATTACTTCCTATACTTGGAATTTAAATGCTGGACAATTTGGCTTTTAACTAGGTTCACTAGAAAGTTATAAAGAATTATGTGCCAGAATTTCTTTTTTTTTTTTCTTCTTCTTCACATTTAGGCCTTATTTTAAGAATTCTGTATTGGCTTCATGCTGAGGTCTATGTGACCACAAATCAGTGCATGGGGAACCACATCCTGCCAGGTGGCAGCTCCCAACAGCTTTGCTGTCTGGGATGAGAATGGGGGTGGATGTGTGGGGACCTCACCTTGTGCAAAAACTGGCTCTCACCCACAGGTAGATGAGCTGCTATTGCTCTCCAGTGCTGCCTTGGCTTGGGATGTAACATAGCTGAGTGGTGTGCCCAGGAATAGGATGTTGGGAGTTGATTCCATGCCAGGAATCCTGTTCCAAGGAACTGGGAAGTACTGGGTGGCTGCTGGCTGGTGGTAACCTACTCTGCTGTGACATCATCTAAGGATTTCCAAACCTATTTGTCCAACATAAGGGCATGTTAAAGGATCTTGGTATGTAAAGTACATAATCGCCACAGCCATGCTAAGATCCTTCAAGCCAGAGCCCACCTAGTGCAGTTTGAGTATTTCATACATTTCTGGTTTCAGTTTATGATCTGCTTCCAGCTGAGTCACATGACTAAACAGATAAGTTTGTCTCTAAGGAAATGATTACAGAAAATTGGGAGAGTCAGATCAGTCCAAATACCATCTGCAGAAATGAAGATTTTAAAACTCACATAAGGTTGAACAATCTTGCAGTGCTCCTGTTTCCTCTCTCATGTTTTTCTTGGGTAAGTGTATAATTTTCTGGCACAAAGTTGAATTTGTTGCATGGATGCTGACATTGCAGCAATGTTCCTTGGCACATCCCAATTTCAAAAGCAAAAAATGGCCTACTTCAAAGTAACACAAATATTCACGAGCTTGTGTCACCAAAATCAATGCGGAGACCTAAGCTTCAAGAAAAACTAGTTATAAAATAATTTGGGTCCTTGAGAACATTGTCCTCAGACTTTTTCTTATTAATGTTACTGTCATAGACTTGCAGACAAAGCAAAACTGGCTAGAACTGCCACAAGAGAGAACTCTCCATCAGCACAGCTCCACAGCAGCTCACAGAAACGTTGCCATTGTTCATATTTTCTGCGGTTTAGTCAAGTGGCTGCCTGGTCACAGCAATTTAGGTGCTCAGCAGATGACAGCTCAGTGCAGAGGCGATGCTGGAAAAAGTCAGCACTTGGAATAGGGACACAGAGCAAGTTTTGGATTAGGAAGGTACTAGAAGTGCTGATGAACCACTGATTTCTGTGCTTTTCAGATTTGTCTTTCAGGCTTGTGCTACTTGTGAGGAAGAGCAGATGGCTGGTTCTGCCAGTGCCCTGTGCTGTGGGAAAGGTACAGGAAGAATAAAATACTAACAGTCTCGAGACACAGAGGTGTGCAGACATCCTCTCATTACTGTGGTGAAGCTCACTGAAACAAACTTATGGACTGCAGGTATGCACCTGCTCAGCATTGAGCCCTTGCCTTCAGGCAATAGGATCACAGTCCTTGGGATGTCTGCCATGATCTACTTATCCTTGAGTTAATGCGCGGGGGTGTCCACGGCCCTGGAATCCGGCTATCTGGTGAGGGGCGAAGGCCAGGGCCCCTGCACATCAGAAAACAGCCCCCCTCGGCGTCTTGGCCTCGGGCTGAGCTGGGTGATAGCTCGGAGCAGCGCGGTGAGAGACGAATTAGGAGGCGACCACTTGCTGGGGGTAAACTGTCGGTTTATTACAGAAGAACCAACAAGGAGGGGAAACACCCAGCAAATGGCCCTGAACAGGGGGCAGGAGAGGGTTTTAAGGGAAAAGGGGGGAAGAAGGCAGGGAAACCCAGCTACCAATAGAAATACATATTTGGAGGTACGAAACATAACTGATATTCCAAAGTAACCAACTGTTATAAATCACAGGAGGGGCTCAGGGGCTACAGCCAACCATAACTCCCAGAGAAAAGAAAATTCTCGAAACCTGGGAGGAGAAAAGGGGTGATTGACTGAGCCCAAGGAGGAGGCACTTTCACTTTATAAGAGAAACCAGGGGAGGAGCAGTTTCATTTCCATAGCAACCTAACTGGCAGGGTAGCAGCAGGAAGTCCTGGGAAAGGGAGAAACCATTTAATACAGAAAATGGGGGGAGCAAACTAACAAACTTAAGAACACACCACAGCAAGTTAATAGTTGTTAATTCCTCCCGTGGATAATATGTGACTAACATTAGTGGGACACCCAATTACTACTCAGAGCACAGACAAAATTCTCTTCCTACCACTTTGCTTTGCATCCCCCCATTTTTTCTGCTTCATTTAAAATTTCCTCTCCCTACATTTCAGGGCTCCTTCTAGGCCGGCATTCTGTAAGCATCACACCTCCTCAGCATGCCAAAGTAACTGTCTACTTTGTTCAGCCATTAATGACAGAATACCATTCATTTCTCTGATTCCTACAGCATTGCCTTTTACATAAATGCCATACTTCCTGGCCTTTCCCAAAGAAGCCTGCATCCCTCAAAGAGTTTTAAAAAAGACTGGATGTGGCACTTGGTGCCATGATCTAGTTGAGGTGTTAGAACATGCGTTGGACTCGATGATCTTACAAGTCTCTTCCAGCCTAGAATTTCTGTGATTCTGTGTGATTCTGTGATTCTGCTGTGCTTGTCTTAAAGCACTCGGAAACAGTGGTGTCTGAGTCCCTATTTATTTATTTAATTAATTAATTAATCTGGACTCTTAGTGCAGTGAGATTTATGTACAAATTGGGATATTAGTCAGACATATCTTAACTTCTTGACTGGAAATTGATCGCCTTGCTTAATGCTGTCAATAATATGACAAACCCAGTGAGCTTGGATACTGCCTTTGGGTTGATCCAGACTATGGAAAAAAAACATTTAGGATGGAAAGTAGTCCAGAGTGTTCTCTTGTTAACATGGCTTGTATTTGAAACTTAAAATATGATGGCTGTAATTTAAAGTGTGATCTTTAGCTTTTGTGCCTCCAATTCTCAACTCCATCCTGCTGCAGTGGGAGGGGAAGGGGAAGCGAGAGAGCAACATCTGATTTGGGAGAGTCTCCATGGGGGTGAACTGGGGAGTATGATTCCTAAACCATGGCATCTGCAGTAAAAGCTGAGAATCTTCCTGTGAAGAAGACAGCTGGTTTTCAGAAGGCAATTTCTGGGCTTTTTTGACCCATTTAGAAGCATCAGACGCTGGGTGTCTTCAGTATGCAAAACTTGTGCATGGTATTTTTGAGCTGTCTGCTTGCTGATGAGCTGCTGCATCACGAAGCTGCCTAACTGGAGCAGCTTCTCACAGCAAGGCTTTCAAATGGATCTCATTGACCTAAGCTGTGGTGCCAGCAGCAACAGGGACTGGAGGAATTTTGCATGTTTTTCAGTCTGAAGTCCAGATTCTGACTAAACCCTGCACGGGTGCTGGTATCCAGTGATGAGCTGTTCTCAGTCCCAGCTGGGTACACTGCATATCTTCTTTCCAGCCTGTAGTTCTGGATTTTCTGTCTGATGTGGTTTGGAAAAGTACTAGCAAATTCTTGCGGAAGTCTTCTGTTTCTAACTGCA
The DNA here is from genome assembly GCF_028769735.1 of Zonotrichia leucophrys gambelii. Classification (NCBI taxonomy): domain Eukaryota; kingdom Metazoa; phylum Chordata; class Aves; order Passeriformes; family Passerellidae; genus Zonotrichia; species Zonotrichia leucophrys. Next base: position 101,504,948 of record NC_088171.1, on the reverse strand, counting down.
GCTCATGGATATTCTCCAGGCAGAATGGCAAAACTTGTCCTGAACTTTCTCCTCTTGCTTTCTGTTAAAGAGTGGTTGACCCTCCTTGGTTTACCTTGCATTTGAACTATGGTGTTGGAAGAAATCCATTCTATACACACATAATCAAGGCCTGTCACCAAACCTCCCTATGGTGTGTTCCAGCAGAGAATAGCTATGGCCACTTCAGGCACAACCCACATGTGGCAGCTGTGGGTAGTGAACATGATGTTAAACATCTCCTACACAGAGAATCATGAGACAGACTGCAGTCTCATTAAGTCCCTGGTACTCTCCCATTCCTATTTTGTTCATTTAAATTCCCCTGAAGAGGGAGTATCAGCTTTCCAGAAGAGAAGAAACACTGACTGCTCACTGAGCAACAGCTGAAAGCTGTCATTATTAGACTTATGATTTCTTTTGACATTGAATGCTTACACTGGAAGACACATTTTTCACTACAAACTATTTCTATTTTGCTTAGTAGAGCAAAAGAAATGATTAAAGCAAAAGCTATTCCCAGTTTACAATCACTTCTCCAAGATGGTAATAATAATTGACCTTAGGTTAGTCTCTATATAAATTATATTTGAAATTGTATAAGTTGCAAAGAAGCACAGCCGGACAGTCCCCAACACATTTTCCAAGAGAAAATTACGTCAGATTTCAGTAAGACATGGAGTGAAACTTGCTTTAGTTCTTAAATGCTGTGCCCTAAACAGAAATCCAGCACTTGTGTCCCATATGTTACAAGTATGATGTTTTGCTAGTCATTAACAAGAAAAGTATTATGCTTAATCTGAGGCTTTTCTAAATCTTTTTTTTTTTTTTTTTTTTTTTTTTTGGCAATTACACTATGGAAGGGAGCAGCTGAAATAATAATAAAACTTTACACATGCAGGGAACTTTCATCTGGGAATATCAAAATAATTTATAAGTCTAGTTAAGTCTATCTTGATATTTTCCTAGGATGCTGCTTTCCTGTGGCATTTGGTAAGCCAGTAACTTGGCCCTGGTTTAGCAGAAGGGGGAACTGGGGCACAGAAAGGGTGAACAACCCATGCAGGTTACTGCAGCAGATCATGGAGGGTTAGCCAAGATTCATGCACACAGAGATAGGGTTTATGTGATGGGTTTGGCTCACTCCTTGGTTTCTTATGGTAGGGAGGTTCTCACTGCCAAGAGCCTTTCCCCCATCAGTGTGGAATATCCAAGTCCTGAGGATCTACCTCTGGGTGCTGGTAGCTGCTTGCCTCCCTCTTAATTTCATTCAATCACAAGGGGTCTCTTGCTAGGTTCCCTTTGGGTGCCCAAGCCCCTCTCTTCCCCATGCCAGAAAATTGAGCTCTGCCCACTCCCACCTGAGTGATGGACTCTCAGACAGCCACACTTACAGGGGAGGCAAAATGCACCTGTTGAAAGCCTGATGCATCTTCAGGCTTCTAGTAAGCATCCTGAGGTACCTGGAGAAGAGCAATCCCTCAATTGTAAGTACTGAAGGCCTACTTCCTAATGCTAAATCCCTAGCTGAGAAGAAATGGTGAAATCTCCTGACCACTGAATGTGGAACCACTCTAGGGAGTCTGTCAGCCATTTAAAAGACACATCTTCAAGAACAGGGGGTGGCTCTGATCTATGTCATATGTCTCTCTTGAAACAAGCTGACCCCTTGTTCCAAACAGCTCCTTTCTGTCTGGAGCTGCAAATACATCTTCTTTAACAAGAACATATTTTCACAGGCCACAAATCAAACTCTTCTTCATCAAGGGATAAATGCTCCATATTTCATGGCAGAGAGGTTGTAAAAGCACAAGGGTACTCCCTGAGCTAACCCTGGGTGTCTGAGGATGGTCTGGGCTGGACCTGAAGCAGAGCCACATTGTGTGTGCTCTGGATAGAGGAATTTCCTTGTTGTGCTCATTTCTGCTGCCCGTGTGACATCTAAATGCATAAAACACTAACTGGGAAACATAAATCTATAGGTCTTTAGGCAGGTGCCAATGCATAGGCTTATGGACACTTGCAAGAATATTATAAACTTTATTTGTTCAGTTTTATGTGTGTTGGGCAGAACGTGTTATGAGGAATAAATCAAGGGTGAAAAAAAGAAATGTGCACTATAGCTCATTGTCAGTCACACACAAGGACTATGAATTTTTTTTTTTGTGGAGGTTCCAATAGTAGTTTTAAAAGAACCTTTTCCCTTTCAAGGATGCAGAATATAGGAGTTGTAGGAATTCAGAGATTGTAGGAATATCAGAGATCTTCCTATAGAGATCTGCAGGAATATCAGAGATTTTCCAACCTGCACTGTTCATTTTGTTTCCATATCTCCCCTCTCCTTAAGTGCTACCTTCTTGCTATAATTTATAGCTGAGATTTTTGGGCAGGAGGTACAGCTTAGAAAGTACAGTGTGAAGCTGGAAACCTGGCAGAGTGTGGGAGCTGATCTGGGACACCAGCATTTTTGTAGGATAAATGAGCTGCTCATTCAGGTAAGGGGGCACCAAAAATTGTTATGAAAATAAGCATTTGCCTTCAAAAATCTACATTTAGACCACACACCCCAGCTATATGATAACTCAAAACAGAAAATAGCTTTTATTTTCCTGGAAGGTACCATGCTGCTGATTCAGAACTGAAACACCACTACTCCACCAAAACAAAACGCAAATCAGGTATCTGCATGGCTTGCAGTCAGGAACAACCAGGGGAATATTTTTTTTTTTACTGTTATCTCTGTCTCTCCATTGATTCTGTTCAATTAACATGACTAGATGGACAGATCCCAATGTCATTTTTGGATTCCAAAACAAACAAAAATAGCAGGTGCCGAGCAGACTTGCAGATCTTCCAGCAATTTTATTCATTAATGAACTCCAACTTCAAATACATCCAAAGCAAACATATGTACAGAAGGCTTAAATTCAGATGTGTTGAAGGAATTCCAGTTCAGGACATTTTATTAACCTCCACATAACTGATTGTGCTTTAGCTCTGCACATGTTTTGATTTGTCACTGTTCAAAAAAAATCAACAGTGCATGCAGATCAGATGCCTGGTTGAAATATTTTGTGAAAGTGAATGATCAAAAGCAGGTCAAATGCCTCATTCTATCTTGCTCAAACATGTTCAAAACCAGAATAATTCATAGCATTTGCTTAACTTTATTAATGCTTTTCGTCTTTTTTTCCCCCCTAAAATCTCTGTAAAGGAACATCCCAGTCTGTGAATTCCAGGACATAAATATGTACATACACAAATTAATTGCTAGTTATGATGTGCATTAAAAAACTGACAAACCAGTATATTGAAAAAATTCATTTTATGAGTTGTTACTTGCTTGAAGAGCATTATTAAGGTCTGAAACTGAGATGTTAGGTTAAGTTAGGAGGAAAACTCTCACACAAAATGAATAATACAGAGCCCTAGCTTGCAAGGTGAGACAGGGTTTTGGTGTGAAGGTCCACATGAACTGGGGATGTTTGCATCAAAAGTATTGTTATAGTCTGGCTTTCCTTCAGCAGTTGATTGTGGCAGTGAAGGACAGAAATGTCATCTTTGGACTGTTTCCTAATTTCATTCTCTTAATGAAAATTCAGCCAATTTGCAAATAATATTGCTGCTGTTGATTGAAATTTTATAAGATCTTTCAGCACATATGGAAAAGTACCTTCAACATGTACCTTTAATGGTCTTAGGAAGAAGGTAATTAAAACCACATACTTCATAATAAGCAATGTCATTCTAAATTGGAAAAGTTTCGTATGTCTTTGATTTTTTTACCATTACCCCTTTTTCCTTGAAATCTGCTATAATTTATGGGAAAACACTAGTCTTTTGTAGAATGACATGGAAATGGGACTTTACAATATTTCTAAGTAGTATTAAAATGATTTCCCACAATTGTTGTTTCCTTTAGGATGATTAAATGTCTTTATCATTACCATTCCACATATATATACCAATTGTCTGCAATAACTTGGTTGGCAATCAATACCTCTTATGGGATTTTTTTTGTTTAGTTGTAGTCTCACTTTTCACATGGATGATACATCTTGCCCATATTTTGGACCAATGTGTATTTCTGTTTATGTGTTTATATGCATATGTGAGACACTGATTTTTAGTTTGAGGATTGCTGAGTGTGTTGCAAGACTAATTACTTTCACTGTTTCTTTTGACTCAAATCTTTAAAAAAATTATTGTACTTCAAAGTGACTAACATTTGGTTTGTGTTTAGAATGAAGTTTTGAGCCAACTTTTTCTTTTTCCCCCTTCTCTCTCTTCCCCCTCTCTCCTCCCCCAACCTGCCTGCCTAATACCTGAGCCATTTAACATGTGATTAATGTAAAATAAAGATCACCCTGGATTTCACTGTCTGTAAGATGAATTATACTCTCCAAACATAATATAGTTGGAGACTTGCTCTTCACATGTGGTGAGTTTTTTTTTCCCTCTGAGTTCACTGTCTGATCTATACATGAGGGACTAGTGAGACTCACACTGTTCCCTGCAAGGTTCTGGTTTGATGATAATTTTATTTTTAGGGCATTGTTATTGATATTGGCTAGCATTACTCATAGCCTTTAATCAAAAGGAAGAAGTGATAAAGACATCTTTATGATAAGCTCATATGTGATAAGCATGAGAAATATGGAAAAAGATTAAAGACCTAGTATCTTGGCCTCAGAGAAAAGAGTCTTTGTCCTGTTAAAAATAAAGTTGACCAGATGTGCTCATTTAGGCATGGCAGCTCTCATTTTCTCATCAAACACATCACTGGTTAGGCTTTTAAAATCAAAACCTTTTGAACTGGAGTTCCCATAATGATTTTTACATTGCTGTGTGACCAAGTTATGCAGGGCACTTCAGCTTGTACCTTTTTTCTGCAGGTGTATAGCCAAAACAAGTTGGCAACTAATATGTCCTATAATTCCTCACTGAATCAGGATGTCAAGTGACAAAGTTTGTCCCTTGCTGACCTGTTCCTGTGCATGAACATCTTTGTTGTTGCACTGAAATGGGGCAGGTTGTAAAAAAAAGAAACAACAAACAGCTGTAGGTGCACTCGTCCTATCATTTAACCTGTAAAATCACTCAGTCACTACATCTATTGCTCTGAAAGGGCCTAAGGAGTTAAAAAACCAAACTTATAAAATTAAAGAAAAAACTAAGTGAAATACCAACCAGGCCACCTGTCCCTGCAGCACTCACACACCGGGCTGCATATGCTTGCCACTGTTTGAGGATGAGGTTTGTCAGGAGCAACAGCATCTGGCAGGGAGGAGTCTTCATTTGCACATTCAAGGTTCGTGCGGTTAACTGAGCCCTTCTCCTTCAGGGTCACACACAGCTTGTGGGAGCATTTTCTCATTAGGTTTTACAGTTTAGAGGAGACTGAACATATTGGTCTGCAGGACTGCTGAGAGGTTAAATTTGAGACAGGGATTTTAATTGGAATATTTGCATACAACTGTGTGCTCTGGAATGAAGACTTATTTTTCATTCACCCAGGCAGCTGACTGCGTATGTTCCTACTCCAAGTACAGAAAAGAAAAGGAAAACTTTAAGAACTATATCTCAGGACAGCAAGAAGCATCTGGACATATCCTAAAATAAAAATTTTGGTTATGTACCAGGCACTTATTCCATCACTTTGACTGCATTATGCTGACACAGTGAATTCCCATCCTCTTCTGCATTTTTGAAGAAGAACCAAAACTCTAGGAGAATATATATTATTAAGGTTCCCCCCCCCCCTTTTTTTTTAATGTGAAAATTGTCTGCTTTTGAATGCTCTGTAGGGGAAGTAAGTCTATCTTTCAAATGTCTTTTTCCATAGACAGCTCTTTCTTGTCTATCAGGAAACATTACTGGCTTTTGCTGGAAGAGTGTAATGAAAGAGCTGTTTAGATTTTACAAGTTCTTAAAAAATAATTTTATTACTGTCGAGTGGAACCACTTTTAATGTTTTTCATGTCCAAGAGGGGTTTATCAGTGTTGACAGAAACCTTAAAGGGGTGGAGAAAATAGTAAACAGTCTTTTAAGCTGGAAGATTATCCAAGCACCTAGCAGCTCTGATATGGATAGTTGATCTTCAAATCTGTAGGAGCAGCCACATGGCTGCATCATCTTACCTGATGAAAATCCTATTCAATTTTTTGCCATTCTGTCCCAAGATTATGGAGGGGACAGGTAGGGAGAAGGTTTTATGAATCTTTCAGCAGTATTTCATACCCCTCATTCCCAAATGATAGTGAAAGAACTGCTGATGGTCTGTGATGCCACAGGCCATGCTTACTTGTGTGAATCAGCACTGGAAGGGCTCCACTGGTGTACTTTAGGTCCCTTCCCACCCCTCAGATTGTCACAGAACCACAGCCTTTTCTTCACTGGGCCTTGCTGTGCAAAATGCATCCTTTGCTGCATGGCAGGTTGCTTGGTGGGCTGCTCAGTCCCAGGCTGCATGTCTGATGGTTTGCAAAAAAGGCATGTAGAACCCATCACACACCTACACCCAGTAACTGGCTTGACTTCCTGAGACCCTTGTTGGTTAGGAACAGGGATCAGTAAAGATGAATGGTATCTTTGATGGTCATTCAAGTACAGCAGAAAACTTCTAGGGGGCAGATGAAGTTTGTCTGGCCTCTGCTGCCTAATGACCCTTTTTCTGGAGAGTGTCACGCTGAATTTGTAGTGGTGTCTCTTTGTTTAAGCATTGACTTTCAATTTATTATTTAAGGGACCCAGTCTTAAATTACTGATAGGTCATTATTTGCCCTTCCTAATGGTAAACTGAACTGTGCACACAAACATATCAGAAGCAGCTGAGGGTAAAATGCTTTCTAGTCTGGCAGCCCAGCACTTTATACTGGTGTCACTTTGATTAACATAAACTGTCAGTGGCCATGGCAGCTAGAGAAAAGTTTGTCTTTATGACCTGGAAACTCAGAAACACAGTTGTTATTGCTTTGGTATGGCTGTGGGATGGAAAATGGATAGTCTGTGATGCCCCGTGTTGGGTGCTGTGCGAGCACAAACCAGAAAGTCTGGTTCCATTTCCTGGTGCTTGGAGCAGAGGGCTCTGGCCTCCTTGGCCACAGACCACTTCAGGCAGGCAGAAGACATCCTCCACAAATGTTCAGGCAGGGCTCCTAAGAGCCTGTGCTGACTCAAGTGAAAATCCAGCTCAGTGTTAAGTGCAATTAAATGGACAGGGCCCTCTGGAGACACTGCCATATTGTTTCCACTTCTTAGGCTTCCTTAGCACTAGGGATATCAATAGGCAATAATATAAACCTATCCAGTAGTTTTTTCCCCTTGTAGGATCTGTATCTCATTAATTTTTGTGGGATGGAGAATATATCCACTAAATACCTAGTAGACTAAGCCCACAAAAGTATGATAGTCTTGGTTTACAAGCTAAGCAGTGTTCCCCAGGTAATCCTTTGCTTTTTTTCTCCATCACTTGCTGAAAATGGAGCTGCATGTAACTAGAAGGGAGCCATGTGGGAATAAAAGCATCCAAACAGCAAAACATGGTGCTGTTAGGAGAATGGAGCTGGAGGACCTAAACAAACCTCATTTACTGTAGATAACAAACTGCTCATACTGCTGTGTGTGTTCAACATTTTCCAGCAGAGATATGAGTTTTCTGGCTGATGCACATTTTCTATGGTTGCATAAAGGATTGTGATATAAAATCAAGGCAAAGCCAAGCTAGTGGAGTTTCATTCACTGCTGGGATGATTCTTATGATGTGTAACTATCCTCCAAAACTGATCCTCTATACTTATCTAAGTCACATCTTACTCACACCACTTCTGATCCGCCTTCAGCCCCCACATTTAAATGTGAGAGTGATATCATTATACAGTTAGAAATGTTTTCAGGTTGGGTTTTTCTTTGGCCTCCTTATATTTACTCATTTGTTTCCTTATAACGTCATGGCTCTGCTTGGAAATATGTTTGGCTACACGGGAAGAGTATCCATTCCAATTTATGCTTCCTGACCTTTGGTGAAGCTAAAATAAATTGCTTTTTGGAAAGAAACCAGAGGCTCTCCTCTCTATTCCTTTCAAAGAAATCTGACCTTACAGTTGTTTCTTGTGGGGACAGTAGAAGCTTCTTTGAGCCAGAAAAAAGGAAACAGGAAAGGGTGAAATTTTCTATGCTGACTTTTTTTTTAAATAATTCGGATATTCCTTGATGGACACAGGGTTTTTCAAATCTTTTTTCTTATTGACAATGCTGCTTTGCCTGTCATGCTTTATGCACTTAACTCCTTGTTGCTTTAACCGAGTATCTGGCACCCCCCCAGCCACTGTACATGTGTTCCCTCTCCTGGAGCCCTGATGTGGCTGCTGCTGTTCCCTCTAAAGCACAGCCAGAAAAGATGAGAAGCCATGCACAGAGTGGACAGAGCTAATGAAGTAAGGTCTGCAAGCCCCTCACACAGCCTTGCATGAATTCTTGGAGATGTTCTCCCAGCTGCAGGGGTCATGGGCTGGGAGTTGAGCTGCAAGCCCTGCACAGGTATTGCATAGGAAACAGAGGCAATAAATTCTGCCAGCTGATGAGGGGTCATCACTCTGGCACTTTTATGGTCTCTGGGATCACAGAGAGGCAAACGTGGCATCAGCTTGCAGCCTGTGCTGCTCAGGGGAATTCCTGGGGCCTGCAGGTTCAAGTGCTGGCAGTGCAGGCTTAGAAGTCCCAGATAAGCTCTGATGTCTTCTCTGGGCATCTGATTTCAGCTCCAGCTTTTCCCAGAGAGTGCTCAACTCTGTCTAGGGAAGAAAGTCAGCTGACTTACATATGTAACCTTTTGCTTTTTCAGACTAGGCACATGTGTTTGGAAGAAAATTACAGGCTTAGGAGAGCAGTGACCATGAATTTCTCAATCTTAACCATGTGCCTATCTATGTCTTATCAAAGTCTGAGGCTCAAGGTTGTGCAAAGTATTTTAAAACTACTCTCTAAAGTGAATAAGTAATGAACCATCCTGATCATTGTTAGGGAAAACAATGCCATTGGAGGAGATCAGGAAAAGTTCCTTTCTGACAATTCTTTTTAACAATGTGATAAAATTTATTTGAAAATTGGGGAGCAGTTAGGGGCAAAGGGAGAAACACCCCTTCCTTTGGTTAACCTTGCTCAGGAAATGTGAATCACTGAACTAAATAAAGTTTGTAAAAGATGCTCTGAAAATACTATGCTACGCCCTATAATTCAGCCAAGAATGAAGGAGGCGGGAAAAGAAAACATCAAAAGTGCCTGCTTTTTTTATTTTGCTTCCTGGCACATTTCTCTTCCCCCACTTCCCCCTCCCCCCTTTCCATCTTCTTTCTGGTTTTGTTTTGTTTCATCTCTTTTTTGTTTTTCCCCCTTTCTTTTTTTTTTTTTTTTATCCTTTTCATTTTGTAAAGCTGGTACCATAACTTTAACAACAATCTTGTTGTCTGCAGATGACAACAATGAGAAATGCCAAAGGAGAAGTGAGTCCTGTAGGGACCGGATAACAACAAAGGCAGTTTTCAACATTTTTATTAGGACCTCATGATGTACACATGAAAAATTAAGTTCAGAATATTAACTGCTCTTCAGATGGCGCCGTTTAAGTCTGGAGGATGTTAACATTCCTGCTGCATGACAAAGGTCCCCCACCCCCTGTGTTGATACTCGTCCTGCTCAAAGGGGCAGTAATATCTAAGGATGAACAGGCTGGGCACCAAATCCTGCTTGAAGGCCACTTTCACAGACTTATCTTGGGATTTCCTAGCACCCCCTTGCCAGGGTCAGTTTGCCCTTGAGGGCTAGGCTGCCTAGCTCTAGCTCTTTGCAGTGCCCCAGCTGTTTCATTTCCACATATTTGAATGTATGTTTTGGCAGAGAGGATTATTAGTGGCAGAGGAGAAAAGGCAGCAGGGAAGTACCTGTCCCTGAAGTGTGGGAGTGGGAGTTTTGATGCTGTTTGAACAGCCGCTTGTGGAGTCAGGTGACATCATGGGCAAAGAGTGTAGACTGTTTGTATGGACAAACCCAACTGTGGTACCCCTGTGCTGGCCTGAGTGGATACTGGGAGCTGGCAGTGGCATGTAGTGGCAGGGTGACAGCAGGCATTGGAAGGCCTTGGGCTTGCTCCCCCAGTGCTTGGGGCAGCTGAGTGTAAAATCCATCCCTTCAGTGTCTGGCATTCAGCCTCACCTGTTTAATAGAAGTGTAGCAGGGGGAGCGTGTGGCTCACTGGAATGGTGTTCCTCTGGAGCATGCCTGAATCTGCCCTACGCTCCTAACTGTGAAGAAAGCAGCAAAAGAAACTGGTCTGTCTTATTTTCCTGTCCTTTCTAAAAAGCAATACTGCTGGGCAGACCACTGCTGCTCTGCCCTCTCCCTGGCCCTGATGGATGCCTTGTGGGTAGCTGGAGTTGTGCAGCTGCCTGGGCTTTGCAAAGAGGTGGCAGCTCTCACTGCCAGGGAGGCACAAAACCAGCTTGTTGTCTGCTTTTCTCTCTCTGTTTTCTGGCTGACCCCTTGCCCCACCTTGTTAAAACAAACACGCACAGCCTGCCTGACTTCCAGGTGCTTTTACTGGTCAAAGGCCCATGGCAGCAGATGCAGCCAGGAGAGGGCTGAGGCCTAAGGCTGGATGGGAAGGGGTTTTTTTCCCCAGGCTGCCGAGCTCTGCAGCCACTATTGAGCCTGAGGGCTGGACTAGCACGCATGTGGCTCAGGCAGTCCCTATGGAGCACTAATGACCTTTGGGTCTGTAGCTTCACTGTCCCCAGACCTGGTGCTTTTCCATCTGGTTCCTGGTATTCCCTTAAATCCCTGCTGGCTGTTTAATAGCAGTCAGGGAGCTTCAATGAAGCTGAGGTCACTTTGACTCACTAAATGTCACTGCTTCTAAACTGGAACCAGACTGAATTGAGGGTTGTGTTTCTGCTGGGGGGAGCAATGACAACATGTCCTCTTGACTCTTCCCCAGATGTTGATCATGAGCCCACAGCCTGAGCTCCAGGTTTACTGTGTGTGAGGGTAAGTCTCTGCAGTACATTTATGAACATGCCCCTGAGTGGACTGCTTTTCTTTAGATGTGTGTTTTATGTCAAAGTCCTTATATATTTTGTGGGGGGGTTTTTGTGTTTGTGTGTACCCATTGTTTGTGCATACCAGAAGTTGCCTGATGTGCCCAGCCTCTGTGAGGAATATATCTGAGCACTCAGTAGGCCAGCATGAGCAAAGAAACTTCTATATGTCTTTAATGTCAGTGAAAGCTGAAAACAGATGATTTCTGACAATTGATTGGCTTCCAGATCTGCTGGTAGCACCAAGAAGCTGTGGCCAGTTAAGTACTACTGAAACAAGCCCCAAGCCTTGGCTGTGCTTCACTCTGTGGCTCTGGCTCTGCTGTGCTGTCAAGGAGCAGAGCCTTGTGCCAGGAGAGCTGCCTCAGAGACTGCTGAGCCCAGGGCACTGCCCTTCGTCTGTGGAGAGAAGGCTTGAAGCTGCCCTTCCATGCAAAGCTTGAGTGCTCTGCTGAAGAAGTGATTATGCTGCCCTTCTAACCCCTCACCCTTTTCCTATTTTTTCTTCCTCTCTTCTTAAGAAAGTAATGGGGAAAGTTTGAGAGAGAATAGTGTTTGCTGATCTTGTGCAAAGCATGGTGACAAATGATGGCTGGAGAAGCATGACAAGGCATGTAAACTTGTGCTAATGGAAACCTGTGTGTGCCAGCTGAGTGTTTATTCAGGCCTGTCACTGTCAACAGAGACCCCTTTACAAGTATTGTTTGTAGTAACAAGTGCACCATGAAGGAGAATGTGGCTTTGAATTCTATGTATTTGCCTCTTTGAAAGAAATTAAAAAAAAAAAAGCCATTACCCCATTTTGACATGGAATAATGGTAGTGACTAAATACCTGTTTGTACGTCTGCATATTTTGGATTTAATCAGCCTACTTTCTATAAATCAAACTTCCTCTTAATTGCACTGTTTTCATTGGTATTGCTGAACATATGTTACTGTCCCAAGTGTTTGCATCCAGTTTGTACCTGCATCTTTTGATATCCCTGGCTGCAGCAGGATCAAAAAAGGAAAGGGACAGCAGTGTCCCAGTGTTTTTTCTCTGCAAAGCAAGAGATAAAAGAGATTGTTGAGCAGACTGTCACACTTATAATTGTAGCTTTTCAGCAAAATCTTTCTCAAATAAACAAGCAATAGTGGAAGTTTTAATAGAATTCACTGATTTGCTGTTATTTATACAAAATACATACAAATTATTAAACATGGCATAAACAAAGGCTAAATCTTATTTCAAAATTGTATTTGAATGTACTGTATCCATTCTATAGAAGAAGAGAAATATCCAAGGAGTTTTGCTGATCTTTCACTGAATTTATCTCATATACCTTTTTTCCCTTTTAAAAAAAATAAGAATATCCTAGAGCTGTAATTTTTTGCCAGCCTCGTCGACCTGTACAGATACCATTGAACTGGATGCCAGTTAAGACTGAGAGTTCAGAGAATCAGAAATAGGACTAGATAACTAGGGTGACCAACTTCATCTACATTTGGCAATTTAGAGTAGCATCCAAGCTTTGCCTGTTTGATCTCCTGTGTTGTTGCATCACAAAGAAATGAGTGTGTGATGGCACACACCTGAAATTTGGGATTGGTCTGTTTCTGATTCCACTCTGGCTTTCTGAGACTCCTAATTTCATCATGCCTAAGTGTCTTTTACTTTAAAAATGCCCAAAATCCACACTCAGCAATACTTTCCTAAAAAGACCCTGTGAAATTTAATTGCTTTAAAATTCTTGGGGGGAATTTTGGAGAGAAGATCCCCTTGAAGATCTGCATTTGCACAATGAAGCAGGGATTAGTTTAAATGGTGAATGTGGCCGATGCAGTGATCTTTGAGCTGAGAGAGGAGTCCTGACACAAATGTTGTCTCTTATTTTCTGGTTCACTGGTCTTCTACAGAGACTGCTGCTGTACCAGGGTGCCAGTAACACCCCCTGCACATTTTGGTAGAGCTGATTTAGGGGCAGGCCCAGATGTGTTTTGGGTATGCTGGCTCACCACCCTCCCAAATGTAACTTAAATCCCAAAGCTGCAGCAGAAACTGTGGGGAGGCAGAGTCTGTTGTGTGAGATAAAGATTTAATCTCTCCTGTTTCCCTTGGCACTCCTGCTAGCTGGGCACACAGGAAAAGCATTCAAGTCATTTATGCATCTGGCCTTTTTGTATAGCCTTGGGAGGACCCTGCTTACCAGGCTCTGCTCTCTAGTTCAATAGAAACAGCACTCAGTTTGTGAGCCTCTCAAGAGCTTAACTCCCTGTTACTTGGAAAAAATATCTGCATCAAGTCTTAAGGTCCTCTGCAGCTAAGCTTTTAGGGTTGGCTGTTGAAGTAATTTAGGAGGTAAAGTGTAAAAACCTGCTCCTGGAAAGAAGTGGAAATGGAAAGAAATAATACATTCGAATACATCGGGGGAGAGAATGTGCAAAGCAATTTAAGCCAGAGCAGTTTAAGCATTGAACAGTGGATGGTGGAAGATTTGTTGTCAAGTGTTTCCATTTTTCTTTATCAACTTGAGAAGCAAATTGCTTGCATTTGGTTCAAAATGTACAGACCTCTGCCGACAATGCCAAACTCTTTCAGATGCTACTGACTCCAGAATCCAAACTACCAGTTTCATCTGTGCTTGAACACTGGGCCTGCAAGCAACGTGCTTAACAATGTTTCTTGGCCAGAGCAGGCAGTAATTAATTGGTTTATACATGTTTATACTGGACAGAAACTAACCCCTTGTTAGAAAGAACTGTGCATAAAAATAGTTGTGACAAAGAGCCTGGACTCAAAGAAGGATGGTCCCTTAGGTCACCTAAACAAAATCTCTTGCTTCCTTTTGCTTTTATCAGGAGGTATCTTTGAATTTTTACAATGAAGTATCTTGCCAAGATCCCCTGGCTTCTGTGACTCAGAGCTGTGGGTCAGCAAGCAGCAGAAATGCACCAGCACTGCTCCCTGCCCAGGCCAGCCAGCCTGCCCTGACACAGGGCGTGCTGTCAGGCTGCATTACTCCCTGCATGTGGCTCCAAGGGCTCTGTGTTTCCAAATGGCCCAGCGACAGAGGGACAGACAAACCTCACTTGGGGACCTGGCCTTGAGCTGCTTTGACAGTCCAGAATAATAGAATATTGCAAGGCACCTTCTATAGCCAAAAACATTGCTACTGAAAACCCAGTTTTATTAAGAATCTTTGAAATTCCCAGGCTAAAAACAGATGTGCTTCTCTAAAGGTGCTTCTGCTGAAAGGGTAATTTTGCATTAGTTACCATCCAGGAGAGAAATTATGTCATCAGTGTACAGCTAGAAATTTGTCTCTAGAAGGGTTAAAGCAAAGAAAACTCTGAGTCATTAGAAAGGAATAATTCCTTTATTTGAAGCACACATGAAACAGGAGTCCGGATGGCAAAGGAACAAAGCCTTATTCTTTCATGTGCATTTGCTGAACGCCTTGGTGTCTTAGATAAAGGACAAGTATCTACTAGTGGATTAACATTATGAAAAAGTCAGGATTAAAAATAAATAAATAATTCTCAGTGAGGCTGTGTAATTGAAACTCCATAGAAGTTCAAAAGCCTAGGCCAGTAAGCTCCTGGCCACCAGCTAATTCATGTATTTTATGACAAGAAGGCAGAATGCTAATTAACAGAACAGCATATGGAGGGGGAGAATGAGAGGGCTGCATGGATATTCAGTGACAACCATCTGAACTTCAGAGGCAGTACAGAGGGCTATTAATGCACTCCCTTGCCCTCTCTGAGAGTGCTGACCTCACTTCTAATCCTGCCCCTCCAGGGTACTTAATTTCCAGCATTGCTCAACCCAGTCAGGCCTGTTTAACAGTTTCTTTTCTGAGTTAGTCTCTTTGAAGAGGCCCTATTTTCTGTTCAGTGACATGAAAGAGATACTGATGTTGATTATCAAAGGCATGTGCTCCAAACCACCAAGTGTCTAATGCCCAGGGGAGGTAATATTATCTCTGCCTTCAACATTTACATCCTCCCGCCAAGAAAGATGTGGTGGTTAACTAGCACATCTTTTTTCCTTCCTACTAATTTTACATGAGCTATTAATCAGAGGGGAAAATTAACTAATTCTTCAGCTTGTAGGTCATGCTAGGGCAGCACTCTCATCTAGATTAAAGGGACTGTGGACTGGTGCAAAGTCAGCTGTGCTGTTCCTTGGAGCCAGACAGGTTTATGTATGGTCTTTTTCCTGCATTGCACCGATGAGGTTTCACTGCAAGTCTGTCCAGTGGCTGCAACCCTTAGCCCAGCTGCACAGCTGGAGGGCTGGCAGCCCCCACCTACTCCTGCTTCTGGGAGGAGTCTGCTCCACCTACCAGCTGCCAAGGCAAAGATCAATCAACATCTGCCTGCTCACTGTGAAAGGGAAAAATCTCTCCTGAAGAAGGAGCTCTTGGCCATTCACCTTCTGATGAAGAGGGAAGGCTGCTCTACCAAGCAGTCCCAATTGCCTGAGCTTTTAACCCAGAAATCCTTGAAATTCCACTGTGGGCAGGTGGAGCTCAGAGGTAAAAACAGGAGAAGCAATTGCTACCTTAAATGAAGCTATCACTTGGGGTTTCTTTCTGTTATGATTCCCTACTCACTGGCTGGCTGAGGAACTTGGCTGCAGGGCAGCAGAGAGAGCTGTGGCTATGATTGCATAGAGCCCTGACAAATGACACCATTGCTGAAACTCATCTCCTGAAGCCAAAGTGATCATGCATGTGCAGCAGCAGGTCCTCTCTGATGCAGTGGCTCAAGTCCTGTCCCACCATAACCCTCACTGTACAGCAGCTGCACTAGGCATGCATGTATATATATCATGCTTTTTACTATGGGTTCTGGGGTCTGGACACCATGGCTCAAGAGGCCTCCTTCAGCTTTGTGTCAAGTAAGATTACACAAAGCCAGAAGGCTTTTTCTTGAGATGGGAATTGAATCCTAACCTCTCACCTTGTGTTTCTCTGCACCTTCCCCCCACTCATCACTCTTAAGGTACATTCTGACTTCCTAGATGACAAAAAAAAAGCAATCCCAAAATACTGGTGGATGCTGTTTAGCTGAAGCTTAGCTGGATCAGTATTTCTTAATCTTTTGCCCAAATCCTTACTAAGGGATTTCAAAATATTGTGTGCACTGATAATGAAAACAGTATAGATATGGTCACTTAGTTTTAAATTTTTATCTGTGATAACATTTTGAAATAAGGGGCTTTGAGTTGATAAAAATAGGTCATATAAGCATCTAGACAGATTTATGGCAATTTAAGTAGGTCAGGTGCTCTCTTTTGAGCTGAACACTAAAACGTCCAGTGAAGGGTATCTAAACACTTTTCAGTAAAATATGGCCATGTGAGTTTTTATAACATTTTACAAATACATAGTATCAGGACACTGACTAAACACTTAGAAACGTGTTGTTTTAATAGTGTCTGAAAGTGGAATGAACATGAGCTCCTGCACTACCCAAGGATCCATTGTGGGCAGCTGTCATCTGTCTGTCTGTTGGGTTTTCCCTTTATAAAGATGTAACTACACGTGCAATATCTCATGTAATTACTGCAGCAGAGCACACACAAAGCACTTCTGGCAATAGGAGTATCTGATCTCCCTGTGTTCTTGTGCAGTGCCAAGCCTGGGGAAGTTTTTCTGCTGCTTACTTGTGGACCTGCCCTTCCTACATGCAAACCTTAGATATTCATTCATTCTCTGTGAGAGCTGACCCCAAGTATTTTTGAGGTTTTTCACAAAAATTATTTTGACTGAAAGAACAACACTTAGGTCAAGACTTTCAAGCTTCGCTATGTTTTTGCCTTTGTCCTTTATCTGGCGTGCACAATACAGATAAAAGCCTCCTTTGGCACTCTTATGTGGTTTTCAGCTCCATATTGCTACCAGCTAATGAGTAATTCCTTCACCAAGGAATTGTTAATGAGTTTCTGCTAGGAAACACAGAAATAACATGTAGGAGCAAATGTTCCTGATGTGTTTTCAAAAGTGCTTGGATTTGGTCTTCCAGAAAAGGATTCAGCAGTGTTTTCCTCAGTCTTAATTAATCCCAGAATGAAAAAGCATCGAGCTGTGTTCAGACAGTTCTGTTTTGACCAAGACTGACTTTATTCAATAGTGTGTCTGCACATAATAATAATACATTTTGTGATGACTGGGCGTATTCTGCCAACACTTAGCTCTGGAACAAAGGACAATGGCAGTGGTGTATGAAAATGTGTGTAAAAGCCCTTTACTGATGAGATCTACACTGGACAGATCAAAAAACAGGATCTTTCACAGAGGAGGAAAAAAAAAAGTATTATTGCTGTTTTATCTTGATTTGGAAACCAAGTGTTCTGGCTCATCACCAGCATCAGACTTCTGCTCTTTTATGCTTCAGCCTCTGGAAAGTCCAGCCTTGGACTGAGGCCACTGGGTAATAACTGGAAGCTGCCATTGATCTAGAAACCAGGAGGAGCTGACATCATGGCAGGGCTGGAGCTAACCAGACTAAATGAACCTCTGTTCCTCAACCGTGACTTGGAGGGAGCCATGGAAAGAGCTAGCAGATAGTCCAGTCTCATGCTGAAATCAGGGCAGGCTGAACTGAATATCAAATGTTGGCTTTAAGCTGGGTGATGTGTTTTCCCAAAAATCTCATTTCTCACTAAGAGCATTGGTCTTTGTTGTAGGATGTTCTTACATTTCAAATATTCCTTGTTCCAAGGTGAGTAACTTTACCTCATTTAAATTTCATACGTTACAAGTAATACCTATATGTTTTCTGATCCAGCTTATTCCACTTACGTTCTCTTGTGTATATAAACTCTGAATACTTTATGTAACCAAACAAAATAAATTAAATGCTTTAACAATTTATCTTGCTTTGGTTATTTTAGACTAGCTGTGAACTAAGCTGTTAATATATTTAGCTCTTACATTGGCAATGGCAGAGCTATAATGAAGAAGACTATATTTGCAGCAGAATTGCCAACAACATATGTGTTTGCTCTTGTCATTTTACAGAAAATTCAGAATTTTTACAATAGGCAAGCTGTGCAGGTCTGATTAGCTATATCCAGTTATCTCAAATAATCTTCTGCACTAAGCCTGTTTAGAATATGGAGACTTTTAAGAGGAGGTTGCTGGCTTCCAGACCTCTAGCTTCATAGTAATGGAACTCAGTAACACACCAGCATTTCCATTTCAGTGACACTGGTACCATTTTGTTGATATATTCTTATGTCTTATGGGGGAGTTTTTCTGAATTTTTTAAATTTTGTGTTTCCTTAAATTTGAACACTCAGCTCCTGACCTCAGAACCACTGGAATCCATCAATCTTTGACCACATTCCCCAGGTACAATTGGGTCTATGCCAGCCTGCTGTGAGCAGGCTACATGATAACTACATGAATACTTTGCAGACCAAACTTAATTAAAAGCTGTTAGTAAAGTGGCATTTCTAATATCCTGTGATACATACCACAGTTAGACTAATGTGGTCAAAATACATCCACTTTTTAATAACTTGTCATGAATGCCCTGGGCTTGGCCGTGATAGAGTTAATTTTCTTCTTAGCAGTTGGTACAGTGTTGTGCTTTGGATGTAGTATGAGAATAATGTTGATAGCACACTGATGGTTTAGACGCTGCTAAGTAGCGTTTACCCTAAATCAAGGACTTCCAGTGTCTCATGCTCTGCCAATGAGCAGGAATGTGGTAATTTAGAGGGTAGCATGGCCAAAACAGCTGACCTGAACTAGCCAAAGTGATACCCCATACCACAGAAGGTCACACTCGGTCTACAAACGGGGGGGATTTGGCAGGAGCCACCAGTCACTGCTTGGGGTTGGACTGGGTATTGATCAGTGGACAGTGAGCAACTGTATTGTGCATCACTTGTCTTTCTTGGGTTTTATCCTCTCTCTCTGTCTCTTTTTCATTACAGTTATTATTATTATTATCATCACTACTATTATCATTAGTATTAGTAGTATATTTTATTTTTGAATCATTAATCTGTTCTTTTCTCGACCCATGAGCTTTACTTGTTTTTCCTATCTTACTCCCCACTGGGAGGTGGGTGTGTGTGAGCCAGCAGCTTCATGGCAGCTCAGCTGATAGCTGGGCTTAAACCACCACAAAGTAGTATATAGATTTTTCCACTGATGCAATTTCCACTACCAAGTTGAGCTAGTTGGCCAATTTAGACCCATTTTTGTTCACTTAAGTGTCTATGAATCAGCTGATTTATTATTACTACTGCCAACACTACCCATTTTGCCAGTGGGCTGGGTATCTGTGTAGCTGTGAGCAATCAGAGAGGACGTTCAGGCAGAGTATGGTCTTTCCTGGAATGAACTTGTGTTTTGTGGAAGCTCCATGTCAATTTTTTCCTTCTCCATTCCCATTTCATATAATTCTTGAGCTCAGAGGATATCCAAACTATAGGCTCTATTAATCTTTTTCATTATAGCCTTGCCAGTGACCAGCACCCTGCAAAGTGTCTTGTGTAGTTTCTAGGAAGGTAATGGTCTTTAACGAAGTCACAGTATTTTATCCTGATGGTGTTGGTTCTCTGTGTTGTGAAATTTTGCTATTGGTCTGCTCAGTATTATTAAACAATGCTCAAGTCTTTTATTATCTGGAAGGGACAGTAAATGTGTTTATTTTTTTTAGTATCTTGAATTGCTATAAGAAGTGCTGGGGGCAAGTCTCAGAGAACATTCATCCACTGTATTCTCCTGTACTAAGTTCACAGCTGTTAAGGACATCTGTGCTACTCAATAGCTCTTGTTACCTTAAAATAAGGTAGGCAGTTTCCTCCACATTTCTTCCCAAGGCCAGAACTTTCCCCAAATTGTTCATATGATAGTAATAATCCATCAAAATTAATTTTAATTATTGCACTGCTTTTTTTGCCACTCTCTTTGTCATGCCAAACCTTCCTGCAGAATTATGTCAGTTTATTTTATAGAATTTATTCCCCCAAATATACTTAAGAAGGCGGTTTTAATGTTCAATACTAAAAATCATTATTTTTCTGAGGCCACTTTCCCTGTCCTTATATTGCTGGAGAGAGAGATACACAAAAGCATTATATAATTTATTGAACATTGGAACTGATCTGGATAGTCTTCCTCCCATTACACTGCTCAACTGAGCTCAGCAACCATCAGAGAAATGCTGGTGGTCTTGAACATGAACTGCTATGTTTTTCTAGTTGACAGCTTTTGAGTGGAGGCACAGTTGGCCTAATGCCTCTTTTTCTGGGCAGAGTTTTTACATGCAAAGCAACAAATGCAACCTGTGGTCAAAGAGTAATGTAACCATTCTTAGGTATTTCATCCTTACACAAACATCTTTCAACACGGCTGCTCTGTACCAGACGACACTTGGATGGTTTCAAACAGATCTGTTATTGTCATTCTGATTATGGCACAGCTGAGGGCTTTGATCAGCACAGTAGGCAAAAAGGCTGCTGGCACAATAGAAGAGTCATTTTTAAAAAAAAATGCTCCAAAAATAAAAGGCTGCAAATCCAAATTTAATCTTCTAAGCACTGAGCTCCCCTCAGTAATTCCCAGTTATGACCACACATCTTGAAGAAATAACATTACATATTAACGCAGGAATCAGGAATACTATCATTTCCATTTGTAAATCATCTTACACCTTGCAATCCTATTCCCACCTTCAAATCTATACTGAGTTGCAGAGCACAAAGAGGAAAAGGCACTGCCTCCTCCTGTGTGCTCGCTTATTAGAATGGGGCTCATTTCTTGGCTGTGGCACAAATGATACTGTGCCCCTCAAGCTCCCTCTTGTAATTTTGCCGCTGGTTTACCTCAGGGGGAATTGTGTAAGACTGGAGAGGAAAGCTTCTTTGCAATCATACATTGAATTTGGGAAGTGCCCATAAGACAGTGAAGAGCTGGGTCAGCGCAGTCTGTGGGATGATGCAGCGTGACCTCAAGCAGGGAGTGGAAAGCAACTAGTTCCTGCTAAATCCTGCACATATTCAACACCTTCTGGTGTTCCCATGTGTGTAAAACCGCCATGAAACTCCTAGGGAAGAAAGGGATGTCATTCATGTAATTCTGCCCATAACCTAAACCAGCATCTGGCCCTGGTAATTAAAACATTTGCCCACTGTGAGTTACAGTCTGGAATTGTTCTAGCCTCTGGAATTGAGGCTAGAGCAAAGCCATGCTGCTGTGGGAGCAGAGCTGAGGAGTTTCTGCTACATGTTGTGTGCTGTTTCTCCAGGGTAGTCAGGATCAAGCCCTAGCCCCAGAGGAAGACATGCAGTGAAACTTCTTCTTTGGTGAGTCTTTCCAACTGCATGAGGCAGAAGAGCATCTCCTGTAGAATCGGCTCTCTCACAAGCCACTAGGCTCTTTGTCAGGCTTTTCCTCTTGGTTTTATTCTGGCTGTGACCACATCTCACTTGCAATTCAAAAGAAAAAGCCATGCAGTCCTTTCCCTGGGTCAGAGACAACTCCTGCAATGCCCCATGGCCTGTTTGCTGCCGCAGAAAGCCCTCCCTGACTCAGTGACTTATTAGCAGCTAGGGCTTTGAGGGTGACGGTCACACACCAACTACTCCCTGCAGCTGCCTCAGGAATTGTCTGCTTGCTTGGGGCTGAAACAAGAGTGTCAAGGTAAAGTAGCCTCTGCTCAGTCCCCAAATTCACATGGAGGAAATCATGAGAGGCAGCCTGGCCTGTGGAATGTGCCCATGGCATGTGCTTGCATTTGCTAGCATGAGAACGGTTCTGAAGAGGCTTTGAGACACTTTAGGGGCAATGAGGGAGGAGGCATTCACACTGATGCTGCTCCTGCACTTCTTCGGTCGAGAAAGATTTCACCACAGAGCACATAACAGAGCAGGAGAAAGCTCTGGGCTTTTCAAGTTTTTTTGTAATACATTAATGTGATTCTTAGTGAGGACTCCTCCTTACTTAACCTGTTGTGCCCCAGGGCATTACATTTGACTTTGCTGATGAGCACAAGGAGCGCCTCTAGTGAGCTGCCAAGCAGCCCAGTGTTGTGGCTTGAAAATCTTCACAGGTGCCTTCATGCTCCTCCTCTCCCCTCCTCCATCTGCTTGAGGGGATTAGGGCCAGGCACGGAGGTGGAAATGACCACAGAGAAAAGAGGAAGCACAGCTGAAGAAGGCAGAGCTGGAAGCCTGCCTGGCATGAGAAAGGGGAAAATGAAGGCAGAAATAGGAGGGTCAAACAGAAGTGTTTTGAGAAAGGGGAGAGAAGGTAGAAATAAGAAGTGATCCTTTCTAGTCTGCAGGTTGCCCAGGCCAGGAACCTTACCTGCCTCTGTGATTGCATGATTCTCAGCTATTTTGGGTACTGCTCTGTCATGTAGAATTCTGAGCACAGTGGTGGGAACCAGGGTGCTGGAGGGTGCTGCAGTATTGGTATCTTCCCTTTGCTAGAGACAGGGTAAGATGCAGATGTTGTGCAAAGTCCTTTGCATTGCTAAACCTGTTGAGAGCTTTCTCTCAGGTAAAAGCTGTTGCCTAAAGCTAAGGTGTGGAAAGACAGTATGAGCGTGTCCTTTGGAAAGAGAGGTTAACAATTACAGAGGAAAGGAAAATATATATCATAAAATGAGATGATGTGTCACCTTAAAAATCCTGTGCAGAGTTGCTAACGGTACTGTTGTTTTGAGGAAGGTTGATGACATTTACAGATCATAGTCTTCATCCTCAGCCTTCTCCCCAAATTCATGTTTATGCTCCTGCTCTGTATTCAGCAAGCTGAATGAATGAGTGAATGTATGAATGAACGAATGAATGAATGAAAAAATAGTTAATATGTGGCATGAAATGCTAACCTAAAACTTTCATAAATGGATTCCAGTGTATAACTGTCCAGTTAAGAAAGTGCAGCAGCTTTACAAATCGAGTGATACTAGACTTGGGCAAGCCAAGTGATCAGAGGTACAGCCAAGCCATAGTGAAACACGCCAAAAAACCAGACGTCGGCCAACAAGGCTGACTAAATATGCGAAGTATGAAAAAAAGAGAAAATAATAATAGATATGTAAGATCACTGTGGCCGCCAGGAAAAGGTGCCAAATATCCCTGCTGGCTTTGGTTCTCTTGGCCTGGATCTACAAGTGGATGCTGAGCTGAGCCCAAACGAGGCATCAAGCACGAGCCTGGCCTGCTCCTTCATTGGCTCAGCAGCTCATCCTTGACAGAATGTGTGAGCTGGGTTCACTATGGAGATTGGCTTGTCCATTGGGAAAAAAAGCAGAAAAGCCTAACCTGATCTCCCCTCACTGCCCCTGAAATGAGGCCACCTTTCAAGGTTTCATCAAGATCACTCCCACTGATGTTATAACACTAATTTCTGTTTCTGGTTTTCAGCTGTGATCTGGCTCCTGAGAGCTAATGCTCCTGAAAGCAGCCAGGTCTGCTTTCATTTGTGGCTGCTTCTCCCCTGCACAAAACATCACAGGTTTAGAGAGGTGTGGAATGCATGGTGAATGCTTCCAAAGGTTGAACATACTCCAAATATCACATTGACAACGGCGTTTCATTAGTGTTTTTAATTTCTTTAATGAGATTCTTCATCAAGGTCTGTAGATGGCAGTAGGTTGGTTTTCTCTGAGGTATTTTGCTCAAATACTTATGCAGTAGGGCATATGCTTTTCTCTACACAAACTTGGATCTCTGCAGGGTCAACCCACACTGAAAGTGGTAACTGGATGCCATTCTCCAATGACTTGGGTCAAGGGTTTGGGGTATTTGATTACTCTATACAAAACTATTGACCAGGTGTTTAACCACGAATAAAGAAATTAACCACAAAAAAAGGAATTTCCTATATATAAACAGAAAAACTGAAAAGCAACAGTACAATACATCAGCTTTTGATATTTACCTGTCTCTGGAGTCTCTCAGCTTTGTGCTCCTTATATTTACAATGGCTTTTGGCAAGAGAGATAAGTGACTTAAAAATAGATAAGAAGAGTAAAAAAACATCTGAATCAGCAGTGAAAAACTCCATGGCGTTTTTCCATTGCCACTAGTGGCTTTTTGGACCAAGGCTTTCCTGAATTAGAAGTTAGAGACACAGTGTTTGGCTCAGAACACATACTTTAAAAAAAAAAGGTATTCGTTCAGATTTGATCCTGATATGCAAAACAAATGTTAAAATTATTAGAATTACTTACGTGATAATTGTTTTTCTTCAGGGCAAAACAGTAATTTGAAGAAACCAGAACCATAACTGATCTTTTGGTTTGTAATTACCTTTATAGATGCACAATTACATAGTTGGCTCTGGCAATTGAAAGTATTCTATTTGCTTTTCTTTGTGCATGTTGTCTGTAATTACTGCATCTGAGCACAGAAGATGCTCTGTAGTTGTTTTGTGAGACCAAAAGGATGAGGCAGCCTGTGGTTTAGTTGCTGGATAATTTCAAAGACATTTTGTATACAACTAAATTCCTAAGGAATTGCCTGCTTTGTTGAGTTACTTTTATTCTTCTTCTTCACCCTCTTCCTTTTTTTATTTTTTTTATTTTTTGTGTTCTTTAGGGTGTGGAGTGGGAGGAGAGATGACAAGACCATATGGGCTTATTTACTACTCACAGAGGAGTTCAAGCATTTCTGTGCCTGCTCTAAGCATTGTGGAATGTTGCTAACAATTGTAAATAATTTTATGCTTATTTTGCAATCTGTTTGAACTGCATGACTGAAGCCCTTGGTTGTTTTGCTATTGTCATGAATGGATGGAAACTGTGATCTTAAACAAAAATGTGATGCTGAAGTGTACTTCCCCTTTCTTAAATCTGCAGATAGGCTCATTGGTGCCATTCTCTCATTTTTGGAAAACAAAGGGCTGGATGAGAAGAACTGGTCAAAACATGAGGATTATGACTAAGGACAGGAAATTCAGCATGATTGTACCATATTTTCATTTCCCCAGTACATAGGACAAAGAACTTTGTTCTGTGATCTGTCTCTGCACAAAATACTTATAGCATATAGTAAATCTGTTGATTGGCATACTTGCTCATATATTTTGGTTTTTATTTGTTTAATTGGAAAGGTCCCTTTACAGCATTCTGGCATAGTAAAACAACTCCAACTCAGACATAATTTTCAAGGACTCCTGTCTGATGTCTAGACTTCTATCATATACACACACACATTCTTGTATATAAGAGAAGTGCTATGGGCTACAACCTTGCCCATTTGGCAGAAGAGAACTCTTTTCCATAAAACTAAGGGTTATGTGTGCTGCTTTCAGCCAGTGGAATAAATGCCCCCAGGAACTGAGGTCCTGCACAGACTTAGCACTGTTTGCCTGCCTGCTGCAAGTGCAAAGTGACTTTTTCAGGCTTGTCTTCTGTAGTATAGATATGTATCAACGTACATAACCACAAATTAAAGTAACCCCTCAAAAAGAATATAACCCAATGAACTTCACTGCTCATGCCTGTCTTCCCTGAGGAATGGTGAACAAACAGATGATAAGGGCCAAGTCTAAGTCACATGGGAGGCTCTCAGAAAGTGCTCAAAGGCTATGGAAAAGTGCAATATTAGAACATGAACACAACAGGAGGAAATATTCCCTGCTGCTTCTTGCTGACAGCAAGCTAAACATTTGGTCAGGACTTAGGCCTTTCTTTGCTGGAATCTCCCTCTTAAATGCTAATAATTTTGGTTACATACTTAATTTTCTAATACACACATCTCCCTTGGCTTCATTACAGTCAAATGGATATGAGTGAGGGCAAGGGCACACTTCAAGTTTTCTCCTGTGTACTATGACAATCTGGTCCCAGAACTGAGTTAAACTGAATCAGACATGAGCTTCACTAACTTTGCTGTCCACCATAAGCAATTCCATGGGATCAGCTGTGGTTGTGGTTTCTTCAAGAAATTTGTTTCTACAGAAGAACTTTTAGTTCCTCTTAGCTCTTCACCTGGACCTTGCTCTGAGAGACACCATACCTGAAGGAAGCAAGGAAAGTGAGATGTACAACCTAGAGCTATCATACTTCCAAATTTACCCTGAACTTTGTCTCCCCTGATATTTTATCAATTTAGAGGATTTTCAGGAGCATTCAAAATTCTGACAAGACATTTGAAAACCCTGAGACAACAAAGACGTGGTAAAGGGAAGTGCTGTGCAGCCACAGACTGCATTTATTCCTCCCTGAAGGAGCCTCTTTCTTGCAGTGGCAGGTGGAGAGCCCCAGGCAGATGGAGCTGGGTGGAGATGCTCCAGAGAATAAGCCAGGGGACGAGTGAGGCTGGGATGCCAACCTTCACCACAGCCAGAGACAGGGGAAACACCTCGAGGGAAAGATGGGATTTTTCCCTGTGTTGTACCTCAGTAGTATCTGGCTCTGTGTTATCAGCGAAGCTTCAAATAGCTTATCTCTTGCCTATGTGTTTGTCCTCCTTGCCAGCCCAACATTTCTTCATTTGAATGTGTGAATAATAATCCCCTGAGTAGATATGCGTAATATAAAAGCATACTAAAATCCCCAAATATTCGGGGAAAGATCTTATCTTTTGTTGCATGGAAAGATGTCTGCAGTCTGGCTTCAATAAAGGAATAACTTAAAAGGCAGAAAAATAAGCAGCAGAACATCAGCTCTCACTTCAGTGTGTAAACTTTGGAAAGGCCACCTGTCAGATCCCTGGTGGAAAGCTGCATTTTGTTTGGCATCTGGCTGATTGCCATGATGAAATGTTGAAGTGTTTGGAAACCTGTGGAACTTTCTTCAAAAGGCACACTTCCCCTCCCCCTTTCTCTAAATAATTAAATCTTAAATGTTCTGGCTTGCAGTTAAGAAAAGATAAAACACAACGGCAGGATTCTTTCAAACACACTAGCTAATAATGTGGGGGCCTTTCGTGTTATTTATTTTAGCTTTCCCCACATGAATTACAAAAGAAATTGCTTCAGTGTCACCTTAACTTTTCATCCCAGGCAGTCACTGATTCTGATCTTGCTAACAGTGAAGTAAATCTGAAGTAACTCTGCTAAAATGTGACCTACTTGCAGAGGATTGCCTGTTTATTCCAGTGCAGAACTGGCATGCAAACACAACTGTGATCTTTTCAGTCTTGTCCTGTCATGAAGTGTATCAGTCACTAGAAGCTACTCCAGATTTGGGAGACTCACTCCTGATTTAACCATTGTGACTAAGCAATGTCAGAAAACAGAATGAGACCTACAAACCTCATCTGGGTGACGTCTTGTGAAAAGATAAAAATTTCACGTGAAGTCTGTTTGACAGCAGGCATATTTTGCTCTGATCACTCATTTTGACTGTTTTCCCCAGCAATACATTGTGTTTCAGGGTCCTGCTCGAAGCAAGTAGTTTTATTATTCCAGCACTTTTAGGAATGTAAAGTTCCAGATTAACACCATCTGTTGTTTGAAGATAAAAGTAGAGACACTGTTGTTAGTGGCTAGTTCTTTTTGTAATTGCTGTTCTTTTAAGAAGCAGACATTACAAAGTTACTCTTTCCCCAGTAGATGACTGCCGACAAGAGGATATATGCTCTTGAGAAGTTGAGCCCATATTTTCTTACAGCTACATGTGCTATTTAAGAAAAAAAATTGTTTTATTCCTTGAAGTTTCTTGTTGGCTTTAGTGCTCACAGGCACTCGAGAATGGAGGGCCTACAGTCACCTGTGGCCTTGATGCACAGACTGGCCTGCCAACATTCAGCCTTCTCCCACTAACATATCCTAAAGCAAAGCATGAGAAGTCAGTCTGCAGTGTTTCTGCCAGAATGGTAGTGCCTACAGATGAAACCATGTGCTGCTGAAACATTCCCCACTGTTTTCCAGCAGGTGTTATGCACACCATAAAAGGGGGCAAGTACTGTTTCTTCTGGGGATCTAACGCTCTGTCTTGCATATGGGAGTTGGAAGAGTGCAGGGACAAGACAGCTTGGTGATCTTGTCTTCCATGCTGCTTAGCAGACCTAAGGAGGGAAATGAATTTGCCACAGGTAAAGGAGCACAGCCAGAACCAGGAACTCGACTGTACCTGTGCAGTTCTCTCTGCACAGGTCTGGCAGCGTTTTGCCCTAAACTCAAAAAAAACTTGTCAAAGGCTTCCAAACACTGCCCAGCTGAGAATTAGCACAGGACAAAGACCAAAAGGCATTTTGGGTACAAGCATACTGTTTAGATAATAAGGCAGTTTAGCTTACCCTATAGCTGTGCTGTGCTTGTTGGCCTCAGGGCAAAGAGCAGCTGAGCAGAGACAGCTCATTTAATTCACCACCACGCTCTGATCTATCCTTGGGAGAAGCCCAGCACCCAGTGACTGGATGCCTGTTACAGGGTCACTTTTGAGATGTATGATGTATTTCCTACTGGATCCCATGAGGTGCAAGTCAGGCTTGCTGCCATTATCCCTTGACTCTGGTACAATGTAGATTCATATCAATATCAGTATTATCTGAGACACAGAAGTTGAAGATAGAGGTAACCAGATGGCAATCACCAAATTCAGCTTGCAGGAAATGGTGTTGTCTTTACTGACACGTGCTGAATTTCATCCAGGAATTTTGGGGTCCTTAACAAACCCTGTCTCACATCTTTTGATGAAAATCTGGAGGTTTTATATTTTAATGTCCAAGTCTTGAATATTTTTTCTGTGCTTTAACTGAGTACAGTAGTTTAAAGAGGAGTATTGTGCAAATAATAAGAAATGAGAAAGTCCTCTAGGACAAAACTGGTCCTCAATATTTCAAAACTGGTGACAGTGTCATTATTTTAAATAAAGCAGCATATTTCATGGCTCCAACATTTAAAATATTTTAAATATTTTTTTCATTACAAAACTAAATCCGAAGGAAAAAAATTGTATAAATCTATTAATCACGAGCATATTTTTTTCTGATGTATTACAAAAACCCATAAAAACCGCTGGGATACAGAAAACACTGAAAAAGGTTTCACTTTAGTAAAATTTCTTGCCATGTCCTGGAATCCTTACTTAGGCAAACACAGTGAGAGGGTTATGTGAAGCTTCTTTAAGTTAGGCCTGCAAAAGTCCATCTAAAATTTCCAAAAATATGTGCACAAATGGCTCCTAAGTGTAACCAAAGGCAAAGCAGTTACTGGTCACATTACTTCATGTTGCCTGAGGGCAATCACAAGCACAAACACAGGCTGGGAGGAGAATGGATTAAGAGCAGACCTGAGAAGAAAAACTTCACAGAATCACAGAATCCTTAGGGTTGGAAGGGATCTCTAGAGATCATCTGGTCCAAACCCCCTGCCAAAGCAGGGTCACCTAGAGCTGGTTACACAGGGCGGCCAAAGCAGGGTTGCCTAGAGCTGGTTACACAGGGTGGGGTTTGAATGTCTCCAGACAGGGAGAGCCCATGACCTCCCTGGGCAACCTGTTCCAGTGCTCTGCCAGCCCCAGCACATAAAAGTTCTTCCTCATGTTGGAGTGAAACTTTGTTTGTAGTTTATGGCCATTGCTCCATGTCCTGTCACTGGGCACCACTGAAAAGGGCCTGGCACCATCCTCTTGGCACCTGCCTTTGAGATATTTGTACGTCTTTCTTGTACTGAGGAGCCCAGAGCTGGACACAACCCCTCACCAGGGCTGAGGGGCAGGATCAGCTCCCTCCACCTTTGGCCACAATCTTCTCAATGCACCCAGGATACTCTTGGCCCTCCTGGCTGTAAGGGCATTGCCAGCTCATGGGCAGCTGGTCATCCACCAAGGCTCCCAGGTCCTTCTCCAATAGGGCAAGCAGTGTGGCCAGCAGGGCGAGGAGGGGATTCTGCCCCTCTGCTCTGCTCTGGTGAGACACCACCTTGGGTGCTGTGTCTTGGTCTGGGACCCCTAAGGAAAGAAGAACATAGGGTTCTTGGAGTGGATTCAGAGGAGGGCCACAACAATGACCAAAGGGCTGAAACACCTCTCCTGTGAAGACAGGCTGAGATATCTGGAATTTTTCAGTCTGGAGAAGGCTCCAGGGAAACCTAAGAGCAACCTTCCAGTATCTAAAGGGAACTTACAAGAAAGCCAGAGAGGGACAAGGTGCTGTTCCCCTTTGAAGCTCCCCTGTTTTCCCCTCAGACTTTCAAAGATAAAGAGGCATCCCAATCTCCCACAGCTAGCCTTCAGGGGAATTATACTGCAACCATGTTGGGTGAAAAGCTGACAGACAGCTTAAAGGACTTTTTCCTGGTTTAGAATCTGAGGACAAGCCGTGTGGCATAGCCCCTGAAGCCTGTCCTTTGGTGAAAAGAACAACTAAAATCCCTTAGAGGCTGTATAAGGGTATTTACACACAAAGATTTTTTTCTCCAGAGCCTCTTCCTGTGGGTTTAAACTACAATGGGGATAGTTCAGACCGCCGTAAATGTTGATACAATTGTAGGAAAACAAGAATCCAGTTTGCCCTTTCCTGTCAAAGAGTAATTTCTTCACTCTGAAAGTGATGACTGAGCCCTGATCCAAAGAAATCCTGAATGCTCGGCAATTCATGTTAAGGAGCAAAACAAACCCCAAAATCCCCTTTCATTCTGCCATAGGGTTTTGGTAACTTTTCAGCGTGCTGTCATCTGGTGACAACAAAGGCCTCATATCTCCTTTCAAAAGCCTTCCTTTTGACCTTGTACTAATTAGAGTACATGTAAAAAACAATTGCAAATTAAAATTCAGCATAATATCTGTGTTAGCTATTTCTAAAAATAATGATGAATGGCACAAAGAAATATCAACACAACAGCTTTGCGTAAGCTGCTTGTGATTTGTAAATGTCTTTGGTTAGTCTACAAAGTTACACACATTTTTTCAACCTTTATGAGGTTATGCTTTGCTCAGATTGCTGGTCATGTGTTTCAAAGCTAATATGTTGACTTTGTTTTTAAAGCAAGCATGGGGTTTATAAATCCAGGACATGTTTTCCTCCACATTGTACAGGGGTGTATACATATCAGGCTGTACTACTCAAAGATAATACTTTAGAATCATACATGGGCCTGCTGAAATTTTGTGTTTGACAGAATATGCTCATCCCAGCTGAGAGAGGATAATACAAATAATGTAATGCAATATTTGGGAATTTCCTTGGGGGTTGTATAATGCATCCTCTTGAGGTTCAGTGATGAGCTCTCAACATCATTATTAAGCATGTAAGAAATGTGAGCGCCTAATTCCTATTTGGATCTGGGGGAACTTGGTCCTCATAGAGATTTTTGGTGACTCTGCAAAGATTGCTACAGCCTGAACTGTGTCTTGAAGGATAAGAGAGAAAATTTCTTGAAGTAAAACCTGTTTCAGTCATGTGTATCCCTCTCCTTGTTCTCACTACTGTGAGAAACCAGGAGACTGTAATATTTTCAAGGTTTCATTCTCACAAGGTGCCTGTGGAATGCTTGGTGCTAACTTTTGTGTATTTCAGTGAGCAGCTAAGATAAGTTTTTCATTGAGAAATGATCCTGAACAGCCTATGCTGTTATTCAGAATGCCTGGGGATGTGACAGGAATTGGTTTTCACTGTATGTTTCCTTCCTAAGATTTTAAGTAAGGATAGCAAGATGTCTGAAACACTACAGTGGCAAAGCAAACAATGATCCGGATCAAAAGACCTAATTAGTAATTCACTGATTAGGGATACTGGGAGTTAATGGGAGCTGTGGTAGCTCAGCTCTTCAAAGGATGTACTTAGAGACCTCTCATTCATCTGTCCTGCCCCTTTGGCCCATGTCCCTATATGATAAAGAGGGACCCAGGGGTGTATGGAGCCTGGAAGCAGCTGATGATCCTTGAAAAAATTCATCTGTCCTTGCCTGCCTGGAGCCTGCTCTGCATGCTCTGAAAGCCAAACATCAGTTGTTGGGGCAGCAAAAATCTGCTTATCTACTTTCATGAGCCACCATGAGTGGGGATTTGCTGACAGGCTACTTAGGAACAAGCAGGAAACCTTAGCTCATTTACCCTTGAGCAGATCAACAGCAGATCTGTACACACAGTAAGGGACTTACAATGATGCAACACCTCCCTTTCCTGTCAGTTCATGAATAGAGAGATGGAATAGCTTTCATTTGATGCAGCAAGAGACAGCACAGGTATGTAGAAGCAGTATATCTCAAAGAAGAGCAATGTTAGCCTGAAGATGTAACTTACTGTTAGCTTTTGTGGTATCAGCTGGTAAGCAGACTGGAATCAGTCTATCTTAGATGCTTTTTACTCACAGTACAGGCCAACACTCTAACATAGCAAGAAGACAAACCTTTCTGAACTCAGCTTACACCCAGAAGCATGACAATTGGTGAGCCTTCTTCTTCTAGCCTCACTGGCATAACTATAGGTGCCCTTCTTATTCTCATAAGAGTGAGGCTGAGGCTGGGAAAAGATTGCTCATGGTCCTTGGTACCTCCTCTGGTGTTAGTCAATGACAAAATGATGCCTCCCAATGGGAATGTAAGAATCATCCCAACTTGCCCAGCAAGTGTCCTGCAACTCCCTGCTGAATAGGACACAAATGGCAACAGCCAGTGTGTCAAATGAAGCTGACCACATTCCACAGGAGTTTTTGTAGCTCTCACAGGTGGACACCCAGGCTGTAGGCACAGCCCAGCTCTTATGCCAAAATTTGTTCAGTACTTTGACTCCACAGAAAAAACACTCTTCAAGAATGAAGACTTTCAGGCACTGGTCTCCACTTCAGATAGTGTTAATTTATATACCCTTAGCAGGCCATGCCATCAGTACAGAGGTGGTTGAGGACAACTGTAGTAGAAATAAGGTGAACAGCACCCCAAAAGTCACATTTAGCAATAGACAGCCCTGATGCAAAGAGATTGAAGTTTAAAATAAGTTTGCAAAGAAGAAAGATAGACCAGAGAGAAACAGAGTACCTGGGCTATCTTGTTTCCACAGCACTCAATTTTGTCTTTTGCTTCTCTGACATAATGCTGCTCTGGATTCTGCTTTCTCTGGCAAATCACCAATATGGAAACTCCTCTTCATTTTTTCAGGAACTAAACTTCCCAGCCTTCATTCTTCACATCCAAAATAGATGCATACACATGTTTAAATGCTTGCTTTTTTATTATATAAATACTTTTTTTCCCCTTATTATGTCTGTATTTGATCATGAAGGAAATCCTACAACAACTTACTCAATACAGGATCCTGTTCAGTGCTGGAACGCTTGTATCCAAGCCAGCTTCCCAAATGCACTTCCACTATTGAAAATAATTGCCTAAGTTTGGCTCACTGATAACACAAGTTCTCTGCTAACCAGTAGAAAGCATGTCACTTCTACAAGTGATATTCCCTCAAGCTTCACCTTCTTCCCTTTTATTTTACATTTCTGATTCACAGATTTCTCATTTCAGTTTTCTTTCATTTAGAATTCTTCCATTACTCATGCTGAAACTATAAAATGAAGGTCCCAGTTACAACACTAGGTTTTATGACTTTTTGTGTGTATATGAGTGGAATGTGTGTATAAAACCATAAATGAATACATAAAGAGATCAAGTTAAACATGGCACCTACACTGGATTGCTTCTCCTCTTTGTGGTTATTTCCACTTGCATATAGGTCTGCCAGGCTAGGACTGCAAAGGTTAAATCTTGCTTGGAGAGCTTTAAATTACATCTTTCTGAACTCTGAAGAGCTTGAGATTGCAATTCAATTTTTTTCAACAGAGGTTTTTGTTTGTTTTGGTAATACACCAAGTCTTTCCTGTGAAAGTCAGCTCAACATTCATATTATAATAACACCTAGAAGCTCAGAGCTAGAATTAAAATGCTGTTGAGCCTAATTGCACTAACTGCTTTCTAAACATAGATGTCCTTGTCCCAAACCTACAAGATATGACAAATATAAACAGATGGCTAAGATAAAAAAAATAAAGAAATCAAACAGGATATTCCCAGTTCTTAGGAGTCAGTGCTCAAAACTCTTTATTCATGTATCCATAATTCAGGTGGAAGTGAATGCTTAGGGGATGAATGGAAGAATAGTGCAATTACAGAATGACCTTCCCATTGCTTTACCTCCCAGATTCCAGTATTAATTTGTTTAGAGGCTTCTTAAGTCACAGGCTGAATTTGCATTGTTGTGTTTAGCCATGTTGCATCAGTTTTTTTTCCATTAATCTGTCTTAATTATTTTATAAAAGTAATTTTGGGCTCCAAAGCATCCTGTGACAATGAGCTACCCATTTTAATTATTTGCAGAAAGAATACTTAATTTTGTTTGCTTTGAACTGCTTGTCTCATAATTTAATTAGTTGCCAATAAATTCTTACAGTTAATTGCTCCCTATTTATTTTCTCTGAAGCAAGTCACTTAGTATCATGAGACCTTGCTACAACTCCCTACTGTGGGCTTTAGTTTTAGCTAGCCTGAATAATTCTGTATTGTTGCAAACTTAATCACCTCATCCTTCAGTCCCTTCCCAGTTCATTTAATGAACTGCCTGAGTCAGTATAGCTCCTCACATGGACATTACTGGTAACCTCCTTCAAATGAACAAGCAACTATTTATTCTTACCCTTTATTTTCTAAAAAATTAATAATCTATGTGACCACTCCCATGACAGCTTAGTTCCTTTTAAGCATTTCTGTTAAAAGATGTCAAATGCTTGCTGATAAAATCACTGTATCAATTGAATCAATGTTACTTACAAGTTCAGTGACTGGATCAAAGAACTGAGATAGATTTATAAGATAGTACTTTTCCTCTAAAAGGCTTTACTCTCCTCTTCAAGTCTTTCCTAGATACATCGTGATTATCCATGTGTGCACTAACTCTGTTTTTTTTTAGATTTTCCATTGTATTTATCACCTTGTATTTCTCTTGTGCATGGGCTGATTTAAGCAATATATCACACACCACAGCTCAGCTGTAGCCTTCACAGCAAGTTCCTCTGGACCATTTAGGAAAACACCACATGGTCCTGATTAACAATTATTGTGTGGTTTGCTTTTTGTCTAGGCACAAAAGTCCTTATATCAACACTTCAGTTTGAGATAAATCTTTGGACTCTTCCTGTGTAAAGGACAGTCCTGGTATGGGAAACTCCATAAACTTCTCTGCAATGAACAGTGAAGCCTTGGCATCAACATTAGGTTTTACACATAGATCATTTTTCAGGCTCACTGAATCTCTGGCATGTGTCCTGCTTTTGATGTTTGAAAAGTTTCTATTATTAGTTTTTTAATACCTTTGGTAAATTGCGTGCTCATATTGGCCTTCCTTTATGTTTATCTTGCCAATGTTTATGATTTCTTCTATTTTCCTCTTAAAAATACCCCCCCCCCGCCCCGTTCTGAAGAATGAAATATCACACCTGTTAGCTTTTTTTGTTGTTGTTGTTGTTTTAGCTACATTGGTTTCTTTGTTTACTGACCAAAATTTTTAACTAGTAGAAAATATTTTGTCTTTCTACATAGTGACCCTAAACCTTCTTCTTGCTCCCATTCTCTCAAGTGTTAACTTACCCTGTTAGTTACTCAACCTGATTAACGTTGCCTTATCTTTCATTGCTTTTCTGAGATTCAGAGCCAAGGGTCTGCGTTTCAGAATCTTTCTGAATTAACACATTGTGAATCAGCTCCTGCTCACTCATCAGGCCTAATCCAAGAGCTTCACCTCTTTGGATCTTTCATTTTATTTTTTTGAAATTGCTACTATTTTCATTATTTATAATTTAGATCAGCCTCCTCTTGTGGGATATTTACCTCATCTGCAGTAGGGTGACTGAAATTCCCAGTTACTATAGCATTTTCATCCTGACAGCTTCTCATATCTTCAAGAGTCAGCTGGAGTTTCTAGGATTCTGAACGTGTTTTTTTCCTACAACCTCAGTTCTCTCCAGGTGCTACAGAGTATAAGCTGTCTACTCCTGTCTAGTGTATTTTCATGTTTATTATACTCAGCAAAGTTTGAGGAAAAGAAGCTCCTCAGCTCTGTCTCCAAAGACAGTAGCAACCTTGTTCCATGGATTCTGGCATCCTGCCTTTAACAATGTGCAGTTCAGGATATCAGACTAAGGAGAGGCCCTGAGCAGTACTTTGGATGAAAGAAATCTTCTTACAGATCTGCTGCAACATGATCAGAGTCAAATTATTGGAGATTTCTACATCAGCACTGAAACTGGTGAATTTTTCAATGTCTTTGTGGTAGAACAGGTTTTATGAATATTCCCAAGAAACATTCCAAAGCAGATTATAGTAATCTTAAAGAAGGTCTTTGAATATAAGAGTCTTGGCAAGGGACATTTAAGCTTAAAAACAGCAACCCACAAGTCTTAAATTATTGTTTCTTTTTGCACCTGAACCTTGAAGTTATAGTAAGGCTTCATGTTAGATTTATAAAAAGAGGGCACATCCTTTGACAAGATTATCAATCATAGATATCTCACACCTTTAATAACTTTGTGTGAACAGCAATGACTCATTTACTTCTTGGCACAGTACAGCTCCCTGTCTCAGTGTCATAGCTAGAGATGAAGGGAGAAAATTCAAAATATCTAAAAATAAGAATTTAGGAAAGTGGGAAGAGAAGTATTTAAAGACACTATTTCTGAAAGATAATAGAATGGAAGTTTCCTCACATATGTGAATCTAAACTACTACAGATCTAAATGGGGAAAATCAAACAAAAGTATTTTATTAACTGTTAAATTGAAAGCAAATGGACCATCTTAAGGAATTGTTTTTACCATATGGTACCAGCTGTAATGTTATATTCTTCCTTCTCTCCTTTCTGCATATAGTAAGCCATATCTAGCTCTTCACTTTTTAATCTTGTTTAATACCAGAAAGAAGTAAATGCCAAATGGCCTACTTCTATTGATGTCATTCATTCCCAATAAGTTAAGTTTTCATTTCAGGTACAGAGCAATGATTGCACATGTGTTTTCTGTGGCTATTTCTGTGGTTAGTGCATCTGCACAGATGGCAGTGAAAAAGGGGATGTGCACAGTGCTAAATTGTTAAAGAGGGAGAGACATAAAATGATAAAGGATGAGTATGCAAAGATGAAAAAACTGACTAGTTGACCAATAAATGATTTTTAAATTTTTTCTTTACTTCTGTTCATTTCCAGTAAAATAACTTAGTCCCAGGCCTAATATCACAGATTGGAATTACTCTGAGGCTCATTCCGGGTTTCATTGCTTTGGGAAATCTTCATAATGTCATGTCTTCTCTGTTATCTGCAGCAGTATTTCTAGCACAGATTGTTCCTCCTTCACATAGGACAGTGTTATGCTATTCCCAATCCTGATGTCTCAGAAAAACCTTTATTTTTTCCTGTGAACAAAGTCCACTCCTTGCCGGCGTTTTAATTACCCTGTGAATTTTGTCTTTTATGTCCATATTAAAAGTCCCTCAATTTGTACTCCAAAACCAAATGAGTGCTTTGGGACAGTACTTTTCAAGTAACAGCTCTTCTTGCCATAGGTGAAGCTGAGTGATAGATTAAAGAGGACATAAAGGCACCAAATTCTGTAGCCTTTGGTAGCTGTGGTGAGCTTGGGGTGAGGTTGATGGCTCCATGTGCCTTGAGGTGACTGAGCTGCAGAACTTGAATGCAAATATTTCTTCCTTGTACCTTTGCCAAGACATCTAGTCCCCCTCAAGATTGGAGGAAGCAGCTATCACATAACACAGTGGACGATTTGGGATTGTTAATTGGAACAGGAGCTAAGTCTCCAGGTATCGTGACTATTGAGGGCTGAGTACAAAGCTGTTGTACTCTCTCCAATACTGTTTCCTCTTCTGTGTGTACTCAGAGGTTTATCCTGTGGAAGCAGAGACTTTCCTGCCTTCTTAAGCTCTAACAGGAATTAAGGCAAGGAAATGCTGAGAGAGCTGAAGTCCCGAGGACACTGTTGTACTCCTCTTGCGACCACGATCCCATGCCTTTTCTTCCAGCACACTACAGAGCACACTGGAGGTCATCTAGTGGGAGCCATCCCAAAGCATGCATGCTGTAAATTAGAAAACAGCTACAATGGGAAGTTGCAGAGGGAAAATATGAAGATACAGGCTCACATTTTCTTATGGGAATTTTCCAGGTAGCTCAGAGAAAGAAGTGGACTTCAGAAGTGTGAACCCAAGAAAGAATTAACCAGAAATATCTGTAGTATTTCCAGTAACAGAGAATAGCAGAGAGCAACCCAGCACAGCAGAAATGTCACAGACAAGATAGCACTTTATCACTAGTGTCATTCTGGTCAGGAGAGAAAAGGTTGCCTTCCTGAAACCAAGAGCAAGCAGGCAGAGACATTCAAGCAGGTGACAAGCTTGGTGAGCAGACTTGATGTCTGAGAGGCTGCCTCATCTGCATGGGTTTGTTTTCTTTTCTTTTAAGCTTTTATTTGTAAATATTTTTAAATTTATCATCCACTCAAAATGTTATAAGCACTTTGATTTTCACTTTATCTTGGCCTGGATTAATTGGGATTTAGAAAGAGATGAATAATAAATAATTTCTTAAGCAGGGAGCATTAGACAACAGCTGTATGTATCTGTTAGAAGAGCACTACTCTGAGAAGCACAAATGAATTCAGAGATAGGGCTGGTCCCCAGATTAGGGGAGAGATGACACTGATTTTTTTTTTTTGTTTGGATTATATGTTGTAGCTTGCATGAATAATTATTACCCCTCTCTACTATTAGGAAAATATAGGTCTCCTTCAAAAAGCTGTACTTGGCTTATGACCACATTCAGAATCTTTTTTGTGTGGTGCCACAGGAGATTGCCAGGCACTCTCTGAGCCTAGCTTGAGACATCTGCTGTAGGAGGTGGGTCTCTACTGCATTTTCAGGAAGGATGTGCTCAGACTGGTAACAGTCTAGCTATAACAGGCTGGCAGGCACTGTAGGATGCCAAATGCACTTCAGAAACACGGTAAATTAAACCCATGCCGTGCCTTCTCCTGCTGTTAGGAGAATGGCTCTGCACTGCTTTTTGTGTAGTCACTGCTAGCTTGATACCAACAACCAAGCCAGATTGTTTAAATCTAGTTCAAGTATTTGTGCATAACACAGCAGTGCAGAAGTATCCAGGAACTCTCATTACATTGAACAGACAAGCTATTTTATATTTTTAGTGGAAAGAAAAAAACAACAACCCTGCAGTCTAAAAAATATTTACATAGGACATTGCAATTATTGTTCAGAATTAATGAGTTTTATCCCCTCCTTTTGGCTTAAAGAACACAAAATCCCAATGAAAGGAAACAGATGTAGTTGTTTTAAGCATTTCCAAAGGAAACTGCAGTAAAGTCTGAAACATCACTGTATAAAAGCCTTGTGTGTCATGGAGATGTTCTGATATTGTTTTCATTTGCCAGCTGTGTGTAAAGAGGGAGTTATGTCTGTGGCCAACAGATCTTCCCACATCAGAGCAGTAACAACAACAAAGCAACGGAAATATTAGGAAAACGCTAACTTTACCTTCAAATACACTTGATTTTCTAAAACAAGAAACGTGGATTAGGAATAGTTTCAAAGAAAAATGGCCAGAATTTATAATGCTCTACTGAAAAAGACAATAAAAGGAATAAAGAGCATTAATAAAATGAAATAGTCTAAAGGGAGTTTGGCCAACAAATAAGATATCAGAACATTACCTCCTTGTTGGCTATTTCTTGTCATTCTCTATCCTCCAAGAAAAATACCATCACTTTCAGTTGATCTGAAGAGATAATAAGATATCTCTTATTAGATAAGGCATAATAAACTAGCTAAGAATTTCTGGGACTGCAAATCAGGCGATTCAATTCCAGCTCCTGCCTCTGCCTTTACCATTGGTGTTAAATGTTATTATCTGTGTTATGGTAACACGTAGAAAAATCAGTGTAGCAGACATTTCTACAGCAGACCCATAAAACTACAGCCTTTGCCCTGGAAACACCTGCAGCCTGGTGATAGAGTCTTCCTGTGCTTTGGTCTTTCTATCAGTCAGTCAAACTGGGAACTCCTGTTTGACCAGGATGTCTGTATGACCCGACGGTAGGTTTCCGATTGGTGTTCTTTTTCTGTTTCTTTCTACTGACCCCTGTGCTGGAAAAACAACTGTTTGAACATGTCAATCCACTGGTCACAGGTCTGGTTTTGCATTCAACACTACACACTGCAGGGATATGTTCAAACCGTGCTACATATGGAGTCCAAGCTACTGAACTCATTGGGGGAAAAAATTGAATCGACACATCCAAGGGATAAAACTTCTTGAAATGCTTTTGAACCACATGTTTGTATGATAGCATGACACTTTAAATTACTGACTACACTGGTTTCAGCTGGGATAATGTTAATTTTCTTCCTATTAGTTGGTACAGTGCTGTGATTTGGATTTAGTATGAGAAAAATGTTGATAACATATTGATGTTCTGGTTGCTTTTAAGAAGTGCTTACCCTAAATCAAGGTCTTTTCAGTGTCTCATGCTCTGCCAATGAAGCAGGTGCACAAGAAGCTGGGGAGGGAGAACCAAACTAGCCAAAGGAATATTCTATACCACAGAATGTCCTGGTTAGTGTATAAACGGGGGGAAGTTGATTAGGGGCTGCTAATTGCTGCTCAGGGACAGACTATCAGTCAGCCAGGTGGTGAGCAGCTGTATTTTGCATCACTTGTTTTGCTTGGATTTTATACTACTTTCTCTCTCTCCTCTTACAATTATTATTATTTATTTTGTTTCAGTTATTAAACTGTTATCTCAATCCACAAGATTTATCTTTTCTTTCTGATTCTTCTCCCCACTAAGTGGGGTTAAACCATGACACCGATGTTTTCAACTGGGAATGCAGTGGAAGTGACAAAATATCTTCCATGAACTAAAAAAATAAAATGCACAACTAATATAAAATAATGGCTAAGATCTGCAGTGAAAAAGATGGTAGTTCCCTGTGAAAATCCTGTCTTGAGTGTGTGTTTTTTTTAAAGTATTTCTTTGACACTGTTTTCCCTCAATCAGTTGAAATGTTGACACTGATAGCCACTTCAGTAACCTGATTTTTCTACTTGTTTATTCTGGTCACCTTTTGCATTTCAAAGCATTATCCTTCAACTTACAAGAACTATAGTATTGTCCTGACAGCTTCCAGTTAAACTAGGAGACCTTAGAAAGCCCTTAACCCTAAAAACCTAAATAAAATTTTACAGAGCTCTAGTACCCTAATGAAAGAGTATATAGGAATAAACTTCTGGTGACCCAACAGAAAGAAAATATCAGAGAACAATAAACCTTTCAGGAGAAAATATTTCAGCAAATGTATATCCTGTTCAGTGAATACCATCTACAGTGTTAATAAAATACAGGAAGGCTGTCAGAGCTCACTTGCTGGACAAAAGTTCTAAAAAAGGGAACTTTTATTTTCCACCAACAGAGGATTGTGTTTTCCATAGAGTGAAGAAAACACAGGTCAGTTTACCAACAAGGGCCTCCTCTCCTACAGGAGCCACAGGGAGAGAGTTACACAAACCAAAACCCAAAAGTGGAATTGTGGTAGCTTGTGCCATATCTGCCCAACATTCGCCCTCCTTCACCTGTTCTGCTGTGATGAAATTCATCTATCATCAAGGCCTCTACTCCTGTTTCAAAGATGTGCAGCTGAGAACAAGACACTGATGACTGAAGCTGCAGGTAGCAGAGGCTTGGAGTAATGAGCCTCCGCAGAAAGGCTCCTCACAGCCCTGTTTTGACAATGTGTGTGTGTGGTTTTTTTTGGAAGGGGTAAGGATGCCAGAGAGAACAAAATTACAGATAAGAGTTGTCCTATGCTCAAGGTCAAGTGTTTTCAAAACCCTAAAATAAACCGAGGCCATCCTGTATTTGTGATCTTATTTGGCAATAAAAGCAAAATTTATTTAGTTCTTTCCCTCTTCAGTCTTCTCAACTGTTAATTCCAGTTCTAGACTAAGACCCAATGCATCTTGTATTTAGTATCTGCAACTTAGTACAAGTCACCTTAACATAATTTTTTTCTTAACATTAGTATCTTTTACCTGTAGCTTGCAATTCTGTATTTTGTACCTATACCTGCACGTTTTCAACACCATTACCACACAGTTGTCCCCTACAAAGACATCAGAAGACTCATCTCTACAACCAGCCCCACTTTCCCTTTTTAACCTTTTGTATCTTGAGTCCAGCAGCCATCCATCCCAGCCTGGTTCATATGATATTATTCTGGTAATTTGCAGTCTAATTAGGATGCACAATTCCAGCTAAACAGCACTGGAGAACTGCTGTGCTTCTGTGTAGTTATTAGCAGAAGCTCTGCAGATCTGAGAACTTGCTTCTCGAGGAAGGCAATTAATTTTCAAATTAGTAACTTGTACACACATTTTCTCCTTCCTCCCACCAGCTTTAATTGAACAAAGTGTTTGAAAGGT
Organism: Zonotrichia leucophrys gambelii; assembly: GCF_028769735.1. Taxonomy (NCBI): domain Eukaryota; kingdom Metazoa; phylum Chordata; class Aves; order Passeriformes; family Passerellidae; genus Zonotrichia; species Zonotrichia leucophrys. Next base: position 101,462,446 of record NC_088171.1, on the reverse strand, counting down.
ACTCCAGAGTAAGAAACTTGTTCGGTTAAGACACCAAAGCCAAGTTCTTTCCCTACTGTGGACTTCCCAGGAGAAATCTGGCAAACGTTATAAACATTTCCCTTCACTATCAGTAAAATTTAGTGAGTGAGAAGGCTATAGTGAGAATAAATCAAATAACAACTACTTCTAGGTATCATGGGATTGAAACCACATAAATTCAGAGAAAGCTAAAAATCTGGAGGCTGGGAAAAAGTGAGTAGACTTTAATAAGAGACAATGTCTTACTACTGTCCCACCAATGTGCCTTATTAGTATGGATTACAAGAAAACATTCAGAAATGAGAGGATGGTTTGTCCCCAGGCCCATTAAATTCTTGACCCCTGTTTAGCAGCAGTGTCTAGGAGCCCATATCTTTTTTTATTTCTTTTTTTCTTTTGATGGAAAATATTTCTTAGAGTGAGTAACCTTAAGACAAGCTATGAGCTTCACACAGGTCACAAATAATCCTGCAAGCTGAAACAGCTTGATCTTTACCACTTTGGTCTAAAGTCACCTAGGGACTGTTGCCTTGGTTGAAGTCTTTGATCAGTCTTATTAATCTGACATAAGTTTGTAAGCAACTCTGAGATTAATGGAAAACAGAGAGATGCTCCAACAAAGACCTTGGAAGGATGACTCAGAATCTACACAAAAATAAAACATTAGAAACCTGCCCTCCTAAATACACACCAGCGCATGAACTGGGCAGGGGATACAGCTGAATGGTTTTGTTTGGCTAGGCACAAGTACAGTTTGTATATTGAAATTACAAGTTTTTTAAGGCAAATAAGAGGGGCAGAACCTTGTTCTACTTGTTCACATAAGCCCCAAAGAACAGACCCTGGTAAATCAAGGGGAATGGGCTTTTTCTAGCACAATGATAACAGTGCTCTTTTAATCAGCTTAATAAGCCTTCAAGTTTTATCTTTTTAACATCCAGATTTAACCTTCTATCAAGTTTACTTAGTTTAAAAAGGAAGGCTGATCTCATTTCCACCAACTGAATTCCCAGTTGTTATTTACAACAAATAAATCTGACATTATCCTTCCAGATGCATGTTGAAGGCCAGAGAAGAATATCTGTGGCAGTCTGTCATATTCTGATCCTATATCTCATTTCCCCTTTTGCTTACTAGGCAGACTTCCTTTTCAAAGAAGGTTGCTGAAAGCATTTTTTAATAGATAGAAAGCAAGTTTCTTTGCCCGTGGCCTCTGGAAGAATTCCAGATCTTAGTGCCATAGCTCTGTGAAAAGTGTCTTTCTTGTTGCTTGCATTTTCTTCTTCACTGGTCAGCGTTTGCTGTCAAACACAGCATTGTCAGGGCAGTCAGCTGCCATTCAAAGTAGTGCTGAATGAAGAGTCCAGCCAAGCTGCAGCTGTACAGGACAGAGCACCAGCACACAGGCAGAGATCTGGGCTTACTATGGTGATAGACTAGAAGTGACATGAACCAAAAAGAGAAACTGTAGTGAGACAGCAGAGAAGCAGGCTTGGCCTTAAGTGACTTCCCTCATATAAAAGACAGGTTTAAAAGACTGTTTCCTTTTCATTTTTCTTATCTTATTGTACTCTTCTTCAGAAAGATGGTAAAGCTGTTAATGTCCTCAAAAAGACTTCTAAAAATCTTTGAAATGTACCAGATCAGCACTGGGCAGATGCTTGTAAGGGAAACACTTCACTGAGATGGAACACACTTGCACCTGGTTCCTCACAGAAGGGCACATCAGTTATATGCATGCATACAGCCAGGCACATCTGAGAAACAAACAGGATCTTGATGTCTGCTTCTAATGTGTACAGGAGTGATATTCATGTAAGAAACCTGAATGAGCTGCAATCTCAGTATGAAGCCTTAATATGACTTAAACCTACCTACAGTGGTCAAATTTCAAAGTTGTGCAATAGGCTAGCAAAATGTGAGCATATCACTTAAACAAAGTCCTTAAAATATATGTGTACTTCAGGCTTGTATAAGAAGGTTTAAGGAATGTATAGACCCCATTTTGGCTTAAAAGTAATTTCACATCTGGAGAGATCAGAATATGTGATTCAATCTCTTCACAGCTACAAGGGATAAACTGTATAAGAAGGTTCTCTTTGAAGATTGAAAGGCTGCTAAGAGTGAACTCTTTTCATTATCTATGCTAAGTATCTCTGTATCAGAATCTTTCCTGAGAAACATATCTATCAATTATTTCAGCTAGAATTTGGCTTTGAACATGTATACTGATTCCACCAGGTACTGCCATGACAATACATTCAAGCATTGCCAAGTATAAGCATGTCACACCTGTTCTCAGGGCTTTTTACAGGAAACTAGTAGGTCCATAAAATCCCAGCTGCCACAGACAGAGAAGAAAGGGGGATGCTGTTCAATGTCTCTTCCAAGGGAATCAAATAAAGCTGCTAAAATTCCAGGTTCAAAATAAATCAAAGAAGTTGATTGTTATTCCACCAGGTAGATAAGCTGTGGAACACCTCTTCTGATAGAAGAGGAAATTTTAAATGGGTGTGAAGGAACACTGGACAAACTCAAGTAAGAAAAACCAACCATGGCTTATGAAAAAAGTTAGTTCCACTTAGAAAGTCCAAAAAAGAAAGTATTTGGAAGATAGGAGAATACAAGTGGAAGCACCATATATGATTGCCTTCCTACATAATTTTCTAGCTATTTTGGCTACTCTTGAAGAGTAGAAGACTGTAAGAGATGGTTCTATTGTCCAACCAGGTGTGACTCCTCTTAGCTTCTGACAATCCTCAGCCTCAGATTTGTCAAGCATGAAAGACTTCAAAGCAAACAATCCCTTATTTTATTTTGTGAGAAAAAATTAATCAGTCTTTGAGTTACAGTGTAACATTAAAGAATCATTAAAAAGATAAAGGCCTCAAAGAGAAATTATAATGCAAAAGCTGTGAGATTTTTCCTGCTTGCTTTATTATAAAGCATATAAACGAAGAGGTTTCAGCTAAAAATAAAGACCCTCACTGACTGGGTCTCAAGTGCAACTGATTTAACAAACTGTAGTGTCAATTTCTCCCACCAAAAAAGGAAAATGAGAGAGGAACTCAATAACTGTTTTATGTGAAAGAAATAGGCTGATATAATAATGGCAGATGAAAAATTTTCAGATGGATGTGTGATTTCTGTCTGTGAAGGCAGAGAAGAACAGTAAACTAATAGAAGGTTGTAGAACCAGTATAAATGTTGCTGCTTGATCTGCTAGAGGCAGAAAAGTTGTTAATATGTTGGACAGTACCTGTGGCGCCTGTATATCGTCTGATCAAGCCTTTACTGGTATAGTCTTTCTTCTATTTTTCTCCTTAAGAATGTTCCTTCTCAAATATATTTCTGTCATTTGTAATGGCTTCTGCTGCCTGCCTAGACTTTCCTCTGATAAACCTGCATTATTTTTCTCACTACCTGATAAAAGATTCTTCTCTGATTCCCATCCCCACAGGAGAGCTGAAGTGAGCAGAATCTAATCGTGGTAGAAAATTAATGATATAGGGTGACTATCCTTTGAAAACATTTAGTTAAAGAGATTTTCTGTCTGTGTTACACCACAAATGTGTTACTACTTCCCTTCATCTTCCTCTCTGGAGGAACAGAGCAAGCATTGCTCCAAATGATGGAATGGAAGAAGGCAATCATTTGTACACTATTTTCACTGTTTCTCTCATTTTTTTACCCCCAAACTGAGATTAATATGCTGTGGAGAGATTAAAATGCCAAGATATTTGCGGTTGATCTAAATGGAAGCAGCGATGGGAGGATCTGCTACATAAACGCGTCTGTGGGCCAGATTTGCTTAGCAAACCCACAGCTGTACTGCAGTAACCCTCATTTTCTTCCTGTCTTCCTGGGCAGTCACATGAAGAGAATATATGGTCTTTCCCATTATGTACAGCAGTCAATCTGGAATACTTCAGCAGACCTTGCAACAAATATCTGAGAGGGAAAACGTGGTATCGAGCCAACATTTTTCCTGGTAATCCTAATGAAAGAACATACAGTGATCTGAATTAAGACTTAACCCAGAACCTGATCCAAACTTTGCTAAGTAGGAGGATATTTTCATCCAAATTTAGGTCAGAAGTTTGCAGGTTGTGACCTGTTTTTGTAATCAGACAAATTCACACATTCAGTGAGCAACAATCTTTTCATAAATTCCAATTTCAAAGCTTGGGTCAGTGATTGAAGATCCATCATTGCCTGGGTACTCTGTTTGTACATATGTAAGTGTGCCTTGAATTATTTTTATAACACTGCTTGCTGTAAAGAAGTGATAACTTGCTTGTGAAGAACAGCAAGTCTATAACACAAGAAATTAATCTCTTCATGCTGATTAACTGTACTTTGTTCCACTGATCCCTAGAAGAACTGTTACATGTCCCTTTAGAAATATATTTATTTAATATCTTTATCACTGAAGGGAGAAGAAAAAGAAAATACTTAAGATTACTAGTGGCAATTAACAATATCTACTATATAAAAGTAATTTTTTTCAGAAGGAAAACTTGGTTATCTCAGTTAAAAATTAAATTCCAGAAATCCTTTGTAATGTACTTTCCTTCCCAAAGGGTTTGTAAATTAATACATCATTTGCTGTGTCTGTGTAGGTTTGTACTTGTTGGCAAAAGAAAAGTCTTGAAAAACAAAACAGCAAAACTCCCAGTTATAATAAAATCTAACCTTAACCACCAGCCTGCTGGAGGTGGTCTTAACATGACAGATTTAAACTTTAAAGTCAACTAGCATTACAATGGGAATGTGATGGGCTTGACAACTGGTATTGCTTACCGGAGGCACTCACGTGCAATTTTAGTGTACAGCTGAACCGAGCTAATTAAGTCCTAAAGGATTAATCCAAGAGTCTTATACAATTCTTCATCCTACTGGAGTAACTTTACCTTTGATTTCTGATTTAATAATGAACTTGTCCTCTTCATGGATTCTTCCAGACAGTTTGATTTTGAGGTTTCTGTCAATAGACCACCTTCATTATAAGCAGCTTGGATCTAGGATCTACATAATCTGATTTTTAACATCTACATTACCAAAAGTCTCTGTTGAACAACAGATGAGATGGTGCACCTGTAAGGTAGCTGAGCTACAACTCAGGGTTCAGGAACTCCTACCATGGGATGTCCAGTGAGATGTTCAAATTTGAGTAGGAAAAATCCAACTTAGTGCCTTTATGCTTCACATACAGTGTTCTTCTTTTGACAGTAATAAATGTTGGAACAAAAGTCCTTACCTTATGTAGACAGTCATGGATGAGGGGAGGGAGCAAGCCCGTGACATCTCCTGTGTAAAGTCCAGAGCAGCACCCTGGCCCCAGGAAAGCAACATTCCTTCACAGGTGAGCATCTGCAGAAAGATAAGGAATCTGTGGCTTCCTTTTCCTTGTTATTACTGTCATTGGTGATCATCACCCACACTGCTCTCATGGGAATTGGAGAGGTCCTTCTTCATGCAGGGGCTGCCACTTTATTGTCAGATTTCATTTACTCTCTGTTTGTTTTCCCAGAATTGTTCTGTGAAGGGGTTGGTGGGCAAGGGATGCTGGGCAGCGAGGAGATACCCACCCTTTCTCAGGGCACTGCCTGACATGAGACCCATTCTTTTGGCTCATGTGACACAGCTGATTCTGAATCATTGCACAGCCCCACTCCTCAAAAGGAGCCAGAGGCCTCGCCACAAGCAGTTTGCCATGAGCTGCACACTGGCACAGGCAGGCCCAGTGCCTGCCCCAAGGGACTCGCAGTGACAGGGCTGAGCTGCAGCAGAGTCCTGTTGTGAAAGCCTGTTTGTCTCTGTGGAGGAATGATCAAACCCCATTATGCAATAGTGGCTTTTTGTTCCGTTTACTGTCTTTACTCCCCATTTGTTTCCATGGTAGCAGTATGGCAAAATTAGGATTTGCAATGTAAAATCAAGGAGAGAGACCATTTTTTCCTGTCAGAAGCCAACCTGTGATGTATTGAAATATATCTATGACAGCTGAACCTAAATCTGTTCCATAAAGAACAGATACATTTAGCAGAAATGTCAAAATCGGGAATTTTATTTTGTTTCATAATAGTCCCCTTCAGCTGGAGTTTATAGGATTTATTTTTATATTTTTATGCTCCAGCACAGAGACAATGCTTAGGTATAAACCCATACATATCCAAAACAAGATTACAATTTCATAGCAAAATCTTTTACTACTTTAAACGACATTGCAAATTAACTTAAGGTTATGTAACACCAGAACATACCACTCCTGTCTGGCACCAACCTAAACAGTTCTTAATATGTGTTCACAGAGAGCCCTCCTGTGTTTGCTTGGTTTCATTACAACAGCCATTACATCTGACAGTCAATTTATTGACTTACATCAACATGACTGAGCTCCAGAAGGGAATGCCAAGCTCCTGTCCTCTCACATTTACACAGCATGGACTGTTGAATTCCACTTGCCAAATACTCTATCAAGCTCCAAAAGGTGACAAGTGAGAATCTGTCACTAGCTCTTAGTTACACCATTTTTCAGTGATAGGTATCATAAATATCAGTAATTTATTTGTTGTTATAAGTACGGCTTATGATTTTTATCACATAATCATAGAATGGCTGGAAGAGATTCCAGATCATCTAATTACAGCCCCCAGCCATGGGGGAGAGACACTTTTCACCAGACCAGGATGCTTAGATCCCCACCCAACCTGGCTTTGAACTCTTTCAGGGATGGGGTAGCCACAACTTCTCTGGGCAACCTGTTCCAGTGCCTCACCACCCTCAAAGGGAAAATATTCTTCTTAATCTCTTATCTAAACCTAATATTTTTCAGTTTGGATCCATTCTCCCTAGTCCTGTCAGTACACACCCTTGTGACTAAAAAGTCCCTTTCCATCTTTCCTGTAGGCTTTCTTCGGGTACTGGAAAGCTACAATTAAGTCCCTCTAAAGTCTTTTCTTCTCCAGGCTGAACAATCTCAATTCTCTCAACCTTTTCTCACAGGTGAGGTGCTCCATCCCTCTTGTCATCTTTGTGCCCTTGCTCCAATGGGTTGTTGTCTTTCCGGCTCTGGGGACCCCAGAGCTGGATGCAGCACTGCATGCGGGGTCTCACCAGAGCTGAGCAGAGGAGCAGAGGACAGGTGGGAAAAGAAAGAGAGAACAGTGTGAAAAATGTAGGAGGTAGAAAGCAAACACACAGAAGCCGGGCATGACGCTCTGCTCTGCAACACTGAAAGGCAGAATGGCATGTAAGAAGCACATCCATTGCAAGGAAGACCCGGCATGCAGAACTGTAAGAAAATGCTACCTTGAGTTACTTTTCCTTCTCTGTAGGTCAGTCTGTAGTCATCATTGATTATCTGTGCAGGGGAAACAGATCTGTAAGTTCAGTAATTGCTCTTTGTGAAGCAAGTTTAGAGACATGAAGATACATTTTGCAGGTTAAAAGAAAGATTTTGTAGTTGATTTACCCTATAGTTCTTAAAAAAAAAAAAGTGAAGAAGTACCTCCATTTTCATAGATTGATTTCTCACACTACAAGCAAACATAAAGAATACAAATTTTAGAAGGAGGTTTTGATTCATCTGTATTGAAATTTTCTCACTAGTGTTTTCAGAGGATATGGCATTAATGGTAAAAACATTTAATAGAATTCATTATGCTCACATGATTTTAGCATACAAGAAACAGTTTAATTATGTATCTTTCGACAGCCCAAGGATGGGATATTAAAAATTTCTTTCACAAAATACCGAACATTTTCTTTTCATGAGAAAAACACCTCTGAGTTCTGTCCTACACACACTACAGCCATAAATGGTCTATTGTGGATCAGAAAATTAAGTTAGAGTTTTTATCAAAATAAGTCAGATAAAAGAAATGGTGGATTATTTAAACAAAATTAATTTAAATTATTCTGGTCTACAGGATTAGGGTGAAATACAAAGGTTTAATTAATTATGGGAAAATGTGACTTAGAAAGGACTATAGAAAAGGAAATCATGTTTACTAAAGTTTATTTCAAGATTTATTTCTATATTTCAAGGGAAAATCATGAATGGGCCATAGCCAACTATTCTGAACGAACCAAGATATTCACTCTCTTCTAAATGTTTTTCATTAACTCAAAAGGGCTGTTTACAATACAACAATGTTTAACTAATATGGTCTCCTGGAAGAGAAATCTAAGCTCTGGTGGGAGAATGACATGAAATGCCTCATGTTTGTCTAGGCTTTTATGGACTTCAATTTATTTTTGTTCTGGAAGGAAATGAATGAAAATCTTTAAATGCAGAAACCAGGCTACAGTTAAGACTAGTAGGAATGCATTTTTTTAATGTCTTGTTTAACACTTCCAAATAGATTTTCAGAAGTTCATAATGACCAGTGAACCCAAATTGGACATCAGAGTATATCTGTATGAAGCATCCCACTGAACTCTTAGAACTTTGAATAGCACAGAGAGGTGCTAGGGAAGTTTGATTTTTTTTACTAGAGAATGGAAATTTCACTCACTATAGTGACTCCAGTCACAGATGAAATTCTAAAGGAGATTTTTGCTACCTTTATCTAAAGACCAAGACCTAATGTACAGATGTAGTCTCTGTAGGGGTAACGAGTCTTTAGGCCACTGAATCAAAAGGAATCCTAATATCAAATTCTCCTTTAACATTTAGAAAGTAGCTCACTGTTATGTTTGAGAGTAAGAATCACCAGCTTTAACAGTGCTAAATGAACTGGAAGTTTTATTTTCTTTACTTTCGATGTTTACATGGAGAACAATAGAGCTTCACTTCTCAGTCACTGAGCTGCCCATGGAACTGAGTTCAGTACCTTGGGAGGCCTTCAGCTGCACCCCCACGCGGCTACCTCACCAGCTTGGATAATCAGGTCATTGGAAAAGACTTACAAAAGTGCATAGCTTGGGCTGCTGCAGACATGTACTGCTGCAGCATGATAATAGAGGATGTAAACGACAATTCAGAGTGGCAGAACTGACTCCTCTACAGGGGGAAAAAGACTTTGATATTATCTAATCAATGGTGTCATGAGGTAGGATGTACAGATACATGACCAAAGCAATTAGTCTCAGAAAACATTTTATGCTGAGGAGTAAAACATTGGGGGAAAGCAGCAGATGTTTTCATAAACTCCATGCTGCCATGTGAAACAAAACCTAGCAACTGTGACTCTGTATTGTGTCTCATCCATAGTCCTAATGAGGAGAGCACTGTGTAACAGCTTCTGTCCAGGCTTGCATTCCTGGTTTTGCCTAGGAGGCTATTCTGAAGCAGACTAAGGAAAACAATGTAGAAGAAGGTTAAGCCAATTAAAAACAAACTAAAAAGTTATCCCTTCTCTGTAAATCTTGCTTCAGGTGTGCAAAACTATGCTGTGAATAAAAGTGAACAAAAGCTTACTGATATCCTCGAATAAGGACAGCCTTATTGATTTTATTGAGTATTAGTGATCTCACTTCCCTGTTCATGGGTGCAGAGTAGAAGGTGGCACCTGAAAGAATCAGTCATGATCAAATGTGGCAAACCTATAGAAAAGTGGAAAAATCTAATTATGCTTTCAAAGCTGATGAAAACAGTTATGTTCTCCTGCCTCTGTTTCGGGATCTGTTTCAAATAGTACTTCAATGAAAAACTGAAGGATATGTGTTCATGTCAAGTTATGAATGCCTCTTGATTTGAGGAGCAATGCTACACGTCATTCCATGAGTCACTGAGCATCTTGTTGTTAAACTGCTGCAAAGCAATGGAAGATCCATCAAAAGCCATTAATACTGTGTGGATTCTGTGGGAAGAATAGCTGGCTTAACACCAGGAGAATCTGATGTGAGAGTTTTCTGTAGAGAACAATTCAGAAAGAAGGGAGAATGAAGAAAAACAGGAGAGGTGTCCAGAGGTTCTGGAATTGCAAAGCCGAAGCAGAAAAGGTGTCACGTTTTTAAATTATGTATGTGCTCTATCTTGAGCAAGTTACCTCATCAAGAGAAAGAGAAGGTAAAATAAAGCTATGATTACACATTTATGATGTGGTACTTCAATTGACTTCGGCAATTCATGCCTGCAACATATATTCCTGCCCCCTCTTTGTGCAGGTGTGACTGCTTGGTAAATTGCCAGAGGGAAGAGGGCCAGCTAGGAAGAGCCTAGCCAACAAACTGTGAGCCTAGCCCAGTAACTAACTGGCACCCTGAAGGAGTCAGGGTAATTCCAGAAGTGGTTTTGCAGTGAGATCTCAGTCTCAGAATGGGAAATTTTTGCTCCAAAGGTCATGTTTCCAAGATCTAGTAACCAGCAGAATGAAGATATTTTTAATTGGAACAGGTTGTCAGGGCTGTGGAATTGCCACCAGTGGAAAACAGAAAATAGCAACTTCTCTGACACCACCAAAACAAGCTCTTCAAGCATTTGTTAAGGGTGGGTCAGGCACTGGTGGTGCATACACCCATCAGGTATGAAAACAAATTATTATCACTTGTGGATGCAGTGGCTGAGAAGATGAGGAAGTATCAAGGAGTAAGACTAGGGGGTGATAAATTCCAAAGGTACTGAGTTGGTCAGATTCCCATTAGAGCATGTGGGAAGTGGTGTGGTGCCAATTATCCAACCCTGGGTTCTCAAAAATCCAGCAGAAATAGGTGACTCAACTTTCCTCCAGAAGAGCTCTTTTTCACATCTGTAAATGCTGTACATTTATTTGTGAGTCATACATTAAGTATTGTACAAAATTAATTTGACTTTAAATAAATTACAATTTGAGGGTTGTCGTGACTGAGGGAAATGGATTATTTTTGGAAGCAAGGGAGACCAGGGGAATGGTAGGGAGTGACTCAAAGGGTCTTGATAGTCATGATGCATCATCTATCTTACTACTTACTGACAAAATCAACCTGCCTTACCTATGTGGACAGGCCACCTTACTTAACCCTCAATAGGAACATGTAAATTATATATGTTCAACATATAGTGTGGAAAGCATCATGAATGATTCACACTGGCTACTCCTACCAGAACATCCTCCTCCTCTCTCATGTCCAATGAATCTGGAAATCCAAGCAGACATTACCACCTTCCACCAGCTGCAATATTTATGGTGGCTCTCTCTTTATTCTCTGACATCTAATATAAGGCAAGCTCACACTGCTATTTAATTAAAGTCCTCTGCTATTTAATTAAAGACAATCAGTATCAATCTACAGAAAACCAGTCTTTATTAGCTTTCCTGCCCTCAGAGTTATTAATTTGCTTTCTGCCATATCCACAAAGACAGTAATGTCTGAAAGACAAAAAAGTTACATGGATTTAATGCTGAACACAGGAAAAGGAAAGATACCAGAGCACTGAGGTGCTGGCACTGGGTTGGAGTGATCACAGAGCACATTTCTGTGTACATTATGGGCCCAAAATTTGTCTGACCCAAATGTGCATTAGACCATTAGTGATGGCCCAGTCTTTCTAGGAGAAGAAATATGGAGATGCCTCTCCCTTCCTTCCAGGTAATTTCCTCAGCATGGTGGTGGAATATTGTAGTTATGACTCCAATTTCAGACACTAATAAATTACAAGGCAGAACTTCCCATGTTCTGCTGCCATAAAAGGGTACCAGACAGAGGTGAGAAATCCAGATCTAGGAAAACTTAAATTCACCTTCCAGATCCACTGGAGTAGCAGATAGGATTCAGCAGCTGACTTAAAGTACATTTTGCTGCAGTCAGTCCTGACTTTCTGAAAGAACACAACAGTTTTATAGAAAAGTTACAGTTCATTGAGAAACAAACTTTAGCTATGGTTGTACTAATAGTTTCATATAACTAACAACTCTGAAGGACACCCAGGCTGCTCTGATGCCAGGGCTGTGGGGGGGATCCAGCCATAGTGGTCTCCAGCTGCTTGCCTACAGCTTTAGCCAGAGGTTATCCCCATGAAGTCTCACACAGATGCTCTTTAACCTATTTAAGAAAAATTAATTGTAAAGCATATGCACCTTGTTTCTCACAGCTTGATTCCTTTGGTTGCAATGGTGCAAACAAAGAAAAGCTTAGAGGACAGAAACTCTCTGCAAGGTGTAGTGATGGGCAGATGAGGACTGGCTAATGATCAATGACTTCTACTAATACAGCTATTTACAGAGTTCACATCTTTGTCACTCCAACTATTATCCCTGCAATTTTTTTTTCACACTTTTTACCTGGTCGTTTTTCAGCACCAAATTCTAATTCACAGCCAAGCACCAGATGCTGTGATATGATCCTTCCCAGATGTAAAATCTCCAGAGGATCCATGTCTATGAAATAAAAGCTACCCAAGAATATCCTATTTCATTTAATACTAGTCTTGGAAATCTTTAGTCTGGTCATTCCAGTATAAAGTGTAACCAGACAGTGCACATGTGCAGTTTCACTAGAAAGTGAACAGATATTTACAACCCAGGGAACAGAGCAAGCCAGAAACCCTAGCAAAAACAAACACACAAACTAGGAGTCGTAAGTTTGGTGCTTCAGAACAACAGTCAGATTATTCTGTCATTCAGTGCTGCTGTCTAGGATTTAATTTTCCTGGTTAACACAAATTTATTTGAAAGGCACTGCAGCAAGCTCATAGTTAGCTGGCCAGATCTATCCTGGCTGACATTATAAGGCAAAAAAAAAGACAGACGTGATGACACAGGAATCTTTCTGATCATAGCTTCCTCTGCTTTATGCCTGCTACCACCGAGCACTTGCCAAAAACCTTTTTTGTGGATGTATTATGCAAGACTAGCTATTTTCTCCCAGTACTCCTGTGACAACTCATCTGCTTTTCAAAGCAGAAAACCTCTCTACAACCTTTCCCCCTACTTTGATCTAAGACACAGAGTAATAGTATTTAAGATTTAGTAGGAATTTTCCACCATCTGCAATAGATGATAACCTCTCAAGTGCAATGCAAGAACCAAAGTCAGAAAATTAAGTGTCCATGTCATCAAGGGAATGTGGGAAAAGGAAGGGAAAGCAATTCAGACTGGTGAGTTTTATGACTACCTAGAGTAAAAGAAATCACGTAAATATTGCTTCTTTTCCCAGTTTGATGTAGAAACTTGTAAAGCTCTGATTCCTGTAAAGGGTATGGACTTCCAGAGAATCACAGAATACTGAGTTGAAAGGGACCCATAAGGTTCGTTTCAATGACTTCTAGGCTCTGGGAAGTTCTGCAAATTTAATTAGGTTCTTGCTTTGCTCTCTATTTCTGGTGTTCATAAATACTTCACTTATTCAGATTGGAATAAAATAATGATGTCCAACATTGGAGAAAAAAATACCTTCCTGGGCTCCATGACTGATCTTCTTTTTCTCAGGGTTGTTTCACGTTAACAAATCAAACTAAGTCATCAAGGAAGATGGACATATGAGCAATAACAGAGACTTTAGCATTTTTGACTTAATTACTGAGTGCATAATTTGGGTACCCTGAATGATTGTGTGGCCTGTGTCAGCAACTCTGGTGTGCTCAGCCACCACTCACACCTTCTGCATCAGATCTCTGTGCCAGCCGGGCTGGAGACACCATCTTGTTTTCAGCAACACTGAGTCAGAAGGTCATGCCTCAGCAGAGCTGCGTCTGGAGGCTTCCTGAAGGCAGGGCATGCAGTGCTGCTGATCTGGCCTCTGAGTTGTGCACTGATAAAAAACTGGCCTCCTGTTAAAAACCCTGGGAACGCAGATCTTGCTCATTGCTGTTCTGGGCTGTGTCCAGTTCTGGGCTCCTCAGTACATGAAAGACAAGGGGCTACTGCAGAGGGTCCAGCAGAGGCCACAAAGACCGAGCATCTCTCTTAGGAGGAGAGACTGGGAGCTGGGCCTGTTCAGTCTGAAAGCTGAGAGGGGATCCCACGAATACATATAAATGTCTCAAAGGAGCACGTCAAGAGGATGGTGCCAGGCTCTTTTTTGTGGTGCTTTGTGACAGGACGAGGAGCAATGGTCACAAAATAAAATGCAGGCAGTTTCACCTCAACATGAGGAAGAACTTCACACTGAGAGTGGCAGAGCGCTGTAACAGGCTGCCCAGGGTGCTCGTACAGTCTCCCTCTGGAGACATTCAAACCCCATCTGGTTCCTGTGTCACCTGCTCTAGGTGACCCTGCTTGGCAGGAGGGGTGGAGCAGATGATCTCCAGAGGCCCCTTCCAAGCCTAACGAGTCTGGGATTCTGTGTGATTCTGTTTTCTAAAAACTTTCTAAAAAAGTTTTTAGAAGCCTCGGCCTAGCACAGGACGGGGCTGTGCACGGGAGGTGCTCGTCGCCCCCGGAGCGCGGCACAGCCCAGCGATGGGCACCCCTGCCCGCACAGGCCACGCCGGCGGCCCCGCGTCCAGGGCTGGCCCGCAGCACTCCCGGCTCTCGGGGCGCTCGGGGCACTCAGTGCACTGCGGAGCACTCGGAGAACTCCAGGCGCTCCGGGCGCTCCGGACACTCCGGAACACTCGCGGCGCTCCGGGCACCCGGGGCACTCCGGCCGCGGCCCGGGCGCAGGCGCGGGGAGCAGGCGGGGCCCGGGCCGCTCCTCCCGGTGCCCGTGATCCCTGCGCCGTTCCGTAGCCGCAGCGCACGGAGGCGGAGGAGCGTGGCCGAGCCCGGCCCGCCGCGCTGGCGAGATGGCGGCGCAGAAGATTAACGAGGCGCTGGAGCACATCGCGAAAGCGGAGAAATAGTGAGCGGAGGGCAGCGGGGCGGAGGGTGCGGGCTGGAGGGAGCTGGTGAGCCGCTGCTAAGCAGCTGCCAGCTCGGCATCCGCGTTGTCCGGGCCGCCCGGCGCTCCTGCCCCACGGAGGCGGCGTGTCCCCTCCTGGCCGGGCAGGGGGGCTGAGGAGACTCCGTGTGGCAGGCGGCCGCACTTCGGGAGAAGGGGAGGGAGGTGGCGGGGCCGCGGGGGCTGGCGCGGAGGGGGGGGGGGGGGCATGGCTGCTCCGCCCCTCCTCTGCCTGAGGGGAGCCTCCCTACGGGGCTGGGTGCTCTGGAGGGCCTGCTGCCCCGAGCAGGGACGGTACAGCGGCCCTAAGACCAAAAAGTGCGGTCGGTGAGGCCGAGCGGCTCAGAGGCCTGGAGCCCGAGCAGTTTCCTTTAGGGCCTTGTGGCCTCTGTTGCTCCGACCCTGACGGCAAAGCGAGGGCTGTCTGTCACTTCTGCCCTTCCGCTAAAGTCAGTGGGAGGAAGACAAGTCACAGAATTAGTTAGGTCGGAAAAGGTGCCTGAGATGATCGAATCCAACCCCGTGACACAAGACAACTCTGTCAACTAGACCAGGGCACTGAGTGCCACATCCAGTCTTTCCTTAAACACCTCTGTGGATGATGAGTCTATCACCTCCTGGGCAGCCCACTCCAATATCTAGTAACCCTTTCTGTGAAGAATTTCTTCCAAATGTCCATCCTAAATCTTCTTTTTTTCTAAATGCCCATCCCAAATCTCCCCTGGCACATCTTAAGGCTAGAGACAAGTGGGAGAAAAGAGATATGGAGACTATGTTAGATAAAAGGGCTTGTTTGCTGAGGTGGTGTGTGTTTGTTTCCTGTCCATGGGAAATGCGTGATTGGTGCTTCTCAGGTGGCTTCAAAGACCTGTACTTACGTTTGTGTTGGAGAGCTAGACATCTATGATAGTCTGTAACTGTGCATTTTAACACTGAATATAGCCATTTTGCTGAATTGCACAGAGTATGGTATACATGTAACAGAGCTGACTAATCCAAGGATGCCATACTTTTAGTAAGAGTAGTGAGAGGCCCTCTGGAAATCATAGATCAAATGTATAAATTGGCATAGAGGGAAAACTTTGAAATTGAAAAAACCCAGCATATCTTACTCAAGTTGCTTGACCAAAAGTGCCCTCCAGCAGAATTATTTTTAAGCTTATCTGGAGAGCACTTGAAATAAAAGGCACTGAGACCTCAAATTGTATGTAGATTGAGTGCATTGTATATTTTAGATTGATGTGTTTGGGACTTCTGACTGTGATAAAAATAACACAGTATAAAGGCCTGTATTAGTGTTACACACTCTGGTCATCATCCAAGTAAGACAACAAGATCACCTTAGTATTCACATGCAACTATTTTGCCAAGTAAAGAATGTATTGCATATGATGTGTTGGCCTATAACAAATATGTAAGCAGACTGTAAAGTTATGGTAATATTTTAATTTCTTTTAAAAATGAGGAAGTCAGCATATTAAATTCCAAATTGCCTAATGACTCATCTAATTTGCCAGTGTTCATTTTTCCCTATGTATTTGTGCCCATGTGTGTCACCTTTTAGTGTCATGATCTATTTTAGACATATAAATGACATGTGAGTCTTTGTGTTGGTAAATAAATTCTCTTATTTGTGTATGCATTGGAGAATCATTGATAATTATCAGAAGCAAAAAAACCAATCCTGTAAAGGAATGCTGGAAACTTCCTGATATGTGAAAAAAATATTGTCAGGTGTCGTGGTATTAGAAATCTGGAGATATCATGTTGGTATAGGAGAAAGTATTTTTCTTCTGCTGACTTCTTGCTGCTGAGAAGATGGACTTGGGGAGATTCTCTGGGAACAGTAGGAGCATGTTAGGGTGAGGGTTGTAACTATGGCAGATAATTGCAATGCTTTATGCAATTCTTAACAGTGCTGGCATTTGTTTTTACAATACTGATGCCACCATAGTATTGGCATATAGGTAATTGCTCTTTTCCAGGGCTGTTCTAAAGTTTGAAATGTATCTGAAGTGCCTTGATGGTAAAACATAAATCTTTACTAATTGTTTCTTGTGTTTTAGCCTGAAAACTGGATTCTTAAAGTGGAAACCAGATTATGACAGTGCAGCTACAGAATATGGGAAGGCAGGTATGTGGCAGTAAATATGGCCATGTATATTTCAAAGCATTCATCAAGCTTAGTCCCCTATAATGTTTTATGTATTTTTACTACATTACTGTGTGAGTAAATGTAAGATGAAGCAACAAAAAATCCTCTTGGTAGCACTGTAAAATATATTTCAGGTTGTTCTTGGAGATCTAGAACAGTCTCCAAAACCAATTTTTTTTTTCAAGCTTACAATTTCTATTTTTTGTATTGCTATATGTGACAAAAATAAAACTTTCTTTCCTTCTTTCACTTGTCCACCCCCAAATCCTGTGACTTTATCTACAAAACAACAGACGTTCAAGCTGGTTTTAAAATTTTGCTTTATCATCATCTTATGAAATATGTCCTGTCAAAGACTGTCTCAGTAAGGTGAGATGCTGCCAGCTTGGGGTTTTTTTTCAGGCACAGTAAGGTCTTGTTCCTCCCTTTTTCCACTGCCAAGTGACACATTGAGTATAAAATCCTTACTTGTTGATTTATTTTTGTTCTTAAGCATTTTCTTCTTTCTCATGGTAGTAATTTGTTGTAGTCTTTTGGCTTCTTACTCTAGGCATTCCTGCTTATTCACCTAAGACTGAATACAAAAATACAAACTTGGAAGAACAACTGGAGAATTTATAAATTGAAATTTATTTTAAATCTTACTTTATATTTTATTAGTTAAACAAGATAGAAATATATATTTGTACCCTGAAATTATTGTGCTGATGAAGTTATATGCTACCTTTGTTGGTGGCACATTTCTGACCTTGTATTACTTCTAATGATTAAAATGATATAAATATGCATTCCTCCATGTCTGTAATTAAAATCCAGCATGAGTGATTCTCAAAGTCCAGTTAAACACATTGAGAGTTGTGCAGGATACTGTGGTGGTATGGAAGTGGTGTTGATAATAAATGTCTTTAATGGTAACTAGTAACTAATGAAACAAGGAGAACTGTCTGGGATTTTTGGCAAGAGGTTGGTAAATTGTAACCATGCATTTAAAGAGCCTGTTTGCATCTTTAGGTAGCTAAACTCTTGAGCAGCAGTGGTAAAAATGAAGACAATGTCAAGTTGTAAATAAAATCTTTATTTGCTTTTTTGCAGCTGTTGCTTTTAAGAATGCCAAGCAGTTTGACCAGGCAAGGGAAGCCTGTTTACGGGAAGCTGAGGCACATGAAAACAATAAAGCGTATCTTTTCATTGACTGGGGTTCTTTCTTTCCCAGAAGCTGACTAGTTGCTACTTAGATTGGAGTAATGGGGGTTGGCATCAGGTTATTTAATACATTTGCACATTTGGCAGTGTAACAGAATTGCTTTTTAAAAGTCTGTTCCTGTGTGCTCTGGGTGAGAAAACTGAAGAGCTGTTGGTGAGAAAGTTAGTGTTGTCCCAAATAACAGCTGACAGGTGCCTGAGATACCAAGGTACTGCTTCAGAAATTTAATTGGTTTTTAATTATCTATTAATGCATGGTATAAACTTAATGAAGCTCTGACATTATTACAGTACTTGTAGTACTATTTAATAAGCAGGAATATTTTAAGGAAGTGTGCTTTTTACAACTTTTTATGTAACCATACATTGGTATATTGCATTTATTCTGTCCTTGGAATTATTTATTTTTGACAACTTGCCTGTAGTTGTAGTAGGTTTGATTTGCCTTTATGGGGTTCCTTGCTTTGAAATTAGTAGTTATGTAAGATCTTACACATTAATATTTTTCCTGCATTATGTTTTTGTGGCTTTTGTCCTTGACTTCAGCAATTTCATGTTTAGTCTCTTTCATGCTGCCAAGTAAGTACAGACGTGCTAAGTAATCTGAAACAGATTTTTTAACATACAGTACAAGTACATTTTGATCTTAGAGTAAGTGTTTTCATTCAGGTAATTTTGCTGCTTCATAATTAGTTTAATGGAAGTGTGAGCTAGGAAAGTTTGAAAATATGTAATGGCCACCTGAAGAAATTATGATTTTGGCATTCTTCAGCACCTTTTGATAGCAAATATTTTTTTCTTAGATGAACTTCTTGTAATTTTGAAGTTCTACACTGCTGAGCTAATTAAGAAATTTTTAATTAAAGAGTACTTCAGAGATGACAATAATCCAAATATTGCCTGGGGATTGGGTTAGAATAGATTTTTACTGGGAAGTGTGGTTGAATTTTGAAGATAAAGTTACATGTGTGCTGTGCCCTTAAATAAAACACTTGAAACATCTTCAAAGCATTAAATATTAACTGTGAAGATGTTAGATAGTCAGTGCATGTTAACTTTTGCTCATAACTACAGCTTGTTGTAATACACCATCTCTGACCAAATTGTACATTTTTTTTCTCTGCAGAGCTTATGAACAAGCTGGCATGATGCTAAAGGTATTCTCATTTACTAGTTTTTATTTTTAAGTTCTATTTTGTAATGACAAATATTGTGCAGTGTACTGTTTTACAAATATATGTAAGCAAATTGCATATTGAAGTGAAATTTTTTTGTTGACTTATAGTCCCCATCTCTGCCTTCAGTAGATTAGGAAAGCAACATTTATATTTGGGGGGAAAGACAGTTTTCTTTTTCTAAAAGAAAAGGAGAGTTCCTCCTGTCAGAGGGTAACAGAAGAGTGGTGCTGCTTTTACTCATAACTACCACAAATTCATGACTTACAGAAAAGTTTAGGACTTTAAAGTGAATTTTATGGAGTTGATGGTTAACTTTCACTAGCCCTACAAGTTTGTAAATAAAAATTAGAATCTTAATAAAGAAGTTATTGCAATTTGCTTTGATTGGTGTCCTTGCATGTGAACTCCTTTCCTGACAGCAGTGTTCCTGTGGCTGTTGCCTTGTAGGAGATGCAGAGGCTCCCTGAAGCAGTTCAGCTGATTGAAAAAGCCAGTATGATGTACCTGGAGAATGGGACACCAGACACAGCAGCCATTGCCCTGGAACGGGCTGGAAAGTGAGTCTGACTTATTGGTGGCTAGAATCTGTGCAGGGCATGGGTATGTCTGTGCTTTTCTTCTATGTCTTTTTGATGCTTTCAGGTAAAAAATATTTTCCTTTCATCTGAAGAGAAAGTATTGATGTTTATTACAGGTTAATAGAAAATGTGAGTCCAGAGAAGGCTGTGCAGCTCTATCAGCAAGCAGCATCAGTGTTTGAAGTAAGTGGGGGACTTCTGTCTGGGTTTTTAGTTTGGTTGGTTCTTTTCTTTCAGCTGTAAAGTAAAGAAGAAGCCTAAGATTAGGTTCTAAATTACGTTTCCGTCATTTTACATCAGTGGCTGAGTAATGAAGCTGAAGGCTTCTCATGCTCTAGAGAAGGAGATGACAAAAGTTAGGAGTCAGTTTGCTTTGCCTTTTTCTCAGTTTAGGACTTGACAGAATATGAATTTTGTAGTTCAAGTGTTCTGCCTCTTGTTGGGCAGAACAGAGGGTAGAGTACATATCTGCTGTTGGGTACTGGAACCCAAAATAATTTGAAATCCCTGAAGGCACAGAAGAAGGTGTTTTGGTTGGTGCTCCACCCATTGAAATGAGACAGTGATTTGCCTTTTTACAAGTGGCTTTGATGTACTTTTCTATTGTCAGTTGTCATGGGTATTTTCAGATTAGTAAATTTACATTGACATTCCTCTGCTGAGCAAATCCATACAGGAGCTGGCTGTGGAGCACCAATACACTTTATGTTTCCCTTGAGTGTATGAATTGCTGATCTAATAGCTAACAGTTATTCTAAGTTACAGGTGACACACTTAGATTAAGGTCTAGTGGTCTTAACTCTGTGCAAGTGAAATAAGAAAGTCTGAATTCTTTTTTTTCTTCTCTAGAATGAAGAACGTTTACGGCAGGCGTTAGAAATGCTAGGGAAGGCATCAAGACTTCTGGTCAGAGGACGCAGGTATAGCTTTATCCCTTTTTGTTCTTCTAATGTTTTTGAATCTTAAAATGTGATTTTGATTGTGGTTTTTTTGTCTTGGTGTTGTTTGGTTTTTTATGTACTATTTATTCTTATTTGTGACTCACTTCAGACTGAGGTCCAGTTTCTGTGGGATATGCCATATTCATCCAGGAACCACCTGATTTTCTGTTCTGGGCTGGGAGAATGTGAGCTGAAAGACTTTTGCTCTGTGAAAACACCAGTTTTCATTAATTCTTAAAATACTTCAGGATTTTTTTGAGGTTTTTTTTCCACCATTAATATGTAGAAAGTACTTGAAAATCTTCTATAGCTGTGGGGTATAAAACAGAGGAATTAGGACTGACCTGAAGAATGAAATCTGCAGTGGTCTGGTTCTGGACTTCTTAAAGAAGAATGAATCTTGGAGTCTCAGTGAGACAAGTTTAGTTGTAAATTTCTTGTACCAAACTTGACCTTCCATTTATCTTAGACTTCCTTCACTGAAACACTTAGGTTCTTTAAGAACTATATTGCTAGTTCATGGATATCTGACTTACTGGTAGCTTATAGTAACCTCAGGACATATAGAAATGTGTTAGTGTATATAACAAAGCATTCATCTTGTACGGTGTTACAAAAACCAAGGTTTCTCTGAATAAATACCAGAGGTGTTCCTAGCACGTAGACAAAAGGAATTGCTGACTATATATTTACCTTACCTCTTAGTAAAATCTACTGCTGATTTGTAGTTGTGTTGCTGTTTATTTGAGTAGACTTGCCACTGTATTAGTTAAACACTTTGTAATTAGCCTTGAGTTCACTCTGTTGTATTCCTGGCACTGATACTCCTGTTTTTTTTGGTTTTTAGATTAGATGAGGCTGCACTGTCTCTTCAAAAGGAAAAAAGTATTTATAAGGAAATTGAAAACTACCCCACTTGCTATAAGGTAAAGTCTAAGAGAGAACTTTTGATAATACATTTCAATTTTTTAATTTTTGTTATTACTGACATCTGACAGATGATGGGCACCTCTTGATTCAGCGATAAGTTTCTTGCTGAATGATGAGAATTTGTGGTAATGGTGTTTCCCCAAACTTCAGCTGTGCTTTTGTAAGTTTTAAGATGCTATTATCTACAGGAGCTGTCAAAACTAAACAACACATAAAAAATAAAGATGTTATCAATAAAACAAACTACAAAAACTGTTACTTGGGACAGCAATCCATTAAATGTTATAGGACATAACCTATTTCATACCAGCTGAGATGATGGCTTTCTGCTTTTTCACTAGATTGTTCTGACTCAGTTGTTGTGTCAGTTGTTGTGTCAGTAGTTGTGTCAGTATCTTAGGATGGTTGTGGATTGTAATGACCTTTCTCATACTCGATATTAACAGTCTACTATTTTTCTCATATTTTATTGTTAATTTCTAAAGAATTGTAAGGCTTGCTTTTTTTTTGTTTAGAAAACTATTGCTCAAGTCTTAGTTCATCTTCATAGAAATGATTATGTTGCTGCAGAAAGATGTGTGAGGGAAAGTTACAGGTAAGTCTACTTTGTGTGCTATGATTTTAAACTGATTGTTTCACTAGTGTAGATCTATCTTGCTTGACATTTTACTTTCATAAATTTTTAACCTGCACTTCTGTTGACTTACAATACAATAATAATGTCCCCTTGTGTATGGCTATCAGGAATCTTTTTCACTCATAACAATTTAGCTATAGTGGCTACAGTGATTCTTCTTAACAAACCTAAAATACAGAGTCATAAAGAACTACTTATGTGTGACAGAGGAAATGAGATGGAAATCAAAAGTTCTTGCCACGTTACAGGAGAAAATTTTGGTGTCAAAATATGGATTAGTGTTTAACCCTGGCAGTTCTTCATTTCTACTTTCATTGGAACTTCAGTAGCAAAATCTCAAAACAACATGTTTTTACTTAAACTGTGTTTTTAGTGAAATGAAGATATGTATAAGTTAAATTGTAGTACTTTACCTTTAGAAATAATCTTTCAAAGTCAGTCTTTAAACATCTTGCTTATGTTTTCCAAATCTCCAATTTTATATACAGAAACTCATGACAGAATTATTTCTGTATGTGAAGTGGAGAAAGAGTTTATTGACTTATCAGGAAAAAAAATCAAATATTCTTGTTTCGTCTTAACTATGATTGTGGTCTTATTTGCAGTGTGTAAACTAATATTACTTAAAGTTTAATTTTTATGAATATGATTCATGTACCTAAAGAAATCAACTCTTAATTTCCTTCAGTATACCAGGATTTAATGGAAGTGAAGACTGTGCAGCACTGGAGCAACTTTTAGAAGGGTATGATCAACAAGATCAGGATCAAGTTTCTGAAGTCTGTAATTCTCCACTCTTCAAATACATGGATAATGATGTAAGTAGACAGATCCTGTGATTGGAAGATTTTTTTGAGTTAAGAGGGTGGGGATTTTTTCTTAGTAGAGAAAAATAAGAGCACAGTCTGTGCATTTATTGTGACTTCCTGTCATGCTGCCCTTTGGTTGTGAGCTTCCTGCATTCTTTTACTTTGCCTGCCAGTGATGGTGCTGCCTACCTTTCAGATGGTGCAAAGAGTTATGTGAAAGAACAGCTTGTTAAGGATTTGCTTAATTTGTTTAATGAGTAGACCAAAATTCAGGCCTCTTCTGTTTGCTTCCATAAGAGCAAGAACAGTCTGTTGCTTCTGCTTTTTCTCAGAAATACCTTGCAGCAGATAATGTGCATAAACATGAACAGAGCAGCATGCCTGCAGGATGGCATCATTGAATGATTTTTTCCATTGCTTGTTCTTAGTAAGGTACTCATTCAGGAACTCATTTTGAATTGGGAACAAGTAGTTGTGTCTCTTTCCCCACCATTTTTTCTTTAATTGAATTTGTAAATTGTAGGAAGTATAAGATAACAAAAGTGTGAAGTAATGGAAACATCCATCCCTACCAAACCCTGTAGCAGTATTGGCTGATTTCACTTCATTGAATAGTAAAAATTGAGTTAGTAGTCTTGCTGAACAACACTTATAAAACTGTTTACATGATCTAATAGTAGATAATGTATGAAAAGCTACATACTGGAATTATTTCTTTTCTACATAAAGCTTGAACCAGAGGAGGTTAAAGGAGGTTCAAAATGGGGCCAATTTATTTGATAATAAGCAGCATCAATACAGATCTTATATCCCATTCTCAGAGTATTTGAGAATGAGAAAATTGGACCAATGTTTTATTTATCCCAAGCTGAGAGCATCATCACCCTGTTTTTGTAGTGCATGTTGCCTGCTTGCTTATTGTGAGCATCAGTCAATTCTGTGATAGTACAGAAATTAAACTTGCCTTGTTATTGTCAGTATGCCAAGCTTGGTCTTACCTTGGTGGTCCCAGGAGGTGGAATGAAGAAGAAGTCACCAAACGCTGCCCAAGACAAAGCCAGAGGACCAGCTGCATCAGGCTCCCATGCTGATGAGGAAGAGGATGAATATTCTGGGGGACTGTGCTAGCTACAGACTAGGTTGTCACATCTGACTGACTTGTGATGCTGAGCATATCCAAAGGTACCAGATTTACCAGAGCTTCATTGCAATTGTGATATGGGAATCCTAGTATTAACTTGGCAGCTTCTGGGTGCAATGCAGGAGAAAAAGCATGATTGTACCCATCATCCTGAAACATCTTTGGACTTCATCTCTTACCTGGCAGGAGCTTCCTTAGGGCCCTGCCTTCAGCTGATGGGAAAAATTGAGGAGAGTTTTACTAAAAGCACAGTTTAAAAGAAACCAAAACTTCAGAAGCACTGGAGAGGGAGTAGTACAAAATTTTGAATGCTGGATTTCAACAACTGACACTTCTGGTCCCAGTAAGATGTTTGCAGTTGTCTTCAGAGTTAAATGTATCATCATTCATCTGGCTGTTTATCTCCTGTTTAAGGCCATTTGAGGCAGACTGTGCCAGGCAGGATTTTTGCTTGTGTAAGCACTAGGGGGAGCATTCAGTTTGTTTTCAACATGTTTTTACTGCACAATGTTATTTTAATACCTTATTTTTATAGTAACCACATGAGTGTGAAAAAACACTAAGTCAACTAGTTTGAAGTTATCTTGCAAGCTTAAAAGTACTTGGAAATAAATGTGTCCATAGTGTTTGTAATGTGCACCTTAGAAAAGGAAGAAGTGAACCACCATTCTTAGCAGTGTTTTTGAAGCATGCCATAACCAAACTGAAACTGAAACCAAAGGAAACTGAAGTTAGCAGATAACGTGCACTGAATATAAACTTCTGAAGACAAATGTTTAAGAAAAACTTACATGGAATGTTTCAATGATATGTTTGAGTTCATAAGTGTCCTAGGTGTTTATTTGCTAATCAGTATGCTGAAAATACGAAAGAATAAAATGTCTTCATACATTAGCATGTATGAAGACATTTGATTCTTTCATATTTTCAAAACATTGAACAGGCGTCTCTATAAGTAACATTTTTCAAACTTGCTTAGAATCCAAGGTAACCAAATTTTAATGCATCCTATTTATATTTGGTTTCAAGTCATCATATGTTTTGCAAGCTTCATTCGTGTCCTGAATTTGTTTCACCATTTTATGCTTAAAAGTTGTTGAGTTTAGAAGTTGAACCTGTGGCTTGTTTTTTCAGCAGGACCTAAGCAAGGTCTGCCCTAGGGTGATGTCATTTGGAATCCAGCAGGGATTTGTATGTGATGCTCAAAGCTCTGTAAACAAGAGACCAAAAGCACAGTCTAAAGTGTTGAGATCGTGTCTGCCATATTAAAGAATTGGATGTCATCAAAAATATCAACCACATGTGTGACAAAATTGTGTCAGGCGTAATTGTGATAAAGGTTCGAATTTTAGAGCGCTAATGCTCACTTTGCTTGGGGTGAATAGCACTCAATAACATTGAGATAGGAGCACAAACTGCAGCATAACTTGCTGTCACATTAGAAGGTCACATTATTCAATTTAATGGGTGTTCAAAAACCAGTTTTGTGTCTTTGTCTTGTGTAATAATAACCATGAGTTTTAGAGCTATTTAAGATGCACCTGTAGGTCTTCACTATCTATGGGTAATTTCCCTTTGTTACTGATGATGTATGTAAAAGTTTTGGCTCTGTGAAATTTTAGGAAGTGAATTGCTTTTCTCTGAGAATGCTTGCAGTTATACATGAAAGGTGGTTTTGAAGACTTTCCTAGAATTCTAGAACTCTTCTAGAATTTTTGCTGTTGGAGGAACTCGCTGCAGTTTAACTGGAGTTTAACTTCTGCCTTCTGGATTCAAATCAAGTGGAACATAACACTTACTATGGTGAGTCTTCATCACAGGTAGAAAAAATGCACATGTAGGAACTCAGGGGACACTAAGTTGTTTTCTTCAAGCATTTCCTGCTCCTTCTAGTTCTGAAATCAGTCTTATTGTGTGAGCCCAAGGAGTCTGCTTTTTGTGTGTGTGAACAGTTGCATGTATCTGAAATGATGAGGTGCATAAGAAAACTGGGAACTGAGTGTGCTTCTGTGGATGAATTTTCAGATTTATTTAAACTGTGCTTGTAACACTAACAGACCCTTAAAAGAAAATTTAAAATTTCTGTTGCATTTTAAAAACATACTTTCCATATGACAAGAAAAAAGCGCAAAACTGTCTTCCTCCCTCCTCAAGTTGTTTCTTTGTTCTGTGCCAAGTGTGGAAAATCTGGGACAAAAGTGACTGGTACTAAACACGTTAAGCTGCCATTAATTGACATTTCTGATTCTTAGTAGTAGAATCTTAATCTTTAATTGCAATGTTGCTGCAAAGACCAAATCTGCAGAAATGGAAGCATCTGAAAATAAGATGGTCTATTTTATATAACTTATTCTCCTATTTTAGACAGTGAAAGTGTGTTAGGAATGTTAACTGCAATGTTTAACTATAGAAGAAACTGTCTGTATATTATGTGTTAGTGTTTGTTTCTATCTTTCAAAGCAATTTGCACACTTATGTAAATACCATTTAAGTGATCTAAAATGGAAAATATAACATTTACAGCAAGAGAGTTTCCAAAACCAGTGTTGACTGTAATAAAAAAATAAATTGTGCATGGAGGCTGAGCAATGGCTGATGCAATGTTTATGTAAAATCAGAAGATTTCTAAATTATCTGTAACTTAATAGTCAGATGATCAAGTGCAGTGTGAAACCTGTGCTTTACTTGTTCTTTTCCCAAATTTGTGGTGTAATAGAGTACAAATGTGTTTGCAACAGCTCTACAGATGCTGCCTCTTGAGGCTGTGTGTTTCACCAACATGAAGAATAAAACTTGAAATTAATGCATATGTGGTAGCTTTCTGTGTTGTTGATCAGGTCCTGCTGAGGGCCACCATTTGAAAATTAATGTTAATTATATTTAATTTGTCACTGGGGTAGATTTTCAAAGTGGTGTTTTGGCATGAGAATAAAAGATTGGAATCAATGGAGAGTTGATATCAGTGGGAGTTTGAGAAACAGCTAGATTTCACACAACTTAAGGATGTGAATTCTGTAACTCTTTGGAGACTTCATAATAGTAGAAAAATCACCTTTTCTACTATTTTAAACTGAAACTTGCTGGAATATTTGAAGGTTGAAGAATCTGGCACTGAAGTTCTTCCAGTGTAGCAGGAATTGTTCCTTAGATGCTGCAAATATGCAGCTGTATAAAATTATAAGAATAAGCTGCTCTCAGGAGAACAAAAAAAAAAAAGCCATGTCATCTAGATTTATAATAAGTAGTGAACTTTTTTGGATGCAGGAAATGGAAAAAAGAAGCGACCCCAACCTCTATGACTAGTAGTGGTAATAAAATTGGAGGAAGTAGATGTAACTTTAGAGAGCAGGAGGGAACCACTTGGGATCTGCGGTTTCAGTCTGAGCAGGGCCATGAATCTCCGAGTTAATGGTGTGTAGGTGCCAGCGTGCCCAGGAGCTGGGCTCTCCTCTCCTCTGCCTGTAGGAGAGGATGTGCAGAGACTGCCTTCCGTAGGGCTGGCCGTTCTTTGTTCCGGAGCCGCTGCCCTTCTGCCGTGATTTCCAGAGTGGCTGTCAGCCTGGAACAGGAGCGGGAGGCAGCTGCAAGGCTGCACGTACGTTTCCAGAACATGTGGCTGTTGTGATTCATCTGCTGAGTCCTGTGGGAATCGGGGTAAGGAGCGTGGCTGGACTGCGCAGTGCGCACTGCCAGCATCTTCACTGGTGTGCAACCAATGTGGACTGTGCCACAGAAATGTTCCAGTCCTAGATTGACAGAAGCGGGCCCCAGCATGTGCACAGTGAAAATGGGTTACCAGAAGTTGTCTTGTTTTCCTTTTGTTTGTTTTCCTTTTGTATTCACGTGCCTTTATTTTGCGTTGTTTCTGAGCTCTGCGTAACCCGGTGTGTGTGTGTTATCTATCCCGAGAGCGTTGTTCCCTCTCAGCGCTAGATGGTGCCGCAGAGCTGGCACCGGCCTTTCCTCCACTGCCAGGAGCCTCTGCTCCGTGTCCGGAACGGCTTCTGCCTTTAAATATGCTCAGCTGGAGCGTTGGTTTGGTTAGAAATATCCACACGGGGACCTGCCCTTGCTGCTGCTTGTCGTGGCTTGAAACACCTGCCCGAAGTCCTAGAAGTCAGCTTAGGAAGACAGCTTAGGTTGTTGTGTTTTCACTTGTCAGAATAGGCCTGGGAAATTGGGTGATTAAGAGCCAGATTATGGATAGTGGGTGGGTGGGCAAGGAAAGCAGTAGCCAGTGTGCACTATAACCTGTTAAAAGAAATTTTTAGTGCAGCCACAAAATTTTATGAAATGCCTCGTGCACAGACATGAACAAGTATAGGGGGCAGGGAAATTAACAAAATGGAAGGAGTGAAGAAGCTGGTCATCAGGCAATGGTATGTTGATGGGTGGAACAGAGAGCTCCTGCTGTAATTTGTTGAAATGAGTTTGCTTAAGAAAAATATGCCACTTCCTGATTCATCTACAGAGGCAGGGAGGGAAGGATGAGGACTGGCATGACTGCTCTCTGCATGGTGGGGAGAGGTTCTGCTGCTGTGTGCCATGTGAGGCAGTCTGAACACAGACACATCCTTTGCCTGTCACTAACTGACTGGAATTCAGGAATGAAAGGTAAAACTTTATAGCTGCAGACAGGGACTTCTTTGTGTGTGTAGCTGACAACTTTCTAGCCAATGCTTGCTGTGCTGGACTGCTCAACAAATGTCCCAGAGTAATTGTCTTGGTAATAATAGAGCAGAGAATTCATGAGGTGTAAAGACCTATGGTACCCCATGTGTTTTATGGGTGCCAATTATTTTATTTAATTGGCCACTATCCAGTCATTTTCTGGCTCCTCTTTTGTGTCAATGTGTGATTTTCCAGGCTGAGTGACTGGAGGAAGAATGAGGATCCTCTCAGCTGCACTGGAGCCCAGAGCACAGGTTGGGTGTGTAAGGAGTGAGTGGTTAAAGCTGGGTGGAATTGGGGGCTAAGGCAGCTGTGTAGCAGCACAGACTGAGCATAGCATTGCAAAGCTTTAGTAACAGAGCTGCTGAAAGAGTAGTATATTTTAAAATTCTCCTTTGAGTAAGACATGATCTGGTAACTCCTGCTACTGCCTTAATGTTTATCTTCCCAAATATACCAGATTCTGCACCTTGTGGGAATTCCTGAGAAGCCATTTTCTTTGAAACAACATCAAAGAGTTATTTCTCACCTCTTTGAAATACTTCAGTCTAATCCTGATGCACTTTGGTGAAAGGCCATGCTGCTGAGAAACATTGGAAAGTGAAAGAAAACACCCTTGTTTTCCGTTGATTCAGGGTTTATTTTTTCCCCTTCAGATCTTAATATTCTCTAAGATGAGGATTTTTTTCCCTTTGTAGCTCATGCATGTTAGTATGCAGTCTGAGATTCAAATAGTTGTTTTTCTGTATTTGTCATCCTGCAGCCAACAGGGAGCAGATTTCTTGTGACCGAGATGGGGACAGGGAGAAATCAAGAGTGAAAGTATGAACGTGACTGCACATGCTAGTCACTTTTTGGTTCTTTTGGGTGTGCTAAGACAGAACTGCTTGTGATCTCTTCATGGAGAGGCAGTCATATGGCTTCACATCCAAGTGGTTTTGCTACCTCTTTTTCCTGGAGATGCCAGGACTGGAAAAGTTCACACCTTGGAACAGGCCTCATGGCCAAACAAAATCCGGTATTAATGACATGCAACCGAGGTAGTAAGTGCAAGTAGCAGCCTGAATGCACACACATGCTTTATGCTTATCCCTACTTGCATTTATAGCATGATTTTTGTTTTAGAAGGTCATGGATATCTAAATGAGGAACCCTATTTCAGAAGTAGTGTTTCTTCACAAGACTGAAGTGCAGTAATGGGATGACTTGAAATTTTTTATAATTTGGGTTG
Organism: Zonotrichia leucophrys gambelii; assembly: GCF_028769735.1. NCBI lineage: Eukaryota > Metazoa > Chordata > Aves > Passeriformes > Passerellidae > Zonotrichia > Zonotrichia leucophrys. The sequence goes on along the minus strand of NC_088171.1, from coordinate 101,432,203 downwards.
TGCATTAATTGCTTCTACACTTTCGAAAAGTTGAGGTTTCTGTTTCCAGGATAAATTTCTGTGTACGTTTTGCAGGAAACAGGTATGGGAAAATATTCCACATCTTTGATCACTTCAGTGGACTTTGAAATAGTTTGTTAAAAATGTTGAAGGGGAGAATTCAGAGTAACTTTCCTCAGGGTATTTCAGGAATAATGCCTGTTGGGTTTTCCCTTTCTGAGTTTGTGTTGTGGATAATTCCACTGATGACTATGTGTAGTATTGTATTGCTATAATAAAAAATTTGACCACTTTTAAGTACTGCTGCTACTAGGACTTTGATATTTGTGAACCAGAAAATGGGAGAGATTAATCAATTCATTCACTGTGACTGAAGTGTAGAAAGAGGCTAGGAGGCAATGTGTGATGGAAAGGAGTGAACTTAGAGAGAGGAAACCAAGGAGGATTCCAGTCCAGTGCTGAGTACTTGTGCCCTTCTGTCATTTCCTGATCATAGAATAAGGGTGAAGGAACAGCTGGAGACAAAATACATTTGTTGTTTTGACAAATAAGAGAACAGCATGAATCACACATCTGATAGCTTGTGTAAATCACAGAAGTCACCAATTTTATCAGATGCTTGAAAGTAGTTTGAGCATAAATCTAATGCAAGGCAGCAGGGGAAAGCATTTTGTATGATGACCCTTCAATTAAGATCAAATTTATACTATTCTGTTCTAATGCATTTATTCAGTAGAGTTTCCAGATGCACAGCAGCTGAATAGAGTGCAACAAAAAGTATCCTGTTTGCTGCATTGTTTCCTTTCCTTTTTAGTTGTGTACATTTTGTTTTTGCTGCAGGAGCAGGAGTCTTCCTTGAAGGCTTTGCTGTATATCTCTTTCGGGGTGGGTTGTTTTGGTTTTGGGTTTTTTTTAATGTGGGGTTTTTTTGGGGGTTTTGGGTTTTTTTGTGTTTTGGTTTTTGGATTTTTTTTTTTGTTTGTTTTGTTGGGTTGGTTTTTTTTTGGTTTTTTTTTTTGGTTTTTTTTTTTTTTTTTTTGTTTGGGCTGAAGAGAAACCAAACCTTTGCTTTAGGTGGATATTCCAGTACATTTTCACCCTTTTGACCACTTTTTGTTGGATTCTCAGCATCTTATTAAAATCCTTTCTTTTTAATTTAAAAGTGCTGAACTTGGTTTGCGTCCACTGATGTGAAACAGTAGTTTCTCAGTAGAGGTAATGTACTACCATGGATCTGGAGCAGATGGAAAAACTCAGTTTTTGTCAGGAATCCAGGATGTGCTGTGTTAGTGGCAGAAAGGCTATCATTTTGTCACTGTTTTCCATTATATCTTTGACCAAATGTAAATAATGGGTGGATATGATACAAAATCATTAGATTTAGGCCATGCCCATGTTGAGAGTTGTGGTAGATAAAATGAAGTCTTGAATTTCCAATGTACAAATTATTTTTCCACCCTGGAGCAGATTTTTAGGGGCTGTCATTTGTCACCAAACTCTTTTTCTTTTGAGTGTGGAATTCATACTTTTGGAAGTTAACTTAAAGAAGTTAAGTTAGTGGTGTGGCTCTCTAATATATCACATGCTGTATGATACAGAATTATAGAATTTTGAGACAGCTGGGCTAAATGTGAAGTAATGGCTTAAAATAGGAATGGTATGGTCTTTGTCAGTCTTCTAAGTTTTGTGTAGTTATTTGTCTTTGGCTCTCTTCCTGATTTTCCTAAACTTCATTTCTAAGTAGTTTTTAAAGTCTTTGATATTCCTGATTTCTGTATGAATGGTTGGAAGTATCTGGCAGTGATTTTCTCTTCAAATGAAGATTTGAGTTATTCCTAGACAGCTGTGGTATATTTTTGTTCACCTTGTCAATCTCTATATTATATTTGTCCCTATGGTTCACTTTGTTTAAGGGATGCCACATTACAAATCAACCATGTGAGTCTTACGTCATGACTTTCAAAGTGTTCTGGGTTTTTTTGGGGTGGATGACTGACAGCCTGTGGACCTTTGGCAAACTCTTATAGTCAGGCCGTAATCAAATTGTTTGGAGCAGAAGTCTAGGACAATTCTTGATCTTGTTTCTGCTTGTTGAGCTCTTTAATAAAAATCTCTCAGTGGTAGGAAGGAGAGGTTCCATGAAGAGCCTGGAAGCTGCACATCCCACCTGTGCTGAAGTTAAAAGAATCAAAGGGTGAAACTTTTGTAACCAGCAAGAGAGTGTTTTGTGGAGAAAAGAAGAAACCTCACAACTTTATAAAAGTTGTAAAGCTCGGTATGTTTATTACAGTACTGGACACATGCGGAGAATGCTCTCCTTAAAAGTCATGCGTACCTCTGAGAAATTCAGATCTCCTTTTATCCCCCTCTCAAATACATATGCATACAGTTTCACAATAGGTTCATACATATTCATTTTTATGGGTTTCATGTGACTTTTACCACTAGTTCCTTTTTATCAGAAAGAATTCTGAGGTCAGGTCGACTTGCCCTTACAGCAGTCTCTGTCTCTCTCTATCATCTTCTGTCTCTCTCCCCCTTATCTCTGTCCTTCGCTGAAGTAACTTCGCTGAGCTTAGGCCTTGCAGTCTGGCTAAATAACTACGATCTCGAACCACAGACTCAACTCAAAAATGTACATTTCACCTACATTAAAATGGATTTCTATCCTGGAAAATTTTGACTTTGGTTCAAGAGGATGAAACACTGTGATAGGCTGTGCACAGATCCATCTGCACCCATGAGTGCATATGCCTTAAAAAAAATCACTTTCATGAAAGGACAAGAAGTAGCTAAGGTAGGGAAATGGCATTTATTTTTTATTTCTTTCAGTGATGCAGATTTTTAAAAAATTTATTATGGATGCTTTTATAGCCAATATTGCAATCACAGAGCTAGAAGCAAATTCTGAGCTCTAGTTTCAGATCTGGATCATCAATTGAATGTCCCTGGACCTCAGTGTGGGAGATAAGTTGGAGTCCAGTGTTCTCCAAGTGCATGTTAAGCAGTAAGCACTCTCCTCCTCTTCTCTCCCTCAATCTTTCTCACTCCTGTTAATGTATTTGCCTACAGACAGAATAGAGCAGATCCTCAGCTGTGCAAGGTGCACTGCCTCGAGGCAGCCAACTGTACCCACCAGCCAAAATTCCTGCATTTGAAGAATTGCAAACTTTTGGCTTTCCACCCTTTCTCCCAGACAGGCAAAGGCTGGACTGAGACTCCTGTATGTGTTTACCAGGCATAGGTAAACCCTCTCTTAGGGGAATGATACTCACTTTCTTCTTCTGTCAGGACTTCTAAATGCTGGATTGTGCTTGCCAAGTCCCTGAGTGGAAGAGACAGGTGGATAGAGAGATAGAGGCCACAGATGAGTTGGAGGTTGAAACAACATCTACCATTTGTCAAGGTCATTAATTTCCAGGCAGATTGTCTTTGAGCTCCGTGGGGCTGTTTGAATTATTACTGAAATGCAGCAGTTTCCAGAGCTGAAGGATCCACAGCATAAGAGTATGCAGAAACCTCACAGTGCAATAATATGAAAAATAATTGTCTCTAAATACTGCTACAGTATGGATTTAAAATAGGAATTTGATGCTGTTTAGACTAATTGCTGGACTGGTTAGCCTTCCATCATCACCTCTGGTTCTGCTATATGCCTTGGTTCAGCTTTTCTCTTCTGTCATGAGAATTTATTGACTCATATTGTGGTCATGGCCCTGTTACACCCAGTGATCCTGTACCAGCTTACTCTCCTTCTATTTGGTACTTAGAAATTACCATGTTTCATTCTGTTGGTATAACAGACTCTTAATTAGACAGTTCCTAAGCAGTAATGCCAGGTAGGAATAAATCTGCCAGACAGTCATGTTGCTGTAACTCTCCACTTATAGTGAGTGGGTAACCTCAGGTCAACAGCATTTGTATTCTGCCTTCAGTGAAACCAGGGCTGAATGAAGAGTTCTGGAAAGGTATAAACATACTTGAAGTACTGGCATTCAGAAATATGAAAAAACCTCTGAACATTATGCATTGAAAGCTGTAGCACAAGTCTGATATACTGTCTATTACAGTCAGTCCTTAGTTAATTGCTGGCATTTAAATACTCATAAGACCTGGAATCTGACATTTGTTGGCTTCCTCCCCTCCCTGCCTCCTTCTTTTGTCCTCCTCCTCAAAAAAAAAAAAAAAAGTTAAAAAAAGCACACTAGTTGTCTATATCACAATCTCATAAATTACCATGGTGGAGTTAGTTTTCCAGCTGCCTGTGACCTGCTGGGTATTTGTTGGGGGAAAAAAAATTCTGAGAGTTTCATGTCTTAATATGAATGATCCATCCTAAAGTTTGGACTGGATTGATTATTCCCCAGTTTGAAATATTTTCCTCTTTTATTCCAAGAGTAGTAACATTAAGCTAATCCCAGGGAACCTGCCACTCAAAGTGCTTTGGAGAGATAACATAATTGGAGAGAAGAGCTGGCAATTCGCCCATGATTTCAAGACGTTATTGGTCTCTGATCACCACACTAAATGGAAGCCAGGTTCACTTCAGCAGTGACTTACTAACCCAGAATGGAGTTAATTTTAACAGAGAACATTAGAAAAACTGTTCAGCCAATGCTAGTGTTGATGTTGTGTCTTCAGTGTGTTAAGAAGAACTGCAAAGCCACACATGCATTGCTGCCCCAAGGTCAGAAATTTCTGTGAACTTGCAACCCAAAGCTGTGCAGCACAACTTGTACCTTATAACCCACAAAACAGGAAGAATGCTTATCAGCAATAATCTTGCTTCTACCTTTACTTTTTATCCTAATTCATTTAGCTTATAAATGCATGTCTTTTGAGACATGCATTTATAATGTTTAAGTTGCTTTAAACTGGGAGGGATGGTTGGGAAGCAATCCAGCCAGAATGAGGACAGGCAGCTAGGGACACGGTTTCCTCCAGGCTTTCCCTCTTGAAGTGAGAGATGTAACATTCAGTTTAGTCCATCTAATTCAGGTAAAGCTGCAAATAATGGAAAATGGATGACCCACAGTATTTGGGAGATAATGCTATGGTGGTTTCTCTGGATATACAATATGAACTCATGGGACTGACTGATCCTTTTCCTTTGCTCACCCACTTAATTTCATTTCTCTTCAGCCCCTGTAAGGAGATAGAGCAATGAAATCAAGGCAGAATATTGTGAGAAACTGAACTCTTCATATAGGGCAGCTGAAGAAGTCAAGCATCTGATAGTAATTGGTTAGTAAATTAAATTTTAACAACCTAGAGTTTGCATGCAGTCCAGTGCTTCTCCCCTAAAATAAATCACTCAGATTTTCAAATATGAAACACATGTTTTCTGTCTGACCCTGTCTTTCATGGAGCAGTGGAGATTGCAAACGCAGATGCTCAGGTTTGTCTGCGTTCTTGGCCGACGAGGCCATAAATGGCAGCTTTGCTCTCGGAGCGCACGTGACACTGACATTGCTCGGTGCACTGCAGAACAGACACAGCTTCAGGCAAGCAAGCTGAGCTGGGGCCTGCTCAAACACTTTCACTCCCTTTATGCCTTGTTCACCCAGGGTAGGACTGTGACCTGGGACCACAGGCCTGTCACCCTGATTTTTTAAGATTTTCTAAGCCTTCTGATGTTTACATTCTTGTAATGAACTTTCTCACACACTTTCTGTAAATAACTCATTGTTTTGCATTCTTTTATGAGGGAGGAAAAATTTGATAGACTGTTAGTTTGTCCAGTGTCATTGGAGAGGTGGCACTTTCACCCTCCAATCCACTGTCCCTTTTGGAAAGCAATAAATGTTGGAGTCAGATAATAAACTCCCCTTGAGAGCAGAGGTGTGCACTTGTGTTGTTTCGTGTCCTACAGTGACACAGGCCCAGCCTCTCTCCCCTTCCTGGCCTGGGAGGGAGGGAATGCCAGCTGCCCCTGTGACATGGCTGACAGCAGAAGGCTGGCAGTCACCTGCCTGTTGCAGACATCTTTTCACTAAAAATCCTTTATTAGGATTTTTTCCCTTCTGAGGAGCTGAGGCCTCAGAAATAAAATGTAAACAATGGTTATCTGCTGCTGTGGAATGCATCAGGTGTGTCTGTGATTGGGCCATCTTGAACATTTACAATTAGTGGCCAACCACAGACCAGATAGCTTGGACTCTTTGTCCGAGGCCACAGACCTTTGTTATTCATTCTTTTCTATTCTATTCTTAGCTAGCCTTCTGAGGAAACCTTTGCTTCTTTTTTTTTTAGTTAGTTATAATGTAATATATATATATCATAAAATAATAAATCAAGCCTTCTGAACATGAAGTCAACATTCTCGTCTCTTCCCTCATCCAAGAACCTTGTGACCACTGTCACACCTGCCCTCTCTGCCTGCAGCAAAATGCAGACTTTTCCCCTTTCCTAGCTCTTCTGGCTTAAGCCCAACAGCCGTGGAGCACTCTGGCTCAACTGGTCCCTGATGGCTTTCCCTAAGCTTGTTCCCACTTGAGCACTGTCACAAGTGCTCACCTTTTTCCCAGAGGTGTTCAACAGACCTGCCCAGTCAGGTTTGCTTTTGAGGGCTAAAGCCCTGATATGGTTATTCCCAGGAGAAAGCTGAGGCTCTTTACATACCATTTCTTCCCTCTCTCTCATCAGAAGGACATGTCCCAGTCTGACACCTAATTTTTAGCACTGCTATACTGGAGCTGAAGGGGAAGCTGCATGTTTAAAGCTTCAGATCTGCTCTGACTACAGTCAGTGGGAATTTTCCTGTGTACGTGCTAAGTATTATTCAGTGTAAGCAAAACTTGGCCTGTTAGTTGTATTTTTTTTTCCCATTATAAATCAAATCCTCTCTTTAATTTTTGCTTGAAATTTCCCCTCCTAGAGAGGAATTTGCTGTAGCTATAACATTGCCATGAGGTATTCCAGCCATGAGACCTTGAAACTAGTTTTTTCCTTTTCTAGAGCTTTCTTAGGGAATCTGACTTGGTCTAAGGCCTCTGTGATTTACTGATGTGTTTTGACCCATAGAGTGATGTTGCTGATTGTTGGAAGAGCAAATGGATTTGGTCCTGAGGACAGCTTAGTAGTCTGAGGGGTTAAAAAAAGCTTCTGATGAAAGCAAATGTTTTAATGCCCATGTATCACTGCTCCCTAGGGCTTTATTGGCCAGCTTGAAAAATTAAAGTCCTGTGCTTGAACTTCCTTGTAGCACCAAAATAAAACAAGTCTTGGCTCCAGGGGAAGCTGGGCTTTGCCTTCCTTCAGATGTGTTACAGCACTAGGAAGGGGCACTCCGGGACTCTCCTCCAAGGAAAGGACAGTGAATCTCTCCATTTTCAGTCACACTGACCCATCACTGTGTTGGTGATCTATAAGACCTTGTGCTGGGGTCTGGGAGAGGAAATAGAGGCAGTGGGGATTAAGTGAATAAGAATCAGAGAAATGAAAATGTGCAGAGGCCAAAGGCTGGAGCAGGACCATAATTTCAACCTTTTGCTTTGAGGAGACAATGTTCTTAAATAATCTGAAAACTCCTATTGCCTCCTGTCCACACCTGTGAACAGGATGGGATAGAAGGGACACATCAGTGGGATAAACAGTCAGTACCAGGGTTCTAATGCTGATATCATGTGTGATTTGGGTATTTTACAGTGATCTAGCTCTACCCTGGTCCTGTGCACCATCTCCTGTACTTTTCCATTACTACCCCATCACATCTCCCCAGAAGGAAAAGGGCTGAAGACAAAAGGAATATTTTGGTCCAATGGGCTGAATTGCCTGTAAGAGGTTATAGCACATTTAATATGCAGCGGCAGAGCACCCTTTGTGCTAGATTTAAATGGAAAGGATTCAGACACTGTGCTACCAAACCACTTCATAACAAAAGTTAGAGTTTGGTAAGAGGGATCTGCACTACAGATGTGAACTACAGTGCTTCTGCTGCGGGCACACCACTAACAGGAAAACAGACATTTGCATTTCACTGCAAAGAGGCATCCCCAGAGAGCCCTGTGATACCTTGCAGTAAGCAACGCTTAACAAGATTTTCTTCTAAGAGTCTCTCATAGCCATGTAATACCAGGAGAATTGTTTTGACATGGGAAGGAATTCTTTAAAGCACTTTGATTTAGTTGCACAAAAGAATTTAGTCATGTGATCAAAAGTAGAGTCTGTAGTTCAGCATTGCTTTGGATGTTCACTGATCATCTTCAATCTTAAGTTACATTTCTGATCTTCAAATCTTGCTGATTACATGAAGCATGTGGAGCTGCCTTTGTGCAGACTTCTGTCAGCAGCCTTATACTCTTTCAGTGCCTGCTTTTTTGTACAGGGTCTTCAGCATCTTTTTTTGTGGGTAGTTAGAGCTCTTTTATTATTATTTTTAGAGCCTAGGGTTCTAATTTCCAAGCTGATGAAGTCCTTATCAAAGTTAAATGAGCCTTTGGAGTAGTCAATTATATGGTAAAGGTGGAAATTAAGTTTTTACCTACTGAAAGTTTTTATTGAAATTGTTTTAGCAAAACATCCCTGCACTAGCCACTTAATAGAGAGTGTATGCTGATATCATGAATGTATTTTGCAATGTAAGAGGCCCTTTCCACTCATTTAGGCACATGACTATGCAGTCATTTCTGCTAGAGGGCTACAGTGCACGTAGATTGTAGTTTCATGTAGGAAACTAAATTGATGTACTTCATTCTCCAGATTAACAGGCTTATTTTATTTGAGATGATGTCTTTATCATCATTTAGGCTTTTAAACCCGGAGATGTTAGTCACTACAGCCTATTATTGTAAAAACTAAAAGCTAAAGCTTCTGTGTGAATTGCTGTTTGTTGACAAACTCCTGCATTTCAATATCATTTCAATTTTTGTGCTATTACTGTCTGGATGTGGTTTCTAGTTCTGCATTAAATTAAAGTAATGACACTGGAATTATTTAAGATTTGCTTTTTTTTTTTTTTTTCTTCTGAGGGAAAATGTGTTAACAGCAGTCTTGGTTATGATGTGACCAAGAACATGGCAGCACTCTCCAGTGAAATTCCCATTTGCGGTGATGTTTGCAACCAAGTATTCTTTCATCCTATATTGTGCAGAGCCACGAGGCTGATGAAAACAGACCTGCAATCCGTCACTTCTGAGCTGTGCTGCAGCCTCTCACTATTGCACAGGCTGCCTTCATCACCCTGCTTCAGCTGACTCCTTTTAAGCCAAGCATCATATTCTTTTACGCAGCAGGCAAGCCCTTCCTAGCAGCTGCAGTGCCTCCTGTTAAACCTGGGGCCATCTGGAAATTTGGCTGCTGTGCTTGCTGGGTCCAAGGCTGTGCTGACCTGCTCTGCATTGTGCTTGGTTATAGAGGTGTCACAGCTCTCTGCAGCTGGATCGTGGTAGGGCTGAACCAGGCTGGAGGTGAGGCCACGATGCCTTCCTTGCATGGCACAGATCCATAGAGATCTGTTTCTGTGCACTCACTGGCAGGGAGGAAGGGGAGCAGGTCTGATGGGAGGTTTTGGAGTTTTGCCTTTGTGCAGAGTCCTTGTTACTGCTTTGTGGCCACCAGAAGCTGTGGGGCTGGGCACTCCAGGCAGACATGGCTCCACACAGGCTTGTGGAGTTAACCTTGGAGATTGAATCTTTTGTCTCTATTAATGAGTGATCTCTGTGTCTCTGTGGTATCTGCAGCTTTTGGAAAAGTAGCAGATGTGGGACTCTGCAAGCTTGCAATCTTTCAGAGCATTACCTGGATCTTGCTTTGCTGGTCTGGGTAGAACCAGCACTTTGCTGACTGCTGCTGACACAGGTCACTGGAGCAGGGTATGCTCTAAAACTCTCCTGTTTGGGATTCTCCCAACAAAAGGTGCCAGCTACCAAGTAGACTCAGCCCATCCACAATATTAAGTATGTCCTAAGCAATCTACCTTGGGGGAGCATCTGAGTTTGGTTTCTTTTATTCATAAATTACTTAAAGGCCTGCTTTTGCTGAAAAAATCCCATACTGATAAGCTGCTCATGTAATTAATCTAAGCACAGCTATCTATTCAATGTATTTGGTTATATGTAAAATATACCAATAAATGCATTGCAGTAGCTGATACAACAATTGCTTAATGCAGGGTCGCTCCTATATGCCATGGGATGATTCATATGAGTAAGTTTTAAATGTGTTTTTTTCCAGCTGAGCTACATGGCTGTGAATCTTGTTTCCTGGCGGCTACATACAGTATTTAATGGGGGAGATTGCACAGACTCTGCTACAAAGGCAATTCTTTGGAGGGGGATTTCACTGCTGAAGGCTCCCATATTGTTGCCTTTTTTCCTAATTAAGACTGCTGTTAGCACTTCTTCCCTCAGAAGAGAGATTTAAATCTGAAGTGACACTTCCCCACCACCCCTCCAAATTATCTGAGAGCTCAAGGTTCCTACAGCAAGTGTTGTGGTTTCTTCTGTAAGCACCTTGAGGCCCAGCAAGTTGCTTATGGCCACAGCTGAGCTGGGCTCAGCCATCCTGCTGTGACAGCAGCAAATTCCACTACTCCTCCAGTGCTCTTCTCTCTATGTTGTATAATTTTTCATCTGCCTAAACCTATATGTATTTTTCCCTTTTTATTCCAGTCCCTGGAGATTTAGGGAGTTAAATTTTATTTAATGTCAGTCCAATTGTCTGAAAATTCGTTGAGTGCGAACAGGGAAATCCCTGGGAGAGGGCTGGAAGTCTTCCAAACTCATAAGACCTGGAGATCTTAGGGCGCTCTTGCGCAGAGTTTTTCATTGTGTATTTCTCTGCCAGATCAGCTCTAAAACAGACTACAGATCCTTGTGGTGAAAGTTGAAGAAGGCTGAATGCTAAAGAAAATATAACAGCTGCTGGAATGTGCAAATGTGCAGTCAAAGCAGTACATGACAGTGGAGAGAGGTCCAAAATACAGAAGTTCATGGGCTAAAACTCACTGAAATGTCAATTACCAGACTGTACAGTGCAACTTTTTCAGAGGTGCTTGTGTTTTCAACTACCTGAAAGAAGGTTGTGGTGAGCTGGGGGTCAGTCTCTTCTCCTAGGTAACAAGTGACTGGACAAGAGCAAACAGTCTCAAGTTGTGCCAGGGGAAGCTTAAATGGGATATTAGGAAAAATTGGGGTTGTCAGGCATTGGAATAGGATGCCCAAGGAAGTGGTGGAGTCATCATCCCTGGAAGTGTTCAAAACAACTTGTGTAGACATGGCCCTTGGGGACATGGTTAAGTGGTGGATTTGGCAGTTCTGGGTTAGTGGTTGGACTTGATGATAGTAAAGGTCTTTCCCAAACTAACTGGGTTTATGATTCTATGACAGGACCTAAAAAACAATATCTTTATAACCTTCTCAAATCTGCATTCATTTTTTGCCTTTCGAAAGTACTGGTTTGTGCCATTGCCTTCTGATCTTAGCTGATTCCATTCCTCCATCCTTTATCTTTTCTTCTGTGTGTGCATGTCTCATGCTCCCATTGACTGTGTGTTTTGTGGGAAGGTCTGCCTGGTGCTTGGATCGCTTTCCCTGTTTTCCCTACAGGACAATGCCGGTTGCTTCATGCAGGCATTGGGCTAACCCGTTCAGTTGGATTGAGCTAGGAGCAGCTCTACTATTTCACCTTCACATGAGCCTTTCTGATCTTTATTTATCTCACTGAGAGCACGACAGCTGCAAATAAACAATTTGCTAGTAGTGAGCGCAGAGCCTTGGCTGCACAGACTTGTTGGCTCTGGGAGTAAGCCTGAAAGTTAAGTGAGCCAGGAGAGTGGGCAACTAACTGCCTCTACTAGCCCTGGAAAAATGCTTGTCCAAAAAGGAGATCTGGGCATCTCTTCACAGGCACAGCCTTTTTGTTAAGGCCCTAGAAATCCAGGGAGTGATTTCTAACTTGGCTGGGCAATCTCTCGGATCCACTTGAATATAAGGAGACACATCATCCAGCAATGTTTCGTTTCCCTGTTGCTCACTCATTCCTCTTTTGGGGAGTTGCCTATCTTCGGAATGCCGGTCTACTTTTTCCCTAGTAATTGCAATACATCCATAAATAATCATTTCCCTCTCTAAATTACATTTAGTTATTCTGTCAAGGTTATTTCATGCAGCCATCACAGGTAAAATCCATATCCACTTTTCCCTCTGCCTCCCTCTAACATCTCCTACTTATTCAATTGGGAAAGTTGATCTCTGGTTTGGAGAGGCTGCATCTGCCTCCAGCAAGAGACAGACAGCTTTACCTAGGCAGGGATCTGCTTACCTTGAAATGCCACCTCTTCATTTCACTTGTAATTCAGCAGTTCAGAGGTAAATGCTGCCTTATGTCACTGAAGTAGCAGAGCAGAAAGGTTGTTTGGCATGACTCACATGTTCCACATTTTCTGTAAACTTCATTTTCTGTGTGGCATTTGCCTGATGCAATGAAATCACTGCTTACCTGATGCAATTTTTTTGTCCCAGCGGTGCAAAGCTGTAAAGACAATCTAACCTTCAGCAACTGAGGTTCAGACACTGCTGCAGCACATGGTATTTGTAATCCTACCACTTGATTAGGTGCTGAATGGTGTCTGGAGAGGCATATATGCTAATTCAGTTAACTTGAATGGCTCTGTTTGAAAAAAGAGAAAAAAATAACTAAAAAAGGAGGAATTACATCATAGACCTGCTCCCTAAAATCCATTTCTGTTCAAGGTCTTTAGATACTTTAGGTAAGCAGCCTTCAAGCTTTTAAACAATGTATTGAGAATCAGCACCATAACAGCCTCCAAAGAGTTTTTTAGGGGTCTTGATCTTGCTTTTGATGGGCACTGAAGATGGGAAGAGAGAGACAGTTCTTGATGTGCTATGCAGTCATGTGACCTTGTTAATTATTCTTCATTCACCCTCCCCATGTCAGCTCTGAGTTATCCTCTCCCCCTGCCAGCCCCCTCCCCACCGCCCAGCCACAGTGTCTAGACTGCTGCCCTGCACGGGGCAAGCGCTGAGCTCAGCCCTTTCAAGTCAAGGAAAGCTCCTGTTGAGGGAATTTCCCCTCAGAGACATATAGGCTTAAGCATCCAGTGGGTTTGCAAGCACTTTAATATCCCTGGGCTCTCCGTGCCTGCGTTTTGCTGGCTCAAGTCCCCGAGCAGGTCAGTGCTTGGGGACATTACTGCTACTGGCTGGCAGCTGGACAGCTTGTGTCTCACAAAGAAATTTCTCTGCCATTTCAGACCTGGTTTTCTTCTGACCCAGGGTGAGATGCGCAGCTCTGGAGAGTTTTATGGGACAGGCATGCCATAAAAAGTTGACAGCCAAAAATAACTTTTCCCCGCTCCCTCTTTTCACATCCCACTTTCCAAGGCAATATTCACAAAGGGTGGGGAAAGGAAGGGAGAGGCATGAGAAGACTGTCAGAAAGAGCAGTGCCTGTAAAACTTTTGGGGTGGGCTGCAGCATCTGCTTTGGTTGCTGAGCCCTGAAGCATTCAGTCAGTAATAAAGTTTCACCCCAGAGTTGTTTTTGACAGGACTGGAACTCCATTTTAAAACCACCCTTGGACGTTTTATCAGCTGTAATAAGCACACAGATGGATTGAAGAAGTAATAGCTACATCCTAAATGCCACCAGCACTCTCCACAGGCATAAAGGTTGAAGAAATAACCTTTCCCCAGGAGATGGTGATCATGTGTGTTGCAGACATCTTTAAGAACAGAGTCAGATGTGGTCAAGGAGAGGGAAGTAGAAGAGTTCCACAGCAAGGTGCTGGACTTTAATGTGACAGAGACCCCCACAAGTTTCTTTATCACTTGTAGTTAAAAAAAAAAAAAGTATTTCTCATATCTAATGGCAATCTGTGTTGGGACTTGTGAATGCAGCCTCTTGTTCCATCACAGTGCACCTTGGAGAAGAGTCTGGTTCCATCCTCTCTAAAGCTACATATATATAAGGCAGTTGAAGATGAGAACTCCCTTTAATCACCCCAAGTCTTTGCGCCTATTCTTACTTGTTTCCTAACACTGTTTAATGTTTTATATTGCTTCCAGAGACCAGAACTGGGGTTAGGACACAACATTAAGTGTAGGTTTGCCCCACAAGCTGTATCCCACTGAGGAGCACAGAGAATGCCAGAAGTGGAAGGAGAGCTTGTGGGAGGAAAGATGTCATAGGAAATGTGTGGTGACTCCTGTTTTAGGCCTCTGGATTGATCAGCATAAACATTTCCTATGGTTTGGAATTGAATGGCACTTAATCTTGATAGTAGAAGTCTGGAAACTTGTGCTAGTGATCACTGCCGGAAGGAGTCGGATTTGATACTTTATAAAACATTCTCAGTAAGTGCAGCACAGTCATGTCTCACAGCCATCCTTTCTGAAGAGAGTTTCTTTTTTTTCCCTGGTGTGGATGTTTTTCAGGAAGGGTGCATAATGGAGCACCAGCTGTATGATTGTGTACCAGCAGAAATGGTTTGCTCAGTGACAATGGCTCAGTGTGGTTTGTGATCCCTGTTTCTGTTTCTCTGCAGCTGCAGGAGGTGGTCCTGTGCAGAGGGCACGGGCTGGTGCAGCAGATACTGGAAATTTGCCCCTCTTGTTTGCTGGCTGGTAACTGTTTGTGAGAGAGGGTGAAGGTAAAGGCATACTTTCCAGAAACAGAAATAATCAGATGCTTGCACCACGATTCAGAGTTCAGTTCCTGTTCCACTGGCTGAAAGAGTCCACTTAAAAACAAAGAACATGAAAACTTGGGTGGTACTGCTCTTGACATCCAACCCAATTCTCCTTCATTTCATATGAAAATGGGATATAAGTTACAATTACTTTGGGAATCCATACTTTGGACTTTTTAACTTCTGTGAATCTAATTTCTCAATCTGACTATTCCATTATATTTATAAATTGAAAGAGGCTATAAACACCTGCAAGCAAATGTTTTAATTGCTATATCAACAGCATAAGCATGTATGGATGGCTTTTTAAATGGCATAAAGGACTGAATCTGGTAGTGTCTGCCTTTGCGAAAGTCAGATGCACTTGGACAGAGGTGTGCCTTCCATCAGTCTTGGAGCCTTTGTGGCAGTGATCTGCTGCCACAGCCAAGGTATACACTGCCCTTCCATTTACAGCATGTGTAGGGTTAAAAAGGAGCAGGTGCAGTGTAGAGCCCTTGTCAGCTACCTGTAGGTGCAGCTGCTTTTGTCACCTCTAATAGTCGTCCCTAACCCACCCTCTCTAAAACTGTCCCGCTCTGATCTCCTCTTTACTGCTGCCTTGTTTTTGTGGGGCTTATGTGAGTTAGGAGTTATACAGGCAAAAAAGGGTGGGTTTCATCTGCAGGTTAAACTCAGCCATGGGAAGCAGGTTTTTCAAAGTCATAAACCAGAGTGTTGGCTCAGGCTGAGTCACAGTGTCTGAATCTTGGTGAAATGCAGCCAGATCATGCTGTTGATTAGCTACAACAGTCCTTGATCTATTTTGATCCATCCTGATAGGTTTCATAAGTACAGGCTGGGAAAACTGATGAAGGAAAGTAAAAGGTTCAGCTCCTAGTCAGCAGCAAGATGCAGAGCACTGTGAGCTGGCTAACCTCTCTGCTTTGTGGGCCTTCCAGATGAATTTGTAATAGTGAAGGAGGAATGGTTTTGGAAGAAGGTGTTGCCAGGTGAAACTGAAAACACAGTTCTGTAAACACCACTGGTTGCATTTGATTTTATTTCTCAGATTTAAAACTGGTGGTTTTTCTTTAACAACCCCTCATGTCTGGTCACCCTTGCATCATTTTTCCATATTACCTGTTGCCATAGTATTCCAGAAATTGTGCCAATGTGATTTGAGTGAAATCGCACATTGCTCTGTGTTTACCTTTAAGTTGGACAATGAGAATATAATGGAAAACTTCACCAGATGTCTAAAACTAGTAGGGCTGGGAACGGTATTTGGGAGAATACATTCACGTGCACAGCTTTAGATCTATCCTGTAGCTCCCTTGTTTAAACCTTTGGCCCCCTGCATGGTCCAGTGGAAAGAGATGCCCCAGTTCAAGGTATGCAGGATCTTCTTCATGCATGTTCTTCTTTGCCCTCAACCATATAGGAAGCATGAAAATGAATATTAAATTGTTCTTTGCTGCTACCAGATGACTAAATCTTCTCTTCAACAAGTGACCATTAAAATTTATATGTGTATGTGTGTGTTTTTCTTTATCTTCCAGATATCATGTTGAACTGCAGCCCCAAATGCAAGCAGAATTATTGTCTTCTCTTGCATGTGTGACCCATATCAATACTGCAAGATGAAAAGTTGTAGTAAAGAAGGCTTAAAACGATTTACATGTTGAATAGTTCTGGTGGGAGCCAGTGCATGACTAATAAGGAAAAACTTCAAATGGGTACATCCTCTACAGATCCCTTTTAGAGAAGTTAATTCCTCTGTCTGTTTCATTGCACTTATTCAGCTCCTGATCTGAAAGGTAGAGAAGCTCTTTCCTAAGTCATTGAGCCCTAGGATAGGTTTGCCCCTTCCCAGCTGGTTGTGTAGACAGCATGCTTCCCCAAATCCTTTAATCCTTATTCCTGTAGTTCACATTCTTGTAACTGGAAGTGGAGGACACACACCTCAATGAGCTGTGCTGGGCTGCAGGGAAATGCTCCAGTGTATCCCTCAGAGGCTGCTGGCTGGGAAAATGCCCTTTTCACTGCTCTGCATGCCCTGCTCTTTATTTGATGCCAAGGAGCTTGAGGTCAGTGCATGGGTATCAAAAAGCCTGGCCACAGGAAAAAAGGCACTCTGCCTTAGACTGCAGATGTTGGAATTGGCTTTCCCAGGCTGCAGCCGGGACATTTGGCTCAGAGGTGCTCCCTACAGAGTTCAGTGGAAGGTGGCACACTCCGTTTGGGGCTGGCCACTTTGGTTGGTGACTCTAGCTCTGCC
Source organism: Zonotrichia leucophrys gambelii (assembly GCF_028769735.1). NCBI lineage: Eukaryota > Metazoa > Chordata > Aves > Passeriformes > Passerellidae > Zonotrichia > Zonotrichia leucophrys. Next base: position 101,415,294 of record NC_088171.1, on the reverse strand, counting down.
CAGGAGATGTGGGGAAGTATTCAGCACAGGGAGCACCTCCTTGGATGTATTTGGAAGGAGACTAGGGGCCCTTTAAATCTCTGCTTGATCAGCTGAAAAGGAAAGGGATGGCTGGAGCAGAGAAAATGAGAAATGCATCCACCTTTTGCTCCAGCACAGCAGACTCAGAATCTGTCAGAAGCCCTGATGGAGACCAGTGCCCTTCCTCTCCTTTGGACCCCAAAAAAGACCACCACCAATTTTTTCTTTAATTTTTTTTTTTAACTGAAAGCTGTTGAAGTAGCTACATAAATCCCACAGACCTGGTGCAATGGCTGTGGAGTCTTGTCTAAGCAAAACAAGCAGGAGAAATATTACTTCATCAACAAAGTACTCAGAACATGTTTTGAATCCATACATCATGAGCTAAGCACCAGATGGGCTGGCTGAGTACTGTAAAAGAAACAGGTCAGATAGATAAACATCTGATAGATAGGATGATTCAAAAAGCCATCTGAAAATGCATTTTGTCTCCTTGCTCACAAATAACCTTCAGTCATTTTGTTTTGCAATGAAGTGCTTTCAGCTCTGCTAGATTTCCTTAGTTCTTTCATTGTGTTTTTTATTGGGGTGAGAGTCCAACTGTGCCATTCCAAAGGCCAAACTTTGGTGTCTCCCAGTGGCATATGCTAGTGCAGGAGTGGGAGCCTGGCTGTGCAAGAGAGAGCCTGAGGCTGGATTTGAGCTGGAACCTGGGGAGGAGGCAGGGCTGGCTGGTGCTGGGATCTCTGGGTCAGAGCCCTGGCAGCTCTGAACTTGTGCAGATTTTTAGGGGACAGGGAAGGGGATCTGTGATGTGGTACACGTGAGACCTGATGGCAAGGGATGGAGCCCAGCAGAAAAAGGCACCTTGGTCACAGTAGGCACAAGGAAGAGAGCAAGCAGTGTTCAACCATGCAAAAATGAATGAGTTTTGACCTGTAGGGGCCCCATTGAAACAATCTGAAGAGATTTACTTTGCTTATGTGTCCACCAGAGCAATTGGTAGATAGAAGCATTTCTTGAGTTTTTTTCTCATCCAGCTATTTGTTCCTTTATCTGTTTTATTTTTTTTTCCCTTCCCCTTTGAATAACAAGACCACAAGCAGCTGCTCATCTCTCAAGCTATCAGCTGTAAGCGCCGTGGTTCTGCTCAACGAATGGTGAGTTATGGAATAAGATTATTAAAAATTGGCATCTTTTGCAGATCCCACTTGCCTTTTAGCAGGCCAGGTAATATGATGTTGTATCAAGCCTGGAGTATTTGGAGTTCATTCTTATTTTGTGACCCTTTTTGAGGAAGAAAATTTTGAAACTTTAAAAGATAATTTTAGAAGGCTTTCTGTGAAAAGGAGGAAAGTACAGTTCAATTTTCGTCCAAAAGTTCCATGTGTTTCCTTTTGATATGCAATGAACTTTACAACTCTTTTCTCTTTTCTCCCTGTGATCCACCCCTCTCTCCCTCCCTCCTGTCCCCAGCATTGTTTAAAACAGGGAAATTTTTTTATAGCTGGATGAATATCTAGTTAATACACTGCCTTGACCTCCAAAGCTTGGGCTCTACAAGGTATTTGGAGATGTCAGCTGAAAGGCTTCATAAATATTTTAACTGCATTACCTCATTCTTGCTGCCATAACATTAAAAATGTGCTTTCCCTGAATGTTTGCTGCAGGAGTCTGACAATCACGTCTGTGTCTGCTGGCAGCTCCCTCTTCTGCCCCAGCACGAGCTGCAGGAGACAACAGCTTGAAATATTAATGAGAGCTAATACAGCAAAATTGTGCTCTCAAAAAACAGAGAGAGAGAGACACATGCATGCCCAGATGCACACTGTCCATGTGTATGTGTGTGTTTGATGTATTTGAACGTGCAAGGCAAGGTGCTAATTTGCAGAGCAGGCATTAGCTGGTGTCCAGCAATGAATGCAGCACATCCAGCACAGCTGGGCTCCCTCAGGCCCTGTGGAGGTGTCAGATTCCTCACACCAAAACCAGATTCCCTCTGAAAAATTATACGACCTCATGAAAGCCTTTGAAGGAGGTTTGGGCTGGAACCACAGCACTGAGGGCTTTATGCCACAGGGGATCCTTGTGGGTGCATTTGTGGCCCCCCACACCAGGGAAGTGATTGTGTGTGATCTTGCTGGTGAGGAGAGGCAGGAAGAGATGGTCACAGTGCATCTGAGCTCTGTGTGTGATGTGTGTCCCTCTAGATAAACAATCCTGGTTTGAGCTTATGATCTGCTGAGTCCAGAGCCTGGGACTAATACAGGGTTAGTGTTTTCATTTTGTGCATTTTGTTAAGCATATCAGTAATTTCTGCACATTGAAGAGGGATCGTTTCCTTCATACATGAATATTCCTCCAGTTACTCTTAAGAGGAAAAGAAAGTCCTTTTCTCTTAAAACGAAAGGAAAGTCTGCAGTCTCCCTGGTCATCGGCCAGTGTCCAACTAGTTTTCTTCATAGCAGAAGATATTTTTCATTAGATTTCTGTTTTAATAAGAGCTCTAAATGGCAGTCAGTGGAATTGGCCTTGGGAAGTACCTGTCAGGCCAGGAGAGGCAAGGAGAGATGTTTGGTGGTCCCTTCTACGGCTTGATACTTGTGCAGCACGTTCCTGAGACAAATCTTGAAGTTAAGATGTGAATGATTTCTCATACCATGAACTTTATCAACTTGAAACACAAGACTGAAGGATGAATCATTCTCACTGAATGATTCTGAATACTTGTTTCTTCTCCAGCTCTTTTTCTGCTGTCTTAAGTGGCCACCTTAACTCTTAATATAACCTAAAAACACCTGCAGCCCTTCAGTACAGTGGGTCAGGGTTGTACTGCACTTGTAGGTCCTGCTCCCTTGGCTGCTGAACAGGATTTTGCCTTTCCTATTGCATGTTCACAGGTTGCCTTTCTCTTGTTCTCCCCAAGCTTTTAATAAAGCATTGGATTTCCTCTGGTTTCCTTCCTCAAGAAGGAAGCAACAAAGTCTGATCTAAAACAGCCCATATGCACCCAGAGTAGAAATTCTGTTTAAATATCACATAATGCCAGGCAGAGCAGCCACAGTCTTTATCTATCTATCTATCTATCTATCTATCTATCTATCTATCTATCTATCTATCTATCTATCTATCTATCTATCTATCATCATCTATATCAACTACCCAGGGATTAACCAGTTTACCAAATCAGGGAAAACTGTGAAATCTTTAATTACACAAGCAGTGCAAGCTGAACCTTTTGCCCTGTCACGCAGGCATGTGAGAGTTCTGGGATGCCTGGTGGTGCAGCTGGGTGTGTTGTCAAAGCACTTGTCCTTGCTCTGACTTACAAACTCACACCACTGCCTGCGTAAGCACATGCAGGTTTCTAAATAGAGCTAAGGAAAACAAAACTGCAGCTGAAATCTGCTTCTCCTCCTGCTTTAAGGAGTTATGTCTGGACTATTGATGGGCAGAACAAGGGACCTAATGCATCGACAGACTGGGAAAGCACACCAGCAGGTTACTTTGCATCTCTGACAGGATCTTAAAATTGTGACATAATTCAGATTGCAAGGGACATCAGGAGATTTCAGGTCAAACCCACAATCCAAAGCATGGCCACTTACAACAGGATGCTTGGGGCTTGATCAGCCAAGGCTGAGGATCTCACAGCTTCTCTGGGCCCTTGCTTCAATGTTTGATTGCCTCATGGTAAAAATAATTTTCCTTTTATTTAATCAGATCTGTCATGCAGTTCTGCAGAGATTGGCTTTTATGCATCTCACCATCAGGCAGCTGTAGGCACCAATAAGCTCTTCCATGGGACTTCTCTGTTGTAAGGCTGAGCAAGCCCAGCTCCTGCAGCCTCTCCTTGCATGCTGTGCTCTCAGCTGCCTGCTCAGTTCACTATGTCTATATCTTTCTTGCACTGGAGCCCCCAAAGCTCCATGCACTTCTCCAGGTGTGGTCTCACAAGTGTGAAATAGAGGGGACTAATAAATTTCCTTGACTTTCAGCTGTGATCCTGTAAGTAAAGCCCAGCATGCTGTTGGTTTCCTTTGCCTCAAGAACACGCTGCAATTCCCACCCCGGTCTTGTCTCTTTTTATTCTAAAGCTGTTCCCAACCCATCTACCTAATCTGCATTGCTGTAAGGGTCAGTCTGCCTCAGAGGCAGGATTTTTGTGCATTTGCCCCAGTTCATGAAGTACCTGGCAGATAATTTCTGCAGCATCCTGAGATCTGCCTTTGAAGGAAGTCCTGCCCCTGCTGTTGCAGCTGCCCAGCCCACGCCCCAGGAGAGAGCTGACACACTCATGTCATTGCAAACCTCCCCAGACCGAGGCTCAGTGAAGTCCCCACTGCTGAAAGGGCACTCTGCTGTGTCCTCCAGGATGTTAATAAAGATGTTAGATGGTACTGGTCCCAGTACTGACTACCTAGAATGCCCCTGGAAATTGGCTGCCAGTTCAACTTTTTCTGGACAGCTGGGCTCAAAGGATGGTCTGGTACACTCCTCACCCATTGCAGGCAGCTACTCAGTCCAGATCAGTGATTTGACTATAGGCTGTTTTAAAAAGAAATAAATTAAAAAAAAAAAAAACACAACAGAAGAATCCTTTTATTTTCAAAGTTTGATCAATCCATGAAAGAAAGAGCAGCACATTTTTTGCAAAGCCCAAATAACTGTACAGCTCGTTCTGAAGACAGATTTTTCCCAACAAAAAGGAAGTGCCTGTTGAAGGGAAGGAACCAGGAAGGGAGCTGGGACCAACTGTGGCCAGCATGGTTCTGCTGGCTGGTACCTTTAGAAACACACTGCATCCTTCACACTTCTCCTTCCAGTGTTCATCTCCTTAAAATCACTGAACACCCAGGCGAGGATCCATCCAACTATAAAAGACATTTTAGCATCCCTGAGTGCTATGTCAGGGCTGTCCTGTATATTTCAATTTTCATTCACAGGATCTATGGAAGAAATGGAGCAAAACTTTGCAGGGGGGAACGATGCCTGGGTACATGAGCAGCCACCTTTTCACTTCAGAGGAAATCAGGTTGTCTTCCAGTGAGTTCCAGTCATCAAATTATTTTATTGTTACAATATCATGAAGCAGATTTTATTTTGTGCACATCAAGGTGCTCAAAGTGTTAGTTTTCACAGTATAGAATGGATGTGACAGCATTTGTCATGGAAGCACTCAGCAGAGTATGTTTCAACTTCATTTAGTTGTGCTGTTTTATGAAGTTCTGCAGTAAAATGTGCCAGCAAATTATGTTAGTTTCTTTCTGGTGATTAACTAATCATTCATATAATAAATAGCAGCTAACTACAAGAAAGAGATTTATTTGTCACAGATTAAGAAGAATGTCAAACTTTTCCCATTTCATGTAAAAAGGCAGAGGAAAAAATACTTCTAAAATGACTTTGCAACATGTGCTTTATTTTAAGTCATTACTGAATCAAAACTACAAGTATATCCTTTTAACATACCCTACCCACTCAATTACTTTTTTTCTCAGTTTTTTTTTTTTTTTTGACATGGAAAGAAACCTACATTGCAATTGTAAATTTTCATGCTGCAATGAGCCATTTGCTTCACTAATAATAGCAATTTTTAAAAAAAAGGGCATTTCTCAAGCTCATATGTATGTCTGTATTTGGGAACTTCAAAAAAAAACCCGTCTCAGATGTAAAAATGTGACTTGGAATATGTAAACATTTTTGTATACCTGAAACACTGGAAGAAGAATATCAGCTAACAGCAAAACAAGAGTTGCCTTAAATCACCGAAATGGGAAAAAGCATGTCATGGGGAGCAGAGAGAAGCACACACTATTCAGTCTTTAAAGGGTTATAAGAAATGAAGTAGCACATTAGGTCATTGATTTCACTTTCTTTTCTCATCCAATGGAAAGCAGTAATGCTGAAGAGAATGGCACAGCAGAACACCCCAGAATTCAATAATTATTCTAGCCATTAGTTAATCTTGACAAAGTGTCAAGTTTCAGTTGCTTTTTCCTGAGAAAAGTCATTGATGTTTGGTGGAAATGTCTCCTGTGACTGTACAAATAAAATAAGGCATTTCAAGAGACTGTTACTTGTTTTCTGACTTGTTTTTACTTTTTTGCTGACAGAGGCTTGTCCACAGTGTCCTTTGTACATCAAAACCTCTACTTTTCTACAAATGAGTATGGCTAGAATGTCTTCAGTTCCCAGTGTGGCCCTGGGTGCTGGGTGTCCTGAAGGCTCGTCAGTGTCCCATTACTGTAGCTTGAAAGTCAGTGATGTACAACAGCATATTGCACAATCCAAACTGTGTGGCTCCAGAGAGGATTAAGAAGGTACACTGGAGTCATCTGTGGGTTCACTCCTTTCGTTTCTCTCTAAGGTGTAAGGGTTGTCTGGAAAATTAAATTAGCCAGACAAAGATGCAAACTTTTTGCTGATTAAATTACAAAGCAGTCCCCAGATTGTAGAGGAGTGGCACATTAAAAACAACAAATCATTCAACCTTCTTCACTGTTGATCCTTAATTTGAAAGGCAGCATGGATTCCTAAGGCCGAAGCTTCCAGGATTCCTTCAGTGAAAAATCATTGCTACCCAGCTATAAAAGGCTTAGCTCTTAAGAGAATATTGTGCTTTTTTTCTTTTTCCTTTAAAATTCAGATTTAACCAACTTGATTTGCAGTGTGATGCCAAAGAGATCAATTAGTTTTTTCCCTAGTCCACTTGATCATAGTCTCTGGTGAGCGGTACAGGAATATCAGTTTGGCATACAGGTCTTCCTCTAGTTCCAGTTCTCCAGTCTCTCGCACCAGGAAAATGTCAGTGCACAGCTTCAGGATTCGGTCTACATTGGGCAGCTCCTCAAACATGATGGAGTGAGAGATCCCACTGAAGAATTCACGGACAAACTTGCCTATCACCAGGACAACTGAGGCATACAATCCCATAATGCTGAAAAGAAACAAAGGAAGAGTTCAAATCGTGCCTCATAAAAGGGCAGCCAGGTGTGAGGAAGCTCATTCACGTGGCTAACTGTAGTCTGTCAGTGGGCTGAACGTCAATTTCTAATGAGGGTCATGTTTCTGCTGTGCCACAGGATGAAGGAAAATAAGATCTCTTCAAACACCTCACAAATCTGGAATCATAAACAGCTGACTGCTGTTTAGCGGCTGACTAAAATTTTTTGACCTCAGTTGCTGATGGTCGCATGTCCTGCCTGCTACAGCTTGGAAGTCACAATTGGAAATCTGACAGCAGCTAAAAGCAAATAATCTGTCAGGTTTAATATTTAATATTTTTTATTAAATGTGTTTTTTGTCTTTTTCCAAGCTGATTCAAATATTTTTATTAAGGTATATGTAACTGGTGACAAACTAACATTTACCGTGATAATCTCTCTATGGGGACTTCTCCAAGATCCTACCAGAAGAGTGTATCTCCTGGGAATGCTTAGTCTCCTGCCTTCCTCTGTCTGTGGAGATGTATTTCATAACTCTGTCACACCCAGGGTCCTGGCTACAAGATTGGGAAGGCACCAAAACCAGGCAGAGTTCAGGCAGAACATGACCTGCAGCTGAACTAACATATTTTGAGTTATTTCTCTTCAGTAGGAAATTGGTGTGAAGGGTGCTTCTGTTTTTATTCCCACTGGAGAGCAGTTATCAGGGGTAATACTAACCTTGCAAACATTAATCCTTCTACAGATAATATTAACAGACATGGATTTGAAAATCTCACAAAACCCCTTTTCAAATTGTTGTAATGTTCAAACACTACAACAACAACCAAAAATATACCCCCAAATCAGCAAATAGTCACTTCTACTTCTATTTTATGTACTTTATTTAATTTTATGTAAATATTTCCTCTTACCCATAACCAGCCAAGAATCCAAGGCTTGGTGGACTGACTTTATCACTAAATATGAAGAGTTCAAGACTCTCATGAGGCGTTTTATGTCTTTTTCCAAGCTGATTCAAAACCCACCATTCTTCAGATGCATTTTTGACAAGGGAAACTGTAATATTTTCCCACTTGCAGTCTATTGAAAAAAAGAAGTGTTAATATATACACAACAAGAATTGAAAAAATCAAACATTTTGAGACAGATACTTCAAACATCTGCATTATAAAATGACTGAACAATGCAGAAGCAAAATTCTTCAACTCCATTTTACATTATTTCTGTATACAAAATTATAAAACCCAGACTTCTGTGTTTTTTCTTCTGCAAATCTCATCTGAATCTGCATTAAATATGTAAAATATTTCATATCACCTACATACTCTTCTGTACAACTGTCAAATAATTTTGGTATTTTCAGGCCAAAATATCAATAGCACTCGTCACTTCTGCATTTCAGGCTTATAGAAACAGATTGAACCTGGAAGGGTAGCAGTTAGCTTTTGTGTCTCAAAGGGAAGCTATCACCATAAACCATTTGTGTCTGATGTAAAAGATATGATTCTCTTGTGCCAACAAAAGGGTGCTATCCTGTTTTATGCATACTGATCACACAGACAGGAGATGAACTCTGGTCCTCCTCAGAGTACATTAGCAGTACATTACAGCCTTTTCAAAGAAACTCTGATTAGGGACCTGAACAATGACAGTGAAGCACTCTAGAAGAAATAACTTATTTCTACTCACAGAACTGGGTTCAGAATTATTTTTCTTGATGAACCTTGACAAGAACATACTACATAGCACTACTACTATTACATCCAAACTCCAAATGTAGCCTCTGTTGAGAAAATTGCTCTTGGATAAAGACTTGTTCCTACTATTCCAACCCAACAGGTTTTTCACGCGTATGTATGTGCACGGGTGCACGTATTCAGTATGTCTGTGAGTACCTAGAATTGAAGAATTCTAAAATTCAATGAGTTATTTAAAGTGGATTTTTTGTAGCCAATAAGGAAGGAATAGCTCAGAAAACCATAAAAATAATGCAGTGTCATTATTTAAGCTGAGGAGCTGCATTTGCAGACATGCAAAACTACTGACTGTTCACAGTAAGGTAGCAGGGAGATGTGGAGAAGTGAACTTGTAATCACTTACACATAAATCAAAGGAAAAGAGTTCCTAAAGCAGACTTGAAGAAGATGGACTTCATCCTTAGAGTCCTTACTGTTAAATTCAAGCTAGAATATGTGGAGATGCATTATCTGCCTTATACTGTATTATTACCTTATCTCTCCTCAAGCTGGCAGACACCAAGTAAAAACCATTTTAAGTGCATTTAACACTGAGGTGCCCCATAGCAGCTGTGAATATACAAGTGTGAGTGCTGCCTTGCACTTCTTTAAACCATACTCTGTTTTCCATGGTCTGGAGACATACCTTTCAATAGCTGCTTTATGGGTTTTGCCACAGAATCACTCGGAGCCTTGATGTAGTATGGATAAACTTCCTCTAATGTTCTGGAAAAAAATGAGAAATCAAATATTTCATATTTTTATACCTCTAAAATAATTTAGGAACACCTAACAGTGCTATACACAGTTCCCAGTGATTCTTAAGTTACGACTTTATAGTGTTCAGGTGTCACATCTGAAAATTAACTGGATTTTTCAGCTATGTTTTTTAAGAACTTCAGCAGAGAGTTCTGTCCATAATGCCACCATTCACACACCATGAATTCCACATAGCTGGGGCACGTGTGTTTGCATGGAATGCAGACTTTATATTTTGTTTAAAAAAAGCTGCTTTTATAGTCAGCAATAAAGTATATAATAAAGGCAGCACATTGCCAGTAGTAAACAAGCTAGAAAAATATGTTGTGAGCACAGCTATTACTTCAGAATTGCAAGGTGGTGTTTCAATAATAACAGCTGAAAAGAATGAGAATTTTTGCCAGAATTTTTCATTGGGAAATATTTTCACAGCTTTTAGGTGGATTTCAAACATCTAAAGAAAGATGTTTGTAAAAGTTCTTCCACTGGACTCAAAATCAAATAATCTTGAATGGGAATAAATTACCAGTATCTAGAGGGAGACACATTTCATTAAAAGCAGAGACACTGTCCTAACATTTTCCTCAAATGACTGAAAAATTCCAGGGAAGAGGAGCTCTCAGATAAATCCTGTGACACTTGGCTACATTGCATACACCAGGCTGAGGAAGAACAAGGGTGGCAATTGAAAATCCCTTCTGATCACTCCAACAGGCCCAAGAAAAGGTCAGCAGCTGAATTGTCCCAGCAGAGGTGGCAGAAAGCCTCCTGCAGAAGCATCTGAATGGCTAATAGCTATCACAACCATTTCTCCTTTATGACCAAGTAAACAAAACTTAAATCTACAAAACTACTGCAAGACAGGCAAATGCAGCTATATGGTCTACGTTACTGCTTGCCTTTTGCAAAGAGAGAATTATGAATTAATTAATTCTTCCCACAAATGAGAAAAATCTACCCTCTGTGGCCCTACATCACCTCAGGAAATATTGCTGTATCTTCACACAGCAGAAAAGAGGCATCAAGTATTTTTAATTGCAATGATCACATGTGCAATCGCAGTCTGTATGCATGAGTGTGTGTGGCTGCAGAAAAACAGCTGTACACAGGAAAGGCAAATCTAATTTCTACCTACTAACAGATAAGAACCCCTCAGAGTTTTCACAATCTCAGCTGGTCTCAGCTTAAACTTTTCAACTCCTCTGGCCACAAATCAGATCAAATGGCCTTCAGGGATGATGTGTTGGCTTAGCAGTACTTAGAAACTACCGCTGTAACGTAATCCCCAGTGAGAAGAGGAAGAGCCAGACTCTTTTCAGATCTAAATGAAGTCACCACTATGGTTAATGCTATAAGGATATATCTGTAGAATAATGTTTGATATTCATATGAAGTGCATGCCTTGTGAATTTCCATCACAGGAAAAGATCTGATGTCAGAAATGACTACAGATGTTACCCTTTGACCGCAGTGATTTAACACTTCCTTGCCAATCTAGTACTATTCAGGAGTAACAATGTGAGATACAGTCTGGATATTTATTTAGAATAAAAAAATCTTCAATACAACATCCTCAGATCAAGTTGGACTGATGTAACTCAAAGATGAGTTGAACTAAGAATACACTGAACTTGTGCTTATCCAAAAAATCAAAGAAAAGTTACTAACAGCTTCACCATGCTTGTTGTTGATGATCCTGTGTTCTGGGTCCTCTCAGCCTATATTTATAATAGGAAACAAGTTTTCACCTTTAGTATTACTATTACTTGGTTTCAGTGCTGTTGGCATCTGTTATTAGAGGGGGATAGATGGGCAGACAAATGAAACATTTGCACAAGCTTGGCCACCTTGGGAAATCAGGCTTCAAAGGGAAAGTTTGCATATAAATAGAAAAAGAAAATAACTTACACCTGTTCCGGTTGATTTTCAGCCATCATGTTAGCAATATCTATTCTGGTATGTGTTTTTAGTGGGAAGGTGAGTTTATCTGATGCTATTTCAGCCTTGGCACCAAGGGAGAGATTCCTGTTGTAAGTAAAAGGGAAAACACATTGAGAACCTACAATGAGAGCATAACCTGATCTGGGTGAGGCAGCTGCTGGGGGCTGCAGAGAAACACCCGTGGCAGATGATGTGCAAAGGCAGAAAGCCTTTGTAAAAATGTACGCTGCCTCTGTGACACAACAGGACCACCTTACTGCTGCTCGTGGCCTCCTGGCCTAGAAGAAAGGGAGCACACTGTGGTAAGCCCAGAACATTTTCAGTCATTCGCGTTCACAGCGTATCCCACAAGATACAATTTGAGGGTGAAAAATGTCTCCTTGCACTAGTGTATGAATGCTTCTAGCCATGAAAGCATATGGGCAAACTCAGTAGCAGTACTAAAAATTAATGTGAGGCTCAGAAATGATGGAGTGATGTAATTCACTAGTTAATAGCTACTGCTTCTAGGAAAATAAGTGGGTGCGGGGTGGGGGATGTCAAATAAAGTTGCATTAAATTCATTACAAGCCTATTTCTGACTGTGGAAGAACGGAGCCAGCATGTCCAGAGCTCCCACAGCAAATAGACTGACCTGCTTCTTGTGCATAGTCTTTCAACAATCCAGTTTCTACTTCCAAGGAAACATGTAAATAAGGAGGGTGCAAAGGAACTTGGATTCCATGGAGTGATGACTTAACTCCAATTTAATCCAGTAATCTACAGGAACCCCATCTGGCAGACAGTAGCCAGCAAATGACCTTGGTGACTGGGTGTGCTCTAGCCTGAGTGCAAAAACTTTATACTCCAGGCTGTCGCTTTCAAGAACTTCATTGTAAAGTCAGTTCACTGGGGCCAAAGAGAGCTTACATGAGCAAAGGTCTTAACAAAATGGATCTGTGCCATTGTTATGGTATTTGCACATAAAAATTGTTGGTGTCTCTTCCAGACTCCCTTAATAAGAGGATGAAGAACTTCTGTTTGTATTTCCTCATAGGTTTTCTGCCTTAACTAGGTCTAAGTGAATACACTTTCCATAAATGTTAGCAAGGTTGTTGTTAAGGGCAATTAATTGGAACATCCCCACCTAAAACTGGATAAAAAATTCTTACTTTTTCTTCCTTCCTGTCAAATCCCATTGAAAATTCCACCTGGACATTTTAAATAATCTATTTGCTAGTGGCTCCACTTCTTTATTTTTTGAGAACTGCAGGCAAAAAATGTTTTCATAGGTAACAAAACTGACTTCTCTCTGGCTCTCTCCCTCCTACTCTCCGTTTTTTTGCTCTGCCATACAATAGAATTTGCTAAACAAATAAACCAAAAATGCAATGTGGACCTGTTCTACTGAGCTACTGCTTGGCAAATGATCCATCCACCTCATAATAACTGTGTTTAATTACCTCTGAATGGTCCATGAAATAACTAAAGTGAAATCAGCATTTAAGTCTTTAAGTCCCTGTATCATTTTATTTCTGCTGGGAGGGCTGATGGTCCACAAAGAGTTTGAATTTCCCTCCAGGTCTGCTCGAGTTATATCTTCTCTTGCATAGCCCTCTAGAAACTGCAAGGCAGCCTGTAGGTGCAGAAGAGGAAAAGAAAATTTCAGTGCAGTGATATTCACAAGACACAGAACCACATTTCCCTGTCAGACAGATTTTTAAATGTTTGATTAATTGTAAGTGCAGTAGTGTGCACTGATAATTTTCCTCAGGTACCAACTGGGGCTTGAGATAGGAAGGAGAATCAACAAAATATAGCCAAGCTAAAAAGGCAAAACAAAAATGGCCTCATTGTTTGATGGCCATGTTGGCTAAAGCAAGTCTAAGAGTTCATGAAACAAACTCTGTAGAGGCTATTTAAACTCGAGTTAAAATTTTACTCTGTCTTTTGTTAAGTATCTTCCTGCATAGAAAAGTGTCTGCGAAGGATGAACCAACTAGAACCTCGCAACTTCCAAATGCATCTAGGTTACAATATTAGTGCTACTGTACATGGGTTACGTGGTAGGATCTAAGATCAAATTCTAATATCAAATTCTTTAATGAGCTAGTAGCAAGCACTTCTTTTAAAGTTATATCTGATCAAATGTTAGTTACATTAGCAATACAACAGCTCCTACTCACCACTAGTCCTTTTCCTGTAGAAACTTGTGGAAACTGGGCGTGTTGCTCCATTAAACACTAAGACTATGCTTAAATGCTTTTTTTTGGATATTTTTATGTCAAAAAATTTCTAGGCTATGCACACTTTCTTTTGACAGCACCACCATTCCCCACTGGAAGGTGAAAGATGTGTGCTCTAGAAAGGAGCATGGGGCTTAAAAGTGCATAAGGCATTGCTTTGTCCCCAACACATTTTCTTTGGCAGCTCTTACACAAACAGCATCACATCTCCTGCAGGTTTGGGTCATTTAGAGGAGAGGATTTCATTCAGACAACAGGACAATTAGGGTTTCTGCCTTCCAGGATTTTGTGCAAAGATGGCTGCATAAATGGTAGCTTGTCTCACCATAACCCAGCACTGTCCTGACAAATTATGTCTGAACTTTTTTTCATGCAAATCCTCTTTATAGAAATACCTTCCAATTGATGACAGTACTGATGACCACTTACAACTACACAAACAAAACTCACAAAAGGCCTCCATGGAAACATGCACACATTTTTAAGAAATGAGGTATTCTACTTTTCACTTACAGTGTTACCCCTATAGCTTCTCATAAAGTCACTGAACTCACTCGGATCCAAACTCTTGAGCTGATTCTGCTGAGCACTCATGGTAAAAATAGGCTGGGAAACAAAAGAACACATGCTTATCACATTTACTTCACATTGGCTGTTACATACACAGTCCAGCATCCTGTGCATCACAGTCCAAGACAATTATGGCACTCAATTCAACAAGACAATGTTATAATCTCCTTCCTCTGAGATGCAAGCTGCCTACAATTAACTTATATCCACCATGTGGACCTGTAGGATAATTTATTCAGTTTCCACTGGCAGTAGAGGCTGGTTTTGACTTGAAAATGAGGATAATATTTTACATCAGTGATAAACTAACATAGCTTTAAACCCAGAATGGGTCATTTATGGAAGCTTGCCAGGTACCTTGCATAAAGAAGGAGAGTTGAATTGAATGGAAGGAAGAAGAAATGGCACAAGGAAATATAATGCAAAAAATAGAGTTTGCTTTTAGTGTTTCTTCTTTTTTACCTGATAACCTCCTAGAGTTATTGTGATTGATACATCTAGAGGCTTGTTGGTGATGCCTGCAACAGATTTGATTAAAGACATGAAGAGCAGTGGGAACCAGACAATACAAATCAGCAAGACGATAATCATGCCACCCATTCCATACTTCACAACTTTCTTTTTCTTCTGGCCTCTTGGTTGGGGATATCTCTGCAAAAGCAAACAGCAGTATGGTAACGTCTCTTCTATCAAAGGCACACTTCATAAGATTTGATGGGTGAATATATAATGATCTTAAGGCTTCCCATCTCTTGTGGTAATTTGCTACCCCATATCACAACAGCTATTTTGAGATTTTTTTAGCCAAATCTGCACAGGCACCCAATTTCTGATGGCAACAGAGAGAAGTGACAAGTGAACCCAAAATATGTGTCCAGTGTGAAAAATATTATAAACCTCTGTGATTTTGATTCTTCACAATCATAAAAAAAGAAGAAATTAGGTAGGATAATTTGATTTTTTTTGTTTAAGTGCTAGCATGATCTCACAAGAACAAAATATAAAATAATAGCAGAAACAGGGATACAACAATTTATTCCAGAAACTGCTATAATGAGGGACCCACTTTCTTGTATTTGCACTTCTGAAAAGTTTTATCACAGAACTCGTTAAGGCAGACTTCCTCTCGCAGGTCTTGAAATGCTGCAAACTGTATATTGTGGCGGATGGGGGGAGCAGGAAAACTGTTTGCCAGCAACTGACATAAACAATCAGTAAAATTTCTGATATTGAATCTGTTTCTACACCAACTCCAATTAACTAATGTTAAAAATGTTGTTGCTCTTCCTGAAGTCTGGATACTGCTGATGTAACATCCTTCTCTTTCTTAGCTTCTGAGGACAAAAGTGACCGCTTTTCTTCTCCCTTCAAAGCAAGTCACATGGCATGTCTGTTATGCCTTGCCCATAATTCCTGTCCTCCGCTATTTGCCTCTTGATTGAATACTCTTAATACTCTCGCCATCCTGTAAAATGTCTTACTTTCACTGTAATTTATTTTGGTGTAATTCTCTTACTGTGGTTTAACTCCACAGTGTTTAGTAGCATATCCTCCATGAATTGCATACTATATGTGCAAAACAAATACGCACTGTACTGCACTGCACCTCAAACACCCCAGGAATCTGGCTTTCAGGAAATTGTTCTTGCTTTGCAACATGAATCCATAAAGCCCTATGAGAATATTACATTTGTAATACAATGCTTTATTTAAAACCAATTTTTTACTTTTCAGAAGCAGTGTATCAAGTCATTTGTCTCACACTACAGAATAGTATTTTCATTAAAATATCCTATCAAGATCAGCAGAGGTATTATTATTATTATTACTATTAATAATAATAATAATAATAATAATAATAATAATAATAATAATAATAATAATTGTCTGGAGGATATTAGTTCAGGCACTTCTAATGATGTTATAGAACATCTCAGAGGGACTCTAGCAGTCCAAATACTTAGGCATTCCCCTCAGAGAGAGAGAACAAAAGTACCTTCAACAATACTTGCAAAGTTGTAACACAGTTATTTTTCTGTATGGCATTAGAACATACATGCCAGCTTAGACATGGGAATCCTCCCATGTCAGATCTCTGCTACACATCATGTGAATTGCAGCATAAAAATATGCGATGAGATAGAGAGTCAAAGTAGAGCTGGGTTATTACTTCCCCAACTCCTCAAGTTCTTCAGAATCCCTTCCATTCATGGCAGAAGTGGGAGTCACAGAGAAAAAGCCTATATGCATGATTTGTGTGCACTGTAGCTCTGAGTTAATCTATGTGATATACTTAGAAAGCCATTGCCATTAAGAGACAGGATTATAATAAAAGTAGAAATACGTCAGTAACACTTAAAAGTAAATCCACTTCAATACAGATGTAAAATTTCTGACTGGTTTGGTCACTCTTAAAATAATGTTTAATATCTTTTTAAAATTGGCAAAATGAGCAAGCATATGGTTGCAATCTTTATAGCAGTTACAAAGAATCCAGAATTTGCAAGTTTAATTTGAACTGAAGCTTAAATGATTTAAAGAGACTGAAATTTCAGTGAGACAAATGGTGGGTTTATCCGGCCTGCAGTTTAGTTCTGGATGTGCAGGGACTCTCCTGGAATAAAGGAGCCAGCTGAATTCCCTCTGCAGTTACATGAACCCAGTGTCCCTACACTGCAGGGCATGAGTTCTTCCTTCTACTGAGCTTTATCCTCAGCTGCAGCTTCCCTGCTACTCCAGGTTACTCACTTAGCTGTGTGTGACTGTATGAACACCAGGACTTCCAACCCCAGCCTTGAAAACAGGCATGCAATTAAGCCAGCAGGCACACGCTTCTGGAGTTCATGTTAATGGTGGAAAAATCAGCTGGGCACAAAAGAGAAACTGTTTGAAGTTTCATTCACAGCAGCTGCCAACTAACATAAAGTACCCAATGGTCTGGATATTTCTGAACACAAGTGCCAGGCATATCTTCCAACAAACTTTTTGTGGTGGATTCCTCAATTATTTAGGGACTCATGATTATTTCTCTTCCCTCCTGCATGGGGGAAGAGAAAGGTCTGAATCACTCATATGGGGTTTCCTTACTTTTTCTGACTCTCGCCAACACTTCAGGATGAATATATGAGCATAGATATCTTCAACACAGATCCAGCTGGAAAGACTGAGAGTGGTGTCAGTCCAAACCCAGTCCATTACTGCTCTCAGCTCAGTCAAAAATGGAACCAGGCGGAACCTGAAGGGAGACCACAGCAGGTAACTTGTCAGAAACAGAGGCATCACATCAAACAAGCACAGCAAGTGTATATATGACCAGAGGGAGAATTAAGACAACACGAAAAGAGCTTAACTGGGGATTCTGTAAACACAAATACAATCAAATCCTGAAATTGCCATAGCTTGTTTTACTCTAGATCTTCTTGCCAGGCCATAAATACGCTTATGCATCATTATGTCCATAATTGTGATTGAGCCCCTGATGGAATAGTACAAGATTTCCTATATTCCTCTGACCTGGGAGAGGAGCACCTGTTTTCTACAGGACGGTGGGATTAATTTTACACCTTCTTACACCAAGTGTTGCATGGCATCTTTGCAGCAGGTGGGCAGCCCTCTGCTGCATTTGGAACTGGGCTTTGTGCCTCAGGATTAAACAGCAGAAGAATCAACAGGAAATCAACGTGCAATGAGCAGCTGCTCAAAGGGCATCATTCCCTTTCCTAGTCCCACACTTTAAAGAGTATTTCACATGAGGAAAACTTTCTTCTGTAACTTTTCCTTGGAATGCAAGAAGCCCATACTGCAAATACTGTGAAAAGGCTGAAATGATTCAATTTTTTTCTGTGAATTACACATATGCGTCAAACTGACTTAATCACAAGGCCACTGTAACAGTGTAAATGGAGGACGTGGTCTGCTTGTGTAAAACCACCTTTCACTCTGAGGTAATGCTGCACCTGTTCCTTGCCCTAACTCCTGAGGAGTTTCAAACGTGCAACACTTTTCAAAGCAAACATATTTTCTTTTGTGTGTAATTTTAAGTTTGAATTTCTCAGGTGTGTTGTCTTTCACTCCATTCCTTTCACCTGCTGAGGTATAGCAGGTAGACCTGCTCCAAAGGTCTCTTTGGGATTTGACACCTTACTACTTTTTAGGACTGTAGAACTAATAACATTACCCATTTTCTTGCACAATATGTAGCCTCTATTTCTGTTCACAAAGGTGATTTCTTAGAAGTGTTAAAAATGTTTATTTCATAGGGGACTGAATGGCTGACTGGAATATCAGGCTTCTGGTTTCAGAACAAGAGATGGAATTTTATGAAGTTTGCCTTCCAGAAATAGATTTTTCTTCTTCTTGTGGACTACAGGGGACATATGGCATATACAGAGAGTGCTGTGCAAAATTTACTGTCTTATTTCCAGCAGTCTGTGAAGAAAAGTCATTAATAACCCCAGCATTTCACTACAGCAGATCCTTACTACACAAAAGAAAGAAAAAAGGCAGTAAGTCTGTGCTTACCCTTGAAATAAGAACAGGTTGACATAGTTATAACTTTTTGTGAGGAAGTTGCCAAGAACACGAGTTGGATATCCACAGCGTATCTGATAAGCTGATAAGCCAAAATAAACACATTTCACAAAATACCAGAGCTGGGCAACTGTGTTCTGGCTAAATTTCCTGTAAAGGAAAAGATAAAGGAAAATTATGAGCTTTGTATCTGTGCATGACCAAATTAGCTTCAAATGGATTTTTGCTCCTGGCAGTTTCCCCTTCCTGAGGTCCTGTGAAACAGCCTTGGTTGCTGATCCCATGGCAGGGTTAAAAGAGTATTGGAAAGAAACTGAATGAAAAAGTCTAAAACCAGCATCCACTGCCACCTCAGGCTCCCTAAAGAGTGAAGGCTTTGGGCAGTGCCCTCTCCCTCTGCATGCTGAAGGGCCCTTGCTGCCCAACACAGACCAGTCTTCCTCAGCCCTCTGTGAGTCCTGGGCAGGGGCTCAATCAAGGCAGCTTTAGTGGCTACTTGTGCTCATGGCAGCACCTCATGCAGGTATTCATACAGGAATTTAAGATGGAGTGACCTCTGAAAATATTTTCTGCTTGACTCAAGTCTTATTCCAACAAATAATTCAGATAGCCCTTCACTATCCCTTCTCTGGACTGAACTAACCCTCAGCCTCTCCTCACATGTGCCATTCTGGTTGTTATTCAATAGCACAGTGGATCTGCAGCAGATGCTTCATGATGGACAGCATTTGCCAGCCAGCCATAACCCAATATTTTCAATTAAATCCCACAGAAGCATTTTAATTAAGAAATTTGCAGGGGGCTCTAATCTCACTTAGAAGGAATACAGGATGTTTCAGATGCAGATTTGATATTAACAACTTGATATAGATTTCTCAAAAGCACAAAGTCAAAATTATTTTATTTCCTAACAATTCTCAATGTGCAGTAGATAAGAGATCCATTTGAAAAATGATTTTTTTTTCAAACTTGCACACAATTGCTACTTCACTTTCTTTTTAGAGGAAGTCAGACTTTTCAGTTTCTTTTACACTATAAACCTATTTCTTTTTTCCCAGTAAAATAACTTGACTGTCAATGAAGAGTCAGGTGCCCAGGTGATACACTCAATTTCCATGGACAGAAAATGGAGTGAGAGAAATTCTTCAAGGCAACTTAAAGTAGGAAAAGGGGAGTTAGCCAAACACTATGGATGGAACCTTAACACCTCTGCTCTGCAGACTGCAGTGGTCAGTTTCTTGAGCCATGAAATGTTAAATGAAAAATGAAATGGTAAATAAAAAATGTTAGATTTGGGAGTGAGCCTGACCAGGTATGCAACACAAAATTTCATGCAGCGGGGTGACTACCTCCACATCACCTCCAGAGCTAAGTTGCAGGAGCACGGGGGGAGAACTTAGCTCTTCAGAACAGACACATATTTTAGACATTCCTCAGTTTAAGGAGATTTAAATCCAGAGTTCACACATTTCAGGAAAGTGCTAAGTTATAAGTTACTCTGAGGGAGACATTTTCTACTCACTCTTCTAAAGCAGCATGCGGCAGTCTTGGGAGAAGGGAATTGGATCAGAGGCCAACATTGTCTCAGCTGAAGGCTCTAATCACTCAATTACAGGCAATTTCTCTTTCACCTGCTTGCATTTTGGCCTAAACTGAGAATATTTCTGTACCTATATAACTAATTCTTCCTCAAACTTACATTGGCCACAGTTACTGCTGTGGAAATGCATTCCAACTTTCTGCTTAGAAATGAGGCAAAAAAGGAATTTGATCATGATTCCAAAGCCTAGCTACAAACATCTCCAGTTTAAATACAAAGAACTTGGTAGAGCATCAGTATTCCACCCATATTGTTTCTTTATAAAGCTTATACCTTTCTGTCACTCCAGGCAAGATAAAGAACATCCAGAAATGTATTCCGAAAACAAGGATGACCTGGAAGATGACTTTTCCCATGACAGTCTTTTTGAGGTACAGTGCTCGATCTACCACCATGGTTCCAAACTGAATGAGCACCATCACCAAAAATGCCTCTGGGACCTGGTCCTCTGATAATGAAGAGGTGATATCTGCTGCAGCAGAATGTTTCTGAAAAGCAAAATATAAGAGTGGTCAAGGAAAAAGGACACTTGCACGATATTTAGCATCTACAAGACGTAAATCCTGCTGAGGATTTACAGATGCCTTTGTGACGTACCCCAAAAGCCCAAAATCCAAACACAATGATGATAAAGTCCACTGTATCTGCAAGGAACATCAGCACGTACACATCAGTCACTGCGCTGTAGTCTGGATGAATAAGATTGTAGAAAAACTGTCTGATGGGCATGTACACCTGGAGAGTCCTAAAACAACATAGACCACAATGTGATTTAATGACACATAACTTGCACTGAAGAAAGTAAAGGCTGAGTGTGGTATGATTAATATTTTTAAAGATATCTAAGATCTACTCTCACAGCCTTCACAGGACTGCAGGGACACCAGTCCTTTGTTCTGATTGCTTCTAAACCACTGTATCAGGGTTTGTTCAGTAGAAAAATACACAGCCAACCAAGGTCACAAGGGACATTAAACTTTTTTATCAGGCAGATGCTATTTTAACAACTGCTTATTTGTCTGATGTTCAGCTGGTGGGACATCTGTGTACAACAAACACTTGAATTAACATCAGTAGTAGCCTGCTCCCTTTAAAATGCTGGCTTACTGCTTTACTGTTTGGAACCTCCCCCAAACCCACACAACTCCTCATATTGCTCACTTTTTAATTGTAAAAGCCTTGGCTTTGATCATCTGTTCTCGAAACTTTTCCATGAGAAGCTCTTTTCTAGATTTTTGCTTGATGCTTAACACACTGCTTCCCTTCTGACTGCTGTTCCGTGTACTGGTACTTCCTGGAAAAAAAGGGAGCAAAAGAGAAGTCAATTCAAAAGAAAAGTTTAAATACTAAAGCTAGAAAGTAATAAATCTTGAGACTTCCATTTCATATGACTCCCACATTTGAAAGAAGCTTTGAAACAAATTTTTCTTTTTTTCCCCCAATATGATAAAATCTTGAGAGCATCCAGTAAAGGTTTAATCACTGGCAGATCAAAACTTGATTAATAGCTATAAAAAGAGAAAGCAGACTAGTGATAACAGCAAGTATTTGATTGATCTGACTCAGTCACCTCAATTGGTATTATATATATTTAGGCTAGAGTATTCCTGCCCTTTTTACAAGATGGGACATGTAATCTGTTTCAATTTAACTAATAGAAACATTTTCTCAATTCAAATGTCTACAAAAGCAGATATGAAAAATACATGTGCTTTGCATTCCCTCTAGCTGGAGATTATGCTGGACCAGAATTTCTGGATCTGGGCCACACTGAGCATTCCTTTCCCAGCTTTTGGATAATGTCATTTAGAAAACATAATGAATCACAAAGTATGGCTCTCCATTTGAACTTTAGGAAGGCTTGGAGTGTGGTCAAACATGAAGATACATTGGTTCATGTCCTATTTCATCACTGAGAAGCAGCAGCATTCAGGAGCTCCTCAGCAACCAACCCAAGGTTTCAGTAGAATGATCCTACAAGAAATGAACATTTGTCCTTCCAATTCCAGAAACGCCATGACATTTACCTCTCTTAGATCTGTGTGAGGAGAAGCTGGACCTGTGAGAAATCTGGGATATGCTGCTAGAACTCTTCCTCCTGATCGCAGTCTGCTGCTCGGGGAAGTGGACATGGATGGACTCCACAGATGCGGCCAGATTGACAGATTTCAAAGAGGCAGAAGAGCCTCTCCTGCCTCCTGTCAGAGAGAGCTCATCATCAGTATCCTCTTTATTACTGGAGCTGTCTCCTTTCTCATCTTCATCCCACAATCCATGGCACTAGTAGAAAAACAAGAAGAGAACGTATCAAGCCTGTATTTCTGTCACAGTATTTATCACGGGCATTGCTCAGCTCAGTCGTGCGTTCACAAGGGAGAAGACAAATTCAATGTGCTGGGATTTCATAGAAATATTTAGGTTGCAGAATTTCTTTGAGATCATCAATTCAGCTGCTCACCCAGCACTGCCAAATCCACCACTAAACCATGTCCCTCAGTGCCACATCTAAATATCTTTTAAACATTTCCAGGGATGGTGACTCAACCACTTCCCTGGGCAGCCACTACAAATGCCCAATAACCCTTTCATGGAAAAAAAAAATCCTGATAACCAAATGAATGACTTCTTTATATCACAAGACTGATTTAAGAATTAAAATTAAAAATTAAATATAAATAAGAAACTACCTGAACCCAGATTACCTTTAAAATGGATCTGTGGAAGAATAGAGCAAGAAGCTGAACAAGATCGTAGTGCACATAACCCTCTTTCTTCTCAATGCCAATAATATTGGGTGGATGGTAAGGTTTATCCTTTGTGTAATCCACATGTTTATTCCAAGGAAAGAAGCCAAACTGGAAAAAGTATTTGATGACAATGGCCACCTGTTCAGAAACACAACACACTTCTGGTGTTTTATAAGCATGTCAGATATAATAGCCTCATGACAGTAAGAGGGATAAAATATATCTACTTTGTCAGTTTTATGATAACATAAACAAGCATACTCATTACTACAGAGGCATAACACTTCACATTTCTCCAGTAATAAAGTCAATCAAAATTCAGCAGCAGATGATACTCAGTGGTACTTGAGATATCACAAGCAGTGAATTCTGTTTCTTGATTAACCATTACAAAGCAACAGTTTGCAAATTATCTGTTCTTGTGAGAACTGCTTTACATGCCAGGAAGGATATTGCTCATTGCAATGAAGGAAATAACTAACATGATCTTTCCATACCACAAAAATTTCTGAGGACTTTAGCAAATACTTGTATTATTATGAAGGGCCAAAGGCCCAGCCCAGATCCCAGGGATCAAAACAAGCAAGGAGGCCATGCAAAGATTCCAACTTCAGATTTCTGTTTGACACGGGCTTGCAAAACCAGCAGCATACCTCAGTGTAGACAATGGCTGTCATCCAGAAGCGTTTGCTTGGCCGAGGAACAGACAGCATGGCCCACAGGAATATAAGGATGGGAAGCACCAGGGTTATCATGGAGGCAGAGATCATGTGGTTGAGGATGATCACAAAATAGCAAACCATTTCTGATCGGGCCACCAGTGTATTGTACAGGGCATAAATAAGGAGCAAGACTCGAGGCTGACCAACATAGAACTTCTCTGACTCCTCCAACTCGTCATCATGAAACATCCTGTGAGGAGCAGAGTACCACAAATGAACTGAACATGAACTTCACAAGAGCTGCTTTTCAAATTGCTACTATTTTTCCTTTTGAAAAGTAATCTGCTGCTCAGTCCAATAGAAGAAAAAAAAGGGGGGGAATTTGATATTATAATCAAATAGCCTGATTCTAAGCTCAGAAAATAAGAATTTCAGAAAAAATAACTAGAAGCACTGTTCTCATTTTTAATTTATTCAGAAAGAGAATCAGCCTGGCCTAAGCACTTTTACAAACATGGCTTTCCTACAGCTGCCCAACCAACACATCTCATGCAAATCATCCAATACTGGTTTGGATTCACATCCCATTTATCAGCACAGATAGGAATTTACAGAAAAACCAGAGGTACATCATCAGACCTATGTTTTGAATTGTCCAGGGGCACAAGATTAGAACCATGAAAATACCCATGAACATTACTTGTGTCTAGTCTTCTATTTATATGACTCAAATAAATATAAATGGCAGAGAGTTTAATATACATTCATAATCCTCTTTGCTTTTCATAAAGTTTTTTTGGCCTGAGAAGGGATCTTACTGAAAAGCAAAAATTGCTACGGAAAGTCAGAAGACAAGACACTGCATCTGGCAAAGTCAGATCTATACAGGCTCTCTCTCCAGGTGCAGGCAGGCTGAAAGGCAGTTCTGTGCTTTAATATCTTGCCCCTGCTTTTGGGGAAGCCCTCTCCAACTAAGTCAGGCCAGAGAGCAGCTGAAGATGTACAGAGGCACCATCCCCACCTCAGTGCTGGTTGTGCTAGTGAGCACAGCATCCAAGGGGCAAAGAAGGGAACATCCTCTCCCTTATGAAAGCACCTAGCAAGGCGGTGTCCCTCCATAACCCTCAGCTCCCACTGGCTTGAACAAAAACTGCCAAAGGTCAGAGTTTCCCTTTCAGTAATCCAAAATAATTAAAGGAGAAACATTTTCCCAGATAGCCCTGGAGGAAACTCATTTGAAATCACAGCTGCCTGGAGAAGAGAAGACCTCTCCACAAAGAATATTTAGAAAAGCCCTTGACCCTAAGACAATTGCAGCACAGAAATTCAATGCTAATCAGAATGATTAACTATGGTATATAGGAAGAAAACAGAGATTCCTTCCAAGATGAATTTGAGTCACTTTAGAAATCTCTAATTAGAACAACTGCAAAGGAAATGAGCTTCTGCCCTTAAACCAAACTTAGCACAAGGTCTGTATCAGAATTTTTAGGCTAGTTTTGAAACAAAACCCCAAAGTAATAACAAAATTTTACACACTGTGATCAACAATTTTTCCTGGTTGAGGATTCTTACTTGTTCAGGAGCAGCTCACTAGCAGTGAGCTCGTGTGTCAGTGGGGGCAGAATCCTGTCGAGTTTGTCTGTCCGGCTGTCGTCCGGGCTCACCATCATGAGGCTCTTCCCAGCTGAGTCATCTGGGGAGCCAAAGGGAAGGTGTTCAAAGCTGACAGCTTTGCTGTAGGAAGGTGGGGCTTCTGCATTGCTGTCCACTGTGGAGTACAATGGCACATCGGTGTCAGGAGTATATGCAGCTCCTTCTGAATCCAGGCTGTAATCTTCCACCTCCTCTTCCTCCAACCTTGATGCAGAATGAGCTCCTTCTTCTTCATGCTCCCCTTCTACTTCCTCAATGGTTTCTGTGGTTCCCTGACGGGAATAGAGCATGGTGACCTGTGTGGGTTCACTGTTGGAGATGGATGAAGAGAGTCAGCCAAGTTTTACAAGACTCATGATCAAGAAAAGTTTGTTAATTGTACCTTTATGCAGACAGCTGAGCAACCTCATTGCATTCCCAGGCCTTCAAAGTTCATATGATCTGTTAGAAAAGACATCATCCTGATCTCTTTTTACACAGATGGAACATCTGGCTCCATCTGTTCCCCAAATGACATCCCACTGAACTCACAGTGATTCCCCATCTTTCAGCACCAGCAAGGGGCAAATGAATATTATCAAATGAATATTTCAAGAGAAACTACACTACCTTTTTGAAAGTAGTTTGAGCTTTCTAAAGAGAGTCAACACTTGCTATTACACCTATTTAAGATATGCTCCATGGTGAAGGATAGGCAGCCATGGGATTCCTTCTAAACACAGTGCTTTTAACAACCACTGTATGAGTGTTGTACACAACTGGAACATGAACTGAACACACACATATCAACTGTGATTCAAATAAAAGAAGATGTAACTTGCTAGCATGAAGAAATACAAACCAAATTACAAAACTGTTGCTGTAACAGGGTATCTTGCTTACCTTTAGATTGCCCTATATTCTTCAATACAGTCTTCCCTTTTACTTTACCTGCCTGCTTTACTTCTGTATGTACCAATTTCTGGATTCAGCTCTCTGGTGGACTCTGATCAGTTCTTTGCTTGATTCACCTTCCTTACTCTTGGCTTCGCATTGACTCGCAGAATGGTTTGGGTATGAAAGTACCTTAGAAATCATCTAGTTCCAGCTCCCCTGTCATGGGCAGGGACACCTCCCACTAGACCAGGTTGCTCAGAACCCCATCCAACCTGAACTTGAACAGGGATGCAACATCCATAATTTCTCTGAGCAACCTGTTCTAGTGTCTCACCACCCTCTGAATAAATAATTTCTTCCTAATATCTAATCTAAACTCGCCCTCTTTTAATGCAAAGTCATTTCCCCTTGCCCTATCACTCCATATCCTGTAAAAAGTCCCTCTCCTGCTCTCTTGTAGCCATCCTTTAAATACTAGAAGTTCACTCTGTGGTTTCCCCAGAACCTTTTCTTCTCCAGCATGAACAACTCTCTCAGCCTGTCTCCATGGGAGGGGCGCTCCAGCCCTCTGATTGCATTTGTGGCCATTCCTCTAAAGTCTTTTTTTACCTCTACCCTCTCTCTTTTTAGTCTCATTCCACTCCTTCTCCACATGTTAGACAACAGGCACCAATTCAGTGTCTTTGTTGGCTGCATATTCCTGTATCTCAACAAGATAGAGAACAAGATTTCACATAGCTCCTATGACATTACTGGGGCCATAGTTTCACATAAACTATAATCTTTTAGAGAAAACTGGCATTAGCAAAGCCATCTGGCACTACCATCTTCTGCCAAAATTAAAAATTAGGTTTCCTTTTATTTTTTTTTTCTTTTATGCTGCTTCCAAACTTATTGTGGCTCTGTTAGTTCATGTTATTTATAGCAGAGTTTTAATTAGACCATGTAACACTTATGATGATGTGTGTTTGGATGATTCAAAGTAGCACTCATACTGGTTAAAATGTACAAATTCAGAGAATCCTTGATTTGAATCTGATTGCCTCAAAAAAATTGTCAAACACTTTCAAAACTGAAAAATAATGATACAAAATTACATAAAATTTCAGATTTATAATATTTATTAAATTATTGAAACACTGCTTCCCAATGTCATGTAAATCCCTGGGTTTTACCTGCTGAAAAGTGAATTAACAGTTCTGAACAGTTCATTCTCTTGCACTGGATATTAATATTATTTGCTTTTTTGTTATAGCTATTTTCCCTTTCCTAATACCAATACCTTACTGTAAATCAATGGTAAAGTAATCACAACATATTTCAAAATCTTTCCTGAATGGAAAAAAAAAAATTAAAAAACTGGCACAATGGTGCCTTAGTTTCTAAAATTACACATCTCAGTCCATATTTAGGGTAACTGATTAGCTGAGAAACTTAACTTCCAGATTCCAATTTAAGAACAAGCACTGACTCAGTAACTGAAAATAAGACACTTTTTTAGCTGAATAAATACAGCCTGTTTTTATACACTCAGCGTAACGTTGTGGAACAATGTTAAAAATACATGAATTGAGAATGAAAAACCCCCAAAAACCAGAACAAGAAGTGAAACAGCAAATGAATCCTAGACTATGACCCTGACTTTGAATCTCAGGCTGTGCCACGACACAGGAGGGAGTAAAGCTTCCTGTAACCATGCAAACCACTCTGCACACCACGTGTCTGCACACACAGGCCCGTGTACACTGCAGTCACAACAATGGTATGAACAAAGAACAAAGAGTGAACAAAGGAGTGAACAAAGCATGCATGAGTTAAGCACCTTGACACTATACTGCCACTGTCAGCGGATGAGGAGGACATATCCATGCTCTGCATTTTACGAAGCCTAGGTCGAGCGCGCTCACTTGTTTTAGGAACAGAGTCTGGTCCATCTAAATCATCAAGGGTTGACTGCCTTGAGAACAGCATGGTTGCTTCAGTGTAGCAGCTACAGCAGCGCAAACAGTTATAGAGACAGGGTTAAATACAAATGGTGTTATGGTACACATGGTTCAGTCAACAAATATGCTCGCCATGCAGCTAAACACCGACACAGAGAAAAAAGATCCAGAGAGAAGATAAGGATTTGTTTAGAGTCACCAGGGAAACACATTTCTGTGCACAGGTTAGTCATGGTCAATTTCATATAGGGGCTATAGAAGGCAAACTATTCACTATTCAAGCAGATATGGAACCAATATAGTGCTTTACATACTTTCCAGGGGAACAGGCTTATATATGTGAGCAGGTTTTCTTTTGTTTGTTTACCCCTGAAATTTTCAGATTCCACAAGGATGTTTTGGGAAGGAACCTCCTCTGTACAAATTTTGTTTTATTATTGATATCCTGTGCTGAACCTTTTTACACAGGTACAAGCCAATTTCCTAAAAGAGCCCTTAAAACTGAGTAGGCTCACACTCCACAAATAGGAAAATAGCTGTCAGACATTGGCTAATTCTCTTTCCAAACCAAAGAGCCAAATCGGATATGTTACTTAGCCAGTAAATGCATGTCAAATATAACCTGCTCTGCATGGGATGGCTTTTATTTTGATATTTACTAAGAAGCCCTGATGATTCTTTCCAAAAGATTTAATTTATTTCAATCACAGCTTGAAAGTATTTCCAAATTGATAACATGTGCATCTTGAAATAAAGAACAGATGTAATAAACCCTTATCTCCTTTCACTTATCAAATACAACAGGACACCAGAAACATACACAATACATTGAGCATTCATGTGTAACTGGAGAAAAGAAGAACTGGATGAGTTATGAGAAAGAAAGTATATAATTAAATACAAGCATTTAACAGAGCAATAGGAAAGAAGCAAATACATTAATGACATATGGTAGATAAAAAGATTATTTCTCCTGTAAAAATCTTTGACAAACACAGATGTGGATGAAAAGAGTTGAGTGGTCTGATGTTTTACCACATGCAGTGACCTGCTTGAGTCTCTCAGATACAATGAAAGAAGAAAAGACCCCAAAATTCAGGATTTACACTCTGCTTTTCTTCTTTTGACTCCATTTGTATTACACCTGAGCTGTGGCAGCAGGGGATTTGCTTCCTTGGCAAGCATGATGTTTGTCCAGGGGCACAGAGAATTGGGAAAGAGGTCAGAAAGGAAGGGCAATGGCATTTTCCAGGTTCCTTTGGTCTTCCAAACTTGAAGTGAAAAAAAAAATCTGCTGGCATGAAGTTACAGTCTGCAACTACTGACTTTAGAAAAACGGGAAGGAAAAAGCAAAAATATGTGAAGAGAAGAAGTAGTTATTCTTAGGCCTACCCTCACCGATCATCTTTTTTGACAGAATGGCTTTTTTGACTGAGGCTAAAAGCATACCTTGGCCTGTGAACAGAGGAAAAGAATCACCAAGATACCAAAGGTATTGTGAAATATTTTCCTTAACAACAGCCTCAATGGCAGGGGCACCTCTGTCCCGCCAGTTCACGTGGCCCAAATCCCTTTCAAGGGGTTTGCCACTTCATTATTTCTGTGTGTGCACAAAGGCACACAAGGCCCTCCAGACAAAGCCTGGAGGGCTGTCTGCATGGTGTATGGTTTATGGCCAGGGGGGACCAGGGGGCCTGCCCTGAAGGGGGGATCCAGCACCTCAGGAGTTCAGCTGCAGCTTGGTGTTACTAACCTGAGGGGCTCCTGAGGGAGGAGGCTTCCCTCTGCCCCTACAAACATGGGATGTAGCCAGGCTGTTCTATCTGGGAGGCTTTAGTGCTAAAATATGGGAAAATGGCAGCAAGCAGACAGTACAGTTTTGCAGGTGACCTTTCTGTCTATGCGCTAGGATGTTTTATGCACATGTCATTTTAGATCTCAAGGGCTGAGTTTATTCTTTTGAAGGGCACACCTAATAATAAGGTGTTGAAGGATTTTAAATGCAGACATAGTTCAAGGGGAACCATCCAAGGGACTCAAGGAGAGCAGCTGTTTATGTTCACATGCCCACTCATATATTTTCAATGGAAGAAACATATGCCAGCTGCCCTCCCAAGCATGCCAGCTCTGACCTTGCTCCCAGAAAAATCAAAGGAAGAGCATCTATTAATCCCAATAGATGAAAACATTTGTCAAGATGAGGGCCTGCAACATTTGGTTTAAAGCTGTTTTAAATGAAGAATGAATCATCAGAGTAATTACTGACTGAGCAGCTGCACTGTATCCTCAAATATCAGGAGATGTGTGTGAGTTGTCACCTATAGCACAGTCTGTGTATTCTTTATTTGCTTTAGGAGCATGCTCCCAGACATGGAGGAAATGAGAACACCAACAAAGTGAAGAGATTCACACTGAGCAACACTGATGTTGACACAAGTCATTGCCTAAGACATAAATTTGATCCTGGCATATCTTCCTAAGTGATTTTTTGAATTTATGTTGGAGACTTTGAGAGTATTAGCTCCTTAAAATCATTCAATGACTACTTATTTTAAATTAAGTGCTCATTAAAAGTCCCAAGTTCAAACATTTTATATGAAGTTGATCAGATATCCATTTTAAATAGGGATACATATATAGCAGAGAAGTTTTTATCCTCAGTGGGTAGGAAATTTTTAAGCTTATGAGTTCCTTTTTGCTAAACAAATTTGCACTTCACAAAGAGTTTTTTAGCTTAGTGAGTGGGTGAATTACATTTTTTTTCTGCTTTTTTCTCTGTTCATGGGCAAATTACTGACTGGTGTTATCTATTTTTTATCTGTATTACTACATTCTCCATGACTCCAAGAAAAAATCCCAATCAATCCCTAACAATCACAGGGCTAAGTTGGACTTTGAGCCAGCTCAAACAGGGTTCTCCTTTCATCCTTCCTTCTGCCTCTCTAGGCAAAATTACTTCTCCAGTACCCCCTACCTCAAGCCCTATTCTCCCTTCTAGTGAGGGAAGCACAGATAAAAGGTGGTGCTCTTAAACATCCTGACAGGGATTGCCTCCTTCAGCTCCTATAAAAGTCTACACAAAGGTAGAGTGAGGAACTGAAATTGCTATTTGTCATTGGCAAAAATGAACACAAACTGAACCGGATACAAAACCTTAGATAACCTGAAATCTGACTCAGGGCCTGTGTGTAGCTGCTGTTACATAATTGTAGGCAAGGCCCCAGAAAGGCAGCCAACTAGTTGTAGTAAGTTCCCTATCATCTTACTGAAATTCACAGGTTTTTTTTAACGAATAAACAGGTCCTCAGTCAAGTGGAAACAAGCTGCAGTAAATGCTCTGCCATGCTAGATCCCAATCCCTTCTCATGGTGTTCCTCAAAGAGCTTGGTAAAGGAACAGAGTCAGTCCCTTCTCCTGGCCGATATGAACTTTGTGCTCTGCCTGTAGGATACATGAGAGCATTTACACATAAAGAGAAACGAAATATCCTATGAATACCTCATAGTTTCTACTGAGTAGAGAAATGACTGAGAATAAATGACAGCTCTACTAAAAGAAAAAGAAAGCCCACAAAGGACAGTCTACGTAAGTCCTTTCAGAGCTTTATCCAGGCTAAGAACAACATCCCTCAATCAGACTTATGAGGGTCAGCCCTGAACTTTACAAGAAATTTACAGCTCCTGCAGCTGATCAGGAGGGTTTTTCTCTTTGGCTATCCAGTGTTTACATGTAGTAATTCCTATCCTGAGCACTGAGGATTATGTCTTATTAAAATGGAATAGCTTCTGTGCTTCAGCATTCCTGTGTGCTTACAGACTTGTTCACTTTACTCAGGGACTGAATGTCCACTACAGAATTTTGTCACTACAGAATTTTTAGCAGTGCAACCAAAGGATAACCAGAACAGAACCCTTCTGTCCCTTCCCAGAAGTTCTCCATTGCAACCTGAGATACACAATCACAGGGATGCTTTAGATTTAACCAGTCACTTCTACATTTACTAGAAACAATTACTTAGTTATACAAATTGCCACATGCTCTTGTTTGGGTAATTAAAAAAACATTAATCAATAAACTCATAAGAAGTTTAAAACATTTCACCTTTCTGAAAAACAACATAGGCACCTCTGTAATTGCTTGAAGAGATATGCAAGAGTGCCCCAACAGACAGATGGCATTATCATTCAATCAGCAGACTCATTGTTACTTCCTCTATTATTATAGCAGATGTCCACAATTTGTAATACTCAGTGCAAGAATATTTGATTGTTCATTACCAGAAAGAGAATTTGAGATTAGAGAAATCAGTCATAACTCTGCCTTTGCTATTCCTTTGTTTATAAACCCTGTGACATCTTCAAAGGAAATGGAGATGACAGAAACCAATGTCAAAGATTTAACTTTTTCTGTTGAAAAGCATCACTTCAGAATCACTGAATTCTCTGAGTTTGAAAAGAGATTTTAAATGTGCAAATGTGCTTAAAGCAGGGTGAATAATGGAGGCTTATTCTAAAAAAAAACCAAAACAAAGCACAAGTTGAGCTCAACATTGGGTACCAACTCATTGAAGAGGCAGAATCTATACAGTAAAATTAAAGGATTTGTTTTTCTTTTTTTATAAATAATTTTGGAATTGGCTTCCTTTTGTTTATGGTTAAAGTTCCTGCTGATGATTGCATAGTAATTATAACTTCTATCTATAGTAATCAGGGTGACCAAAAACTATTTAATGAAAGCAGGATCCAAGTGGATCCAAGTGAGCTGGCAACAGAATCTGACTTTAAATTTTTCTCACATCATCTGACTCCTGTAAAACTTTGAGACAAAACACAAAGGTGTTGCTCAGTTGGGCAACAAGCCACTGAGAAAGATTTGTTCAGGTTTGGTGTTTTTACTGGAGTGAACCTCTCAAAGGCCAGTGCTCACCGAGGAGCAATTTGTGGATATTTTTTTTAAGCATAATACTCACAGGCAGTCTCTTAACTCTGCTTTTCAATACTATCAGAAAGGAAGACAACCCCTCCTTATTTTCAGTCTGCTGACATCTACCCATATGTCATTAGTAAAAGCTATGCATAATTTAGTGTACACAGAAGTTTCTGAGTTTGCTGGGAGTATCAAACACAATATAATACTGCCACAGCTCACAGAGGGGCAGGACACCGAAGGCCAGGGATTATGAAACAGCTGGATTTCCAAAGCCCTCCCTTCTCCCCCTCCTGTTATACAAATTCTGCAGTATGGTAGAAGTCAAGAACTCCAGGGACACGGTGGGAACAGACTGCCTCTGTAAGAGAGGGAAGTGAATGTGTGTGCCTTGTGTGCATGGAGCAGCAGGAGCAGGCAGTAATTTTGGCAAAGGACAGCATCCGTTTTCAGAAAAGAATGAGGAAGGTGGTTTTCCTGAACTAGTTTGAGTATTTGATTAACAAACATGTAGCTCTGCTGGACTGTAATCATGGCAGCTGGGAAACCAGGCTCTTCAGATGGTTTCTGCCCTGTGGGTATGAGAGGGGATTTTGTTCTTTCAAATGCAGAATCTCTTTCAATGCAAAGCCTTTTCTAATTTGTGGACAACAGACAACCATTTATTCTACAAAGACAAAATATTCACCATGAATGATCCCTTCCCAAATGATATGCCTGAAATCCTAAACCATTATCACAGAAGCATCCTCAGCACCTCTTAAGTTCCATTTCTTTTCACGAGGAACAGAATGTCAATGCCATTGACTCCTAACTCTAGGGGAAACTAAAAGCAGTGGGGTAGTCTTGCAGTGGAAAAGAAGTTAAGCAAATGAGTCAGTCCATCACTATAAAGGAAAAGTAACATATAGTAAATTCCACTATTAAGATGGCATGGACAAATCAAAAAGAATTCAACATTGATTAGAAAGTTCATCAGTATTTAGACAATATCTAATATTACACCTACTGCATGATCCCTCTGTCTTTTACAGAATAAAATTAAATCAATACCTGGAGATGCTGTCATGAGATGCTGCTGAATCTAAACTATCCATTCTTTCAGATGCTTGCAAACCAGAAGCTTGACTGGGATTTTTATCAATTTCATCTAGTCCTGACTCCTCAGAAAGTTTCATCATATGGTTCTGGTAATACAAATGGATGCTCTCCCGTGTTGGAACATTTCCCTGTGGAAGAGAGCAGAGGTAGACACACATGGCCAGGGGCAGGTGTATTCTTTGAGGAAGCAGTTTCTTCTGTCATTTGGAAAGTAACAGATTAAGGACTGTGCAAACACTTTCCCAGTAAATAGCAAACTACAACCTTTTCCTAGAGCAAGCCAGATTTTGACTTAATCTACCATGGCCCAAAGTGTTGGGTTTTCAAGCAAAACTGGAGCAACCCATATGGTTTCAGGCAATATTTAGCCACCACAACTCTGCTGGGTGGACTGCAGATCCTTCAGCATGGGAATGAGGAGTGGACTGCATCCACGACTCAATGTGCACTCCAGCAACTTTTGATGGATCTCTTTTAGATCGCTTTGCTGACTCTAGGAACAAGTATTGGTGGCCAGTAGCAGAAATTTTAAACAGAAAAAAAGCCCAGATCTAGATTTTAATTAGTGTCCCAAAATCAAAATTTATTCATGAATTATGGACACAGATGGAAATCCATGAAAAAAACACTGAAGACCTTTACTCTTTCTCTGAAGCAAGTATATGGAAGGACAGTTTTATTAACTGTCAGACCAGATCTGGGCACACACTCAAGTCTTTCTGGCTGTGATATTGCAATTAGAATTCTAAAGGTGTATTATAAGAATAAAACTGAGAATTTTCTGTTCCTAGGCAGAAACATATCCAACTCATTCCACTAGTGATTCCACAATACTTTTTCTAACTTATAATGAAGCCTTATGCAAGGACCTTTTCTACCTCACATAATAAAAGTAGTCTAAAAAATTGTCTGTGTTTCCTTTACTAATTTCAATAGTTTCTAGTACTTCAACTTTGACCCTTTACAGTGTCCAAAACTACAAGACTCAAAATACTCAAAATCTGATGTTTTGTGAAAAAAAAATATTCAAAAATCTTAAGAACAAAATTTGACTCTCAGGTTTTTAATTAGGTATGTTTGTGTACAAGCTGTGTTGCTTCTTCAGTGGTAAATGTTGGTGCCATTATGACATCTTGAGTCTGAAACGATGGCACAAGTTACATTCTAGCTCCACTGTAGGCTTGGCATAAAGGATAAGAGTTGTATCATGTACTTCCATTTAGGAGATCTAAATACATTTCTGGTTACATTAACAACAATAATCCCTGCTACCAACAGGTTTTACTAATATACAACTAGCTTGTGGAGGATCACATAGCTCCATTCTCACTGAAGAAATGTATGCCTGCATGTTGTCAGTCATTTCCAGAGCAAGTTGACCTACAAGAAGAGTGAAATCCGCAGACTGAGATAGTTTTTGAGCTGTTAAAAATGCCAGCCTTTCCCTACCATTCTTGAATCTATTCTGTCCCTTCAGAACCACACTATACTACAGAAGTGTGTCAGCCAAAACCATACATCAACCTGTCAAAGAATTATTTTTCCCTTAATTTGTTATGTGTCTAGGTAATAAATCAAATCATTTATTCTTTAAGGATTTATAAGCCACCAAGCTGTAAAGAAAGTCCAAACTTATTTTTAAAATGCAAGTGTATGTGAGATTTTCATAATTTTCCTCCTCACTGCTGTGATCTGAAGAGACAGCCTTTCATTTTTCACCGAGCTGGAAATGGTATTAGCAGAGCAGAAAGGCTGAAGGCATTACCTTCTTAATCTCCCTGGTGAGCATGCAGCGCTCGATCCTGAGCACGGTGGAGATATCGATGTGCTCTCTGGAGATGGAGTTAAGCCAAGCTGTGAAACTGTCCAGCGTTGCCAGGAAAAGGACCCAAGTAAACTTCAAGATATTAAATATCCTCTTGATGATGTTATCTAAGGGAGAGCAAAAGCAACAGGGAATTATTGAGCACAAGTATTTTTATTGTACTTTTGCCTGGAGTTAGATTAATTTTTCTTTTATTGTCTAATAATGGTAATCCAGGCTGTGAAACCCTGTCACACTAAGGAATCTCTGAAGATGGCTGGAGGCCTTTTGACTGTCTGGACCATTTTCCTGACTGTATGCCTAGGCTTATCATCTGGAATCCCAATTCCACCCTGTAAGTCCTTGGTCCTGCAACTGTTAGTCAAATAAACAGGTCCTGATTTTAGAGGGACACTGTGTGCACAGATCAGTGAAATGAAACACAAGGATTTGGACATCTCCTAAGAGTGTTAAACATCACCATGTCCTGTGATCTGAACAAGTGCTCGATCAGTGTGTTGAGCTGAACCTCTTCAGGGTCTAATTACTTGTGTTTCTCTCTGCACAAACTTTACCCTTTGTGTTTGAAGCTTTCTAAGCTGAATTTTAAAGTCTAAACTGCCTAAACAGTCTTTGAATCTGACCTCACATCACTTTGAATCATACTTCTCTGTACTTACTGTTTTCAAAGCCTCTGTTTATCTAAGTACGCTGCACTGTGCCATCAATGATGTCAGATCAAGCATAAATAGGACAACTGATAATTTATAAAACTTTATTCTTGCACCATTTTGGCAATACAGTACGCTTTACATGAATAAGGCTTATGGATATATACCAACAATAGTAGCTTTATTTTGCTCAGCACATGTGTCTCAAGTTAACTTCTCATTTCAGTAGTTCATTTGGCATTAATAATGGTATTTCTCAGCCAAAAAGCAGCACTGCCACCTTATTTTTTATCTACTCACAAACATAAACACCACAGTAGAGTTCTCATATAATATTGCAAGTGTTCAAGGCCAGGCTGGATGGGGCTCTGAACAATATGGTCTAGCAGAAGGTGCCCCTGCCCATGGCAGGAGGGTTGGATTTAAGATCCCTTTCAACACAAGCCATTCTATGATTCCATAAATCCATGAAACACTGAAAAAATTATTTTCAATAGTCAGTTCCAGAGCTAGCTGTCCCTGCTAGGTTCTAAAGCCCAGAGCTCTGGGTGTAAAGACAAAATTTTGATTAAGCAGCCTAAGAAATAGTAGAAAACTATCAATAATCTGCCACGCATGATTCTCTCAACAACATCACTTCTTAGCTGTACCACAAGATGGCATGCAAAACTCTGCAGAATGAGTGCACAGCTCCTTACAAGTACTGAAAAAGGAAAGCTATAATAAAGAAAAAGATTTATGTGGACAGGCAGAGTTGTTGCATGCACATTTATGTGGAGAGAAACTATGGGAAAAATTCATTAGTGGTACTTTCCTGTAAAGTGGGTGCTGAAGTAGCAGTGTCTCCCATTTACCTGAGCACTGCCATGGAGCTGTCTGCTAGCACTGAGCAAAAGAGAATTTAGCACCCTCCACTTGGTTATATAATTATTTCAATAATATCATACCCTTTTTTTCAGGCCTTTTCTATGTAATTTAGATTTGGAGATTTTTTTTTTTTAATTTTATTCATTCAATGTGCAAGTCTTGAAGTTGAGGAAATCCTGCCATTAAAAACTAAATGTAAAGCTGCTTCTACTTCAAGGATCAGCCATTATCTTTGAATTCCAGACAATATTATGAGTAGCTGAAAAGAGAACAGCATACATACACAAAAATCTATAGCATATATTATTTTTTAACCCACACTCTTCCTCTCCAATATGGAACTTCTGCTATTGACTTCAGGAGAAGTCACTGCTCTCAGGTAAATTTTTTTTTTAATTGACCACCACTGGCCTCGCATAGTCTCACCATGGTGCCAAGTACTTCCAGTCCAATCTGAAAGGTTCTTTTTCTCCCTAGGATGGAGGTGACTTATTATACATTTTTAATGACACTGTAGCTGTTCTGGCACCTTTGCTGTTCTTCAAAGTTTTTTTAAAAATAATCTTTTGAGGATCAATTGCATCTAAGCATCTTCAAAAAGGGAAACAATTACTTTGTGCAGAGAAAGCTTCTCTCTGCCTGAGAGTGTGAGATAGGATTCAATCTAAGGTCACTAATGATACTAATAATTAAATAATGATTTATTACCAATTACTGGATAATTTTTCTGGTAGTTTTCTTTAACAAATTTTACCTAGGAACAGCCAAAATATTTCAACAAAAATATAAAGCACTTAAAATTTATTATTTCCAACATAAATTAATTATAAACCTCTATCTTTTCCCCCTAACTCCTGTGTAGCACCAACACTACATCCCTAGAGAAGCATTTGTGTGATTTACTTCAGTGTTTTCAGACAGATAACTGCATTGCCAGTAAGTAACAAATAAAAAACCCACCATCCTCCCACTCCCCCCCCTCCCCCATTCTCATAGCAGTGCAGCCCATTTATTTGAGACCAGTGCTCTTGAGAGAGAGAAATTATATCTCCCACATCCTTTTGGCCTCTTCCCTCTGTAAGTCAGGGACACAATTCTAACTGGAACTGTGGGAAACAATTTTATATAGAGAAGAAAAGTAGCTCTTGATGATAAAGTCTCACTGAAGGTAAGCCATGGTGAAGATTTACTTAAGAGGAGAGTCTGTTTTCTTCTTTTACTCTAGTTAGAAACAAAGAGCCAAGCTTGGATTTATGATCTTTTAAATTTCTTTGTAGGAAAAATCTGAATGTGGGCAAGATCTTGAAATCTGCTGGCATTTCTTCTGCTGGACAGAACTACCCAAAGTCTGAATTTGAATGAGAACGTGTAAGATCAGGAACATGTAATGTTTTTAGAGGTGATTACTGTGCCTTGCTGAATGGATAAGTACCAAAAAAAGCATTATACTAACCTTGCTAAAACACACTCAAAATCAATGGAGATTTTAACACAGGGCTGTGTGCAGTCAGGTCTAAGACCTTAGCTTAAGTTGCTCTGTTAGTAAAATACACAGCAGGGATCAAGTCTGAGCTGGCAGGTGTATTTGCTTAAGTATTTAGAGAAGATGCAGTAGTTTTTGGTCCCCAATTAGAAGTTCCTATGCTCAAGGCTTGTACATCTTGCCATAGACAATGTGATAGTAGTTAGGAAGCTCTTCCTGCATCAGTCAGAGTGGACCACTGCAATGCTGTCTCTGTGACAGACCACTGGTCACAATTACACTGTAACAGCACAGAAACCCTCATTTTGCCTTTATACCTGGTCCATCAGATTTCTTCTTGACAGGTTCCTCCTCGCTGTCCTCACAGTCTGCATCATTGCCACCTCCTGCAAGCAAGGAGCAAACCAGTGAGTGTTACACCTGCAGAAGTGCTGGTGTAAATGCCATTCCAGCTAGAGAATGCCACAGTTACTAAGCAAGAGAGACTGGTTCCTCACCTACCACCACAACAGAAAGCATATTTCCATTTCCAAAGCACTCAAGGGAAGGGACAACCCTGTCAGTGAAGGTGTTCAAGGATCACCATCCCTCTCTTGTAATTTGCAGTGGTGTTTTCTTACTACATAGGCTGCTGAGTGAGATCCTCTGGTGGTGGAAACCCAAATACTTTCTCAATCACTCCTCAGGCACACTCAGCAGTCTCACCTTCTGCTGACTCACACTTGAGCTTATTTCTTCATCTCCTGCAAAGGGCAACCTGAGAACTGCTCTGATCTTTTTCTGCCTCTGGCCCACCAAACCTGAGGGAATTGAGTGGGACCTTCAGGCTGACCTGAAACAGCAGAGTTGTTTTGACACCACCACATGCATTTATTGAGGCCTGTAGCTGAAGAGTATTGCAGAATCACAGGCAAAAATGAAGGTCAAACTTTAGAAGATCCTCTTGTCTAATGCCCAATAATTGCAGCTACAGTTTCAGTGGCAGAAGCCCAATTATAAATTCCTTCTTTTTGATAGGTAAAGATGCCAAACAGAGGAAATGTCCAGCTGATTAAGCCTGTATGGGTCCTTCTTTTCCCCACCCATACTGACCAGAAAAGCTTTTGAATTTCTATTTCCTAGCTTAAAAATGGAGAAAAATATATATAAACCATTTATAAATGGATGTTTTCTTCAGGGGCATGAATGATTTTACACTGCTGCTAAAACCAAATCAACATTTGTATGTTTTCCTTTTGCTATCTACTGAATTTACGGGTTTGTGGATATTTGGGTTCCTCAGTGACTGCAACATGGAAAGTGAAAAACATTTCTTTATGTTCTTCTTCATGTATCAACTCAAGCTTCTTTAGGGAACAATATAGGAAATGTGGCCAAAATAAATAATATGTGTCTATTTAATGGAATTTTTTTTACAGCTCCACTTGAACTACAGGTATTTGGGAACTCCATAATGAAATAGTTCTTCAGCACCTTTCCCTGTGAATGCACATGACTTGACCATTGAAAAGAGTGACTTTGGTGAACTCTAGCCAGGACAGAAAGATAAACTTTTTTATGATATGAGGAAGTGAAAGGGTCATGTCCTTGCTCTGTCAAGCACTTTGTTTGTACTCCTATATTCTGGAGATAGGCTGTTAAATTCCAGGTTATGTGCTTTATTAAGTTATGTCTTCATAATTCACTATTGCAAGTACTCCCACAAATGCTTTCACATAGCTGATGTTTTCTGCAATGTGTTGAATCTTCCTACTCATCAAAAGATCTGGGCATTTCTTGCAACTCCATGGAAATTACATATATCCCACCTTCCCCTGTATCTCCCTAAAAGTGTGCCATGCAGAACAGAAGGACATGGCTGTGCCTGACCTTGTCATGGGCTGGTAAAGGAAAATAACACCAGCCAAAGTCAACTCATTTTTTGAGTTCTTAGCCAGCACTGAGAGCACTTCTCCTCTAAACCTCATCTGCCTTTCGCTACCAGGAACAACAGGCAACAGTCAATATTGTATTTTTTAAAATGGAAAAGGTTACCTACCATCCCCAGATCCTTTTCGCCTTCTCTTCTCTTTCCCAAAACTTTTCTTCTCTTTGCGCCTCTGTCGTAGAGCTGTTTTAGGGTCAGTTATCCAGGCTTGATAAACAAACTGGAAGGAAAAAACTCATTTATATCAAGGTTCCTCATGTTCTGAGAGCAAGCCATAGAATAAGCCACAAGCAAGACTATATAGCTTGAGTAAATGCATTCAGACCTGTGGGGGCAAGGAAATATTTTTAATCCAAAATCAAACACCTTCCCTGCAGATATGCTGAGTTTTCATGTGCTATTTTTGTAAGTGTAAAGCCAAATGTGGAAATACTTGTGGGTGACCCAAGCTGCATTAGAACCCACAAAAATGTATGCTCTGAACTTTGGGAATTAATACCTTTTTGTGCATATCGGCTACCTTGTCTGAATCTCTCAATTCTGTACCTCTATCACATTACAGACAAGATGCAGAGCAAAGAAAACTTTTAGATAAAGTGCTGCAATCCACTAATTAAAACATCAAAAGATATAGAGACATCCTTGTACAGATGTACAGGTAAGTGTATTTTTCACAGCTTAGGTATTTTTCCTCCTCTGTATGTCCCAGTGGAATGTTCATGGATTTGTTATTCATACACATTCCCAAAACTGGCCCTCAGGAATTGCTCAGATTTCTTCCTGATTTTAACAACGGTGTTTCAGGTAAGTCACTTATTGATCCTTCTGCTACTGTTTTTCCAGTTGTAAAATGAAGACAGTAATACTTACCTATCTATCCAAGGTATTTTATGGGACAAAATCCTGCTCCCAGCACTCACTCAGATCAACAGTCTGTTGACCTGTATAACTGCATGAAGCATTGGAATTGGGCCAAAATATTTATAAATTATACAGCAGTGTGTGTAAAAAAAACCCCGAAAGTAGGGAAAAAGGTGTTCTTTTGCTCATTTAATGGTTTTCATTGAAAAATGGTAATTATCTTCAATTGTCTTCTATTTCTAAGCAACACAGGCCACTGGCAGAGACAGAGCAGGGAAGCACACAGATGCAGGCAAGAGGTTGAAAAATCACAATAACAAAACAGCTCTATCTAATTCACAGCACAAACATGCAGATGATGGCAACAACACACATATATCTCAGTGAAGCTGGAATTGCCTCTCATAGGACAGAATGGTAAAATTTCTACTTAATTTTCCTTATAATTTTAGAATTTTCCTATGCAAATCACTTTGGAACATTTAAAGGATTATTTTAAAACTGCTAAACTGATGTTAATTTAAAAGGGAAAAATACTTTGTTTTGTTTTGTGAATGTATACCGCCATGGAGAGGTATACATTCACATGTTCAGAAGAAGATCCTCTTCCAAATCTCTCAAAGTCTGTACTTTTAATTTTGTATGTCTGAGTTGTTCCAAACAAGCACCACATGAGAAAATGTGTGGGATCAGAGGCTCTGATTTCCCTTTGCTTTGTAACAGGTGCTTTCTAATGAAGGTGATCTGGGGAAATGGTGATACTTAAATGAGTTAATACCACGTTACTTTACTGAAGTCAGAAACTGCCAACATCTTCTATTGTCATTTAACTGTGAAAGTGTACACTAGCCACAATTATAGTGTGAATAAAGAAATTAGAGCTAAAAGGTAGACTTGGAAGGGGGTAGAAAATTAGGATTAAGAAAAGGAATTTGATTTACAAGTTTAATGTAACTACCTATGCTAAGCAGGGGATATTTTAAGAGCATACTGGTTGCATACTAGTCTAGATTTCTACCACTGCAAAAAAAATTCCAATTTCATATCTTTTAGACTTTGGAGCTGGTACTCTCAATCTGTAACATCCACTCCTTACAAAAGTCATGTTACCTATGGAGTGAAAAATAAAACACAGTGCCACAGTTAGGAAATGCTAAGTGTATTGAAGCAGGGCAAGAAAGAAGATGCATAAATGTTCTTTGTGATGATAAAGGCCAGAAGAGTAGAGAACTGAAAAGGGGTTTGCAGCAGAATGTGTGTTTAACAAACGTTTCACCAGCTTTCTGAGATCAATTACCACAGTGTT
Source organism: Zonotrichia leucophrys gambelii (assembly GCF_028769735.1). NCBI lineage: Eukaryota > Metazoa > Chordata > Aves > Passeriformes > Passerellidae > Zonotrichia > Zonotrichia leucophrys. Next base: position 101,372,132 of record NC_088171.1, on the reverse strand, counting down.
CATAAGATACATGCAACCTGATGTGACCATCTTGTAAATCAGTATCAAAAGAAAATGAGAATTTGGGTCTGCATTTCTTCTCTGGGGTTGTGCGTAAAAAAAGGATAAACCACTTTTCTTGTGATTTGACCTCACCAAAGTTATGGAATGCATTGCATTTACTAGACTGAGAATGAGACTTCAGCTGTCATCATTTTTCTTATTAATTCATATAAGAGGAAAAATGCAGACGAGGACAGAGGTATATATACACTACATCAGGAACTGTGGGGTGGGTCACACACTGAGCATTTGCAAAATGTCGAGTACCTTTGCTGCTTTGATTAAATACTGAAGAATAGTTTTGGGTAGTTTAATGATAGACTTTGGCAAGGCTAAAATGGCTGAAGCAAATTTTCCAATAGCTCTCTATAAAGAAGGACAAAGCAAGAGTAGTTAGTAGAAAAGCAGAAAATATTAATAAATAGGATGTCTAATTACTGTATCTAGAATACTAAGAACAAATTTACATTCATAAACTTCAATATGAGAAAAAGATAATTTATGTTGTTCACATTAAAATTTCAATGATATGACTCTTAACTGAATGCATTCTCTAATATTTAAAATCTCCAAGTTAACCATTGAAAGGGCTACTGCACACAATTTACACTGAAAGAAAGATCCTACATTCAAATAATTTTTTAACAGAATCTACAATAAAGTTCACTTGGCTAGTATTTTTACTAAGACCTTGTGCATGATGATGGAAGGCAAAGAAAGTATGATGACCATAGGATGAACAAACTTTCCATAAAGAAAATAAATTTTCTGGTTTTTACAATTCTCTGCTTATATAAAGCCATCCAGCAAGTTTATATTGCACATACTGCAGAACAGGCCACCTATCCAGAACATCTGACCAAATTTTGAAATAATGAACAGATCCTCCATCCCCAAACTAATAGTTTCAGGACTGAAATGAACAAGAAACCCAAATCCCAGCATAAATGAAACAATCTTGTTAACTTCTGACCTCAAGTTTAGACCTCTTTAGCTCAGTGCTTGGCATCAGCACATCTGTACAAAATGCTGTCACCAATGTTTTTATAAATGAGAAGAAACAAGAATGCAAACTTTCCTCTATACCGGCATGAAAACCAGAAAGAAAAATGACCTAGAAAGTCATGAGCCATTTCTGTGGCCCAAGGTAAGTTAAATGCAAAATATATTTAAAAAACCAGTGCAACACTAGAAAACAAAACTTACTTATCACATCATTTTGATCTAGATTTGTTTTGCCTTTATTAAGGTCAGATTTTTGTTTTCATGTCATTGCCATGTAGTTTAATCAATGTAGCCAACTGGCAATGTCAGTACAGAAATCAAAGGCACATTTTATTAACGAGCTAAATAAAACTTGTCTTTCTCTAATTCAGTAATGTTGTCTGGGAAGCTTTGTTTGAAAGATTTTGGCTCAGGGAATGGAAAAGCATAGAGGCAGCTTCTTGCTCTTGCTTGGGTTGAATGTTCTGCAATGCGCCGATTCCGCAGCGATGTGAGGCTGCATCTGGATGGAAATACTCAGCTGGAAAAAGCTGCTTCTTTGATTAAGCTTTTGAAGCTACAGACCTGACAAATTTCTGCAGCATTTCAAAAAAGTTCTTCAACCAGTGAAACTTTAATCTTATAAAAGCAAAAGCAAGTCTAGATGTAGGAGTATTTCACTAACTTCTTCACCCACGTTTTTCATTTAAGCCATCCAGTATACCTGGTATTGTCTAACACCGGCCTGTCCACATGGAGGAAAGCAGATAGGAAACCTCATATATCTTTTTAACATTACAATATTGTCCTGCATCAGCACAGTCTGGCACTAAAAAGGCAAATATATTAATTAACACTGCCCTGAAAATTAAAGAAAATAAATGGATGCAGTCTCCTTTTGTAATTTTCTAATCCAAGGACATATTTCTCTGGCCCACTGGGTTCAATAATTTTTTTAAATTAAGTATGTTTTCTTTTTCATGAAAATATGCTTATTTTGGGGATTATTTCTTCATGGAATGATAACATCCCCTCAAAAACACTAGAGACATTCCACAGTAGCATCAGAGGCAAGTCAGCTTCCTCAACTGTCTTTATTGCAATACAGAAAAAAAAATAAAGCTTGGGTTCTTTAAACTTTGTTTATTGCATTTTTGTTATTTTCAGGCATATGTGAATGAAGATATGACTGTAGTATAGTTTCAGTAAGAATTTGATAATGCTTAAAGCATAAGGCAAACTCACATTTTAAGTCAGCAAGAAATTTAATTTCCAATACATTTCAGGAGAAGGAACTGGCAGCTTTAACATATGTGCTGGTGTTATGAGAAATCTACATTTTTTTTTCCAGACATCAACAAGATAGCAAATTACAATAAAGTACCTGAAAAGCAGATTTTTTTCGAGGCTCTTCCTCTTCTTTTTTTTCCTCTTCCTCTTCCTCTTCACTATCCGTCTCAAACAAATAATAATTTCCACTTCTGACCACTAAGTGAAACAAAATATTTTTTTACTTTTCTGAAAAGTTCTATTCTCAACTCCCCCAAGACCTATGAATAGGTAGGCAGTCATTTAAAAATTCATAACCAGGAGAGGTGAAAACAGAGAAGAAGCAAGAGATGAAAAGGTCTCAGGCAATTTATTTGATGTTAGTCTGCAATGCTTTGGGCATGAATAAGAACTGTACAAGAACTAAGGAAAGCATCCCTATAAAACAAAATGTAAAGAAAAGGACTGAAGTTTATCAAGTTATACAAAGTTACATTTTTAGAGAAAAATAACAATAAAGTCTAAATTTATTGGGGACTTATAATTATTTGAGGGAGTAAAAAAAAGCCCAGCAGGTAAGTAAATGAACTTACATGAACAGAACCACTGGACAAAAAATACAGAATTTCTCTTTCAAACACTGAGGGAATCCTTTAAACTAGGCAATGGGATAGTATTAGTTTGATGAGGTAATGGAAAACCTTGGCTTGTTTAAAACAAATCCCTTGGATTCTATTAACATGATTGCAAATGAGTTTCAATTTTTTGCCCATGGATTCAGAAAGATTCTGAAACCTTGATACAGCATAGGTACACGGTGATTAAGCTAGACCTTATATCCTTGAACAGAAGCAATGTTTTTATTTCACAGATGGCAACAGGCCAACATGAACAAACATGGAAAACAAAAATAAAAATAAGGTAATGAGCAAGAGAAAAATAAAAATCACAGCATTACACTCAGCAGTGGAAAATGGTAATTAATTGCCACATTTAAGCTGAAATATTTGAAGGAATACTTATTTAGATGAAAATTTACAAAATCTTGATATATGTATTTATATTAAATTATATCTATCCATCATTACAGGTCTCTGGAAAAGTAATAGTTATAATTCAATCATACCTTGAATTCTACACAGATCCTGTGTGCAGATGATCACATGTAACTAGTCACAAACCTCAGAGTAAGGCTGTGAAATTTGCCAGAACTGATCTTTGGATCATAACTTTGCCATCTGAAACTCCCTCACAGAGGGCATTTTGTGCCTCATGTGCGCACTTATGACTTTTAGCATCAATGAATGCCCTGCAGAGGGACAGAAAGTCCACTCCAGCCATTCTAATTGTTGCACTGAGGTGAAAAGAAATTTTGGAAATTTCCTGGATGAAACAAATGGATTTTTGGTGCTGAGCTTCCAAAAAAGCCCACTTAAAATGCGTTGAAGAGATGAAAGCATTTTAAGAGCCAGTAGCCTGCAGTTCTCTTTCATAAAATGGTATATTGTAGTCAGCAGCAGAAATTGTCAATGCAGATCAGCTGGGTAAGGTTTGACATTAGGGAAAACCTCTATGGCAGTACAGCTTTGTAAAGGCTCAGGGTAGCACTCAGTCAGACTTGGAATGCCTGATCTGGAAACAAACAAAACTACATTCATCTCCCTACAAAATATTTTAGGTTAAAGCATATCTGAGGGGACACTCCAATGTAGCAGTTCCATCCCTTTCACAGCTCAAGAGAGAGGTATGATTGAATAGCAATAATGCATTCTTGCACACATCAAAATGGAGCAAGCGGCGTGTCAGTCACCTACAAGGCTTCCTGAAGAGACCCAGCTCTACAGGTAACACAATTCATGGCCAGACTGGGCTTGGGAGACCCCTCTTGTACTGCAAAATGTGGCTTCCTCCTACTGAGAAAAGGAATGTACAGGCTTTTTGTGGGATGAGATGGAAGATGCAGAAGAAAGCATGATCCCATCATCTGCTTGTGGCTGGGGGGAAAGAGCTCCCCAGGGCAGCTGCAGTCACCATCTTCTGCACTACATCAGACACAAGACACAACTGTGTGACCCAGGGCAATCTGAGCATGTGGTCCTAACTCCTGCTCATCTTTGTGGGACTTCAAAAATAATCCACAAGCATAGGAGGAACCACACCTCCCTAGAAGGGAGATTGTGAGTGACTGTCAATGAGGAAACCCTCACTGATATTTTTATCTGCTCTACTCAGACCCAAATTCATTATTGTTTTAATTGCTACAATATACAAAATGAGGTCTTTTTCTGCACAATAAAATTATAGCAAGTGATATAAAAATAACAATAAAAATCTAAATTAAAAACTTCAAGCTTGAGTGATTTCAATGTACGCATATATACACCCACAAACCCATTTACTGAGATGAAGAATGGTGCAGAATGCTGCAGCTACAGTGGTGTTCCAAAAAGAATGAGTGGGGAATGTCAGTCTATTCCCAGTCTGCCTGCCTGTAAACAACCACTGTCAGTGCCATGTTTCACTGAGTGGGGATGTGGCAGGAAACTGCTGGCTGTAAAGTCAGGGTCTGTGATGTTTCCCACAAGGTTTTGCATTATTGCAGTAAATAATTTCAAGAATGCTCAATATTTAAACACCAAAATGCAACTTGCTGCCTAAGAACGTTAAATAATGAGAACAAAATAAGTAAAAGCCAAAGTCAATATCTCTCTGTGCAATTCTTCTGACTACAAAATTAGTCATGAATAAACAAGAGACCATATCCCATTCCTTCAAAGTCATGATAGCTGGAAATTCTATAGAAAAAACTCACAAATCATAGTTTTTATTTGTTTTTTCATTGTTGTTCTAATGAAATTATGGGAAAAGAATTTTATTTTCATAAGGCTTTTGAAAAGGATAGGTCTCTCTAAAGTGGCAGTGTGCCCTTTAGAAAAACAAAAATAGAGGCACAGTTTACTTGTGACTTGATAGAAATAAAGATCCCATGTTTGGTAAACATTGCTGGCAAATATATGTCTGCTGAATTTATAAATAAATACATATAGGTAAATGAAGCAGTATGTAAATGTGTAAAATTATGACTTGGAGTAGCTCTTAAACTAAACAACCAAGCACAATATAGACATTCATATTTTTAATGGCATGAAGCTGTATTGGAGGGGGTTTAGGTTGCATATCAGGAAGAAATTTTTCACCCAGAGGGTGGTTGGGCACTGAACAGGCTCCCCAGGGAAGTGGCCCAGCAGCAGCCTGACAGAGTTCAAGAAGCACTCTGTGCTCTCAGCACATGGTGTGACTCTTAGGGACGGGCCTGTGCAGGGCCAGGAGCTGGACTGGATGATCCTGATGGGTCCCTTCCAACTCAACGCATTCTGTGATCCTGAGTTTTTATGGTATAACTCTGATCAGTGCCCTACATTTAAGATTTTTTTTCACATCTTCAGAGGTTAATAAACAGCTCATGTCTGATTTCATTCAACAAACATCCAATTGAAGGACATTTGACTTGAGATTGCAGCCTACTCAGTTTTCCTCTTCTACCAAATCCATAATGTAGCAAAGAACTCTATCATATGGGCTGGACTACAAACAAATAGCATCATAATGCCCCAATTATATGTGTGACATATGCTAATAATTTCTTGTGCACAAGGCTAGACATATTTTTGCTCTCAGGTAAACACAAAAAAAAAATGGAAATAGCAAAACAACTGGTATCAACCACACATTGAAGTGGCATAAGAGAGATGGAGCTGAGCTCTACACAGCCTATTCTCTGTCTTCCTGCCTTACTGTGGTGCTCAGATTTCTACAATTGATACTAAAATGACTGATGAACCATAAAGAAAGATGTATAATATGGGTATATGAAAAGGAAATGATGACTAATCTTGGAATGCATTGGCAAACTTTCACAGTCACATTGTTAAATATATTGAGCTTTGCAGTATTGGGGAGTTGAGACCTTTGAGGTCAAGACAGATTCTTTTCAGCACATGTTTATCTGATTTGATATTTTTTCTAAGAATGCTCAAAGTATCATGAGCTAACTTTGCTTCCAACACACAGAAGTTCAAAATCGTGTTAAATTCTTTGCAGATTGGAAAAAAGAAATCAATTTTTGAAAAAAAAAAAACCCAAGCCTTCTATCAAGTCACAATCACAAAATCAGGCATAAAACAAACAGGCTATGGGAATGCCTTCATTCTGGTCAAGGATATAAGGGTTAAATCCACATATTTGTAAGAGGATTGAGAAAACCTACTGGAAGCATGATCAACCCAAGGCCGCCACCACAGCTTTTTTTTGCCCTTGGCTTTCTCTTTGTCTGCATCTCCTAAAATAAAATATGTTCAAATATTAATTTTACAAAATGAGAAACATATTTCTTACACTGATTAATAATTTTTATTTTCTCTCAAAAGAGCTAAAATTTCATGAGAACATCAGATGTCAGGTTTACTGAATACATTTAATATTAAAATAATTCAAAACCGTGACCACTAGGCAGAAGTACTCTGATTTATGCAGTAGTTAAAACAGCATTCCACTCTATAAGAGCTAAAAAGTTGGGGTTTGTGTTTTAAAACATACTGTCACAGTTGACTGTAATTTAAAGAGGGAAAAAAATTTCCCTCCTCTCAAATTCCCTTATATTTCAGGCTCCAAAAATTTTTAAATCCACTAACTGCTGATCCCAGGTCAATGCTGAAAATGTGGCACTGGATAGGTATGATTTTATCTGTGCCCATAATTTTAAACAACACTTAAAAGCACACAAAAATTTCAGTGACTGAAAAAAATACAGAACAGCATCCAGAAAACATTGCTGGAAAAATGTTGGTGCTATCTATTTGTAAAACTGTGGTTTATAGATAATGACTGTTACCAAAACAAACCTCTTACTCTTTCCAGCCCTTTGACAACAGCCTGAAGTCAACCAAAAGTATCCTCAAAGTGAACCAGTTTCTCTAAACCTTGTTTCAGTACATAACACAGATTTTTTTTTTTTTTTTTTTTTTTTATGAATCGAGCCTGAAACTGATACTCTTCTAACAATGTTGTTATGTGCTGGCAGTTTTCAAGAAAAATTTATCACTTGTCCAACTAGCAGTTCTACCAGGTCCTTATGGAAATATGGCACAGGAGTAGCTAATGGTACCTTCATCATCTTCTTCAGAAACCTTCCGAATCTCCGGCCCCTCTGAGGACTCCTGGTTCATGCTCAGCATCCTCTCTTTTCCCTTCTTGTATTTCTGCTGCCTGGCTTTGATGCGATCCATTCTAGCAAAAGGAAGAATCTTATTAGATTTACACCTTCAACCATCCTGGAAAACAAGCATTAAACACACACACACACGCACACACACACTCTGCAACACTTCTAAGGGAATTATTCCACACTGTCCTTAGTCCTGCCCTTAAACAGAAGGAGTTACATTGCTCTGAGGGCGCTGGCTGGGAAGACCAAGCATAGATGTTCACTCTGTTGGTCAGTGAGAGCTGGGTTTCCTGCTATCATGACTGCTTTACTTTCTCCCACTCAACAATCTTATTATCATTTAAAATTGCTTTTCCCAAAACTTGCCACTCTGAAACAGGGATTTGGTTGTCCCTGCACTGTGTGTACTACATCCTTTAGGATCATTTGTCTCAACGGACATCAGTGACAAATGGTGTCCCTTGAGGGTCCAGTGCTATTTTTACTGTCTGGGGATGAAGTGGGATCCAAGTGTACCTTCAGTAAGTTTGCAGATGACACCCAGCTGTGTGGTGCTGTTGGCACAGCTGAAGGATGCACTGCATTTTGCAGGGATCTGGACAAGCTCAAAAAGCTGGTGTACAGGAACCTCAAAAAGTTCAGTAAAGCCAAATTCAAGGTGCTGCACCTGGGTCAGGGCAGCTGGGGGATGAATTGGTTGAGAGTAGCCTTGCTGAGGATGACCTGGGGGTGCTAACAGATGAGAGGCTAGACATGAGCCTCAGTGGGCACTCCCAGCCCAGGAACCCAGCTGTGTCCCAGGCTGAATCCAAACCAAAGTAGGCAGGAGAGTGAGGGAGGGGATTCTGCCCCTCTGCTCTCATGAGACCCCACCCACAGTGCTGCTCTGGGGTGCTCAGCACAGGAAAGACATGGACCTGCTGGAGAGAGTCCAGAGGAGGCCCAGAAAGGCGATCAGAAGATGAAGAACCTCTCCTACAAGAAAAGGTTGAGGCAATTAGGGTTGTTCAGCCTGAAGAAAAGGCTCTGGAGTGATCTTATTGCAGCCATTCAGTACTTGGAGAGAGCTTATAGGAAAGATGGGGCCAAACTTTTTTGCAGGGTCTGTTGTGAGGACAAGGGGCAATGGTTTTAAACTGAAGGAGAATGCTTTAGATTGGCTATAAGGAAAAAGGTTTTTCAATGAGGGTGGTAAAACCTGGTCCCTGGTTTCCCAGAGACATGGTGGATGCATATATATATAAATGCATTAAATACATACATCCCCAGACACATTCAAGGATGGGGCTCTGAGCAAACTGATCTCTTTGAAGATGTCCCTGCTCATTACAGGGGGCTTGGACTAGGTGACCTTTAGATTTTCCCCTCCAACTCAAACAATTCTATAATTATGTAATTCTATATAGGTAGAAAATACGGTCCCTGCAATCTTCCCATGATTCTTCCATTATGCAGCGTGGAAGAAGCTGTCATGAGTGAGCTTTGACACTTGGTTAGGAATCAATTAGGACTTTCCAGGCATTGTGTTGAAGGAGCTTTGAAACTTTTTTTTTTGGAACTTTCTGCAGTTACCAAAAAAATTGTTGGCTGTATGCAAGAGAAACCAAAGTGACTTATGGGCTGTATAAAGAGAAAGGATCTCCAAGCCACTTGAATCGAATGCAAATATTTTCAGTGAAGGTAAACATATATTTTGCACTTAAACACCACAGGAGGAACCACAAATAAAACAGAAGGAGCAGTCATGCAACAATTTTTTCCAGGAATACAGATAACAGATATACAGAACAAAATTCTAGTAATGGTAAAGCATTTCTATAAAAGAAAGTGGTGGATAAATACCAGAAGCTAGTATTTCTATCAAAGAAAGTGCAAGATAAACACCAGCAATCAGTTAAATATGTATATACATATGCATAGAAATACGCATATATATATATATATAAATGCATTAAATACATACTGTCTTTTCAGTTGATCCATTGATTTTTTTTCCTCCTCAATTCTTGCCTTTACAGCCTTGACAATTGTAGCCTGAAAAAGCTCAGCACCCCTACATCAGAAATAAGACAGAAAAAGAAAAATGAGAGGACATGTTAAATGTTTCTAAGTCTTCCTTATGGCAAATAATCACAGAGAATTCTATGTTCCTTCTATACATGACCTTATCTGCATCAAACAAAACTAATCCAGGGTGTGAAAGAAACAATCAATTGCTCTAAAACAGTAACATCTTTACATACAATCATTTCAAGATCTGGGGCCATATGTTGTGAACCCTACTCAGCCTGTATGTTCCTCTAGCAGCTGCTCAAGAAATTCAGTTACCAGTCCTCAAAACACAGAATGCAAGTAGGTTCAAGGATGAGAAAGGATTTCTTGCACATCCTCGGGATTTTTTAATGGTTATTTCAGCTTTATAATCCCCTTGATCCCCTGCCTCAGTCCTCCTTGAAGTTGTGAGCAAGGTCCAGCTTTATCTAGGACCATGGTAAGAATATATTCAGCTTCACTTTTACCCTCTGAAAACGATGGTGCTTTCAATCTGATGATAAAAACCCTTGAGCAAGTTTCTGATGTGCCAAGAGAATCTGGCTTTCCACCCCATTACATTAGAAATTTAATCGGTTCATTGATTTGAATGTTATGACCATTCTTCCTAATTCACACATGAACTTTTAAGGCTCTTAAAAGAGTCCTAAAGTCCCTCTCAAAGAAGTAACTTAGATCTAAAGTCTTTCTTTTGTCAGGAATTCAGTAAGAAAAGCTATAATTTTAGAAGTCTACTCTTTCATTCTGGATGCACATTTTCCTATATAGGACGTATTTTGATACTCATGATTTTGCTTTATGCTGTTTTCACTGCATACCAGTGAAAACACAGCACACCAAAAGAGGTACAAAAAGAGTACAAAAATGCTATTATATTTAGCATAATTGGGCATCAGAACTGAAATTCATTTCAGAACAAAAGCCTAATGCAATGTGGGGTGGAGGTGTAGGTCTTCTTGTAGCTCTCTTTACAGGGCTGAATTTTGTTTATTATAGGCAGCTAAACATGTGCCCTTCTTAAAATGATCCCTGAAAGAGGAAGATAAAAACTACTTAATTTCATTACATACAAGCCAAATTTTTCCTGAAATACAGTCAGAAATCAATGTCTGTTTGTCTTTTGAGGAAAAAAAAGCCACAATACATTTATTCCAATATTAACAAAAAATTTCTTGGAAACCCTATGGAAATTAAAACCAGTATTTCATTCCTCATCTGCCTTCATATCATAAACCAGAAGAATGTTTGTGCTAGTGATGGCTATGAGTTAATGCTTGTGGTGTAACAGGCCAATGAGGTTAACACTTCCTTGCCAAACCTGGCCAGTGTTCAGTGATGTGACACTTCCCAAAAGTACTCCCTTTTCCTCCCAAGCCAGACGTAAGAACTTTGCTGTCTTCCTCCTCCTCTCTCCTTCTTGAGATGGGATTTCTAAGGACAATTGTCTCAAGCTCTAACAGCAGAATGTTTTCTTTCCAAGACTTAGAAACTCGGGCATTCTCTCTCATGCACATCAATGTTGAGAGAATGCTGCAACACATTTTCAGAGCTTTTAACAGGAGCAGCAGATAGCATTTGGTAGAAAGAATTGTTTAATTCCTATTAGATTCTCAATGAATTTGTTTTCTTGTGTCAAAGCTGGGTTTGCAGTTATGAATTTAGCATGGATTGTTTAAATCAATATTAAAAGACTGTTTTGGTACTACCTATAGTAAAAACTAAGTACTGCCACCATGAGAGATTTGAGCTGTTGAATTTAATTTCTTTTAAATTTTCTGTTACCTTGATGCTAATATCTGAGAAGCTTTTATATCTGCAACCACATGAAGGAAGTAGTAACTCATGAAGACTCTTCTTTGCAGCAACAGGAAAGCAAAACATATACTGTCCCAAATGATTCCTGCTTCACCACTGGGCAGTTTACAATCTGGATTGCTCGTTGCTGGAAAAAGACACCATCAGTGTTAAGAATTCTTTAATAATGTTTAATTAGTTAAATAATCTTTAAAATTATTTGAATTATTTTAGATTTTCCTAAAGAAAGTTGTCATGCATTTCCATTTGAGGTGTGCCATAATCTCTTTCACAGCAAACTGAAAAGCTTCCAACAATGTGATGTCCCATGTGCCACTGTCCCACAAGTAAGGACATAACAGAAGTGAATCATTTGCATATAAATTCACCCTACTTTAGTAAATACTTGAAAACAAAGAATGGAAAAGGCATATTTTTTGTTACACTGAATTTTTTGATTCCAGTGTTTCCTAAAATGGCATATATCAATTTTTTGTCCTATTCTCTTCAAAGTGACTTTTTCTCTCATTTTTTAATTAAGAACGCTATCAACAAGAGAAATAAGTGGTTTGTTTTTGTCAAAATGACTTTTTGACTGTCACCACTGATTATTTTTATTTTTCTTCTCCACAACTCAGTTCAATGCTCATTTCCATTGCATAAGAGAAGAAATATTTGAAACCACAAAACTGCTTCCTTTGGGGTAGGAGGAGACAGGCAGAGAGGAAATCCCATTCCTCCTACCCCTAGATTTTGGCCTGGGCTATTTCTTTCTTCCTTTATTCTCTGTAAGACAGTTCTCTGGGGGATATTAAAAAATTAAACTGGGTTTTGTGAAACTGGACTATAAACTCCATGGCCTATGCTGCCCTATAGAAAGCAGTAGAAGAACTCCAGGGACAGGCTCTGGCTCGAAGCTGGCTTTTCAAGCAACCAAGCCAATCTAATAGCTCTGAAAGCTCAAACTCCAAGAGCTTCAAAGCCTGCTGTGCCCAAACCCTGAGGTGGGAGTTTGAAAACCTGTGCCTGAGTTTCTGTTGCTGCCCAAAGTGTTTTGGCTAACACGAGAATTCCTGGGCACCTTTCATCCTGTGAATTTGTGTCTTCCTATATAATTCCTTTTCCCCTATCCCACACTTATCTATTAGGATCAATCATGATGACAGGAATTCAGAATTTTGCTGCAGCCTCACTAGGCTAAACAGCTTTTTAAATTCAGAAAAAAACCAAACCAAACCCAAAAACACACAAAAAAAACCTTCTGCAGGTGTTTTCAAACTGTCAATCCAGGGTGTCAGGACAAAGTGGAGACAAATTAATAGCTCACTGAGATAAGAAGAGTTTTGCTCTCCACACTTCATTCATCCTTTCTCTCATCTCCATCAACAGACTTTATCCACTCCATTCTTTTTATCACCACATGAGAATAATCATAAGGAAAAAAATTGCCAAAACTATGTCTGCATGCAGAAAAATTACCACTTTCATGCCATTTCAGTGAGCTGAAGTGGTTTCCCTTTTGAACCACTGAACCCTGGTACACAGGGAGGGATGGGAGCCCACACTGCACACGGGGAGTGCAGCTGGGAAAAGGTGCCCTGTTGATGCAGTGATGGTGAGCTGAGCTTTTAGCTCAAGATGGACAGTAAACCAGGGTATCACATCACCTGCATCTATGGGAAAATGTGTTAAGTGCCAATATCTGTGAATTGTTCATTTAAAGCAAACCCTGGCTGTGGGTGGATGTATGGGCATGGTGGCAGTTTTCTCTGTACACGTGTCCCCCTTGTTTCTGTGAAATGTTTTTAATATTCTGTGTTGTTAATAAATATAAATCCAAGATTTTTCAAAAGGTAATATATCAAGGGATGGCACAACTTAAATATGGTAGAAGATATTAAGGTGATTCTTTATTTATAGAAAATTATGGAGAAAAATAAGCTGTACTTACGAATATGGTAGCCTTTAACTGTACAAGCCAGGCTAAATGCCTGAATCACCCAGCAGCTCTTCTGAATTAATGATTCAATGTAGCCACACGCTCCTATCTGCAAGTAAAAGGGCAGTTTTATATAACAAGACATAGCAGTAATAAGGATAAGAAAAATTACGTGTTTTTACATTACATGAGAAATAACACAGCCAAGGGCAGTTGAATTATTCTCATTACTAAAAGAGCTTGGAAGAAAGAGTGGCTTTACCAGTGACACACAAACTGGTCTTAGACAGAATTTGATTTTTTGATTATTAGTGAGACAGGAGGTATGTGGGGCTTGTTTGAGTTTTTTGCACAGAAAGGGACACATCTGGCATACGATGCAACATGACAACTAAGCAACTTTTACAAATCACTGACTTAATCCTGCAAACATACATGGACAAGTTTAAGACACATGTAGCTCCACTGAATTCCCAAGCATAAAATGAAGCACATATGTAAGCATTTAGAACATTTGCAAATTCAAACCACCCATAAATCAATTTTATTTCAGTGTAGTGACTTAAATAAATGTAAAAAGAAAAATGTCTGTTCTTTGCAGTCCAGCATTAAAACTGTTCAAAGCTAAAAAGCAACTGCCAGGAATAAATCTAAATTTATCTTTCAAAAAGATTGAAATTACTGACTTGTCTTAATCACCTGTCAGTACCACTGCAAGAATACATATAAAAGAGTTAATTAATCCAAGAAAAATATTTCATATTTTGCAGAAGAATTTGACATTTAATTATCAAATACATCTGTTTCCACCTGAATTTCACACTAGTTCTAAAGGAAACAGGAATGGAGTTTGTAACTTTGTAGTCAACTTCACTAATTACATTACATCACACAACTGCATCTCATACTAGTTTGAAAATTCTTTATTTAAATAAATTGTCCAATTAAATGTGCACTACTTATCAACAGTAGGACTAATTTTGCACTTCTTACTCATTTTTCACTCCACTTTTCATGAGACTTCTAAAGAGAGACTTCATTAGGCAAAGAAACTAGAACCTGGCCCTTTGAAAGTAGCTGGTGAGCTTTTACAGAGCCCAACTGGGCACATGGGTGCACATTTCCCTATGATGGATATGCACTGCCATTCCCTAGCAATGCTGAACTGAAATGGAGACTGCTTTGTGCTTGCAGAAGGCTGTGGGCCTGAAAAAGGATTTTTAATGACTGTTCAATGCACTGTGCACACTTCCAATGACACTGAAGTGCTGAAGGCAGAGGAAAGGCATCAGCTCCCTACCGACAGGATGTTCTTCATGGTGATCACGAAGACGTTGTAGGCAATCAGCCAGTCCCAGTAACGCAGAATGCTCCTGATGGGCTTCAGCAACAGGTCTCCACCAAAGAGAAGGAAATAGAAGCAGGCCACCAAGTAGCCCATACAGAATATGCTGATCCTTGTGGTTCCCGTGATGAAGATTATGGTAAGCACAAACCAGAAGAGGTAACTAAATATTATCACCTTATACATGTCCAAGTAGGACCTAGATGTAAAATAAGGAGAAAAAGTTACCATTTTTTATTGAGGGCAATGCTATCTTTCCTCTTTCTGCACCAGTGGCTGACACTTGTGCCAGGGTCTTCTGGGCATTCTCACACTTGAATAATTGTGCACGCACTGACCACTAACACCACAGTCAGGGGGTTTGGTTCATGCACAGGTCTGCTTGGGTCACACATTTCACTCCAGCTCCTCCCTGTGCATAAGCACCTTGCTACACCCAGTCAGAGTGCTATGCTGTGCTTGCTGCAGGATCAAGCCTTGCACCAGGGAAGGGAGAACATCCCATTCTCACCAAAATTCAGGGGAGAGGGATATTATCTGCAATGCCATATAGGAGCTCTAAAGGCTGTCTGAGATCATCTTTCAAGAAGTGTGAGAAATAGTATAGCAAATCTATTTTAAAAAGCCAACTACAGTACATCCCTGCAAAAAATTCCATATGTATTGATGACTTCTAGGGAATTCAGCCTGGTCAAAAGACTAGTTTTCATAAACAGCTGCTAAAAATATCTTTCTCTAATGGAGATCAACTGTAAAAGTTTTGAGGCGGGAAAAGGTTTCTACAGAACAGAAATGTGATAGAATTTACTGAAACATTTACCAGGAAGCTCTGAGAGAGAGCTATCTGAAATCAGCCTGGCCCACAGTGGGAAAGAAAGAGAAAACAATTTGATGTTTTCAGATTCCTTAAAATGTTGACTTAATATTGACTCGGTGAGCTTTCAAACAAAAATGTCTGCCAAAGGCAATACCAAATACTACATATAACTAAACACTGCAAAACCAACTAATTCTTCGTTTCCTCCCATTTATAATGTTTTGATTCCAAATCTAACTGTGTTTTCAGAGTCTGTTCACCCAGGCTGCATAACTACATTTGTCAGGAAACCAGGCAGGGAGACAGAGCTACAGGAGTGCATATATACCTGAGCCAAACTGTGTAAGGAGCAAATTAACTAAATGCACTGTATGAAGCCACATAAAAAGGCCCCTGCTGCTTGATGTTCTCAGGCTCAGAACTTTCTAGGAGTATGTATTTATAGTCTTACATTTATAGGCCCGTATTACACATTTTACCAGAGAGGCATTTAATGAAAGGTAAAAAGAAAGCTCCTTCTTATTTATTTCCCACAAATATTTAAGAAATTTGTCATCCACTGCCTGTGAAATCTAAAAATATCATGACTTTGGAGATGTTACTGGGTTCTGGGTGACAAAACATTAACAAAAAATCAATGCGTGCTGGGACAATAAAGAAGACATCAGTAGAGGAGGTCTTCATTAACTTGATGTGCATTAGAAATGGTGCTCTCGTTTCTCCAGAAAATAATATTCTGTTTGATATTCCTTTAATAATAATTATTGGTGTGTGGGATGGCTAGGAAGTGATCACTTTCCTGACACTGCTCTATTTCAAAAGGCTTGTCCTTTGCTACCAACAAAATGCATCAGCATATTTTGAGAAAAGCCCAAAATGGAATCATATTGATCCAAAACACAGCAATGTCTTAATACTCATCAATAAAAATGAACTCTGACTCTTAGAGACTGTCTCAATCCAAACTTCCCAACATATATATGAGGCATTTTCTTGAGTCATAATCAGTCATAATTAAAACTTCTGGAAATTAGAGAGAATATGAAAAGGAAGACAATAATCTAACTACTTTTTCACTATAATGGTAGCCATTTGCTACAATTTAGCAGTCATCTAAAATATTAAGTACACATTTTCTTCTTATTTCCAAAATATGCATTAAATGTAATAGCCTTGGTCATCTCTAAACCAACCAAACAACAAGACTGCATGTAATGGAAGAATTCTTAGAAGGGAGGAGGCACTAGAATGGTGTCAAGTGACAAATGATACAGTCCTTAAACATGGAAAGCATTCTGACTTTTATAACTGTGCAGTTACAAGCAAATCCAACAATAAAAATGGCTCCAAGAATTCATCTTGGAGTGGATGTCTCACAAATGGTGTTTGAAAAAGTCAGCCAAAGCACGCCTAAACAATGAAGACCACCAACCATCCAAGGTACTTCTGTGCTATCCCAAGAAGGTGGCCACATTGAGCACAATGGAGGGAAACCACTCAAGTTGTTTCAGGGAGATAAAAATTTTCCTGAAATCATGTTCCTTTCAGTTACAATATACAAAATCTTGTCTGTTACAGCATAGAGCCATGCATGCCCCTAATTTTCACTAATTGATATGGAAAGGTCAAGTGCTGTAAGAGCAGGAACAAAGACATGTCTTGGTGGGGAGTTCTCTACATGTTTCTGCAGAGGAGAACATATGTGGCCCGAAGTTTAGAGTCCGACTAGCTGAGGGCGAAAGGCCGACGCCCCTCTGCAATTCCTGGCCAGCACCCTTCGGCGTCTGATGGCCTCGGGCTGTGCTGGCTGCGGACTGGCTTACACCGCTAGTATAGGAGAGGAACGGAGCTGACCATTTCCCGGGGGTTAAACATCGGTTTATTGAAGGTGAAGCGGGATCCAAAACAGGGAAACCAACCGGGAAAAAGGTTTTTTCATAGGGGGTGAAAACAGGATTATAAAGGAGGGGGGTGGGTACAGGTGGAACCAATCGGGAAAGGTGAGGGGATGAACTTCACAGAACTGACACTCCATGGAGACCAATAATCAAAAGGTAAAGGAGGTGTCCTGGGACCCCAGCCAACCACCATCTCCAAAGAGGAGAAGGTTCTCGAAACCTGGGAGGAGGAAGGGAGTGATTGACTGGACAGGGAGGAAACAACTTTCACTTATAAGGGAAACCAGGGGAGGAGCAATTACATATCGGCAACTATGAATAGCGGTTACTATAGCAACTTAGCTGACAGGCTAGCAGTGGCGGGAAAAACTGGGGGAACGAACCCATTTTACACATAATAGGGGAGAACAATACATAAATTGGGGGAATAACACAAGAAACTTAACAACACACTACCACATGTTACCTCTCAAATAATTTGACACATTCTCATAGATAAATCTTTAAATTCTGCCTCAAAGCCCAGGACATTAGGAAGCGAGGAGTTTCTGTTCCTTGCCCTGGGATCATAACGCAACAGCAGGAGGCTGAAGGACAAAGACACCCCAACAAAAGACCCTACACAAACCCATGAGGACACTTGAGGTGCTCACCCTCTGTTTAAAAGCTTCTACACAGACAGGGGAAAATGCTGAATCTTGGACAGCATATACTGTGATTTTATGCTTTCACTGCAGACCACATAGATCATTAGTTCAATGTCATGTAAGTCTTCCAAACTCTCATTTTCTAAGTGTTCTTTAAATCTCCCTTCATTCAACCAGGAGCAAAAGGCCACCCTGAGGATGTGATATTTAACAATACACCTTAGAAATCTGCACAAGGGGATAGTCCCACCCCTGGTCATCCCTTCAGCTCTACATTTCAGCCTCGTTTTTGGCTTTGGCTCTTCAAAATGGTTTCAAGAAGAAAATTTGCAAAAGCTTATTTACTTTGAGGGAGGACAGAAGGAATGGATACTTTTCTGCCCAATTAGCCTCCAAACCCACTCAGTGCTGGTGTGATGAATGCAGAAAGGTGGGAGGGTGCAGCAGGAGGCTAAGAACACAGACACACATCTGAGTAAGATTAGCCACTACACCAGTGCACCAAAAGCATCCAACTATGGCTTTGACTACAGCATGACAGCCTCTGAATGAGAAATTACACAGAAAAAAACCAAAAGATTAATGAGAAATAAAACCCACTGATTTTCCAACCATGTCATTAATAGAACCCACTAATACTCTGGATAACATTTTGGAAAAAATTACCGTATCAATTTGCTCAAAACCAAGGAAGACAAAGTCTGAAGCTCATTCCACACATCCATCAAAGCTATTTTAACTTCAGATGGCTCTCTATATCAAATTGTCTGCTTTTATTTTCTAAAGTTTTATTGGTCTTACCATGATTGTTTCAATATTTTATTTCCACAGGAATTAATTTTTAACTGTAATACAATGCAAGCCTGTTGCAGAGATTGCTCTAGGTGCAGCTGTTTTCCTGGCATGCTACACAATGTGTTTGGCTATGACCAGCCCAGTGCCTGGACCTCTGCCTGCAGGCACCAAGAGGTGCCGATGCTGCAGCCAATAATCCCTCTCAGGAAAGGTAATTGTCCTCAGCCAAATGTTCTGCCTTGAAATTTAGGGGAAGAACACACTTCTGCTTACACAGTGGTGAAAGCCTTTTTTGGTAATGGAGGCAGCTGAAGGGCTCCTCATGCTGGAGGAGCTGCTGTTGGGCAGTTCCACTGTTTTTCCCTAGCAGCCCCCTGCTTTGAGCGTGATACTCACCTTCATATAACCCCAAGGCTCCTCCTGTAGCCTTCCTCTGATGACATACTGTCCCTATACATATGTGTTCAGTCAGCTTCACCTACTCCCAAATTTCTTCTTTCTTCCATATTGCCTGTTCCTCACACTCTTAGCAGCCTGTGTGACCCTGCATCAGAGCTTGTTTCCCCTTCTATTCTCAACATTGCTAATGTTCCCCACCCAGCTTCTATCTTCAAACCCTCCCCCTGGAGTTCTACGTTAGCTTTCAGAAGGGAGTTTTGTTAATTTTCCCTCTGCCAATTTCACCTAATCTTTTGAGAACTAGCTCCCTTATTTCAATGGACTTCTTCAAATCCAGTGTCGTGGATCCCACAGGTATTAGTTCCTACTATTTTTGTTAAACCCTCTCAAGGAACTGATATTCTTTTATGATTACTTTCTTACCAGTGAAGTCCTTCCTTCATGCTTGTATCCACCTTAAAAATACCCAAATTCACAACTGTGTTATTTGTTAAAGCTCATTTTTTTAGCAATGGAATGTTTATCTGCTTTAAATATGACAGGAAGCTTGTAATGTTCATTTGCAGATCCTATCTCACTAACCTAAGTTGGAGCACAGTTCCAAAACTGGCATTACAGCTGCCTTTCAGACACTTTACCTGACTCCCCTCATGATGTTTCCCAGAGGACAGGTATTAAAAAAGACAGTTCAATGACTGTTTCTGCTTCTAAGTGGAAAAAAGCAGATTACAATCCCAAGCTTTTTTTCCCCTGAAAATGTCTAAGAGAATGTCTGAAAACTGCTTGGGAACTGAAATGAGAATTTTCCAGCATTAGAGACTGTGGGAAAGGATTATCCTCAGTGAGGTTACTTTAAATCCTGTGTCATTCTAAAAGCTCCTATTTCTATTCTTTGTTCTTATTTCTGTTTCTAAGTCCTTTGGATGTGCACTCCTTTGGGGTCAAGCACATGTCCCCTGGGAAATCTGGGGGTGGAAAGACAAGAAAATTTCAGGAAATCTCTTACTTAGACTATTTATCAATGTTGAACTCAAGTATTTCTCCAGAGAGAAGAAAATGAAGCATTTTGGAAATATGTTCTTCTTCTGCCATTGTTTATGTTGCAGTTAAAAGTTTTTTATCCATGTCTACCAGAACAGTGACTAAGTAGTATCTTCTCAAGCAAAATGACACTTCAGAAAGGGTGCTTTGGTCTGCAGCTGCCATTCTTTTACATAGCAGTAAATACACATCAGGCTTCTCAGAAAACACAAGAATACCAAGCATAACTTTTAATTTTTTTTTTCTTCCGCTTCATAATTTATTCATAACCAGGTTGTCTTCTCTTACTGTTTGGCTCTTTCTGACTGACTTTTGGAGAAATGCCATTATTAATTTCACCTGCTTGGATAAGGTTTGAACCAAGTTCTTGTCCATACTACTAAATGTTTAGACCGTTCTCAAACTTCTCTTGAAAAGCTTAAGAAATGTTTTTAGACAAAGCCCTTTCAGATCCAAATTGTCTTGGATGGAGGCCAGATACACACATTTACTTCTGAGGTAGATCTTCAGTGGATTACCCAGAGCTTGAGAGTCCTTCTAAAGATTTCTAACTCCTAATAAAATATTCAGTCACCTTAAGGTACTGTCATCTATTGGTCTATCTACTGGTACTTCTTTGAAGCAAATTAGGCATTTAGGATTGCATGTGTGCAGTGTAATCTCTCAAAATTAATGTAATTGAAAGTCTGGGATAATCTATATTGTAGTGAAAGCACTGAAAGAGACACTTAAGAGCTCAAAGAAAGGTAAGATACCTTGAAGAACATAAGAACTATTATGCAGTTCCTACTAAAAGAAGGTCTGTTTATACTTAAGGACATCATCCTACATGTTCTCATTACACATTCATGCAGCTAACACTACAAAAAAACCCTACAAAAACAAAAAAAAGACAAGTTATAGCTTAAGATGGGGTGGAAGGAAGACCTGTAAAACTACAGATGAGTGAGCCTTCCCTCTGTCTTTGGGAAGATCATGGAGCAGGTCGTCATGGAAGCAATGTTAAGGCATATGCAAGACAAGAAGATGATCCTAGCATGGCTTCACTTAAGGAAAATTATACCTGTCCACTCTGGTGGCTTTTTTATGATAGAATGACTGCAACACTCTATAAGGTCAACAGACAGAGAAATGTAATCTGCCTGGACTTTTGTTAGACCTTCGAGATGGTCCTACACAACATCCTTGACTGTCTAGACTGCAGTGACATGGATTTGTCAAATGGACTATTCAATGGATACAGAACTGCCTGAATGGATGCAGCAAGAGTTGGGGACAATGGCTCTATGTCCAGATGGAGGCAGGTAACAAGTGGTGTCTCTCAGGGATCTGTCCTGGGACAGGTGCTCCTCAATATCTTCATCAGTGACACAGAGAGTGGGAATAAGTGCACCCTCAGCAGGTTTGCAGATGGCACCAAGCTGAATGATTCACTTGGCACAACAGAAGAATGGGATGCCATCTGGAAAAGCTTGAGAAGTGGGCCCATATGAACCTCATAAAGTTGAACAAGTCCAAGTGCAATGTCCTGTATCTGAGTCAAGGAAATCCCAGACATAAGCATGGACTGGGAGAGGAATTTATTGACAGCAGCCCTGATGAGAAGGACTTGGGAGTTCTCATCAATGAAAAGCTGGACATGAGCTGACAATTTGCACTCACATCCCAGAAAGCCAGCTGCATCCTAGGTTGCCTCAAAAGACGTCAAGGGAGGTGATTCTCCCACTCTACTTCACCCTTGTGAGATACCACCTGGAGTACTGTGTAAAGGTCTAGGGTCCCCAGTCTGTTAGAGTGAGCCCAGAGGAGGTCCAAGAACATGGCCAGAGCACCTCTCCTATAAGGAAAGGCTGAGAGAGTTGAGGTTGTTCAGCCTGGAGAAGAGAAATCTCTGGTGAGACCACATTAAGTTCTTCTAGTAATTAAAGGTGTCCTATAAAAAAAGGAGAGAAGTGTTTACACAGGGATACAGGGATAAAACAAGGGGAAGGGTTTTAAGCTAGAAGAGGAGAGATTTAGATTAGATATTAGGAAGAAATTCTTTACTCAGAGTGTAATGAGGCACTGGAACAGGTCACCTGGAGTTGTGGATGCCCAACCTGGTCTAGTGGAAGATGGCAATACTCTTGCTAGCAAGGTTGGAATTAGATGATCTTTCTTTGAAATGGAAGGTCCCTTCTATTTCAATGCAAATCAGTCTATGATTCCAGGATTCCCTGCCCAAATATCTACAAGAAAAGCTATTATAAAAAGGAATATCTTTTGTTCCTGAATGTGTTAATTCATGGGTTTTCTCATGATTCATTTTTCAGACAAAAATATCCCCGTTCTTTTCTCTTTCTCTGCCTTGTTTTCCTTCTTCTCCTTATTCACACAGCATAAAACTGTCACATGAAATGGTTTCACAGATTTTTGACATTTAGGTGGAACAAATATAAAGCAATTGCAGTTCATTTGTTCAGCTCACCTCCACTAATGGGTTCTTTGATTTTCTGGGGGTTTTTGTACTCTCAGTCACTAACATTACCTACTTCCCAATACATGCAGCAAACTCCCAATTAAATGGTTGCATATTGTTTATAACCTCTCCACAGGTCTCCTTGGTCAGCACACACCCAGCAGTGTGTCTGAGTGGATGTCCTGTCCAATGGCTTCAAGTTGATGCATCCCATGCACATAATTCAAACCACAGAAATCAACCCTAAGGATTGCGCAGGGGCAGAAGGCCAGTTCAGCTTGAACTTTGCTTTCCTGATTCTGATTACCACCCAAAATCTTCAAATACCCTCTGTGTTTCAAAGTTTCATGTTTTTCCATATGGGTATATCTTATACAGATGATCAGAATTACCAATCAGATTCCAGAGAACATTGAAAAGATCCCAAAAGAGGCTGTTTGAAAAACAGTGATTTTCTTGTCTTTTTCTCTTCCGAAGACAGCTTTAAAACACATTCCCGTCAGCAATGAGTTTTCTTCAGAATTTTTTTTTTTCTGGACTTAGGGAGGAAAATTTGATCTTTCTGTCAGAAACCAGCGATGGTTTTTACCAGTGACTAAACACACCACTGTGCCCAATACAACTGCTGCATCAGCCTTTGCTAAGATGGACACAACTTCAATGGCAAGAGAAAAACCCAGGCAATCTCCACTACATTTCCTCAACCAAGCCCTATTTGTTAGCTATCTTTTAGAAAGCATTCTCATTTGATGAAGCCTTTTGAAGAAAGAATAATATTTCTCCCTTCCTGCTTATGTTACTGAATCTAGAGCACTGAGTAGACTGGAAATTCTCAAGGGGGAGAACTGCTCAACCTTTGCCCAGTAGCAACTATAAATCTCTGGACAAATGAGTCAATTGAATGTTTCAATGTAACAGAAATAGCAGGATCATCCTAAAGATCTTGGGTAGGACTTCCAGTGATACCACTTGATTGGTAAAAGAAATAAATCTGTCACCAAAAGAAGGACTCTTACGGACATTAGTTCTAGACATTTTTGAAATCCTGTCCTACTTAGACATCTATTGGTAACATGCATTCACAGATCAAGTCTGATAGAACATCATAGCTAAGAAATCTTACTCTTCCCATTTGCTCTTGTGATACTGCACTAACTTTCAGAAACAAATTCAAATAAGAGCATGTCCAGATCAATTCAGAAGAGCTGAGCTAATCTGTGTTTTCTGAAATGATCACACAATGGAGCAGTCTCTTAGAGTATTATTTTGATTGTGCTCAGACAACAACTGCACAGGACACAACTGATGACTTTTTGGCATTAAACGCATACATGGGAAACTGCAGACTACGATGGATTCTTGCTAACATGTCTATGTTTGGGGGAAAAACAGCAGAGCAGTTAAGTCCACCATAAATGCTGCCCTACTGGGCATTCATGGAGGGAAACTCAGATTTGAGTACGAAGATTTTTCATGGAGTTGGAAATAGAGAGGGTTAGATTAATCTAACAGTCAAACTACTCTTTTTTCTCAAACTTTCTAAATCTACATGTGCACAGATAGTATGCAGGAACTTGTGACCTAAAGGTGAATGTTTTGCAATGTGTTGGTTGTCCAAGACAGTGGTGGGACATGATGATCTTAAAGGTCTTTTCCAAACTAAACAAGTCTATGATTCTGTGAATGCAGGCTTTCAGGCAAATTTATCACTGAACTTCTCTGGAGAGCACTTAAAGCAATCATCAGTTTTAGGAAGATGTGTTTGCATCCACCAGATGCTGAATACCCAGAAATGAACTATCTGCTCTCTCATACAGCAGTATGTTAGATGGGAACATACATGGATACAAATTCCAAGTAAAACTGGAAGCTATGAGAATGACTTTTAGCCTAGTGAACTTTGTGAAAAAGAAGCACTGTGTATTTTCCAAGTGTTTAAGATCCAGTTTTTACCGGCAGTGGATGAAGTCAGGAACAGGATTATGCTGGCTAAAAGATGCTGCATCAAGGTTCATGCAAATTTCCACATTGTCTCCAGCCATGATTCGTACTGCAGCTTTATTTTCATCCTCAAATGTCTGCCTTTGCAAGGATGCACACAGAAGCAGCATGAAGTCATCTAGGAGAAAGTAGTGATTGCAAGGAAAAATTCAGTCATCAGCATAGGTGTAAGGAGAGTTGTGATGTATCCTAATGTAGTTACCAGACTGTTTTCCCACACTTTGAACCTCCAAGACTGAGTGGTTTTCAATGCAATCAACTCTGAATTGAAATGTACTAATGCATTTAGGTTTTTTTACCTGTCATTGTCTATGACTTCTATGGAGAAATAAATGGAAAAAGGGGAAATATTCATACATTTTTACACTGAATTATTTAAAAAGGGATACAGGAAAAGCAGATGCAAAAATTACTAACTCTGTGGATTTTTCTACTACATTCAAAGCCATGCTTAGTATTCAATCACCCAAAAAATCTGTCATCTTGCTGCTGAAGTGTAAATGAAAGGCTGGCTTCAAATTCCACTGTAGAGATGATTTAAGCAAAGGATATAAACACTTTATAACAATGTGCTAAAATACTTACACACAAGGAAGACAGGGTTTGGTCTCACAATGAAGTCTGGAAAGTATAACCACTTTATGATGTTGGAGTTGAAGTTGGCATTGCCACTTCTCCATGGATAGTCTGTGTGGCAGGAGCATGCAAAAATTCAATCAGTACTTCATAACAATTACTTAATCCTTTTCTTCAGAACACTTCCCAACTTTCCAGCATTTTTTCTATAAAAGCAACAAGCAGTAATTTTACATAAAGGGTGTCCTTACCTTTACAAGGAGCAGGTGGGATGCCAATGCAAAGGAAGTATTGGAATGTAATGATGCATGTTAGAAAACAGCAATATTTTGGCCAGATCTCTGCAATAGCTTTCCTCCTACGTCGATACAACACAGCAATCAGCCAGAAAGCATGAATCATTGCATAAAAATCCATCCTTTGACCAATTACATTCACTGATAGAAGAAAACAGGTCTGGAAACAAAGTAAAGAAACATAAACCACTTTTACAATCTCATGACCAGTCAGTACAGCAATAATGAATTATTGTGGATCCTGACAAAATGCCTGGATGTGTCTTCATCTGACTGCAGGAACGCTGTGCAAACCAACATGCTCCAACAGCAATTTCCACCACTCCACCCAAAGACCCAAAGTTTTGATAATCTTGTGTCTAGAGCAGGTTTCCATTATGTGATATCTAAAGATACCAGAAGGAAAGAGCCTTGTCAAAACACCTAGTGTGTGAAATGTTTAATTGTTGCCAAGCCAAGCAAAGAAAATATTGCATAGTCACATATTTTGATAGGATGTATAGATGTGGAAGAGGAACTATTAAGATTGGTACAATTTAAACATGTCCTCATGTAGGAAACGGACAAGGCATTTGGACCATACAGCTTCTATCAGTGATAGACAAATTCAATTTCTGCAAGAAAACTTCAGTTTTCCATTATTCTAAAGGCTCTGCATTTCAGCATTTCTGTTCTCTGGTTTCACTGAAAGCAGTCCCTTCACTCAGTTCCATGAAACATGTTTGGAAACTTTGTGAAAACTTCATTTATTCAGCGCACTATGCTATTTTGACTTTCTCTCTCCCCAGATTAGAATGATTTAAAATTATTTCCTAAAGGAAATAACTTGCTGGGCTTTTAAAATTTCTATTCATTCTTAATCCTCAGATAGCTGTGAACAGTTTACTCCATTGATCATAGTGGCGGTAATGTTTAAAAGATAGGTCAAGAGTATCATTATAATTAAATTTAGGATGCATTACTCTGGGAGTTGCCTCCGTCAGATAGGCATAGAAAATTGTGAACAATCACTATTTATGGAAAGATTCTTTGAAAGTACATTTCATGTGCACATGAACAAACAGACAAGATAAGGGAACAGAGATGACTAACATGAATGATGACTAATAAGCCTCTAGATGTCAAACACAACCCAAGCTACTATTCAGGAATAACACATTCAAAAGGTTTGGAATGTTAATCTAAAGAAAAGTAATGCTTATTTACCTCCAAACCAAACTTATAGAAGAAGTAGTTTATGAAATACTTGACACAGTTTACAAGTCCATCATCCAGATGTGCTCTTGTAATATCATGGAAAATGGTTTTAGTCACAGGTGCGGTGAGGTTATTTCGACATCTGTAGTATTCTTGGTGACGGTAGATAGTAACTTCAAAGGCCAGAATAGCCAACATCAGTAAATTATTCTATGGGAGACACAATCAGGAGAATTTTAAATAAATTAGTAAATTATTCTATAGGAGACACAATCAGGAGAATTTTAAATAAAAGTCAAAGCCACAAGAAGCTATAAAATTTTGTGATAAGTATAAACCCATTAATATTCAAATTGATGCTATCACTGAGGACTTCTGCACTCCAAAATGCACTGGCACCTATTCCCAGCTACTATGATTGAAACAAATTAAGGTTCACACCAATTCTTGGATTTTGAAGAATCATACACATATCCAGAAGACACATATAAAGACATTAATTAAAAAATACTATAGTAAAAAATAGTTGTGGAAATGAAGGGAAGGAAAATGTCAACATGCCCTCTCACATTTCATAGATTCTCTTAAGGTATCAGGTTTTGTTTTGCAGGAGATAGAAGACACAAACATACACAAAAATAATCCACAGAGGTTTAGCTGTCAAGCACTAACTTTCCAAAACAAGGATGTTGGGTAGAGCAAATTTAACCTACGCAGTCTTTCACATGAACAGTCTATCTGTCAGTCTTCTCTCAGGCACAGCTCCTTCCATCCCAAAGCCAGATTGACTAGGACACAGTCAAGGGTGGCTATGAGTTGATTTTTTATTTATCTCAGGAGGGAGATCTGTCCTATACTCACTAGAAGAGAGGTACTAAATAAGTGCAAAATCTGGTAAAAAGACCAGCTCAGAGAAAGTTCCTCAAGGAAGTCATAACTGAAGCAGAAGTGGAAAACTCTAGATCTCTATTCTTTGAGAAATATTTGGGACAAGAGACTCCTGAAACAGGTGCCACTGGGATTTTTATATTTTCTCTCAACCTTAAACTGTGTATGTAGATTGTCAGAGATTCTTTAAATTAATAACAGGTATGTTTTTCCCCAGGACTTGGCACATTTTCACTGTAAGTAAAGTTTTTTAATCAAGACAGGAATAATAAAACATTGCTCACAGGCATCAACCAAAATCAAGAAGAAAAACAAAAGACATCCATTTACTAGTGTTTGAAGTCTCTTGACTCTTTATATTTTCTAAACTGTGGCTAAGGAATAAGCACTTAGAAAAATTAACTTCTAGCACACATTATCATTCATGACAATTACTCCAATTAGACCCATCAGTCCTTTGGCACCTGAAAGCCATGTATCTCTTCATTACTTAGAGTTCTTAAATATCACATTTCTTAAAAAGCTTTTAACAGATGGTAGAGTCCAAAAGTGATAATTCTACATGAAAGAATAACTTAATTGGTACTGAATCCCTTCTGGAAATGTTCTGTGTAACAGATGTGGTTTTCTGTTGCCTCTTTCCCCGTGGACTTCCCTATTATCAATGGTTTGCATTACATTTTTTCGTGTGTGTGACAAATTATTTATTTCAAAGACATGATATTTTCATCACAAATAAGAAGGTATCTGAATACAGACAACAAAGAAGTTACCCTTAAGTACACAAGAAGGGGACTAGACTTTCTCAATCCAACCCACTCCGAAGGATCGACTGGCCCACTGTAGAGCACTGAGGTTTTCAGTTCTTCTAAATTGACTTTAGTTTCGTTCTCTCCTGGCTAAAAAGAAAATGCAATGGTTATAAAACATTACTTTAAGAGTGCTTGGGAAGGGTATGATAATCAACAATAATACATCAGGTGAACTGTTATTTTTGTAGTTGACATGCTTCCTTTGGGCTCTCCTTCACTGAAGTAGACAGCAGTCAAACCTTTTTTATATGCATTTGTACTCACCAATGTACAGTTTCTGGAAAAGTCCTTGGGATCAATAGATGTGAGCTGATACAACATTTTGCAGACAATAATTACACATGTCCACACAGTGCAGATACTTGATGCCAGTGGGCGAAACTGAGCATATGGCAAAGCAAGAGCCCAGGCAATTAAAAACACAAAGTTAAGCAGAGACACCTGAAAGCACAAAAACAGTACAGAAATTACATAGAGTAACAAAAGAACTGAGAAAGTTTTACCTTTTCCACAGTAGGTAAAAAAAAATATTCAAAAGAAAGGGTCATGCAGAAACTTTGAGGGAAATACTGAAAAAATAAATTACAACAATACCCACAGTAACACAGACACAAAGTAGCATAGTGAAGAAGGAAGAACTTTACAATTGGTTTAGGAAGATATTTACCACCTACATAATATTAATACCATTACAGCCACAAAACTCCAATCTTCCTTATCAACAGATGTGAAATATAATGAACCACATGCAGCTTCTGCTGCTTTAGTACTCATGAAACAAAGAAGAGATGACACAGATCCATGTGATGAGAGACCTTCATCCTCTTGACTTTTCCCCCACAAAAAAAAAAACCAGAAAAGTGATATCTTTTTGTTTTTAGTGAATCCTGTCTTACTGTCCTGTTTATGAAATGGCTATGTCACATACAGAACTCACACTGCCCACACCAAAGCACAGCTGAAAGTGTGGCTCCCTTTTTCTTCAGGCATAGTTCCACATTCTTGTTTCTTAAGCACCAGATCAAGTTTAAGCAATTTTCTACCTTTACCTTCCCAGTCCTTTTCTGTGCCTTCCATCTTTGGATGGTACCCACAGACAGTTTGAGCAGGAGAGAGGGTACATCTCTTAAATCCAAAGAATTGGACTAATACCTGGAGAAAAGGTATTACCTGGAGAAAAGGGGGCCGAGACTCTTGAAACAGAGAGAATGTGGAAGATGTCAAGGCAGGTTCCCAGTAGGTGAACAAACCCATCTGGATCCCATAATTTCAGTGAGGTCTGACAGGAGGAAGCCCTCTCCCTACACCTGGGTGTGCAACCACATGGCAGATGTGGCATGATGTGTAAGAGTTTACAGTGGATGTTTACTTGCCTCTTTCACTGTGACCCAGATGATGTAAGAGGAAACAATTTTGATGATGTGAAGCTCCAACAGCCACCACATAAAGACTTGCATCTTGTGAAAATACTCCAGGAATTTCAAAAACAGCACTGTAAGGCGGTCGATCACCAGATGCCACTTGTTCCTCAAGTCTGCAGGGATGTTCAAGCAGAACCATTGTAAGGACAAAACCAGAAGGGCTCTGTGAAATGGAATACTCCACTAGACAACAATGATCTTTCTGCTTCTCTTCTAAGCCTTAGAGTAAGATAAGATAGAGGATAAAGGCACAGATCCGTGATGAACTAACTAAAAGTGGGGTTGAAGCCCACTTAGCTGGGGTGCTTTCCCTTCTGATCCACATTCTCTGGAAAGATGCTGCACTTCAAAAGCAGCAGTGGTGGCCTCCCTTGCCAATTTTGCTTTTATTCCTCTCATCAGAGCTCTTTTTGGACTCTTGTCCTCCAGTATTTTTGGACCTAAGTTTAGAGATCTCACTCAAGAACTAATTCCAGCCCTGGTCCTTTTCCAGCTCAGAAAAATAAAATTTTTTTTTGATGTTGGAAGCTATGGATTCAGCCTATTTTCAGAAAGCACAGACTGCTACTACGACTACTACTACTACTACTACTACTCAGAAAGCTTTTCAGCCAGACTGGAAGAAATCCATGCACTCTAGGACTTGGATTCCTGTCACAAGAGTTGAGACAATTTAATGTGGACAGTTTTAGATTTCAGAATTATCTAAACTTCAGAATTATCTAATGAACTAGATTTCATTATTATCTAAACAATGCCTTGAAAACAGCACAGCCTTTTAGAGTGTGACCTGTGCCTTCACAGGACATCTAAATCAAGGAAGGCAAACTGTAGCCCAGTCAAATATTTCCCTCTGTCAAAAAAGCTTTATCAAGTGGAGATCATGAAGTTGGGTGAAAGTATCCTTTCACAGGGGTGTTTGGCTAGAAAAGCCAGCCTCCCAGCTGACAAGCTTGTGGCATCACCTGTTACATGTGAGTGTACATGAGAATACATTTGCTGAACAGTGCTCTCTAAGTGACCACTTTGCTTGTGGGCTGGCTATAAAACTGTTGCATCTGGCTGGTACATATTAGTATAGAGTTTTCACACTGTATTCAGGGTTTCAAAAGCATTTTGGAGATTAGGAGAGATTTTGCATGCTGTGAGAACATTCTTCATATCAGAGATGGAAACATTTGCAAGTGATACCAAATCACATCATTGTCTAAGCTGGTAAAAATGCAAAGGAGTTACCACCTTCTTTATGAAATTATTTCAAATTATCACTTTATTTTATATGTAAAGCACACCAAGATGGTTACTCACGCATATTTGTGTGAAGAACACATGCACTTTTGTGTGAAAAAGCAGACTTCTGGAATACCTCACAACTAAATTCCAATTTTTCCTTTTGTGTTTTTTCTCCAAACACAACTTAGAAAATCCTAATAAAAATGCTGAGTGATGTGAATTCTGTAAGCACGTAATTAAACTTGAGAAATTAATTGAGCTACAGAACTCTAATCCTACGTGTGTTTTTATAAGCACAATGAGAGTATTTAAGGGAAGTCTTTACAGAGTTAGACGTTCTCACTCATTCTTTCATTGCATTTGTTTTCATTTGCAGTCTTGCATCATGCAAGATGTATCCAGACAGTGCCAGTTAAGCGGAGCAGGCAGATAAGGAGCTCTGTCTAGCATGGCCAGGCAACACACACACAGGGAATAAAATACAGGCCTGACTGCATCCACTGAAAGATTGTACAACACTCTGTAGTGGAGTCTGAAGCACACATGAACATGTTTAATGTCAAAGCTCTGGCCACATAGCTGTGTAAAAACGGTATAACCCCAGTAGAAATAAATGCCATGTGCAGCTTTAAGATGGATCCCCTTGTGCTATTCTAAGCAACACCAGCTGCAGCTCCCCACTTCCCTGCTTGCATGACTCACTGCACAGAGTAATGTCCACCAGCTGGTCTCTTTCCCAAAGCCCTTCCAACAAGCTGGGATGGCTGGAGTGTAGCAGATCCCCTCACCCCTCACAGACAGTATGAAGGCTGGCTAATAAAGGTTTCCACGGCCCATGACCACCTCTGTGATGACAGCTCTTCCAGCCAAGAAAGGTAAGTTGTTTCAGCTGAGGTTCAGGCACTGGAACAGGCTGTCCAGGGAAGTGGTGGAGTCACCATCCCTGGAGGCATTTAAAAGATGTATAGGTGTGGCATTTAGGGACATGGTTTAGTGGTAGATATGGCAGTGCTGGGTTAATGATTGGACTCAATGATCTTAAGAATGATTCCCTGATTCCCTAGGGCTGCTAAGCCTGATGTGCTGCCATTTTGCCTTGACAAAGATCTTCTCCCTATTTAGGTGTCACTGTCCTGTGATTATAATCATGAGTAACTAAATTTGTAGTAAGGTCCTTTCCAAAGAATACATCTTCCTTGAGTGTTAAGTGCTCTTTCCTAGTTTCACTTTTGGCTCATAATATAAACTGATTTATGGCAATAATTCATTTTAGAAGGTCATAATAACAATATCAAGAATGATAGTACAATCCATACCCATGTCTGCCCTTAAGCTTTTTTTATGTTCATCTGGCATCAATTACATATTCCATATTCAGAAGTGAAAAATACGACACTAATGTGCACATGAATAATGAAGCAAAGCCATTGGGACTCCTGGGACGAGGTGCCTTGAAAGCATGCAGTATCAGGTATTAAATATGTATGTGTATTATTTTCTGTGTTGTAAGGAGATTTCACTCTAAAGAAGTACTTGGGATTTGGGGTAGCCTTCAAATAATCTAACCCAGACCACCCAGAAGAAATGGGCACTGGATTTCTGTTGGTTTCTTCTTCTCAGCACCCTACAGTACACTTTTTCCCAAGAAGAGCCTGTAGCCTGTTGAATAATTGACAAGTAGCCATCTGCTCAGTTCAGGCTCTTTAACAGAGGCTGCATGTGAAACTAGAAGGAAAATCTGGTGATTGAAGTTAACAGGGAAGACCAAAAACAAACCACCTATTGACATTATTAATTAAGATTGAGGAAAGAAAAATTTGCAGCTGTAGAGCTTACCTGTAGTTTCTTCTTCCTCTGATTGATTGTCTTCATTGTCATCATCATCATCATCTTCTTTATCCTCATCGTCCTTCTCTTCTTCTTTTCCTTTTTTGACCCTCCCTTTCCCTCCCTCCCCCTCTGGCTCTTCCATTCTTTTCTCACCAGCCTCTTCCAGCATTTTATCCTGTTCCTTTTCTCTGCTGGCTGTTAGATTCATCATAGTTATGTCAGGCAGGCTTCCATCTTGGTGCACCAGTCTGTAGGTGAAGAGTAGCATGTCAGCAAACTGAGTAGTAATGACATTACAGTCTTTTTCTTTTTCAAACTGTTTGATTAGAAAACAATTAACTGTTCATGGAAAATGCCTTAGAAGTAGAACAGTTAATGATTCTGGTACTCTCTCCAAACACACACTGAAAATTGGGTCGTTGGAATGTATTAGTAACTACTTCTCACTCAGATACTAATGGTTAGTTAGTAATGAGTGGTACTGACACTTAAACTTGACATTTTCCCCACTGGAGAAAATGGTCAGAGTTTAAGATGTAGAAGCATGAAATGACATTAAGAGGAAACATTTCATGACTTCACAGGGGACTTACTCATTTTGGTGGTTTGGTATTTTTTTCTTGAGGCTGCTCAAAGTAATTGGAACAGAAAGAAAAAGGGAGATGAGAACAGAGGGGTTACAGAAGAAGGTCATTGACAAATACGTCATGCTACATCACAAGTCATAAAGCATTCTCCTACTCCATCTGCAGAAGCCTTCTGATGCCAAGAGCATGCCATCATGACATTCACGGGGTGCTTCTATAAAGAAATGTGGATTTGCAGCACAGATGGAAAGGGGGCAACCTATTCACACCAGTGCTAAACGTGGTCAGCGCTGTACCATGCTCTGAGCAATGCAGCTGAACCATCACAAGTATCTGACCTATCACTGTAAATGCATTTCCACCGTCCTCCAACTAAAAGATGCACCTGGAAAGCCAAGAAATTTGCAATTTTTCTTCCAGCTATTGGTTTGTGAATAAACAAAAGCATGAATTCCATGGCTGCAACTTCAGAAGATTTTTATAATATCTGTCTTTGGTAGTGCCATTGATTCTCTCTCTCTTTGCCACATCTCACAGAGAATTTTTCTTTAATTTATAATAGTCTCCATCTAAATCTATCAGTAAGCTTCACACTACGACAACTGGGATATGATCGATTTAACACAGAAACTATATTTCTTTAGTGTCATGATGCCTTTTTTCCCCCTGAGATTATTCAGTATACATATTTCTTTTACTAGAGAAGATAAATATTTTCTTATGGTTTTCTTTTTTCTCCCAGAACTGTGCTGTTGGGGACTCAACCCCCATAGCTGCAGAAAACCCAGTTTTCCTTTGAATATGACTCCTTGCAATGAAGTTTCCCTTTGGCAAGTGTATGATTAGGTCATTAAATATTTGGTTATGCTACTGAAATTACTACACTCAGCATACTTTCAAGCACAGGTAAGGCTGCTCTAAAATGGCATAGTATCATCTCAGGAATTTATTTTTCTTGATGTGAAATGCTGGCCTATAACAGGAAACATTTAGACAGGAAATTCTGCCAATTTAAGGATTTTTACAGTTCAAGAAACTAAATACATATATTTTTTTTTCCTGATCATTAAAAATTAAGAGAATAGGCTAGGCAGTTAATAAGAAATTCAAACAAGCAGAATTATTTTTCAATCATTTGGTAGCTGCAGTTTCTTCAAGAAGGAATCTTTGGAGTCTCAAATGCAGGAAAAACTACAGAAATCTGACTAAACAATCTTGAAGTAAAAATACCATGCCAATTGTCAAAAAGCAGAAAAGGTGGTTTAAAATTAGAAGTTTAACAAGACATTCAAACACCAACAAATATCAAGTAATAAAGTTTAATCAAATTTTAGCCACATTCATGTCTAAAATTACTCATCATTGGTTGGGCAGGGAACCTGAGTATCTAATAATCTGAAAAAATCTTATACTCAAGAATTTATTCAGTAGCTTTGGCTACTGAAAACAGAATCATAAAATAGTTTAGGTAGGAAGGGACCTTAAAGTATCCACTACCATGGGCAGTGATATCTTCCAGCAGACCAGGTTGCTCAGAGTCCCATCCAACCTGGCCTTGAACACTGCCAGGACTGGGGCATCCACAGCCTCCCTGGATTACCTGCTCCACTGTCTCACCACTCTACACTAAAGAATTTATTCCTAATATCTAACTTAAATTTCTCCTCTTTCTATTTTTATCCATTACTCCTTCTCCTGACACTACAATTCCTGATGAAAAGTCTCTCTCCAAATTCCCTGTAGGCCCTCTTCAGATACTGGAAAGCGGCTGTGAGGTCTCCAAGCAATTTCTCTTTCACTAGGCTGAACAGCCCCAACTTTCTCAGCCTGTCTTCATAAGGGAGGTGCTCCAGTCCTCTTATCAACTTTGTGCCTCTAGAGTAGAGGCACAAGTCTCTAGACAAGCAAGTCTAGAGAGACTTGCTCCAACAGTTCCAGGCCTTCTTATATTGGAGACCCCAGAGCTGGATGCACCACTCCAGGTGAGGTCTCCAGAGCAGAGCAGAGGGGCAGAATCACTTCCTTTGACCTGCTCACCATGCTCCTCTGGATGCAGCCCAGGAATCCATTGGCTTTCTGGGCTGTGAGTGCATGCTAAGGGCTCATGGTGAGTTGTCCATCAACCATCACACCCAGGTCCTTCTCAGGGCTACTCTCTGTCCCTCTCTGCTCAACCTCTAGGTGTGTCTGGGATTGCCATGACCCAGGTGTAGGATCCTCCACTTTGCTTTGCTGAACCTCATGAGGTTTGCATGGGCTCACCTCCTGAGTGTGACAAGGTCCCTCTGGATGCCATTCCTTCCCTCCAGTGTGACACAGCACACAGCCTGGTGTCCCCAGCAAACTTGCTGAGGGTAACCTCGATCCCACTGTCCATGTCACCACCAAAAATTCTGAACAGTCTCAGCCCCAGTACTGGTGTTGAGAGACGCAACTTGTCACTGGTGTCATGAACAGTGAGCCATTGACCAACTCTGCATGTGGCCATCCAGCCAGTTCTTTATCCACCACGTGGTCCATTCATGTGCCTCCAATTTGGAGACAAGGATATCATATGGTATAGTGTCAAACCCTTTGCATAAGTCCAGGCAGACAATGTCAGTTGCTCTGCCCCTATTTATCAACGCTGTACCCTTATCATAGCAGTTCACCAAATTTGTTAGGTATGATTTGCCATTAGTAAAGCCATGTTGGCTATTACCAATCATCTCTTTTGGGACTCTTCAATTATTTTCATATCTAAATCACAGATCAGCTAGCATATACACTGAAATGATATCCAAATCTCTATAAAGTTACTAAACATCAAGGTTCCCTAAAATGACATAACTAACACATATTTCTCTAAGATTCTAATAAAATACCAATAGGAGGGTCATGTATAAAGAAGAGAAAATGAATTTTCAGTTCAGTTCAAATATAGAGATCCTGGTTACTATAAAACATCAGTGCTCATTTAAAAGGCAGTGCACCATGAAATGAAAGTAACCATATAATCAGACAGGTTTTGTATATATGCAATTGCACTGATTTTTATGAGGTATTTTCCCAACTGATTTTATAATGAAAAAAATCTATTCACACTGATGTAAATCAAGGACTTAATGACTTACCTCAGTGTAAATTGGACAGAAACACAGTAACTCTATAGTATTTGGTACGAGTGGACCCATCTTTCTCTTACTCATATAATTCCCATTCACATTCTGGATATCCAGGAGGCAAATGGGGTTGTAAAGATTGGTACATATAATATATATACCTGATAAAGCCTCTCAGTATGAGTTTGTGTTCCAGTAGGCTTATTTTTATTGGCATCAGTAGGCTTGAGCATTGGATCATGTGCTTAGGAGATCCAAGGATATATAAAATGCCCTGCCCACTGTTTGGAAAGTTAGTCTATTTGGAATCTTTCTCCCAAAACTTCCTTATGTATTGCCAGGATTGCTTTTCCAATTTCTTTTTTTTTCACTACAAGATCACATTATACTGTAACCAACAACACTGAGGTATTAAGAAATAAAAACTTCATGAGTTTAGAGTTTTTAAGACAAGCTACCCATACATCTTCACAGCTAGTGAGATATGATTTCATTGTTGGAAGCCACATACCAGTGAGAAATTACTCCAAATAACATAAAGGCATTGTGTCTGATACTAAGGGAGAGAAATAACTAAATAATAATGAAGGCAACAAGCCTTGAAGGTACAGCCACTACTGCTTTTAGCTGAGAGCATTTCTCACTCTCAGGTTCATTAAATAGGGTATCAACAATTAGAAGTATACCAATAGATCTAGTTTTTAGCAACAAAGCAATTTCAGTGACACTAAAAATGGGCATGTGCCACAGGTCCTTCCTGGATTCTTAGGAATCCACCTATTTGCAATTTACTACAGCAGAAGATTAATTAATTGGATGCATTATTACGTATCTTTTGTGTTTGATAATTTTTTGCCGTTTGTAAATTGCTTGAAACTTTCTGGCTAAAAGAAGTTCTCAAGTATCTTTCATGCACAGCCTTAAAAACAGAAAGCTTTCTGCTCTGCAGAACACTAGTGACCCATGTCCCAAATATTTGGTGTCCAAGACTCAAACTGAGCACACAGTGCCATACCTCCACTGGCAGGACATTGAGTGCCTTTCCAGGGCTTTAAGGGGGTATGCTGCTTGAATCCAAGCCCTGTTGGGGTATTTGGACAGGCCAGGAATCCTTGGTGCAGAGGATGCCTCTCCTTTCATTGGGTGTGTGTCCATGCTGAGGCCTCCACCGCTATGTTGCATCTGCATCGCAGCGCTGTCTGTGCCTGCTCCCACACCTCCCTGACCCTGAGCCTGACATGCAGACTGACACCCTGCCTTCACTGCACACCTGGCTTATCCCCATGGACTCTCTGGGGCCTCACCAGGCTGTGGCTGACCCTCTTACCAATTCCAGATCTGATCCTCTCCCTCAATTGTTGGTCCATGTCCCTCACTACCCATGGGCGAGAGCCCAGCCTTGCCTCCTGGCCATGCCCCTTGGCAACCAGCTTGCCTGCCTTAGCCAAGGTGCTTGTGCGCACCACTCCCTTAAACACAGGCTTCTGTAGACCAGAATTCCAGCTCTGGTGAACTTTTAGGAACAGTGACTCAAGCCGTGTGATGACATTTGAAGAAGGAGCATGAGCATGACTCATAAATTGACTTCTTGTTAGAGCAGATAGTCACAAATATCTAAACAATGCATCTTCTTGGTTTTTCTCTTTATATTCAGTAATGACAGCAACTCACAAGTCCTTCTATTCTCAGAGATGACTTAAAAATTGCTCACATTTATTCCAGTCAAGTATTTTGAAAGGAATCTAATTTATGGAACAGTTTTCAAGATGCCATTTATAAAGGGATGATAATGATGGCAGTTTTTCTAGTCTGGATCCTGCAGCACCCAAATCAGTCTACAAATTAACAGCCTTCGCATGCAGTGGGTTCAGTGTTCCCTTTCCAACTCTGAAATCTCAGTCTGTAGAAACTCATGTAAATACCATATCTTTAACTGAACAGGCCCTCAAATTCCCATTCTTACATGCTTGAGAAAGACAGGAATGTGTGTCTCCATGTTTGTGTGTCTGGGTGTACACAGGCGCATGCAGGCATGCATCTTTCCATGCACAAACAAAGGGTAGACAAACGAGCCTCCTCAACCAAATCTATTGTCTGCAGCCAATTACAAATAGCACCAATTATTCCTGCATTGAGGCATGGGCAAAGTTTAGGAGAATTCTCAGCTGGGAGAAGAAACTCGCAATGTATAAATATGCAGAAGAGGTGTATTAACTGCTTCATCAGCTTTAGGGAACTGCAACACCTGAACAACATTATCTCCCTGCTTACTTCACAGTACTGCGCAGCAAGAACATACTTTGGTTTAAGGCAGCTAAGAAGTAACCAAAAAAATAAGGTATATTGCTTTTAAAGGAAAGGAAGAATTGAAGTACCCACCTATTAATTATTAGATATACACGGCCATTGACTTTGGCATGGCTATGAGGTGGGAGATGAAAGCACAGGATGAAAATGGGAAATGAATTAGAGAGAGAAAAGAAAGCCGTTAAATAGGAACTGAATGCACTTTCCTGTCTACCAATGTGTTATGACACATTGTCATAACAATGCACACTCTGAAATTTTAACATACACCATGCAGTGAAAAGTCTAGGAAGCTTATAAATGTAACTCAGACATTTAGATTCTATGCAACTTGAGTCAGAACTACAGATAATTTTCATAGTCCTCAAAATGTGAGAACAGCCTTTACTGCTTTAAGTAAGCCTTAGAATACCACCAGTTTTTAAAATATTTTTTTATTTTAAAAAATATATATGTAAAGGTAATTATGGCAGAGCATCATATCAGAGAAATTATCTACCTCAACACCTTCATCTCTGCCATCCCATAATTCATGGTACAGCAAGGAAACAGGTTTGGAAAGTCCTAATCAGAGAATTTTTCTTTCTCTTGCAGATGTAAAACTGTGACACTCAGTTCTGACACCTTTATAAACAGTGAGAAGTGCCTCACTCTGCCAGTTCCAATGTGCCAGTTTCTGTGTCCTCTCTTTGTAGCTGGCAGATCCTTACTCTTCAACTCACTCTGCAAATTTTGCTCATGAGAAGCTGCATTTTAATAAATGAACATTAGCAATTTCAACAGGACCTTTCAGTTACACACAACTGTAGTACCATAATCACACCTGGCAGTTCAAACGCAGATGGAGGAACTGGACGTGCTTTCTTTATTGATTTCATGCCCAGCTCTCAGCTGCTGTGATTATTTTAAGAAGTTTGTTATTAAAAGTTTTGAATTCTGTTACTCAAAATGAAGGTTCTGTTTCTTTATTTAAATTTTTTGTTGCCGAAGGTGCAGCATAAAAGCAATTTAAAAAGGTAAAGTGTTTGTTACGTGAATGCTAGTGTCTCCAAAGCAAAAAAGGAAAGTTAATTTTTAGTAGCTTTGAGAGAAAACTGCACGTACATATGAATCTTGAATCTGTTTTAATTGCCCCTGCAACTTACTGCTAGCATTACTGTTAAGCTGAAGATGGTTGTTGTGTTAGTTCTTATCCAGCTTTATGCATCACCAATACAAACATCAGCTGTGCTTTTATCGAGAAGCTTTGAACTATAAAGTCAGCTGAGGCTCAATAGTGATTTATTGCATCAAGAGAAGAAAAGAGATGCATTTTCATATGCCAGACAGTGTTAGTAGGAGGACAAACCAAGAAAACTGCTCTGACTGGGCTATTGGTCATAATAGTTAAAGCTTCTCAGGAGGAACAAAGGAGATATTTGTGATTTTGAAAATACTGCAAAATGGCAAATATAGCTCCTATGACACATTTAACAGTTAAAAATATTTAGCTTCTTATGTGACTGCTTAATACAATCCAGTAAACATTTAGATTCAAAAAAATAGCATTCTAATGCCAAGATAAAAAAGCTGATCATATCACATGTTCCTCTTCATCTGTGACTTTAATAAAAAGCTTGGTACGACAATGAATGTCCACTTTCAGCATGATATCTCAAGGCTATTTATTTCTGGCAAAAATGTTTGCTCACAATGCATTAAAACATTTTGTTCTTCACCATCAGCAGTTCCATCCTTTGGGAATAAAGTGACTTTAGTCACAGTGATCCTCTTCATGCCACCATTTGGAAAGCTGTATAATATTCTTGTATCTTTCATGTGCAATGGAAAGATTTTCAAGTAGTGGTTGCACAGGCAATGTGAACCCATCAAAATCCTATGGGTGCCTCAGGTCTTTTTCTTTTTATTCTGCGTCTATTGGATCACACTAGAAAGGAGGTGGAAACTTCCTTTGTTACTGAGCACAAACTGAGTGCAAACTTGGGGCTGCCAGAGAGCTTGCAGAGTTACTGCAAACTGTAAAGCATTCCCCCAAATGCCTCATCCCAGGAACAGCCTGGACACATATGTGGGCTCTGTTTTCAGGACTTGGCCAATTTTGAGCTCTTAACATGAACCTACTGCTGCACAAAAGTCCACTATGGGCAAGGGAAGTTTGCTCACAAGCCATTACAAAAGCACCCTTGAATCTACCATCACATTTAGCAATTCAAGAAGAGCAACAGGGGAGCTGTTACAAAGACAGATATTTAAAAATTAAGTTTAATCCCCCCCATATCTTTATTAGGAAATTTTATCAAGTTTGATCAGTTCTGGTCTTAGCAATTATTTAAATATAGAAACTGGAAGTATTCTATAAAACTGGAGCTTATTCTCATGGCACAAACTTGTACCATACACTGTGAAGTAGCTTCATGTCGACTTGAATGTTTGAAAAATAATTGAACTGCTTTTTAAATCTTGCATAACCTAGAACATAATTCCCTGTTAAGTAACTGGCATTATTCCTTGTGGCATTATTCCCTGTGGTCTATGGGGTGGTATGCAGATAGCCCACATTCATAAAACTGCAGCTGAGATACACCTATCACTAGAGAGGTGAACATTCTAAAAGTGGAGTCTAAATTTACTGCTTTCTTCAAAGAATGAACATAATTGTCATTGTATAATATAACACTATGTAGTACAAAACCATTTCTCTCTTTCATACTCCTGGCTGAGGATCCTAGGCCAGACTGGTTTTTACACAGGAAAATATGTAAGAATTGAACACTGGAAAAGTGATGTCCCAGATTAATGAAAAAACGCTAATGAACGTCTGCATGAAATCATCAAATGTCTAGCATAGCCAAGGGTCAGTACTATGAAAAGTAACCACAAATTCAGAATTTTTCCATTTCTGAAGTTCAACTTTACAAAAAGTCCTAACTGTTCAATGAAAATGTGGTGTTTTCCACAGACTTCCAAATCTTCATGTGCACCTCAAAATGGATGTTGAAAAAAAAAGAAGTGACCCAAAATAAAAGCTGTATTTCTTATTACTGACAGGAACACACATACAAAAGGGCACACACAGTAATTAAGCACCTAACTTCCAGTAAAGGTCAAAGCCAATTAAATAAATATATAAATGCCATTAGTACCTTTGAAAATGTATCATAAAATGAAAAAGTTCAGTGTGTAGGGGAAAATGGGGAGAGACAGATACTTTGGTTGTAGTGGGGTGATGGATACTGTGCACTTTATTTTTAAGCCAGGTAGTCATAGCAAAAGCAAATAACACCTACTGAAAAGTGAGCATTACAAGATAGTCAGAAACGGCATTTCCATACAGATAATTAATAGCTCCATTTACTTTGCTTCTTTACCTGTAAATAGTGTTGTCCTGTTTGCTGGTTACAGCTTTTAAATCAGTGATCTGCAGAAACCGATCATGGAAATAGTGAAGGTGTAAGATACACACCAGTAGGAAGGAGGTGGGGATAAAGATGCGTGTGAATAGATCAGCCACAGAAAACTGTTTTAAGCCAAGGTCCTCTAGTCTGAAAAAAAAAAAAAAAGACATTCCACTAAGGCACCTTTTCATACAAAATATTCTTTCCATTAAATATTCTTTCCATGAGACATTTCTACAAATTATTTGCAATAGAAAATAAGGGGATGGTACTTTTTGTGTGGTTTTGGTTTCTAAAATTCTCCCAAACTAGCAAGTTTTACAGTGTAAGAATCCTGTGTTCAGACTCAGTAATGTAGAGAGGTAAAAGTACAGTCAAATGAACAAACCCTGCCACAGATCTCTTGAATCAGATGAGTTTTCTCTGACTGAAAGTCTTGCACTGGAGATCTGCTCACATTGCTTATACTTTCCAGAGTAAGCTCTACTTGAGAAATGCCCAACTCGTCACAAGGATGAAGAATCCCAGTCCTCCTTATTAGCTGGAAAGCAGGTTCACTTTCATCAGTTCTAAACATCTTGCAGATCTACCCTTAATCTCTACCTGGATCTAGTTCCTATGGTCGAAGTGGTGAAGAGAAGTATTGGCACTGTATTGAGAACATAAGCAATCCAAAGGCCGAACAGCCAACTGGAGAAAATACAACTCTGAGCTCCTCTCTTGGTTTCGCTCATTTCTATGGTTACACCAATAAATCTATGGCTTCATAACTGAGTGCCTAAAATCAGCTATGCCTGAGAATGGCTGC
Organism: Zonotrichia leucophrys gambelii; assembly: GCF_028769735.1. Lineage (NCBI taxonomy): Eukaryota > Metazoa > Chordata > Aves > Passeriformes > Passerellidae > Zonotrichia > Zonotrichia leucophrys. Next base: position 101,328,976 of record NC_088171.1, on the reverse strand, counting down.
ATGAGATTTTTCTCCTATAAGAAGGAAGACTTCTCTTAGATCCTTCCATCACACTGAACTCAGATAAAAGATACAAATAAAAAATGAATCAAAACCACTTACTTCCTTTCATCCAGGCCTGTCATGTTCTTCCACAAGTCAGGGAATGACTCAAACTGGTATGTGTAGATGAAGATAAGTACCAACATTGTGTAAACAACCACTGACATCCAGAAGTACTTTAAAATCTTTCTCCACCATTCATAGTGTACCTGAAAATCACACACCAAAAATGCTGACACAAGCTGAAGGCAAAGACACTGACAGAAATATTGACAACATTGTACTGTTGAACATGGATGAAGAACACTATTTTTTCCAGCTGATCTGAAGTGAGCAATGATTACCCAGTGCCAGGCACAGATTTTTGAGTTAGTTTTCACTCCTGATGCAAATGCATTGAAGTAAAGACTTTTGCGCAAAAATATCTGATGAGATATGGGCCATAGACACAAAGTCAAGGACTGCTTCAGCCAGATAATTTCATCACCATTAGGTGATGAAAATCCAGGAGAGGGACTCCCATGCTCGTTGGGGTGTGGAAGCAGTGTGGACCAGCTGTCAGAAAAACTGGTGGCTATGTAGAATGTGCATAGACTCAGAATTTTCCACAAAGGTTCCAGAGCTTATGGTGAAGTGGCATGGCAGAGGTGTGCATTGTATCTAATTTACATGCACTTTGCCTGTCACTATAAGCAAAAACCAGAGGAAAATTAGTCTTAATCCATTCAAATGGTCTGATTCTGTTGTGTCTAACTATACAACAAGTTCACTGCTCATGAATTCTATTTGGAGCCACTTTATTACCAAGCTAAAAGTATAAACAGTTCTATTCAAGGATAAAATTCAGTTAACACAGTTCTCCCTTACCTGGTAGAGGGCTACACAGAAGAGGAACAGTACCATGTAGATGATTTTGTACATGACAATTGTACCCTCAAAGCTGACAAAGAAGAACATGCCCCCACAGACGTAAATCCAGTACTTGATTAACATAGCCATCACCAGCTTCCCCAAGACTTTCATAATATCCTGTTCATCATCCTCCTCTCCCTCCTCCTCCTCTTCCTTCTCCTCTTCCTGTTCTTCTGACACTTCTCCCTCCTGCGACTCCTCTTCTGCAAACACAGAGTCATATTTGGCCTGTCTCTTCTGGAGAATTTTAGTAAGAATTTAAATAGGTGGAAAGTAAAATCTCTGCACACAACACAGAAACTTAAACCTCAATATTCACAAGAGACTGTAATTCCTAATCATGCATGCCTCCAGAGCAAGGAAAAGGGTTTTAACTTCGTGTGAGCTTAAGCCTGCTGCTGGAGCCATAGGGCACATGGCTATCCATCCTTAACAGACACCCACCTTCTCTTTGTCTGAAATGTCAGCAGCTTTAGTGGAAAATTAGAGCTTAAGGGTTGCATAATGGATAAGAGCCAAAACACTTTCCATATACTATTAAACTCTCCAGTAAGCAACATTTTGAATTGGAAAACAAAGAGACCACCAGCACCACCAGAAACCTCTTGAGTTTAAACTCTCATCTCGAGTTCCAGCCTCCTGTCTTGAGCTTCGTCCTTTAGATAATATTGTGTTTATCCTCAAAAACCACAACCAAGGGAAAACATTAACATAAACCCAAAGAAGCTTAAAAAACAGAAGTGCTGCACTAACACTGCAGTTTTTCAAAAAAGCTACCATTTATCCAGGTTTTTGTGCTGCACCTGGGCCAGAAAAGAAATGCTGCTTTGGCCCTATGAAGAGGTCAAGATTCTCCAGTTATTAACCTTATGAAGTATGTGGAAAGCAGGGTAAGTGACCCCCAGCAGTAAGTACATGTGCAAGTACCTAGATAACAGGGCTTGCCAGAACCGTAGTACAGTTGTTTTTCCTTCCACTGAGAGCAATATTGAAACTTCACCATCAAAAGGCTTGCCCACTCCTTTTGTCCCACTCACCATCCCCCTCCTCAGGCTCTTGCCTTGCAAATCCTTGTAGTACAGCTTTGATCTGACATTGATCAGATGTTTTACTGAGACAAGGACCATAATTAGAGACAGAACCACACCACTGCTTCCAGGGCTCACTTTCTACCATTTCAGAGCACTGAACATTTTCAGTTTAACATCCAGAGAGAGAGGGCAAGGAATGTTTGAAGGAACATGCATCCATAGCAAAAGAAAGAACAGGTCGCTGAGTTATTAGGGAAGCTGAATCTATGAAAGTAAACTTTGCTCTCAGGTGTGCTTGAGCCCCTGTACTGAAAAAACATATCCTTTTTTTCCCACTGAAATTTGTAGTTTAACTTCTGTGTCTGTAAAAGAGTTTATGCACCAACACAACTTTCAAGGAATTTAGCAACTTTTCCTAGGTAAACTCATCTCCTGTGGTTAAACTTCAAGGCAATTAATCCCCTGGTTTGAGTTGGGAATACAGCAGTAGACTGATCATTTGAAAGTTCCATGATCTTTCTGAAATGAGTCATTTTACTACCTTAGAGTAAAGAACATTTTATATGAAGTTCTAAACTTTAAAAGTGTTTTACTTCTATAGCTCAGAGATAGCTGCACATAGATTTTGTAATATCTTTCTTAGCTAATAACAGATACCTTGCTAATTGCTTTCAGCATCAGAGAAACGCAGTAACTGGAACTTCTATCATGACTGAAGGACTAAATTGGATCTGGCTTTACCTTTTTCTTCATTTTCTTCACTTCCAACTTTGACCTCAGATAAAGTAGCTTCTTTTAGCCGAAGTGCTTTCTGTTCAGTGAGGTGTTGCCTAAGCAGTAGCCAGAAAGTAATTGTGAAAAGAATCTGCAAACAAAAATCAAAACAAAACCAACAGACTAATTGTATATCCTATGTCCTACTGATACAAGCACAGGTTTTCACAAATTTTGTATGCCTTTGTTTTCTCTGTTTCTCAGGAAATGGCAGCAATGGCAGTGGTGTCAAAGTGCATCTTATGGCAAGTTATGTTATTTAGGAAACATCCTGCATTACAGACAACTTTGCTTCATTTGCACATTTTCATTTCTTAAAGGTATTCAATTATATGCATCTATTCCTACCCTGTTTTATTCAGTTTTAAATTACTGTCCTATAAGTTCAGGAATCTTCTTATTATGCCTTGATTGATATAACTCCCATTTGCTGTGTTTTTGTTCATTTTTTACCTTTTTTTCAGGGAAGAAGCATATGTAAGAGTGTGCTGTCATTATCATAATTTTGTACATCATAAATATTTTGATTTAGGAGGTTTGTTACTTCAGGTGCTTAAACACAGTTAATTAAAAAATCCAATTTTTGTATGTATTGCAGTTACAGAAGACCCAGTCAATGGAATTTGCTTTGCATTTACAACAGTTACAAGAGCTGAGATAGCCCTTTATTCTTTTAAGAGCTTCAAGAGATGTTAATTCAGTAACAGCAGGATACCTTAGAAATAAACAGATCTCTTTAATGAAGAGTGCAATTCTGTGTGTTACAAAAAGCTGCATTCAACAGCTTGCAATACCAAGAGATGGACAAAATTTAGAAAACAACATGATCTCTGTTGTCACACACTTGATTTTATGTTTGCTTTCTATAAAGTTTTTTGATAATTTCCCTTTACAGAAGGAGACTTATTTCACTACATAGCTAGAAGAACAGAAAAATTCAAAGAAGAAGCACGTAAGAGCCAAATATTTGCACACAATAGAATGGCAAGGCCAGTGATACAGTGTATTTTTTTTCTAATGCACAAGACTTTAATAGGGAAAAGAATTGCTCCCAGAAGATGGCTTTTTATTGATATTGCTGCTAACACTCAGCCATGGCAGCAGATTGTCAGTCTGTGTGACTTGTCACAGGTCCCCAGATACCTCCTGGAGCTCTAGCTTTTCCAACATAAACCTTTGATATTGTAAAACACAGACTTTATGCTGCAGTGATTAGCTCTGACTTCCTGCCACATTTACTCCCTTGCTCTACTCGCATTTCCACAGCCAGAGCTGGCTCTAAGAAAAGTCTTGAAGGGTTGCAGATGAAAGAAATGCTTTTAGCCACCTTTTACAGTATAGATTCTATCTCATTTTCAGACCAGGAAACACATATAGCATGCAGACACTTATGCAGAAAGAATTACAGTACACTTCTTTCTGCAGAATACAGTATCCAGTCTCCATTTAAATTCAACCATTATTCAAAGGACTTTAAATTAGGAATAAAGAGTTACTAGTAGATAAACTACTAAAGAGAGATTGATAGGCAAGGCTAACAAGCAAAGGGTGCCTGGGGTGATGTGAACAAAAGGAAATGCATAATCAGCAAAACAGGGCTTATGCAGGGTCACTGGAAGCATTTGTATATATAATCAAGGCAATTACTTCAACACGGCCTTACAGGGAAACCTGCCAGATTCCTTCTGGGAAAACAGCATGTCAGGTGCCCCTCTCAAGTGCCTGTAAACTTGAGCCCTGCAGCATAGTGAACAAACCCAAGCAATTAAGAGATCTCTGTCCAGGGCTGTGGTCTTGTTGGGATGAGAGAGACAGGGTGTGATGCCTTGAATATTTGCAATACAGAGCGACAGGCTCCTTAGGAAGCACAGACCAGAAAGATGCAGAGGTGAGGTTGGGATTTGCACAGCAACACAGCTGGAATGCATAGACTCTGCCTGGGGATGGAGGATGGACTAGGTAACCTGGGAGGAATGCAGAGACGGGTCATGCATGCACAGACATGGTTAGAAAAGTCAAGACCTGAAACTGAGTCTGGCAAGGCATGTCAAGAGCAACAAGATTTGCTTCTGTACATGCAGAAAAAGGAAGGCTAGGGAAAATCTAGGCCCACTGCTGACACAGGGCATGGAAGAAACTGAGGTAGCAAATGACTTCTGTGCCTCAGCCCTTGCGAGCAAGACTGCCCTTAGGAAACACAGTTCCTGGAGACCATGGAAAAGTCTGAAGCAAGGATGAGTTTTCCTTTGGTGGAACAGGCTTGGATCAGGGAATATTTAAAGAAAATGGGCATACATAAGTGCATGGGTCCTGATGGGATGTGCCCAGGAGCTGGCTGGTGTCACTAGAAGAGGCTACTCTCAATGGCATTTGATCAAACGTGGTGATGGGAGAATTGCTGGAGGAAAGCAAATGTCACTCTTCTCTTCAAGAAGTTCAAGATGAAGGATCAAGCCTGGACAACCTCACTTCAATTGCTGGGAGGGTGATAGAGGTGAGATGTTGGAAAAGGCTTCCTAGAGAAGCGGTGGATGCTCCATCATTGGAAGTGTCCAAGGTCAGGCTGGATGGAACTTTGAGCAACCTGATCTAGTGAAAGATGTCCCTGCCTATGGCAGGATGTTGGACTAGATGATCTTGAAAGGTCCCTGCTGACCCCCAACCATTTTGTGATTCTAATGTGATGGAGGAGCTAATCCTGAAAAACATTTCCAGGCAAATGAAGGATGAGAAAACCAACAGGAATAGTCAGAGTGTATCCATTCAGGGGCAGTCATGCTTGACCAGCTTCATAAACTTTTATGATAAAATGACTGACCTGGTAGATGAGAGGAGAGCAGCAGATACTCTCTTACTTAGACTCCAGACGCGCGCGCGAAACTGTCTCCCATAAGGTGGTCTGGGGGAAGCTGATGGAGTGTGGACAGCAGACAGTGAGCTGAACTGAAAACTGACTGAACAGTTGAGCTCAGAGGGTGGTGACCAATGGCATAAAGTCTACTTGGAGGTCACTTATTAGCAATGTGCCCCAGGGGTTAATACTAAACCCAGTCTTGTTCAACATCCTCATTTTTAATCCAGATGATGGAGGAGAGTGTACCCTCACCAAGTTTACTGATAAAACACACCTGGAGGAGTGGCTGATCCACCAGAGGGTCATGCTGCCATCCAGCAGGACCTCGACAGGCAGGAGAGAGGGGCTGGAGAGAGGGGCTGACAGGAACATCAGGGCATTCAACAAGGTGAATGAAGGACAAAGTCCTGCACCTGGGGAGGAAGAACCAGCTCATGTATCAGCTGAGGTGTTGGGGTCCAATCAGCTGGAGAGTAGTTTGGCAGAAACAGCCTGTAAATCCTGATGGGTAACAAGTTACAACTAAACCAACAATGTGCCCTTATGACAAAGAATGTTAATGGCTGCATTAGGAGGTGTTGAGAGCAGGTTGAGGAAGATGATTCTTCTTTCCTACTCAGCACTAAGAGGTGAGGCCACAATTTGAGTGCTGTGTCCTGTCCTGGCACCCCAGTATAAGAGAGATGGACGTACAGGAGAGAATCCAGCTGAATGGCCATGAAGGGACTGGAACAACTCTCCTATGTAAAAGACAAAGCTCAGGACGAATCTCATTCAATGTCTATATATATCTAAAGGGAGGCATGAAGAGGTTGGAGTCAGACTCTTTTCAGTGGTACCCAGTGATGAGATCAGAGGCAATAGACACAAATTGAAACATGGGACATTCCCTCTGAACATCAGGAAACACTTTTATTCCTGTTAGAGTGATTGAGCACTGGCACAGGTTGCCCCAGGATGTAACAAGAGTTTCCACTCATAGGGATATTCAAAAACCATCTAGGCATGGTCCTGGGCAATCAAGATGGCTCTGCTTGAGAGTTGGACCAATGACCTCCAGAAGGCTTTTTTGGCTTCAACTATTGTGTGTTTCTGTGAAAGTTATGGAGTACATTTAATTCAGCTTAAAAAACTCCATTAAACACCTAATGGCTTTATGGATGCGGCAAAATCACCATATACACACACCACTTCCTTTCTTGACAGTATCTGTTTTAGACAAGATATTTGATGATATAGCCAATAAGAAATAATATCAAAGGGAATTAAGTATTAAGACAGTTAAAATTCCTTAGAGATTTATGAAGTTATTGAAAAAAAAAAGTAAAACTTCTCTTGTGGAACCCCTTGAGCTTTATCCCTCTTACCAAACCAGCCCTACTGTTACAAGACAAATAATACAGCACTTACTAACTTTCAAATGCATTAAAGACCCAGAAATGGTTGTCCAAAAGGTATTGCCAACAGGGAAGATGTCGTACAGAATCAACTTAAATTGTAATTAGGGGTCACAAGGGAAGTGATCCACTTAGAACAAGGGGAGCAGTGCCAACTAGATGCACTCCCTGAGATGCCCCTCTTGGGTGCTTTAGGAAAAAAAAATCCTATTTTTTCTCAGTTCCTTCTCCAGGAGAAAAATTGCAGAATGAAATGCTTTTTCAAGACATTAAAGAAAAAGTCTATCATGCACTGGGGTCAGCAAATTCTCTTGGTTCTAACGTAAAATGGATTTCAACTCATGCTGATTCAGGTGTAAGGATAAAGAATTAAACCTCAGCCACCCACTGCTATGTGCTGCTGCTTGTGCCAAACCATTAGGGAGTGAGTGGTATTGGTAACTGCAATGACAACACAGTTGCCATCACAGACAGATCTGACATCCCATGGGTGTTAATCTAGAGAATCAAATAACATCTGGTTTTGAATCCAGTTTATAAAACCAAACAAAGGAGCAGTTTCAATCCACCAAGTATTTTTTACAGAATTATCATGAAAAGCTAAATGGTGTCTGAACTATCTAGTACTAGCTTAATATGCAATTAGCAGTTTTCTGAACACTCTTTCTAATGATTTACCCTTTGCTTTAGAATTGCTACTGAATACTGTGGATGCACTCTTAAAGAAATGTCAAGAGATTCAAATTTTTATCACAATATACTTTGTGGTTTCATAAATAAATCTCAGCTGTTTGTTACACTTACCTTTGATGCCAGCTCCCCAGGTTCCTTTCTTTTTAAAAAACCAGATACTTGAGGAAGTTCATCGTTGTTGAGCTTAATACTCCATATATACTGTAATATTAGTAGTAAATTTCCATAAAAAACCATGAATGGTGAACTGATCATGGCGTATTTCCTTCGGTCCCGAATCATCCACAATGTGCAAGACCAGATCAGTAACACAAAAGTCAACCAGCTGTGATATGTGATGCTCCATGCCTGATGGAAGGAGGAAAGAGAAGAAAAACACATCCACAGATGGATTCAGGAACAGCACAGATGCAGATTTCCAGTTACACTTCATTCACATATTTTCATTTTCATCAGACTCTCACCCATATTAATCCCGTACTGGACCAGCTAAAATAAACCCCTTGGAGAACCAGCAGAAAATACATTCTGAGGGAAAACCCTTGATGCATTAGCTGCACTTTGTAAGCAGACTCATTCCTTCTCATTACACCAAAGTAAAAGAGATGGAAAATATAAATTAAAGCTTGAGCACAGAATTTTTTCTTGCAAAACAGCAGCAAAGAATTCAGAGCAGAAATGGCAAAACCGAGTCAATGGGTACTGCACTGAAGGCCTTTGACAGCATTACAAAACAGCATTAACTCAATACTGCTCTCGTTTTTGTGGAATCAGTTTAAAATGGAAAGCTATGGTGTGCATCCACCCAACCTGAAGAACATGTAGTCTATAGTAACTGTGGTAGATTACCTGAATACTCACAACTATAGAACTATTTTCTACAGCTTTCAGAATTCTGTCTCCGAAAACTTCTCTATTAAACACTGAGGAAAAGGATTTAGGAGTTTTAAGTGCTTTTTATCTACATTGTGTTATTGATTTAGGACTTAATTTAGCTGTATATCTGCTGCTATAACTGTGGAGCAACTGCCAACAAAGCATTAAAAAATTATTAAACATTAAGAATATTTTTGACAGGTTAGCTTAGCCCTCCAGGAAATTGTATCTTTTAAGGGTATGTGAGAAACACTGATATGCTACTTCTCCATGCTTGTATGAGAAAATAGCTTACACTGAGCTGTCTTTGGCTGTAGTATAAACAGAATTTCCATCAGAGCATACCACAAGTAAATTCATAAATTAATTTGGATCACATAAAATCAGAAAATGTCATGAAGATAAAAGCTAGCATTAAACTACAAGTAAGTTCTTCAAATATGTAGTCTTCTTTTATATTGAGAGATATAACCCTGGGAATTAATTAAAAGAAAAACACAGACCTGGTCTGATAGGTGTCTCTGCCCAAGGCAGGGGGTTGGAAGTAAATAACTTTTAAGATCCCTTCCAACCCAAACCATTCTATGATCCTTAGATCATAGAAGCACATGAGTTTAAAAAATAGCAAAAAAGTTACTGTGTCAATATGAAAATAACTAATTACTTGTTAATATCTCAGAATGCATCAATCCAGGTCCATATTTTGCACAAGGAGCCTGCCTTATTTACGGGGAAACTTTTTCTGTTAAAAGACAGCCAATAAAATTTGAAACTTTATGCAAACGAGAGGCAGCCAAGGTAATTTGTTTTACCGCTTTTAAAGCAAAATTGGGCCAAGAAGCTTTATGGTTAATTTCATCATAGTTGAAACTTCTCCAAAACAGTAAAAGCAAAACTTGCATTGGGAATATAGAAAGACATCTAATCATTATGTGGAAACCTTGGTATAATGCAGTTCAAAGTGTTTGCAACAAGTAGGCTTAAAAACAAGCAACAGCATGAAAAAGAGAAAGAATTGTAAAAAATTAAACAACATGAAAGTCTGCCTTGGCACAAAGTTGTATTTTCCTTGAGATCTTTCTGTGTCAATACAGGAAACCAGGCTTTACAGATCCTTTCTTCTCACAGAGTCATTAGATGCATGCATTGCCTAAATTAGGAACCACATTTTTACAGTTTTCCATATCAGTATGACATACATTAATTTTAGAGGTAAATTTCTGAGTGGTGCAAGCACATGACGAACCTGCTTGGGCAGGAGCTTGGGAATCAATAGCAAACTGAGACCCAGTGGTTTTCTGGTATTCAACAGACAACAAAGCCTGGGGTTCCCAGTCCTGGAAAGGTGTTGTGTGTTTAAAGGTTTATAACAGGCCTAGGAATTATACATTAATAACCTAAAATTATCTCAAAATTATGCAGACGCTATCTTGATATTTTTTAAGCCTGATGCAAAGACTTGCTGAAAACCAACCAATGAGACTATTTTCAGAAAAACATGGAGAAGACACTTTCATAAAATCATCAGCATACTTTTTATTGCTAGTACTTACCATCATAGCTATCAGAGCACAAATGTAGCTTTGTTTCATGATAAACTGAAACACAGAGACCAGGGCATGTAATTTAACATTTTCCTTTTCCTCCTGAGTAACTTCCTCTTCTTCCTCCTCCTCCTCTTCCTTTTCTAAGTAGAAAAAGAAATTCTTATTTGCAATCCAGGAGAGGATGCATGTATAGAAAGTACATGCATTCTCTCCTGAAAGTACTTTGCTTGCAATCAGTCTGATGGCTACTTCAAATCACTGTGTTGGTGGACAAAGTATTTTGGATGGTATACACCTAGAGCCCAGGTTACAAAACTGTTGTATGTAACCATCTGTAACCATCTGTAACTGTAACCATCATTGCAAGGTGACAGCATTATTTAACTTTAACAGGCTCAAAGAGCTTACCAAAATGACAATAAATGCTAGAGGCAGGGACTGGAAATACAGAATAAGAAAAACACATGGAAAAAATGACAATTCCTAGGGAATTTGCTACCTGACACGCCATCCGAGGGCTCCCACTTGTACTGTGGCGTGGAGTACACGTCGGCTTTGGCTGGGCCATTCTCTAGAGGCAGTGCAGGGTGGATGGTGTGATAGTCTGCAGGGTTCCCGTTCACTGTCACCAGCAGCACCTGCCAGCACACCAGAGAGAGAAATGCATTTACCATGGCTCTTAGAGGAGTGGGACTCCTACTTCTGTGTTTTGCTACTCCTGAGTATCAATGCTAAAAAGAGGTTAACAGGCAGCTGCAGTTACTTCCAAGAAACTGATATGTTATAGTCGTGCTGCATGCAAAAGTAACCCAGAACAGCTTTCAAAATTAATCGTTGTTAGATTTTTATGTCATACCAATAGAAGTAACTAAAAATTCATCCTTCTTGTTAGGCAAACCACTAGATCAGGATTTTCAGACTTCAGTTCACATCTAAATATTTCCAGTAGTTATTAAAATAATGGCTATAAATGACTTTCCAATTGGAATTATTAGTGGTGAGATCTATATTTGCAGCTGTTAATAAAACCACTTGTGGTAATCATTGTTATTGATTGTACATTTTTGTCATTTGGTAGTGCTAACTCAACACTCTTTCATTGTTTTACTTTTGTGACTTCAATTTCAGCCCTTGTGCTTGTTTCAATAAGGGCTCCAGCAATCACAACCATCAATATCTTTCCTATTGGCAGAAATTCACATGCTGGGGGTTAGTGATGGCACTACGTGCTCAAGACTGACTTTTGCTCAGGCTGTGGAACAGGAGCATATCTTTCTTGTCATAACTATTCACAGGCATGTGCAACAGCCTGTGAACTGTTTCAGAATAGTATCTGGGTTATGTTCAGTCATATCCAGCAACACCAAATACTGGCCATGGAGCACGTTTAGATTAGGCTATGGATGCTCCTAAAATTAATCTCCATCTCCATTCTCCTGTGGTTGCTAAACAGAGGGGATGTTTCTGCTTTCAGAGTCTGCTAAGGTCTGCAGCAGTCAAGATAAATGGATCATTTGCTGTCTGCTCAAATAAAGACTTGGATTTTCTGTAATCTGTAAATTGAACTCATATGTGCTGTCGGTCATGCTTTAAGGGCCTCAGCATTCCAACACGATTGAAATAAAAAAATATAGCAAAGAAACTAAATCAAATTTAAAGGTGGCTTGCATTAGAAAGCATATTTTCATATCTTATTTAAACCCAATGAAATAGCAAAGATCGTTTGCCAGTTGGTACTACTACAAGCAGTTTAATTTCAAGTGATCAATCAATGGTTTCTAAGGGAAATTATTAAGGAAGCAGAAGACAATTACATTTAGGATAATCAAGATTATAGGGTAAATGGCAGGCTAACCATAAATCTAGAAGTTTTAGAAATGTCATCTAAGGTTTTATCTGTATGTATCATTGTTTGTATTTACACATTGAGAAGAATTGTGAAATTACAAAGACTAGTAGTATACTAACATCCGATGGCTTGTATTCATCTTGGGTCATTGACAGAAGCTGCAAAAAGCAATGCAAGAACAAATTATTACAGAAGCACAGCTCAAGCATTAGTAAGTCTGACTTCTTGAATACACACATGCATATGTGCTGACTTTTGCAGATTTGCACCAAGAAATTCAGAAAGAATTCTTAAAAAGTCAGCAGAATTGTACAATACCATAAAATTGTATTCAGTGTGCCATAGCATTGACATAATTTTACTGTATGTCCCTGTGAATTTGAAACCAGAACTGAGAATGTTGCATTGAAGTTTTGGATACTAAGTCAAAGAATTAATCAGTACTGCATTATACTGATTAACTGCTTTCTAATGTCTTTCTAATGATCCAGTGCTTAAAAACTAAGTTTTTAAACAATCATTAGAATTACTACAATTATAAAAATAGTTCCAAAAAAATGTTGATACAAATATAAAATATGTTCCTTTATCCATTTACCAGCCCCTTTTCCATTACTATTATTATAGTGGATTTCTTGGGGATTGAGTATATGTGGATTGAGTACATATGAGTGCTCATATGTCCCAAATTTGACAATAACTCAAGAAACGAAATTTTGCAGTGCCGCTGGGGCAGACAGGTGGTAGAGAGCTGGATCCTTCCAGGATATTTAACATAGCTGCCTAAACTGCCTTGCTTTGAATCTTCAAGAAGGACACCAGTGTGCTTAGGAGAAGATAAGCTGGCAGTCCCCAGTCACCAGTGACAATGCTAATTAGTAGCTACAAGGCAGATCAGATCTTTACACCAGGTTTAGCTCCCTAACAGACTTTCTAGCTGGTTTGCTCAAAGATAATGGCCCCAAGCCAAAAACCCAGTCCTATGCTTCTTAAATGTGGAAGCCAAAAACATAGAGCATGCTTTTCATTTACATCCTTACACTAGCTCCTGGTTTTGTTTCATTCATTGTTACAAAATACATTCCTATTGTATTCTGCCATGCAGATTTGATTTTTATATTAATCAGATATTTTATCTGATTAATCACACGTGGAGATCTTGCAAGCTACGTAACACCGCTTCCCTTAATTCAAAGTAATTGTGTAATGCAGAGACCCTTCCCCCTCCAGTCTTACTTTTCTCTCATCAGTTGTGTAGTGGCTTGCATACCACAGACTGCGTCTCCTCTCTGCAGTCATTGGAATTGGGCTGCAGGGAACTTCTTTATCATCCTCCCTGCTGACAGATTTCTCTTCATCAGGTGTCTGCTAAATGACAACAAATGACAGCACTAGCTGCAGCTCTGTAAATACAATCTTAGCAGAGGAACTGAAATTCCCCCCCCCCGCTGGTGTTCCCTCTCCAAAGCATGCCTGAAGTACCTTTTAAAGGCTAATTAACCATTTTTAGCCATATTAACCATAATTAGCCACCATTAGTGGCTAATAGACTTGGTTTATGGTTGATGACTCTGAGATGACATTTTCAGAAATATTGACAGCTTTTCTATAACTGCTAGTTACATGACACCAGAATTACACAGACCTCCAGGTACTACCTTAGTTTACCATATAATCATACCATAAGCACATAGAAATGCATAAAATATAAAACCCACAAGGTGCAATGTCTAATTTTCAAGGCAGTGCATGCTATTTCAGCATCTTTGACCACTGTTCCATAATAACTTTGCTGACAAGCCAATAAGATAAGGACTTGACAAATGGAGCACAAGATGGGTGGAGAATTAGCTAAAGTGCCTTTCTCCAAGTAGGGTAAAGGCTCAAATACAAAAAGGTAGATTGCCATGAGAGGAACTTCTCAGAGACTGGCAGTAGGTCTAGTCCTATTCAAAACTACCTAGATGGAATTGCACTCACACAAAATTTGTGAATGATAAAATTTGTGAACTGGGAGGAAGATAAAATAAAATAAAATTTGTGAATGGGCCAGAAGAAAGACTCACCATCCAAAGATGGGACACCAAAAACTGCACAAGTTTTAACAAAGGTAAAGTCCTGCAGCTGGAATAAACCCACATAACAGTAAAGGCTGTGGACAGACTGTGTGGGAAGCAGCTCTGTGGAACAGGCTCTGGTGCACAGCAAGCTGAAAAAGAGCCAGCAGTGGACTGCACTCCAGCAGCAAGGAAGGCAGACGCGTCCTGGACTGCATCAGCCAGAGTGCTGCCAGCAGATCAAGGGATCTGATTATTCCACTGTGCCTGGCGAGTGTCAGGCGCTACCTGCCACGCAATTCTGGCATCCCCAGTTCAAGAGAAACACAGAAAATCTGGACAAGATCCCACAGAGAATTGTCAAGATGATTAGAGGCTTGGAGAAGCTGAAGGATGCAGGAATCCTTTTTCCAATTTACAGCAATAAAATTACAGTTTTAGAGAAGAGAAGGGTAGTCTTCTCACAGGGAGGCATAGTTATAGGAGAGCACGCTAAGGACATAATTTGCTTCGGGGAAACACCTTCTGAGTATTAAAAAAAAATTAAAATTTGACATTTATTTATTTATTTATTCCCCCTGCACCATGAGAACAATGAACCATGCAGAGATTTGGCCCTGGAAAATCTAATTTGAGGCCCTGCCCTCAGACGTTGTTTCACGTGACCTTCCCAAGTTCCTTCCAACCTGGACTGTCCTATGACTCTGTGATTTTCTCTAATCCACATGGTTTATTTCTCCATCTGAGATGGCAAATGTTGTCACTAAGATGAGGAGGAGGGCAAACCACAGTAGGTTACAGCTTCTCTTTGAGCCCTGCCAGAGCCCTGCCTGCGCTGTTCCTCCTGAGTGGCAGCCTGGTGGCCACTGTTCTCATTGCTTAGGAAAAATCCTCTGATGTAATAGAATAAATCAGGGTGCTGGGCAGAGGTCTGCAAAGCTACTCGTGAGAACAGGACATCCAAACATCCCAGCTCATTTTGAAACTTTCTTCATTCCTAGCAGCAAGGTCCTATTTTTTACTTGACTTAGCTAAGCAATGATTATTAATTTAGTTTCACTTCTCAGAGGAAATGGTAGCACATTTCACATATGATTGTGTATTTATATTTGCCAGTAAAAGGGCATTCCTAGCAAAACTGTAAGATGAAATAAACTGATTCTGTGCTTTAAATACTTGCCCCTGCCATTTGACACTTTAATATAAATATGAACCATAAAGAACTGCTTATCAAAGGCATTTAGTTTGGCACCAGGGTGACAAAAACAATACAAAAGACCTAAGACACATACAATCATTTTAGTTAAGATATTTTTAGCCTTAGACACAACAGGGAAGGGTGGGAAATCTTGTTTTTTCTTTCTCAGAGGAGGAAGAAAAGTCAGAAAATACAATACTAGTCAGAGAAGCACAGCTTGTGAGAGTCCTTTGACTTGCCTAATTTTTTCAATTCTTTCTCAGCAACTCTTAAATATCTTTTAATTAAAACAGTTATAATTTTTTTAAAGAGGACTCTACATTCAATTGCTGTAGCTCTGCTGGCCCCTGTACTATTACTTACCACTCACAGCACAGAATGAATGGGCTCTATTCATCTATTCAGCACCAGCAGTTACAACTGTGAGCTGAAATCTCCAGAGACAGATTGCTTTTTCTTATTTGCAGAGGTAGAATTTCACAAGACTCAATGTTAGAACAAGTCAGGATCCAAAACAGCAAGCAAAAGAAAAGCAAATCTTCCACTGACTGCCACAGCCACTTTGCATGAGTAAGATCCATTCAGAATCCCATATGGAGAGCATACACTGAAATTTCATGCATGCCATACTTTGGCACTGTGGTGAACACACAAAAAACAGAACCCTGAAACTGGAGATTTGAAGTGGGGGTATGTTTCTGTAAAATTGTTCATCACCTGCAGCATTTAGAGACAGTCTCAAGTGTATCTGTCTCAAAGACAACTTTTGCTGCCATCCAGGTGGAATTTTATCCACAAGAGGACCCCAAGATGCAATGCACACTAGGAAAAAAAAACCCCATCAGGTCTACATATTTTACTCTGCTTTTAGCATCAGCTACATCAGTATTATATTTAGCTTATGCAATCTTTTTAGAATGAAAAAGTATTTCTTTCTTGTTTTGTTCAAAACAGTTTTTGTCCAAGAACTTTTGAACAAAATTCCTAAGGTGAGCCACTTCTTACTGTACAGGACAGCAGCATACAGAGAACAACTTCTTTACACCAAACACCTCATATCATTTTGTCTTTGCCATTTATTAAACACCAGGTAGATTAGTAGTGAGATCCTAAATACAGAGTAACTTCAAAATCACCGGGGACTGAAAAAGCAGGTTACTTAGCTCCATAATGAATCAAATGCACCACAATTACACAAGTTTAAAAACATCTCAATGATACCTAGAATTATTCTAGATTTTAAAAACTGAGAATGCAGTCTACAGAGAAAAGCTAGTAAAATAAATTTTAAATCCTGATCCATGACACCACTAAAAAAAACCAAAATGCATGTAGACAAAAAAAACCCCCAAAACCATAAGGAGGATGTGTGCAAAATACAGAAAATACAGTAAATTTTGCAAATCTCAGCATCTCTTTCTAATGACAAACACTTGCACCACTAACATCCTGTGCATCAAAAACAAGCATTAATGCATGGATACTCCTTTCTTTACAGTGTTCTTTTTTCAAAGTATCTTTTATCTTTGCAGGGAAGCATCATTTCCCTGGTATCTGAAGTTCCCCTGGGAGTGCCAAGACTTGGTATTGCCTTTCATGTAGCCATGAACTTGACATCAATGTTTCTTAAATTAATGTCTTCTAATACTTACTCTAGCTCAACTGCCTGGAAAGCATCTCTAATTTCACTTGCTGGCAGTTCTCAGAGACTGGTTTTAGTGTTTTATGAGAATATCTATCTCAGAGACCACAAGCACTCTAAAAAAAAGAACTGCAGGCAAGACCACTATAGTTCCTCTCAAGTCCCTGTAGGAAATTGCAGCATTCCCTCTCTCCTAGACAGAAAGACCCACTTCTCTCCACTAAAAAAGCACAGCAACTAACTTAGGTCCAACACCAAACTTCTAGATGGTGGCTGTTGGATGAAAACAACCCAGGTACTGGTAATCAATTCCCAGACTTGCTGAGATCACACAGCTCACACTAACTGCATTTCACATGTGGCTACTCCTCTGTGGGCACTTCTCATGGTTTTACTGAGCAGTTTGCGAGATGTGTAGTTCTAGTTACAGCCCCAGTGCTAAAATCATATTATTATCTGGAAATCTAATGTTTCATTTAAAAAGAGAAAAGAAAAATCTAATTTCCAGAAGCTGCAGCTGCAAAAAAAATAAAAGGAAAAAGACCCTAAAAACACCCAATGCCAGAGGGTACTGGATCAAAATGATATGACTTCAGAAAAGAGAGTATTAAGATTTTTGGGAACTTAAGATACGATTTTTAAATAGCTCAAGGTGATGGCTCAGGCATCTGTCACCTTTTGAAGCCAAATTACACATTTGGGGATATGTAACCCCCAAATATCAGAGGTGATGTATTTTGATTGCCTTTTTAAATGTTAAATGGTTACATTATCCATTGTATAAAGAAATATCCTTAAAATAAGAAAACCTTCAACATTTTTACTTGCCTCTACAAACTCCACTAAGTCACAGCAGAGTCATGAGTATTTTCATTGTGGTTTACAGCACTACTAAACCTCAACTTGAAAACTCCCATCAGGCCTCTGAGGATCAGGAAATTAATATAAGTAATGCCTAGGATCATCCTTTTTATACTTTCAGTTTCTAAGCTTTTAAGATACCTCTGGGTTCCCATATACCCATTTTCCTCTGAAATTGGAAGAAGTAAAGGTTTACTTTTTTTTTGTTCTCTTGCTCTTAAATGAAAGCTGGGATTTTTGCTCATGCACACAGGAGGAAAGGTTTTAAGAAAATTTTTCTATATCTTTGATAAAATTACAAATATATGCTTTGTCTTACTGCATCCTGTGCCAAAAATCCTAGCTCTGTTCTGGCAGACGAGCCTTCGGAGCTGGCATTTCACTTGATAGCACCTAAACTTGAATCACAGACTCAGAATCATTTGGGTTGGAAAAGACATTTCAGATCACTGAGTGAATCAAGTCCAGCCATTACTACATATCAACACCTGCTTTCCAAATCAAAGCATTAATGCTCTGCCATTGCATTCCTTGCATAATTGTCCCGATGATTTTAAGAATAATATTCATGTTAGATCAGATTCTTGGACAAACTGAATGAAAACTCCAAATTCAAAGTACCACCTTGCACTTGCTGTCTATTCCCCTTAATTTTCTTCAAGTTTTGCACCTCTGCTAGTGAGCATTTGCCCTGGGCAGTCTCCCAGTCATCAGTCATGGGAAGAGAGAAGGAAGTTACCCTTTCAATGGGCTCCTGCAGCCAGAGACGGATGAGAGTTGCGAGGGTGTAGTACATCACCAGCAGTAAGATTGGGTTGGCGTGGTGGTACCAATGTAACTCCTGGTTTTTGATGATCATCCAAGTGCTTGAGCAGTTTGTCTGAGTAAGAGAAGTGACACCAAACAACCTGTGAATATAAAAAAAACCAAAGCAGCCACATTAGATAATAAACATCAAATCTTAAAAATGTTTAAAAATATTTCAGAGGGCAACTTCAGCTTATGTTTAGTACCAATTGCTCTGTTCAAAAATAGCACCTGCCATCACATCTAAAATGTAGTGAGTATTTTCATTCCACATATTTAGTCAAAAGAAGTGGGTTTTTACAATTGCTTTTCAACATGAAAAATGGGAGTATAATAACATTACATCTACTTTGTCCAATGAGAAAACTTGCAATGATCTGCTCCCCGAAGATCCAGAGCTACAGAAAGTGGGAAGAGAAAATCTGGCTGTAAGTCCATTTGGCAAATCACAGCAACATGACATTTCAGAGAGATTTAGTAAACTGACGTGTAACACCATTTCAGTCATCCTGCCAGGACACAGCTGTAAAGTATATCTTCTTGGCACACTGAACAGTTTACTGGTCTTTTATTTTAAAAACCTAATACTATTAATAAATTGTTATCTAGTAATGCCAATGTTTAGAAACATACAGGGCTCTACTGAACTCATAGTTTTTGTGAACAAAAAATGAAAATATTCAGAAAGGGTGTTGTTTCAGATAATCAAATAACTGAGGAAAGAAAAAGAAGAAAAATTAATTACAAGTATTATGAATGACATGAGATATGTGATGTTTCTGGAAAAACTGGGATTACACAATAATGCAAAAAAACCCACTTAGTATTAAAAAAAATTCCCAACATTTTCAGCTTAATAAAAGATGTTAGATGCCTAGTAGATGTGTTAAATACTGAAAAAAAAACCTAATAGGAAACAATAATTAATCTGTTTTATTATAAAATAGCTCTAATTAACTCTAAAAAATTAACTCTATTATAAAATAGAGTTAAAAAGTTAGGGCATGAGCTACCAGCAGCATGCGTCAGTATTCATTACAAATATTTGGTCTATTGACAAAAGCTTTTTCCACCATCATGTCTGTGAGAGTTTTCATGTTTTACCAAAACAAGGTGTAAGAGACAATTAAGAAGATCTTCTTATTGGTAGAATGATAAATCCCAAACTATTGTTCCTTTGAAAGGGTAAACCAAACACATTACATAAAAAAAACAAACCCAAAACATGAAAGAATTTCTGCAGGGGGATTTAATTTTCAAGAGTGACTAAAAGCTTAGTTCTTCCTTAACCTAGTAAGATCCAACATGAAAAGCTGGATGAATACAAAGAGTAAGCACAATATTCAACAGAGGTGTGCTGCCTGAAATTTGCCTTTGGATGCTGCAAAGTGCAAATATTATATTTGTTCTTAACGGGATTTGCTGCATGGGCATAATAGCATTAACTCACAGAAGGAGAGCTCCATAGCATTTTATTAACCAATCTATCAGCACTCACTTCTCATTCTGATTGTCAACAGAGGCCAAAGTTATAAACTTTAGGAACTTTCAGAGCTGTTGGGTAGGTAAAAAGTTGGGAAAAAAAAACATTTAAAAAATCCTGCATAGGAAGTAAATTGCTGTAATTTAAAGGAGCTGAATGAGCTGTGTTTGGAGCTGACTCAGATTCAAACTTCCATAGCATCCAAGAACATTTGGAGTTGATGTTATAGTTTGGCTCCATCTGGGTGAAATGCGTGCTGGATTGTATTCTGTTCATATTTCTATCAGCAAATAGGAACATCTTCTTTGTCTGCTTTCCTCTCTCCTACTGACTTGATTTTTGCTCATCAATGATCAGGGTTGTTGAGCTCCTATTAGTTGCTGAGCTCCTGTTAGTTTAATCTTTTACCTCTGTTTCACAACACAGTTCTCCATCTTTGGTTTGTTTCAAGCTTTTCTATGCAAGCACAGTATGATTCACCCTATTTCTGTCTCATAAGCATCCGAATCAGAGTTAAATCCAATTCTTACTGAAATGCAAAGTCTTTCCATTGACAGTTAGTGATGAGTATTTCTTACAGAAATGAGGGAAAGTTCCTGATGGCTCTCAGAACCTTCTGCCAAGCAGACATGACCTTCATATCACATATTCCATTCCTGTAGTATGTTTTATAATATACTATAGCTAGAAAGCCAGATCAACTAATGTTTCACTTTTATCTCCACTGAAAAGAAAACATTCCACATAATCCTAATGGCTAGGAAATTTTATTATGCTTCAGTTATATTCTCATTCTCTTAGCTTCATTTGTTGGCTCCAAATTATTTGTACATTATAATACTGGACTTAATTCTGCTCCCTTCTGGTCCTGCATTCAGCAAATATTAATAAGTTACAGCACATCTTTTCCCTCTAAGTTGCCACATGGCCAGAAATGTAGTTTAATGTCTTTAACTTCAATTTATTCAATGTATTTTGCTTTGTCTCATAAAGCATGGATGTGGAGGAACTGCTCCTCATTTCTGATTTCTCCTTGGGCTTTGAGACCTGTTAGTCACATTGTTAGTCACAACTCAACACAACTTTCTCTGTTTATCGCATTCAAAATTCTCTGTTGTCTTGGGAATGCTCATTCTGTCTGTTCTGGCCTCCAATAATGCTACAAGTTGCCACTCACTCAACATTTATACTTCATCATTTTCCTCAATGATGAACATTTTTCAGAGGAATAGAACCATCTTCCCTTACACAAAGCTTCTAATTACTCAGGGATGGCTGCCATAAAATGTATAAGCAATACAAATTAGGTCATTATTGAGTTCTGCATACTCCATTCTGCAAAGATTTTTTTACATTCAGTATTGATCCCAATCAGCTGTGTTTGAGTCCAACTCTGATCTTGCTGTGACTTCATCTTACCCAACATACATGTCTGCCATCAGTAAGCTCAGAATGAGTCCTAAGTAGGAGAAACCCACTACCAAACAAGTCAAATACTTGTGTGCCGGGATACAGAATATAAAGAAAACAAATAATGAGACTTATTTATTAATGGATAGAATTTGCGTTTCCAAAAGACTGCATGCAATATCACATAAAATGGAGGTGCAAGATGTGAATAGATCAGTATTTCTACTCTTGCAAGGAACTAAAGCTGGGTTTTTCAAAGTCCTCACTGGTATTCTGAAAAATACATAGCAGAAATAATAATTGAATAATAGTAATTTGGAAAAAGTTATAGAAATTATAGAAGGCCAAGAGAAACGTCTGACTGAGAGATGCTCTGAGATAACAGTGAAAAAGTGTTCTTAAAATAAAGGTGGCATCTTTTTCTCCAGTTAATATTCTATAAGCTTGTTTTCTTGGAAAAGATTCGTATTGAATCTGTAAATCATCCTTCTAGCATATGCACCTTCATCTTTCATGATTTCCCAACAAGCTGTAAACTGTGACCATACAAAATTCCCACTTTCTATATTAGTCTAACATTAAAATTCAGAAGACGAATTTCAATTTCACCTAGAAAAACAAGTTCCTGTTGCATCTACAGTAATTTCCCCTAAGGAACCGTCAAAGTTACTAAAAATCTATATTGCTAAAACTTTTATTGCATTGAATTACTTAATTATTTCATTAATGTATTATAAGAAATGGCATAATTACTCACGGTACTACATATGAAGAAAAAATACCTATGTAAACAAAAATATGCTTCATATACAGAATTACCAAAGCAGTCATTACATATCTGTTAGATCTGTGAATTTTACATTCACTAAAATTATTTGGAGTTTTTTCTTTTTTTAAAAACATATTTATAAGTTCAGAACCTGCATGTGCTCATGTTTTAAGAGTTGACTTCAGGTAAGTATTTGCCTTGTAACTTTCAAGGCCAGGAAAGGAAGTAATAATTCTGACTTCCTGCACAATATAGGACACCCAATAATTCCTCTATTGAACAACGATCTTGTGGTTGAATAGGAGTTTATAGTCCAGAATGGCATCCAATCTTGACCTCAATTGATAGAAAATCTTCTACTGTCTCTTATTCTTTTTCATGAGTTTTAGCTTCTGTAATAGTTTTGTCTAGA
Organism: Zonotrichia leucophrys gambelii; assembly: GCF_028769735.1. Classification (NCBI taxonomy): domain Eukaryota; kingdom Metazoa; phylum Chordata; class Aves; order Passeriformes; family Passerellidae; genus Zonotrichia; species Zonotrichia leucophrys. Next base: position 101,306,362 of record NC_088171.1, on the reverse strand, counting down.
TGAGATTTCCAGTTCAGCTGCTGAATCTTCCTACAACTCTGTGTACTCATGCACACAGTACTTTTCACAACACAACAGAGGAGGGGGCAATTTTTCCATATAATTTATGAGTTTGCATGAAGATTACAGCTTGAAGAAAATGTCTGCATCAAACCCCTCTAGGAGCTGCATTTTCTGATTTAGCATTTAATATTATAAGATGCTTTTTTACATTTTTTCTTCTTTTAGGCCAGTACCTATTGCATGGTTATTCCCAGCAATGGCATCAGAACATTTTAGTGTGCTGGGCTGGATGTGCGCGATCCATCCTTGTAGAACTTCTGAATTTGTGTTGGACTTTAGGAACTGACTGAATCTTTATTTCATCTGGATATCTTCTATTGCATATTTATTTCAATCTCCTCACATGAAAGGAGATGAGAGTGGTGTCTGCAAGTCTAGGGTAGGACAATGAAATATCGAGACTGACATTTGAATAACTGAGCCCTAAACCTGAGATGCTAAAAATGACCAAATGAGAGAAGAAAAGGAAAGAAGAATAGAGTAAGCAAAGAAGAGGAGAATAAGGGAGAGGAGAATAAGGGAGGAAAGAGAGCAACAAATTCCATAAAAATAGGCAAAAAATAGTATATTTGGAGAAAGTGGTGGTGTTTGTGGCAGAAATATTTTTTTTCTGGGGCAAAAAGGACTGAAAGACAGGCAGAAAAGTCAAAATTTCATATTTCACAGTACAAGCACTGAATACTATCTCATGAAGAATATTTTAAATACTGAAACGGCTGTGTCCCAAACTCTAAACACTGCTTGAAGAGTGAACCCTTTATCAAACATTGACTTAAAAGAGGTGCATACTGTTGTCAGGCTTGAAAGTGTTCTGTGGGTAAGAGAGAGACTGCAATGGAATGAACTGGAAAATAAATTAGCATAGATAAAACGTAATTCCTACACAATCCTCCTAAAAGCCAGGAGTTCCCTTTTCATACACAAGCCATCCTGTTGAGTTTTCCGTACTTGGATGACGAGCTACACAGAAGTTAAGATCCATAAACTCATATCCATAATGCCTCTTCCAAGAGAATGCTACAAGCTACTCCACTCCTCCTCTTTGGGCTATGTGCCCAAAGCAACACATGCTGTTGGAAAACACTCAGCCAGCTCTGTGGTACCTTCAGACCCATCCTGGCCTTCCAGAAAGTCATTACTCCCCAGGCTATTGGCTGGGAATTCAGACCATACTGGGGCCACTGCTCCAGGGTACACTGAAGTGACACCACATTTTTACAGAAATAGCAGAACATTGGGAGGAAAGAGGTGGAAAAGTTGGCTGAAATGCAGAAGGCATCCCAAAGAATTAGGGTTAAAGAGAGAAGAAGGCATTTGGTTTCACATGGATTTTTAAAGGAAAAAAAAAGAATGAATGGAAAAACTGGCATTTGTCTTTCCAAATCATGTTATAAAATTCCACAGAGAAGGAGTCGATCCTTCACGCCTCCCCTTCGGCTCAGCAGGACAACTGTGCAGGGAGATACAAACCTCAGTACACAGCTGGACTAAAGTCATTAAATGTGTTCATATTGGAGTGATATGAGCTTTAAAGAGCATTGCAAGTATTTTTAGCTCTAAAAAGCCCTATACCCTGCTTTGGTTCAGACTTGGATAATTCCAAACTGGCTAGATGGAACTGTGCCCTATTAATGACCATACAAAAAGCTGACTTTTTGGGTTGAGGAGCATTATGATAAATTTCAGCTTAACAGTTCAAAACGTTTTTTTCAAATATCTGTAAATGTACACTAAGACTGGAATTGTTTTTATTCAGCATGTTGCTATCCCAACGCTGTAATACAGGCATACACATAGTGAATATAGACTTGGTAGGTAAGTAGATCGTTCTAACTTTTGTTTTAATGTCATCAAATTTCTATAGCTCTTTAGCAGATGTCTTATGTCCTTTTTTTTCCTACCAAGTTTTGGTTTTTGGTTTCCATAGCTTCTATTGGATCAAAGCTTTTCTGGCAATGACAAAACCAGCCCTTGTATATCTCCCACCCTCTTCTGAACATCAGTGACTTTTCTTTTAAAGGAAAATTAATTTCAAATGCACATCTACTGCATGAGAAACATCATGAAAAAGTGACTAATTTAAAACTTGTGTGCTAATATTATTCATATAATGAGGGCAGAGAGAAATTATGAGCCATTAATCAGGGAGCTGTAGAGAAAAGATGTCTTTAAGGATGGTGAGTTACATAAAAGCTTGCAAAACCTGTAAATACAACACAAATCTTAATTCAAGGAGAAAAAAAGGACCATATGAGCAGTTGCAATAGAATCACTTTGCTTTCAAGTTCATTAACAACTTTAAACTAAGATGATAAATAGCATCTACTCTATAAACTGTTTTTTGTTTTGAAGTAATCAGATAATCAAATTTTCTCTAAGACTATGTGACTGGAAGCTGTTAAGAAATGGGCATCTGCTGAAAATGACCAAACTTCAGACATTAAAATACTTCACGTCTGAAATAAAACAGTTTCCCTAAGGGGAATTTAAGTCTGAACATGAAGACTTGTGAGCTCTATATCACATTTCCTCCAATAATTTAGCTTTGTACTGACTCCCTATTACAAAAAGCTTTCATTGCTTTAGAAGCAATAATTAGGTCAATGACCACTGTTATCACCAAAAATAGGTGTGGGTCTATTAATCCCTTGTTTACTGAGACAGACAAAAGCCATCTTCAAAAGCCTTAAATGAAGATTTATCCTCTGAATGTGTTTCTTCTCTGCATTCCCAAATCTTTCCATTATCCATGACACAGCTCAACTTTGCTCTGAGTTTCTAGTGATCATCAACATTGACCTTGCTCCTTTCAGCACATCAGTGAGCTAGAAAAGCAGCAAGTTGCTGTAGCCTTTGGGGGCCTCTGCTGGGACTTCCAGAGGCTCTCATCTGATGAAGAAATGTACTGAAGCAGAGATTCCAATATCTTTTCATTCCCATCAGACATTTGAGCATCTGGCACAGGGAGAACTGCCAGATAGGATAGCAAGAAGGTGGTGAAGTGGGAATAAACGTGCAGGAGAAATTGGTTTAGGACTCCTGCCTGATAGCTTGAGTGACTCCATCAACATGATTATTCCTCACCAGGGCCAGCATTGTCACTGCTTTGATAGCAGCAGCCTGGCTCATGTTGAGGTCAGGCAAATAGAGTTTGTTCTCAAATATAATTAGGCAAATAGTTGGCTTTTTCTGTCACTAAAATAAAAATATTTTAAATGCAGCAGGGTTTAGGAGTTTTTTTTTTTCCAAATAGTTTCAGCTACAAACTAGAGGCAACTCAGGGTTTGTAGCTGAAGGATGCAGGCTGCAGGAGTGAGGCAGCCTTGCTGGGATGAGAGGATGAGAGAGAACAATCACCCCAGCAGAGAAGGCTGATTGGCACCAGTGATTTTCCACCTGCTCACCTTCCTCAGGCACACATATTCCCTGTGACCATAACGGGGCATGAAAGCACCTAATACTATACAGCACCACCTGAGTATGGACAACACCCAAGCTGCATGGAAAAAATTAAAAATATTTAATGTTCAGTTGGACCTTCTACTCAGAGGTGAAAGTAATGAGAAAACAGGCCCAGGCTTCTAAGGACTCATGTGGAAAGCACAGAAAAGCCAAAGGCATGTTCAGAAACATCCATGGACACAAAGGCTTCCCCTGTGAGAGGGTGAACTTGGACACTCGAGCACAGAAGAGAAGGCACAGCTCAAAAATGGCATAGCTTAGCAATGACATGGTTAACAAAGGCTTTCTGTGCCAATTAGTGACTATTGGTTTTTCAAAGTGAGCTAGCTGAGCTGCTGAAAGGAAAGGAACCAACAGCCTCATCTCAGAAAGTCTCTCACAGGCAGAAGGGGGGAGAGTCTGCTCCTAAAACTCAACCAGTAGTGCAGACCACAGACAGCCTTGTTGTCCTAAGCTCAGGTGCTGGGAGAAGAACAGAAGAGTTCAGGTAAAACTTCAGCACAAGTCACTTAGGAGGAGGAGGAGACAGTGCTCAGGTAACCCCAGTGAGCATCAGCATTCAGCAGGGAGGTGCTGACCAGAGCATGCAAGTGACCCGGCACAACAAGTAAGCACGCAACTGCCTGAGCTTTACTGCTACCCCTTAGAGCAACATGTACAGAAGAACAGAAATTGTTTTAAAGTGTAGCTTCATACTATTTTAACTTTGAGGCAACTTGGTCTGTGATCTAGGATTCAGACTGCAGCCAAAGCTTTGTGCTTTATTCCAAGTTCTGGCTATCTTGGGAGGGTTATTTGATTCATCTAACTTCTCTGTTAGGGAATTTTTCCACCTCTGAAAACGGAGTGATGATACTTTTCAGTCACATTGGGGCAGCCTGCTAGGTTCAGTGATGCATGCAGAGGATAAAGAGATTTTCCACTTACTCAGCTGGCAGGGAAACAGGTAGAAAAAAACCACAAGAGTGATGGATACCTTCATCAAGAGGTTCTGCAGTAGAAAGTATGAGCAAAGAAAATATTCCATTTAGCAGCAAGTGCACTGAGGCAGAAATATAAGCTATGATTCCCATTTGGCTTTAAACATAAAAAGAAAGTAAAATAGCAGGATATGGAAAAGAAGATAATGGGATAATCAACAATAATGCCCAGGAAATGTTTGGAAATTACCCAGTTTCAAAACAGAAGTGGTATAACAGCTGATTTTAAATTGGTTATAAATTGAACACGATTGGCTCAGTTTTTATCAGCAAGTTCCAAACTTCAGCTAAATGAGCATAAACAAGAGATTAAGCACTTCCACTCCATGAGTGTTTAGAGAAACTGGTGTAGACTGCCCCTGCATGGACAAGGACTAACTCCCCAGTGTGTGCTTGACTGAGGTTACTCAGGACTGCCTTTTTTACCTCCAAGGAATGTGGGATGATTCATTTGTTAATGTTGATACACTGAGCTGAAAACACAGAGTGTTAAATATTCTTCATCACAATTTCTGGTGATGCCAGAGTACAAACATCATTGTTCTTGAGCAGACCTCAAAAAACAAGTTTGTAAATCCAAGAGAAGCTTGCTAATTACAAACCACATCTTCTAACACCACAGAATAATAGGAATACAAACCTGGTAGGAGGAGAGGGGTTTTGTCTCTTTTCTGTCCTCATTTTCAGGCACTTGAACAATGATCATAGAATGCAGATACGTGTTTTCCAGAAAATACAAAGATAAAATTAAGGGGTCACTTCTTTGCAGTCACCCTTTTCATGTCCACCCAGGACAGGCTGTGAGGGGCAGGGAGTCTGTTCAAGTGTCATTGTTGAGACTGGCCACTTGCAAGCCCATGGTGTGTATGGGGGAGTGGAGTGATCTGTCTCTGTCTCACCCTACCCATGAGCAGAGCTTCTGCTAGCAGGGAGGTGTGCTGCCCACAGAAGAGTCAAGGCTGCCTGAGAGTGTGCAAAAGCGGGATGGCTGCATCACCAGACCAACTGCATGCCCAATTCAGGTGAATCAGAATCAGCAGGCAAACTTATCACAGAATATCAGCAATTCTAAGATCTTCATCACTTCCCTCTGTCCCTCTGACCTCAGTAGCTCAGTGCATGCAAGGAAGAGGAGCCTCTGTGCAACACACAGCTATCTGGAAGCAGGAAACATTATATCACACGACAATGGCTGATTTCTATGTTTGCAGCTTACACTCAATTTTCAGATGCAGTGTGGTCATTGTTGGGAGTGTTAAGGCTCCCCACTTTGCACTAACAGAAATCTTCCATGACCAGGGCCAGCCCTACCAGGCTGCCAGGGATCTCGCCAGTGGCAGGCTCACCACTGTAGCAGAACACAACTGGGAAACCAGTCACTTCCACATGCAGAAAACCATTGTTTTGAAAAGGTCTTAGCACATATCTCAGTTTACACCTCTTTCAAGCCCAGTGGAAGACAGAGATGTGTAAATCACCTGGGGTGCAATGTCAGTAACATAAATTAAGTTGTGCCTGCTTATTCCAAGGCTATATTTGGCACTTGATGCAGCGGGGTGGTGATGGTGAGTGCTGACAGCTATACCATGGGTATGGGAAGAACTGCTCTCCAGGCAAATTGCTACTTACTATTTCCTCTCTTGTCTTTTCCTCATCCAACCTTTCATTATAAAGGGAGCCCAAATAAGTCTACCTCATATTTTCGAATGAGATGATAATAGCAAGGATGATTATTGTCTTTTGTCAACAGGAGAGCAAACTTGCATTTCTAAGCTGTTAACAGAATCATTCACTTCTTTTCCAAAATATATTTTAACAAATACAAAGAAGGTGAAGTTCTGAGAAAGCTAAAACATTCTAAGTAGAATTAAACCCTAAAATGTGGTGCATTATAGAGCTAGTATGAAACTCAGCTGCAAATTTCTGTAAGAATAAGGACAAATACCTAATGTCTCTTCCTCTGAGACAAAATTGTGGCTCTCTAATCAAATCTGGTCATGGTAATCAACATGGTGGCTGGCCTGGTATGTTTTGGAGCATGTTCTGCAACTGCAAAGTGTCCTTTTGCTGATAGAGGATGATGGAAACAGACAAGTGCAGTGCAGTGTCCTTACATGGCAAATATCCAAGGGTCTGGCCTCTGTCCTGGCAGTGGTACTGCAGAACCACAGTGAGAAGCACCTAAAAATACCAGGCAGAAGGCATGGAAGCTACTGCAGCCAAAGGGCAGCTCAGTATAGCACACATAAATGAGCTCCATCTTTTCAAACACTGGCTTGTGACCAAGTCAAAAGGCAACCCCAAAACCCTCACTCTCCTACAAGGTTAAGAAAATTCTGCCTCTCAGATGTGAGCCACCTTTGGGACAGGTGCCAAAGAGGGTCTGCAGCAAGGATTAGCAGTGGCTGCAGCTCAGGTGAAACATGTTGCCCAGCTCTTGGCTCCAGTGGAGCTACAAAAGCAGCAGCAGAGCAGGAGATCAGTGCCTTGCCCTGCAGAGGTAATCAATCAGCTACATCTCACTATTTTGGCAATATCTGCTCTCCTAATGGGATTTTATTTGCAAGGTTAGTGTCTAACTTAGGAAAAAATATTACAGCTGGATCTGATCTGACCCTGATCTGACAACTCCAGGAACATTTTTGAGACAGTGCTTAAGCATTTATAACACTGGTTGAACAGAGTATTTGGACTACAAAATCCAAATCTGTGTCAAAGCTTCCAGGGAAGTCCAAAGGAAGAATTTTGGACTGGACTCTTCTCAGATTAATCTGAAAACAAACTGAATATCCTAAATCTACCATCTGTAGCAGATATCTTTTCTCCAAAAGTAAAAGAGTAATTTAAGTAGGATTATGATTAGTAACTGTAAAACCTATTTTAAAAGTCCTGCTTAAATAGATTTATAGACATCTTTCAGATGAAAATTTCCTCTTGAACAAAACTCCTTAGACCAACTCACACTGCAGCAAAGCAATCAGTTGCGTAACTCCAAATTCTCATTCCCTTAAGAAGGTGTGAAATAAGGTACCACTGTGCAGTGGATGACACTACCTGGACTCCTAGGTTTGCTTCGTTTTGTAAGGGAGGTGCCTTCTGTAGATGAAACCAGTTGTATTTAAACTATTTGGAACATTACTTGCCTGAAAACTACAAGCAAGACAGACCTAAACTACAGGAAAGCACACAGATTTTAATTTACATTGGGTGGCTGGATCTTTAAATTAATATGCTTATAAGCACAGTTTTGGACAGGAATAACTCTACTGACTCGGGCAAACCTCATACCACTGCACTGATCCTATTTCTTCATGTTGGCAAGGCCTTATCATTTCCCCAATTACATTCTTTTGCCAAAATAAACAATATCAGGAAGAAAGGAGGCAGCAATCTGAAAAATGGTGAACATATTACTGTGTATTTTTCAGGCTGTGACACCATGTACCTAATTTCTAAAGTCATTTTAGCTCATTGACTTGTTTTTACTAACTTGGGTGAAAAAAATGTTATGGAAGAAACACGATACTTTCTGAATTTTGCTTTAAATTGATACTTCTTGCTATTTTCCCCCATCTTTGCAATATTTGCATATTGCAATATTTGAGATATTGCATCAATTTGCAATATTGATTTGCTGGCAGCATGCCTACCCCTGATATACCAGCTATATTCAGACTTTTCAGTACACTGGGCATTTTTCAATCTGCAGATCCCAGTGCTCACTCCATGGCATTTCAGCCTGTTTGTGATTATGCCACTTCTACCTGCACATCACAGATCCAGACAGCCACAGCAGCAGATGTGAAACTTCCAGGACAGCAATACCTCCATGTCCAGTAACTTTGGCAAGTACTCAGGGCTATGTTATCACAATATCCTATTTTCAGGGGTGAAGTACTTTGTTTGCACAATCCCATGAGGTTTCAGGGTAAAACATGTAAATTCACCAGATGTCAGGTTATTCCTTCCAAAAAAACTGCTTTCCTCTGGTGACATTCAGTCACTTCTTACAATCACAAAATGGTGAATTTTGAGTTGAAGCGTTCTTGAAAGGAAGGAACAGCTCAAGGGTGATGCAAGTCTTAGCTGAATAACACTGTTAACTTGAGAATTTTCTGGTTTGTTTGGGTGTAGTTTAACTTTATATAGTCTGAAATCAATCGATAATCTGACAAGCTGAATGCATTACTATTCAGAAAAAAGCACATTTTTTATTGATCAGAGAAACCACTTGTACATTTCTTGTAAACTTGAGAGCTCAAATCCAGAAAGGAGCTTTTTAAAACACCAGACTTACATTCTGCTGAGAAAAAAAATGTTCACCAGCAGCCCAACCAGAGCAGTTTTCACATCTGCCCTTGAAATTCAGGAGAGCTTTTCCTGGGGATTGGGCCCTCAAAAATTTACAGAGAAATAAAAGTCCTTCTTTCATGTGGAATCACAGAATAATTTAGGTTGGAAAAGACCTCTAAGATCATTGAGTCCTACCATTTAACAAAGACTGCCAAAACCATCTCTCAACCATGTCCCTAAGTGCCCAGGTTTACAGAACTTCTAAGTGTCTCCAGGGATGGTGACTCAATCCCTTTCCTGAGAAGACTCTTCCAATGGCAGACAATTCTTCTAGCGCAGGAAGTTCTTCTAATATCCAATCTAAACCTCCCCTGGTGCCACTTGAGGCTATTTCCTCTTTTCCTGAAGCTTTTTACTCAGGAGGAGACCAACCCCCCCCTCGCTACAACTTGCTTTTAGAGAGCAACAAGGTCACCTCTGTGCCTTCTCCAGGCTTCTCCCTGTGTCTTCTGCAGAACAATTCCAGTTCCCTCAGATATTCCTCATAAGACTTAGCTGCAGACCTTTCACCAGTTTTGTTGCCCTTCCCTGGACATTCTCCAGCACCTCAATGTCCTTCTTGTAGAAAGAATTTGGGGAATCAAATTCTTTTCTTGGCATATAGTTTGCCTATGGAAGTCATGTACTAGTATTAATGAGAACTCTGCATATTTAGCACATCTTCAAACCAAGATTATACACAAAATAGCAAGGTATTGATTTTCTTTTAGAATGCAAAATGCTAAAATATTTTTTCTGCAGCATTATGATACATGTCTCTCATTTTTCCTCCTCTAGCCACTGCTTATATATCAGCCCAAGTCAATCATTAAAAATCATCCATGGCCTTTTCTCACACTAAGATTTTCACTTCCAAGCTCTGAGAACACCTGCCTTGATGCTCTTCAAAGACACCTCCCTGAAAGCAGATCAAAGTAGACCCACAATAGAAGCTGCAAATAAAGAAACAAGGAATACTGCTACTGCTCCTTCTGCTGCCATTGTGTGTAAGTTGAGTGTAGGTTGTTGTGTATATTCAAACATAATTTCACACATAATTTGGAACATCAGTCCCTCACATGATTTCCTATGTAAAAGGCAGAGTATTCAACAGTACCAATTCAAGAGAAAGTCTGCAGGAAGGTAACATCATTTTTTTTTGTTTAAAAAAATGTCAGCATGTACTCTGAAATCCAATGCTGGGACATTTTTTAACCTAAACTCCAAAGGTGCTTTTCTTTTCTACACCAAGGCAGACACAACTTTCTTGTAGCTTGATTTTTTAATTTCAAAAATTAATGACTAAGTTAAAGTGCCATATTTGTACTGACAAAATTTTGCCATAAAACAAAGAATCACATTATTTACAATCAAAGAAATTACTAAAAAAATTACTACATTACCAATGTCTTGATAATTGTCTCAAAACAATTATCTTAATATAAATTAATTTTAAAAAATTAATTTAAAATTAATAGAAAAATACTAAAGAGAAAAAGGAGACTTCACAAATTATGCATAGGAAGAAAGTTGCGCATATTGCAGCTAAATTGCATTTCTTCTTGAGAAAATGTCATTGCTGTCTGTTGCTAAAAACTGTGAGTAGATATCCTCAAAGCCAAATACTTGAGAATTTTGAAGCCATTCTCTTTTTATTTTCTTAATACATGGAGGAAGTAATATAAAAGGTTTAGAGAGGTTGAGAGCATTTCAACTTCTTGGCATTAGAAATCATCCGTTCTCCTATCTCGACCTCTAGGTGGCACAAAAGAACCTAAACTAAGAGGCTTTCCTGAATTTCAGGTAACGTTATGCCCTCCCAATCAGCCTCCACAAGTCACCAGTTACAGTATCACAAAACACACATATCTATTAACCTTTATTAAATAAAATGTCAAAATAAGTACTAAAGTAACAGCTACGGTAGCTAGATAGCTCAATTTAACTGCTTAGTGCATTGAGAGATAAATAATTAATTGATTCTCCACAGTACCTCTAATTTCCTTTCATCTTCAGCTTATAATAAAAGGTACAATAGGTTTACTAGAAACAAAGTTAATGTTCACATTTAGCTTAATATAAGGATTACTACAGCATTCAAAAATCATACCATAAAAGCAAATTTGTCATCACACTCCACCAGAAAAAAAAAATAGTAATGAGCAAAATAAATCCATTACTTAATCTTATTTTAGATTACAGTGTGTAGAAAATTAAAGGGTCAGTGAAATCACAGCCAGTCAATATTTACTGCAGAAGTAACTAGAAATGCTGCTTTTTTACTTAAGGTAAGGAGCTGTTGGTATGAAGATCAGCATGTTCTATATGAATCTATGTGACCAGAGAGAATTTTTACATCATCAGTCTAATATGCACAGTACATGAAGGACGGCAGCAGCCCTCAGCCTCTGCACACAAGAGTGGCACCACAAAAGCATTTTGCTCCAGTTAAGGCACTATGACATTAGACACCAGAGAATTAATTTTCTTCTACAAAAAACCAAACGTGCATTTGTATATTTGCCCTTGTATCAATGTTGCCATCAATTTCTTTAATTCCTGCATTAGCCCAATCATTCACACTCACATCTGAGGAACACTCTGAGAAAAAAAAAAAAAAACAAAAGTAACCTTCCAACCTTCCCCTCCTAATCTGCTCCAGCTCTCTGTCTGCAATTACCCAGTCTGGACTTTCCACACTGTCATTCAAAACCACTCCATCTGAAAAGATTTGATTCTTCCACCACTGAACAAGAAGGTATGTGTAAAATTTGCGAAAGCCTTATGTGGAAGATCATTTGCATCAAGATGTGACAAACAGAGCATTGCATCATGTGCCCATAATTAAACAGGAAAGGAATTGTTCTCACCTGGCATAGAAATCTTTTGGTGGAACAACCTCCTGAAAGAACTGTAGCTGGTACAGATAAAGTCCAATCAAGTGTCCTGCACTGAATATAGCCATTAATACACACAGACAGCTGAATATCAGCGGATCAAATGCTTGGCAACAGGACCACCATGTGCACAGGCCCAAAAACACAAAGAAATACACAGCTGAGGTCAAAGATGGCACCATCATACCTGTAAAAATAAAAACATGGAGTGTTGGAGAAGTACAGAAAATATCAGCATTTGTTAAAAATTAAATTTGACAAGGTGTGTATTAAAAAATTTGATCCAATTAGTTTTCTGGTAATTATAACAATTAGCTTTAAAGACTGCTATTAACTTTGAGACTAGAAGAGAAGGATCTTCTTTTTTATTTGTTCAATTCACTAATGCAATATCTCAGCACTTGGAACACAATCACTCTCCAGGCTTTCCTCTGAGATGGAATTTTTCTCTATGTAAAGGTGTTTCATAAAGCATGGAGAAAAACTGTGGAGTGGCTGCAAGGGCAGCTAAAACTGCCTAAGACCACCAGTGTATAACTTTTGAGTACAAGGTGCTAAAGTGGCATCATGGATGAATAGTGAAAAGCCTCCTCATACAGATACTGCAATACCTTGACATAGTAAAACAAAACAGACCCTGATTCATGTATCAAAATGAAGAGCTTTACATAAAATCTACAAATAATCAGTAAATGTTTGATTTAAAAAAAAATTTTAACTCCTAGAAATGTATAATTTACACAAGACAAAGACTATGCTGTCACACACATGTATACTGTTTTTGCTTTTGCACATGTAGCTGAGTATGCCAATTCAGAAAATGTCCAGCTGGTGAAGGATACTCAGTGCTCTCCTGGGAGCCTGCAAAAATAAGTCAGGAAGCAGGAAAGATATTCATGTCTAAGAGTGGCAACTATGAGAAAATGATGTAAGAGCTTGCACACAACACAGCAGCCCAGTGGATTCTCGGAAGTAACAGTGCCTAACTAGCAGGGGCCCCTGCCTAAATTCATTTTTAGACTTTTTAACTAGTAAATGTCTAGGAGCCACCTTCCCCAGGACAGACCTGCAGGCTTGTGGTGCCCCTTAGCTCCAGTGTGCCTGCTGGCCCTTCCCCTCACCTGGTCTGATGTGTCTTTTGGGAGCAGCACTCCCAGGGATGGTCCTGAGCTGAGCTGAGTCCAGGCATTGTAAGGACTGATATCCACAGTTATATACCTGAGGTTCACCATCACACTTTCTCATAATATTTTAAGCTTTCACCTATGGTGCTGTAAAACTTTACCCAGAAATTTCTGCCTCAAGCCTGTAACTATTCCTTTTCTTCTTCAAAGAGACGCTTTGTCTTTATTCCAACACTTCTGGAGAATAAGAATACATGATATCCTAAAATAAGTTATTTATTATGGCCAGTTACTCTGGCTGCAAAAAATACAAAATTTATTTCTGGCCTGAAACTGCCTAGATTCACCATTTAACTGTTGGCTCCTATTATCAATTCTACTAGATGAGATACCTTAAAAAATGGAAGCACTTTGTATCTTTGTCAGTTCTTTCAGGCTGCAGTCAAGTCACCCTTCATCTTTTTGGCATGGTAAGTAGGGAAGTATTTAACTTATAAAGCTCAAGGTCTCTCTCTGGAGTACAGGCTTCTCAGACCTCAAGTACTTTTTGTAACTCTACTCTGAACACCTCCCACTTCTTGTTTTGTGTTGGAGCTCCACAGGCAACATGCCCATCACCATTCAGAAGAAACTGCCTCCTGCCCCTGCTGCACAATCATTCTGCTTCCCATTGAACATGGATGATGTTCTCCTATGTAGAGTGGCATCAGGCTTTTTGAATTTCTTTATTTGAGTTTTTTTTTAATGACATCTCTCATCCCTGGTGTCAGGCTCCATGGTAGCCCATATATTTTTTCTCTTTTTAGATGTATTACTTTCCATTTGGCTACATGGAAGGCTGTTTAGCACTCTTGCTTAAGGAAAGAACCTGCCTTACTAAAACAGCCACACCTCCAATCTCACCATTCAATATCAAACTTTTTTGTACTGTTGTTTTATACTTCATATACTGACAACTCATATGTTAAGTTGTAACCTTTATATGTAATCACTCCATTCAAACATGTGAGTTGGCAGGTAAACGCTAATCTACAATTCCATGATTTAATTTTGAATTTAGTTACAACCTATAGTAATTTTGTACACTTCTTTTCTGGGTGTAGCTGATTTTGTGGTATTAAATCAAATGCCTTATAAAAAGGTAGGCTATATAACATTAAAACAACTACTCTTACCAACTAAATAAAAAAACCCAAAAGGAAGTCTGCTTATCGCTCTTTTTACACACAACATGGTCAAACAAACATTTTTTTTTAAAGGCTATGTGAATACAGTTCCTTTTTACACTTAGAAGGGATGAAAGCAAACCTGTGAATTCACTTTAATGTAAATATATACACGTGTGTATATATATATATATATATACACACATGTATAACGTATGTATTTACATTACACACACACAATATATATCTAGTCATCTATAATATGACTCCCATTCACCATTTGGTTATAACAGCAACTGTGAAAATCATAAATGGCATGGCAGGGCCACACAGTGTCAGCACAAAAAGAAATTAAGCAACTCAGCATATTCCAATACTTGCCAAAGAATTAATTTAATAAAATCAGCAGCAATTTCTTTTCCCTTAAAAATTTCCATTGTTACTCCCGCAGGTGCCAAAGTGCTGAAAACTCATTTGTTAAATGCAGAATCTAATGGGCTCCTGAGGAAATTTTTCAAACACACCAACCTGCTGAACCAAGTAAAATTGTAACAACAACTTTTCCAGTGGTGATTATCATATTGCCAATAAACTCCCTCAGTTTGGATGCTAGGAATGCAATTCTACGCAGCAGTTTTAATTTCATGGTCTCCTCAAATTCTGCTTCTCCACAGTCATCGTCATCCAGATCTTCTTCATACATCAAAGCATCATCTGGCTCTAATTTTTCTCTTACAGCCTAAAGGAGAAGGAAGGAAAGAAAAAAAATAGAATGCAAAAACACAGAGAGAGAGACAAAGAAATCTGAAATTAAAACCCACGCATGTATTTTTTAACAATGAAGTCTTCTTACAGTCTTTGACTATGCCAAGTACGGAGACATAAGAAAGACATACTGAAGATAGAGATGTACATCGATGGCTCCCACTTCAGAGCTGTCTCAAAATAAAAGGTTATTAAAGGTGGTCTCTGGGAAAGGCTGCACAACAGGCTGCTTGCTCATTTACACATGAAATTTGGTTTGATTAGTTCAGCATTCTTAGAAAGATAAGCATCTTGCTATCTAATATCTTTTAAACTCCTCTTTGCCTCAAAGGTTTCAGTTATAAGCTCCAAAAACTGTAATCCCTGGGTTGCTATTGCTCAATACCAAACCCTTTCCAAACCCATTTTCCATCAACCCTTTCTCTAAAGGCAAAACCTAGAATGGAGCAAGTAGGAGCGATCTGGAACAGGGCAACAAGGGTTGAAATGAATGGACAGATAACTCATTGATGACAAAAGGGTAGCTTGGGAGAGAAATAAGAGACTAAGCAGATGCTTGGGGAGAGAGTGAGAAATGTGGAGATCAACTCATGGTGAAAGAAAAGGTAAAAATGTGAGCAGGAGAGACATAGTGAAATCTTAATTGAACTACAACAATTTAACAGGGGTAATGAGACCAGTGACTTAGAACTACAATGGAAAACAGAAAAGAAGGAAACATGGAAAGGCCCATCATACTTGAGCAGTTTGTTAGGATTTGGCAGTGGCCTTCACCATCAAGTCTCCATCGTATCTTGGAGACCAGAAGACATATACAACTATTGAGTGATGCAGACTAAATCATCAACCCACGGTGAGAACCTGCAGGATTAGCAAGAGGCCCACACAAAGACACAATTTATGGAAAAATTAGTCATTCATGGAAATGTAGGGGCATATTAAAAAAAAAAAAAAGTAAGAGTTTTGAGCCAGGTTCTCATTTGGTGTAATATAGAATAGCTTTTTTGGCAGTAATTTAGACTTGTATTAGCTAACACTAGTTCTAGCCAAACCATATCTCTGTGTGTGAAATTTAAAGAGAGATTTAAAAGGAGAGATTATTAGTATTTTTCATCCGAATAGCGAGTTTATATGTATTGGTGACCTTCGGCAGAAAAAATTCCACACTGACAGATAAGACTGCAGTAGGAACAGATGAACTCTCAGCCTACTTAACCAAATTCTTCTGTAACATTACGTGGATTCCCAGAAGAACAAAATTCCCTGTAGATGGCTTCACTCCTTCATTTCACCTCTAAGATTGTTGCCAGCATTCTCCTCTTAATTCAGAGCATTAACACTGTTGTGAATGTTCAGGAAAACAAACAAGCAAACAAACAAACCAACCTCTAAACAAACCTGCTTGTTTTAAAGAATCTATTTCACAGACAACGAAATATGTAATAAATATAGAGGGCTGATCTGGGAAACCTACATTTCCATTTCAAGCCATGCAGCACAAAGAGGCTTTCTGTGTGTTCATCACTGCTGCTCATATCTGAGCTCCTATCCCAAGGATAGGAAACATTAAATATTCAGAAAGAATGCTGATAGTAGGTACAGCAATACTTTCTGCCCTAACTTCCACCAGAGTTGTTTCAGTGAGGAAGTTAAACAAAGGGCAAATGCTACATATCTTTTTGATTGTGTCATAAATACTA
Organism: Zonotrichia leucophrys gambelii; assembly: GCF_028769735.1. Taxonomy (NCBI): domain Eukaryota; kingdom Metazoa; phylum Chordata; class Aves; order Passeriformes; family Passerellidae; genus Zonotrichia; species Zonotrichia leucophrys. Next base: position 101,289,873 of record NC_088171.1, on the reverse strand, counting down.
GATTAACATGTTCTTCATCTAGTCCTTTTGGGTCCAATCCTGCTTCTCGTGCTCTGTGCCTTGAGCTTAATATAACCAGTGAACAGTGAAACCTTCAATAGCATCCATATCCCAAAGAAAGAGAATGAGTGAGACTGATGGACATTTAAAGGTTTTGAAGTGGCACACATCCTAAACATAGATCTGTGTGAAGGAGACCTTTGTTTCTTCAGCTTGTGCCTTCAGCTTGCTGAAGACGATACACATTAAGACATACATTCACTTTAAAAATATATAGGAATCCAAATAAATAAATTATTTCATGGAAGGCCATCCGTATTCATCAGTCTTTGAACATTATGTTAAACATAATGACAGGATTCATATATTTATTACAGCTTAAAATTGCTGATTGCTATGAATTATACATAGGCAGGAACAGGAAATAAAAGCCTGAAGAGTCGCAAAAGACAATAATAAAACATTCTGCAAACAAGCAGAAAATGCTTTTGTGGGGAATATGAAAATAATCAAAATATTTTAAAGTATAAATTGGAGGAAAACACAAAATACCTTCAAATAATAAAATAAAAAGGAGGACACAGAAGTAAGGAAACCAGAAAAAACATCCCAATTAAATGTGGAACTTGATATACTTTTCTGTCTCTCATCCCTACCTGCATACCTAATGTCAGGTGCCAAATGCCCAAATTCACACCTCAAAATCGCCTCAAAAGAGATCTTTGGATTTTATGTCATATCTAGGAGCATAATTTTTTAGCTTTACCAGGCCATTTAATCTTGCTTCATTAATCTAAAGAACATTTAGGCTACATTTTTCCGTGAGAGTTAAGCACATGTCCTGACATGTATGACACAGCATACCCAGGGAGAAGCACTAGGGAAGACGATATTTCAATGGACCAGGATATGACTGAAGCTGAGGAGATGGTGGTCTGAAGTTTCCATGGATTCAGGCTTCTACACTTTAAGCATAGCTAAAAGCTTCAGTGTCCATGAGTTACCAAAGAAGTTAATGTTCCTTGGTTTTTAGCTTTTATTTAGATATGAAAACACAAATTCCAAGTTCAGCAAGAAAATTAAGATGTCACAAAGATTTGCAGGAAATGCAGAACAACCTACTTCTGGTGTTCCTGAGGTCATCAGATGTTGGAAAGAAAACTTCAGCGTTCTGAACCTCAGGAAATACCAAACTGATTTCCCAAGTTTTCCCTCTAAAACTGCAAAAGTCTGCTGGGAGTTGGAGTTCTTCAACTGCTCTCCTCAGTTTAAGACAAGCTGACAAATGGGATGATTAACAACAACCATCACATGGAGTCCCAGAAGCTTTCTCAGAACAGATACATGCTGGTTTGCAGCTTTTCAGGCCAGCCAGATTATCAATGATATGGCTGTGCAAGAATTGCCTCGTTTCATGACACAGTTGATGGCTATAACAGCAAAAACAATGACAGTTAAACAGCTCTAGGTTTGATTTTACTCTCTTTTTAAAAAAAAAACCAAACATATCTGCTTTTAATTCAGTATCCAGGATGAAAGGCCGTGTTCCTTTGATGAAGTAGATGGAAGGCCATGTTCCAGTGCATGTCAAAAAGACAAACTTTGGATTCCCTACTCTTGTATTCTCTGCCCTCTAACTGGATCATCTGGGCTGGCTTTCCATTTTCTCACATTGAGCACTTCCAATTGCAGAAGGCAAGCAAACAGTGAACAGTTTTCACATCCAACATGGTGATAATGTGCTTGTTGTTTTAACACTTTCTGATGATTAAAAAGCCATACAAGTGTGTGCTCATCACAGAACACCATTACTTCAGTCAGACTGCTTTGCAAAGCTCTTTTTTACTATGTGGATTAGTCTAAAGCTACAAACCCATGCTACATAGGCTACAGTTAGAAAAATACTTTTACTTCCATAATAAATTACCTATTATGCAATTACAGGATCCCTGTGGATGCTGATTAAATCAAATAAACTTCTCCATTCAAGGAGTATAGAGCATTTGTGAAGCCATAAACATGTGTTTCCATGACCCTTGCTCTGTAGAGCAGGGCCTCAGGACTTTTTATAAACAAACTAAATACAGTTTAGGTTTTTTAGCAATCATGTGGAAGTCCCTGGAGTATTTATTGTACAACACTTTTTTAAACTGCCAAACTGAGATAAAGAACAGGCAAGGAAACAGTACAGCTCCTGTGGCAGCTATGGCAGCTGCTCTTGTGGCCAGGCCAGAATGTCCATTAGCTACTTTGGGGGCTGCTTTTTCAACATCCAATTTTTAAATGTTTCATCTGGTACAGTATAAACACTACTGCACAGAGATATCCTCTAGTCCCAGAGATGTATTTACTAACAGGAAGCCTTAACTCTAACCTAAACCCCATTTTTGCTTCAGAGCACTCCTTGCTTTGTACCTACTTTTAATAGCATTGTATCTGTAAACACAAATTTGGTCATTTATTGACTTTTCAATTCTAGAGGGGACACAAATGAAACCCTTAAAAAACTCAAATACTGACAGCAAGAAAATTTAATTAGCCAGAATTATTACACCTAAGGGGATGCAAGCCTCCTAACTCCCATCCTGCTAAATACATTGCAATAATTATTGGGACCTCTCAAGCATGCACTGCTAAGCTCACAAGAGTAAGTTCCTGTGGGTGTTCAGGTGCTTCTTCATTGTACTTGTCTCATAAATGCTGTACAAATAGCCTCTTTTCAGTATTTTGACACTCCCAGCCAGTATCAGGAAACAGAGAAAAGAGGGAATGTTACACTTTTCTAGCTGTAGCATTCCAGACCTCAGCACAGACTTCTAACCCCTGCTGCTGATAGCCACACCAGATTCTCTCAACGGGGCTGGATTGTCTTCATGCTGTCTCATAGTTTGTGTGCCCTGGGACTCACAGTCACACCATCCTGCTGACATTGCCACTGTTAAAGTGTGATTCTCTCAAGATATCACCACCTACAACTACTTCTTTGCCCCTAATCAGAGATTTTTATTCCATACCTGTGAAAGAGTAAGACAGATATGATTTGTTACACATCTAAGTCTATTAAAACCACTAGGTCCAGGTTTCTGAACTTCCCATTTCAAAAAAACCCTGTAATGAACAGCTTGGTTTAGGAATTATCTGAGAAAAGATATTAGATTCAATTTTACCAGCAGAACAATAGAAATAGGCTCTCTCCTCTCACACTTAGTTCAATTGTCTCCATAGTCACTTAGCTACTGTATTCAACCTATCATAACATGACTGAATTCCTACCAATAAGTTTGCTCTAAAAGTCCTCTTTCCCCCTAAAAAAAGATCTTCAACACTTATCTTCAAATATAAGATAGCTGCAGCAATAGGAAGAATTAATTACTTACGTGCTTTTAGAAGCATCACATATGTAAGTGAATAAGAAAAAATAATCAAACTAACACAATATTCCTTAGACAGACCCAGCTGTGAACAAAAAAACTGGAAAAGAAACTAAACTGCTACTTTTTTTACCATCAAAGGAACTGCAAGCCCTTAATGTGATATAAATGACGGTAGTTTCAACCTGCGGTCAATACTAAACCATGTTAACACAATCATTTACTGAATTTTCAATTTTGCGAGAAAGCATAGATCTCCACTGTTCTGAAAGCATCAGCATGTGAGAAGCGGATGTCCTTGCTTTTCCTGCCACAGAATGGATTCAAACATTTCCACATAAATTATTCCCACATGCCACTGAACTTGATTCCTACAGAGATGGGGCTGCTTAGCAAGAGTATCTTCCTTAAGGTCATCTTAACATAGGTTAAGGTCATCTAAACATGGGCTGGGCATGGAGGGGAGGCTGTGGGCTGCAAGCTGGGATAGAAAAAGGAAACTGTAACCTCAGGGGAAGGCCCTGCTAAATGAGCTGAACTAATCAAGTGTGGGACATTTTGGAAGGTGTGACATTAATGAGATAGATGCATGTTGGAATTGAAAGACTTTATTTTAATAATTTATATTACTCAGCTGAATCACTGAAAAGAAAATAATAAATTAACTTTAAGTCACAGAGACCTTACTGAAAAAGTTTATCACTGGTACATCTTAAGAGTGCTAAAGCTTGGGTTCAAGGCCCAAACAGAAAGACAGATGTAGATCAGAAATAACTTTCAGACTTTCAGTGTGTTTGCAGTAATAAATGCCATACATACACCTCCACAGTAAAATCTACTGTGGGAAAGAGTAACTCACTGCAAAAAAAAAAAAAGAGGATCAGCTATTTACTGGAAGCACATAAGGACAGAAGCATTTAGCGAGTCAAAGGAAATTCAAAATAAATTAATAAAGACAAGCACTGTTCAGAATCAGGACAACAGGAAGGCAACTCATTAAATCCTGTATACAATAGATATTGTACTGAGAGAACCAGAGATTATTTCACATCCCAAAGTACCCACTGCACCTGAGCAAACACTGAGTGATTTCAGCACACAACTCACTGGGCCAATATTGAAATACAGTTTCACATCTCAACTTCTGAAGGTTGTCAGGCACAGAAGCCAAATGCAAAAGAGAGGAAAACTCACAGGCAGAGTTTAGTGGTTTGGCCTGAGACAATTAAACACTTCTTTTTTAGTGAAAAGGAAATGGGAATAGTTGGGTTATGACTACAAGGCACAATGCAGTTAACTGAGCTAGAGCAGGTATGCACAGCACCTACATGGAGTAATTCCTGGCCCAAGAAATACACCTACTGTACCAGTATGCATCTTGCTAAGAAGAAGAATAAATACCCAACCATGGTGCTGTGGTTGTTTGCAAACCAGAGTGACTTGGATACTTCTCCAGTACCACCCTGAAGAACCTCAGACTACTGGGATGAATAGGAGAATGTGATGTCTAATCTTCAAAAGGATCCAAAGTCACTTGCCCCCTGTCTTGCAGAGCAACCTTTAGAGAAAGATGTGAGTTTTTTCTCCCAATCAGAGGAATTAATTCTAGAGAAGGAAACATTATACTGAAGTAAAAGAGCAGAAATAAAAAGGTTATCATGCAGCTATATATGTGCAATATAAATCAGATGTTTTCTAACCAGAAAAGCAAAATTAAAGAACAGGGTCATTTCTGAAACAATGAGATGAAGGGAAACTGCCCTGTTTTCAAGATGGTGCTTTCTACCTTCCAGAGGGAATTAATTGTGTGATATATCTGCCTGCAGTAACAGCAGACTGAATTCCGTGAGTCAAGAGATTCCTTCTCCTGCTGTGTTATTCATCACTTAGGCTCATCACTTAGGCTGTCCAAATGCAGTAGTATTCCAGGATTTTAATCTCTTTGTTAATAAATCTGTATCTCAAAAATTGGAAGGGAGAGCTGTGAGTAACTGTGAGTGAAGAGCTGCCACAAGAAGAATTGCATCCTGTCGTGTTTCTGCCCAGAACAGGACAGGTGCACACCGAAGTTTCCAGTCCAGCAGGCTGACAGCCTTCAGTAACACACTGCACTATGTAACATCATGTAGCTGCAGCCTGCTGTAGTGTAATTACATATTTGTGTTAAGACTTATCCAAAGACATGTGCATCAAACCAAGGAGCTAATGTAACTTGTAAACTTTTGACCCTTGTTAAGATGAGATGCATTAGAATTGTTACTGAGGGAGGCAGCTGTGTAAGGTCTGGCAAACTTCACCACTACAAACATCACAAGCAAAGAGATAAGGGAACCTCATCTACTCTTAAAACAGCAGGAAAAATAAAAAGTTTAAGATCCTGTTTATACCATGTTCAAAGCATACAAAGACCAAGTGGGTATGACCAGTTCTCCAGAGGTCAGAATCAGAGAAACATTAATAACCAATTTAAAAGAGTAAGCTAGTGCTGTGCTTGATATGGGCAACAAGAAGATAAAAGATGAAAAATAATAGAGGTATCATCAGGAAGCTCAAAGAAGTCAAAACATTCTGACCCTCTCTAAGAAGTTCTTTTTCCATAATATTTCCCACAATAGCAATAATTTTCTATCTTAGAAGAGAAGCAAATATTGAAAGAGGAGTTGCATATTGAAAGAAGATGTTTAGAGAAATCAGGGCCAAAACATCCCATATCAATGACCACTAGCCAAGTCAGGTGAATGTTTGATACCGGTAAAATCTAATTACATTAAGGCACAAACACAAAGCAATAAATCATCTAAGGAGAAATATATCCATCACAGGCTTCAAGAAAAATGGGGTGGTCCTGTAGACAGGGTCATGGGCACCACTGTAAACTGCTTAAGGCAGGTTACATCTGAGGGCAAGAAAAATGCAACTGCAAAGACTGGGACATCAGACCTTTCTCAGGGCTGTTACCTTCACTCATGCAGGACATTCAGGTAGGTGATATGCTGGGAGAATTGCTTAATCCTAAAATCTCTGAACCTAATAATGAATGTCATAATATTATCATTTAAATCAACAGTAAGACCTTGCCTGAAATGCTGAGGAACTGATAATCCCTGCATCTCAAAAGAATATTGCAGAACTATAGTTTGTTCAGAAAAAAAAAGTAATTAAAATGACAGGAGAAATTTTAAAAAAACCCAGAGATTGCTTAGCCTTTAAAGGTCAAATATAGAAGATTGTAAATACATTTGATTTCCCTTACACCATCTCACTCTAATTTATTACATGTAATACAAGGGATCTTCCATAAAATTAAATAGTGTTAAACTCAAAATAAAATCAAAGAGCACTTATTAAATTGTGAAAGCCCTTGCTTCATGATACCACTGAAGCCCAGAAATTAATGAGATTTTATAAGAGTCTGGGTAATTATATGTTTAACAAGATTATTCAGAGTAGCTATAATTATAAACAACCTTTTTTGGAAGGGATTTGAAACCACATGCTTTAGGATTAAAGTCATTCTCACACGAGGAAAGACCAGGATAAACTGTAATATTGCAGAAAGATATTTTCTTATTTGCTGTTGTCCTTATCCAGCAGGTACCAGCTACTTTCATGCTGTTGTCCTTATCCAGCAGGTACCAGCTACTTTCAGGATAAGGATACTGGTCTAAAAGTATAATTCCTATGCTAGAAAGTCCTTGGACAAGGCATGGGACATGGGCAGTTCTCAGAGCCTGTCAGTTCTGTCCTGTCTGGAATGTACTGCAGTTACACTTGGGGACCTGGAGCAAGTGAGAGCTCTCAATGCACTACATTTTCAATGCATGTGGAAGACAAATAGCCTGTCACTGTTTAGATGGACAAAGCTGGGGAACATTTTTAGTGCTTCTGTGTGCCCAGGGACATAGGAGCTGACACACAGATGAAGTAATAGACTTGAGGACACAAACCAAGTTCGTGGCAAAGTGAGAACCATGATGGTCCTCCTGATTCCAGCCCAGTATTTTGACTCCAGGCCAAATGACTCTCCTCACATCCTTCTCAAATTTTAGTTCATTAAAAAAAATACTCTACTTACTTTTTTTTTCTTTTTTTATTCTCTTTTGAGATCCCAAACAAATCTCTGACTGCTGCAGAAAAGAGGGTGGGTGGTAGCTCTGGGACCAATCTTGCTTATGAGACAAAGTCAGGACCTAATGGTCCTGTTTGCTTTCTAGGACATCATGCATGAGAAACGAGCTTCAATGGGCAAGACAGCAAGTGCTTTACAAGCAAGCTGCATTGAAGACTACAACAGGGTTTTTTCAACTATCAACACGTCTTTTAAAGTTTAAGTTGTGCAATTGCAGAAGGGTTTTCCTTCCTGCCACTGTCACTTGAAACATCAAGCAATTCATCCACAGTCTCAAGAAAAGGCTCCTTCCTTTCTCATACCTATCAGACTGTATATACTGTATTTGCATTTTGGCACATAAACCGCCATCTGCTCCAAATCAAAAATGTCGTGCCTTCAGCTGCAGCTGGGAGTTAACTGTTGTTTCTTATTTTCTTCCACCTTTCACACCTTGTGCCTGGCATTGTGCTTTTCAGCATTTGCAACCCCGGCCTGTCTCCAACTGAATTCACCTGCTTTAAATTTTCTGGGCCCTAATAAAAAGGGCTTGCAGACACGTTTGCTCCAAGTGTGCAACCATTTAGGGGTGGTAATGAGTTGGACTGCAGCCTGGTATCTGGCAGACCTTCCCACTCCATGACTCACTGTTAATTAAAACCACACTCTGCTTATTCCTGGGATAGCGTTACTTACAAATAATTGAGAGTCTCACTGCCTTAGAGCCTCCTCCCTCAGTTCTATTATGTAGAATAAACTTTTCTGATGGAGATCTGTTTCCCTTAAAGTTGGATGCAGTGTAATGGAGAAAGACATCCATTTTTCAACAAATCCTTGTTGTTCTTTATTTGGATTCTGATACTTTTTCTTGTTTTGAATTGCATCTCAATCCAAAAGCAATCTGATCCATCATGGCTGGTTTCTCAAGGCTACTGCCATGCCAAAATACAGCTGCTCAACTGGAGGCATTTTTACAACATGCCCATATATCAACAGAAATGTGATGGGCTCACACAGTCCTTTGAAAAGGTTAATTATAGCAGTATTAAACTAATTATTTAACAGGCTTTCCTCTACAAAAATGATGGAAGGAGCAAATAGATTAACCTTTCTTTTTTAATTAAGCCTACTTTGATAGCATTTCACTCTCCTACAAAGCAAAGAGGCCTGGGAGTCATTCAATGTAAATAATTTAATGCAAGAAGGTAAAGCTGCAAGACACTTCTTTGGCTTGGAAGTACTTGATTTATAGAACCATCTGTGGCTAGGCATCTATCAACCTCAAAAGTTACCTCTCTAAAGGCTCTGCTAAGGCTATTTAAATCAGCTGATGGAATCTTAAAAAAATCTCCTACCACAAATTTCTGAGGGCTGGTGGCAGGAATTCTCAGCAGCAGCTCTTCAACTCTAGAATTACCTACAGGACTGGTCTAACAAACCCAGAACTATTTCCCTTGGAGGCACAATACCAAGTTCAGCATTCCTTCTGAAGTGTCTTTTTGTAGTACAATTGCTGCTGCAACTCAGTTTGTGTTTTCTAATTCAGTGGAGTTACAGCCTCAGTAATGAGCTGCACCAACACAGAACTACAGGCATCAGTCAGCTCAGGCAGAATTCAAAGAACTGATCACTTACTAAGTCTTCCCTTTTCCAGTGTACTCTACCAAGAAAGAATTGAAAATTATGTGAAACCTACACAGTTTGGACTCATTTTAGACTATGCCAACATTCTCCCAAATTCAGACATTCAGTGGCCTGATCTCCATATGCATTAGGTTCCTTTCAGTCAGTCCTGCCAAATACATATTCCTTGCAGATTCAGCTGCTTCTGCCTCCTCTTCCTAACTAGCAGAAATGATTCCAGGATGTTATGTGCAGACACCTAGAAAGAGAAAACTGAAGTTTGGAAAAAAATTTTAATAGGTATTTGATCTTCCAATCTCCATTTAACTCAATCTTAAAAAAGCTACCAGATTACTCTGATGCAAATTCATCATTTTGGCTGTGAAGGGCAGAATTCCTTAAAGTATTTGGGATCCCCTCACATAACAGAAAATGTTATCTCCTTTTTTAAAAAAATGCCTGTGATAGAGCTTTGGTGTTGCTAAATCTAAACACAGCTGCTGTGTTCACTAAATATTCTGCCATATATGCAGTTTACAGAACATAAATAATATTCACAGGGTTTTGATGTGAAGAAAAAAACCATATTTACACATATTTCTATTTGCCCAGTATTCATGTTTCTTCTCTCCCTCCTTCTTCCCTTAAGGAATACTCTTGCCTTGGTATTGGAAGTAGCCAGTCCAGGACCAGCCTGATATAAAGCTACACTCTGTGCTATGCAGTTAGGGTTTGTTAGCTCAGTTTTTCTCTTGCACTGGAGGGAAATGGCTATTGAGCCAGCACCCATCCTCCCCAGGACACTGACCTCTCTTTGACCCAGACCCCAGTCTCAGGCTCACCTCTGAACCAAAGAAACAGTGACTATCTAAACATCATCATCTGGTTTCAGAGGAACCAAACTATGTCCATCTTTGAGTTCCTGCCATCAGATTACTCCTGTTTTGTGCTTGTGAATAGTTTCTCTTCAGAAGATCAAGAGCACCAAAGAAGTCTGTTGGAGCTTGCTTTGGTAAAATAGAACTTGTTTAAGAGGAGAGCTGAACACAAACCATGCTAATAAGCCACACTTCTTTCTTTTTCTGGGTATAGCCCAAGGTTCTAGCCTGCTGCAAAATCCATTTTGCACAGCTTCAGTGATAAAGCAGATTTAAAGCTGATAAAACCATGTTCCAGGAGACACAAAGCTTTGCAAAGGCACATCAAACCAAACCCTTCATATCCTCCAATGTGCTGTTAAAAAGCTGCAACCTTCAGGCAATCCACAGCTGCCAGGAGAGCCCATAAGAATTCCAACTGCAACTGAGTATAAAGCACAGCCCTGATATTGATCTCTCATGTGCTAGAAACTTGACCAGCTTCTGGCACTGCCACAATCCAGACAACCTGGCAACATGCAGGGAGGCCTCTTTTTACTCTATATAGTGGCACCAAAATGGGCAACTGATCCCCCTAAATATTTCACTCACTTCAAAGTTCAGTTTCTATTTGAAATGAGCAAGTTGAAATTGTCTCCCCTAAAAATGGTGCTTTGAGAGTAAAGAAAAAACATTCCACCCATATGTAAAAGAAGACAGAAAATGAGCCCCAAGCCATGCTAGACAGTCTGATAAAAAACATGTTAAGATTAGTAGTAGGAATTTCTCTGCACCCTGGCCCAAATTCCCACTGTGGCTTTTTATATTACAAAATTGTTTTCCTCTTTCTGTGGATTTTTCTGCATTCAGTATCTCTGCTACTCTTCTCCCCACTAGTAAAAGACATAGAAAACACATCAACACTTCCAGCTAAGCCAAATCATTCTCAATCTCACTCAGTATAACCAAAGTTTTAGATAACTCCTTCCACGAACTTAACAAACAGTCCCTCTTCTATTCTTTAAGAGTAATTTCTGATAATCACTCAGATGCTGCTGTTGTACTTGGATAAGAAATTTGGAAATAGGAATGCTATCTAAGAAACTGACAACTGTATGTAGCAGAACAACCTTGTCAGATTTAACCAGCAGCTCTGGTGAAGAACAACTTGTGATGGACTGTCATGATTGTTTTTTTACTCAACATTATTTGAAAAATCCTGTAGCATATCTACTGCTTTTCATATTCTGCTTTGTTTTCTCAACATAATAACTTTAGATTTTTCCACTTTAAAACCAATCATTTCATTTCCGGAAAGAAAGTTTACTACTTAACATAGCCAGCACTCATGAAACCACTTCAGAACACAGGAACAAAGCTCACTAAAAGCCATACAGATAGAAATGTGTATTTGATACCATGTCCTCATTTTCAAACTGCATGTTGCACTGTGCTGCGTCCTCGGTTACTGGCTTCTGGAACACGTTTCGGCAGATGAGCCATATTGTCAGGCTAGCAATGAACATCCCAATATCTGGTACAAATAGTCTGATCACGTTCCCAGCATCTGCTCCTTTCACACTGTATACGGGACGAAAAAAATAACAAAAAAAGAGAAACATTTGTTATTTTTAATGGCATTTTCAACTGGAACAGAAAGTAAGCTCAAGGCAAGGAAAAAACCCCAAACCATCAGTAATAACAAATCTTTGCAGTATGGGAAATATAAAGATGATTGAGGCACTCCAGACAGACAGATATTTTTGCTCTCCAGAAGTAAAGAATAAGTGATTATTTGCTGGGAGCTTGCACACTCTTATTTTAGTGATACTTAGCATTTTGATTATAATTCTGAATCAATTTTTTGAGAGCAATACAGGAGTAACCTCCAAATTCAACGAGCAAGATTTCAGCTGAATACCTAGAAAATCCATCTGTATGAAGCACAATCCTTTTACCAGCATTCCTTGCAAAGACAACAATATCCAGGTCCACCAAAGATGAGGATGTCCACTCTTAAGTAAGCCCTAATCCTTCTTCCTGGCACACAGAGGAATAACCAGAAAGTCTTAAATATTTTAACATGTTTTATTATGTTTACTGATACCTTTTGGGGTATTTAAGTTCAAATATTTAAATTCTAATTGATGGGTTCAATCCCTGCCAAAGAAGCCTTGCTTCTGCTCTGAAAGGTTTGTAAGGCATGATTTTTATGTAGGAAAAAGATTGCACTGTTTCATTGTGCAGATTTAATTGCTTATACGAGGAAATACAACTTTTTGGATTTGGATGTGGTGTCTGAATTTGGTTCACTGTTAAAAAGGAGAGCCTGGATTTAGGTTTAGTTGCACAACAAAGTTTTTATTAAGCTGCTGAATGCACATATTAAACTCACAATTATTAATTAGAGGATATAATCATAATTAATTGAAAGCGTGAAGTTAAGGGGTGTTAAATATGCAGCTCCAATTTATTTAATTTTTTTACAGGGCTTTAAATCTGTAATCAGTTCTGAGGACAGGTGAACCATCTGTATAGTGCCTTGGGCATGGCTGAGTGCACTAGGTCTTCACAGCCTGAACTGGTAGAAAACCTAACAGGTTGTTTTACAGATGCAAAGAAAGAGTTCACCTCTGGCATTTCTTCATTGCAGCTTTGAAGCCTAAAATAAACTTTAGGAAGGAGTTACCTGCAACTGCTGTGATAAAATGCAGGCCTGGAGTATCAAAAAAGTCTCCAGTGTGATTACAATACAACCACTGTCAAGAACTGTGTGGGTCTGCTCATACACCCACGATCAAATCCAACATTTCCATCACTGCTGCTCTGCTGACCCAGCTTTTCCACTGATGTGTATCTTGCAAAATAACATATGCTCAAAGTGGGAATAAGGTAAGTGATCAGAAAGCTGGCTTTAATGTTTATTTCAACAGCTTAACCCTGAATGGTCATGCACTGTATGGCACCTAAGTAGCTTGAAAATATTTTTCTAATGGCTTTCAGTTGTTCTGAAACAGAGAAAAAAAAAGTAATTGAAAGATTTGCAAAAGAGTTAGATGGCAAAATCCTTGCTGGACTGCTTGCTTGTTTCTTGTGCCACTGGTCCCAGGACAGCATGCTGTAGAGTCAAGTGGCCTATGAGAGCATGGCCAGCGTACATGGGTTTCATAATAATGTTAATGAACTTTTTTCAATAATCCTAACCATTGTGATGCCTAAAGAGGCTGACCTGGAACAGAGGCTAGGCAGAGTTAAAGGAATAAAGTAGGTATTTATTAAAAGGCCTTCAAAGGATACACCTTGGCCAGTTCAAGAGCCCAGCTGTGGCTCTGCCCAAGACAGATCCAAGATGGATGCAAGATGCATGACCAGTCACTAATTTAGACACTTTTATACATTTCGGTCCATTTACATATTGGGGTCAATTATCCAATTACAGCTTCAGGTTATGAAGTCCCTTTGTCCCAGATTGCTCTCCTCAATTCACTGTTGTTTGTACGTCTTGAGCCTAAAGCTGCAGTGGTGTCCTTGGTTCTCAGGCTGGAAAAGGATTGTTTTGTCTAACTACCCTGTGAAGAGAACTTGCTAGCACTTTTTATGAAGTTCAGAGTCACACACTAATGCAGTACAGAATCTAAAATATATGAAAGCTAAAATTTAAGGCATCACTTCTGTAAGGGATTTGTTTTCTTTATACAGATCTGGATATTTAACTAATTGAAAATCAAAAATTAATTTTGCTTCACTTCTGAAGTCCTTCAGATTCAACCACTCACATGTGTACAAATTAAAAAGTGGCAGCCTTCAAGTACCAGCGCTTCTTAGTTGCACCAGGCTCTCCTTCCTCACATTGTACTCCCAAGGAGCCATGCTGGGTATTCCTTTGCATATCCCGCTCCCCAGAGCGAGGGGAGACCCCTGCGGGAGCCCTGCCCCTGGTGCAGCTCACATTTCTTTCCAAACCAAGTGCTTCTGATCTTTCAAAATAAATCATTTAGTGTGCTGTTGTGAGAGATGTAACGCACAGCTCAGGCTAGCAACAGAGAGACTGAACAGTGATACCTAACCACGGGGTGGGGAAAAATTCTGCACATGAATAGTTTATTCAGCAAAACCAGTTGCAAATGTATGCTGTCCCCACTTCCCCATGAAAAGGAAAACAAATTGACCTTGGTGTGATAATTAAAAAGGAAACAAAAGATCGCTTGAAAGTAGAGAAATGTATATTCTCCCGTAAAGCAGAATAATAAACTGCTTCATTCAACCCCAAGTAATTTGCTCCCCACTTTTTCACAGCAAAAGCTAAAACAAAAATCAGTTATTCCCACTTGTTATCTCTGGCAATACAAAAAAGAATGGCAAATACTGCCATCATTCCACAAACATTTCTCACTTTATTTGCGCATTCACACATGGTCATATTTTGCATTTGATAACAGTCTATACATTGTGCTTTTCCCCCAAAAGAGGCTTTTAAACTACCAAGTTAAACAGAAGAACAGGAAACCTATTCAGATCCCCTACAACAACAGCTTTTTTTTTTAATCCCTGCAAGAATCTCATGGTGTTCAATGAATTGGTCATAGTCTTTGATCTACAGCTAATTTATTCACTTAAATGAAATCATTTACCTACAGGGCAGCTCTAGTTGTAATAGATACCAGTGACTGAAGCTTATAATTCAGCCAGAAATATATTCTGCAGTATAATTACAGTAAGTGACAGCTTTAGTTTTTCCTTCTTTCTTACAGGATGCAGAAGAAAACAGCATGGACACACACAGAGACACATACATACAGACACACAACGGATTAGGGCTTTGAAATGGTTTATTACTTTCCCTGGACCAAAGAAATCAAATTGCACACAATTTTTTAGAGAAGGGACTGCTACAGTTAGGGTTGCAAGAGTTCCTCTGTAACAAAAATAACTTCTGTAGGACAAAAGGGACTTAATCTACTTTTCTGTCAATATGTGAAAGTGTTTTATCTTATCAACATACTCCTAATATGGCAGTTTCCTCATCAGACAGTGTGTTCCCCTGCTGATTTCAGCTGAATACTTTAAACTTACTACTTTACAAAGAGTTCATCTATTTTCTGTGCATTTACAGAATTTTCCTAGGACAGTGCGACTGTGGTCTATTCCTGTATTTCTCTGCTCCTCAAGAAACTGAGCAAAATTTCCTACTTTATCTGTATTGAGAATAGAGATAGCTGTGGACACACACGTTAGAACCATTGCCTTACTTCATGTACACTTACTCGTAGTCAAACAAATGTCATCATAATGAAACATTACATTCTTGTTTGGAGCTGTAGAAATCAGTATTTCTGTTTTCTGAAAATAAAATTTTCACTTTTTGCCTTTCTAGAAAAACTGTTATTCATAAATTGAAATCATTTCTTTAGAATGGCAGACACTCTAACTTCCTCTTTATTTCAGATTTACAGAACAAAACCAGAAAGGCAGCACAACTATTACATTATATTAAATTTAGAACTCCAATGTTTTCAATTAAAAAAGTAAAATATATAGTAACACACATGTGAGACACCCTGCATAATGTACAAAATAGTCCACATATAAAATTAATACTAACAGTCTTCAAATTTAAATATGTACTATTTTGTTACAAATAAACAAAAATGGGAAAGAACAACCAGTTTTTCTTAAACAGAATTAAAATTAATTCAGCATCAGCAATGTATCACAATGTTAAGCTTATGTTAGACAATAAATAAGACTGCTTCTAGATTAAAGAACTGTAAAAAAGCTTGATTTTATATTGGATACCAGGTAAACAAAGTATTTTAAAGGTTATTTTTTATTGCAGCTTAAAAAAGTTATCAAAAGTCTTGCATACTACACACTACATCTTTCCATACATGCACACATCTTTCCTCTTGTCCCTCCAGGGGTTTTCTATAGCATCTCTTTACTTCCTATTTAATTTAATACAACAAAAGAGGCAATACTGTATTAACAGTTGGCATGTGATAAACTAAGAAAGAGATGCATAGATGCTAATAATTTCCATTCATCTGTTTGGTGACTGTGAAACATCTGATATTCCTAATTGGATGTAATATTTCAGGGTAATTAATGCACCTCTGTAAATGCTTACAGCTGAATTCCCATGGGCTTCATCTGCAACTGTAGTCATTAAGTTTGGAAGTAAAACAGGCCTAAGAACCATAAGCATGGACCCCTGGAAACATGGACTGGCAGTATTTCACAGGTGCTATGCAGTACTGTGAATGACTCATTTGTTTATCATCACTACCCTCTCTGATCCAAAAATAGTGGAAACTTCAAGGGTACCAAAAGGCTACTAACCAGATGGCCTTAGAGATGTGCCTGCTGATCCTTGCTGCTGGAAGAGGGTGTTGGGAATGGCTGCAGCTAGGAGCTAGTTAAAGAGGCTCCTTATCCTCTCTCAGTTTGAAATAAGGATGAAATGTCTGATCTGGTATTTACTCTCCTGGGAAACTCCCACTTTCCTTATCTGAATCTAAGGATTGCAGACCCTGTCTGAGCCACAACACTTCAGTGAACACACGATGCACAGAGTTTATATTCATGGTGCCATACTTGTCCCTGCTAGCTCAAAATACAAGTTTTCTATGATGTTGGTTCACATGGCAACCTTGCCACCATGTTCAGGGCAAACCTGCACCGTGGGTAAGGTTGACAAGCTGCTGAGCACTGGTAGATCTGCCCTTAGTCATCTCCTTGCTCAGCAACAAATTGAAAATAAATTATATCACAAAAACAAAATACAAACTTTGAAATATTAACATCCCCAGTGCTGTGTATGCTCTCTCTCTCTCCTGCACTGCCTAAATATGATGGCTCTTTCAGTTCATGCAGAGCATGGCATGTGTTTTACCCAAAATACCTGAAGTTGCATTTTCAGAGAATATTGGTTGTGCAAAGTAAACGCGTGGGAGGAAGAGGGAAGCAAAAATGCATAGAAAACTACTTATAAAAATATTTAGCATGCACTGACCTACCCAACATACAAGTTCAAAGGGCTCCTGAAGTATTTGCAAAATCTAAATCACTGCTTACAAACTATGTCTGCACGGATTCAAAACCCAAAAGTACACTTTGCTTTTTCAGGAAAGATACCTTGCAATGAAGAACACACTCTGTATTGCAGAAGTGCTTAACCACGTATTAACCAAACATTTGCTTTCCAAACACCGCTTTGCAGAGAGAGCGAGCAGCTATTTGAAACTAAATGTACACCGCCAAGATTTTGGTGCCTCGTTGCTTGCATAAAACATTCAACATTAAGAAATTATGGATATGTGCAACAAGTAAAACATTGATTTGTGGCAATTCTTCTCTTTCTAAAGCACTATTGTTTCTTTTTGTTCATTGATCTTCTAACAAAGGGCAAGTTCCAGCTTGCTCAGGGCAGCGCACAGAAGATTTAAACTTCAGCAGGGATTTTCAGCTATCATGCAAAACACTCAGCTGCACCACTGCCAGACTCATGACAGCACAACACTCAGCTCGCTTTGCCCGTGTCCCACAGCTCCAAATGTGGAGCAGGACTCAGGCTGCACAGCCAAGAGGAAGGGAACAAAATCCCCTCCACACCCATGGCGCTCTGCATGCCAGCCCCACTGCACAGCGGTGGAAATGACAAGTCCATCCACTATACAAATTATTTCAGGTCAAAAATGGGAATGTGATCCTAGATGGAGGCAGAGCCAAAGTGAGCAGAAGAGACCAAAGGACACCTCAAGTATAAGTGAATTTTGATCTTAAATCTTCAAAGAAACTCTCTGTTTCCACTTTGAACGCTTCTCACACAGACTTCTTGCTTATGCACTCATTGTGTAAGGATGTAGCTTAAGCACTAATTCAGTATTCATTGATCTCTGCAAAACATTCCCAGTTAAATTTGCCCATAATGCTCATAAATATTTGGTAACTGGCAGCAAAGTGTTTACATAAAGGCATACAGATATCCATATGTTCCACAATAGTCCTGAGTAAAAGAAAGTGCTGACAATCTGAAGCAGGCTGACATTCTGTGATTATTTCAAAACATATTTTCTCCCTCTCTCCACAGTTTTCATACTCTAGTTGGAGCATGAACAGATCATCACTTCAAACTACATTTCATTTCATTCTGTTGCCAGCATATAACATTCTCACAGAAAGTAAAAGACACATCTAGATTTTCCAGTCAGCTGCAGATGAGGAGGGAATAATATTTCCCTCAATTACAGCAACCAACATTGCAAATTACTGTCATTTTACAAGCCCAAATTATCTCCAATACAGAGCAAAAGCACACAACTACCAGTGGTTCAATCTGGAGTGCCCACTGCACTTTAGTGTTTGCATAGGAGACCCTTCTGTCCCACAAGACGCATTCCTAATTTAAAATCATCCAAGTGACTGTTTGCTGCGATGGGACCATTCACCCTCAATTCCTCCATATGAAACAGCTCCCAGTCCGCCCTGCCTGCTCTGGACATGCCCATCTTTCTCTTCACAGCATCAAGCATGACAGGACAGAAAACAACATCTAACCTTCCTCATCTACACCTGCCTGAAAATCCCAGTGATTTAGAAGCAAGAGCACATGGACATTGCTGGAAGCAGGCTCTAGCCATCAGAGGCATGTGTACAATATCTCTCCTCACCCCTCTGCTGACTTCCATTAAAACTGGCCAAATGAAACATCCTGATTCATCCCACTGGTGCACTTTGTTCATTTCTACAGTGTCAATCAAAAAAGAAGTGGAGTAGAAATCAGTGGCAAACTAAATCTCCCAATGCCATTAGATGCTGCTTCTAGTTTTTCTGTAAATGGAGCCTATAACACAATCTCTGGGTGGCAAACACCCCACATCCATGTAGGAGGGGAGAGGACTAGTCCCCTGCACTGCTTGATGCCATCTGCTCAATGGCTGGATGTGTGGCCACCAAAGGCCTTTCTCAGGTACAGGAGGCAACTGTGGTAGTGTTTTACCAGTGTGGGAGGCTCTTACCTTGTCTTAGCATTGGACAAACCAGGATTTCTCAGATCCAAACTGGGCAAAAAGGAGCTGAAGGGAAGGGCTCCAGGCTGGCTGGGTGCCGGGAGTGAGCACACTGCAGCAGGCTGGTCAGACCCAGCACTCAGTGTGCTCCTGCTCCACCAGCCACAGACTCCCTTCTGTTTCATGTGCCAGTCTCTCCTTGAGATCTCACATGATTTACTCACGAACAAAACCCAACAAAAACAAAATAAAACACAAAGCCAAACT
This sequence comes from Zonotrichia leucophrys gambelii, assembly GCF_028769735.1. Classification (NCBI taxonomy): domain Eukaryota; kingdom Metazoa; phylum Chordata; class Aves; order Passeriformes; family Passerellidae; genus Zonotrichia; species Zonotrichia leucophrys. Next base: position 101,270,639 of record NC_088171.1, on the reverse strand, counting down.
GTTAAGCATGCATCCTAGAGAGTTTTTTGGATGCTGATTGCAATGCTGATTGCTCTCCAGATTAAAACAAACACTGGCTCACATTGTGCTGCTGGTGGGTTTACCAGCACACTGCTCCCAGCACCACTGTATTGCAGGAGGCTGGGCTGTGCCAAGAACAACACTGACAACAGTCTCACAACTCCAGTGCTCAAACAGCACAGGCCATAAAATATCTTCTATCAGATGTTCCTTTTCCTTGAATCCCTAGGTTGAATGGCATGAGAAAAGTTAGCTGAAATTAACTGAAAAGAAAATAAGCACAAGAGGTGGTAGGAAATGAGCAGCCTGAAAACTGAACACAAACAGTTGGATAAATAAGATTCATCCTGAATGGACACAACTTCTAAGAAGGCCTTTTGCCGGTGCTGAGGCAGCCCAGACCATCAGATCAACACGACACAAGGACAGGTTTCAGAGGCACAAGGATTCTACATGGAAATTGTCCAAGCAGAGAGAATTCTTCTCCTTCAGTTAGCAGTGAGGACATATCTGGGGTACCCAATTTAACAGTAATGATGAAACCTCAAGCAAAGACTGCTCTGCCATCATTTCCTTCCTTCTATTCCATGATACTTCTTTATTTGTCAGCATCTCTTACTCTGTAGTGACATGAGGTTACTCTTCTTTTTGCAAAGTACCTAGACTACTGTAGCATGCTGTAAGAAATGGCACAGTAATAATCACACATTTTTTAGCTTTTGCTTTCAGCGTGGTAGAAATTAATAATTTTCTTGTTAAATTATTAAAAATAATCCTGTTCTACTTCAGACTTCATTTCCCTTTAATCTCATTGTGCTGCTGACTGCACATATGCTGCAGATAGCAGAAAGTAAATTTCCCTATTTGATTTACATCCCTGAGATTCATGATCTCTTATTTGTCTCCCTAGTTTTATCTAAGGCTCACCTGGGCACCTTATTAAGCCCTTTTGTTTGTTTAACCACTAGTGTCACATAAAAAAGATTACAAGCTGCCATCATGTGATTTGGGAATTCTCCTGTCATAAATATACAGCCAATATAACACCCCTGTGGCAGAGAAACATCAGAATGAAAACAGGCATACTGTGTACTGCTAACATTTCCTAGATTGATTGACCTCCTTCCACAGTTCTCTCTCTTGGAAATCTAAGTCTCCAAGTAAATGAGAAAATAATAGAACAAAATAGCTCAGTTGAAGGGGTCTTACAGCAATCTTCTTGTGGTCTTACAGCAATCTTCCAGCTTCCTGACCACTTTAGGGCGGACCAAAAGTTAAAGCATCTTATTAAATGAATTGTCCTCATGCCTTTGACTGGCTGACAAGGCCAAAGTCCTCAGACACTCCTCTCAGGATGTGCCTTCCAGCCCTTCCACCAGCTTTGTTGCCCTCTTCCCAAAAAGGACTTGAGCATCCTTCTTGAATTGTGGGGTCAACAACTGAACATAGTGCTCAAAATGAGGCTGCACTGACACTGCATACAGGGGGAAATATTGAGTGCACCACATCTCTTACTTTTTTCCTAAAACTGCTAATTTTAATTATTGCCCTCTTCCTTACACAGGCTACAATGAGCTCTACCTTAAAATAATTCATTTACTTATTTGGTTTCAGACCTCTGGCTGATCACACTAACAAGAAGAATCACCCACCCTCTTTCTGCTCAAATAAACTGAAAGGGGCATCAATATTCCAAAAATGTGCACAAAACTGAAGCTGCTATGTTAAAGCCTGTACCATTCCCAGTGACTGAAGAATGGGAATGGCATAAAAAGCCTCCCTGACTTGTTCTGTTGAAACTGTACTTCTGCAGATGACCAACATTACCAGAGGAAGTCTCAGAGCAGAGACAGGACTGAGGCAGCATCTGCAGTTGAAGGCCTGGTCTATGTGCATGAGTTTGCAAAGGAGTGTAGCAGCACTTGTGTTATTTCTGATTCAGCAATTACTCTCCAAGCACCTTCACCTGGAATTCAGCCTTGAACAAAGCTGATACAACACATAAAAAAGTCATGATATTGTGATTGACAAAGTTGTATCTTGACTCACATGGATTCCTACAGCAGTTTTAAAAAAAAACAAACCAAGGCATAACAGAAATAACAAAATAAGACTGACTAAGAGGATGCTTCAGAGACTTAATTAGAATTTAATAGAGATTTTTGTCTTTCAAAATTGTATCATCTCTCAGACAGTAAAGAGAAGGATAAAGTTCTTTGCTTATTCATTTTGTTATGGAAAGAGAGAGCCAGATGATCAGCTGATACCAATTATAAATTATAGGTCAAGATTACCAAAGGAAATGAAATATGGGGGCCGACTGATCCAATTTCTAGCAGCACTGAACTGGAGCAGATGTGAGCATCGAGCCCTGCAACGCTTTCCTCCCACATGTCTTTTTCTCTCTGAATGGCAGCCCATGAAGAGAAAACTTGGCTTCTCAGTAAGTTCCTGTAATTCATCTAGGTTCCATAATAACAGCATATATTCCTTTGTGCTCTGACAGTGTGCAGAGACCACAAAAGTCCCAAGTGAACTCAGGGTGTTCACCTCCATTCCACTTTTCTCATCATATGCATATGGTAATGAATATTTACTAGCTGCTTGGAAGAGTCAGTACAGAACATTTACTCATGTCAAAAAAATGGGAAAAACCTGATCCTGTGGAGCTGTCTTCCAGGGCTAGATTAATTTTTCAACACAAATGTCATTTTCTGAAAGAAAGATAGAAACCTCACTAAAGAAACCTCTATTGTTTTCTGATTAGCTATTCACCACTTTACATTAGCTATTTCACATTAGCTCACCATTTGCCCAGAACATCTAAGACTAATCTTCCCATGAAATATAAAGTCTGCTAGAATTTTCTGTTCACTCAGCTACTTTCTCTGGACACATAGAAAAGTGTTCGTATACTTGATGCTGTTTCTCTAAGTTTTCTAATCACTCTGAACAGCTCCAGAGCTCTCAAAAAGAGGAGCATTTGGCCACTCTTTAAATACATTTTAGGACTTGTTCACAGTGGGGTTGCTGTAACTAGTGTACCACAGTGAGTGTCATTTAATGTACAACTAATAGGTATTTTACTTTTAAAAATCAGATTTTTACTTTAAAAACCCCACTTTGTTAGCCAAAAGAAAACTATGAAATGAATGTGCAAAACCACTGTGACGGAACCCACAAATGTACTCTTTTACCTTTTAATTACATCAGGCTTTATCATTATATCTTTATGTGACTTTTTATCCTCATTTTTTTGCATTTGTGTGCTTTATCCTCTTCACTGACAAGTATTTAATTTAAGAGTTATAGCTGATTTGATTGCTCTTTCAAAACTGCATCTGCTGCAGCAATTAATCTTTGGTTGTGCAATCACTTGCCAATGTCACCACATAGCAGTGGGGTGCAGTCGTATGGCAAACACACACATACACTAAAGCCACAGGAAGACTGTAAATAAATGAAAAGTAACCAAAGTAGTTTTTCACATGCTGAATCAAAAGGAAAGAAATGTTATGACACTGCAGTGACAGTGCGAGGGAAGGGAAGGAGTTATGCCAGATGCAGAAGATGACAGATATGCTGCTGTGTGCAGAGCAATGTGGAAGAAACATAAAATCTGCACTGCTGCTCCTACCCTGGCAGCTTGGCTGACTGCACTGTACAGGATCAGATCTCTGACCGTCTCTTGATCCTCTCTCACAGTGCAGAAATCAGGCTGGCATGCTGGAGAAAAGGTAGTTTAAAGCCATTCACCTTCTAGACTGAGATGGAGTTACACTATGAGTGTTGCAGAAGAGTCCTGCAAAGCTCAAATATCACTTTGATAGTTTCAAAAGCTTTACTGGGGATGCAAAATTCTTAGAAGATGTTCTCCCTCTGTAGCCATGTGACTGCGACAGTCACCAACATTTCCTTACAAAGATACACACACCCATTTACAGCCCTTACAGCTATGAAGAGAAGATGCAAAATGTGAAGCAACTTCACTCTTAAATGTCTGAAGTCAGGAGAAGAATAACAATGATTTTAAATCATTCCAATTTGAAGCTATTCATGATTATTCTTGGCATAGAATCTTTACTTGTTTTTTACTTCAAGTTAGAAAACAGCAGAAAAGCCATAAAAATACTTCAGAGAATGTGTCTTTATATGTGCAAAAGAAGAAACCAATGTCACAAGGAAAACGAAAAAAAATATTTTTTGTTTCTTACTAAATAACATTACATGCTGAAATGTACATATCTTTGGTATCTTCAGTAGAGTGTATCTAGTACCAAACACCTTCTTACAGGCAGTGTAAAATTTTAATTTCTGTTTTAGTCCAAATTGTTCTAGCAGAGAGCAATTCTAAAACTGGAAGGATGTGACAAACCCATATTAATTGCTCTTTTTTCCTGGCCTATCAAATTATTCCTTTTCCCAAAAGCTATCCCCAGTGTTGGAAGCATTGGAAAGTGGTTTTATAAAAGCATTTGTCTTGGTTTCTAAACACACCTCTGCTCTTCTGTTAGAGAAACACTATGGTGTATGTTAGGAAACTTCAGCCTTGCTGATAAATAAATGAGTTTCAAGTTTCAGGTTTGTTTGATGGACTTCTACAAGTTCATAAAAAAAAATTAAAAAAGAGAAAAGGAGTAAAGGAAAAAAGTGAGGAACCTTCTTATTCATAAGTCATCTTGCAATTAGTAGTAACACTACTGTGCTTCTCATCTTCTCATCTACACACAGCTGAATTTCAGATTTATCACAATTAAGAGATTTACTTGCCTCCAGGATGTTTGTACACCAGCTCTCCCACTGCACAGGAGGTGCACAGGAAGCTGAACAGGAAGCAGGACTGTCCAGCTTCCCACAAGTGAGTGGCTTCCTGAACTTCAGCCTGTCTGGGCAGAGGATTAAAACCCAGTAATCACACGAATGTGCTTTGCTTGTATTTTTTACATGATATACTTGTATTTTTTACAGTTTTTTACATGATTTTCCTCTGGACTACCCAGTGTGATGTCCACCGTGGGTTTTTAATGCTTTAATTGTCTCTAAGTTAAGAGAGTTTAGAATTCTCTAAATTGTACAGAATTGACTATATCCCCTAAAAACTAGTTTATTTATTTATACTACTAACAATGAATTTTTGCCTTGGTTCCATAATGTTTACTCTCATGAGTCATATCTTTGAAATCTACTGAGTTGCTTATATAATGAAGGACTGTGTGTTCAGACATTTAGAAAATTCACATTGCTGCTTTCTAAGTTGTTTAAAAACAAGATGTCAAAGTAGCTGCAATCAACCCAGAGAAACTCCTTTCTTGGCATATTACAGTGATGTACACCAGAGAATAGCCACGAATACTGTAATTATTTTAGGTGGAGATTGTTTATACTACCATTAAGACAGCCACTTAAACATAAAGATGGGGGGTTAAAACCCAAAAAAATCTCTTAAACTGCTCAAAACAAATGAAGTTACTTTAGTGAATGTTTACCTATTTTGCGATAGTTTTATCACTTTTCTTAATAAGAACAGCTTTGAGAAAATCCCACAAGTAAGGAAGCAATTACTGGTCTAAGTGTTTTTAGCCATGTGGTGACCATCTAAAAAGCTTCTATTAAAAAAGTCTCCCTTGGTGAATTGTTTTTTACAGTCTCACAGGTATGCTACACAAAGCCTACAAAATCATCAGTAGCAATATATTTAAAAATATTCTGTGACATGGTTGCTAGGAAGAAATGTGTTTATTACGCAAAAGCTAGGGTAGTATACTGCAAAACATACTAAAATGACATCTGTCAAAAATCAGCTTTTCTTCTAGCGAGAGGAGAGGGAGAGGGAGAGGGAGAGGGAGAGGGAGAGGGAGAGGGAGAGGGAGAGGGAGAGGAGAGGAGAGGAGAGGAGAGGAGAGGAGAGGAGAGGAGAGGAGAGGAGAGGAGAGGAGGAGAGGAGAGGAGAGGAGAGGAGAGGAGAGGAGAGGAGAGGAGAGAGAGGAGAGAGGAGAGGAGAGGAGAGGAGAGGAGAGGAGAGGAGAGGAGAGGAGAGGAGAGGAGAGGAGAGGAGAGGAGAGGAGAGGAGAGGAGAGGAGAGGAGAGGAGAGGAGAGGAGAGGAGAGGAGAGGAGAGGAGAGATTTGAATTGGAAGGGAGCTACAATGATCATCTCATCCAACTGCTCTACCACCAAAATTCAAAGCATGTTAATTAAGGACATTGTCCAAACAACTCGGGCAGGCTTACAGTCACTGCAAACATGGGGCATCAACTCCTCTCTAGGAAGCCTGTTCCAGAGTTTGACCACCCTCTTGGTAAAGAAATGCTTCCTAATGTCCAGTCCAAATCTCCCTTGATGGATGCAGCTTTCAACTATTCCCAGAATCCCTTCATGGGCTACTACAGCATGCCTGATACAAAGTATTGTTTGAAGAGGGAATCAGAAGGAGCACACTGAACTGACTACACACAACAACACTGGAAAAAAAGGTCAACATTGGAATAAAATCCAAGGTAAGTTAGACTGGTTTAAAACAAGGTTTAAATTGTTTCTATTTCACTATTTAATATAGACTGAAAGATTTCAGTTGACACATTGTTGGTGAAAAAAAAGCTACTTAGATTTTCCTCATATCTTCTTAAACATTTTTTTTTTCTTTGTAAATAAAATTCAATTTTTATTTTGGCTTTCTCTGTAACTCAGACTTTTATTTCAAAGTCTTGCTTTTTGTCAGAGCAGCGAAGAAAACTCAATTTAAGATAGAACCTCAGGCATGCAGAATATATCAAATAAAACTGAAAACACATTTCTTCCCCATTTCCTACGCTATAAACAAGACAAATACTTCAGCACACACATGCACAAATTCCACAGCCCTGGCCACCACGAAGTAACAAAAAGAGAGAAGCTTTGAGAATTAAATTAAAGCAACCTCAGTCCCCCTGTCTTCCCAGGACTCAGCACCCTGTGCTGCCCTTTGCCTGGACACAAGTGCATGCATGTGGGAAGCCAAATCATCTGCTGTTCATCACACCCTGAGAAAAGAACTGCTGTGTTACGGCTGGAAGGACATGAATAAGGCTTTCAGTTGTAGTCCTCCGCCTTCAGATCCCTACCTATTAATTAGGTTTGGCAGCCTGGGGCTGAGGCTGAGGTAGCCAGTACCATGTTTGGCCCAGATGAGAAACATGAGGAGGGCTCAGAGTTGGTGCAGCACCTCTTGTCATGCCTTCTGCATCACCAGCGTTGCTGGAGCTGTAGCCTTTGGGGATCTCTGAACCTCAACCCTAAAAACCCTAAAAGCAGTTGGGGGTTGAGGATGAGGCCCTCAGTGACATGTTTTACCAAGCAGAGAAATGATCAAATAGAGATATCACCCAGAAGACAACACTTGTGTTACGAGCAATAAACTGCTCTTTTGTTCACAGCCTCCCAAAGGAATGTGTGGAACTGGCTCTGTCTCTCAACTCCTCATGTTACATTTATCTGCCATATTACTCAAACAGCACATGTAACCATGGAATATTCAAAACTGCAGAATAAATTCACATTGATTAACTCCTACAAAAGTGTGATGGCCATCATATATTAAGAATAGAAAGTATAAGCAAGTCATTAATAATCTAATCTCTCCAATTTGAAGCACATCAAGGATGGTATGGTGTGGAAGAGAACTCTGTCAAAGTAAATGCCTGGGCACTGAAAATATAAGCACTTGCTTAAGTGCTTCGAGGGACAGGTGACCAAATCAACTTTACTAATACAGCTATTTTTTTCAAAAATGGTGAAAGATGTGCCTGGCAGGGGTTTTCCAAGACCCTTTGATTGCACCACTGCATCCATTTTTACCTTGTCTTCTCAAATTATTCAACATTTGTGAAATGCATTCGAACTGCACTGTTTTCTTTAAAATAACCTTTCAAGGATTAGACCTCGTACAGCCTCATGCAGCCCCTGGCTGAGGCAATGCTCCCAAAATTATGTCAATGGGAGCCTTGCCCAAGATAGGATTATAAGGATTCAGATATATGTGAAGAAAGTCTTGAAATAATGGAGCATGGTATCAGGATAAGACTTTATATTTCAAGTATATATTTATTCTTCACATTAAATCACCAAAGAGCGTGGGGAGAAGAGGGGGATGTCACTTTGGAAAACCATATGGTGCTTTGATTTCCAAGCCAGAACTGTGCATACTGAATGTTTATAGAATCTAGTGATATTCTCTCCTTTCTGTTTATTCCTGTCACCCAGAGAAACTCTGGCCAAGCACCAATCAAATATCCAAGCAAGGAGGGGGAAAGAGAGAAAACAGCTCTCACCAGTAGGCTCATCATTAGCAACCTAAATCTGGAAGGAGGCGCTTGGGAAGTGCCTCTTTTGCATTTGGATTCCAGCGCTCACCACATGTCATGAGTGGTTTTGGAAATTGAGTTCTCAGTCTCTGCAAGGGGTAGCAAAGACATACACAGCGTTTCTGGCTAGACTGAGCAGGGGCATATGTGGAGCAGCTGCAAAAGCAGACATCCCTCTGCTCTCAGAGATCAGTGTAAGAACAAAAATGCATCTCAGTGATGACAGCTAATCTGCTCCTGGGTTAGCTGTGTCTCCCCACCTGCGGCAAAGGGGGCTGCTGCATTTACTTTGCTTCAAATAAAAACAATGCAGAGTGTCCTCCTTATCACCCTGTGCTTAGGAGAGCAGTTGGAGGAGTTACTGAGGTACATAGGAGATCTGAAATCTATCTTAATAGGAGACAATCTTCATATCCAAGCTCTAGCCTTGATATAGAAATCTTCAGGTCTTTTTCCTTGGGAGTCTTATTCCCTTCCCTGTCTTATCTGCTTACCCTTTCCTTTCAGTGTGAGAGCAAGCAATCTCCCACTACCCTTTCCTTTTTCAGAAACAGTAAAAGGATTACAAAAAGCATAACAAGCTCACAACTCAATACAAAGAATTTTATGAACACGAGCATGCTGATCACCCTCAGCATCACTTCAGCGAGAGTCTGGGATGCTGCTGGTGCACTTTCTACATAGATGTTGCTGCTGTACTAAGAATGGTGCAGAGAGCTCTTATTAGCATTACACAGGGTAGAAGTCACCTAATTTTGCACATACATATATATATATATATATATGTCACTTCTAATCAATAGTTTTTGCATACCATGAAAATAACAACAATTTCAGTATCAGATTAAAGCTATCAACCAAACAAAACTTGTATCTTTGATATAGAAAACTTTTTCATTTTTATAATTTCCTTTTACTGTGAAATTGGTGCTCAAAAGTTCCTTTCTCTATCCTTGAAACAACTATTTACTATGAAAAACATACTTATTGAAGGTTGCCAAAAGTGTAATAACCACACATCTGTTATTCTTCAAATATATATTTTCTAAAACATTTGATATTTACTTCACATGTAATAGCAGTTATTAAATCTTCCTTAAGTCTGCTTTGTGGAACCATAATGTAAAGCATTACACGCACAGGAGAAGCACCATGGGAAAAAATGCAGAAATGGAGTAGAAGTGTTGTAAGTAGCTGAGTAACTTACTAGTCACATTACAAACTATAACCCAGAGAAGCATAGTAGGAGGAGTACTGGAAGTCTGGAAACCCTGCAGGAAATGAGTTTTAAGAGGTCCAACATAATTCATTTAAAGTTTTAAAATTGTTAGATAATTTATAGATCAACAAATATGTAAAAACAAAAGACATTCCTGTAATCACTACTTGAATCTATGAGACAAGGACATAGATTTCATCTGGTAGCTCAAATTAGAGAAATTTAGGTGTTTAAAGAAGTCTTCTTTTGGTTTGAATTTTCCACAGTGTGGTAACATTTCCCCAGGAGCATTTCCCCAGGGCTGGTGGTGGCACTTTGCAGGCTCTGCACTGCAAGCCTCACCCCAGCCATGAGCTGGAAAGACACTACTGACTGCACTACAGGAGACCAGCTCTCTGACTGAACTGATCTTCTTTCTTTTTGAATTTTTACAGGCTTTGTGCATTAAGCTCTCTTTAATTGCCAGAGTAGCCAGGAAACAAGCACAGTCATGGTTAATTGTTCATAACTATTCCACTTGGGAATTCAAGTGAGCCTCCCAGCAACAGGACACAAGGAAATAGCCTCAAGCAGTGCCAGGGGAAGCTCAAGTTGGACATCAGGAAGAATTTCTTCACAGAAAGGGTGGTTAAGCATTGGAACAGCTGCCCAGGGAAGCAGTGGAGTTTCCATTCCTGGAAGTGTTCAACAAACATCTGGATGTGGCACTTTTTGCTATGTTGACTTAGTTGACAAGGTTGTGTTTGCTTAAAGGATGGACTCTATGATTTAGGAGATCTTTTCCAAACTTACTGATTCCATGATCCTATGATTTTCACTGAATATGACCAAAAAATCTTAAGCCATTGAGATGAACAATGCTTTCTAAACCAAGTTTTTAGTCATGTTTGGAACAAACTACGAGAGAGTTTACTGCTTTCCAGACATTTTTATGCATATGTGGGTGCCATGGTAATATGCATCCATAATGAACAATAATACCCACATTAACAGCTGCAAAAAAGTCATCCTATTTATCCATAAGTCTACTTGCACTGGCTTACTGAAGATTTTTTTAAAAACCATTAAGGTGACAGCTTGCATCACACAAAAGTATCACATGTGCTCAGCATTTTAAACTATGTTTCTTATAGGACAGCACAATGCAATACAATATTTTTCCTAAATCTCAAAATTGCTCCTTAATGTTCTTCCTGCAGTCAGGAACTGCAGTGTAGATCATGCTGGACAAAGGTGGTGAGTAACATAGTATGTTACAATTAGTTTATTTGTAATGTCTCAAAAGACAATCAATAACATAAAGACCTTCATTTATATCTATCAAACCCACATATACTCTTTTTAATTGAAAAGCTCTTAACTCCAGTCATTTCCTGGATATAAAGCTACCTTACTCGAGCTCCAGCATTTTTAATTTCCCTTGCATTGAAAAGCAGCATCCTCAGCTCACAAGTAATGCTTACATAAAAGCCTTGCAGTCAGATCTCTTGGTGCCACATTGTTTTTCAGGATATGAAGACAACAGTAAAGTAAACACTCTACTACTGCAGAATAAACACCATGTAGCCACAAAGCAGCGATGACATCACCTGTAAATTATATGGGATTAATTTTCTGCAATGTAAACTGACTGTCTATGTCTCCTGTTCCTCAATGCACTCTAAAACTGTTTGTTGAGAACAATTAATATCTTCCGGGTTTAAAGCAAAGATAATTCCTCCTTAGGGCATTACTTCATGTTTCACCTTTTGTGTATCTAAGAATCTTGCTTCCTCCCCCCTGAATGAGAATGTTCTTGCTCAAACAACACATTTAAATGCTACTGATATTTCAAAGCTGACTCAGGTGTGCCTAAGTCAAAAGCTTGCAGAGAATAAAATTTTAAATAGCCAGACACACTTCTGCTGCGTTTTTCCCTAGAGTTTAAATAAATAGCATAAGAACAGCTGTATTGGATCAGAGCTAACATAGATATAGCCCACTAACCTGTCTCTATTTGTGGCCAAAAAGGGATTTCTACTGAAGAGAATAAGATTAGGGAAAGGATGTAGCAATACATCCCCAGAATAAGCTCTCTGCTTTAAGAGATCTGCAGACCTGAGATTTCTGCTTCTGTGACTGCAATTCAAGTGTGATTCCAGCATCCAGGTACTACATATAGGAATGTGTTTGCTTTGGAAACTATTCTTTAAGATACAAAAAGTACTGATCTTAAGCAGTGACATATGATATTAAGAAAATATTGCTATAAAGGACTTAACACTGAACTTCACATATATGTTTCTCATTAACCTTTTACTCAACTAATTTGAGAAGTTGTGGATGCCCCACACCTCGTGTTATAGGCCAGACTGGATGGGGCTCTAAACAACCCATGGCAGGGGGGTAGAAACTGGATGACCTTTAAGGTACCTTACAACTCAAGCCATTCTATGCATCAATGATTCTATGATATATTCCTGTCATAAAAAAAATATTGTGTTAAAAATACACAGAATAATGGATATTACTATTTTTAAAACCCCAATCTTAATTGTTGTATCTGTATGAAAGGCTTTATCTTCCTTTTTTTTCCTCCTTTCTGGTTCTCTGGAAAAGCTGATAAGAGAACACATTTGATTCTATGACTATGGCAAGCAAAGTACATTCAAATCTTCACCTCATCTGTGCTAACCAATGTGCTGCTTCAAATAAAGTAACCCCAGAGTGACAATCAATCTCTCAAGGTGCAGAAGTGCCGTGTGAAAGCCTTTCTGCTTTTCAAACTAGAGTGGCAATAATGGTATCTGCACAGAAATCCCTTCTACATACTTGCCTCCTCTCAGGAAGGCTTCTCTGCTGTAATTTAGTCTACCAGTAATTCTCCATCTTTCTTCTGGTATATACCTTGCATAGGCACAGCTAGCATGGATTCTTCTTCTTGTTTTGAAACATCTCAGAAGTTGGAAATTATCACCACAGAATGTCTAATGAACTCAGCTAAAAAGATGCTGACCCTTATCCATTCTCTCTTTCAAACGGCACAGAGTATCAATTCATTCTAGAACTCCTCAAAATAATTTTTTGTTTTTGATGGAGAGAAGCAGCACCAACAGATGCACCAAGAGATGCTAATTCACAATTTGGGCGATGAAAGGTTTATTGTAGTGTCCTGTGGTATCACGCTGAATTAAATGTACATCAGGGACCAAAGTGGATGTAACTTGGGAAAAAAACAAAACAGCCTGTTAAAAAAAACAACTTTTGAGGACATCAAACTTAGCAACTGAGTGTTTAATTTTCAACAATATCCAGAACTTCAAGGAGAGGAGATTCTTCTGCTTACCATTTGAAGAAGAATAAAGATGACATTGAGCACCTGAATCCTTCTTTACTTTACATCACTCTTTACTGGACTTGGCCTTGTTTAATTTACAAGACAGACATGTGTTTCTGGTTTGATGACCTTGTGGCTAAGTTTGTCTGCAAGAAATTCTTGCACTTGAGGAACGCTGCATATTGAATTTTCCTCTGGCACTGAAAAGGTCTCTGCCAGCTTTGCTGCTCTTTCAATTTCATTTACTTTTGTCAACTCGTATGTCAGAGATTGGAAGTCTCATGGAAAAAAATATGAGTGAGAGCAATATTTTCATTCATAAGTAAGACTTGTGGCCAAAAGGTAAGTCTCTTTTTTAATACCAGCATGCTGTACAGCCACCAGCAAACCACATGATGAGCCAAGTTCATATAATGAATATTGCTTCAGATTGACTCAGGAAAGAGAAGAGGACACAAACAGAAGAGCTGAACACATATGTGCATGACACTGCATGACTTCCACTCTAAATTTGAGGTCATTGATATTTTCAATCAACTAAAATAAACAACTGTGCACATTTGTCTCTGCAGTTTTTCTTCCTCACTTTTTTGCACTAGTAAGGAAATAAATTTACGGCTTACCTTTCAAAACCAATCTGCCGTAATGTTTTCTCCCATGTCGAACCTGCACAAAGAGGAGAAAAAAAAACACCCTCAGTAAAGAATCTTTTTTCTATGAACACTCTTTTCCTTTCCTTGTGCAGCTGGGATTTGTATATTGAGGAGATTTTTCCACCCCTAGAGAAGTACCTGTAAATAAGACAAGTTGTCTCCAGAGTGGAGAATGTTGACAGAGGTTACCACCAGGTGACAAAACAGGGAGAGGGGTATCAGCCTACACAACTTGACATTGCAGAGCAGCTACAGTTCACTGCAATTCCAAGGGTGGTCTCCTCTGCTAGAGCAATGTGATCTGGAAGCACTGAGCTGGCATCTCACATCATGCACTCTTCACATTTCAGCTTTTCACTTTACTGCAGTGTTTGCCTGATTCTTGCTGAAAGCTTTACAGCTGCTTCTGAAATCCAGCCCTTTTATTTTTAAGCAAAAGCATGAACATGTATTCCTTCCTTATTGTTAACCCTTTATATTCATACAAACATCTGTAAAGGAATCTATCTCAAAACTATCAAGGACTCAGCCCCACAAACTACTCAAATGTACAGACTCATTCAAAGAATTGCCCTCAGTATTTCTGATGCGCTTAATATGGACTTCGAATTTCTGATGCACTTAATATGGACTTCAAATTTTACCTAGATTTTCTCCAAAATAACTCCCACACACACTTCAAGAACTAGGTTTTTAGTATTAAGCTCTTCGTAGATTTTTAGCTTTTTGCCAGTCTTTTTTTTTTTTTTTAACTACTATGAGGTCATTATAAACACAGGCTACTAAGAGCACAAATATCTCAAGTCATGCAGGTCTGCTCTACAAATGTGTAGGAGGAGATGAAGCTGCATGATAGTTTGCTCTCTTTCCTTTTGTGCTGCTGTGGGAAATGCAACAGGACTCTATGCCATGTAAGCAACTATAGCTCTTTTTGAATGATTCATCTCAATCATTCATTGAATTCTCAAAATCAGAGAAGTGACAAAAATTCGTGTTGCCGATGCATTCCATCACCTAAAGGGAAATACAAATGAGGAACAAAAAAATTCCCTTTGAGTGACATTATGCAGCATTTTTAATTGCCCCCAGTCAGTGCAAAGCAGGCAGAGATTTCAGGCCCATATCCAGCAAAACACAAAGCAGAAAGAGACTTCAAAAGCAAGGTGGAGAAATCTCTACTTTCACTATATGGGGAAAAAAAAGAAGTTAAATTCTGTTCTGGAATAACTGAGCAATGTTGATTGATTGATGAATAGCGAGATCTTCTACTGTGACATCTCTATTTGCCTGAGGTGGGGCAAAACTTCTGCCTGCACAACTACATAAGGCAATACACTCATCACACTGAATTAATATTTTATGAAAAGAAGTCCTCTAAAGATACCTCTGAAGCAGGACAAGAAATACTCTCACACATTTATTTCAAATAAATGTGAAAAACTAAAATAATGTCTAGGACAATGAACCATAAATGATTGAGATAAAGAAAGATCCGCTCCATTCATGTATCCCCCACACCCATTGTATTCTGCTCATCTCTGGAGTGTAACTGGATTCAAACAGCACCTATGAATCAAGCCATTGTTAAAAAGGTAACTGTGCCACTCCACAGGTGGCAGGGCAGACACAAGCAATTCTCCATATATTCTGTGCAATCCTGCTGACTCTGGAAGAGTAGCCAACTCCAAAGATTTGAAGAGTGTTGAAGAAAAGAAATCTCAACAGCACTTCCTAAAGCAAAGACCAGTACTGACATCTTTAGTCTGAGTTTCTGTGCCTTTCCCTGTTTTGTATATGAATATATATGTATGTATTCACATGTGTATGAATTGTTCACCCCATGATTGGCTACACCTCATTTGTAATATATAGATAGAGTCCTACTGGAGAGAGAGGGTAGAGAGAGAGAGAGAAAGGAAAAAAGCTTTAGAGGAAAGGGAATTGTGTCTCCATTGGTTTGGAATAATCTTTTGGCTGTAGCTGGCCACCAGAATACTCTTTGAAATGCATCTGACTCCTCTGAAGCAAAGCCTGCCAAGAGCACAACTAACATTTCATATTAAAAAAACAAATCTTTTTTATGGAGTCTTATTTTAAAATGTTTATGATCTAAACATTGGGTTTTAAGACTTGCCAATTCCATTCACAATAGTATCAACTTCTACACCACACTAAGAGCAAAAAGTAAATACCCTGAGGTAACAGAAGCACTAAAAAGAATAGCACTGTTAAAAGTCTAGAAAACCTACTATTTGATTTAAATCTTATCCGTTGCTTCCAAAATATAAAACAGGGTTTAAGTCACATAATTCTCATTAAAATAAAAAAAGGAGTCAATCAAGAATTAAAGACTTGATCCTGCTCCCAAGGAAATCAATAGGAATTTGGCAATTCAATTCAGTCTTTCTCTCTGCTACGACTGGGGAAAATATTCACCCCTTGACTTTCAGAATCAATCAACTACTACACTTGAGTTACTAAGTTAAGGTGGCTTCCCTTTCTTTTTTCTTTTAGCACTACAACAAAAATACAGTAACTGTTTATAAGAATGCCTTAATCTGGCACCCATGTAATTAAGTTTTTTTCCCAAATATTTTCTCCAGAGTGCCCAACCATCCTCATTTATTCCAAAAATTCTGTTTCACATTAACAGCTCTAGCTTCAATATTCTTCAAAGAGATGAAGCATAATGCACTCCCAGAATTTCTGCTCACATTTAATAGGAGCAATAGTAGCATGCACACCATGCTCACATATGCACTCAATGAAGTCCTAGTATAGGAATGAGAGTATAAGAATAGGAGATTCAATAAGATAAAATCCAGGACATCTTCCTTAAGTCAAAAGTTGCCTTCTTTGACAAGTAGGCTTTTATTCACAAGGCAGCTGCCATATTTAGTTTGGCTTGGTTACAACTCTCTGCTTACTGTGAACTTATTAAGGATGAGAGGACTCACACACCACTGCTGGGCTGTTCACCTTTACAAAACATGGGGGTGCTTTGCTGCTGAAGTGCACTGGTGGGCACAGGGAAAGCACACAATGAAACATTCATGGGATCACAGAATCATGGAATACCAGGTCAGAAACGACATCAAGGATCATCTGATCCAACCTTGGACAAAAGCACAGGCTAGAAAAGATGCCCCAGCACCCTCTCTAGCTGGGTGTTAGAAGTGACCAATACTGGGGAAGAGTACTGGGTAAATTATTTTCATCCTTTTATGGAGGTTGCACAACTATTCACATTGAGCCATACCATGCCCTATCTGCCACTGCTGCAGAGATCTCTAGCTGTTGAGGGAGAAGTCTGGCATGCATTTTAATTGAAACTCATACCTTTTTTTTCCATTCCCATGCACGGGTACATGAAGGTCCCTGTGGATACTGTGGTCCCCAGGACTATGTGCAGTGATTACAACAGTTTGCTTCCCTCTCATTTCTCCAGAGTTAGTGGCTACTTTAAGAACTACATACCTGTGCCTGACTCTGTTCTTGAGGCTTTCTAACAGGAAGAATAATAATTCTTGCATTCCTTCCTCATTGCGATCTGACATAAGGACCAGACAGGGAAAATGGGGCTTAACTGAACCAAAAGACAATGTTTGACAATTTTCAGTAAGTACTAGGTGAGCCTGTCAAAATTCAAGTATACAATCAGAACTATATGAAGGTCTCCAAAGACTGAAATAGGAAAAAATATCTCTTAATTCCATCAGTCCAAAGTTAAAAAAGGTTTTTTTGTGAGTTTTCTGTCCGTGGGGTGTCACAGAGAGTCATGCAGACTCTCTGAAGGAACAAGCAAGGTACCAGACATACCCCATCACACTTAGCTCATGAGTAACATGCAGGTGTGACATATATAAACCTGTTATGATACTTCAGAAACAGGCAGATATTCTTGCAATAGTAACTTCAATGATCTTTATCCTAACATTTTGAAGGAAAAGAATTTCGGAAGAACAGCTGAATTTGTAATGATTAAAATATTCCTATCAATTTCAAAACTTTGATCTTAAGCCTGAGACACTTACTAGTATTCTTCAAACCATGGGGAATAAATAAAAGGGGAAAAACCCTTTCACATATTCAAGAGATACAAAACAGAGGTACAGAATACTCCAGAAATAGAAAGAAACACTTCGCTAAACATTTCCATTGCAGGTGCCACTTCTCTCAGCTCTGCTTCTCAAACAACAGAGAACAGGGCAGAAGTTTGCAGAGTCCAGCCCAGCCAGACTAGTTGGGGTACCTGAGTTTCTTGAATGGACACCTTACAGCTTTCAAAAAATTGAATGAATACATTAGCTTGTCCCACTACAGATTCTTTTTCAGTAGAGACACACACACTACATAAACCACTCGAGGGTCTGCAGCCTATTTTCAATGGATTGGGAAACATTGCTCTGCTGTGAATTCTCCTTTATCACCTCAGTACTTACTAACAAGTGACTAACAAGTGTTACCATTACTAATGAGCTGAAATGTTCACACCTGATAAAAACTGCCATATTCGGAACATATTTGTTTCAGCAGCTTCATATATTACTAACAGCCTTTACAGTTGCTTGTTCCTAGTAGCAAGCTTCTATTTTCTTCCAAACAAAAACTAAAACATCTATGGTTTTTTAAAGAAATTCTACTTTTTTGTTGTTTAACAAACATAAACCCACAGGTTTTGTGAAACTAAACAGTAGTTTTGACTGGAGAAATGTAGGTGGCATAGGGAAGAACATTCTCTTACTTGCTGCACAGTACCATGGAGATACTGTTAATATTTACTTACTCTTGGCTATCCAATAGTTAGTTACATGCAATGTGACTCTTACAGAAATAATCATTTCTCTCATGTGAAGGACATCAGACAATGGTACCTTGGCATTGAGCATCCATCTGTCTATTTTGAGAAATAAAGCTCTTACACTTCCTCTTCCCTTGACTCAAAGTACTTAGCCTGCATCCTGCACTCATCACTTGGTAATTTTATTTCCAGTCTATCATCTGGGATAATGACAACACTTTATTTTAGCATGAGATATCCTAATATGGCATACTACTACTCTGCTGTGTTCATGCTGATGTTTTAATTCAGAACTGGAGAGTGTTTATTGGGCAATTTTTTACCATGCTTTGGTTTGCACCACTGAGCAATCTTTAAGTGCACAGACTGGATTCCTTTCACATGAAACTAAAGCACAGCCCAAGACCCAACTGCTGTGTTTCAGCCACCAGCTCTTTTTCTGTCTGCATGACCAGAGCAGAGCTAATCCACACTCAAAACACATCAAAACGGCAGGCAAGGACTCTGCACCAAATGCTTCACCCGTATCTCACTGTGCTCCTTGCTGAGACAGAGGCAGCTCACTCCACCACTCCCGGTGCCTGTCCAGGAGTGTTCCCAGAAAAGCTCCCCAGTTACAGCCACCCTGAGGGATGAAGGGGCAACTCAGGATGCTCACCCTTAAGATAGTTTTCTGGGCTGTATCACATCCACTTCAGTGAGCAGGAGCCTTTCTACTGCTCTGATGTACAAACAGAGCTCAGCACTGTCACACTCCCTGCAAAACCCCAGGGAGCCAAATGTGTAAGGCAAGACAGTAGATTATTTAATTTTTAAAGCAACTCCTCAAGGAGAAGAAGTAAGGGGAAATCTGGGCTGCTACAATTTGTGGTGCATGCTGAAGAGACTAAAACCACCAGTAAAACAGAAACTTAGGGCCAGTGGTCCAGGATTCTGTCTAGATGAAGAAAGTGATTGCTGACTACATACCAGCAAAGAGTCATATCAAGAAGAAAGATCAGATGTTGCAAGCCTTTACTTGCCTTCCACTCATACCAGCTTTCAACAGATTTTTTTACTGAATAAAGAGCACAAATTTGATCCCTTCACAATAATGTCATGGGAAAGATTTACTGTGTATTTTCTCCTCTGAGGAAAATAATAAATTACTGTCGTGAGATACAAAAATTGCTTTCCAATAAAAAGAAAACTTGACTCATTCCATGTTAACCGGAAAAATAATCATCATCAAAAATGCTAATTCTCCTCTGAGGAGATGTTATGAGTGGGAACTTTTACTAATAAAATGAGCAGAGGAGGAATATAGAGCAAAGGGCAATAGTACTGACACTACATTTGTGTGTGCACACATATGCACATTGCTTTAAGGTGAGCATTGAGAAGACAATGGCTATGGTAAAATGATTAGCAGCTGTATGTGAACAGTCACCTCTTCCAGCCTGTGGCTTTCCTGGGAGCTTTGGGGCTCCAGATATGTGTCAGAAGGGTTCTCACAGAGAACTGAGGATCCTAAAAGCAGCTGCTTCACAGGCCTAATCCATATTCTTTCTTTTTTTTTTTTTTTTTTTTCTTGGTATCTTGATTCGTGATTAGCACTTAGAACTGGGGGGCTGGGGGAGCACTGTTTTTTTTTTTTTTTAATTAATCATGTAACTTAAGATAGAAAACACCATGGGAAACACCCCTTAGTGCACCTGGGTTATAACTGATCCAGCATCTTGCTGGAGGCAGGGCCAGATCCCAGCTCGCTTTGCTTGATGGTAAAACCTGTGTCTCTGAGCCTGATGCAAAGTCTATACAAATAACTGGAAAGCAAGCAAATAACTGGAAAACAAATAACTTGCATCGAGTTAATGGGCTTTAATAGTTTGCTGAAATGAATAGCAATGACGAACAATAAAAGAAAAAAAATCAGTCTCTATATGTGAAGATGACCTGATTATTAAACAGCAAGTTAAGAGATGTGTGGGAAAAAATAATGACTTGGAGAAAGAAAATGTGGGAAATTTCTTCATTTTTTTGTCCCATGAAAGATTTATTTAAAATGATACACAGGTAACAAAAAAAATTTAAATTGGCTGAATTGCTTAATATATTTTTTTACCATCTTTTTCACAAGGATGACACGTCCCCTAATTTTTGTAAAAATCATGACTTCTTTTATCTGCTTAGATATATCAGAAACACCTACAGGCAATCTTCCCCTGCAACACACACAGGCTTAAAACCACTCTTATTTTAACCTCATTTAATTTCAAATTTATTTTCTCAATGAGGCAGCAAAACAGCAAAACCCAAAGCACTAGAATATCCTTGGGGAATGTATTCCAGATGAAACCCAAGACAGCTAGCTAATGGAAAGGGCTTTTGTGCTTTTGTTTAATATTTTATTTATCTATTTGTTTGCTGTAATGGTTGGTTAGTGGGTTTTAACCCAAGTTGCCAAGGATATTTCATGTTTGAATTTATTCTGCCATCTTTTATTCTTCCTTTTGAAGCAGAACCGCCCTTCTTCCCCCATCACTGTAGAACACTTCAAAAATGGATGAGGAAAAGGAAACAACATGCAGAGCAGAACACTGCAGGTTACCAGCACTAAGGGAACAAAGGGTAACAAGTCCAATGGTCCTTAGATATCTCTTATTCTTCTCTACAGCAAAAAACAGTGTCAAGGCTCCAGGGAACAGCCTCAAAAGAAGGCTACTTTTCCTGCTGCTGCCATGGGGGATTGCCAGCCTTAAGCCAGAGAGTCACAGAGTTTGAGAGGATCAAAGTTTGCTCCAGACCTTCTGAGCTGGACAAATAATAATTTAATGAGTCCTTTTTCAAATATGGTAGACTGGCTTTGCTTTAGTTTTCAAAGTAAAAGAAAACTTGTAGTAAGTTTTATTTTTCATAAGCCTAAAGAAAAAAAGGGTTTTGTCCATTTTCATTGGCAGAAAAATTCTCTTGTCTCCTATCCCAAGCAATACTGCCCTGTCTGCTAAGGAGCATCTCAGAGGCAAGGTTTTAACTTCAGAGTGTGACAGGCATCCTTCCAGCCTCTAGAGCTACCCTCTGCTTACTTTTATTGTAACACAATATACTGTTATGAATAATAACATCAACCTAGCTTCCTGCAGCATTCAATGTGTGCAGCATACCAGCACAAGGAATTTGCTTTTCATTGTCTCTTTTTCTCTTTTTGTCTCATCTGAAGCAGGGGAAGTGGGCACACGATTCTTCATGGATTTTTCAGCACAGACACACGGGAAGGGGGAAATAGGCAGGAAATGTGTCTGCAGTAGCACATCCATACACAAGAAAGTATGGATGTCATAAATAAGAATAGGAAACTAGGCAATCTTGCACAGAAAGAGACAGGAGGGACATTATGAAAAGAAACCCCAGCATTCCAGTGGTGGCATCTTCAATTCCACTTACTGCACACCAGGTAAACCATGCTTTTTCCCTGAAAAAGCTTTCTGGTTTTTTTAACTTTTTATTTTTTCCTAAAGTTACTAAAGAACCATTTCATTCACACTACTGCCCTCAGAGATTAAGGAAATTTTTACACAGCACAATGAAGACAGCAATTTGTTGTTGTTAGGCATAAGGTTCTGCCCACATTCTCAGCTTTCAAAAAACAAAACAAAAATTTAAAAAACCCACCTAAAATTTTTTTTCAGTGACTAGAATGTCACAAGTGCTGTGGGAAGGACAATATCCAGAATAAACTCCAGAAAATAGGCTTGAGATGTGTACGAACTTAGCACACCACCTTCCACAGAAGCAGAAAGCAGCTTTTTCAAACCCTCCCTCTGTCTGCATGCCATTAAGAGAAGGCAGCAGTGACTGCATCCAGCAGCCAGACATTCAGGGCACGGAAGCTGGCTCACTCCCAGAGATCCCTTCAGAGAAGAAATCTGGATGCAGAAGGATGTGCTCCTCTGGGCAGTGGTGTGGAGCAGGCACACAGACTCAAACAACCAGGATAGGGCAACAATAGCAACAGATGTTATTTTTCCTCCCTAGAAAATATGAAGATACTTTATCTAGTTCAGCTGAAAAGTATAAATATATGAGCACTGAAAAAAGGGTTTATTTTGGTTTTATATTCTTTCTCTTTGCAAAGCTAAACATTCTGTGATTTCACTCAAATTTTCACAAAGCTCTAGTCTGTGAGATCAGAAAGAGCAAAGATCTTGGGCTCCGATTCCTCTCATGCAAGACAGAGCTGACTGTGTAGCTATAAGGGTGTCCAGAGAAAGCAAAACTGACAAAAGAACCAGGGAAAACAGAAGGCAACGAGGTGCCAGTCACAGGCTTAGCCCAATCCCTCGCCTCTAGACATCGATGTTTTGAAAACACTGCTGCCACTCACTGGAGAGGAGTGCATACAGACAAGGGGGTGGTGAGGAGGAGTTTGGGCAACTCACACTGGTGGGACACACCAACACCAGAGAGACCTCCCACCCTCCCACACCTCTCTTTTCCAGCTCACAAGCACACAGCTCTCAGCACCCCCTGCCAAGCCAGGAGAGACACAAGCCATGCACTTTGCCACCTGCAATCTGCTCCCCTGGACCCTGGAACGTCTGCTGGATTTCAGTGCCCCTGGCTGGGGACAAGAGCCAAAGGTGAGTATTGCTGATCTGCACTTTGATCATGACCTGTGGAACAGGTGAAGCCTGTACTAGAAGTACCCAGCCAGGTTTCATAGCAATCCAGCTCTGTGTGATTGGTTTTAGTTTCATCTATAACAGACTGCAGGATTACATTCAGTGTACTAGGAGATCATTTCCCAGCACCTAATTAGTCTGCCACAAATAGTATGAGCACTATCAACAAATTAAAGAAATCCCTGGGTTGCCTAATAATTTCCATTTTTAAAAGCACTCCATGGCTTTTTTCCTGTGTGCTTTAAACAGTTTACAAATAGTTTGCTCTTTCTACAGTTACACAGCCTTAATTACAAGTATTAAGAGTAATTTCTCCCCATTTAGTTTGCTTGGCTAAGTCTTAGTCAAAAAACTCACTAAAAGCACTGAAACCTTTGCCATTCTCACATGCTATTAGATGATAAGAGTATTCTCACACTTACTTTAAGTGTGGTTATTTTGTTCTCACTGGAATGTGTTTAATTTGAGCTCTTCATTAGGGTATTAAGAGAGTCATACCTTTTGAGTGAATACTGAAGAGAATGATGAGCAGTAATAATTTTCTACTCAGCAGGGATTTGCATTTTACAGAAATCAGGGGCTGTTTAGATGTGTGACTCTCAAATGCATTCTTAAATCATGTGCTTTATTTATTCACGTGCTGCTTCATT
Organism: Zonotrichia leucophrys gambelii; assembly: GCF_028769735.1. NCBI lineage: Eukaryota > Metazoa > Chordata > Aves > Passeriformes > Passerellidae > Zonotrichia > Zonotrichia leucophrys. The sequence goes on along the minus strand of NC_088171.1, from coordinate 101,246,979 downwards.
AGAAGTGATATTACATCAGGCCTAATAGAAAAAGGACAAACACTTTATTGTTTGCTTCTTTTCAAAGATGCACAGCCAACAACAGCAACACTTCAAAGCTGCCGCCAGTTGGCAAGTTTTCCCAGTCCAAGCAGGTCTGAAGAACTGGAAGGTCCCACAGTGGGATTAGTATGTCAAGTGATGGAACACAGGTGCAGAATTAGAGAATAAGCAGTTTTTAAAGCACCTCCAAGTGTGTATTAAAAATCTTATTGGAAACGTTCTTGTTCTGCTCAAGATAATACACAACAAAAATGCTACAGTTCAAGAGAACTTGTCTGAAAGATACTGGCCCACTTCCTAAAACTGTCTCACACAAAACTTTTCTCTGCATCAATTTTACAAAATGAATACCCTGAATATACAAATCTGGGCATCTTGGCAACATTTTTCACAAAGCATAAAGGCTATTAAAATTTCTTGTCTTTCCCAGCTGAAGTGCATTGAGTATTTTTTATGCAGTTACAAATGTGAGCTATTCTCAGCACTGGGAGACAATGAACCCGTTACATTCTGAAATGAAACCAAAGACACAAAGGAGAGAAAAAATATATTTGAAAGGAAAATGGGCTGGAAAGTATAAAAGAGAGATTTCTAACAAAGAACAAGTCATACATAAAAATATTGACTTCTATTGAAAAGAGATGTGAATGTAAACATTTGCATTAAATCTAAACTTAATTTAGATCTAAATGAATCTAAGCTTCAGTCATTCACTTTTTATCTGCAGTGATTTCTTTGAAGACACTTTGCATGAGAAAAAAAATTCACAGTCTAAAACCTTCATACCACCCTATCTAACTACTAATTTGGAAAGGAAATTAAGTGGTGGAAATAATAATACTACTAATACTACTAATAATATCAATACTACTACTAATAATAAATAAATTCTACTAATAATAATAAATTCTATGTCAACACTTCAGTGCATTTGTTTTGTACAGCCAGTGGATGTAAAGCACTAAGACTTGCACAGGAGTCTCAGTAATATTTCATCCAGCTTTAAGAATTATATTTTCAGGATAAATTTCCTCAAGCTTTTACACTTTTGATGTCATCACCATATCTGCATAGGACAGAAGGACAAAATGATGCCTAATTTGTTCTGCTTATGGGGGAGGAGAGCTCCTGAGAAAAAGGAACTATTAACAAAGCACACAGAGATGCAAGAGGGACTCACTTCACAAGGATGCTGCAATTGTTGGTGCTGACAGTTGCTGACAGGTCTCTGAAATCAGGCTACAAAGCAAGATGATACTGAAATACAGGCAAGATCTCACACCTCAGGCTATCTCAGAGAAAACCTCAAGAGCTCCAACATTAGGCCCATGTATCCATACCTAGACAGGCACCCACTGGCACATCAGTGGAGCTTTGGTGATTAAAATTGTATCAGCAGGACAAGCACTTAGAAAATTTAAAGCAAAGAAACAAACTAGTTCTGGGACATGTAATCCCTTCAGAAGATTCAGACATCTGTAACCTCACAAGGACCAACTTTCCAAAACCTGCATATGTTTTGGTTTCTTGAGCATCAACTTGATAGTAATGTTATTCATTCTTAACAAAAGAGCAACAAACAAAAATAGGTTCAGTGGATGGCTTGGCAAATATCAAATACAGCAAAGCTTCCAAGCTACTGGTCAGGCTAGAAGAGTTGTGAGCAAAAGCAAATGCTACTTAACAGATTTTGGAGGTCTCTGTGAAACATTCTCTGACTGCTGTCAAATTTTGTTAAATTTTATTTTTACTATCAACTGTGTACACTAGAAAAGATACCTCAAAGAGGTAGTAAATGTCACTGCCCAACCTAACACAACCAATTTTATCATCCAAACATTTCAGATTTTTACAAGGGGAAATCCTATTCACTATTCAAAATTTACTCAAATTCACCTTATATCTTCTGGAATTTGAATGAGCCACATGGCTAGTAAGTCTTTATAGCTACTGTTACTTATGCTTTGCAGAAACATTATGTGTTAGTGGCCACATCTTCAATCCACAGAAGAATGAACTGCACTCCCTCTTTTTCTCTTCCTGTGCTCCTCAGCCCACCCTAATATTTCACCTCTATAGCAGGAGGACAAATTTGGATTCTTCATGACTCTGAATTGAAGAACGAGTCATGTCAAGAACTCTGAAAAGTCAACATTTCTGAGGAACGCAACACCAGCCTTTCAGAGGAATAACACATGAAATCCCAAGAGTCCACAAGTCCACAAATGTCAAAGGAAGTCCCTCACACCACTGAGGTTGGATGTGCAGATGGAGAGACAGAGGAGATATTTATTTGATACAACCCAGCTCCCCACCTCTTTCCAAGAACAAAGATCACCATATCAAAGTCCGTGCACTAGGTCAGTCCCACCACCAAGAAGTCACTGCAGTTGTAGTAGAAAAACTGTATTCAAACCACTTAAGAACTTTAGTTCTCTCTCAAGTGGGTAAAAACTGGCCAGACTCTGGTGTAAGGGTGAAAAATCCAAACAGAAAACAAACAAACAGGCCCCTTAAAATTACTTATGAAAAGAAGCAACCTTACACATTATTAATCCGACTTATTTTCTCATCGGGCATTACTTTCACATTACTTGAGATTTTAAAGCAATTTCCAGCTTTAAATAAATACTGCTTCATTAAAAATTATGCACAGAATTAAGGATTAGTTCACAAGAAAGATTATAAACTTTGGGTAGATTTTTTTTTCCCGTTAGTGCCTCATAACGCAGCAATTGTTGAATTAGTAATACATTTGTCAAATCTAGTAAGCAATTACAGTTAATACATATAAAACAAATTACTGCTCCATTTCGGCATGTGAAAAGCAAAAGTTTGGCATGAGGTTCCAATTATCCACTTAACGTGAGTCATGCCAAAAACAGTGGGACAAATTGTATCTTAACTCCCAATGTGACCCTACTGAATCCAGCTTCTCTGCATCATGGCACCAGTCCCAAAAGCAGAGTATCCAGCAGGACTTGTCTGGGTGCAGCAGCCAGCCTCCAGAAACCAGAAGTCAAAGGGCAAGGGTGGGAGCAGCCAGTTCAGAACAAATGCAACAAGCCAGCCCAAGTGATTCCTCTGAGGGGGTCAAACTTCAACCAGGGATAACTAATGGCTTCTTTTCTACACCACAGTGAAGAAATAAATACGTACGCTATGTCAAAAATAATGGCCCATGCTCCATACAGAAAAACCTGGCACAAACAAGTGACTTTGTGTTGACAGGCTTTTGCACATGAACTATGGACCCTGAAAGATCTTAGACAGCCCAACCTTCTACTGGCTCTCTTTTGAGAGTGAAGCAGAGACGGGCTGACATTGGAGATTAGGGGTTTTTTTTTTTAAACCCTGTTAAATAATTCAGGGCTTCATCTCCTGCACAGCTGCTCTTAGCAGTTTCCGTGGAGTGATGTGGGAGCTGTGAGCAAAATTATCTCTTAGCTTTGAGAGCTGCATGTAACTTCCTATTACATTGTATGCTGGAAAGCATGCATTAAACCAATACAAATACCAAATTTCACAGGAGACAATGAAAAATTAAAAGCATAAAAAGGAAAATAAAGAGTCAATTTAATGTGTTGCCGTCTCACATGTCAGAGGGAAGCCAAGAAACAAATTCCGCACTTTGATTTATGAACAAGCTCATCAGAGATCTAAACCATTGCCCTTAAGATATCTCACATTTTGTGCATTCCTATGCCAAGAATTCAATTCTCTCAATTTTCTTTCTAAATTCAAGGAAAATATCTTTCCTGGGGGATTTGCTGGCACCAGCACTGTCTAAGGGCCAGGAAATGGTGGGATCCAGCTGAGCTGAGGGTTGTGTAAAAAAACTGAAGTACACAGTGATTACCTTGAAATGCAATCCAGACAGGATACAAAAGCTGGAGGAAATGCTAAAATTCAGTATTTTATGAAGGGCTAGGAGAAGAGGAGGCTCTAGGCTGTACAGAGCTCAGGCACAACACTGAATCATGAGGCTCAATAATGGGCTACCGCAGCTTCTCATCTTTCCTCAGCTGGAAGGAGTTTCTCCTTAGGTAGCCCATGAGGGACAGAGACACTGTGCATTTCCTCTTGTATCAGGCCCAACAAACATACACATTTCTCAAACCTTTTCTCTCATTCCTTCCTCTTTGAAGCTGGCCTAACAGAATAGCTGTGGATGATGGCTGTGTCATAGAGAAGATCCTCCAGAAGCTCAAATCTTGTTTAAAGTGAGAAAATTAACAAATAATGACTTCTTGATTTACTGCATACATCTCTCCCTCTCCCCATTAGTACTGGAAGTCACTGAAAAAAAGGAAATTTTTTCATTGCTGTTTCCAAATGCCTTGAAACCTGACATTTAGAATCTCTGTGTGCACCTAAAACATTGGAAATGTTCTGAGAGCCTTTGGAATGAGCCACTGGGAGAAGAATGGATTTGCCAAGCAGTGGTATCAGGACTATAAGTTTATGAGACTAAACATCATTTTATTTGCTTCATTCTCAAGAGATTCTTTCAGAGTCAACAGAAAGGGACCACAACAACACTCAGGTCAGATGTTTATGTGACTAACAAGCCAGCAATAGTGTTTGAATTTCTGAGAGAAGTGTTTATGTTGGGAGGCCTCCTGCTGCTCTCAGGAAGCAGGAACCAGGAATCATAGGTAGAAATGCAAGCAGAGAGAAAAATAAGGTATCCCATTACTGCAACAAGCCAAAGGATGAAGGGTGTACACAGCACACATTTGTCACTGTAAGAGGAAATGCAGTTCAGAAGAAACCCAAATATAAATGTGAAGATTTGTTGGTCTAACTGAACATAGACACAGTCATTGAATGCCACTCCATAAGGCATAACATGCCTTATGTTTGGCACACAAATAAAGCAGTTTAGAAAATTGCATTAAATGACAAGTAGTGATAATGGTACAAGATTACACAAAAAGAAATTATTTTACATATAGAAAAGGAAATGGATCTTAATGTACTCTGTACATCTTCTTACATCTGCCACTGCACTGCCTACAGTGAATGAACATTGATGTGGAAAACAATCCTCTGTCAAGGTTTGTATCCAATAAAAACTGAATAAGCTGAGAAAGGCCAATTCACTGCCTTTACTGAGGAGCTGGAAAGTGACCCTGGTGAAAGAGGAAGCTCCTGTTTAGGAACAAGCAGAATCTACATCAGAAGCATATTCACAGCTGAGAACATCTGCAGATAGACACATATTTCAAATAAAATTTTATAATGTTTATTCAAGTCATTAAATGTTTACATAATTGGTACCCTACGGCCTGATTTTTTAATGCATTACCATATGTCTTTTGGGGTCTTACTTCCTATTAGACTTTTGCACTGGTGAAATACTGTACTTTCTACTAGAAAACAACCCTTGAGAAAGACAGAGAATGAGGACATGATAAATTGAAGAGGAAATCTCCAAGAAGGCCCCTGAGATAGCTCTATGAAATCTGCTCCTGCAGGGCCCAATAGAAACATCAAGGTAAGAAAACAAGTTAGAAAGTAGATTGCCATCACAAAAACTTTGTCTTAGTAAGGAATAAACACTCACATGCAGAAAAGTTTCCTATCAAGGGCTGGCTGGCAAGGTATGCTCAGGGTAGGTCGTTGCTGAACCATAATATGAAAAAGCTGTCTATGCAAGAAAGCTTGAAAATCTTCTTTTTATCCCAGCAACTGCTCAATTTCTTGTGTACCAAGAAGTTTTAACTCTCCATGCTCAAAGCACATCAACCTTGAACTGAACCTGTTCTTCCATCACTGGGATGTATCTGCATAGCTATGATGACATTTGCTGACAAAATCCAGTCTAACTTCTCATGAGCTGGGACAACAACATAAGACCTGATCCTGCTCCTTCTTTATGTCATTTTTGTAAGATGATATTAGACTTTGGCATTTGAACAGAGTTTAACTATTACTCTCTTAAAAGAAATCTTCTAATAATGATTTTAGTAAATTGTTTTATGAGAGATTTCCAATCCATCTTCAGCATTCCACAGAGGCTACAGTGTTTTAGAACTTCCATACAGACACTGTAGATATCAACAAAGGCCTGATAGCAAGGAAGTTGAATTGTCACAAAGCCTAAGAACCACAATTACAAATGGGTATATCTTGACTTGATGCCAATGATATCACAGAAAAGTAACCTTAAATTCCCAAGACACAGCAACAGCACAGTCACAGAGATCTCCCAAAACAAAGGGTAGATGGAGCCACGGAAATTCTTCTAATATAAGGTACTTTCAGTGTGCAACAAATGTAATGAAGTTTTAAAAAGAGGCATCAGCTGGGATGCTGTCACATCAATAAAAACAAATCTCCAGGTGAAAGGTAGGTGAACATATGAAAACATATGTGAACACTGTTCATTTCAAAGCCGAGATTATTTGACTCTACACAAAGAAGAACAAGATTTCTAGTTAGAGAGATCATTCAAAGCCTAGCCAAACACTGGGAAATATCCAGAGAGATTATGACCTAACTATCCACATCCTGGACTAAGAATTTCAACCCACCCACCACCCCCCCAAAAAAAAATAATCACATTGTTATTTATGCTGAAATATTACCTAACCTTTTTCCCATTTCTGCGTTCCAAAATACACTAATCTTCTTCATAGTAATACATTATTTATTTCATTTAAACAGCTTTCATATAGAACCTCCAGCTGAGCAAGGAATAATGAGCAAACACATGTTAGGATAAGAAATCTAAAGAGCAGAATGCTCCTGATGGGTTTGATTTACATCTGAATGGATTTAGCATCAGCATTTGGAAATTGCAAAGTCCACATTCCCCTCTCCAAACACAATTTTTTCAGCTCATAAACCTTTTTGAAATTTATAACAGTTTGCTGAGCAGTGTCTTCTGCATCCCATATGCTAGGGGGATGGGAGGTTTTATTAATATTAATGGAAAATTACAGCAGCCAAATTTTGGGATCATTGACCCAAATATAGAGGATACTACCTCAGAATCAAACACAGCCAAAAAAGGTACAACTCCAAGGTGAAAGTAGCTATTTGTACCACAAACAGTAACATAAACCAAAAAAACCCTCTATAAACATGAGATCACTCTGGCAATGATCCTAACTCAGAAAAGGGAACACGACAGTGAAAGTTTTAAATAAATGCAGTCACTGTGTGACGTGCAGAAGACAGAGAAGGAAGTGGAGCAAGTGAGAAATATTTATCCCGTTTTCCATAATCTGGTAGGTTTTTATTTTATTTTAAATACCACAATTCTATTGAAAAATCCTAGCCACATATTCAACCTTTCTTTATTCTCAGAACTAGATCTTACACCTTTTCTCAAGTGAGGACAGAACACAAGGTTTTGCGACTGCTTTTGCTAAATTCTCCTTGCACTAGCACATGGGCATACACCCAGCTCAGCCTTGCATCCCTCTCCACAGAACAGCCTGACAAGCACCTTCTACCTGCTCAGGTGAAAGAGAACTGCTGTTACATATGGAAAAGATCTAGAGAGGGAAAAAAAAAAGGAAAATTTAATGCATTTAGAAAACATGGAGTTACCCTGTATGCAGTTCTCTCTCACCAACCCAGCACTGGTGGTACATCATTGCAGTGTGGTGCTGTAGCACCAGCAATGATATATACAGCATAACTTTTATGGCTTCCAGGGACACATCAATCCCTGCTAATGAAATGTTTATTTGAAATTAAATATTCTTTACTTAAATTAATAGTCTAGTAAAGTATAAGCATTTAATGGTGTTTACAATATATATATTACTGTACAAAAAAATTTAACTTTTGCAAAAAAAAAAAAAAGTGAATTTTGCATTGCTGGCACACAGCACTGTATTTACAAAATAAAAATATCCTGATATTTCATGCAAGTTTTGAGAAATCTCTGAAATCAAGAGCTGCCACTACCTAAAATTAAAATCTTCTGCTTTTCTCTGAGAAAACTACATAGCAAAACAGAAACTGATTTTTGCCTTCAGACTTAATACATCAGCCACCAATAAAATGCAATATTTATTGTCAATTCCTGCAGCTGCTGTTATAGAACCTTTCACTCTCTACTACAGCTAAAAAAAAAACCAAAACAACCCCAAAAAACAGGAACTGTGAACTATGAAGGGAAATGTGATACCATTTTTTATTGTTATCCAGAAAGACATAGAATAGATATGGAAACCCATCTTTGACTTTTTCCAGATGTTCATGGAACTCTATCAGCATTCCAGCCTTTGTTTTATGTGGATATGAATTCTGTGAACTTCCTTGCTCAGGATTTTCCTTTTTATCATTTATATGAGACAATTCTGACAATGTTTCAGTGAGGATATGAAAAGTCATAAAAACAATCTCAAAATTCATGTGTCATAGATGTTGTGTAATCTAACTTGTTGAAAGGTTGTTGAGAGAAAGGATTGTAATGAACAGGTGGTATTTCACTCTCAAGACAATACAGTTTCATGAGCTGAAATTTATTTTGGTTAGAAGACTTCATAAAATTGTGATCTGATGAGAGTACAGTAGCAGAAGAGGGGTCCAGTTCAGCATGGCTGTAGAACTGCTACACCAGGCAGAACCATCTACATGTCAGCAAGACAAACCTGATCTCTACCAATTCCTAGAAATTTTCATTTAAAAGCTGCATAAAAAAAAATAATGGCACTTACAAGTACTACTGGAAATTGAAAATTTTACTTAATTCAGTGCATTAGCTAAAAATTATTTATTCCCTCTCCCAAAATCCTGATGAGACAAAATCTGCATGAGTAGCAGCTTCAGGGACTTCAGAAAAGCAAGTCCAATCATGGACTCTGAATGCCCATGTCCATCTGCTGATCCTCCCTTCTCCTCCTGAAAATTTTCTAAGCATCTGACCAAGAAGTGCAAGTTCAACAAACCATTCTTGCTCACTATCTCCATTCTGCAGAAAACAATCCTTTACTGTGTCACCAATCCATGTATTGTGGATATCAATACTAACATTATTTCCGTTTTGATAGTAAGACCCCTGGCTTTTCTTCTTTTTTTTTTTCCTGCTAGATCTAAAAGTATTACATCCCCTCTAATCTTGGCTGGTCTGTGCATATTTTTGGAAGCCCCCTACTTGGAGTCAAAGGAGTTGAGCTTCTTTTCTATTGACCACTAGAGGACATTTTCCTTCCTCGTTGGTACTTACAACTTTCTAAACCTTGGACAATTTCATGGAATTTTATTATTGAAAAAATGGTGCTGAAACGTCCTCTTCCCCACTTAGCAAGGCTGTCTAATTGCATAATTCAATCAGCCTGACTCCTGAAATTGCACAGGTTGCTGTGCAGTACTAAAACTTAATAATCACAAAAAATTCCTGCTATAATGAATGAGGCCCCTCAAGATGAAAATGTGCATGTGTGTTTATATAAACAGAGAGAAACTGAGCACAATCTGATAAAGGCATCTCTTGTCCCCTTCACACAGCACTGTTAGTGTTTCTGCCAGTCTTGTACTTTATTCTTAGTCAAACATAAAACATCAGATAGTCAAAAATAAGGAAAACTATGTAAATATTCCTCTCGGAAATAATGAGAACTGGGAGACCAATAACTTTTACGAAGCTGGAATTGTTGCCAGCGCAACAGCATCAGCTCCAATTATTTTTTATTCTTGCCATGTTTGTCTGGGATATTATAAAATCACAGATTCATAGAATCAATAAGGCCAAAAAGACCTCTAAGATTACCAAGTCCAACCATCAGCACACTACCAGCATGTTTAACACCAAATATATCAAGAGCCATATCACATGTTTTTTTAAACTCCTCCAGGGATGGTGCTTATAGGACTTTCACCAGTATGTCTTTTCAATTCCATAGGTTCCACACTGCAGCTGAGTTTAATTACCACTAGATCACCACACCCTCCAGGTGTATGTAAGATTTTTTAGGACTGAAATCCAGTTTGGCACCTAAATTAAGGACTGCATTTTAAAGAATGATGGTAATTTGCTAGACTCTACAATGGGACCTATTCTGGATGTAATTTGAGTCTTTCGTCATGTCTACAGTGAAGGTAAGAACATCAGTTCCCTCATGAAACACTACATTATTTGCAGACAAATTTGTGGGGTCTAGAAAAAGCAGGAATTTCCTGTAGTCTGCTATGTAGCCAACCATGGCATCACCAACAAACCACATGGACACAATCCCATGACGAGGTCAAAGTCTGCTGGCTCTAAAGGATGAGTTAAAAACCATCCTTTTGTGTTTCAACATTCTAAACTTGTGTGCCAAAAAGAATTTTTGTGCCACCATGAAAAACAACTTGCTATTTATTTTTTGACCATAGTGACAGTAGGTAAGGTGATACAAGAACAAAAGAACTTAAAACGCTATCAGTTCTTGTCACTGGACACTTATCACTCTCTACTGGGAGCTGGCTATCTTCTTCTAAAATGCAGGAGTATACACTTAAATATACAGTTTTACAGGTATCAATGACTAATTAATGTACTCTGAACTATATTACTCTTGATTTCCTTCAGGGATTACGTCCATTCACTGTTCTACACCTCAGAAGCTTGGTAAAGCTTTTGACAGCCACTGGCTGGAGTGCAGGCTTTTGAGTGTTTTACACTACTTCAATGTGAAAACTGTGTTTAACTTGTTTACAGTTTTAAAATCTTCATTCAATGATATCTGATGACAGATGAAAATCAACTTCATTCTCTTAATCATTTGATAGATACTGTGTTTTACTCTCCCTATTTCTAGACACATAAAAATAGGACTAAAGATTTCATGAAATATTTTTCATTTACTACACCCTTCACTGATGCTATTGAAAATCTTCCTGGTTTTAGTCTAGATGATGACTATAACATCTCTGAAATCCAGTTTCTTCACTGCTTTAAACAAACCCCTAAAGAAATGTACTATGATTAATTTCAGCAGTAAACACAGTATATATGCATTCATATACGTATATGTTAAAGAACTTGATATCAGGAAAAATGCAGGAGTTGAAATGAAATAAAAGGGGGATGTTTATGACTTTGGAAACCAAGTCTAACCTTCAAAATTCAGAGTTCTCCTCCTTCCAGAGATGTAAAGGGTACTTTTTCACCCTTTGTGAGTGTTACGGAATTGTTCTTAGTTATTTTGTTCTTTGTTAAGAGTAAAAGCATTGACAGATGCGCTGCACATTGTTTATGCAAAAGGTGTAAGGTACAGCACTTTCTGGCATCCTGTGTGGTTACTGATTTAGACTTGTATATCTGGCAGAACTTGGAGGGAATTTTGAGACAAACTTTCCTTTTGGAAGAAAACTCAAAGCATGCAAATTCCAATTGTATTTGACTCAGGTTTAGGACTATATTCTAACACACTGATGCAGGAGAACCCACCAAAGCATTTCAAGTCCAACTCCATTAAGAAAACACTTTCTTCCTAATGGCTCCAAGCCCTATTTATGTGAGCAACACTTTTTGCTTTGTTTTACAGGGTGATTTATTTTACATCACAGCTTCCATGAAGGGCTCAGTAAACTCAGCCCTTTCAATTAGAGGTTAACCTCAACTCAAGACCTCATTTTTGTCCAGAGCAGCCCCTAGCCCACACTGGCCAGGGAAGCACACCCACTGGGGTGTGCACTGCCAGGGATGGCCCATCAGAGCTGCCACCCCCTGACGCAACACCTGACCTGTCCTTGCAGCTGAGGTGCCCAGCTGGTGGTCCAGCCGTGCAGAGTGGCTGCGGTGAGCAGCTGTCATCATCTCCACTCGGATTTGCTCTTTGCTTTGCAGCTGCTGACATAAATCACCAAGAGGTGCAGAAGGATGAAGCCTAAGGGCTCTGGCCCAGGGACCAACCCCTCTCAAACTTGCAATGTGGACACAAGTACATGCACAGGTTCACAGCATCACACTAACGAATCGCGTTTTCTAAAAATATTCAACACGATTACATGATGAAGAGCAATCCTTAACCATGTAAACAGCCAAACAGAAGAAACAGATCCCCAGAAATAAAGTGAAATATTTATTCTCAGTGGAAAGTATTTGTCTAAATAGTGTCCAACACACAAATATATAGTTTCCTACTCCCGAATAGTAATACTACAATAAGACTCCCCAGTAAAATATTTATATTACAGTGATTTGAATAAACAACAAGGGAACATTTCAGCATGGTCCCTACACCAGCCCAGAGATGCTGGTTGCTAAAGCACTGTAGTGCTGTCCTTACATACCTCATTCTGCTATAGCCAAATCCTGCCAAATGAGCCTTGATAACCTGGGTCAGAGTAAGGGTCAGACCCTGCAGACAAGTTTTTTCACTGTAATCATCTGAACAACCAGTTTCTGATTTTGCTGTTCTTGAAGGACTTTGTACAATATGGAGAACAGGTTTTGTAGTAGCTTGGAACTAAAAAGCAGTTGGTAATGTATGCTGATAAGCTTTTCATACAAAGGTTAAACATACAACTAGGGGACAAGCAAGCGAGTGGCTACTTACAAAAATGTAGAAGCCTACTCTGCACATTTAGTTCCTAATTTACTAACAGCACTAACCCCAAGCATAAATCAACAAACAGTTACGCTTTTCTGCTTTTATTTCCTTCACACATACATTCTGCTCTCATCTATTCAAGTTTTATTGAATTCTTCACAGCTGGCCTTGATTTCTTCCTTCTGTTTGCTACTTCTGCTTCTTGCTTTATGAGGACAGAGGGAGACAGAAAACAGCTGCTCTATCTCTCCTACAAACAGCCCTAAAACAAGCTGACAGTGATGGTCACACTCTATTTTATTACCCTACAGTCATCCTATCTACGACTGGGACACTAAAAAGAGAACTGTCCCAGTTTGCATCCCAGCATCAGCAGGTACACTAGGTGCTTCCTTGGGTGCTCCTTGGGAATACCTTCCAAAGCCCACCAGCTTCAGAAAGAAGCTGTAGAGCCCCATGGGACACCCAGCAGTTTCCCAGGTCTTCTCTCCAATGTAATTCTGACTGTCAAAAATACAAACTGTGAGGGGCAGTGAGAAGGGTGACCTCCTACATCAGGTTCTCTTGAATGGTTGAACACAAGTGAGTGTGCCAACACCACTGCAGCAGAATAACACACACTATACAATGAAGCCACATACCATGCCTCAAAGTGACTCCCTAGAATATTGCTCAGTTTTCACATGGCAGCCTGTGAGTCCAGAAATAAAGACTCCATAAGTACAATGAACTAAACTGCTAAGTAATAACACCCAGCAGGAAATTGGGCAGGACTTATCATACATGCCTAAGAAGCAATTACAGAAGCTTCTGTTTCCCCAGTCATAAATTCCCTGGCTCCATAAAGCTGCATGGAAAGTGTTGAGGAAATGTTAACATCCAATGTGCACTGAATGAAGGTAAAATTTACTTTCATATACAGAATAAGCTATTGTTCTAAGTTTCTGTTGAGACAAAAAGGCATGCTAACACCTTTGACTAATTAAAAGTTTCTCATTGGGTGTGTTCCACATGTTAAACATTCTTGACTCTTGGAATCATTGAAGTGACAGTCAGAAGTGCTCCCTAGCAATAATGTACAATCACACACCTTTCTAGGACCCAATATAATGACCATATTGGTGCCACCACATCTGCAGTTTTTTACAGCTAAGCATTCTTTTTAGTCTCAAGCTCTTCATGACTCCATAGAGAAGTTCCTTATTATTATTCTTATATTTCTTGACTCCAAAACTGCACATCACCTATGCAAGAAACAGTACATGATGAAACCAGAGCGTGATAGGAAATATTTCCTTAAAGTCAAATCTCCTGCCTTTCTGTAATTTCCTAGGTTTTCAGAGGTATTTGCCGTGTGAAACAGCAAAACAGGAGCTTCAGCTCTACTTCAGTCCTTATAGGAATCACTGTTACTAATCTCTGCAGAGATTCTGAGATTTTCTGTCTCTCAGTGGAGATCTGGGCAAATGGCCATTTGCTGCTTTCTAGCTCATTATTCTGCAGGCTCAGTGGCTGATAAGAGGGAAGCTCTGAAGAAATCCTATTCTCCTTATTCTGTAACTGTGGTATTTCCACAAGGCCCCCAGCCACCCAAGTGAATCCTGCCACAGGCTGTAGGGTACAAACAATAGAAGAGGAAAAGCTTCTTCTTAGAGGAATTTACAAGTCAAAGCAGGGTTTTTATTTTTTAATCCACATAGCACCGGGCAGATGTCACCAAGAGACAGCCTTAACTGCTTTGGATAAGAAGGACAATATCCATATATTGACTTTTGATAAAGTTTCCACAGTTAGCTTTATAAAATTCTATTAACCTGCATTCTGCAAAGATTTGCAGCTTCTCGTGTGCTCAGCATTTAGCAACCTGCTAGTAATATAAGCAATAAAGTCATATAGTTTGCTGAGAACATAACAAAGTCAAACCAGAAGAAGTAACTTACTGTCCCAGCTTTGCTGGGATAGAGTTAATTTTATTCCTAGTAGTTGGTACAGTGCTGTGTTTTGGGTTTATTTTGAAAATAATGTTGATAGCACACTGATGTTTTGGTAGTTGCTAAGTAGTGCTTACCCTAAATCAAGGACCTTTCAGTGTCTCATGCTCTGCCAGTGAAGCAGGTCCACAAAAAACTGGGAGGGAGCACAGCCAGAGCAGCTGACCCAAACTGGCCAAAGGGATATTCCATACCCCAGACTGTCATGCCCAGTACATATCCTGGAGAGTTGGCCGGAAGGGACTGTTTCCTGCTCAGGGTCAGGCTCAGCATTGGTCAGCGGGTGATGAGCAACTCTATTTTGTGTCTTGAGTTTTCTTTTTCTCTTTTTTTTTTCTCCAGTAAAATTAGTAGAAGCAGTAGTAGTTTACTTTCTTTAAATTATTAAACTGTTCTTACCTCAACCCATGAGCTTTGAGCTTTTCCTTACCTTTTTTTCTCCTACTTCTCCTCCCCATCCCACTGGGAGGTAGGGGGAGCAAGCAGCTGTGTGCTACTTACTTGCCATCTGAGGTTAAATCACAGCCCACATCTTTCATAAAACCTGAACAAACAGACTCTCCAGGCAACTGGCTGTCTGTACTGATTTAATTAATAAATACTCTAGTTCAGGACTTCAAAAGTATGTAGGCATCAAAGTTCCATTAAAAATAGACTTTTATATTATGGAATTTAGTATTATCAGTCTTGCTGGCAGCATGAAGAATCTGTATAATCTCTTCTATTAAAATATTGGTTTTAAATTTGTTTTTCCCACTGAGGCACCACTCACCACTCTGGAATTCATCTAGCTAAAAGTATGGACTAAATTTGTACTATATTGGCTGTCATAGACATCACAGCCTCAGACAACTTTGAGTTTAAAATATATAAACTCTCAATGAAAGGTTACTCTGATTCTTCTGCAGTGCTACAGCTGGTTGTTTCACCCTATAATAGCTTTGCTAAACTGGACATTCCACAGTTGTTCTTGAAACAAGAGTTCATTTCTGAACCTTCTTGCTGCTTGTACAGAAACCACAAAAATACAATCTGATGACTGTGGTAACAGAATAAACTGTTTCTTAGATGTTTAAAGGCATTATTTTTTTGCTCAGATTTTGGCCAAGATTATAATCTTTTGGATTACACACAAAAATATGATTAAAATGTAGATGTTCTGCAAGACAAGGGCCACTTATACTGGAAAAGATTGAAATATCAATTTCACTGAGCAAAAAAAAAGAAGGAGTATGATGCACATACAACTGAGGTCACTGAAGATCTCAAATTTGCAGTTAAACTATTTGTTTGGAAAGCACCTTAAGCATTTGCCTGGTTGAGATATGAATGTGTTTGTTTGGGAAGAATGAGCTGTTTTGCCTGGGGTGCAGTGCTTGAGCACTCTTTAATGAAGACAACTCAGCTTTTATTTTGGTAAGCAGAACCACTGGAGAGGACATAATGACTTTTTCAGTATAAAGATGCTTACTTTGCTATGACTTCTGCTCAGAAGCTTCTTACTATTGTAAGAATGGCATTAAGAAAATGCCAAACTTACTAGTTTTCTTAATGCCATTTAGATTAATTTCATTTCATATGAAGCAATAGTTTTGAAAGTAAAACTGCCAAAATTACCAAGACAACTAATAGGAAAATACCAGAATATTTTTCATAAAATAGTATTTAAAATTTCCAATATTTTAAAAATATGTGTTTTCAAGGAAGTCTCCCATGAAATGATGTGTCAAAACAGCCAACAAGGGGCCATGAGATACACTTAGACAGGAGTTGGGCTAGTGGCTCGTGGTATTTGAATGACTGGCATTCATCTACCTTTGGAATAGAAATATGAAAACCTGTATGAAATCTCAAACTTTTTTTCCCTTTATAAACAAAAGCAACATCTTTATTTCCAGTGAGTTAATTAATCCAGCAATAAACAACAACCTTTACCAAAACTATACTTTACAAAATCAGCACAACCTTAGAAGTATACTCAGGAAGATATAAAAGGCTTGAAATCTCACCAGGTACATAGGAAGGAGTAATTATTCAATCCTATGTAATGTCAGCTTCAGTCCTGAGCATGAGCTTTCAATAAATGGTGAGACATAATTTATTTGTACTGGGTACTACTGCTTCCTAATATAACAAAATACCTCAGGGACATGCTGGTAGTAATGCAAACATAGGATGGTCTTTTAAGCCAAGAAATAATTTCAAAATTTATCCAAAGCAGAAAGTTATTATGATTCCACAATGGTGGCATGCATTTGTTTGACATTCACCATGGCATAGCAGAGACAGAGAATTATCTGATTTTAGTTCCCATGATCTAACAGAGAAGCTATCTAGGCAACTTGGTGCTTTAAATCTATTCTACCCTTTTCTACATATAACCATTTTGTAAATAAAGCACTCCAAGTAGGCACAATAAACAAAGATTCATGGAAAGTCTATAGAAGGATTTCAAGGTACCTGTTTAAATTCCATCAGTTCATTTATGTGATGTATGGGAAAAGTATCCAGAAATATATTAAATATTCTTTTTTGTATTCTTACAAATATTGACTACAAATTTAATAAGTGAGTGGCTGAAGTAGTCTAAGTTGCATTTCTCATGGACAAAAACACTGTTCCAGAGAACAATATTAGGCATTTCAGTAGATTCATTCTCAGAAGTCAAGATCAAGGGATTATAGAGGAGCACAAAATAAGAAATGGATGTACATCACCACAGGGAAACAGAAAGCAGACTTCTTTCAAAGGCTGACTAAACCCAAGAAGACACATTTACAGTGTGTATACTTACAGAGTATTATGATGAGGAATAATTGCACTACTTTATTGGAAGTAAAGTTTAAAATTAACATTGTGGAAAACATTCCTGCTAGTGGTACTGCCATTTTTAAAGATTTTTAAAACTAGTCCTAGGAAAGAACCATACTGTACATACCGGAGAATGCAACTATTACCTTGTGGTCTAATCTACAACTGCCTGCCTGACAGGTTCTATACTCAAAAGATCTCACCTGATCTAATAACCAGAATTTTATTCCATCAGAAATAAAAACTTAATAATGAAATTCTCTTACTGCATGAATACTGCTATATTCAATATCGTGCTGTCTATTATATGGAGATACCAGTGAAGCTTAATTACGTGGCTCTTGATGGCTTAGGATTAGCTCAGCTCACTTTTTCTGCATTAATTCTTTTCCTTTCTATATCTGGGAGGCATTCAATGTTAGCTCCACACACTGAAGCTGTGGCTAACCAGAAATCTTTCATTAAGCTCAATAAAGACTACTAACAGCAAAATTTTATTAGTGCTAGGCAATAGTCACAAGGCTCTTGAGAAACAAGAACCTTCTGTTGGCCAAACATTTTTAAACACCTCAATCAACATGACAACATCGTTTAGAGAATGCTGTAGCATTTTGTAGCCATCCTGAAAGAAAAGCTATATGAACTCCAAAAAAGGAAGGGGATAAAAAAGATAACAAACCAAAGAAGCTAAACATCCCAGGAATTACCCTAAACTGATTTTGAATTCATAAGTCCAGGATAATAGCAGAATGTTTTGAAATGAACCTGAAATTCTATATGTCTGGTTTGTGTGTGCAGATGAGCTCAACTAAAACTGTTTCTAGACATAAAAGATAAAACGATGGTCGTTCTTCATTTCCAAAATGAAACTATAACTGTACAAGGTTTAAGAGGTAATAGTCTTTATCACACCTCTAATTTAAATATTTTTCAAGTGTTTCTGTTACCAAAATGAAAATATTATCATAGGTTTTTATACAGCAGTGTGAAAAGAAAAACTAAAACCAGAAAATGATCTTTTGATTCAGAAAATTGGCATATGAAAATATTGAGACAAACTAATCTACAGCATTTGCAGGCAGTATTATTCTGCCCTCTCACCTACTTCTGAAATTGCCAGGAGTTAGATTAACCACACAAAGGCCTCTGCAAGGCATCTTGTCCCAGACAACACCTCCCACTTTGATTATTGTTGGTATCCCACTTCCTAATGGTGTATTCAACTCCTGCATCCAGATCAGTGGCAAATACACTGAGAACAGGACTGGCTCTAGAGCTGAGCCCTGAGGGTCCTGGGCCCCACTCACCACAGCCCTTCAAGCCCTGCCCTTCAGCCAGTTCTTCAAACAAGCACATCTGAACCTACTGAATAATTTTTTTCTTGGAGGACAGTATCAAAAGCCTTACTAAAGTACAGGAAAAACACATCCACCACATTCCCTTCATCCACTGGGTAGGTGACTTTACCATGGAAGGATATCAAATTAGGTGAACAGGAGTTTCCCTTAGTGAACCTGTGTTGACCTGCATTGTCCTTTAAATGCCTTTAAGTAGTACCTAATATAAACCTTTTTATACTTTTTTTCAGGAACTGAGGTTAGAATAACTGGTCTGTAGATTCCTGGACCTTCCTTCATGCCATTTTTGTAAACTGGAATAACACTGTCTGGCTCCCAGTCAGCAAGGGCCTCCCCAGACTCCCATGACCTTTGGTAGATAATTAAGAGGGGACCTGCCATAGCAGCCACTAGCTCCCTTTATGGTTTGATTTACTTAAACTTGGGGACATACTACAATTCTAGAAAAATCAAAACAAATACTAAAGAAAAACCAAAAATTTATTTATCCAAAACCCCTTAAAGGTGTTATTGCAGAAGGCCCCTATCAGGGAAGCCACTACCAAACAAGGAGATAGAACAGTCTTAATAAATAAAATTTTCTAGAAAAAAAAGTGGGAAATCATCAGCTTCCACTATACTATAAGAATACTCACCTACATAAACATGGGATTGAAAAAACATGGTCTGCTTCCAAGAAAAGGATTTGTGGGTTTCAGTGAATTACAAATAAAAAGTGCAAGACCACTGCAAAAAGCACCATACAGTAATTCATAAATAGGGAGTATGACTTGCAGACACTTGGGTAATTGTTGTATTTCAGTACATGCTACTAAATTCTCAGCTGAAATTCCTAGCTTTGGACACTGAGCCTCAAGAAATATCTGAAAAACTATGAGAAAACAGAAGTAGACTAACAACAATAACAATCTCCTTCCTAGAAAATGCAGTGCATGAAGTTTGAACAGGCTGAGGTTGTGAAAATAGAAGAGAATGACAGAAAAGAGTACATATGACAAATGTGACTGCAGCCTTCAAATACAAAATGGGTAACCATAAAGGCTAATGGAAAGTTTTTCTTCATTTCCACATCAGGCTGAAGGATGAAGACAGGATATTTTGACTAATGGAAGAAAAATTTCCTTATGATAAGCATCAGAAAAGACTGTAGCTGTAAAAAAATGTTTTATTAATAGTGGATCTGGGTCTGGCTGGAGAAACAGAACACATCAGTCTTCCAGTCTACACTTCTGAAGTTCTTATTGAGCAAAAAGAGTTGGATAAACATTAACAGCAAGTCTAAAATGCAGAGATCATAACACTGTGAAGATGCCATGGGTGAAGTGCTGTCATTTCTCCAGCTACGGCTTAGCCCACATCTGCAGTCAGTTTTGTACAGCCCTCCTCATATGGCTGGGGAGCAGCGGGGCTGTGTCACTGAATTGTTACAAGAAGTACTACCAAGGTCCTTTCTGGAGCGGGAATTCTGTCCTCTCCTCACCCACACAGGAACATCTAATTTATGGTGTCATTAAATGACAATAACTGACCTTATTCCCTGACCTAGCAAATGCTTTGGCTTTTTCTAGCCCCTACATTTACAACAATCTTTAACTTCCCCTTCAGCATCTTGGGGGTCCAGCAATGGCAGCATCGGATTGCCCTTTTTATTGTTTTTATTGGCTTCACCTGGATCTCACTGACTGTAACCATACCAGTAAACAAAATGGCGCCAGTTTACTCAGTATTCAGGCCCTGAAATTCAACAGCTGAATATTTCATCCTGCTAAACAGTTTAAAATCTCTTGGAACAACTTTGGTCAACCAGCTTCTTTCACAAACAACTTGGGCACAGTTTGGGTGTTCCTCTGGAACAAATACCATTCTCAACAGGAAACTTCAAAAACACCCTTTGCACTCAGGAGGCAAAAAAAGCTTAATGGTGAGTGGTGTGGGACTGTCATGTCAAGTGGCCTTGGTGTCAGAGAGCAGTCTGATAACATTTAATGCACTCCTACAGCTACACCCCACTGCCCGGTGAGGCCCCAGGTAAGGGTATCAGCACTAGGGGCAGCTGAAAGAGGAGCTGCTACACTCAACAAATGTGAATAAATAGTAAAAAATGGTACATTTCATCTTAAAGAATGGAGTCTTCAGGATGAAATAATTATTTTAATTCCCACTGCAGACCCCAGTTACCCCCACGAAAGGAGGAAAAAGCCAGTGGTTTATCCACAAATCTCAAAAGCAACTCTCTCTTGGAATTCTTCACTCGTACAAACAGTGTCTAGATGATGCAATTCCTCCAATCTAAGTAAAAATTATGGCTTTACAGTCATAAGAACATTAAACACATGCAGAAAACAATTATTCCAGCTCACTCCATGAATTACATACAATTTTGCAAAAAAAAAAGTATTTAGACTCTGAAGGCCTGATTCGAACCAACAGAGCCCAGGACATTCCAGGTGAAACAGGAATTTCATGAACACAATTATGCTTTTTACTTTAGGAAATGGTTTAAGCTAAAGGTGAAATGGTAATGCTCAATTAAATAATAAAATTCTAAGAAAGCTTGAAGTCAAATCCTTTACATCACATAAGGTTTCTTGTGTTGAATTGTAGTACAGCTGTTTATTCAAGTTGCAGCAACATATCTTGTGATAAATTAAATGGACATTTATCAAAGGTAAAGTTGACAGGTTTAAATGTTAAATGTAAGCATGGTAAGACAAGTACAAATAGTTTCTACCTGGAGGTTGCATATACAAATCACAGGATAGATATTTTAATTAACTTCAACACAATAAAGAATGTTTGCTTTCTGAAGTATTGAACAACATTTCCTGAGAGAGGAAGATACAAAATGCCATGCAATATATTTTAAGCAGAGCTTACACATAAATGAAAAATTGAAAATCCTTCCTCCCATACAACATAGGCAAGAAAGAGACAAATATTGTTTAGAAATACAAGTTTTGGAATCAATCTTTAAAGTTAAATTAAATGAAAAGAGAGTTATGCCAGAGAGGGGCATAATACATGGATAGAAGGAGGTTTGTTACTTTATTTCATTTTGCTCCTAATTCACTGAATTACTATCTAATGACAGAAATTAGTAGTTTCCTCGGGTTCTGAGGTGATTTTGAGAAAGCCTAAAAGATGAAGTCATAACAATAGTCAGTGGTAAACTCAAAGAAAATGCATCTCTGGTGGTAAAAAGTAGTTTTTTATATACATACACACATATAATAGTTATATAAAAATTTCTTTTGTTTCTTAAGTCCTTCTAGTCTTCCTACCTTACTAACAGTAATTTATAAGGTAAAAAGCTAGAAAACAAGCAAGCTGCAAACCCACTGGAGCACAAACCTAAGTGCCTTCTTATCAACCCTTCACCTTTCAAACCACTGAAGCATTTGGACTTTTAAAATGCTAATAAAATCTAAAATACTTTACTTACAGTTAAAACCAGGTTCAATTGTTTTTGCAGCTTCAAGACTGTTTATTGTAATCTGAAAGATGATGTGCAGCAGCAGAAATGATAGACTGGTGAAACACAGAGATTTCAATAATCGTCCTGTATGCCCTAAAAGACAAAATACACATGCATTTAATAGGTGAATTTCTGAGCATTGCCTAAAGATTTTCAGTATAAAACCATAAAAATATCATGACCAAGAATATTTCTACTAGTCAGTTCCACATTAATCATGATTGTCCCCTATGGTCAACATTATAGTAAAAATCACACTTTAATTATAGTTTCTTTGAGTACTCTTTAATCACAAACCACAACAACTGCTATTGCCAAATTTTTCCATTTATTTTTTTTTAATTAAACAAAAATTTTAAGTCTCCAGAGAGTAATTTTACATAAATAATAACATCACCATGCTTACCAACACATTACCTGGTACTTAGACAAAACACGAATGATACTTCTACTTTTGGGAACATAAAAGCCCGTTAATCTTACTACTCTTTACAAAATTATTACACAGCAGAGGGCATAACAAGACACAAACCTCAGACTGGCACAGGAGTACAGACATACTTCCAATGAATGCTTTGCTTTGTGCCAACTACCCTCTTCCTTCAGAAGTTTTAAACATAATTTTCAGTATACACTGAAGAACCCTGTGCCAGATACATTTGGTCATAGTTCCTCTGTGATTTACTGGATGTCTATTCAAAAGCCAACAGAAAATGTTTGATGAAGATTTAGAAATGCCTTATAAATCGTCTAGGAAACACTCGGCTTAATCACAGGCAGCCAAAACTGCAGGGTATGAATAAATAAAGTAAACCATCAGTATTTCAGGAAATATGCATCTTCAAGAGAAAATTGAATTGCTGATAAAAGACAACATTAAATATCACCCTACCTGACCTATCTGCAGTAACAGTTGTACTTCCAAAGCTTATTAAACCTAGATTTCATACCACCTGCTTCATGCATTTGAGGTTAATTTTTTAACTTTACTGATTAAGAAACAGCACTACTGACATTCTTGTCCAAGGTTGTAAATAAAGCCAAGGCTGTAGAGGGCAGAACTTGCAGAGTATACCTTGGAAATGGTCACTCTACATGCAGCCTGTTTTGTTCATACTTATTCTGCAAGCGACTGTTTCAAGCAACTACTAGAAAGAAGATGATCGTTCACATTCTGCATCTAGCCAATAAACCAGATTTTAATTTTAGATTTTTTTTCTAGTTCAAGCATAGGTCATCAATGGCCTAAACAGTTGTTGATAAAGCAAAGAATGAGATAAGCATGATTCAACAATTTTAGAAAGTAATGGACTATCTCCCTCCATCAGACTCCAAATTTTTGCCATACCACTATCCTGAATGCAGATTTTGAATACCAAATCTCTGTTATAAACTTCCCTGTTCTTTTTTTAAAATGTAATAAATAATATTTACAAAAATAATTAAAATGGTACAAATGAGCCTACGTATGAATTTTCTGCAATCCAAAAAGGAAGATACATTTGCTAGATACATGTTTTGTATGACCTATTCAATTTTGTCACCAGAGCTCACACAGAAAGGAGACAACCTGGGTGCCAGAGCATTACATCAAAAAGACTGGATATTAAAATCTTTGGGCCACTTTTTGTTCTCCTTCTGCAGAAGCTGGCCTGGTGTCCTATCTTAGGACAACAACTTCTAAGCAATATAAAAGCAGAAACAATAAAATAAGTAATATTTTCAAAAGCTTTAGAAGAACAAACATATGACAAGCTACATATTATTAAATAATTTTTTCGATATGATGTCATATGTAAAGTAGTCCAAGGACTGCTGTATTTTACAATTCTTTTGCAAGCTTCAATATTTGATGCTTCACTCCTTCATTACCAGATCCCACGCTCATGGTATTACAAGCATCGCTCCCTCAGAATACAACAAAATATAACTAAAAAAAACCTGTCTCAAAGCTGGAGAAAGACAGTTTGACAATACAAATTTTGTGGACTTCAAAAGTGTGTCCAAATGTACAGATTTCGAAGACAGTCTGGTGATTTATGAAGCTCTAAGTTACAAACTCTTCTCAGTGCTTGGGAGTTAATAGATATCAAGCGACAGATTTTTCATGTGGAAGTGGATTTGAAATTTTTTGGTAGAATGGTCTGAGTCAGCATCCAAAACTGAAAAAATGCAATACAATTAGTCAATGCACATCCAACTCCCAAACTGTCAGGTCTATTTTTCAGTCCTTTTGTATCACTCCAAAATATATCTCAGTTTTAGACTTCACTTCTTACAAGTTTGAAAACAAACATGTTTGAATTTAAATTGAGCAAACCATTTCTTTTAAAAAAGCTCTTTTACAGCTGTCATTCTTTTAAGAATTGTAGAAAACCCAAAAATATATTTCTTCAAATGCTAAAATGTTGAAAAAAGATCTCCTTCTGCACAAAGCCAGGAAAAAATATAAAGGACTATTAATACTCAGGATAATAAATAGTCTCTCAGTGTACTGGTAAACATGGCAGGATAAACACACATCTGGAAAGCAGGAAAGTATGTTCAGAGCAGGTTACAGTATTCCTCAAGGGCTACTCCCTTCAGGGCCCTCAGTGGGACAGGACCACCATGAGATTCTACTGAGCAAGAGCACTTTGCTTGCACCACATTCATCTGTGCCAGCAGAAACTAGAAACTGGAAACTAGAAGTATTTGGAGAAAAGTAAGAAATATTATGACCCGGATTTCAAAAGTTTGGAGCTACATCAACAACTTGGGAGAAATGGGAGTGCTAAACTAAGTGAATTACTGAATACGTAATTTATGTTAAGGAAGAAGAAGTGACAGATTTGGAAAAGGGATGAGTTTCAATTCATAGTGGGGTTTGAGTAAACCCACTTAACTATGTTTTTACTTACATTTTTCTCTTTCTACTGGAAACTGGGTTCTAAATGGCACAAAGGAAAAATTAACCGTATGCATACAGAACTGAGATGGTGAGAAAAGAGAGAGCTGAAATAAAACAGAGCTTCTTCCAATGAGGAAGAAAGAATTAAAAAAAAGAAAAATCCAAGGATGAAAAAAAATCTAATTCACTCACAATTTTACAATTCCTTTGCTAAAACATACCTCAACTTCTCCGTTGCCCTAATGTAAAAATCCTTGGGGACATGAATGGAAGCTGAACATCCCACAGAGGAGATACATATTGTTCAGAAAGCTGTGTGGAGGGAACAGATGTGCAAGAGAACATTGCCCCAGCCGATACCAGAATTCACAATATCAAAACAATCCTTCATTTCTAAATGTATAGGCTTCTGTATGTCCAACAAGACGAAAAAAAAGAAAAAGCTCATGGCAAAGCACCTTGGTTTGGAACTTGAGCACTGGGTTCCAATTTCACTCCAACAACTTCTGAAAACTATGGAGGATAGAAAGGAGAGAGAACATTTGTCTCAGAACTGGACTGAAGGACTAAGAAAAGTGGGCTTGCTTTCAGGTGTCACTGCAGGTGTCATTTCTGATGGCACCCAGTGGGACCAAAACCTGGCATGTAGCTCTAGAAATGTACCCCAGCACGTCTCAAAGCTCCTGGCAAAGGGCTTTCTCCCCTCTGATCAAGCCTGCAGGAAGCCAGACAGGATGTGAAGGCTTCATTACCCTCTTTCTCTTCAGCCCAGATGTAACATTAAACTGGACTCAAGAGGGCCAAAAGCTTTTCACACGTGGAAGAGGAATCAATTTCTTATTTTTCAAAGGTAATCCAGCCAAGAGCTGGATTAGTAATGGCATGTCCCCCCCAGCCACAGGCATGTAACCTCAGTACAACTATTTGAATGTGTTCTAATTGGACTGCTGCCTCCAACACACACATGCACCTCTTGACACCATGACTGACAAACACAAGGTTGGAGCGTCCTATCCATATTGTGTCCAACAACAATGAAAAATTCTTGTACATTCATGTCTAGACCTGGTAGTCTTCTGATCTTTTTTGCTACCCTCTTCCCTAAAACAGCAAGAGTATGTCAGAGTTTTTTGCAAACCTGGAACAGCCTCAGAGCTTCTGCCACAAGGATGGGACATGGAGTAACTGAATGGCCAATTGTCACTGAGACCTGCCTAAGAATCACATAGATTATCTCTTCTATGGCCATGAGCCTTAGGCTATTACAAAGGATATGACATGATTGCTATGATATGGTATCATATCATATGGCAGTTGTTTGGAAGGTGCATTTCCATTCCGCACGGCTAGGTTCTGATCTACTTAAGAGGCATGACAAAGAATTTGCTGAGTTTCTAAGAAAGTGAATAATACTGCTAAAAACTTATCTTGATTTTTTTAATAAACAGTACTATGCATCTCTATGCAAAGCTGGCAAGTTCTAAGGGTCTGTATCCATTTGAATGCCGTAATGGAGAAAAATGTAATTTAAAACTTAATTTAAGACTGTTTACTATTTCAGCAGTGTAATCCCACCATCATAATCATACATATGCTGCATAGCTTCACCTAAGTGAAGTAAGTGTTTGGGTGTCTTATTTGAACTTTTTATTACTTTGCACAGGTTTTTAGGGTTTTTTTTAAATGTAACCTTAGTGTTGCATTTTCTGAATTTTCTTCATTTGGGATATTTCCAACATCTGTTTAGCTATACATTTTACTCCAAACTGGTATAACACTCTCAATTCTTCTTGAATAGCTATGTTCATGAATTTTTTTACACAACACTTTCTATTCAGATCAGAGTAGATTAAATACCAAAGCAAAAGTAATTTTTCATACAATAATCTCTGATAGCACACAGTGAGTGATAAATATTAATGTACATTTATCTCCTGAATTAGTGACATTTCACCTAATAAAAATACTCTATTACAGCCATTCAGGATTTTTTTTCCATAAATCTCTTCATCAGTAAGTGACAAACTTGAAACTAAAGAGGTCAAACTTCTGCAGCACACACAGACGCAGTCCCAAAGAATTTGTTTCATCTAGAAACTGAAAAATCCTAACTTGACTTTCCATCAGGAAACCTAACATCACCTCAGAGACCAGCTGGAACCAGGGTCTAGAGAAAAATCTCCTGCTCCATAGTTCCAAATAGGAATCTGTCAACACCATCTGAACTGTAGACTGGGGCAGCTCAGGGTGGGAAATTAGGAAAACATTTAATTCACAATACATGCCTTTTGGAAAAATCTGGAAGTTTTGGAGTAATATGATCTGCAAGAAAAAAATCAAAACATTATAATTTCCCATATAAAAGAAATCCCACCCTTGGACAGCTCTGGTTTAAGTGTCTCAAGATACCACAATTACCTTATTGACATAAATGCAAGAAAAAGAGTTCTGATTTGAAGCTGGATTCTGCCAAAGGTCCAGAGGCAATAAAAATACAGTTAGTTCCAGGCAATCATGAGGAAAATGTAATCAGTAAGTTCAGCATGAACATCAGCCACTTTGTCCACAAGGGTCAAACATAACTTCCCACATTTAAATTTACACACCAAGGAAAGTTTATAAGAATGAAACGAGCCTGAGATATCCATCCTCCATTGGACAGGAAAACTTTGTATTTCAGGATGGGCAGTCAGCAACACCGAAGTATGTGGGCCAGTTCCTATTCCTGAATTCACTGCTTCTATTGCACACTAATTGACACTTAACGCAGCAGGACACCTCCCGATGACCATGCAAGATGAAAAAAATGGTTCAATTATGAGTTCAATTATGAGTTCTAAACTCAGCTGATATTGCCAGATGACCACAGAGTTACATTTGCAAGGCACAAAGAAATTTAGCCCTGTCCTAGAAAGCACTTAAACACATTCACATCTTTGAGCATGCGGACAGGGACTGAAGGGCTCTCAGTGTTGCATAAAAGGATCAGAAAACAAGGCTGAGTGCTTCACTCTTAGGGTATCAATACTTGATGTGACCCAGCCTTAAAGCACATAGCTTGCAAGTCAGTGGAAGCCAAATCCTTTTAGACGCTTCTAATGGCTAATTTTCTCTAGTTCTCCTTACAGGTAGGCATAATCTGATTGTTTTCAACTCCCCGTGAACTTTTGGATGTGAAGACAGACAACGCTTTCCAGTTTCAGGTTCTGTAAGAATGACACTAAATGCCAGAGGCAGTCACACCTGTTATTAAACAATGTTTTCCAGATGTAAAATATCCATTGTATTTCTGCATGCACAAGGCAGCTGTACTTAGAGGTTTGGCCTCTTGAGTGCTGAAGCAATGGGATAAAGCTATCAACAATGGATAGAGGAAGGCAATTTTTTGGCAGGACTATTCTAAGAATTAAATTTGATAATGGTGTGCCTTGTACACTGTTCAATTATATTGTGCAATATCAAGTCATTGATCCACCAAGCAAAGTATCTGGATATCAGCTCCTATTCACAAAGTCTTACATGAACACCTTAAGTAGACTCAAAAAAGATAATGCTTAAATAATCCTGAAGCTGCCAGGAATTATTTGAATGGTTTAAAAAGTGCTACTGAAAGTGCTGCCATCCTTCCACTGCACAGTTAGCAGTACATCTATATTTAGCTTAATAGAAAATGCATTAATATTTCCCTTCCCCACAAAGAGTATCTTATATTTCAACATAATCTTCTATCCAGAGGATGTCAACCTGCAAAGCCCTAAAAGTGGGCAGACATCAGCACTACAAAAATACAAACCCACTTGGTTTACTCACTGGATTTCCAGCAGCAAGACAAAAGTATCGAGCAACTAATGCCATTGTCTATTCTGTAGTTATCCAGACCCAAACCTCAAAATGTGTATCCACAAACAACAGCTCAAGACTTCATGCAATTATTTTAGCTAGGTTTAAATGTGTGTGTTCTAGCAGCCGCACAGAAATCCTGACCATATAATTATAAGTTCTAGATTCAGAATTTTCAGCAAAAGCTTTGCAATGGTTGAACAGTTTTGTCCATACTTTTCTGAACATATCCATTATTCCCATGTGTAGCCAAATGTCACAATGTCCAACTGCAACCAACAGAAAAATTTTCTAATAAATTTACCAAAAAAAAATATCCACGATTCCTTAATTTCAAACAGCTCTTTGTACTATCGTGTATTCATTTGCATTTCAAAGTGGAATATTGCATAGATGATAGAGCACATGAATTTGCAACAGTTTATCACAAGATACGTAATTAACTGAAAATTTTACTTTTAAAAGTAGAATAAGATACATTTTTCCAGGCTGTGTATTTGCACACAAAATGCTGGCTCAGTTGTACTACTCATACACCAACCAGTTTCCTCACATTTCTCTTTTTGCTTCTCTCGCTTTTAAAAATACTACAGAGCTCTAAGAAGGAAAAAAGTTGTTCTAGAGATAGACACTTTGCAGTAATGCCAACCAGACTTGGGTAAACACAGCCAAAATGTTATGTGTAATTAAAAAAAAATTATTTAGAAATGAAAACATAAAAGTACTGCATAGCATAATAAATGTCTCCTTGCTCTAACTTCTTGCAGGATTTCCTGTTTTTCCTAGAAGTTTTCATGCCCAGAATTCTACTAGAACTGAGCTGTATCCTCTGCATCAATAGACAATACCATCGTTCAAGCTACTCATAATCTATGAGTTGCAAGTTTACACAGGCAATTCACCCATTTTCTTAACAAAATATTTTTTCAGACAAGACTCAGAACTTGACCATTCATTTTTTTTCCAGATGATACTCATAAGCTTTCAAAGCAAATAACAGCTACCTGATGTCTGCTTCAGAACTTGACAGGTGGCTGGACCAAGCTAAATACAGGCAATAAACATGATCTCAGATACTATTGCATATGAACTGAGAAATTTTAAGTCAGAGCCATTCTTTCACAAGAGGACTTGAGAATTTTAAAACAGAGTTCCAGTTCCTTCCCTTGAGGAACTAGCCTCTCCATGTTCATCACTACCAAATAATATTTCTTTTGATTTCAAATTCATTCACTGATTATTATGTGTTAGAAGCAGTGCTTGCAAGTTGGCTTCTTCATTCCTCTATCACTGTCATAAAGAGCAGGTAATTATCCAGTAGAAAATTCCTTCAACAACAGAAGAGGGGCCAAACAACTACCAAGTAACGGGAGATGGCAGCAGGGCACGTGCTACAGAGGTCAACCACATTTTCGAAAAATCTGTACTTATTAGAGAGGAATACTTTTGCCTCTTGAGTACCTACCCACATATGTTCATGAGCAGTAAACAAATGTGATGCAGGGCAGGATGAGAGAAGAAAGCTAGAAAATTACATAAATAGGGCTGATACAACTATGGCAAACCAAACCCTACACCATGATAATTTCCCAAGGGAGTGGAAGCTGTGGTAACAATTTCTACCTTTGGCAGAACTTCTCCCAGAAGCTCTAGAGGCTGCTTCAGCTCAGAAAGAAGTTTTGAAAAGAGTTAAACATCAGTATCTCTAGCACAACATAAGTGAGCTCATGACCCAGTACAAGAGCCCTGAGCTAAAATGCATTGGCATTTCAACTTTGCATTCAAAAATGCAAAGCCCTCTTGTCAACATAGAGCTGCAGTAACCTGTGCAAGGGCATGTTGCTATCTTATTATAAATCTTCCACACTGTCTTGGTGATTTCTCATGGACATCTCCTTACAGCACAACCAACAAACTCCAACTCTCCTCTTGACCAGCTAACCCACTCTTTTATAGCACTCATCCTCATTGGACACACTAGTGGACTATTAAGGACAGGCCTGTTGCTAATCTTTGGTGATTAGCACAGCTGCAACTCCTCAGGGGTGAGATTGCCTTCTGCACTATCTCTATTCTCTTCTATTCTATCCCCCCACCAAGAGCACAGCATCATTGCCTCCCTTTATCACCAATGCTTCAGGGAAGCAGAAATATGGAAAAGTAAATAACTTTTGTAAGAGATTTGGTTCTAAAAGTTTCCTGGTGTTTGAGAACATTCTGTGATGCCTGTATACCACCCAAGCCATGGCACTTTCTTCTGTCTGAAAAAAATATAATTACCTTCAAAGTGCTTGTTCCAGTGGGCAAATGGAAGAGAACTTGATAGCTTTCCATAATTAATTCAGTTTTTCTAAGAAAATTAAAATACAAGCTTCCTAAGAGTCTAACTATGTTGTATATTCTGTAAAATTCTGTAGAGAAAGAGGTTGCAGGAAGTAAGAGAACCACAGACCAATAAATCTGACTCACATGCTTGGCAAATTGGTAAAAACTAAAACACCGATGATAATGATAATTAGACAGGTAAGGGACTACGTGAGCAAGAGTGTCCAGGTAGTTACCATAGAAAATGGTAAGGCTTACCAAAGCTTGGAAATTTTTATGGAAACCAGAGAAAATGTTTAGAAGGAAATTTTAGACAATGCAGGAAACCTAGTTTTCAATAAAATTCAGGTGAGTAGTTCAGAGGAACAACCTTCTGACAAAGGTTTACAGGAAACGTTCTGTCATGGGAATAGAGGAATCATCATCTTGGGATGTATCAGCTTTGGCTGATGGTCACTTTTGATTTATTTTTCAGTCCAGTTGCTAGAAGTCTGGGGGTACACCAGGAGCTGGAGGGGGGGACAGCCATGGCAGCTGACCTGAACTGAGCAAAGCAGCCTCCACACTGTATGGTGTCATGCTCAACATATGGAGCTGGGGGAAGAGGGATGAAGGGTTTGGAGTTAAAGTGTTTCTGCCCAAGTCACAGTTACATGCGATGGAACCCTGTTTTCCTGAAGGTGACTGAACACCTGGCTGCCCATTTGAATGAATTCCTTGTTTTGCTTTGCTTGTGCATATTGCTTTTCCTTTACTGTGAAACTATCCACAAGTTTTCTCACTTTTCTTTGTGCCCCATGCCACAGTGGGGGAGTGAGTGAGTGGCTGGATGGGACTTAACTGCTTGCCAGAGTTAAACCATGAGTCATCTATAAATATATATGTAATCCAGACAACAAGGAATTCAACTGTGCTTACAGAAATCCTAGATTTCTTCATGAGAAGAAATCACAGCATTGCTCAACATTTCACAAAAGGCTTACACCAAGGAAGAGTGAGGCTCAATGAAACACTGAGCTCCTAAGTGACAGCACTAGTGTTTTCTTTCAAAAGTGTGCAAAAGCCATTCATCAGAACATCCTGCAAACCAGGCAGAGAACAACAAGATCTGTATTATCACTATTATATTAATTCCATATATGCATACACAACAGTTCTCCTCTCTTCATATCTCTGTGCGTAAAAACATAGCTGTAATATAGTCTGTTGGGTTCTAGGTAGATCAGACAAAGCAATTTTTCAGAAATAATCCACCACGCTCAACTTGAAAATGTTGCCTATGAATTTCCTCACAAGGCTACAGCTCAGGACCATAAATGAACCATCCTCTTTCCATATGAAAGTAACAGTTGTAGATTTTGGACAATGACTGCAGAGGGAATCAAACAGTCCATTTTGACCCTACTACTCTGTTTCTCATAATGGAAAAAAGTGGCCAACATTACAGTAAGTTGAGAGTTGAGCCCATGCCTGCAAGCTGACTTTCAGATAATTGTATAGTTATGTAATGAATGAACAGTGATGCTCTTCCCTCTTAGGATGGCTGGTACCATGGGCCAAGCATTTGGTGGCAACGGTCCAGACACTTACAGGATAAAAGCTAGAATCCTTACCAGGCAATGAAACTATGAAATCTTAAATTGCTTCTGTGAACAAAATGAATGGTTGATGCTATGAAGGGAGGAAAGACAGTGGTGCACATTAATGCACAAATCTTGGATGAAGAAATTGATTGACTTTTCTAATTATATGGATTTAACAAACCCTAGAATAAAAGGGAGAATGTTTACCCTTAAATTTTCATAATTATTTTTAAGCAGGTAGCAAAAAATTCAGTTTCCAAGAAGACTAAAACTCATGAAAAGGAAACTAAAAAGAGTGACATGTCAAAATGGGAAAAAACCAAGTCAGGTGTGGAACTAACTCATAATCTGAAATATCCATCGTCCTGCAACCCACTGTGAAAACATCATAAACTGTGAACATAAAAGAAGCTAAGAACCTCTGTACTGATACCCATACAAACCAGAAGTCCATTATGACCAAGTAATCAGCAGCAGTGTAAACAGTTGTTCAGGGTAAGCATACAAGAACATTAATACTCCCTCCAAGTCTCTAATCTTTTTCAGATTGCTTGAGGCAGATCTTTTCAGTAAACATCTCCCTTGTGGACTTCCCCAGTGCCTTTCTCAATCATGTGAATTTCCAGCACACACAATGTGTGTATTGCCACAGGTCAATGGCTCACTCTATGAAGAACATCCTTTTGCTTCCTAGTTCTCACATTATGAGAAGAAGAGAAACTGGTCACTATGCATCCTTTCCCCATCACCTATCAATTTGTATCTCTCATTCATACAGTCTTCCATGTGCATTTTTTCTCAGCTAGAGCCCCATCATGCTTAGCTGTTTCTCAGACACTGCTGCATGTACTTCAGTTGTCCCTGTCAACCACCTCTAAACTCTTTTCCAGTTTTGCTACAGTCCCTTTGGGATAGGGCAGCACTACCACTACAAAACACAGCCAGCTTATGGCTTTATCCAGCACCACAAAGACCTATTCACTCTCCATTTCATTCCTTTATGTTCACATCTATTTTGTCAATATCTGCTAAGGCTCTGAAGTAATGTTTCCACAGATCCACATATCACAAGCCCTTGATTGCATTCCTAAGGGCCAATGTCAGCTCAGTGACCAGTGTTTTTTCTACATGTGATTATTTTTCTTTTAAAATTTACTTTTATATACATTGGTCACACAAGAATATCAGTGAGGTAAAAGGAAACCAGTGCATTCACTGACTAAAAGGATAATATTTTTTTTTTCCTCAGAGATGCAACTGAATGTATAAAAGTTACCAGATGCATGCCCTCTTAAACAGGTGATATTTATCTGGAAATTCCAACTATCTCCACTACAGGAAATATTCTTCAAAATTCACTGGTCACATCAGATACTTTCAAAGACTGTAAGTTTTATCTGCTTGCTTCTGAAAAAATAAATTATCTCAGAACACAATTTATCTATTCTAGTATCTGGAACTTACAGTAAGAATGACTGCCTAACAACAAATCAAGTTTGTCATAGATTAACTTATTTAATCCACACATTAAAAACTATCCAAAAGAAAGTACATGCAGTCTTTTAAGATAAATAACTGAGTTCTTCTCTACAGTCCTCTGGGATTTTATCAAGGTTTTTTCAAAGGCTAACCAATTACCAAGCATTCACTGCAAGACCTTGGCTAAGTAATGGTTGTGTCCAACTAGATCTTATATGTCTGGCATTTTGTCCACTGGGGTAGACATAAAAGGATCAGTAGTTTCATTCTTTCACGTACAGCAAAAATTATGGGAACCCAGCAGCCAAATGTAGTAAAACTGCTTCAACACTGAAGCTGAATTTGGCATCCATGCTCCGCACACATGTAGCTCAATTGTTGTCCAAGCAGCATTTCAGGATCCAAGAGGCCTCTGCAGTGGTATATGAGACATCACTGCAATTCAGCTGGGATTCCTCACACATCTGCCTTTCTGGTAGAAGGATTTGGAATCATCCCCTGGACAGGAGGGACAACAAGCTCAGACAACTCTAGCAAGAATCACAGGGGACTAGAATAGAAGGCTGCACCATTTACACCTCTTCTTGTAGCTGCTTTTTAGAAAGGGTTGCTACTGGACCACTTTTAAAATCTTCTCCCTGTGGAAGGAAACCTAGGTATGGAAAGAGAAAGCCAAGAGATAGAGAGAGTATCAATATGGAAAGAGTATGTAAGATTGATTGGAATGTACGTAGTACCATGTTTTACAGAGTATAGTTTTAGCATTCTGCAAAGCAAGGAAGTGCAGCAGAACAGCTTGCTGCTTGCATGGCTTTAAAATGGTTGCATGATTTTTAAACAGTCACCAATATTGCCTTTGCAGACAAAACATCAAAAACAAACAACAAAGAACCAAACCTCCCAAATGAACAAAGAGATCATTAAGAGGCATAAAATGTGGAGACTATGACAGATATAAAGGGTGAAGATATTCCTTTTCTCCTTACAACTTTACAACAAGTAGTTTCAAGTCTTGCTATAGAGTGTGAGCGAAAAGGTCCCTGTGATCCTGCACTTTGTACCTTTTGTTGAATGCTAAGGGCACCAGAAATTTCAGTCTTCAAAAGTCCCTGATAGCCTGAGCTTGGGTCCAACCTGAGTTATCTCTGTCTACCTCTCCAAAAAGAAAAGCAATCAAAGTATTATTTTTTATCTGTCATACATGGAGATTCGTGTGGGGAAGGCAAAAAGAAAACCTTTGTTTGGCTATGTGACCTCTGAATGTCCTCGAAGTCACTGACACCACTGAAGTAGTGTAAAGTCTAATCTGCAATTAGCATAATCTCATTGTCACTACTCTTGTAATGAATAAACTGGAAAGACTCAACAAAAAAATTTCTAAAAGTTCTTAATACCAGTATTTTTAGGATAAGGGGAGAATGAGTACTTTTTTAATATGAAAGAAATTGAAGCATGTTCACTTATACAGATTGGTTTTACTTTTGGATAACCTCAAAAATACTGTTATGAAATAGGAAACAAAGCTTGCTTTTGAAATTTTCATGGAGACAATGAGCATGCTTCAGTTTAGCAGCATACATGTATATACAAAGTTGTGTACACACAGAAGTAAAAACCATATATTGGTCACATAAACACAGGTAAAGCAGATGATCTTTTCTCAGCCTACAGTATAGTTAATAGTCTTACTTGCATGCTGAGAGGGAAAACCAAATCCATCTTGCAATCGAGGTTTAGACTTATAAGAAAACACTTTTCCTTCTACAGTTCCAGCATGGCATATTTTGGACACTGGAAAAGGAAAGATTTGGCTTCACACAGCATTATCTCTGTATCACAATTAGAATCAAATGCAAATGTCATTTAGCTGTTTCACATACTTAACATCAAATGAAAACACTTTAAAATTTAGTCTTGTTTTTAAATATTTTTCTCTTTTCCACTTTCACATACATAACACTTTGCTACTGGTCTGTAAGACTAAAGTTTAACTCTGTTACAAAGAAATAATTCAGATTCCAACATGATGTGTTAGCGTATAATAAAGTGAGGTGTCAAAAAAACCCCATACTTCTGTGAATTTTGTAGGATTATTAGACTTGAAAAACTATTTACCTATTTATGAAGAGGAAAATTTACCTATTTATGAAGAGGAAAATGTGCATTTGGTGTTATACTCCAGCATCCTAACTAAAACTCTAGCATATACTGTAAACAAAAAAAAAGCCCTACAAATTTACAGATATATACTCCTTTAATAAAACACATCTGTATTCAGTACAGTCAGTAGCCTAAGCTATTTTCCAGTCAGACAAATTCAGACCTTTTCTTAATCTACAACATACTAAAAATATTTAATATGAAGCAATGTTCACAAAGCTCATGAAAGTGGAAGTCTGATTCTAGTCTTGATTGCCAGTGTTAAAAAATTCAGGCTGAAATTCAAGTTGCTAAAGGAGCTTTTACAACACCTGGCAAGAAGGATGAAATGCCACTGTATAGCTCAAGAAGTCAAAAATAAAACTATTTAGTT
This sequence comes from Zonotrichia leucophrys gambelii, assembly GCF_028769735.1. Taxonomy (NCBI): domain Eukaryota; kingdom Metazoa; phylum Chordata; class Aves; order Passeriformes; family Passerellidae; genus Zonotrichia; species Zonotrichia leucophrys. The sequence continues at coordinate 101,210,152 of NC_088171.1, read as the reverse complement.
TGAGCTTACCAAAGTTTAGGTATTTTCTTTATATTTTTTTCCACATGGCAAAGTGAAGAATTTCCACATTTGCAAATATCAACATTTTTTCATGAGAAAAAGCATCTGATTTTATTACAGCACCTATTCCTCTGAATTAAAAACTATTTGCTAGGAATTTTTCATAGAAAGTTACCAAATAGGAGGAAGAGAAAGGATGTTGGGAAAGAACAGCAACAACACACAGCATCAGCATGCATCCTCTGAAGTGCTAGGGACACCTCAAAGGAGGACTAAGCTGACTGGTTTCATACAAGCATGGGGTTTGTGCAATAGATGACAGAAAATCCTGCTACAAATGTTTCAGGGCCATTTGCTGGGGACAACCCCTGGAGCACATTCAGGGCTTTTTGCCACATGTAAGTGATGCAACCTTGTAAGCACGTGCTAAAATAACCATGTTTGTGTTCAAACACCACCAAGGCAACATCTGATCCCTCTGTGTAATGGACAGCTCTCTCTGTATGGATGTGGGGCATGCTCAGGCACACACAGTTGCATCAGCATCACTTCAGGTGTGTGCTGAACCACACCCAGATGTTGGGGTATTAAAACCTAAACAACCTAAACCCAAACAGTGTTTCTAATATTAAAAGCAGAAACAGTGCACTGGGCACCCTGCAGTGAGACATGCAACTCCCACCCAGCACTGGTGAGGATGGACCAGACCAGCCTGCTCCGCCTCGGCATCCCACAAGGGACACGCATGCCCTCCCCTGGAAGCTCAACTCTGCTTCACTTTCAATGGGAGCTGAGTTTTCAGCGGTGTAATAGGGATGTTTCACTCCCTGACCCTCCATTGCCACCCAACACAAACACTAGGAGTGAGACAGCCTGCCATGACAGTAGTTGAACAGCTCTCTGGGTTTCTGCTCTCCTCAGACACTGGGAGAAGCAGTATTCTCCTTTATTATTATACCATGTTTCCTTGTGTATGTCAACTGTTCCTTAGTTACAGAAAACTGTACTCTTTCCAGACAAGTGTAATGAATCTTCAGAAAAGGAGTAAATTTTATTTATTTTTTTTAAAGCATTTTATAGTAACTCCCAGAAGGAATGAACATTTATTTACAGCCTTGTCTGTTCATATGTGAACACATTTCTATGTAGCCACCTCATGGTAGCATATCCTAGCCATCTTGTAATGAAATTATTGTGAACATATCAGCAAGACATAATCCCACATATTTAAGTCATTACAGCAAACTTTGGCTTAGATGAAAGTACATTAGTTATTTTAATTACAGCTGAGTCAATCTCTGTTAGGTATGAATAACATTTGGCCAAACTTTTCTCGGTCTTTAAGCTAAAGGAGCCTCCTTTACATTTTCATTTGGAACTCATGTTTTTGAAATTTACATCATTAGTACAACTCTGGCTTAACTTTCACACTACCATTATCTCTTGCTTAGGAAAAATGAAAAGAAATCTAGCACAAAACAGTATCAGTTCAACCAATATTAATTTCCTAGACTGATTTAATACCTAATTACTAAAACACAAAGGATAATAGACTGGAACACAGTAAAAAGTTCCTGTTTGCAGAATTCTCAGGATGACATTTTTAGACACCTAAGGATCTCTACAGAGAATTTTGGTGATTTTGGTGATTTTCCAGAGAATATTGGTAAAAATTGCAGAGGTATTGCAAGACGGTTCAGCAGTGATGCACCTCAAGCAACAATCCTCTGTGGATTTCTTTACGAAAGCGCAGGTGGCTGGAACAATTGCACTGACAGTACCATCCTCATTTAGTCACTTCAGTCCTCCATAATATTTATTTGCAAGTGTTTCAGTGATCATATTCACAAGCAATTTTTATTTTTTTCCCACTGCTGCTGACAGTAAGACAATGGTGTCCAATCATGTGCAAAAAGGGAGGACATCACTGTGGGGACAAATAAGTTTATAGAGAGGGGCCCCACAAGTAGATGACAGACCACATTGTTCAAGGGCTCTCAGACAAGGCTTCCATCCATTGCCAGTGCTCAGGAATCTTCTCTGGGACAGCAGAGCATCCAGCTCTGTGTTCATGTTTGACGGCAATTCAGTGTCACCTTCTTCCCTTGCTTAAAGGGATTCAGATCGCATTTCTCACTGCACCGCCATCAGAGGCTGCTGGCTGAGCTTGCCCAGACCCAGGGGCCTGCTCAGCTCCAGCAGGCACCCTCCAATGGCCAGATGAACCACAGTCCTGGATCACAGCTGTCCTCACTTTCTGTGCAGTAACTGCTAAGCCAAGTACCACACCCTGCCATTGTCCTTGAGCCTACCGCCTTCTGTCCTTGGGGGGCTCAGCCCAAGGGGCACGAATCCATGTCTTTCAACAGCTGTGACAACTGATCCCTGACAACTTGACCTTGCAAAGCCAAACTGGGAACATTGATAGAGATAGTTCACATAATGGGAATTTGAGATACTTGAGGTCAGCTGGCAGCTGGTCATAGATTTTAGGGAGCAGTGTTTTCGTTTGGACATCTAACACGGAGCCTAGGCAATACTAGGCATCTAATTGCTCTTGGAATTTACCTTCTCTCCACAAACTCCTTCACAAAGGTCTTAGCACTACACATGGTTCCTTTCACAGCTACTCTTATTTATGCCTACATCTCTAATGCCCAAACTCTTCTTTGAATCTATAAGCCCTGTACTAGCTTAGAAATTTCTAGAGGTGGAATCTAGATGAAGGGAAAGGAATAAGAAAGAAATTATTTCTTACTTTAAAAAATATTCAGCAATCATTATCTACAATCTGTCTCTCACTTACTCCCCTTCCCCTAAATATTTCCTGAAGTCTTACTAAGGCCAGTCAGGGAAGAGAGGCAGCTCCATATGATCAGCATAAACATTCATCCCAGGCGGCTGGAACTAGATGATCTTTAAGGTCTGTTTCACTCAATCCATTCTATGATTCAAAAGACCCTCAAATTTAATAATGATTGACAAGTCACAAAGCCAAATTCTGACTTCTGAAAATAATCAGCAGCTGTCAGAGACACTTAATGATGTGTCACTGTTCATCTTCCAAATAGAAGTATGTTTAAGAAAACATGCCTAGGTCCTCACAAGCATCTAGAATAAATATATGCAGAACTCTGGAAATCAGAAAATGTCCCAGATTATTACTCTCTAAAGCATTTAGATCCTGCATTATTGGATTTTTATTTTAAATTACTAATTCTTCCTTTAATAACCTCAGCACCTCTCAAATGGATCATTACAGACACCATGAATATCCTTATGTATTGTCTGATCACAAACAACATGCTAATTGAAGTATTACCATAACTATAGGGTTTTATGCATTCAGAAGGGATCCCAAATCTCAAAGTCCGTGGAAATGCAGAAGAAGAGACTTAGAAAAGATTCTGTCTGGTGCAAATGTACCAGCAGGCATGTTAATAGGGTAACCTGACATGGTGCTGTTAAAAATCAATGATGTTCACAGTTTAAAGAGTCTGTACAGAAGCAAGCTGTGAAAAGATTCCAGGAATGCAGCCATTCACTGCAGAAGTGTATTTCAGGTTCAAAGATTGCAAGACAAGGAGGAAAATCTTCCATGCACGTGTATGTGTGCTTACATCCTCCTCCTTCACCCAAATTCCAGCAGCAGAAATAATGTAGGAGAAAGATGGAGTAACCAACAGTAGCTAATTGCTCTAAGTCATTTTAGGAAAGGTGAATTAAGTACTAGAAACAAGATCTGAATAAAAACACAGTATTTAAAGAAATGATTTTTTTAAAGGAAGGTAAAAACAGATCTGTGTCATGCAGAAGAAATGGCATGGTGAATTAAAAGAACCTTTTTTTACCTGGAAATTACAGGCTACTCAACGCAGAAGGGAAACATTCTGGAATTTGAAATATGCTTAAAGGGCCTAAAACCCAGAACACGTGTTGTCTGCCATCCAAAATTACTTTGAAGAGATGACATACAATTAAGGGAAACTTTGAGTCATCATGTAATGTTGCTTACTTAACCATACAAAAAGAATGAGACATAACACTACCTTATTTTCTAGAACTTAAAAGCTCTTTCTCTTACTGAAATCTATTATCTTCTGAAAGAGAAATCCTCCACAATCTGTAAAATCTGAATACTGTAAATGAAACATAATGCACTGGCTTAGGAAATCAGCCAGCCAATCTAGACTGAAGCACCTCAATATATTAATTTAAGATGTAACAGGCACAGCCCTTCTAAAACAGAAATGTAAAGCTGAATGTGAGGGGTGAATGCTTGAGCTGAATCAGCATTGCTCCATTGAAATCAACTGCACTACACTGTTTAAAGAGGATGAGAAACATTGCTCTATTTTACACAAACAAGCATTAGCAAACACACCCAATATTCTGCTGAAATTTTACATCCCAGTCAGACAGCATTTCTCACCTCCAATCCAAGAGCATAAATGAAATGGCTCTGTACAACTCTCTGCTGGTAACAAGAAGACAAAATTTGGCAGAAGGAATCCTTCTGCAAACATCCAATGTGGGCTCAAAAATATTGTTCAGTGGAAAACCACTGAAAAACTGATTTATCTTTAGCTACCAGATGGACTCAGGAAAGATGGATGAATTCTGTAATGGAGATGGAATGTCCTATTTTATGTCTGTCTCGTTACCATTCTGTATCTCCTTTTCTCAGACTTCAGGATTTTTAAAAGGGGAACACTTTCACTTAGAAAAGCCACTAATTTTAAGAGTTTGTTAAGGTTTTAGCAGGGAAGCACTTCCTTCAGCTTGCCTTTAAACTTCAGGACATTTAGATAAGCGAGAAAATGACTAGTAAAATACCTCTAAAACAAATACCACATTTGTAACTTCAGCAGCCTCCTTCCTTCAGAGTCCTAACAGCTGTGCCCTGAGTCCTAGAGGCTCATATTGTCACTGCTTAGAAGAATAGCAAATCTCCTGCTCCCACCATGAACAGCTTGGGAACCAGGATCAGGTTTTGAATTGCACAGGTCCAGTCTTTGCAAAATAATTCATGTGGCCAGGTCTGCAAATGACCTATCTTCTCCCACCAACTCTAGTAATTTTAAAAAATATATAAAATCTATAATTATCCTATTTTCCTGTCAGGCAGTAAAAACTTATGCAATTAAATAAAATGTACAGAGTCCTTCAAACACAAGCAGCAGGAGAGTGGTGCAGAAAGCAGGACTCTGAATCTCTGATCCACATCATGACCACAACAGACAGGAGAGCACTGAGGGACAATCAAGAGTCTCAAAAGGCAGCAGGAGAGGAGGAAGAATAAACTCAAGTGTTTGCTGCAGGCGAGAGCAGGCAGTTGCTCCCAGTTAATCTCTTGTTTCAAAGAGCTCAGGGATAGCATCTCTGAAAATCTGTCCTTTGCGAGTAGCTAAGTGCAAGGACAAAACTAAACAGGGTGCACATTTTTAAAGTAGTATTGTTCCCAAATACTTAGCAACCCTCTTCCATTAGATGTTATATTTTTGGCTGTCTGTGTGTGTTTATAAGCTTTCCTTTCATATTTCCTGTAATGCTCATCACAGTACAATAACTACCAGGTTCTTTCTTACTCCTCGGTTCCCTTGTGAACCAAAACAGTTTTAATGATTTCCCTAACTTAGGTTTGCTGAGAGTCAGCTAGGTACAGCACACACATGTGAGCAGGTCACTGACTTCTGACACAGTGTTTAACCTCCTGCTTCCTACCCCACACTCTGTCCCTCCTATTTGTAAGGAAGCAGCTTGGAGCTTTGAATATGCCTTTGTGTGAGTAGGCTTCCTGCCTAAGGAAGTAGCATCACTTTCAGCTGAGGTTTCAAGGCACTCTACTGTGAATAACAGTGAATAACACACCCTGCTGTTTTGCCTGGTGTTGTAATCTTCACTGCAGTGTTGTTCTTGCCTCTCTGCTGGGGCTCTTCTCCATTCTCTGCATCACAGTCCTTCCTGTCTTCTCAGGGGCTCCTCTTGGGCTCTCAACCCACCCCTATTTATTTCAGTTACCTTCACGAGCTACAGCTACTGCCCAACTAAGGACCCTGCAGCTGCAGCTCGTTTGGAGCAACTCGGACCCACACAGATCCCACAATACAACATATATTCAGGCCCCCACATTTCCCCCCTTTTCTTTTAACAATTGTACAATTACAATACACATACAGTCCCAGCTCTCAGGCTGCCACAGCTCTCGGCTGTCTTTAGATACATACATAGAATATATGCATATCCCTATACAGTCCCAGCTCTCAGGCTGCCACAGCTCTCAGCTGTCCTATCTTCTATAGTCCCAGCTCTCTGGCTGATATTCCAAAGTCCCAGCTCTCAGGCTGCCACAGCTCTCGGCTGTCCAGGGGATTCCATACCTTCTTTCAATGTTTGGTTGCAGTGTTCTTCCTCACACGGGGCACCAGTTGTTGTAATCTTCGCTGCAGCGTTGTTCTCGCCTCTCTGCTGGGGCTCTTCTCCATTCTCTGCAGCACAGTCCTTTCTATCTTCTCAGGGGCTCCTCTTGGGCTCTTAACCCACCCCTATTTATTTCAGTTACCTTCACGAGCTACAGCTGCTGCCCAACTAAGGACCCTGCAGCTGCAGCTCGTTTGGAGCAACTCGGACCCACACAGGTCTTACAATACAACATATATTCAGGCCCCCACAGCCTGGGTTTGGCTGGAACAGTTAATTTTCTTCTAAGTAGCAGCATTTTGGATTTAGTGTGCCAGTGAGCAGGTGCACAAGAAATTTCAGAGGGTAAGCACAGCCGGGACAGCTGACCCAAACTGGCCCAAAGGATGTTCCATACCACAGAATGTCATGCTCAGTTTATAAAGTAGAGGGAATTGGCCAGAAGACACAGATTGCTGCTTGGGGACAGACTGGGAATCAATTAGAAGATGGCAAGCAATAGTTTTGCACATCACTTGTTTCTCTTGGGTTTTATTCCTTTCGTACTACTACATCTATTATTATTGTTGTTATGATTACTGTTATTAACATGACAGTAATGATTATTAAACTTTACTTCATTTCTGATATTAAACTGTTCTTATCTCAACCCACAAAGTTTACCTTTTTTTCTCAATTCTCCTTCCTACTGGAGTGGGGGGATGATGCATTTACAGTGAGAGAGCAGCAGTGTGGTTTTAGGTTAAACCACAATGCTGTTCCACCCTTAGGAGTACATGAAAACAACCCCAAAAAACAAAGCAAATGCTGTGGCAGAATATACCACTGAAATCCAGGTGGGCTTTTGTTTTAGGTATATATATCCTAGGATGAGTGTCACTGCACAGTCAGCAATCAAACCTAGGAGTTATTGGTCTTAAAATGAATATAGAAATATGGCACAGAATTGTCTTCAGACAAGCCTGATCACTTGGAGTGCTGGTTTAATTTTGATCTACTTTTCCACTTTTCCCTAGAGTGGAAAAAAAATTACAGGGTGAGAGGAAGGTCAGAAAACTGTCAAGAAAACTGTCATGGAATTATCTGGCATATGGTTTGCCAAAGGGCTGAAGTAACTATCCAAGTTATAGGATGCCTTATCACCCCTCAGGTTCAGACTAAAACTGACTGGAGTCAGTTTGGTGTCTACCCTCCATAATCACTTTTATATATTTCTTAAAGCACCTACCACTTCACAGGACTTGCTGTGAGGATTTTCCTCTGCTTAAAATTAATGAAATACTTTTTCAGACACTATTGTTATTTCCTGTCCTGCTAAAACACACAACTATCTTAAAGCACTTAGAAGATTAATTGGTCAGACCTGGCTAATTTATGAATAATAATCATGGGTTTGGTCTCTTGATGAGAAACTCATTTTCGTTTTTGTCATCTGTTGGACATCATTTGTTTGACTTGGCTATAACCTGGTAGAAGTGTGACTCATTCTCTGAGAACTAGAGTCTCCACAGAGTTAAGTATTCTCATTCTTTCTCCGTTTCTAAAAAATAATTCTTGCTTTGTGACCGTGTTTCTCACTGCCTTGTCTAACATGTTTATGGGGTGGGGAGGAGTGGTGTGTTTGTTTGTGTTATTGGTAGTAGTATCTTGGGCAAGGTATTCGGTAAGGTATAGATTTCAAGAAAAGATACAGACCTCAGTAGCAAGGTCTCTGGCAAGACAAACCTGTCTTGTAAAAGAGTTTTTGGTACTCTGGCAAAGAATGGACAAAGATACACACAAAGAGGTTGCTGGCAATATGGTTATAATTTATTAATGTCACTGTAACAGGAATGATGGCTTCATCTGCATGCATGAACACTTGATGGACTTTCCCCTCCATTAACAAAAAATTTAAAAAATTAAAAATTAATTCCTTTATTGCAAACACATGTAGCCATGTTGCCATCCCACCTTTTTAGGCCTTTCTTGAATTTAAATGCAGCACTAGGTTATCAAAGCAGAAAATAATTCACTTGAAGTAATTTTCTGTGCAGGTCAAGGGAGACAGATGACCAGCTACATGAGATAGGTGATAAGCTAAAATCACGTGTCATCAAAAAATAATGTCTCAGGGAGTGGGGAAAGAAGTAGATCTGGTTTAATACTCTACTGTTACTGCCTGGTTGTGTTTTCCAGTACCTGACAAGGGCCTGCTGACTGCAGTGCTCCCAGCAACGTGGCATTCATAATGCTGAGCACCAGTCAAGAAATGTCCTGGCACTGCTCTGTGGCAGAGAGCAAATAACTGACCTCAAACATTGCGTAGCTTGAACTGAAGACACCAGGAATATAACTGGCATTAGTGAGCCTACCTGTCTACTCTCCAACATGAAATAACAGACAGTGTTAACTTCGAGGTGAAATTTTAAAATAAGAACATTAGGGTTATTTAAGTGCTTACTTTTGGTGACAGGTTGTAGGTGGAGTATTTTAGTTTGGGTGATTTGAGTGTATTAATGTTGAGAAGATAGGTATCATCCAAAAAACACTCATGGTTCACACACTTCCTGTAAACTTGAGCAAACACGGCAATTTTCAAGCTGGGCCAATTTTTTTACTCAATTTTATTTGGCTTACAGTAGAGTTTATAATGAATCCTGGCAACATTTTAACAAAAGAGAGACTATCTCCCATGTATAAGCAAAACTGTTTTAAATGTGAGTCATCTGAAAATCACCATAGTCAAAATGGATTGATGTTTAAAAATGAGCTTAACAATATTTTAGGGAACCCAATCTGTATTTTAAAGTAAGACCAAACTATTCTAAAAATTCAGCTGTTACTGAAGTCTCACATACACTGTAATTTTACTGCACAACACTGGACTGAAAATTTATCCTTGTTTTTAAATGGCACTACATCTCAAATCTTTCCTCTAAATTTCTTTATTCGCAAATGTCTGCCATTGGTATGTGTCGAATGTGTACAGAACACAAACAACATTATTTTGCCAGAAAAATAACTTAAGAGTGCAACAGATAAAGAAAATTATTTGGCTTCCATTACTTTAGATTTTCTCAAGACCTTTCTTTTCTTTTTTTTTTTAATACTTCAAATTTTCAAGCTAGAAGTAGAATACAAGCCTACAATGAAGCACTCCATGCATCTGTACTCAGATGAATTTTTGACACTGCAGTTTTAAGTTAAGGTCACACAGATTTCTCCTCTTTAAATATGGAAGGAAGCATGAAATTTGCTTTTTTCACAAGGACAAAGGGCTAAGAATGAGTCTAAGCCAGCACAGTCAATTCAAGAGAGGCGAAGCATTCAGAGAAGAAAATATATGAGAAACAATCTCCAAATCTGCACTGAGTACCAACTCATGAACCTTGTGATAATACAGTGCCATGTTAATATCAGCTTCACAGGCTACCATTTCCCAGGTGCAACTTTCCCCCAGATTTGGAAGGTCAAATGAAGTATCTGCTCACAACACTTAGAGGGCAGGATATATGTGCATGTGGAAAAATGCTTTTCAAAACCTACCATCTATTTTAGAAAGCAAAAAGTGGTGGTACCTATTCCAAACCATCAGAGTAGTCACAAGAATTCAGCATGAAAAATCCACATGCATACATGCATCTTTAACAAATATCATAGGGGAAAATCCCCATATATCTTCCTAATTCCTACATGAAGTATTACATCCAGCAGAGCATTCACAAAAGATTTTATCTAGCACCATAATGAGTTTTATTGCTGAATCTCAATTATTACGATCCCTCCTACATCTAGTTATATCATTTAAGTGGGAGTTAAGTATCTAAAAGCAAACAGACAAAGACACAGCATAAATCCATTTTTCAGCTTCCAAATCTAATACTCTTCTTTGAAGATACGTCTTAATAAAAAGCAACGTGTTTTGCAGGGTAGAGGAGGAAGTCAGCAAAATTTTAAACGTTTCTATTTTGTAAGGCTGTGAGAGACGTTTAGATCATTTTACTAAAGTGGCCTAATGTTTAGCTTACAAATAATCACTGAAGCACTTTTCAAACAGTCTGGAGTGCACAGGAGGGTTTTAGTTTAAATTTGAATTGTAGGTGTTGAATAAAAAATGTTTCTTTTCCCATGGTAAATCCTGTACCTGGCTTATCTCTAGATTTTCCTTCATCTTTCATAATGATATCTAGTTTCCAGGATTATCTTATTTATTTCTGTTACTCATTTTTCTGTGTACATACACAACAGCACAAGGAAGTACTCATCCAGCCATCTGAATATGCTCACAACAGTAATATTATGACAAGCTTTTACACAATTGTATGTAAAATGTTTTTTCAATATTGTATTAAAATGCGTGATTTTTATGTCATATTCCAGTAACTTATTCCTTCCCATATGCCCAAGAAAAAAAGAATCCCCAAAGGTCACTAAAGAGTGCACGTCCTGGGTTTGGCTGCCAAACCTCGCCCAAGTCCTTATTTCATAATCAGAACATTGTCTCCAGCTACACATCGGTCATTCGTGTTCTGCAGATGTGGAAAAGGTTAAATCACCAAATAAAGAAGTTGAGGTTAAAAATGGTTTTCTCTAAACAGTCATATTTTTGTGTTGAAATGAAACTAAAGGCTCACAGAAGAAAACTTCAAGTTTAGGACACAATAGATCATCTTAATAGCAGATAAAGCATATTTGTGCTGCCTACACAGTATTTCTCCTGTACAGAAACTCAGTCTGTCAGAAAAAGCAAAGGAGGCAACAAAACTTCAAACTAGTTTTTTTGCATAATGAACCTTGTTGATTTAAGCACATAACACCATAAATTACCTCATATGGCTTGCAAAGTGCTGATGATGCTGATGAGCACCAGTAGCTGTAGTAACAAACTGGACCCTGCTTTAGGAACTATTCTTTCCAATCACCATTTTTCTGCAATAGTCAAGCATAGGGGTGTATGTAATGAGAAGTGGCTTCCCTGGTGCCCACTGATGCTGATGTTTTTGGCTCAAGATTTAGACCAATCATTAGGGGAATTCAATTGTAAGAAGAAGTTGCACATTTGGTAAAGTTAATGACTGATTTCACAGTCCTTAGAGAAAGCAAATAATTCCAAAACATGTTGCAGTCCACTTGGTTTCAGGTCCAGACCGTTGCTGGTTTTGAATATCAGTGGAGGCCAACTACAATTTGGCTGGCCTGCTACAGGAAAACGTCCAGCCAAAACTGATCCCATCTTTGCAAAATGGAGATTTGTCTTCATAAATACATTTCTTTAGGAATATATTCTCTAGGTATCTGAATGCAGAGATAGCTTGCTTAAAAACAGTCAAGCCAAGTATTTTTCAGGCAGTGCAATAAAAGATCCTATTTCATGGGACCTTCCAATGCCCTCAATAAAAGGAAATGGAAGAACCTTGACCCCTAATTTTTATACAAGTGTACAAGGAGAGATTACCATTAACCTCCTATCCAAGATCTGCCCAAAGTTCTTACTTGCTACTGAAGTGAGAAGTCATATAACTGCAGTGGTGTTTAGGAAAACAGGAGCAAAGAAATTGATGGAAACATTCATAAAGATATTAACAGTACCAAGAAATTTCTGAAAAAAATCCAAGTATTTTAGATAATTGTCAGCAACCATGACTTATACCACTGCAACACAGGAAAGAGAACCTGCTCGTTGTTCAATTACAGTAATTCTAAATTTTCTAACAATCTAATTCAGCTTTATTTCAGACATTAAGCAGAACACATCAGCACCCCCTCCACAAAAAAGCCCCCAAACCAACGAAATCAACACCCTCCCCCAGAAAAAAACCCAAAACCCACAAAAACAATTACAACAAAATAGACAGAAAATAGTAAGGGAAGAGGATAGAGTTTTAGAAATTATAAAACAGCATTTTAAACTGATGCTCCCAGCTATTTACCATCTGGCCCATTTTTTTAATGTAAGGTTTCCACCAGGAAATACTTGTTTTCAAAAGATTATTATTGCATTAATATCAGGATCTGGTAAGCAAAACGAAAAAAAAAAAAAAATCCAAGCCAACAAACAAACAAAAAGCCAAAGCTAATAAATCAGCTAATAAATCAGTCAGTCTTTGGCTTATATTAAGTCCTATATTCTAATCAGTCTTTTGTAATATTGGATATATTTTAAATGTGGATTTCAATACATTGCCTTGACCTTGTAACTGTTCTACATTTAATGGTCTCAAACATAGACTGCCGTTATCAGGTTACACTTCTTTTGCTGATGCAACAGTCTTCCCAAAACTACTTCCAGTAATAACATTTTTATTTGGCTTACCCTGATCTAGCCCTTTAGCATAATTACTTCTTATCATTGAGTCAATATAACACTCAAAATTAGCAGCTGATTTGCACATTTTACAGACAAATCAGATGAACTGAAATCCTGATTTTGGTGGAGTACAGTCTTCCCATTGCAGAGGTGGAAGCAGGGGGTGGCCAGGGGAAAGCACAAAGGAATGCAAAATTATCCATATTGGCCAATAATTCTTAAGAAAACTCCTGAAACTGCCAAAATTAAAATGCTTTTGCTGCTCTCATTCACCTTTAAACATCAGTAAGAATAGAGACTGTGCACAAAAATAACACATTTGTACATTTTACGCGGTCTCCTCTGACCTCTTAAACAGATTCCTAGGTATGTTTCCAGTGCCTGTCCATTTGAGTAGTAAGGGAATATTCTGTCAATACTTTACTTGCTCTGCAAAGCCTTCACTGTCCTGCCCAAAGATGAGCACATACTCATCACACCTCTATCTACCCAGAAAAGCTGAACCTCCCTTCCTCCAAAAACAAGAAACTAAAATCAAAAGTTATGGCACCTAAATCTTCTGTATAGGCATGGTTAACTAATTTGAAAATGTCTTGTGCAGCTTAGCAGGAAAGTTCCCAATCCACTCAAAGCAATCCAAAACAAGCCTCTCAGATATGAAATCAGAGTGCTCACGTGGGGATTTACAGATTTAAATCACAAAACAAAATCTTTGTTTTGGAGTTGCTTTGGAGCCAAGCTATAGTTAGGGGTTTGAAGCGGGGATCCCAGCCAGTAACTTCAGAGTTGAGAGTCTAAAGGGTTGGACTCATCTCTTGTGAGTTTTTTGTAAAACTAAGTCTTGCAAACTAAACTAATATATTATTAAAGGCATTAATGAGGCAATAATTTCTTAAAGTAAGTGAAATCATCTTATTAATACAAATCCCAGTGCTACGCTTACTAGCTTGCACAAGTATCTCAAACTTTTATGAAGATCTTAAAGCCACCAGATCCTGAGCTAAGTGTCCTCCAGCTGAAATGTGATTGCCTCCAGAATGGAATACCACAGTTATCCTGCAAATCAAAAAAGCACTACACAGCTCTCTACACTACAGCTAGAGAATGCCAGATCAACTGAACCTCACTGAGGAAACTCTACAGCCAATAAAGTAAATATAAACATACCCAGAGTGCCCCCTAAATGATAATTTTAAGTACATGTAAATATTCCACTAATTGAGAAGTTGCCAGTAAGTAACATTGGAAAAAAATTGCTATGTATCAACAGATTGGTCATGTTCTTGAGTCGTAACCATTTCCTCCTTGCAGATATTCACAAGATCTTAGTTGTATTGTCAAACTTGAAATCTAGCCAATACATTTAATTAGGGAAAAAAGGGACTAATGGATATACTTAAAAATATTTGCCCACAGATTTTTAATAATGTTCAGGAACTTACTGTAACTTTTTTATTGTAAATTCACTCCCTTACTAAGTTAATATTCAGGTACTGTGGAAGACACATGATAAACCCAAACTTCGCCTTTAAATCTAACTGGCCCCTAAGTCTCTCTCTGACTTTCACTGCACTCTTCTATTTCCTGCCCGCACACAAAAACACTCTTATTTAAAACTGATTCAGAAATAACTTTGTGAGATGTGCAGTAGCTGAAGCACACTGTCTCTGACCTATCCACCACTCAGCTTTTCTGCCCCTTTGATCTCCAGCTCCAGACCACTGCTTCCAAGCAAAGACTGCTGTGAAAACAACTGCACTCCTTCAGTAAGGAACAGACATGTCAGGTCTGTGCCTCTTCTACATGGCAGTTAAGTTTTCCTTTTAAAATTAGTTTAAACATTTATTGGTCTGAGCTGCCCGTTTAATTAAACATTTTTTGTTACAACTCCAAGAGTTGAAATTCTGGGGCTTCAGAGGGCCTATGCCAAAATCCAATCTGCCAAAGCACATTTTTTTGTTCATTGCCAGCTGAGTATATAGAAATTGGCTCTGAAAAATAGGCCAAGGCCTGTAACACTGCACCGCATGCATACGAAATGCCTGAAGGTGCCAGCAATATGTACTGCACACAGCTTGACTTCACAAAGTGCATATGTCTGTGTCCAAAGCACCAGGTCAAGACTTGGAGTAAACTCCTCAAAATTAAAGCCAGAAAGCAATTCCTTTCTGTTGTGGTTACTGTATCTGTTTCTAGCCCAGAAACATTAGGGAGCATTCCCACAATTGCGATTGAAGTTGGTTCCTGTTTGCATCTGTAAAGAAGGGGGCATCCCTGCCATCCCAGCACAGAGTTAAATCAGGTCTATTTCTCCAGTCTGCTCTTCATGAGACATTGCCCCATGCACCTCAGAGCTTTCAAACTGGCTGTCACACAGAAACAGAAAGGCACCATAGGCACAGACACCCCGTCGCTAAAGGGGTAGGGTATTAAAAAAAAAAAAAAAAGGAGTGGGGGGGAGAAAAGGGGGAAAGAGCAAAAAAAGCAGAGAGGATCCCCCTCCGTGCCATGGCTCACAAGTGATAAATGCAAGTGTACACAAGCAATGCAGCCTATTAAAATGCCCAATTAAGAAAAAAAAAACCCAAAAAACAGTGAAGCTTATTGTATTTTCTACCCAGAATCACAGAGCCACGAAATGGTGTGGAATATGCAAACTCTGCAAAAAAGGAGTGTAACAGAAATGAGATAGTTTTACATATTTCTCAAAACTCATCATCACACAGTATAATGATTTTAAAAAAATCAAAAAAACCTCAGATAAATAATATGAAAAAGTATTATCATATAGGTAGAAGCTTTTTAAAAATGGTCACCCCTCACCCCATCTGCTCCACAACCACCAAGAAGATTTAGATATGGTCCAAATACCAAGGTGGAGAGTGCTCCACCAAGAGCATTGGGCACCACAGTCTCAGTAAGCATTTTAAATATCATCTCTTTTCTTCAAACAAGACTTGTGGGATTAATTACACAGAAGAAGAACAAAGACAACTCAATTTAAGGATTATAAATAGCAGTTTCCAGTGCTAACAAAACACACATGCTTAACAATGGAAGGTTAATTTACCTGGATTATTGGATTATGGTCATTTCATTCACCAGCCTGAGCATTCCCTGGGGGTGTATATACCCTGTACTCACTGGCCAGCCTTAACTTACCCCTCTCCAGCTGGCCCAGAGGAGCCAGATTCAAGCACCAGGAGATCAGATACAAATGACTACAAATTACTTCACTCCTGCATTCCTTATCACTTGAGGATCCTGTGGGGAGGACAGATTAGATTTTCTCCTATGATTTTTCCATTTATGCAGCTTTTTCCATGGCAAACTGTTCTGTAGAGATAGATTAAGCCTCCTAACAGCCCTTCACTTTCTCATGCTCCAGCAGTTCTGCCTACAGCACAAAGCAGGTGCCATCCTTGTCACATTCCATGGGTTTCCTTTGGGCAAAAAAGCCCAGAGCATGTGAAGATGAGAGGGAAGGAAGGAGCTGCAATGGGCTCTAAGAGATTTCCCAGGCTGTATGACTGGGGGTGAGGCTGAAGGACTACATCCCTAAACCCATTTTCCCACAGTGCAGACACCACCAGCGTCCGGCTTGATGTAGGACAGACTTCAGTTCCCCTAGATGCTGATCTTCAGCAAGCACACATGCTTATGCTGCTTTTCTCATAAATTACATCAGCTTTGGTTTCACCTGTGAGACAAAGTAAGCTTTCTTCCATCAATCACGTGGACAGGAACTAAAAATATATAGAAGAAATGTACACCACAGTCAACACATAAAATAATGCCAACATTGATCCATCCGTGCAGAGCTCTGCTAGAGTAAAACTGCTGCCTAAAGTATTTCTGCCTATGCCTGTTCTCTAATAAAACTTTCATACAGATGATGCCTTGAGATGAAAACTTTTCATGATAAGTGTCTGCTTTCTTCAGGACACATTTCACTGGAAAGCCAAAGTCCTACTGTTTTCACCCTGAATATCAATATCCTCAGTTTTGGCCAAAAACATAAAAGCCTTACTAAAAATCTGGTAAGAAAAACCTGACAAGGGTTTACCACAAAATTACAGATTTTTCTAGAAAGATTATTCTGATCAGGGTAATATTAGGAACACTC
Organism: Zonotrichia leucophrys gambelii; assembly: GCF_028769735.1. NCBI lineage: Eukaryota > Metazoa > Chordata > Aves > Passeriformes > Passerellidae > Zonotrichia > Zonotrichia leucophrys. The sequence goes on along the minus strand of NC_088171.1, from coordinate 101,193,317 downwards.
CACAAAAGAGATGTCTGCATGGACATAATTACTTACCAAACACTGAAGCAATCATCAGATTTGTTCACCACTTCTTGTTAGTTCTGTGGAAGTTTTTGTGCCATGTAAATGGTCTCCTAAGAGCAGTTCCCTGCATGCCATGTTCAGCACATGTGGAACCATTTGACAGACATTGGCCTAACAAATTTTTAAGTCCATGACTAGAAAATCATGCAGATTCTCTACTTCACTTCTTATATCAAGCATAAGTTATACTGCTATATAAAAAGGGTAGTGCTTGTGCACCAGGCTCTCCCTTTTTACTATAGAGCCCCTAATCCAAAAGCACTTTTTTGAGCTCCCACACCTGGCATATTGTCTGAGAAAAACCACGTTTCACGGAATAAAATACTGGAACATCCAATTTCCCCATTTAACAGATAGATTTTTCTACAGAGAATATATAAAAAAAGAACCTAGACCTGTATAAGAGAGATCCATGTTAATTAATAGCCCTTGACAAAGAATCACCATTTTTCATGTCCAGATTTGCCAGATTTGAATTTTTTTCTTGTGACTTATGCTCCAAGCACATGCAGCCTCAGACTATGGAAATAAAAATACTAAAATCACTCTCCTGTAATGCCAGAGTCTTCACCTCTTCAGTGAACAATTTTGTTCCCCAGTGTTTGTTATTTTTTCTGAGGAGAACCAGAGTAAATAACCAAATAATTTTAGAGACACTGCCTGTTTACACCCAGTTGACTTTGTGCTCACCTGCTCTGATCCTTCTTTGGCTCCCTGACGTCAGGACCACGCTCACGCCCAGATGAAACCCAGACAGTGGTTAGTGGTGTGAGACCAGTCTCCAAACTTAGGCACCAAAATTAGCAGGTCTGAACAGGGTTGTATGAAATTAAGTTTCCCAATACCATTTATCAAGTAGATAAGAATTCCAAGCTCACAGGTACAGAAGCTGGACACACTGCACAAATTATCTCTCCTCTGAACACAGTATAGACCAAGACCAAGGGAAAGCCCTGCACTCAACAATTCATTCCTTACCATCAACACACCCAAAACAAAATTATCGTGGTTCCAGGATATTTAGGGTAACAGAATGAATTTTGGTTGACAAGGATAAATTTGGGTTATGTCAAGCACTAAAGCAAGTGCTAAACACATGTAATATACATACTATGAAATTTACTAAAAATTCTATTTATATATTTGTATTTGATTTCACTATAAAGAAATTCACTACTGGAATGATTGCAGAAGAAAAGTCAGCAAATCTACTCAGATCAACATTGAGATAGGAACTGACTTGAAAAATAAGTCATCTCAGTAACAGTCAAAGCCCTAAAAACGCACAATTACTCAGTTAGGAAGATGGAATGGATTCAGTGGTCTCTCACAAAATTGTGTAGCATCCTTCCTGTCCTCAAGAATTAATAGCTACATTTAATAGCATTTCTCAGTTGTTTTTGGAGTAAAAATCTACTCAGCATAAAGGTTATTAAATTCCTAATGACAGCCTTAAAACTACCCCTAAGTATTTTATTTAAGAGCAATCAATAAATATGTATATTTGGTATATTCAAATCAAGAAACTGAATGAGCATGTGAACAATCCATGGAGCAAAAGTTAAACAGCAAAACAGTTTTGAATACCCTAACTGAAAACCACGGCTTTCCAGACAACAGAAACTATGGTAAAGACAGAGACAGAGCCTGAACATTGCATTAGGGAGTCTACCCAAGTTCCTTCCGCAGTACGTCAGCAACACCTCCTCTGCAGTGCTGCTAACAGCTCCTCTAGTGCACAACCAAAGGTGCACTTCTGATATATGAACAGAGATAACTTTGCCTCTGCATTACCTGAAGCTGCACAAAAACATGAGGGGGTATGGAGAGGAAGGGACAAAGCAGAGATCCAATTGCCCCAAGCACCAAACTCCCTGCCCACAGCTCCATGTGAATGTGTGCACGTGAAACAGCTCTAACTGAGAGATCTGACTCTCGGGTATTGAAGAAATACTTGAAATCATGAGCTGGCAGGCAAATCCCATGGTTTCCAAGCCTTGGATGCCTTTTTCAAGTCACCTGCTTCACTGAACTGGGGGCTATGTCGTTAAAGAAGATACAAATAGTAGTGATTTTATTCAGAAGTAAGCAGAATTTTAAGCTCCTTGCTTCTGGTTTTATGCCTGCTATTGCCTCATGAACAAAAAATGTGGCATTTATGTTAACTGCAAACAGGCTAATCCTGCCCCTTTCCTTAGAAACTGTAAGTTTCTGTGCCTTTCTACAAGTCTAAAGAGAAATTATAGCAACTTCTGTTTTTTTGATCTAGACCCAAACCCAAGAGTACACATAAATTCTTGTGAATTGAAATGACAAAGATATATCATCAGCATTGGAGCCTTCCACAGACAAACAAAGTGAAGAACCTAGGAGATAGTACTACATGGTATGGGGCCAGAGCCTCCACAAGTATAAATCAAAAAACTGTTTGGACTATAATGCTGTACAAAAAATTCCTCCATTTTGTTATCTTAAACTGCATTTTTTTCCAGGCATTTCTAATTCAACTTGATATTCATCATGTGCCGGATTCTGTATTAACTGGATGTCATGGAAATGCGTTCAGTGAAATCAAAAACCTCATATCGAGCATCTGAGTGCTTCCTAGGAATCTTTTCAACATCCTTCTGATTGCTCTTTAAGGTCAGGAAGAACAGCTAATAAAACTGATTTATAGATGATTAAAAAAAAATAAGAATACCTGAAGATCCAGAACAGAGCTTTAAAATGCCAGGAATATTTTTTCTATGGAAAACCAATTTGTGAGTCTTCTAATGCAGTCAGTCTTCCCCACTTTCATGCTTTAGGACTGGGAGAGTGACTAAATTCAAGGTGATGCCAACAAGCTAGCCTTCATCCCCATCTTGATCTCCACCATACTACAGCCCATCATCGTGAAAGACTACATGAAACTAGAGATAGTTTTGAAATACAGGATGGGGGACACGACTGGGATATAATAAAGAATGCATATAAATCTGATGTTTCCTGACCAGTCAGCTACAAATACAAGAGTTTGGATGAAATCTCAGGGTTATGTTTACATTAGTGAACGGTGACAGGTATATATCACTATGTTTATTTGTGAGGCAAATTGTTACTATGCTGCAGTTTTTGACAAAAAGGCTGCACTTGCTTTTATGAGTAGTCCACAACAAAAATCTGACTCATAGAGGTCAGCCCCAGTGTTTATATTACTTTATTTGCATCAACCCAAATGTCAAAATAAGTACAATTTACTGAAACCAGGCTCCGTTACAAATTATACACCACAGAAGACACAGCACTAAATACACATAATGAAATACTTTCACGTTGCTTTTATAGCCTGAGGAAATTTTTATAATCAAATTTTTGTTAAAAAAAAGAAGGTATTCACATAAAAATCTCTTCAAACCAGATATTTTGCTTGTGGTAATTAGTAAACCAGAAAAGGAAGAAAACTCTGTGACCCTGCTGCCTTTCACCACAGACCACCAAGTGTCCCTGGAAGGTTTCTGTAACCTGATGATCTGCCCCAAAGCACACAGGAGGCCACTGAGCTGGGTGAGATGAGTTACCATTAGCCCTGATGATTACTGCAGTGGTAATTACTGCAGCACCAGAGGCATCAGAGGCTAAGGCAAATCTGCAAAGCTGTGCCCATTTGAAGTTGGCTTCTAGCAGGGAGCATCAGGGGAATTTAAATGTCCTAAAACTATTTCCTTACCAGCTGACTGCCCTCTTCCCCTGCAGCCCTACAGGCTCTGTCCCTCCCCAGCGTGCAGCACACACACCTCCTTGGACCCCTCCTGCATGGGAGACAGGAGCACAAAGTGACAGACGTGGCCTGTCCTGCCCTACTGAGAAGCTCTTGGTAACCCAGAGCACTGTGCCCAATGCCACTTGCCTAACCCATGTCACAAGGAATAGTTCTGTAATGAATGGGGCTGTGAAGGAGGCTCTGAGAGAATTTGTTGTTTTATGCAGCACTTCCTTTACGTTTACCTTGCAAACAGAGGCAAATTGTTTCTTTTCTACTAAGCAGAGAAGCTGCTAATATTAAAAACAAATCTGAATCTCCTACTGAGACTTGGTCTTATTTTCTTTTCTCTTTTTTTTTTTTTTTTTTTTTTTTTTTACAGGAGCATCTTGTGAACCAAGACAAACATGTGAGGCTTGGTTTGTGACCAGCAAAAACACATATTCTAAACATCAGTGGACTGCAAGCAACCCTAACTTTTGCTACTGGTCTCAAAGTATTTACACAGAACTTCAGCTTGATTCTATTACATTTTTTACCTAGAATAAGAGACTAAAATCGACCAACACGAACCTCCCAATTTGATGACCCTCTGAAAAATGTACAAAGTCAAACAACCCAAGGGGCAAAACTGCCTCTGCAAGAGAAATTCAAAGCACTTTCTATTGTCCCTTCTCTCACGTGTGGCTCCACATTTGTGATTTTAAGTGGAAGAACTTTCCAGAGTGGAATAACTACAGAAAAATCCATGTATCCTAGGAGATTTGGAAATAAAAGGAATGTGGATTTCTCTTGGGAATTAGTTTATTAGGAAAAACCCTCACACAAACACATAAGTGAAATTCTCCTGGTAGAACTTTAAACCTACGCAATCTCCTTTTTACAGAAAGATTGATACTTTGTTCAGCAAAGCATCTGCACAAAATAAAACACTGCCGTAGTAGCTTCACCTCAGAAGGGCCATCTGAAACCAGCCTCGATTCCCTAAATTAGCTCAGCAGCCCTGTGGCACAGTCAGGACAAGGACAATTTTTGTTTTAGATCAAGCAGCATTTTCCAAGCATGAAGCAATATTCTTCCTCGCATGGATCTTATTTGCTGTGCAGCTGTTCGGGTTTTCCTTACTGGTTTACTAACTAGTTACTTCCAGTAAAAAGCTCTTCAAATTTTATTGCACAGATAGCACATGTAATAATATGCTTATTGTTCTCTATATTTATACAAGGAATATGGAATTGGAAATTACAGGAAAGCATCTGTACCTATCTATGTGATGATCACTTCTGGCTATATTATGGCATTATGCATGTCCCTCAACCATGGAGGTGTGTTAATAAAGATGTCTTGTGCCTTTCCTCCAGGGCACTCAATGCTATCAACCTAAAAGCCCAAATGCATACCATCCATAAACATCCAGTTGGAAGCACCGAAGGAACAAAAAGCACCCCTTCTAAGTGATGGATTTAAAGCACCCCTTTAAGTGATGAATTTGATGTTCTCAACCATATGTCATTACTGAACTGACTGTAGCAGAAAGTATATTGGCCTACGAGACCACACAGCACCTTACACATTTTTGTAATAACTCTGCTATGAATAATAATGAATTATAATAGCTTAGTGTTTTTTCCAATCTAAAATATATATGACCAACCCAAACAAAAACATGGGACTAAGTGCAAGTAGAGTGGTAGTGATGGGTGCACTACACTCTCTGGAACAGTCTAATATATCCAGCTGCTGGACAGGAGCACATGGAACAGCCACAGCAAAACAAAACACTATTAAGGCCTGCTTCAGATGAGGAGCTGGAGATCATATCATAATGAGACCATTTCTACAAGTACAAAGTACTTTAGTTTAGTGAGCGCGCAGGGGATTCACAGCTAAACAATTGATGGAGACATTCTCTGCTCTCCCAAGCCCTGCAGTGTGAGGTTTGTCCTTGGTTCCTGTGCAATGGGAATGGTGAATGGCAACCCCTCTCCACCTTGGAGTGTCTGTATTGCAGAGAATATTGTAGCTAAATTTTCTATTATTTATATAAATATTCTCTGTATCGCAGAGAATTTTTACACCTAAATTTCAGGGAAAAGCTGCAGAGACAGCCACATCATTTTCTCATGGCTAATGTGAAAAAATAACATTCAGCACATCTATTTGAAAGGAAATCACTTTAAAAGAAGGTTTTGTTCTGTGTTATAAACTTACATAATGGGAGGCATTAGGTGACATATGATCAGCTTTATGCTTATATAACTCATTGTCATCACAGCCCCTTGTCTTTCTGAACTGGACTTGCTCTAGTAACAATAATGGACCAGCTCTGCCAGGACACTGGCTTTTATAACACCGTCTGTAAACTGAGGATTCTGCAATTTTATCATAAAAATATTGATCTATACATTAATAATTTATGTAGAAATTATATTGTTATGTTTACATACAGTATGATTTAAAAACCTACTATATTTAAAACTTAATCCTCAAACCCAAAAGTTCTTTGCTTTTTTTTTTCCCCAGAGGGAACTTTTAAAAATGTTCCTCTAGAAAGGTGCTGTGTTCAGAAATATGCTACTAGCAATTAAGCACAGCACTCACTTTCTGGAGGGGGGGAAGAAAAGAAGTCTTCAACAACTCACCTATCACCTGAAAATTTTTATTTGCTATTTATTCAGTATTGAAGTTGTTTCCCACTGCAAACTCTCTGGCCCTGTTTCTTTGTTGAAAGATACACACTTAACAGAGCAAGGTCACCCCACTAGAGTGCTGATACCTGGATACCACCTGCAGTATCCAGCAGGCCGGGCAATGCTCAAACCTATTGGACCACACTATCATTAACCTAAAAGTCAAAGGCCCATCCAGGATAAGCCTGAAGTTCCCCTTGCTGTGTACCAGAACCTGACCCCAAAGGATCCATGCAGTGTGTCTCCTGTCATTTGTCCTCATGGAGAGGAGAACAAAAAGGGACTGCCCTGAACGAGCACACAACAGTGCCACCTTGCAGAAGTAATTCCTCTGCCATGCTTCTGATCCTGGTAAACGGCAGCTGCTGAAGGACAAAGCTGCATCAATAGCAAATAAGTTCTTTTTAAAAAGTCTTCTTTTCAAAAGCTTGTTTTCCCCACTCACCCCAATGCCTCAATGCATTAGGGCCAGTGAAATGATGCCAAGAGGGACAGTATGCCCCATTCAAACAAAGCTGTTTTAGTGGCTGCACTATCCAACATAAACTTTGTGACTTTGTACAACATTCTTCTACAAAATAAACTCAAGCCATTTGCCAGCAATAACCTATATATTGATGTGGTATTAAGGGAAACTTGGAGGCTTCAGCTGGGAGACAAACTGTCAACCAACCACTAATTAGTTTTTATGACGTGACTCATAGTTCAGTAATTTCCCAGAATTTAATCACAGGGCACCCAGAAAGATCAATTAAAGAACAGGCTCAGAATTTGTTAGAGCCCTGTGTGAGACAGGGGAAGGCAATGACCTCAGCAGCTTTGCCACAGAATTTTATGAATTAACAAAGAAAGGATTTAAAAGGTAAGTTTAACTAATCTTGTGTTTCCTTGCAGACCCATTCATTGTTTTTACAAAGGACTGAGTTTTTTAAATGAAGTAATAATTGAAGGATTGTGTGTTGTAGCTACTGTTTATTTTACAGCTTCATTTACATGAGACCATTCTGTGTGTGAGCTGAATTACTCCACTATTTTTTGCTGCAACTTCTTTAATGTCTCCCTCAATAAAGAGGGGAAAAAAAAATCAGAGTAGGTATAAATTTCTTTAGATTCTTGAACAAGAATCATATTATATTATCAGAATGGATAGTATTCTTCTTCACAAGTATTCCCCCCTAAAAAAACCCAAATCCCTTATAAAAATTCTTTTAACAACATTTAATAAATAGAAAAATTAAATTTTTGGCCACAAAATTCTATGATTTCCTTTATCCTTTCACTCATTTTCAAGCTTTTTTATTCCCCCAGCTTAACACAATGAAACCCGTGTTATTTCCACCTCCTGCTTTCTACTATCAATCTTTTTTCATAAACTGAATGAAAATAGCAATAAAATGCTAAAAATTGTTTTCTCAGTTTTTAAATGGTATTTGCTTATCAAACTTACTGAACCTGATTTTTTTTTTTACTTGTTAATTTTGTTCCTCTATGCAAATGTATAGAATATATACCAGACAAGTACTGCACAGCTGTGATGAAAATTTCATTCCCTGTCTTTCTGGGTTTTGTTCTGCAAAAAGCTTTTCTTTGGTGAGAGATTTCAGAAGAGGAGATTGAACTTATTTTCCTGGCCAAGTTATGTGAAGCAAGGTTATACTGAAACGGTCTGAAAAATTGAGGATTTCTGAAAATCTACTAAGCCCTGTTATTTAAATAATATTTGAAATAATCATAAGAAAACCACTAAATGTAGCATGTTGTTTTTTCTTACAATAACAAACAGCTCCAAACTGAGTCATGCATGTTACATCTGAAAACAAGATAATAAAAGAAGTTTTGTGGGTTTACATTTTCTCTTAAAAAACAGAACATTCAAAGTTCGTATTCTGAACCTGAAAGAGTTTTTTTAACTTCTTCAAACAAAAATTATTCTATTTAATTGACACTGTCTTTGTACTGACTGTGGTGATGATGATGATGAACATTTGATGAGGAATGATGGAAAGCTAGAGCATTGGACACTGGGTTGGGAAGAGCTCTGGATCTATGAAGTTGCTGCTACTATTTCACAAGATTCACAAGCCCAGTACACAACACTGTCACACAACTCAAGAAAACCTTGAGCAGCTCGAGATTCTCAAGCTCCCCTGGATGAAGGCAATGACTGTGGGGATGCTCAGAGGGCACCAAGGTCTGTAGCAGCTCCGCTTTGCAAGAATAACCAAAAAATTAGGGAGAGGGATTTGAAGAAGAGTAGGGATAACAAAAAGGCACTGTTAGCCAAGAGCACTTGGGATACAGGAGAACTAGATTCAGGTCTCTGCTCTGAATTAGAACAGGATGTTAACAAATCTGCTGGTGGGGAGGAGGATGTGTTTTAAAGTTCCCTGCTTCATCCGGAGGCAGAACAGAAACACTGGAGTAATGGGAAACTGCACACCTAGCTCTGCATCTGCACCAACAGCTTCATTTTCAAGAGTTCACAGCTCCCTCTAAATCACATTAAGACCAGGGTTTAAATGCTAATTAGGGAGCATGTGCATATTAATTTTCTGCTTCCTTCTCTCCAAGAGTAATGGGAATGCTTTTAAATGCCTTTTGTTTGGTTTCTTATGGGCTTACTTGGTTTCTTAATATATTACAGGGCACTTCCTGCACTGCTTACGGAAGCAAATTTCCCACTGCTAGTGGGAGTTTTCCCTAAATAAGGTCAGCAGATTTGGTCCCAGGGGAGTGAACTGATCTTCAGGCTTAGCTACCCTGAAAATCTAGCAGAAAGCAAACCAGATATCATTCGTCTTTAGAATTTGCTACTATATCATATCCTTCTCCAAGGATCATCATCCAAGACAAACAACTAGGAAACGTTTTGCTGCAATAATCCTTTCAATTAAGGCTCCCATTACAGTGAAACAGCTGCTCACTAGAATACATCTTTGTAATGGAACTATTTATTTCCCAGAAAACATTTCTTTAGTTAAGACAGATGCAATAAACCAGATCCACGGAAGTTGCAGAAATCAAAGCAGCGAGCAAAATATGACCAGCTAAATATCCTTGAACTGAAAAAGAAGTGCAATTTATGTGCCTGTGTTGACAAAAAAGACTACTCAGTTTAAAGTATGTGTGGCATCTCACACTCAACATAATGTCAGTGAGCTGCAATTGAAATAGCAGGATAAGCCCTCACACATATACATGATTAGAAAGAAAAAAGAAATCACTCTAAAAACTTTTGTCCTGTCTGATCAGTGATATTTGTGGGGGCCTCTAATAGCCCTTTGAAATGTCCACATCATAAATATTTGATGGACAACCTCTTGCTTACTGTCAGTTAGGGGCTGCTCTTGGCATGGAAAGACAAATGAATCAGCATCTTGTTCCTGCCTCCTGCTCCACACATACATCGTTCCCCTCCCAGCCCTGAGCAGCCTGCTGAACACTATTTATTTATTTTATGAAAATCTCCAACTCACATTATTTTCATTCAAATATAAACAGTAATGACAAAAGCCATTATCATGAAAAATTTAATCCAAGCTTTGTAAGAGTTTGTAAATGAGCAGTTTTCTTGCTGACAATTCAGCCCCTGTGATGGCAGCTCCAGACAGCTTGCATATGTTTCAGACAATGAAGATAGCAGGATGAGGGGACATTGTTCTTCCACCTACCAGTTGCCAATGATTTGAAAACCTTCCTTGCCAGTTGTGCCTCTGTTGGTGACCAGTGCTGCAAAAACCAGAGAAATTAAGAGAAGCACATTCCAGTCAGATGATGGAAATGATGGATAGATGTGCCCTAGCAGCACTAGAACCAGGATTACTTAAGATCCAGGAAGATATTAAATGTTTGTTCAAACCTAAATGATTCCATGATTACAGCAGCTCCATATTCCTGTTTCAGTAACGTGTTCCAAAAGAGCATTTGAGAACAATCTTCGCCCATAAAGGCATGATAAGTCCTCGGGCTGAGTGGAGCACCACTTCTACTCGAACTACATGGACATTTGTCTAGATGTGCTTGCAGATTCCAGGGTCTGTATTGCTGCACCACCAAATGATTTCTCAGAACAATCAGAAATACAACTGGTGAACAATCAAGCCTTTGCTACCTAGTTCTCCTTTAACTCTTAAATCCTTTGAAAAAAAAGTAGTTCATAAACAGTGTCTGTGTGTCGCACCTTCCTAATTTCTTGTTCAGGCACTTAGCAAGAGTACTTCTGTGTTCATGAAAGGAACAAAGCAGTGGGAACACAACTCAGTCTACTAGGTGACAGCAAAAAAAGACCTGGTAAATCATACAACTAACAAGGGGAAAGGAAGGTAGGTGATTTCAAGAGAAGGAAAGAAAAATACAAGGATCCAGTATTCTCATAGTGGAGATTGTCTCTGAGGCTCACTACGACATGAAAGTACAGTGCTGATCTGCAAAGAATTAATACCAATCTAGATTTCTACTTTAGATTTCCCAAATTCCTGGGGATGTAGAATCTGGATTCAAATCCATTATAGACACAGGAGCATCCACAGGAAGTCAGGCTTAGCTATGAAATCTGATAAAAGAGGCCTAATATCTACCAATTACTGTGCTCTAAAGGCAGTATTATTTTCTGTCATAATAAGCTCCTGTCAAAAGAACATACTTTTCCATGTGTGAGGATGAAATTCAGAGTAAAAGAAAATAAAATCCATGCTTAGCACTTAACTTGAGGAGCAAATATCTTGCTGACAAGAAGCTATTTGAAATAAGGTCGAATGGGAAGGGAAAATACAGAAGAAAAATAAATTACGTATGAATTTTAAAGAAATAGTGACTACCTCAGTGGACAAATTTCTGGTGCTACCAGAGAGTAACTCATAGCAAAAAGCTGGTGCCAAGGCATTGCAATGAGAAGTATGAGAAGTCAAGCTGATGCCATCAGCTGCCTTGCTGTCTAATACAGTCCAAGGCTCACTTCTTAATGGCTCTTCAAACACCATCTGGTGTAGCAGATTCAGGATGTGACTCTGTGTAGTGTGACTGCCTTCAAACCAGGCAATAGAACTGGAGTGGATGGGAACAGCTGCACTGCTTTTGAAAAACTGCACTGATTTTATTGGAATTCCTCTCGCCTACAGGTCAGCCATAATAATAAAAAACCCTAGCTATTAGCTTACTGGGTTTTTGTACCCTTTCAGTAAAAAAACACGATCAAACTTGGTTGTTTAACATACAGGAGTATGAGAAATGAGAATAGGGAAGTCCAAAATGTGTTTTATATTCTTCTTACTCTTTCATTTTCCAAACCAAATCATAATCCTCTAAGAAAATATACAGCTCTTCTGACTGTTGAACTCTTGAAAACAGTTCTAATGACCACAGTAAGGATCCAAATCTTCCAACATTGTCCATCTCCATAACCAAACCACCAGACAGTTTCAGTCAGTAACTGTTAATTCAGCCTAATGTAAAATAAACTAAATAACCCTCCCCAAAATACTCAAAACATGGACAGAAAACCTCAACAAACCATCTGACTCCTACCATTTATATACAGGTTTTCTGGAGGCATTGGGCAAGTGATTTCAGTAATGTGGGTTTAGAGGCATCGGCTGGGTTATCCTGCTGCCCATCACCACAGGATATATTCTGGTTCACAAAAGGATTATACTCCATTTTGAAGTTAGATGGGTCTTTAGGCTCACTCTGTTCATTAGAAGTCTGAAATCTAGAAAACTATCTCTGGTCCAGCATGCATACACAGTTTCTAGATGGTGTGCCAGCAATCCCATTTAACCCAAAAAGTCCTCCTCCTACTCAAGTCCAAATCCAAAATTACTATTTCCATTTGCACACTGAAAAAGTAGGAAATCTATTTTAATCTATGAGATGCATTGTTTTTATCTTATTTGTATACATTAGCATCAGCTTCTTGGGACTCAATCTGAGTTGACCTTACCAAAGTATTATCTAGGTTGCTTAGCACAACTCCTTTTTAGAACAGACATTTTCATTTAATCTCTTTTTTTCCAGTAGCCTCAAGATATTTATTCTTCTCTTATGAATATACTCAAAAATTTGAAAAAATACAAGTTCACAGTAGTTCATATCACAGGAGTTCACATGCAAGAGCATTTTCTCTTATTTTCTGTATTTGAGCTAATATTTTCATTCTTCAATTTAGGGTATCACACTCAGGTTTAGGAGGGAGACTATGCAGTCTTTAAAACTTTAACATTTAAACTCCTTGGGTCTTACTTCTTCTGCACATACAGTAAGTTTTCTTTTTCCAGCCTCTTTCCCAGGTGTTGCTTTAGCCTTTGTCTCTGTTTTTAATAGCATTGCCCTGATTCAAAACTGAAGCACACAATCCTGTCTAAAATTTGGGGCATACCCAGATGATATTTGATTCCTACTTCATCCTTACTGCAAGCCATGCTTTTAATTGTTTTATATTCATATAGATAAATATTTTCATATAGATAAATATTTTCTATCTATATTTTTATTCTTTGTTTCAGCTTCCTTGGAAAAGTTTAACTCAGCTTGACTTCTGGCAAATTCTATTTCATCTGACCACTTCTGACCTCTAAGATTATTCCCCTTTTACTCATCCCTTCCAAACTCTGTTTATTCTTAATGTTGTTTGTGGGAGTTTTTAGTCAGCAACATAGGTCTGGACTTCACCTCTAAAAGCCACCCATGCTTGAGATGGGAGTTCTAGAAAGATTGTTGCATTTTTTACTAGAAAATGTCACCACATCCAGATGCTTGAGCTCTTCAGTCACTATCTAGTTTCCCTGAACTTATGTTGCACTTCAGGTTAAGAAAACCTTAAAGATTATTTTCTGTTCATTTTGGATCATAAGAATAGTGATGACTAACTCTCTCTGACGTCTGTAGTCCCTCCAAACCCAATTTTAAAATAACATTGACTCTTCACAAGTCAGTAATTGTTTAAGAGGTTGCATGCCCTAGGGAAATATTTGGCTGTATGGTTATTAGGATCATTCATCCTCTAATTTATAGTAGACCATAACAATTGCATGTTGATTTTCTCCTCTAGTATTATCTGAATCTGGCCAAGATCTTATCAACCTCCTACCTTCTTCCTGAAATGTAATTTTGACTTTTAAATTACTCTAGCGTCGAAGCAGATTCAAAAATATCCCTGCAATTTCTCTCCAATCTACTTGCTCGTTGACAGAGCTAAAAAGCTACAGCACTGTAGACATTTTTGATTCTCTTTTAACTTTGTACCATGCAGCTTTCGACAGAGCTCGATCAAGAGGTCTCAGAATCGTCCAAGGAAACTTTGCTGCCTCAAGGGCTGGTCCGTTCCCACTATGGGGAAAACAGGGCAGGAGAAAGTTCCTGTCTTGGATGGAAGGTCAGGATTCCTGCTGTGTGTAACATACATAAAATTAGCAAATTATGTCAATGACCCAAAAAAGGGGAAAAAAAAGGCTCATTGAAACAAAAAAATAGAAGCATAACACTTCTCCAATCATTTATGCACAAAGCACACTAAAAAGAACAAAGGCAATTTAAGCTGGAGAAATTCATGCTTCAGGACAAAGAAGAGAGAACAAATTCTTGAAGTTTGGTTGTCCTGGCACACCCAGCACCACCCTCTTTCCATCGTAATCTGTGGCTGACTAATCAGAACTAGGATTACTGGACTACATGGCAGACATCCAATCCTATTTTACATTCTAAGGTGCTGCTATTTTCATATGATTTTGTAAAACACATTTTCATAAGTTCATTATTTAACTCAATTTAAAAACATGACATAAGGTCATTCTGAGTTTAAAATCCTTTCACAACCACAGCAAGCCTACATTAGATCCCTAATCTGAGAACATGAGCACATTCAGGAAAGTGCTTTTGTCAGGGCTCAACTTCACAGCTGGGCTCTAAGCAACATTTTCTGTGCTTGTCTCATTCAAACTCAGGGCAGAAATCTCTACTTATGCTTTAATGGCATTAGATAGGAGGACAGCTAGCTCACAGCAAGCTCCCCTAATCTACCATGCTGTTTCTCGATTACATTCCCATTTCTGTGCTCTTTCACCTTCCAAATACAACAATAATACAAGTTTTATTTTGCACATCCTTCCTGGAAAGGAAGAAAATTGACTAATTTTCAATTATTTTAAAAAAGAAGAACAGAAAGGACAACTAGAAAAGTAACTTTCAGAAGCTCTACAGAGTACAATATATATTATTAGGTGTTGCATGTAGCTTAATGAATCAGGGGAAAAAATGCAAGAACACTTTCAAACTTATTGCCAAGAACAAAAATTCCTTATTTGCACCTCTAAATTACTTCTCTATGTAATAAATTTGAATTTACTTATACTTTGGGGTAAAAGGAAGATTGGGTTTGGCTCTAGCTCTTTAGTCATGGCTAGAGTTAAATGAAACTGATTTAATTTAATTTAATTTTAATTTAAGAGTTTTATTAAACCATGGCATGTTTAGTCTGAAGCTGACTATCACCAGGGCAGGGAGATCAGGGCAGGGCTTGGGATCAACTTGAAACATTAAAATAATTAAAGAGATCACTTTCAGATCAACTGAAATTGACTTTTTTCTTTCCCTAAAACAAATGCTATTTAATACATCAGCAGAAATATTGCTTTAAAATAAATAAAAAATCCAATGCAGCTATAAAAGTGCTCATTCCTACAATGAAAACAGTTTGTAATAGTGTCAGCCTTCCTTAAACTAGCTTTTTCTTGTAATTTGGGAAATCCTAATAATTTAGGATTTCCAGCTCTATCCAAAAAAACCCCACACCAGTGTAATTCCAAACACCTTATTTCAAAAGCCTCTGAAGAATTTTTGCCCTTTTTACCAAACTCATTTCCCTTCTCTACATTTGAATCTTTCCAAAGACTCATGTCATTAATAACCACACAAAAGAAAAAGACCATATCAATTACTTAATTGCAAGTTAAAAAAATTTTCTAGTTATTTTCTCCTCCTGACTTCTGTACTCTTGCCCCAGCTCTGATGGTTCTGCTTTGCTTGCAAGTCTTCAATCAACATGCTGCTGAGTTTCTGCCATACCTGGATCCAAAAACATTGCCAGCACTCATATAAAACATGGAAATATAAATGGGTAATACACGAATCAGCCACTCACTGGGAATCCCTTCTTACAGTCTAGTATGTGAAAGCCAAAAAGTGCAACAGCTCAGGCACTGGACTGCCCTTCCTTAGAGTGGTGTTCCCATTTGGGAACAGCATTGGGAGGGGGTGAGAAAGTCATGAGTATTTGTTATCACACACAACTTAAGAAAGATACAAGATTCTTGTACCCAACACTGTCAGTCCAATGCTTCTTGTGAGTTCACTCTCACTTAGTTGAAGGGGGTTCTAATGAATTTCTTAAGAAAATTTTTTGGTCCTAAATAGTTAGGACCAATAACAGAAATGTTCATGGGCTCTTAAGATGCAAGAGCATTTGTGAAAGTGGTTAATGTAAAGATATGGCTCCGTTTTCACTCTCACGTTGCTAAAATTTCAAAGAACAGGTACTTCTTATTGGATTTGGCCCACTAATTATAAATAACACACTGTTCACTCCTAAGAGAATACCTTATAATGTTCAGAGTGGAGAAACCTAGCTGAGATGCAGCATTTTAAGTCGAATGATGTTTATGTAGCAGCCTGGCATGTCTCCATAAGAAAACATGTGCCAAATCCCATAGAAATCCCACTTGTTATTGCTCAACAGCATTTTCTAACTTATAAAAATGTCTTCTTACTGATGCTTTGGGCTAGTACAAAGAAACTCAGTGGTTTCAAAGACATTCCAGAGAGTTCTCCCAGCTCGTTTAATCAGCATTTCTATTAGTGCCTGAAGTACTTTCTATTGATCACCTCAGGATAACAGGTGATAAATAATTTTCCAAGTAAGGAACAAAATCATCTTTGTGGTTATGCAGGTAAAAAGTGGGTGAAACTCTTCTCCGAATCACATAAACCTAAATCTAGATTGACGATAGAGTATTGTAAATCTACCAAAGAACAGGTCAAAACTCAAGTTATACTCCCCAAAACCATGAAGACTTTTTATTGAAATGCATGTTTTAAACATGGTTTAAAACATATCCCTTCTCTTTGCAACCAATTAATACATTTTAATTTATAATGAGATCAGCATATTACTGGGTCTATGGTGTGTCAATGTCCAATGTCCATTCTGAGACATGACTGAAAACTCTCTTGAAGAAGGAAAATGCAGTGTACAGTTCATCAACACTCAGGAAATCCTGAAAAGCTAAAGCTGAAGCTCTGTGAAAGCAGGTGATTTAGTAATATAGAAAGTACTCTTGTCTCATCTACTAAAACCCATTCAACTGTGATTTTTTTCAGTGCAAGAGTTTACAATTAAGGGGTTAACCATCTTTTTTTTCTCTTTTGTGAGTATCACATAAAAATTTTCACTTAAGCTACCTCTTTTGTCCAGAAGGATTAATACCTTGCAGCATAGATAAGATCTAAAATTATCCTTCTAATTTAAGATATTTGGACCCACTGGAGGGTTAAATGGTCAATTCTGAGGACTACCATTAGAACCCATTTTCTATTCAGTAAATATATCAATTTAGCCAATTCCTGCCTTGAAGATCTAAATCAGATGACTCAAGTCAGGTGCTTAAAGTTAGTGTGAAACTCAAAAAACTGAGTGCAGATGAGTGTAGAAAGACTGCTAGTAAAACAGATGTATTGTAGAATTGATGAGTGCACATAGGGGCATTGTTCTCACATGAAACTTAAAACAATGTTTGCATAAAGTTTTTTCCCATATTCACTTGGATCAATTCTCTCCTGAAAATCCTTCAGCTATATTTGGTGTTCCAAATTTGTTACTGCAACCCTTTTGTATCTTACAATTCTGTGCAAATTATTGCAAATCACAAGCCCTCTAATATCTACAAAACAAATTCCATTGTTCCATTTCTTTACCATCGCTTCAGCCATGCTCAGAATAATGCTGAATTAACATTTTTTTTAATTTTACTTCATCATTTTATCAATCTAAGCATTTTTAAAACATCATTTTTACTGATCTGAGTGCTGTTACAAGTTCATTTTTCCAACAGAGATACAAGTTTTGTCATCCTGAGCAGTGAATTAATTCAGAAGCAAACTCATTCTTTTTGCCATTAACAGAAGCAGACTTAGCAAAACCTTGTCCATGTGTGAAATCAACTGATTCCTTCCCTCACTTTTTTTATTTACATCATGACTGGCTACAGAGTGTTATTAATCAAAAATATGAAATTAAATAAAGTGAAATAAAACACATCTAAATGTAAACTCACATCTCTTACTGGAAAAAAAAAAGCCACATAAAACAGGTATTTAGTACAGCTACATGAGCCATTTTTCCCAAGACTGGACCAATCTATGTTGTCATGTTTTATTACTTCTATAAAAACATCATGTTCAAGCCTTTATTAAGGATGAAGACATAACTGCAGTAGACATTAGACACAAAGGAAAAAAACATGTCACTAATATAAACAATCTCACAACCAAAGAAGTTAGAAACTAGACTGTGGCCCAATTTACTGTGTACTTGTCAGCTCCAGAGAAATAGGTAACAAATCAGTTACTGATTTTAGAGATAATTCATACAGAAGAATTACTGCTGAAATCACAGGGCTTCACTACACAGACAAAGAGGTAAATGCCTCAAAAACTGTTCCCATTTGCAACCCTTGAAAAATTGGCCAGGCTTTAAGTTACTGCTGTAGATAAGATGTTATTTGCAACAAATGTTTCTCACACAGTTGTCTCTGCCTATGTGCCATAGGTTAGTTTTAAGATGCTGACAGGTGAAATACCAACCTCTTTTGAAGTATAGGAGACAAATTCTTCAGTTAGAATTGAAACTAATACATGGAAAATAGGCAGAGACAGACAGTGAATGATATCTTCATGTTTAAAGATTAGTATTACTTTATCTTAGTAATTAACCTTTTTAATGAGATTAAATGTTTAAGGAGGCAAGAAGGAAAAAAATTACTCATTAATCTTTAAACATCGTCTGAACTATTTGAGCGAGTATAATAGTTTTTCTCCAGTGTTTCTAAACTTTTAAGTTTCTGTCAAAATTTAAATTACCCTAGACTGATATAACCCATTTCAGAATAATTTCTATTTCTATATCCTGTAAAACCCTTAAGCTTGGTGGAGAGAAGCTCCATAAGTTTAGGAACTGTAAAGTGCAAGGTGACAAACTGGGAAAACAGATGAAAGTGCAAGAGAAAGTAAAGTTGGTCAGAAATTTTGACTGAAGAGCTGAGTGTATCAGGAGATGATGAGGAAAGGAAAAATTAGTGGAAAGCTAGAAAGCTTAAAAGAATTTTAAAAACTTAATCAAAACAAACCGAAATTCAAGAAAAAAAAATATTATCTGAGTGACAGAAGTATTAGGGGGAAAATACAAGTAAAGTACATAAACATAGATTTGGTTTGGTTTGGGGTTTTTTTAGTAAAGTTTAATTCTGGCATATTTTTTTTTACTCTGATTTACTGGTGGTTTGGCTGGTTTTAGCTAATATATTTAAATATTTCCTCTTTCTTTTCCATCTTCTGAAGAGAAAAAAAAATCCCAAAACAACAACCCTCAACAGTTTCTAGAAATATAAACCTACACACACACAGAGTTTAGAAATGTAACAGGGACAGTGGGCAAAGTGGGTACACTCAGAAATACTAAATTTTTATAAGAAAATAATTCAAGCACATGATAGCATGACATTCAGGTGAAGTGTAATGCAATGTGATACACAATACAGGGAAACTATCCAACATCCTAAGAAAGCATTTACCTCTGAGGAGAGATTGCTACCAGAGATGCAAACTAAACTCCATTAAGTCACACAAGAATTAGTCCTAATCAAATAGACTTATTTTATACTCTAAAAGAAGAGAATCTGTATGTCTCTCCACTCTCAGCATCTAGAAAATGGTTCTGTTTATCCTGTCAAACACTTTCCTGGCACACACAGAAGGGGCAATGAAAGTAAAACACACAAAACCAATGGGGTAATTGCATATTATGTGCAATACAATATTGGAGCAGCTGCAACCAAATTCCCAAGGAGTCTTTCCCTCTCAATTCATACCTTCAGCACCTTTAAGAGAAACTCTAACTCACAGCTGCACATTTACTGATGTTCCATGCTTACATTGTCCTTGTAATATTCCCCTGTAGAAATGACTGGCAGCCTCACCAAGAGTGGGATTTCCCACTTTTTATGCTTGCTTAATTTATTTTTCAGGCCTGTTTATCCTGGTTCCACTGGCTGCTGACACAGACAACATAAACTGGGCCCACCCAATTGGTAGGGATCCCACCAAAAGACAGGAACACCTGACCTACAAAGACAGGCTGGAAGAGCTGGGATTGTAATTTTTGCTAAGGCAGTAGTATAATGCCAGAGAGACAGTTGTTTAAATAAGTACCTAAAATACCATTGAATGAAAAATCTGATATGGAATTTAATTCTCATAATTCACTACCAATTCAGACCTAGAGCATAATCTATGATAGGCTGGCTCTGGGAGGGTTCTGAAAACTCAGTTTTCACCCAGACCACATCAGTATTCCAGAGGAAATAATGCCATAAGAAGGAATGCCAAGCAGTGCTACCAGACAGCCTTGATGCAATTTGGGGCAAGCATGGTTGGGTACCAAAGCCAGCATATTGTAAAACTACATCAGGGAATTTACAGTGTGTATTCCAAGTCAGACCACTTAATGAGGGGGAAACACTCAGGACTTCACCTTCTACTCCACCAAAGCTTTTGCATGTACTCTGTGCACCACAGACTGAGAAGAACAAAGCAATGAACTTCTTACCTTGCATGGTTGCTTTTGTGGGTTCTGAAAACAGAGGAATGAGCAGGAGGTAGATGAGGTAGACAAAGGAGAGCCCATTGTAACGGAAAGCACAGGCTGCAATGAGAGAAAAGAAAAACAACATTTTGTTTAATTGGCCTGATAAAATCAAATTCAATGGCACAAAGTATTTCCCACTTGAGTTTACAATTGACCTTGTCAACTTTTGACCACTTATTTAAACAATTTTTTCACCGATATTCAAGTTTATGCTTAAAATAAATCTTAGAATCAAAGATTAGGTCAGGTTGGAAGGAACCAAAGTGGGTGATCTGGCCCAGCCTCCCTGCTGGAGCAGGGTCATCCCAGAGCACACAGCACAGGATTGCATCAAGAGGGTTCTTGAGTATCCCCAGTGATGGAGACTTGTATCAATGAAGTTTTATCACCTATATCCAAAACAACTTGGTTTTGGAATACATATACATCTTTAGCCCTACCAGAAACATGTATTCCAAAAGAAATTAATTTTCACCAGACACAAGTTCCTGAAAACAACTGTGTATTGTGGAATATCATGGAATAGTATCATGGAAACAATAATAGGAATGAGTTAACAAGTTATGCATTAATTGGTCCTTATCATCATCACATATGTCCACTTTAATTATAAAACAAAACTGCAAGTGCTCTCTATTGGCAAATCCATACAATAGCTACAACTTTTGTTTCCCAAACTAGCCAATGTTTTGAATAACTGATTTGATTTCCTTAATAGTCTGGATAGAAAACTCTAGATATACACTCCGTATCTGCAGGTTGGCCAAGAAGCATGTGAAATGCATGGGTGCCTAGCAAGCAGGAAGAATAAGAAGCACCTATTCTCTATTTCTGAATGGTTCCACCATCAGCCTTAAAAAAATCTGTCAAGGACTACAAAATCCACCAAAGCTTGATAGAGGGGTTTTCTGAGTGAAATCCAGAATCTCTAAGAGCAGCTTCTCAGTTTCCTGTAAGAATTCTCTTGTCACTTACTAAACTTTCCTTATAGCCACAGCCTTTAAAGACCAACTGAAGACTTACACCTACATTTGTAACTATAAAAACCTGCAAGACAGAGTAAATAGGACCTATCCCGCAGGGAATTCCGCAAGCAATTATCACAGCTCTAAAGTCAATGTATTTGAGAAGAGGGAGGCACCTCTGCTATTATGCACCTACTCTCAGGGTCCTCTGCAGAGGAGCACAGAATGTACAATGGCCATTAGTGGCCTTCTTGGAAAGAATGGCAAAGAGGACACTCCTGATATAAGGACAAATCCATAAATCAACTTTTTGGTTTTTTGGATTTTTTTCAAGTTTAATTTCAGGGTGGGAACAAGTTCTGTGGCATTCATAGGAAGAGGTACAATAGTGGTTTAAGGCCTTTTATGGCATGAAGGCTTTTCCATTTCAATGGGAAGGACCAATGTGCTCAGTCATTCTGGCAGCAGAATAATAACATTAGCAGGTAACACTATTATCCAGTTAATTTTGGGATTGTGTCAACCAGATTTTAATCATGTTAAACAGCCTACTTATTTTCAGTGCAATATTATACTCATTTTCTTCTTTCTTCAGGACCGAGCTTGCTGCACTTCTTGTAGAGCACCTAGCAGTCAGTTTCCCAGTACAAATACAGAAAACAGCAACTGTGTGCTTTAAATGTCTTCCTTCATTAGCTGGAAGTCACTGAATGTCTTGCTAACAAGTCTGTGTCAAATATTTAGAACCTCTATTTATATCAAAGCCTCCTCCAGCAAACTCAGCTAGACATTGCCAGGAAAATTTGTATTTATTTAAGCAGTTGCAAGAGCTCTAGCATTATGTTTCTCAGAATTATGAATTAAACTCCCCAAAACCTAGCTGCAATGTTTTTACTATTCCCTACTGCAACTATTCCGATATTTTTATTTTGTGTTTATCTCCACTCATCTAGTGTATGTGTCTGGAGAGATGAGTGCCTTATCAAGCTAAGGTGCAAGAGTAAATGACTGAATATAATTTTAGCAAGACAAAAGATTTGGAAACAGCAGCTGCACTACTTTCACATGTTGGCACTGCACTACATTATTATTTTGTCAAACATACATATTCCTCAGTTCTGACACTCAAAACTATCTAGAAAAGTTTCAGAGCATAAAATCAGCTTTAGTTTGTCACTGATGCAACAACAAAGGACCCAAAAAAGCAAATGAACCCATCCTGTACAGTCTCTCTGGTATTCGCAGAGGTCTCGTTCTGCAAAAGGAGTTGTACACAGATGTCCAAAACGATGGAAAATCCCATTTAAGATCAATGGAATTCCATCAACAGAAAAAGCACCTATAAAGATTAATTTCTTGGCAAACCAGATGAGATAGAAATTTCTGGGTATTTTAGATACACTGGTCAGTTTGAAGTATCAAAATTAATGTAATTTTAGAATTTTAGGCTTGTTACTGCTTCTCAAAATTGTCTAATCGATTTGCAAAATTAATTTCAGATGACTTCTTGAACTATATTTACCTCAAAATTTACTGCTTTCTATTCCTAGAGCTGTGTTCTCAAAAGCTTTTTTTTCCTCTATTGCTACATAAACAGGACTGTTAACAGAGATTACCTTTCCATTCAAACCTTCCCTTTCAAAGGATGGGTTTGTCTACACCAAACACTGAACAAAAAGGCTTAAATTGGAAATTAGTCCATATGTGCAAAGTCCATACACATTTCCTGCTCTTCAGGCTTCCCTTTAAACCATGCTTCACCATGTTTTCTAACAGTCTCTACTGACAAAATTTCAGAAATGTGATTTTCAACTGTGAAGTTCTGCTGTTGTTCACAGTCCAATAATAGCAATAATACACAATTGCGAAAAGACATAAAAAGCAGAGCCATTAATAAAAAGAATTAGTAGCAAATTAGGTTTTATTTTGTATCACCTAAAGTACTTTAAAGCACCGTTCCTTAGGAAGAGAAGAGCACTTGATAATACATAAGACTGACTTCTCCATTCATAAGTGACTACTTAAAATATTTGTCTTAATGTATAGAACATAAAAGGTGGTGTACAAACCTTTAAAGATTTTAATCATCTTTCACAGCAGAGGACAAGTTGATTTATAGCTAAAATATTTAATTCATTTTTATGTGCAGTGTGTGCCATACAAAATTTAAAAGGAATCTCAAAAAAGCCAAAAAACCAGAAAATCATATATCACGCGTATCACATGATAACCTTGTCCTTCTAGAATTTATTTTTCATTGTTTTATGTTAGCCAGACTAGGCCTTTGAAGAAATTTAATCCTGCTTCATAGACACATCAGCTTTCTACATGTAGAATTCTAACAGCTGTTACATATTATTATTTCATATTTATACCAACAGTTTTCTTTCCTCCATTTAGAGATATTAATTTGTATAGAATTGGTGTTTTACCTGTTATATGAAAAAATACTGGAGAGGAAAGTGAGGGGCAATAAAGAAATTCACAATAAACATGAACTTGGAAAGAAGAGGAAAAAACCAGCCTCATAAACGATGTGTTTAGTTTTAGTCCACAAAAATTTTAAGAGTACTTAATTCAGAAGTGGAAACTACGTGTTCAGAAAAACTGGCTTCAAGAGTGGAGGACTAGTACCAAAGGGCTACTGACTCCTCATTTGAAAACTAGAATTTTGTCAAAAGCCGCAACAGCAGAAAACAAGACAGAAGGTGAAGACAAAATTAGCCACCCACTCACTATTTCTGAATTTACTTTACTAAAAAAAAAAGCACCGTCATTATTGTTAACAGAATAATGTATTGCTTGTTATACCCTTTTCTGTTCAAGAAATATGTAAAAATATCTCTTCCACATATTTCACATATTTCTACTGTAGGTTTGAGAATATTATGTATCCTTCTTAGTGTTATCCTATCCAGACTCTTGTGTGCTTTAGCATGAGAAGAAATTAATTCTGCCAACCACACTGAAGTAATGTGTCTTCTACTTCAACAGGATATTGCATGGTGTTTGCATCCTGTTTTAACAACTTTACAGCTGCAAGATTATTAAGAAAGCTATGCAATGATATTCTTTAAAAATGGTACATTTAGACTAAAATTTGGCCTAACTTTCATGCTTATTTTTCCAGTAACACAAAAAAAATATATATTCAGTGAAAATATTAATTGGAAAAAGTGCTGCTGAAAAAAATGTCTAACCCTGAGCAGGCAAGGGTAGTTGGCTAAAAGACAGAGGTGATGCTGTTCACTCATTCTTATACCCAGCTGATCTGAAATAAGAGACCAAAACACAGAAGGGAAAAGCAATCAGCAGCTGAATGACATTGGAAACTTCTCAGTCACCAGGAGGCCAAGTGTCCAACTCTCAAAGCTAGGACAACTCAGCATCAGAATCCTGCCTGTAATGCTGTAATTATTCTTAGTTATCCCATGGTTAATACCTATTATATTCACATTGTTCTGAAAAGATCCTCGATTACCACACAATTCAGATGACTAAAACAGGCTACAGAAAACAGCCTTTGCTACTAGGTGTAACGTCAATGAGACACTGGCACACACCCCAGATGAAAAGATTCTGGGGCAAAAGCTCAGCCTAAGTCAAATGCTGAAGCAAATCTATCTCCCCCTCCAAACCAAGGTGTTCTAAATGACAATCCATGGATGTGTCATGAGTGGCCAACTCTTCCAGGAAGAGATACAGTCAAGATCCCTCTTACCAACAAGGCACTGTCCTAAGGTCACAATTATTCAGGCCTTTCCACTCGTGCTGCTCTCCAGTGAGACATTTACCAGCTGGTTCCCACATTCTCTGGAATACTCTAAACTGGTGAATTTTGGGGGGCTTTTTGTTGGTTGGTTAGGTTTTTTTACCCCAATCACCTTACTAGACATCAGGAACTGCCCTACCAGGACAAGTAGGTCCAGCACTAGGCCATATGGACTTGGCCTTCTGTCAGAGACTGAAATGTTACAATTTATGGCTTAAACACCTTCATTGCCTACTATAGCAAAACTGCACAAAAGTTGCAGGGAAAACCACCAAAAACCTGAATGGAGCCCTACACTGTTCCTTGATGGACTACATGAACAACACAAGAGCTTGGTAAAGTAAATGTTAAAAGAGGTAAGGTGATTTAAATTCTATAGAATAAGAACTGCTGGATATAAATTAATGCATGCAGCATTCTTTAACCAAACCTCACCCACGTGCATAGTAGCAATACAATAAACTAGCAGCAAACTGCCCTCCAGTATTTCCTCATAGTTCCTGATGCCTCTGCCCCCAGAGGGAGGGATGTCCTTGAGAAAAACACCCACCTTATCTCACATTGAGACAAAGACCCACAAGGCTGTACACAGCTTGCTCTGCTGTCTATGAGCACTGCTTTACAAACTAATGTAGTAAAAAGTGAACTCATTCAGTGTTGGCAGGACAAAATGACCCAGTATTAATTACCTGCAGAGCTGAATCTCCCAGAAAGATAATCAACCAGTTGCTCTCATCTCCACTATAATTTTATGAGCCAATGGCTGCTAAGGTACAAAGTGGGAGGCAACTTCACATCCCCTTTTCAACTCAGAGTCACAAGTGAAAATCTTATTTCTGAGGATTTCTCACTTTTACACGACATAACCATTACTAACCAAATGCAGTAGAAAAAGACTCAGTCTTTTTACTTAGAAGACTAAGTAAAAAGATTAAGAAGACTAAAAATTAAGTTCACTTGATCAGAAATATGCATTACCACTTCTGAAAAAGAAAATTGCACTTTTGAAAATTGGGGTTTTTTCAACTCTTCTAACACTTCATATTTCAAGTTTGTTTCAGAAATACAAAATTTGTTTCAGAACTTTTTCCTCCGAGATTTTTACAATAACAATTAAAAAAAACACACATTGCAAAATTAGTTTATGCCGCAAACAACCTATTTTAAAGAATAAAACTGTGATAGTGACCAAAAATGCTCCTCTTCAAAAACTATACCTTCTCGTAATGACATATATCTGATAGGCATACTGCCCAGGGAACTTTAGCTCACAGATATTTACTTTATTTTACTTATTGAAATTCAGAAGAATGGATTAACTCCTGACATAGTTTTGGTCTCACTTCTGAGTAATTGCACTTAAAATAACACTTGTGACAGATGAGATTGGAATGATACACTGCTGTGCAAGACAGTTAAGTGAAGTGCATGTAATCTTACCATCCCTTCAGAGCAAAATAATGGTCATAGCCTCTGGTGTGCAGTGCAGAACTGTGTCTGCTCAGGACAAGTTCCCTCCTGCACCAGCCCTTCCTCCCTCCACATCCAACAGCTCTGCTGATAAGGCTGTGCTAACACACACCACTCCCCACCCTGCTCCTGAGCCAGCATCTCAATGCGGGGCTGCTCTGTGTGCCACACCCAGAGAGAAAAATTTTCTTCTTTGGGAAAAAAAACTAAACAAAAAAACCCAAAAAAACCACCAAAAGCATGAACACTTTGATGAACAGATGAATAGAATGCTTTCAGTTCATGTCAGCACTTCTACAACCACATTTTTTCACCTGTCAGCATTTATCAGGAGATATAACTGCTGGATAGTGAACAGTTTTGTAATGGCTTGGGAATTTTTTTTCTCCTTTGCTTTTTCTTGCCTTTCCTCTACTTCTCCAAGCAGCAGTTTTAGTAAGCTCTCTCTCCATCACAAACCATCTGGAACAGATTTTAACTTTGTGGCAAATATTCCACGGGAATCAATCAAAAGGAGGAGAAGACAAAACACCTTGTTCACCACTTTCTTTCAGCGCTTAGGAACAGGAGCTGTGTTTCCCAGCTGTATTTGACAGCAAGAAAATGAACAAAGGATCTTAAGTATAATCATACCACAATCATCATCTTACTTAGAATAATGTGTTTTAAAGCTGTATCCACTTTCACAAGCAAGTCCATGTCCATACACTTTACTGCCATGACTAAGTATACAAATATTTCCAAATTAAAAAACATGATGGACACCATCATCAGTTATTTTTCCGATTCAAAAGATCCACTTCACATTGTAACTCGTTTCCATTTCAGTGCCAACTGAAACTAAATTCATTTATTTGTATGGGAAGTGGAAAGAGATGTCTTCTTATTCCTCCACTGAGGTGGCTGCCTGCAGAAGGGATGCTGTCTGCATTCTCACCTTTGCTTCACCAACAGCTCTTTATCTCCAGGCTCCTCTCTCTAGGAAAGTAACTGGGAGCTAAAGAAATAACTCTGCTCCTCACTCATTTTCATGGGATGAGAAAAGCATGTTCCTGTTTCCCCGGACATCTGGAGACAGTAGTCTGGTTCTGCTGTTACAGTTGCATAACCCTGTCAAGACTCAGACTAAAAATAACAGTAAACTCAGAACACAGATGACAATCAAATGTCACACACAGTGCTACTGCTAAACATAACATCAACCAGGGACAGATGTGCAGAGAGCTGGGTAACAGAGAGACAGACCTCCATGAGCAGAAAGGGACTGAGACCTTCGTTTACAGCTGCTAAGAAGCTACAGACACCCAGAACAGCTATCCAGCCAGATGCTTCCAGCAACTGCAAGTGTGAATTTCAGCATGTATTACCATTCCTCCACCACCATTCCCACTCATAGTCTTTTAAAACACATAAATCACCATAAGCCAATTGATATAAGGTGCAGAAAGAACCAAGTAATTTTTTTCATCATCTGTTGCTTACTGACATCAATCCTAAAAAACCCTGAGTCAAATGAAGGACGTGTTAAAAAACTAACTCAGATAAACACTTCTGAGGAACATAAATATGATTAAACATCAGAGAGGTGTTAACACTGAAAAATATGAGTGTCATTAGTGAAGTTACAAATATGAATGCAGAGTTTGAAACTCTGCCATTATTTATTCCAGCAGAGGAAAGGATAGATAAACTTCCTTTCTTGGTCCATCACTGAATAAAAAGGACCCAGAGGATTGCAATTGCAAGCTATAAATCTGAATGGATGAAGGAGCGTTTCAGACAGTGCTACAAAGCTAGTGTTTACCAAAGGAAACAGAATTTTTAAAAATAGGTAACTCCAGGATATCATCAAGTGCATAAAGGAGGTACAAGCTTCTCATTCTTGCAATGATGTTGCAAACTATTCTAAACTGATGTTGCTTGTAGAAATAATAAATCCCTTTTTGTTTGAAGAACTGTGCATTTCTCCCTCTCCTTACAAATACATGAGATAACTTTCTCTCATTGCAAAGAAGTTTTGAGCTACTACAAGAACCTACTTAGGAATGCCATGAATTTTCTTGCAAACTATTTCTCATAACTCAGAACCAGGAAAGGAACCTGAAGAACTGAAAGAGTCACAGAACTCATGGACACATTTGGAGGCGGTTTGTAATCCACAAATCTAATCTGATCTTTAAGATTTCCTTTTCTGCAGAAGCAATACTTAAACCCATCTGACTCCCTATGACATTTCACATGCACAGGACCACAGTCTCTTCAAGAGAATTCTGCTGGGACAGATGCATTTTACTGTGGGTTTCAATTGCAACACTTATCTAACATTGAATTAAAAACACCATTCAGAAATCCTACTCTTGGAACAGAACCATGGTCTTGCCCAATTTTCACACAGCAGTTAGTTATTATAATTACTCCACATAGCAATTCAAGGAAAAAAAGTCTTAATTGTGAATTTATTTCAAGTAGTAATGTCAATTTCCCAGAAAGTGCAGGGCACATTTGCATCTGTTTCTTCACACGTCATTCAAGAAATTCATGGAGTTGCCATCTGTGGCACTCTCTTCAGGTTGCCAAATCTCTTGTATTTCTGGGAGGCCTTCTTCCATGTATTGATTTTCTTTTGTACAGCATCTGCAGCAATGTTTTCTTCCTCTGGATATGTTTTGAAGAAACTCCCCCAGACTTTTGATAAGCTCTCAGCCAAATTTTAAGACTGGAAATTGAAAATGATTTAATACCCCTTTCATGTTTATAAAACAAACCATTGTGTCCTTGTCCAAGAATATTTGAATGTGGGAAGTTAAGAAGAAGTTTAACTTGAAGAAAACTTCCCACGCAGTTAGTAATTCTAATCTGTTTATATCTAGGCTCAATATAAAGTCTAACTACGTATTTCTTTGGAGTCAAGCCACTGTCCTGAAGACACCAAATAGCATCATGCAGCATCCCACCAGAATAAAAAATAAAACAGTCATCCCAACAAGGAAATCAGGATCCTGGGCTCACACTACAGAACTTCTAGAGCTCTCAACTTAACCAATTGCAAAATAAAGGATTTTTTGTTGCAAGGGAAGACAGTGAACAAAAACTTGTCATCATTAGGCCTGTTCTGAACACAAGGAGATGGGTGCAGTAAATTTAAGGGTCTCAATATAAATCTTCATTCAAAAAACACAATACTGTACATATTTCATTTAAGGAAAACCAAAATAAAACCAAAAAAAAAGCAAACCAAAAACACAGCATGTTGTTAATTGAGCAAGATCTCAAATTTGGAGAAATGAGTCCACTGAGAATCACAGAAGATCTGTTCTTGACAAAGAGCCAAAGTATACATCCTGGAGGATTAAAACTAAGTGAAGAGCACATTAAATTTGATTTAAACATATCTCAAAAATATAAGAAATATATAAACACCAAGCTGTCTTTCAAGTTAAAAAAGTTGTTTTTCTTTACCATCTCTGCAGGTCAGCCAATGATCCTTACAGACAAGAGTTCTACATACAGTGAAGATAACAGCAGTAAAGACTTACATAATCCTTGTGACTTTATTTATGAGCATTTCCATTAGTAGAAATTTTTATCTGGTTAACAAAGTATTTCTGTCCATAAATTGACAAAAAAATTTATACCATCTGAGAACACAAACATAGATTTCAAAGTGGTCTTTATGAGCAAACTGACCAAATTAGTCTTGGATGAAGTTTATAGCTCCAGAAAAGTGCCAGAATAAGTAGAATACTGGGGTTTGTTCAAACACAAGGATTCTCTTCATTAACAGTTAGACCAATGTACAAGAGCCAGTCAGGAGTGTGTCTCAGGAGTATTTTTGTTTGTCATGCTTGAAAAATAACTAACTTCATCCCTTCCTACATGGTCTTAAGTGATGGAAGTGGGAAGACAAAGCTGCAGAAAGAAAACAGCACCTACTAAAAAGCTTGAGTGATACCTAACTCAGTAACGATGTTCTGTTAACATGTTATTGGAAAGTTCATTTACTACAGAAGGAGGAGAAAGTTTACCTAAAAGTAGGAGTAATAACAATAATAATTACAAAAAGGATTTCTTGAAATAAATAAGTTGTAGTTTGATTTGTTGTTTTGGTTTTTTTAACCCAAGAAAATTGAAAACATTTTCTCAGTTGGAAATCAGAGGAGAATAATGTTGGAAATGTTAATTTTTTCCTGCTTTATCCATCCATATAAGATAACCTTCTCTCTCATAATTAGCTATCCACTTCTAAAGTAGTTCAATGTGGTATTATAGTTAGTTTTGAATATTCAATGCTCCCACATAATTTTCTTGCTTTTTATTACTAAACAATTTTGAGAACTAATTTTTTTAATCTAAAACTTCCAAGTTATTTAATTATAGCTATCAGAAAATTCACCCTTTATAAATAAATAAACAATCATCAAGACTGCCTTCTCAGCTCTTTGATCAGAATAAATGCATATTAGCAGCAAAATTCCCACCATCATCATAATTGGTAGCATAAATAAACTAGGACCCTGTTACCAAGATAGGATAAAGCAAGCTGGAGTTAAGTGTGATTACATAACAAGAAACAGATCATGAGCATGATCAGAAAACATTTATCCTTTGCTTAGGGCATCACGGTCTACTCGTAAAAACATCAATCCTCAACAGATAATGGAGTGTGGCTTCAGTGTCCCCAGACTACCAAAGAACATTCCAGAGCAGACGACTTCAGTGCACAAGAATACTCAGAGCAGAAAAAAGGGAAGCATCCTCACCAAGTTTATACAGGTAAGAAACCAATCCAGAGGAAAAATACTTTACTTTATCACATTTACATGACAGCCGTATAGCAATATGACCCCAAATTCCCAAACCTAAACCTGCAGTTCCAAGAACACAACCATCCCACAAAAATTTATTATTGTCATTTATTATTGTCTCTCTTCCTAAGGGTGCTACATGTGCATATAACAAGACTTTACTCTGGAATCAGTATTTTTTTATTCATGAGAAACAAAAACCCAAAATTAACCCCCTAATCATATTCACATTGTTTTTCTGGTAGATTTCCCCATAATATGTGTGTCACTTTCTGTTTGAAAACATCAAAGACCGAGTCACAAGCTCTAACTCCATTTGTCACAATATGCTGTGCAGCACTGCAGCATTTGAACACCTTTGAGGAAAAAATGAACATGTGCCAAATACAATCACACCTTCTGAGAAACTGAAGGTAGTAAAGGGACAAGGATGCAGCTCCAGCACAGGAGGCCAAAACTGTTTCCATCCTTCAAGATGACAGTCTTAATGCTCCTTACCTGCCTCCAAATGCATTCATTAGCTGCCTTATCTGGGATCTTAAGGGGAACAGCCCTGTAGCCATAGATCCCTTCATTCAAATGGAAAAAATTTGTGAGAATATATTTACAGGAAATCATAAATCTAATATCAGAGCCTCAGAATTTTCAAACCACATCTTGTATGAAACCTGTGTTTAGTTCTGCATTATGATTAAACACATCAACGTTTGGCACACAAAAAAAAAGAAATGCAACTTTATACCCATTTGAAAAAGTGGCACATTTGCTTTCCTGTAGGTCTTGTGTTTTAAGCCAACAGGCTGGTTTAAATCTGAACTGCTGGTATCACTAAAATTGTATATTACCCTTTAAGAAAACATCAATAGATACAGTAAAGTCATACTTAACTCCAAACCAGTGGGTGGCTTTGCTCTTCTTCTAAACTAACAGTCATTGAAGCCTTTCCCTTATTTTACTCTCTTCCCTCAAATTCACAGCAATCCAATAAAAAAACAGTTCAAATTTAAAGAACAAAATTTCAACAAACATTATACAATAATTCAAAACAATCTAATCATTGCCTTCAGTGGTTAATAATACAGAGTCTGATGCTTAGTTTACCTGAACTACAAAGAAAGGAAACCCAGGGACCTCATCCAAATCCGCACAGTAATACCCTGATCCTGCACTCCTTACACAACCATTTTTGTCCTCTTTCCCAGGACTGTTCCAGGAAGGGCAGATGAATTCACAAACTTCACCAGTATCCACAGTCTAGTAGCTGAACTTGCTTGTGCCTTAGACAAAATACACTTCTTGCTCATAAACCACTGTAACCTGATCAACCACAGTGACTCAAATCCATCATACCAAACTCCTGAAAACAGGAACAACCAGCTAGAAACCTGTCCTTTAAAAATATTTTTGCACTCTGCTAAGTGACCCTTAACCAACAATACCAGATGAAAAAATAGCGACCATCTCAAAACATCCAAGAATACTGTTTTGTTTGCAGGTGTAATTCTTAAAAGTAAAGAGATTTTTAGTTTAAATCCATTTATTGGCACAGCAAGACAACAGTGTGCATGCCATGGTCTCACTCTCTCAATCAGCAGACAAGACACTGGTAAATTGGTCTCTTTCAGCCAAAAGTGCAAGAAATAAAAAAAGCAGTTCCAGAGGGGCCCAAATACTGAATGGACTCATCTGAAAATGGGAACTGTAGTCCAACATATCCCAAAGAAGAAGAAGAAATGTTATTTTTGTGTCTGGAGACAATTTGAGTCAAGCTTGATAGGAATATTTCTAACCTCTGAAGTGCTTTGTGAACTTCACCCTGCACTGTACAGCCCAACAAGGCTGCTTTTGTGGATGGATGACACAGAGCACAGACAGCAAAGCAACCAATGTGCTTGTCCATAAAGAGTTACAATTTTAACTCCAAATTTAGAAAACACACAAAACATATTTGTGATCAGGCATGAGACAGGCTACTAATTCAATTTCTATATTTTATTAATTTAGCTCATCTGTCCTGCCAAAAATGCAATCACCTTCCAGCAGATGAATGTCAACCAGGTAAGCCAAAAGCCATTTATCAACTTTTAGCTGAGAAATATTTGAAGAGTTTAAAAAAAAAAAGGCAAGTATTAAAATGCAGATTGGAACAAGCATGAATGGTTTGATTATTACATGGAGTCCTGGAGTGGAAAGAGGGGAGCACATCCTGTTTCGAGGTTAGGAAAAGTTGGCAATCTGAATCTGACCCCCACCCTTTTTTGTGAGATCTCTGCGTAATAAATTCAGCGTTTCAGAAGAAAGCTTCCATTCTTGTCCAGAAATCCTGTGCAAAGGAGTAAAGAAAAGTGGGTCCTCCACTCAATTTTTTTTCAGTCATCTACAGGATTTCCAAAAATAATACTTGCCCAGATGTTGAATCAGACTTTTAGTTTATTTGCAGGCAGCAGAATCAGTAGATTTGAAATTAGCTTCAGATGCTGTGAGTGAGGAAATATCACTTCCCTCCAAATCCAACATCTACGAGTTTTATGCATTTTTATGCTTATTTTAAAAAAAGAAGATTTATAGGCCAAAAATTAATACATGAGCTCTAAATCAATGCCTCTTTCAAGATCAGAACTTCAGGATGCAAAGAAATCCTTAATCATGGTCAAGCCTGGGCACTAATTGTACCCAAACATTCCACCTCAGCCACCTGTGCTCCTTATTTTACTGAAAAAAAACCCTACAAGCAACATTATACAAGCTACACCTGGTAATAAAAATGGCAGACCATCTCAGATACAATAATTAAAAATATATCTGCAGTTTTAACTCAGTTTTTTCTTAAGTCAGTATCAAGTCTTATTCTTGACCCTTCCAATCGTGTCTTTTTCATTTGATTAATAAATTTAACCTCAAAACAGGCCAAAAAGTTGGAGCCTGCATCTCTAATGCTTGATCACTGTATTCAAACTTGGATGAGGTGGGAGGGGAACACCAAAATTCCCCTCAAACAATAACAAGCATGTCCATCAGGTAGGTATGCCATGTTCCTGCAACATAGGAAAGGTTTGCCTTAGGAAACTACATTTCATGGCTCCAACATCTGCTATTTCTTCTTAGTCAAAGCACATCCAAAGCATGCAAAAATACATTGCAGCATATTCTCAAATATCTGGATGCTTCTATTAGAACAGTTTATGTCTGGGAAATGAGGATTTAAAATAAACATGGACCCAAATCCTAAAGCCTTTAACCTGGGCAAACTTCCATTCCCCAAACTACAGTGAAAGTCAAGTTCTTCTCTTTTTGTTAGGTTTATACAGATTTAAATGGATTTAACCACATTTCTTGAATTCAGGTCTATTCATCTGAAACTTAAGACAATCTTCTAGTGAAAATGGAGAAAGAACAAAACTCTAGCCTGGGATTATTTCAATATGAAGCATCAGATCTGCTAAGATTACAGCACCAAAACCAGGAAAACAATACATTTAAGTAGCACTACAATCCTGCCATTATTCCAATGGTCTTGAACTAACCTCTTTGTCCCTACTATTAATCCTCTTAAGAACAAAAAAAGGACAAAGATAATTCTCTGGAATACCAAGAAAGACAAGATATTTTTTAAAAATGTAAAAAGTATTGGTATTAACATGTTTCATATGATCCATTTATCTATAAACCCTGAAAACAGTACATGTTAAAATCCTGGGCACCAGACAGCAGCAACTTTTCTGGTTCCATTTGTACTCTTTTGGATACAGAAGATAAGTGGACACTTATCCATGCCCAAGGAGGATTCTTCCCTCAGGCATGGGGACATGAAACACCTCACCAGAAACACCATCATGCAAACTCAGCTAGGCAGGAGGAGGTAATTTTACAGTCAGTGTCCATGTAGCTAAAGGAATAATCAAGGAAACCAGAGACTGTACTACTGAGCTCTTCCATGGGGTTTTGAAGATGCATATGACTATTTTTCAAAGAACCTAAAGCAAAAATTTTGGTTGTTTTTTTTTTTTTTTTTTTGTTTTTGTTTTTTTTTTTTTTGTTTTTGTTTTTTTTTGGTTTTTTTGAGGGGGGAGAATGATGTACAGATGCAGAGGACCAAGGTTATAATAAGCAGAAATCAATTCTGAATGCTGCACTTTAGCTATTCCTGGAACCTTATTTTTTTTTTTTTCCCCCACCATTTGTTCCTGAAACACAAGCAGCAGTAGCACCAAAAAAGCAAAACCCAATGAATATCCTTCTAATAAAAATACATGTTTTTGTAAAAGTGATAGATGTACATATGCATACATACACCCCAGACTAAACCAGCCACCCCCTTTTGTCATGGTTTAACCTAAGCTAAGCACCACACAGATGCTCAGTCCCCCCCCTCCACTCCACCCTGGTGAGATAGGGAGAAGAATTGGAAGAAAAGGTAAAAACTGGGGATTGAGTCCAGAAACATTTATTAACAGAAATAAAGTAAAATATAGTAGTAATAATAAAATTTATATGTAAAATACAGTAGAAGCACTAATAATATTAGGAAAAGAGAGAGAGAAAACACAAGAAGCACAATGTAGCTGCTCACCACCCACTGAGCAATACCCATCCCAACCCCAAGCAGTGACTATAGCATGGAATATCCCTCTGGCTGCTCCAGCACACCTGTCCTGCCCACATTCCTCACCAGCCTCTTTGTTCACCTGGTCACTGGCAGAGCACGAGACACTGAAAATACCTGGGCTTAGAGTAAGCATTACAACTAAAACAGCAGTGTGTTATCAACATTGCTCTCACACTAAATCCAAAACACAGCACTGCGCCAGGTATTATGAAGAAAACTAACTCCATCCCAGCTGGAAGGACACCTAGCATAACTAATCCCTAAAGTATAAAGATATTAGTTATCTCAGTATCTGGAGATCAAAAGTTGTCACTTAGCATGTTAC
This sequence comes from Zonotrichia leucophrys gambelii, assembly GCF_028769735.1. Classification (NCBI taxonomy): domain Eukaryota; kingdom Metazoa; phylum Chordata; class Aves; order Passeriformes; family Passerellidae; genus Zonotrichia; species Zonotrichia leucophrys. The sequence continues at coordinate 101,156,967 of NC_088171.1, read as the reverse complement.
AAGTGAAGTTTATTCTTCCAAGCCTACCTTGTGATACCAAGCACGCTGGTCTCCTTCCCACACCTTGCCAAAATTCTTATCTTTGCAACACAATTACCATTAACACTAAAAGTTTTGGGTGGCAAAAAGTCATCTCCAGTGCTAGTCATCTCACTCCACTTTATTCTTACACAAGCTACTGTAGTTCCAAGGCAATCACAGTCACTATTCCTCTCAGTTTGTTCTCCAGAGAAACACTGAGCTCAAACCACTGCTTTTCTCTTCACAGAACTACCAAGCAAGCATCATGATCTCAGAGTACTCAACATAGATTTTACAAGCATTTCAAAATAAAAAAAAAAAAAACTCACAAGAATTCTTCTGAAATATTTATACTGTTTATCCATCAGTACTACATGATACAAACTTGCGACATGGAGTGTGTAATCTATTTCCAACACATTATTTACATTTAAATCATGTTTTATGCACGCTGGCATTCAGTTAAAGAGACTCCAACAGCCCTGTGTATATATCTCTTGTGCCAATGAGTCTGGATATAGACACTAAATTTTGGATTGCAAAAATAGTAACAAAACACTGGAGGTAGTTCACAGAGCATATTATTGGGGAAAGAAGTTAATTGTCTCTGTCAAGATGAAGAGAGATTAATTGTTTCACTAAGTCAAAATGGAAGATTCTATAAAAAGACACCTGAAGGGCAGAGCACACCATGCAGGAAGAAGGAGTGCATTACATACTGGATTGCTGAGTGAACTGACCTCATGTAAATTGAAAAAAACAGGGGTTTTTAGCTATTCATCAGTAAGCCCACACCCAAAACCAATACAAGGTATGCTACTGATGGACTTAGCACTGTTCAGGAACATAGGAATCACATTTGAGCAGATTACTAGATATTCTGTGGCACTGAGTTCCCATTTTGTATAAAATCCCTCTGGAATGTGAAGAAGAAGCTTTAATATCAAGCAAAATCAATATATATATAGAAAGCTTCACCACTGCATCAAGCTTTGGAGCAGAGCTTGGGCACCAGGTTTACCCATAGCACCCAAATTAATGGTCACTAATGAGGAGTGAGAAACTAAAGCTCAGTAAAAAACCCAGAGGTTCCTTACCCAGAGCAGTCTGCAAAGCACAGATAATGAACTCACATTAGTGGTGACTTGTTAAGTGAAAAGCAGGTTTATTTTCCAGTTCAGGCCCCTGAACACCATTAGAAGCATGAAGAAGTGAATGTCACCTCAGAGAAGTTGTATCTGTTTTAACTAATTGACATCTCCCCTAAAAGAAGAAACTTGGGTTGGAAGATTTCCCAACTAGCTCATTTGAGGAGAGCTTTCTATTTACTAGGGTGATCTTACAGGTCTTTTACTTCTGATTGTGTGTTTAATTAAAAAAGCAAATCCATAGCAAGCTACCCTAATTCATAGTGAGACAAATGTAAATTGTCACACAATGACAGATAGTTTAATCCCTGCAGGGTGTGAAAACTCAGTGGCAGAATACCAAATAGCATGAAGTCATAGATATTAAGCAATCAGCTCTTATTTCTTCTAGTTCAGTCTCAAAATAAAATAAAGAGGAAGGAAAGAAAAGTGCACACAAAAAAAAATCTAACTCCATCCAAAATACTTAAAATTATTTTCAAAACAAGGAATGGCTATTATTGCTTTATAATCTAGTGATACTCTCCTAAAGAAAAACATCACCTCCTCACTTTGGCTTGCATGAAAAGAGCAATCCTGCCTCCTGAAAGGCTGCACATTTGAACTACCCTTGAAAATATGTATTTAGGAAAAAGTTTATTTATTTGGAATTCTAGGTTAGAATTCAAATTAAATCTCCAAAGCAAGCATAAGAACATTGAAACCTCCGAAATCCTGGATTTCTGTTAAAGCAATTAAAAAGATACAGCAACTCACAAGTTCTAATGCCTAAACATGCCTGGTCACAGAGACACAGCTCGCAGACAGCTTCTGTTTGGGCTCATGTGTAATTTGTATGATTAGTGCAGTGAATGTGTGTATCAATACCCATCTGGGATTTGTTTTACTGGGTAAAAACATGCTGCTCACAGAAACCCTAACAAGAGTTTGTCTTTAGATCAATATCTGGATCCATTGGTGGACGTTAACATAAATAAGAATCTGTATCTACTTATTAGAATTTAATATCAAATTCTGTCTTTGGCAGAAGTAGCATCAAAATGATGCCATATGAATCCATGATTCATATTGCTCCAGACCTTTTTTAATGAAAATACAAGACCTAAGTACACTGTCAAATGCATGCCTCCATATTAGTTTTCTTTACTATTATTTTTCTTTTACAGTTTTCTGCATTTTCTACTACTTCTTATCCCTGTGAAGTTTTTCTTCATTAATTCTTTTTAAACCAGTGATTGCAGGTCTTCAGCCACTTTCAGCTGCAAAATCTAGTGGAGGCACCCTCTATGAATTTGACAATTTCTCTTACAGGCACAGCATCCTCTACTATCACAGCACTCTGTTCTTTCCATACATCCACGTAAATCCAAATCACAGATATGATAACTGAATTCAAGTTTTGGCTGATATTTCATAGAAACAAAACCAAAACCAACTAAACAAAAAAAAAAAAAAAAAAAAAAAGAGAAAAGAAAACCCCAAAAGTAAAACCACCCACCCTCAAATGCACCATGATTTCAGCTACTTCATGCACAAATATTCTCACCTTTTGCTTGTAACCACCTCCACTATTCTTTTTCCTCACAAAAGTTTAGTAATGATGAACCTCTGGCTTCATTAGCTCACACAGCTCCTGAGTAATTTAAGGGCAGCTCCAGGGCGGGAGCTACACAACAAAACCAAGAGGAAAAAATAATGAACCTGCAGCAGCTCAGTGACCTTGGGACACGGGCACACAGTGCCACCCTGGTTGCTTCCTGTCACTGGGAAGCCACTGACACCTTCCATGAGCTCACTAGTGCAGGCTGGCTCTTTTCCAATAACTGTTCAAAAATGGGCTTTATTGGCTTTCAGCTAAATGAAAATTCCAGTAACAAGTCACATGTCAACTGCCTTATGACAAGAAAACAATAAATTATAAAATGTTGTACAGGGAGAAAACATTTAATCACTCTCTAAACAAAAGCAAGAAGTTTTTACATGTATTTTTAACAGAAAAATACAAGGGGGCTTTGTTCACATCTTGAAAGTTGACAACAATTCAACTCAAGCCCTCAAATGAAATAATTCTAATCTCCATCATTCTAACACTCAAAACAAATACATCCAACATACCAATAAATTATGACTAATTTCCTTCATTTATACAAATTGTAATCATTGATATGCTAACAAAACTTGAAATTTATTCTAGACAGCATACTCCTTTACAGCAGAATCATTAAATCATTCACTGTCTTTAGATATGGTTAAAAAAAAGCAAAGATTCATTCTTAACAGGTTCATAGATATCCTGTTACTGTATTAATTAAAGTTGTTCTGAAATTAGACTCTTGTTCTGGAATTAAAAAAAAAAAAAAAAAAAAAAAAAAAAAGGAAAAGCAGTAGTCTTTTTTCTCTCTTTGTCCAAATTGCAACATGGCTAAAAGAAAGACTTGTACAGACTTACTGCCCAGAATAATATTGTGAAAATCCAGATTAGCATATGACAAAAATGAAATATTACCCATTATGTGTTTATTTATGAGATTTTTAATTTGCTTCACAAGGAGCTTAAAAGGATGGCCATAAGCAAGACAGGAAATACCAAGAATGCTGACCATCATCCACAAGCATGCTAATGTGAAACAGAATTTGTAAGAATACAGAAAACTGTACAAATTAATCTAATTGAACTCTGTAGCACCAAAGTTTAGCTGTATTTGGAAGTGAAAGCAAGTTAATACTCTGAGAAAGAATATAAAGATCTCAGACCTATTTCCACATCACATCCATCTCAATATCACATATCTCCTTATCACATCCACCTCCACAGGAAACTTTCCAGGACTATCCTGTCTCCTAAAAAACACTAGCACACAGGTGATGTGATAAGATATTGTGATAATAACACATATCTTGACTGGCAGAAGTTAAGAAAACCTTCTTAACATTGATATCATCACTTAACATTGATGATAAATTACTTGCCTTTATCTCAAAAATCTCTCACACATGCAAAGTAATTTATTTCATACAATGATCAGTACAGCTGAGACAAAGTATTAGAAGCTATTTTTGAGACAGAATTGCAGTGAAACAGACAACTGTTTCTATCACAGCTTGCCAAACAAGCTAGGTATCTGAAAGATATTAGGAGACAGGAGTCTAACAAAGTTTTTCTTCCTACTTGCCCAACTATTCTTCAATTACTGACCTCACGGATTTCCCCTGCAAGAAAGTCCAAAGTTTTTAGCTGCTAGAAGGTGACAAAATGTCTAGCAAAATTTTAAACAAATAATATTAGAAAAAAAAAGAAAAAATTACTTATTGTCTTTGCTAACTAGTATGAATAGGCCATCCAGAAAACCTCCAGCTTTCACATAGTACAAGTACCTGTAATTTTTTGGACTTACACTGAACCTCTTCATGAATCATCAATGCACTTTATCACCAAAACCACTGACATCAGTGGGACCTTACCTAATTATTATGTGCCAGAGAGACATTTTTCTTGTCCTTCAACCAGAGCTCAGAGAACAATGAAAAATTAAATCTTCACCACAGTGTGTAGGGGTGAAATGTGAAATAGCCAAGCATCCATGTGTTCTTCTCTGACAAAAGGAAATTTGAGGGTATTCAAATGCTCATTAAAAACATCTGTCTCAATGCTATATCCATCTGCAAATATTTATATTGTAGTTTTAGACGTTTGTGCTTGCATGCAGAAGGTCTGAAAACAGGCTGAAACACTGACAAGTAATACATGAGCCAAAAAGATTTAGGGGATGTATTTCACTCAAAACTGTATCACAAAATTCTTCTCACATGAGTTAAGAATAGCCTCTGTTAACCTGGATGACCTTGCTGCAGTATTTTACAAAGATACACTTCTGAACTGTACAAGAGTCCAAGCACTGCCTTCTCACTTGGCACACTTAATGTAAAACCTAAACCAATCCCACTCTTCAAACAATGTCCTCTTCCCTCCTCCCTCCTGCTCTCCCCTTCCCAGACACAAATCTTCTCTAGTGCAGCTGTGCTGGCATCCAGCTCCTCCAGGCACTAAGGAAAGGAAACAAGCTGGGAGGCCATGGGAAGGACAGATGGCTGCAGCTCTGGTAAGCAGCAAAGCCATTATCTCTAGGAAAGTCACACTAGATCCGTCACCTCACGTCTCACTTGGAAGAGCTAGGACTGCTCTCCCTGCCACTTACATCTCCTTCCCTTGCAAAGGAGGAGGTGTGTGCCAAAAGGTTAAATGGTAACTGGGAGAAAAACACCTTTAAGAAAAGACCATAATGATTACCTTCTGTGTATAAACCTTTTTGAACCCAAGTCTCCGAAACTAAAATTAAATACAAGGTGTAGAAGAGCTTGTAGCCTTTATGGAGCTCAGGAAACTCCCAAATTTCCTGAAAATGGTAACATCCCATGGATATAAGCAGATGGAAAGATATAAGGTATAAAGGCCTTCCAACATTCTTTATGCTCAGTAGTAGTGTTAAGAACACTGTCTCCAGTAGAAAAGATTTTATTTTTTTCCTACAGTATTTTGGAATTACACATGCATCCATGGCCTGAGAATCAACAAATAGGCACAGCTAAGACTGCTTTAAAATTTCAGAGAGCTAGAAAAGACAACAATAAATGTGCTCAAAAAAAATCTATGGAGTCTACCTTTAAATTTATATAACAGAAAGCTTGCAAGCTTTCCTGAAATTGAGTTTTGCTTGCATTGCCCCACCTCACCATCTTGTCCCTGCCTTCCCTGGATGCCAGAGCTACTTATGCTCTTCTTTTGCACCCACCAAGAAAACCTGCTAATTCTATCCAGTAAGGCAGAAGAAGTGGAGCATATCCCTGTGGCCCTTACTGAGACACAAGGAAAGGGGAAAAAAAAAAATCTGAATTTCCATAACAGGATCCATGACAAGCATTAGTTTAATTCAGCTCTCCAACCCCAAAATCTAAACTACTTAACCAGCACCAACACTTAAGTGGGTGCACATGCTGCTAATGGCCTTCATCATCAGTATCTGCACAGCTCATTTGTGGCTTCCAATGTTTCAAATACCACATTCAGAGTTAGAAGCTTGCCATCAAAAGGATTCAAATATTACTTTGCGTTAGCATTTTTTAATGAATATTTAAATAAACCCTGAGAAATCAGATCTGAAAATGTAATATAACAGAAATCTAGAACTTTAATGAAAACAAGCCATTATTACTAATAAATTATACTCTGAGTTATGTCAGATGGCTGAAAGACAAACATCTAGAGACAAGGATTAATTGTATTTTTCTTAATCTGTAACTTGAGTTAAAAATAAAAGGCTCACCATTATGACCTAAAATCTTCAGCTGCACTAATACAGCCACGTATTAAAATGACTATGATGCAAAACAGATTTTGAAAAGGATCTTAAAAGAATCAGAACTACATTTCAAATCTCATTTGATTTCCCATGCTGACTCTTCAAAAGGTTTGCAAATGCCAATATATAAGTCTTTCTCTGTCCAAAATCTACCTTTTTAATATTAGTCATTAACAAAATTCATTGTGGTGCTTTGCTTCAGTGGATATTTTTAAAAAGGTATTTAATAGTTTTTACATAAAATACTGTAACAGATATTCACCATCAGCCACCTCCAGGACAGCTGTTTTTTAAAATTAATGTTATTTCAATTTCAATGTCTCTTTCTAGTGAATAGGAATATATTCTGATTAATTCTACAGATCTGCATAAAGTGGAAGGACTTGTAAAATCTCTATAGTATTATATTTGTGTCTCAAATTAAGAGAAGCTCTAAGTATACCATCTATAGAATGTTTGACAATTATGACATCAGTAATTACTGATATACACAGGAGACTTACTGGTAGACAATGTAATAAATAAAAAGTAATGCAAAAATAATTAACCATCGACATTCCTAAACATCATCAATATGTAATTTCAACTACTAAAAGTCCTGGTTTAGATTTGGGCACTTCTGTAAATATGGCATAGACAACTTCTGTTCAGAAATGCCAAGCATAGTTTCCCTCAGTTTTCTAAATGCCATGACACAAAAAAACACTGTAACATGTATTTATTCCAACCGATACTTAAGATTAAAGATGAAAGCACCTTATTTACACCTGTTCACAAAACTGTGTTTATAGTTTAATATTACATATTATCTGCATTCTAAGTATTGTAAATGCTTTGCCCCTCTGTTCCCTAGTTAAACAGGGGATACCTGACTTCTAGACTTATGTTTTATCTGAAACTGCTTTTCGTGTTCTTTTTGATAGCTTAAGCCTGGAATAAATTCAGTTAGATAAAATAATTGCAATTTTAGTCAATATTTCATGACCTTACCTACCTCACTTTAAGCAGTAATCTGCCCAAAGACACAGAATAATGAATCATTCATAACTAACTGCAATGTGAAAGAGTAGAAGATCCTCCTTTAGAAGAAATTAAACCTGATCCTCTAATTGACTTGCACTGAAAAGATTTAATGTCAAATGAAAGTTGTACAAAAGAATTAATTTGGGGGTTCAGTGAAGACATAAATGGAGGAGGGGAAAGGATGTGAACAATTTCACTTTTCAAAGTTCACCTGTGAGCTTAGACCTTATGGATAGACCATAAAGCTTCTTCTGACTGCCCTGTACTGATGGCAGGGACCTAGGAATTACTGCAGGTACCAGGCAAGGGCATCCCCCTTGCTTCAACATCCTCTTGCTCCCTCAAGATGGGATGGTGAGCCACTTTGGGAAGAAGGAGCCTGTGAACTGCAACAGCCTTTGCTATCAAATTATCACTGTCTATTAGAAATGTGTTATTGATATACTGTAAAACAGCTGAAGCCCAGGCTATTTTCTTGTTCTGTAATGCAGCAAACACATCATTTCAGCCCCAACAAGTGGAGCCTGCTTGTAATTAAACTAACATCTGTTGATACTTAATCCACTTACTCAACTTCTAATACATGCAAGATTTTTACATTAATCTCTTATCCATAAGGATGTTCTTTGACCTGTGCTTTGGCACTAGGAAAGTCAATGTTGACTAATCTTGACTATAACCTTAGACCCCTGTGCTTTGGAAATTAATTTTGGCCCTGGGATTCTCATTTTCCGGTTTCACAAATGATGCAAAATTAGAAGTTTACCTTACTTATAAAGATTTGTTTGTTGTTTCTAACAGAAATATTGCATGCTTCATTTAGTCTTCACAAGCCACATTTCCTGACTTACAGGGCTCATAAAAAGCAGGGAAATTCAAATTTGTAATGAATTATATATTGGGTTGGTACTCCCTTGCACATTTGCACATTTTCACGAACAGGGCAGTTGGAAGGAGATAAGAAATGTTCTGTGTGGATATTCACAAATTTTAATTTGATTTCTGATAATAGGAGTTCTCTCCTTAGCATCTTTCTACAATACAAGTTTGCCAGAGGATCTTTGCTGGTATGTTTAAATGCTAAAATTGTTTCTATTTTGGATTTTTGGGGCCTTTTTGGTAGGATGGTTAGAAGCTAGGTAAAATGTGAAAAGACAATCGCAACAATTAAGGCAATCAGCCTGTGATGCACAAATCCTTTTAGAGAACAGAATCCACCACAACAAGAATTGTCGAAGTACTAACACAGGATCAATAAAAATTTTTGTAAAATAAGCAAAAGATTCTGAAAAACTAGGACAGTAGCAAAACCCAGAGCTCAAAGGACATTATCCTCAGTATGCTCAACCTCTTCCTGAATTGCAATAAATAGAACATAACAGCCAACTGCTATCACTAATAGGATTATATACATTAGCAACCATGAAAAAGGTATTTTGCAAATGAAGGATGGCTAAAAAAAAAGCATTATTCAATTAAGTTGGAATACCTTTACATGCCCCACTTTTACACGTTAAAGAAAAGTGTAAATTTCATCGCTTTTCTTTTTAATTGCCTTCATTGCATCATGCAGTATAAGGATTACATCACAGGCCCAAAGGGAACTATGTAAGCAGGTGGGAAGTAGTTTGGAAAAGTCACTAGATTACCTGCACCTGCAAATTATGCTCTGAAAAGAAACAGATGGCAATTCAGCTTTGCACTGCTGCCTCCTCCACACCCACCCCCAAGTGCTCTGGTAACGTGTCCACTGAATGTTCATCCTGAGTCTCTAAATAGACAGCAGAAAATAATGGGAAATTTTCTCTAAGACTGGAAAATATGTTTAAGTGTTCATGAACATCAAGTTTACGTGGTCTTAAAATAAGCACAGCAAAAAAAAAGGTTTTAAATTATTAAGAATCATTAGTCTTGATGCAAATATCCGTGGAAAATTGGGCCCAAACTAACATAAATTTTGGTTTAGTGATGCACTAGTTAAGAATGTCTGCATTCAGGAGCTTTCAATTAAAGGAAGAGGACTTCAGAAAGCCTTATTTAGTGACAGTTCTGCTCAGTAAATGTGATAGAACAGACCAACCCTTGTTTAAGAATGTAGTCTTGAAAAAATAAATCTGATGTTTTAACCTTTTCTTTCAAATGCATCTTCAATCTCTTCTCTTCTGCTTTCTTTCTTCTGTGAAAGAAGTATTTAAAAATTATATTAATGTCATAAGGACTCACTTTCCGCATAGGTACCTAATCTCAGATAAACAGAGAGACTGGACTGAAAGAACACTGAAAATATGGATGGAGGGAAAAAAAATACTTTCTATTTCTTCACTGTGCACGAAAGAAAACAAGTAAAAGAAAAATATCATCAATACTGTAAATTCTTAGGAAGAAAATATTTTAGAATCATTAGCTTCATTTATTATTATCTCTTCTACTTTAATGCTTCTCATCACAGTAAAATGGATGGAGCCTTCCTCCCTCCAACGAGATTCCTTTGCATTATCTATATGCACAGAGGGGAACTCAGAAAGCTATTGGGCTTTTCAAGTCAATTTCTGGTTTTGCTCCTGAGTGATAATCAATAAACTGAAGCTAATGCAAAACAGAATCAAGGTTTGGTGGTCAGCTGTTACCTCTGGCTGTCGAGGTCTGAGCACGCCATGAAAAGGCACTATGCCCACCCAAGCAGATTGAAGGGGAGAGCAAATATTTTCACTTGTTCTCTCCAGCAACCCTTGTGGTTGACTTTGAAGCAATTAGACAACATCCACAGAGAAATACATAAGAATATAGGACCCCCTCAGTCCTTTATTGCAGCAGGGAAACCCCAACTGCTCTGTACAAAGAGAAATAATTAGTCTGGATGATGACTTTTTCTCATCCATTTCTTTAATTGTTAATGTGGCTAGAAAGGTTTTCTTTTCAGGTGGTTTTCTAATGTAATTCATTCATGCCATCTGTCAGCACCTTCTATTACTTTTAAATGGCAGGGCAAGCTCTCAGCACATCAAGGTGCACAATGTTGGTGCCACCTTTGTTTTGGTTACCCCTGGAGGAGATGGGAGCATGCCAGCCACACAATTCAGCAGGTTAGCAGTGACAGCGGGTAAATAGCTTGCAATTATGTAATGCACACCTGACAGCCCTACTTGGTGGTGCTTTGCTAGTTTTTAGCCACTCTGCAGCAATATATTTCACTGGTGTTTTTACTGGCAGCATGATAATTTAAGTCTAGTAAAAAGCTCCTTTGGCGAAAAAAAAAAAAAAGTGGACACGAGGCTGAATTAACTAAACCATTAACTACGTAAACGTTAAGGAAAAAAATCTTCATTGGGCACTAAAGACAAAAAAAAAAAGGCACAATAAAATAATGTATGTGGGGTCTGGGGGGAAATTTAAGAACACGTTTAACCTGTTTAAACCAAAAGTCTATCCTTGATCCTGGGAGGATTCACGAATAAAGTTCATTTAGTAGGTAAAAGCTTCTGATCAGCTCATCAGTCAGTAAAGGTAGCCTAAGAAGAGAAGTGCAAATACACAGAGTAAAGAAAGAATTGTGATCCTTTTGTGGTTTACATTAAAAAAAAAATCTTACAAGAAGCTTCTAAGGCAAGAAAAACAGACACAGAAAGGTATAAAAACTTCGGTTTAGCAAAGCCAGACCCATATAATAAGGTTCTTAACCAGTCTAGACAATTGTAGTAAGTATTTGCTTCTATTTCAGCTTTACTAAAGTAACTTATGTTTTACATGGGAAACAAATTTTAAAAAGGCTTAAAATTATAAAATGAAAGTGGCTACAGAAGTGATGTGAGTCATGGTGGAAATACTTTCCAGCTGCAGAAAGATCACCAGCAGAGTTCCGCAAGGACAGGTCTTGGCATGGGCACTACTGTTCTTTACAGTTGACTTGGCAATTAAAACACAAGTGATAATGAAGCTTGCTAATAACACAGATCAGGGAGCTGCACTTAATATGAGGGAAAATCAGTCACCCAGAACTGCACGGCGCTGAGGACTGAAAGAACAGAAATTTTATTACAATTAGTAACACCAAAAATGATTCAGTCCAACAAAACAAGCTGTGTAAACATGGTTGAGTGACTATAAACAACAGTGTTTGCTCTGTTAGCAGATCAAATAAAACCAGTATGACATTGCTACACTGGAAGAGAGTGTGTAATAAAAGACAACTGGCACAGGAATTATATCAATCACTGGTAAAACCACATCTAGACAGGAGTGGACCTGTCAATTCAATTACCCTCCTTCAATCCAAAGTAAGGCAGATAACTGCTAGAAGACCTAGACTTCAAATTGTTTATTCAAACACAAGACAGAGAAAATACCAGGTGTTCGTAAACATGTAGGAGGCAGGAGAGTAAAGCCTAGAGTGAATAGAGAACAAAAGCTATTTATGCTAAAGAAATGGGGGTTTTTGCACTGCAATAAAAAGGAACATGTTTGCTACGAAGGAATTTTCATTGGGATTTAACAGGGTTTTACCCTTGAGTGATGCAAGGCCTGCAAAAAATATTCTCAAGGAAGGCAAGAGAAAGGCAAACAAAAGTTTGATTTCTAAGTGGAGTTTGGTGTGTTTGGGTGGAGACCATATACTGCCTCAGCACGCAAGCAGAACACATTCATGAGTCAGAGGGTCTCGAAAGAAACCAGCTGATCTAATTTATTCAGACATACCTGAGAGTGGACAAAGGTGGGCTGTCACTAGCTACATGTTAAGTGCAGTGCTGATGTGTAAGCTCACATATAACAGATGACCGACTTTAGGGAACACATGAGGGGATAGCTCAATAGGAGAATAGGAGTTTTTTATTTTCTTTTTTTTCTTTTTATTTTTTGGCAATAAGATGGACTGATGTTTTACCACAGAAAAAGTCTCTCTCTAAGTGTAGCAGGTTATGATGGCTCTGTTTATAGTACCTTTGTTTGCAGTAGTTCCTGGCACTTCATGCATTTTTCATAGCTGTTTCTTGTTAATACACGCTGTATTCCTTGGAGTGCCAACAAAAAGGGCACTCAGTTGTTACCAGCCTTCTGTCACTATTTTACTGACAAAACAAGTAGCAAGAACAGCAGCTTCTGACAGTCCTACAGGACTGAAACTTATTCATGGTGAAAGAAACATGACAACTTAACTGCATCACAAAAGAACAGATGCAAATTTTCAGACTAGTCATTGAGCTGCTGATAACCACAAAGCTCTGCAAAACCAGATTTCCTTACTTGTGCACACAAAAACACTAACAGTTCTGTGCATTTCCTTTAATACATATTAACCCTGTTTTCAAGAGCAAAACCAGATATAATACACAAGCAAATGCTGATACCACCTCCATACATGTTTATTATTTTGCATGTAAAAACCTGGTATTTTCAGAAGCAAGAATCCCAAAAATGGATACAGCAGTACAGGAGGCACCCTGACCCTGTAGACAGTTTATTATGAGGCAGTCTTAGCAAGCAGATCTGAGCGTGCATTACGCCCTTTACATAAATCCTTCCCTATCAAAGCTTTGTTCCTTCTTCCTGCCAAATCAATAAATGGTCTCTGCTCCACTTAGCGACTGCTCTCGTGCACTCACTTTCATGTTCTCTCTCTCAACTTCACTATAAATGTCCCTTTTTCCTCCGCATACATCTGGCCCCAGACTATACACTTTCCATGTCATCACAGCAGGGCAAAATGTTTCCCTCCTTTCACAGGCTGCAGCCTTCTACAGCAGAAAAAGGGTAACAGCCAGCAAGTCTACTGTCAGCTACCCAGGACCAACTCAGATTGCATCAGATACATGATTCAGTACTTTCTAAAGTTAGGGGGATTTTTTTCACTGCTGAGCTATGTTTGGTTTATATGTAAATTCAGTTTAAGGTTTTGCATATACCAAATCAAAGCAACATGTTTACAAAAAGTTGTTCTAATCAGCCCACGCTAGCATTCAAAATTTGTAGATGAGTACAGCTACAAAGAAGAAAAGATAAGGAAAAAAACCACAACAATTTCTAGCAAAGAGTCAGCTTCCCAGTGGGGACAAGGCTAAAGAGTCCCAAGAGTATTGCAGCCATAGCTGCAGTAGTTTATCTCATTCCAGTATTTCACAGTTGTCCAGATAAACACGTTCCATTTTTCAAAAACAGAGCAAATAAGTGTTTAAAAATTCTGCAGGTTTTCTCCTTTCCTAAGATCACTGAAACAAATCCATCTTTAAGTTTTGCCTTAATGTTCATATTGAAATAAAAAAAAAAAACCAAACTAGAAATAAGAAGGCGAAGTTAAGTTGCAATTTTGAAATATTAAAAAAGAATCTTTATAATATAGTATACAAAATAAGTGAAACAGAAGGCCCCAGAAACAAGCAAGTGTTCTTGCTCTGAACAAGCAAAAAGTAAATGTCAATATATTAGTTTCCAAATTTAAAAAAATAAATTTAAAGAAATTAACTTTCAGGCATGTACAGCTTTTTGTTAAGTATAAATTAATACAGTAATATAATACAAAACACAAAACAGACACACTTGTGTGAATCCTTTAGATTGGTGTATGACAACACTGCGTAATTTTTTTAACATGTCTTGAAAGAAGGAACTTAAAGACCTAATTGCTGCACTCACACAAGGTCACAGCCCAGTGAGACGTAAAATTACTAAAATAATATTCCCAAGAAAAATCAAATTTCCTGAAAAAACCAAGAATGCAGTTAATTTACAAGAAGTATCTCTATGCAGCTATGACATTGTTTGTCCTTTTAAAGGTGTTTAAAAGCATAAGAAAGAGCATATTTCTCCAAAAGTAAAAAAAAAAATAAATTCAGAAACACAAGGCACAACTGAGCAGACTCTTCCTGGGTAAATGAACAACCAAACACCATTACTGGCTGACTGGGGCTGCCTGACCATGGTTTTAATGAATCAGAGCCGCTGACTCATAAAAGGAGAATGTATTTTACTCTGGCTGAGTGCCTAATTCAGAGCTCACTGCATCCTTGGGCTCACTGTGTAACACAGTTAAGATGGAAGGTCAGGATGCAACCACTGCCCTAAGAGGCAAACCATGATAACTCAACAGCAGCCATGCACAAGCACTGACAGAGGAAGCAGGAGCTGTTGGAGCCAGGATCCCTTTGCTGAGAGTGTGGCAGGGGTTGTAGTGCCCCTGACATCCAGCACAGCCCAGGACTGGCAGGAAGGCAGCTTCTCTCTGCTGCACAGCAGCATCCCCAAGGAGCCCAGGGCTGCAGAGCCAGGGGAAGCTCTCTGCTCCAGGACAGCAAACTCCCATCTCTGCTGGGCTGATACCCATGTACATCATCTCCAGAAGTCCTCAGCCTCGGGCACAGAGTTCCTGTGTCAGCTGAGGAATCACCTTTCTTGCTGGTGACAGCCCCAGAGCAACCCCACTCCATTCAATGATGGGTCCATGTCCCAGGGACCGCATGCAGCCCAACGTGGGAAGCACAAGCTGGTCTGAGTCAGGCAGCTGCTCTACTTTGCTTTTTGAAGTCAGCCCTCCCAGAGCAACTCACACCACTCGTTTGGTCAAATTTCAAGAAGCCAGTCCTAGACTGTCAGAGCCATTTCTTCGCTGTCTACCATTCACCATGGAGACAATCCCATGCCAAGGGAAGGGTGAGGAAGAAGGATGGCAGCAGGCGTGCAGACAACTGAGCATCTCAGAGACCTCTGTGAAGCACAGAGCCCAAAGAAGGACACACAATGAAGAGAAAAGCAAGGATGAGCAATAACTTCTAGGGGGAAACAAAAAATACACTAGCACAATAATTTCTTTGGGTGGGGATTTTTGTGGTGTTTTTTTTTTTTTGTTTTGTTTTTTTGGTTTTTTGTGTTGTTTTTTTTTTTTAATGCCAGCCAGAATCAGTTGATTCCTAAAGTAGGCGAGTCTGTACCTTGGCTGAGTTGCACCAGGTAGTATTTACCACAGACCCTTCCAAAATTTCACTCATCTCTGGGAAAAGCACATCAAATCACACTAAAGGCAGATATTCACAAAACTAGATCACTATCTCCACAGTAACACCCTTCACCCCTTGAAATCCCAAGCCCAAAACATCAAATTCCATTCTGGAATGCATATTTTTCACCACTCCCTCTTTTCAGCACTACCTCATATTTGTCACTTTTGATGTCTCTTCTTTTCTCTTCAGAGCACCTCTTCCCAAAGGTGCTCTGAAAGATTGACAAAATAATCTTTGCCTCTCCTCTAAATTTCCACTTCTATTTTCACTGCCTGTTAGATGTAATATTTAATTCTCTATTTCTATATCCCTTAATTCAGTTATAGAAGTCCTGTCACCTCCTTCCCTGTAATTTCTAGAAGTCACACATTCTTGCTGGCCACCACAGCTAAGATATTTTCTACTGACAGAGTTATTTGATGTTTTTATTATGACTCTGCCAGCTGGCCTAGTTGGCTATCTTCTTCAGCTTCCTATCCTGCTTCCAAACATCATTAATCTCTTAGAACTCATCTACTCATTTCCCTATGTCTCAAATGAGACAGTGATTTCTTTGCCCTTTTCTATGGAAACCTCCTACCCCATCTCCACTCTACTATCATCTCCCTTATTCTCTGTGCTCTCAGCCCTCATACTCCATTTGCCTGCTCTCCTGGTCTTTGCTTAACTGCCCTTATCTACCTGCCTCCAAATACTTCATAAACTGGGGCTTAAAATGACCTGAAACACCAAATTCCCCTACAATTACATTATTATATCATTATCTACCCCATTAATTGTTCTCACCTGTGACATTCAGCAGGCCAATAAATTACACTCAATTTGCATTTCTTCAATTGTAATTCAGTTTGCTTCCAACAGAGGCGACTGTTCTTCTGGAGTCGCACCAATGCAACCCCTATAAACCATGACTTGCTTTTCCAGAAAAATGACAAGCTCAGAAGCAGATCAGCTCCCACATGAGGACATGTGGTTTCTAAAAAGGAAAGTGTATTGGTTTGCATAGCCTGGTTTTGGTAGCAGACAGGCTACAGGTTGCTCCTGTGAAAAGTTGCTAGAAGCTTCCATCATGGCCAGCAGAGCCAATCCCTGGTGGCTCCAAAGACAGACGTGCTGCTGGCCAAGGCTGGGCCAATTATAAATAGCGGTAACATTTCTATGATAACAAATTTAAGAAGAAAGGAAAAAAAATGTTTTGCTATTGTAATTGTGGCCAGAGAAGAGTGAGAACAACTCTGCAGGTACCAAGGTCAGTGAAGGAGGACAGAGAGGGGCTGCTCCAGACCCCAGAGCTGAGATTCCCCTGCAGCATGTGGTGATAATCACAGTGAAGCAGCTCTGCTCCTGCAGCCCATTGATATCCACAGGGATGCAGAGATCCACCAGCAGCCCATGGAGACCCACAGGGATGCAGAGATCCACCCACAGCCCATGGAGGAGCTGCACCCATGGATGGATGCTGGGGAAGAGGCTGTGACCCTGTGGCAGAGCTGTGGAGAGAGCAGCCCTGCTTCCAGGCTGGAGCAGCCTGTCCTTGGAGGACTGCACCCCATGGAAGTGTGACCCACACTGCAGCAGTTTGAGGGGTCTGGTGCCCATGGGAGGGTCTCACATTGCAGCAGTTCACAGAGAGCTGTTGCTCATGAGATAGAGCCAGCCCAGGGAAGTTCATGGAGAACTGTCTCCCCTGGGAAGGATTCCATGGTGCAGCAGAGGACTGACTCCTCTCCCTGAGCGGCAGAAGAAGCCACGGGTGATAAAATGACCATAACCCCTATTCCCCACCTCCCTGAACCAGTGGTGGCAGGATGTAGAAGAAAGCAGGGATGAGCAGAAGGTGTTTTTAGGGGTTTATTTTACTTCTTTTTGCCCTGTTCTGATTTTGTTAATAATAAATTCATTTCATATCCCTAAGCTGAGTCTGTTTTGCCCTTGATGGTATTTGATGAGTGATCTCTCCCAGTCCTTATCTTAACCCATGAACCCTCTGTTAAATTTTCTCTCCTCTGTCCAGCTGTGGAGGGGAGTGAGAGAGCAGCTTTTTGTGGCTGTCTGGCATCTAGCCAGCGTCAACCCACTACAGTCATCTTTGCTGGAAAATATGGGCAGTATTTTACTGTGGGCTAGGGAAATCTGTTTATCTCTTGCTAGAAGAGTTTAAATTCACCTACCAGCTACTTCATATATACTTTCAAATGCCTCCTTTGTGTGTTCACATACCCTCCTAGTTATATAAAAAAGAATTCCGTTCCCACCACTATGGCTGAATTTTTAATATTCTGCTGTCTCAGTCTTGTTCCAGGGACAGGATTGTCATACTTTTTCATATGGAAGCATAATTCAGGGTAAAACTCCTCCATCTACCAATTCTGGTGCAATCATTAATTTACACTTCTGCTGAAGATTTGTAGCATTTACCACAAAAACAAATCAGATCACTTCATGCAGTAAAACTAAATACACCTACACTCTCATATTTTTGTCAGCTGATTTACTTCACCACACTTTAAGGTATTCAGTAATGCCATGACGACAACATAATCAGCAAGATAATCAATTACTACTGCACAGAAGATAAAACCAGATTTCCCTCTGCAAAATGTTGTGCTTTGTAAAAGAACCATCATCCCAGCCTACAAACTAGGCAGTTTAACTGGTGATGTCGGCACAGGCACTGTTTAAACCAACAAACAAAGAAACCAAAAACCTTTCTGAAATCTTTTAACAGACAAAGTCATTCACAAGTTGCTAAAAGAGAGATCTTCAGAAAGAAACACACATGAAGCCACACGTATGTTTTTCAGCAAACACTGGAAGTCTGGGCAGATACTATGCCTCATGGCACTGAACACTGGCAAAAGATTTGCTGCTACATTGTCTTTGACCCACAACCCAGCAGATGTTTTCAGCACTGCTGGTTGTGTTCTGAACCATGCAAACCATTTGCACAGCTTTCTCCATTTGACCATGGTAAATTTAACTCACTCACTGAACGTTTTTATTCTCTTTATGATTTTTACGAGCTTGTTTCATCTCATAGCTCTTTCACAGGATCTTTGGATCTCCTAGCACATCCTTTCACAGAGACCTTTTGAATGCTAAACGCTTCCATTTCTACTCCCTAGGAAGCCAGCAAAAACTGTGATCATGGTGTTCAGTCTTGTCCATGTGTCTTACACAGGTACCTAATGAAATCAAACTGTTTCCATTGTACCATGATTCATATTCACACCTAATTCATATAGTTAAGTTGTTTTCAGATTATTTTTCTTTTGGTCATAAGCCCAATTTCAGATTTCAGTTAACAAAACCTCATCGTATATCTAAGAAATGTATGTGGGCCTAAGTCTGTTTTTTCCCCCTGCTTGTTAAATACTGGGAAAAAAATCTGATTTCTCTTACAGGATCTTCATCTAAATTATTAGGATATAATTGTTTAATATTACTACTTTCAGCAATTCTGACTCAAAGAAAACATCCTATCACATCTTTGCTATAATTATTTTTAAATATAAGATATTTCAGGTAGCTCTACCCATTCTATATTTGACTAACATTATTTCCAAAATAAGAAGACAGATGATTACTGTGGGATGCTGACCACTCAAAATTCACAAGAAATCAATGCAAGGTACAAAGATTCAAATACTACAAGGTCATTTGTGTCAGAAATAGTGAGGCCAGCAATTGTCCCCCTGTACTGGGCACTGGTGAGGCCACACCTTGAATCCTATATTCAGTTTTGGGCCCCTCACTACAAGAAGGACATTGAGGCACTGGAGCATGTCCAGAGAAGGATAATGGAGCTGGTGAAGGGTTTGGAGCACAAGTCTTACAAGCTGCAGCTGAGGGAGCTGGGGTTGTTCAGCCTGGAGAAAAGAACACCGAGGAGACCTTGCTGCTCTCTACATCTGCCTCAAAGGACATTGTGGCAAAATGGGCCTCAGTCTCCTTTCCCAGGTAACAAGTGACAGGATAATAGCAAATGGTTGCAAGTCACACAAGGGGAAGTTTAGATTGGCTAAACTTCTGAATTTTCAATGAAATTTCTTCAGTGAAAAGAAGTTTTCACTGAAGTGAAAAAGGTAAAATCACCATCCCTGGGGGTATTTAAAGGCATGTAGATGTGGTGCTCAGGGACATGGTTTAGTGGTGGCAGTGCCTGGTCAATAGCTGGGTTTATAATTGTCTATTCCTACCTAATTCATTCTATTCTATTCTATATTGCCTCTACCATATTAGTTGTGACCTCTTAGAAGCAATCTAAAAATATAATGAGCTTAATTATACCATAAGATAAAACTGACAGGAAGCCAGGCTGAACTGCCATGAAGTACGCAATCTTTGCATAGTTTCCTTTTGCAGGAAAAGTGCAAAGGACAATATTAAATGAGGAGGCAATTTGTTTGTGGTTTTTTCCTCAGAACACTCAACATCCATAAGGGACGTGAATCTGGTTTTCAGACAGCAGCAATTAAACAAAAGAAAGAAAAAAAAAGAAGCAAAAACCACTAGCAGCAAAGGCTACTTTGACAGTCTAAGGAATCTTTTTTCTGTGTTCAGGAGAATAGACAATTATGTTACTGCTTGTGGAAGGAGCCTTTGAAAAGCAATGTTTTCTGCCAGGATTTTGATAAAAACCACCATGAAACAAGTAACTTTAACGTGCTAACAACAGTTCTGTGAATAACAGCAATAGTATCTTCACCTACAGTTTTGATTAACCACTTCAGGAAAGACATTTTTCTTCCTTCATGCCCAAACTTCCTTAATGTCTCCTTCTCCACTGCTTGTGCACACCCTCGACATCATTAATTTATTGACATCATTTGTGCTCTTACACTAACCAGATGGCTTCTGCTGACTTTGAGACTGAATCTCAGATTATTTCTTATTTTAAGTGTAAGGAACAATCTAATCAGATACAAACATATCTCAGCATTGAAGAGAATGACAAGCTGATTATTAGTTATCTGAAGCTCCAACAGCAGTTTCTTTCTAATTTGGTGTTACATTTTCCCCTGATTTACTCTGCTTTGTGAAGATGATGTATGATATGTTACCTAATTAATGGAATTCAGACACTGGCATTTTCAAATAACCTTCTGGCACTGGCCGCATTGTTCTTGGACAACTTCCTTGGGAATCATTATGATGTTTGAAAAGAAAAAAATTTAAAAATATATATCTGCATCATGCCTGAAAGAATCAGCTGACCTGAAATATGAGGTTTTAAATCAAATAAGCAACAAATCATAGCTGTCAACATCAACATGACAAAAAATACAACTGTATCAATTCTTCTAAAAAATGCTACAAATTCATTTATTACAAGCCTGCTTAATATTCACTACCTGAAGGTAAAAATAAATAGTGTATGTTTACCTTGACTTACTTTGCTACCTTTTATAGTAATATGAATTTTAAAAATGCTATTCTTTAGCATGCTCATCCTCCCCCCACCACTGTAATGTTTGATTCACTCCTTATGCACAGACATGGGATGCAAACAGGAAACTTCCTGAATCTGATTTGCAAAAAAGATGGGTACCTCCAAGCAAGCATAATTCAGTAAATTACATGGAATCTGACAATTCTGAGTCAGGCCCATCTTCCCTAGTTTTATTTCATTTCTCACATACCAGGAGAGATACACCTACTCCTTACTAGAAAAATGTGAACATTTTGGTTACACAATTTTTATGAAACTCTAAAGCTAAAATTACCAGTATCTTTAAAACATTTTTAAAATACATACTATTTTGATATTTCCCTGCATATACAAATTTACTTTTTCAATGTCTTACATTTAGAAAAGAAGATAACCTCCCAATAGAAGACCGGTTTGAGCAACAGATGACATGCAAAATGCAAATTTGATACAAGACTGAAAAGCTACAGGAAGACTTGAGTATATTTCCCACAAATACAACAGCATAAAGAGCCCTCAGAAAAGTCATCTGGGCAGCTACAACTATACCAATATTGTTTTCCATGTTTTAATCACCTGGAACCCAAGGGCACCCCTGTGCAGAACAAGAGAAGAAAACAGTAGCTGCATGTAACTTTTGGAATCAATAACTTGTCTTTTATCAAATGCTACATGCCACAAACAGTTCAACTTTTCATATACTTAAACTGTAACTCCTCCCATGCTTCCTGCAGAATGAAAGAGTCTAGGGAAGGGAATTTCCAATACACAGTGGGTTGACCCTCTAAAAGCAGCACAGTTAACTGAACACTACAGTCTAAGAAAGAAATAATAAATCTTTCAGTTTTCAAGGGAAAAAATGGAGACAATTCTGCTGGATTTATAGAACCCAGCACAACAGATTCTTTGAATGATCAGCACAGTGTGTTTCATATGGCCAAAACACAAGCCAGTTTTTCAAATACTTGTTTCAAAATTGCAACCCCACAGTAAAATAACTACTGCTAAAAGTAATTTGTCAGTTCTACATGAGATGGAGGTCATGTAGGAGAAAAGAATGCAATAAAGAAACATGCAGAGCTGATTTTTTCCTGTGGTTATAAAACAAATTAGCTGTCAAAGTTATGCAGAATAACAAGAAATACTGACTAATTAAAAATATTCAAGTATGTGAACATGATTGCTGGGAAAATAATGCCAATAATTTACTGGCTAGTTAGCTCCTCAGAACCGCCAGCTTTGGACAGTTCTTGAAGTTGGGAATAAACTTTGTAGGTCTTGTACTAATTCATCATTCCATTCATTGCAAGTCAGTGACTGATGCTGGTGCCAATGTTAGGGAATAACATTCATTAATAATCAGCACATTCAGATGAGAAACACAAGTTCGACTTTTCTGAGCTTTTGGGTGCATTTTGTATGCACTCCAACACAGCCCTACAGATACAGGCTGTAATTAATCTATTTTAAAACCAAGAATGGAAATCTGCACTTTCATGAGATTTGAGGTACCAGTGAGTTTACACAGACTGAAGAAA
Source organism: Zonotrichia leucophrys gambelii (assembly GCF_028769735.1). NCBI lineage: Eukaryota > Metazoa > Chordata > Aves > Passeriformes > Passerellidae > Zonotrichia > Zonotrichia leucophrys. Next base: position 101,134,464 of record NC_088171.1, on the reverse strand, counting down.
CAACTCCTCCCAGGAGGACTTCCAAGATCTGCTGCTACACAGTTTAGGACCAAAACTCAAAAGCCGTAACTAGAACATCTTGAAGAACATACTTTAATGTGAGGAGACAGAGTTCAGGATTTATTACAAAGACTTAATGCTTAGGTTCTTAAATGAAAAATTAGGAAGAAAAATTCCTACAAGTTCTGCCTGGGTAACAATCATGACTGTTCAGATATAATATCCAAACACCAATTTATTTTTACTCGTGAACCTTTAATCACAGTTTGAAAGTTCAGGGTTGTGTTTTGGGGTGGCTCTTTTGGTTTTTCTCTTTTAAGGAAAAATAAAAATGATAAATGTCTACTTTCTGTTTGTTACACTCAAACAAGGTTAAAAAGTTCCCAATCCAGTGTCCCTTGGAATATTCAACATAAGCCCCTGGGCTGTATCAAGTGCAGCACAGCCAAGGGAAGGGATTACTTCCTTTCTTCAGCTATCATTAAACCACATGCAATTTTGGCCCCTCTCAGGAAATGAGACATGTTGATAAATTTCAAAAAATCCAGGGGAGGATCCCAAAGACAGTAGAGGCTGAGGGACCCAGGCTCATTCAGCTCCAAGACAAGGCAGTTTTTTGGTCACTTCACAGCAGCCTCCTGACCTAAGGGGAGGTTATAGAAAAGACAGCGCCAGGCTCTTTATAAATTTGCCTACTGAGATACAATGGCTAAAAATGGAGGTTGGAGTGTTATAAGAGATGAAGGAATCTCAACTCCAATCTCAACTCCTTCGAAAGAAGGCATGAGAAACCCAAACCAAACAATTATGGAATTACTCCCCCTGCAGAAGAACATTATTCTTTCTCCACAAAACAGAGGCTTAATCTAGTGACTTGGCTAGCTCATTCTTCATGCTGTTGTCCTTTTTTAAACAACTACTATATTCTCATTTCTGAGTATTTCAAGGACAACTAACATGCATTAATTATGCAGGCAGGATACTCTGGTAATGGGACATCCTTGTTCCTTCCAGTTTGCAATATTGTGGAGCACTGGAACAATCTTACTGCTATTCCATTCCAAGAGCAACAGGAAACAGCAAACTCCACAGAGGGAAGAAGCAAACGGAACTCCCCCAAATACAGTAACAGTAAATACAGGCAGGAAATAATCTGATACTCTTGTTCTGCAATTCTAGCAACTCCAACTGCTTCATCCTCTGGGGCACATTAATGACCACTCGGACCTTCTGCCATTTCCTTACTGCTGCCAGTATGGCTCACCCAGCAGCCAAGTTGTAGGAAACAAGATTTTGGTATTGCCTCTTTTCTCTGTTTTAATGTGAACTTCCATAAAGGGAGGGGTGAGCCTTAATTATTAGGTCAGTCCTGATTTCTACCCTCCAAACAGCACAGTGGGATTGTCTTGTAGCCTTCAGTCTATCTGCATGCTATGATAAAAACGTAGGCATCAGGAGAGGCTTATTGAGGCTCACAAATTTGATAGTGGCTTATTTCACATGAAGTTATTGTATCTCTAAACAATTCATGCCTAAAATCACTGTGGTACGATAAACTGCAAGGATCTTTTTTTAAACACACATAAAATGAGTATGCTTACTTATGCTTTCAGCAAATTAGAAAGAAAAATATTTGTCAAGATCTTCAAGCAACTGTGAAGCTTTACATGCAGATGGCAAAAAAAAAGCTGCAAGAAACAGGCCATGTTTATGTACACCAACAGCATCATGGTGGAGTTCATTCACTCAGTTCAATAAAAACAAATGGCTAACAAGTAAAACTCTACACGTGACAACAAAGTCTATATACAGGTTAATAAGAATAAGTGCAATGAAAACCATGAACTATAGAGATTCCAGATGAAACATATTTTCACAGATAGACACGGTGCCACACTGGTTTGTAGGGGTGTGTTGCCCAATTATACTCTGAAATGACAGAACAAAGTCATAAACTTGATTATCTTTACCAGGTGCTTTAGGAACATAGAAAAGAAACTTTGTTTAAAGCAAATTTTTAAAAAGCTGGTTATTGATTTCCTTTCAATTTTGAGAAACTAAGCTATGGAAGTGGTGGGTTTTGTTTACTTAGCACTATACTGCAAATACATATGCCCTACATTTAGCTAACAAACAAGATGATTTGGGTCATACTTCACAGATCTTAATTTTCCAAATTACAGTTATTTGACATGGTAAATGTCTAGACAAGAAAGAAGGAAGAGGAGGATGAAGGAGAACAATCGAGATGACTATACACAGCATTTATAGCTGATGATACAGTTATCACAACAGAATTTCTTTGGCCAACAACACTACAACCTGGAGAAAACAATTTTATTATTCCACATTCAGAAAAGACACAAATATTTCTCTATGACTTTCTATAGAGAAATATACAATTACTGCCCTCAAAGAAAATGCTGATGGTGTCAATGACTCATGCAAAACCAAAGAAAACAATTACAATTCTGTGCTTGCAACTGGAAGAGCCTTTCAAAATACATGCACCAGAAAGTCTTGTCTTTGACAAAGTTTAGTATGGTTAAAACATGTAGTTTTTAACTTGTAGTTATGTAGAAGTGTATTTAAGTATGTAACTGTCAAAAGAACAGAGTGTTATTAAGGAATGTAACAGGGCAGGTTTTTTTTAATTCTAAGCATGGAGTGAAGGAGCAACGAATTGAAACATGTTTTTGAATACTGTTTTGACAGTATTTGACAATATTGTCACAGATGGCAACATGATGTAATATTTATTTATGGTTGTAAAAGTTTTCTAAACACATCAGGATTTGGAGGACAAGTTTCCCTCACTTTCCTTTGGCTCATGAAATAATCTATTCTCAGTGACAAGGAAACTGATTCTGAAAGGTGTTGTCAAAAGCCACAAATATAACTAGGGAAGAAAAGCACAACAAGAACAGATGCAGCCTCTATGCAATCATTTTGCATGTTCCAGACATTTCCTAATATATGAGAATGTAATAAAATGAAATTCAGAGTGTCACTGTACTTGTTTGCTAGATTTCCTTGACAAGCAAATCAACATCATCAGAGGTGCCTAATCTGTAACCAACATCACCTTTCACAGCTGGAGATTTACCAATTTGGATAAAGGCCTATTATCAAACTGCAAAAGTGGGGGTTTACACTGGCTACCCAGCATGTTTCACTGATCGTTCCTTTCTGAGCCTTTGCAACATACATCTGCAAATAAAAAAAGCTAAACTAAAAATAATGTAGACACACAACCTGGAATACATAACTGCTAGCAGAAGGAGTTTAGTGTTCCTCAAATCACCTAGGAGCTAATTTCTTTAACGGCACATTTTTATTAAAAAAAATCAACATATTGTTTATTGAGTGGCATTAGCACAACTAGGAGACAGCACTTGTTCTTGTTTAGCATCTCTACTCACACAGTGTTTGGCATGCTGCAGCACAACAGGAATCCAGAACACACCACCTTAACTGTTCAGGAAATCTTTTCCAGTCATCTATGCAACTTCTGATCAAGGGACAGAACTGATCCCCACTTGAATACCCCTTGGTACTTCAGTTTTAACGTTTGGTTCTGTCAAACTAAATTAACTAATTAGTGCCTTGGAAACAGTAGACAGAGTCTGCAATGCCTGGAGGCTTTAGAATATTTTGCCCAAAAGGGAGTGATTAGTGTATCACTCACAAACACACTGTCACTTTAAGTTTTACTTTTATAAAACACCTTTCAAACTAAAGACTGCCTGAATGAATTCAGAGAAGAGCTACACTGTGCTGTCTATACAAGCTGTAAAGGTATCCTGTCCAGAAACTCCTTTTTTATGGAGAAGACAGAATTACATAATCCTCATCCCTTTCTCTTCAGAACTGGACAATTGATAGGAAACTCAGAGTTGTTAATTTCTACAGTTAATCTTAACGGTTGATTTTATGCTTGAAAATGTTATTCTAAAGTGTTAGAGTAAATAGAACACTACACTGTTGTTGATTTAAGTGATTATACATACTTTCTCCCATCCAAAGGATTATTTACTAAGGCAACAAACTCAAAATTAATTTTAAAGTACTTCTTTTTATTCATGGTGGAATTCACCCATGGAATTCATTGCCACAGGATATTATCAAAGCTAACACTGCAGCTCAGAATTAATGATATAAAAGAAATTAAAATGCATAATAGCAACCTTAATGTGACATTCAGGTTTTACAACTGCCTACTCAATCTAGGAAATAAACAGGTAAGATCCTCAGGAAAAGAGAAATGCATTAATACAACCACATCCTGAACATAATGCATCAAAGGATATACTTCTAACAAACACATCAAAACAGCTGATTTATCTGACAAAATAACTCCCAGTATACCAGTTTCTCTCACTCTCTAAAAGAATGAGAAGGCTCCCTCACTCATTCTGAAAACTTCTTATCCACACACTATCAGCTTCTGACCTGCTTCAGACACCTGTCAAAATGACAGAATGAAGATCTGTGATCACCACTAAAGTAATGCTACAGAAAACTTTTACCCTAAAAAACAAATCTGGACTGATTTAGTTACAAATATTGATCAATCCACTGCAGTACAGGGAAAAAAATTATACAGCCTCTTACTAGCAAATCATACTTAGAGTATCTTTCGAACTACCTGAAGATATTGGAAAGGCTAAAACAATCTGCTGACTACACAGACTTTTTCACTAATTAGAACTTGCTAATTTCATTCTTCACAATGGAAACTAAACAGTCTGTTTTTCAGAGTGCTACAGTCTAACACATGAAAGTAGTTACTGTTGTTCCTCAAACCAAACATTATCCTCAAAAAAAGACACCACAGCTTCACAATTCTTATCATTTCAAAGTGAAAAGACTGTAGAGAAGAAAACGTGGACTGGAAACACTCAGGTTTACACACTTGTAGAAAAGATATTACTGTTCTGAAGGAGGACATAATTTGGTGTCCCTTTCAGATACAATCCTTTACATGATACTTCCTTCCAAGAGTTCTTTTAGCAACACCAGCCACTCTGAAGTTGTTCGGCTTGTGCCAGCATTTGCAACTCTGCTACTTCAACAAAAATGTTGGTAAAGATGTAATGTGAAATTATTTTTGTGTTTAAGTGGTTAAAATGGTTGAACTCTGTCTCCTTGCCTACTGTATATCAGTTGCTGTTCCCTGCAGTTTTGGACTTTAGCAAATACCTGAAATGAAAAAGAACCATAGCTACACACATACTGGTGCAATAATAGTATCATTCTCTTCCCTGATCTCCATCAGAAACATCCACCAAAAAATGAGTTATCACCAAATACACACAGGTCTGTCATTTCATGTTTTGAATTGACTGCTCTGATTAAAAAGAAGAGAAAAAAAAAGAAAAAAGAACCAAAAACCAAAATACAGCTCAGTGTTGTACCTGCTATTTAGAAGACCGGGAATTTCATGCACGACATGATTTCCATGAACTCCAGCGCAACAAATAAAGGATTCAGATGCTTTCCAGTTCTGACAGTCACCAGGCAAACTGTCCACTTTCTTCAAGTGACTCTCACCAGGCAGCTATCAGCCACTGATTTCCATTTCCATGTTCAACACTAACTCTGGAACAAGCTACCCACCAGGCCAACCGTACCCCTTGCACACGTATAGGTTCTGGTTTTCGCTCATCTTAGTAATTAAGTGGATTCAAATCACTTAACAGAATGGTTAGGATAAATAAGTAGAGAAGGTAAGAACCTATGGAGACAAGTTTTATTCCTATTTTATGGTGGGATTCATCTTTAAGTGATATTTCAGCCTGAGTTTTAGGGAAGAAGCAAAGGCAGTCAACCCGAGATGGCTGTTACACAAGAGAGAGGGAGCACTGCACTTGCAGCAGACTCCTGCTTCCCCACTCTCCCAAAAACTCTTTTCTCTGCATTTTAATTGACCCTAGGTGGGAAGCCACAGATATTGCAATGTCATTTTGTGCACAAGAACATCTAACCCTGTGCCTACAAGCCTGGAAAATGTTGCTCTTGCAAAGTTGTGGATACTTTGCTCCTGCTTGACACCTTTCACCTGCTCCCATTGAATGAGGCAAAACTTCCTGTAATCAAAGCAGCCAGGTAAAATAAATTAAAACATTTTCATGGCAAAGGAAAGCTTCCATTTTAGCTGGTTTAGAAACTGACATCCAAGTTAACTTTTTTTTCAGAATGCTACCCACTAATGGTTCCTAGACTTTCTGTTGCTGTGACTAATACTTTTATGAGTGTTCTGGGACAACACAGAGTTTTAGAACGTAATGGGAAATCTATGTGAATTTTTATCATGCTGGTCTCTAGCATTCTCTTGGTTCATCATAATAAATATTCCCCGATGCCACCATTATGACAAAAAAACCCCACCAGTCTGATCTCTGCCTTCTTTTCAGTAATTGACCAATTTTAAAACATAATAAGCATGACTTTCCCCATCTACAGGAAGTTTATTTCAATTTTAAAAATATATAAAAGTTTTTTGATATGTATGTTTACACTGTCACATGCGATGCCTCTACACAAACCGCCCTCTAGTCTGAACAATCTTGCACCACAACTTGCTATGTCATCACCATGACATCACCTGCAGAGACAGGCACATAAAAAACATTCTGTCACCTGAAAACTGCAACAAAATAGTGTATTCTATGATCATTTCTTGAACAGCCACCTCTAGTGAAATCAACGAAAAGCACAAAATAAATAATAATCCAAGCACAGTATGGTTCACTGCCTCCACAGGCTTGCCTCAGTATTACAGCTGCCCAATTTATTCTCTCTGTAGCAAATGCGAGTAGCAGTAATTCAGAGCAGAAAAACGCATAGGGAGGTATCAGATTCTGAAATACACTTCAAACATGCAATTTAAGAAGCATTTTAATACCTGGTAATGTAGTAATTCAGGTATTTCCCCCTCAAAATTTTCATCAATATTTGTTAATTTGGGGATAAAATATCACCCAAGCATCATGGAATCTACCTTTTCTTTCCAAGGCAGAACACAGACCTCACTCCCACTGAGGCACTTCCAGCAGGTGAATATATGTACTTTTGTAAATACTGTAATGATTTAAGAAATGTTCTCTGTAACATATTGTTCATATCTTGAAGAGATGCTAATTCTGATTCATTCAGTATCATTTTCATGCATACTGGTTGCTGAAAGGAGAAATAAAAGAAATAAAATGAAGAAAAAGAATTCCTGCTGTTTACCAGAGCTTAAGTATTTGGCTTAAAGACAGTTGTGAAAATTTCCAAATAATATCTGAACTCCATCACCAAAAAATTCTGAAGTATTTTATTTTTATCTGCCATTGCTTTCAAAACACTGATACCTGCACTCAACCCCTCAGAAAACTCTAAACTTTCTAGAAGCTTCTACAATTCTGAGTTCATCTGGGTCAAAATTCAAGAGTTCAGAAAGCAAGTGTAACTTCTGGGAAGCACTTGGCCCAGGCAACTACCTCACTGAAGCCCATTTGCTGATAAGACACAATCCAACAGCATCAGTCAAAACCCAGAGAAAGCCATCCTCTGCAAAAATGTCCTAAGCATTTTTTCCCCAACATTCCATTTGAAAATAACCATATTTGGCTTAAGAGAAAACTAATGAATTGTATGTGAACAAAAACAATTAGAAGCAGTATAATTGAAAACTGTTATTAAGTAAGCCAGCTTTGTGGTTCAAGTCTCTATAAACCAAAGAAAGCAATTACCAAAAGATTGCTCTGATGCCTTACTTCAACACAAAAAATCACTTCTTGCATTTTTCAAGTACATATGAGTAACAAAAGAAGACAGATTCACACCAAGGCTCAAGCTTTAAAAGACAAAATACACAAAGCCCACTTTCCAGCATCAGTGCCAAAAGCTCCCTCTCCTCTATTTTGTTACTTGTTTTTTCAGCATTGTAACTACTACAGTAGAGAAAAAAATATCACATTGTAGTAATCACACTGAAAAAAAAAATCCAATAAAGTTCCAATAAGACTCTCTCAGTCTTATTACCAAACACACTATTTGCAATAAGTTTCACATTACTGTAAGTTACTATCCAAACTCTAGGATCACATTGGACTGAATATAAGATTTTTATCATGAAAATAACATGACAGGATAAACCTTGAAGTCATAAGCTCACAATAAGCTTTTCAATCTCCAAAGCCCTTTATTTTGTGTGTGTTAAGTTTCCTGTCTTTATCAGACACTCAAGACCCATCATTCTCGAGCTTTTAATGGAGGCTTACCTGCACAAGATTAGACTTCAGTGCTACAGATCTGATCTTAAAAATTCTTACAAGCAATTGTGGTTTTTCCCCAGATATGTGGTACTGATCAGTGCCTGGAAAGTATTTCATCCCAGCAAACTGATATTTTTTCATAAATGCAAACTAGCATTAGTATTTATTTTAAAAGTATGTAAACTTAAGGTATTTAAGGTATTAAGACTTAAAGTATTAACCATTTTAACAGTATTTAAAGAATCCATTTTCAGCTTAGCAGATGTGTTATTTTTAATGAGTTTGCCACAGCTGCCACTGCCCTCCACATACCTGGTAAGGGCTCTCCAACCTCATTACTTTCTAGAAACAAAAAACCAAATTATACCATGATAAGAAACTGTAGTAACTGAGCATTTTAAAATCACACGCAATGGATTCTGAACCAAAAGAACCACTCTGCATTTCCACCCTTTTGGCAGTGCCAGACACATTCACTGCCCAGACAGGGGCAGGAGACACAAGAGCATCAGTCTCTCAGTGAGTCCTTGCAGCAGCTTTTCAGCTGCGGATGCAACCTCACCGTAAGTCACACAAAAACCATCACCCTAAAAAGCCTTTTCCAGAAGCCCATGAAACACTTCCTTGGTGCTTTGGAAAGGAAGAGAGCACTGGCTCAGGGATAACTCAGGTGCAGACACGGGGTAAGTGCAAGAGTGAAGACAGCTGAGCTGTGATTTTCCTCCTAGTGAGAGCTCTGCTAAGAGTTTGTAAAGGGGGAAAAAATAACACCTACAGACACAGTAAACTAAGGTAAGAGAAAAGCTGTCCACTTACTAATTCCTCTCTCAAATCCAACTGAACAAGATCGCTAGGTCCAAATCCAAAAGTTCCACAGTGGGAGTTCTTTTTCATACTGAGAATGGGAAGTGCCTCTTTCAGATTTTATCTTTCGATTAGTAAAATTGATGAGCATAAGCAATTCATGACAACATCAGTTCTCATCTGTGGAAGTATTACTGCAATGCGAAAGTACTTCTGCATTACTAAATATCAGGAATATGGACAGCAAATCCACTTTATCTGAACTTGTTTTGATACAGAAGGAGTCTGAGCATTTGACAGAATAATGCCCCTCCTATTTTAATAGCACAGCAACCTATTATATAATGAGAATAATACTAAAAAAAAATTCACCTAATTCATTTCTTTGCCCCACAGGTCTTTCCAGTAAATTCATCCTCATACTTCAAAGATCCTTCATAAATTTAAAGAAAGCACAGGGTCTGGCAGATTCCAAACAGGGAGTTAGCTCTATGACTAACACTGGCCTTGAAAGACCTGCCTGACACCCGCAGCCCTTGGCTTTGAGGGCACCCCACCACCTGCCCCATGCATTACCACCCATTTCCTCCACACAGGCCACCACGGCACAGACACCTGGTTGCACAGGGACAGCTTTAAATCCCCTCATCTGCTGCCATGGATCAGCAGAACTGTGCCCTTCCCAGCACCAATGCTGGCCACCCAAGCCTAGGGCTACACCTGCGGGGCGGCCGCGGGCTCTAGAAGGAGCAGAGAGCGGGTGCTGGTCTGGAAAGCTGCCTCCCTCTCATCCCTCATACAGCCGTGCTAACAGCACCCACCACGCACACGGCCTCAGGCAAAGCGGCGGGGGAAAAGCGCATTTTCACTGCCAGGCCGAAGGGCTGCACACGGCGAGGCACCAGGGAGCGCCCTGGGTCCCGCATGCCTCCAGCGGGGCTGAGGTGGGACCCGCGTCCTCCTTCCCGGAGGAGAAGTGGGAGGCAGGAGAGGGCACCTGGAACAGAGCATCGGGCAGCTCCCGGGCAGGGTGGAGGGAGAGATGCGGAAATAGAGAGGCGCTGGCCGGGCCACCCCGGGGTTAGTCAAGGGCAAAGCCGCGGGAAGGACGCGTGTTTCGGGGGCCGCTGGGCAGCGCGGTCCTGCAAGGACGGCGAAGCCGCACCGAGGGTGGGAGTCGCTCCCGGCAGCCCCGGTTCGGCGCCCGCTCCGTGCGGCCGGGAAGGGGCCAGCGGCGGCCCGGGAGCGGCCCGGGAGCCCCGCAAGGTACGGCCGGCACCGCTCCGCCGCCCGCGGAGGATGCGCCGCGCCGGGCTGACCATGGACGGGTTTCTCTCCGCGCCGAGCATTCCCGGGCCCCCTTCCCCATCTCCCGCCCCACAGCCCCCGGCGCCCCGGCGGGCACCAGCCTCCGCCGAGCTGCCCTCCGCAACCGCGGCTTTCGAGGCCACCCCGCGGTCCTGCGATCTAACGGGCATCGGGACTTCCGTAGAGTTTTTTCAAATTGTGCGGAGAGCACGGATTAATATTAACATATTCACCCATGGCTGGACACCGCAGATCTCCATCCAAAAATAATTAGTTTTTTGGATGGCCGCCTGCTAAGTAACGCGCTTTAATAGACTGAAATTTCTCTCTCTCAAAGTAAGGAAAATCTACCTCCTGAAAAACTCTGTAAATTTGAGAACTGCTCCTTCTGAAAGACGCTCACTCTTCCCTTTACAAAGTACCCCCGAAACCCTAATACTGCCTGCAGGGCAAATCCTGAATCCTCCTCTCTCCCACGGCTTGCCCGAGGATGCGGGACGAGGCGGGACTCGGAAAGCAGCGGCAGCTGCTCCGAGCGAAAAGCCGCGGAGCCCCGCACGCCGGTGCCCCGGCCGGGAGCGCCCCACCACACGTGGGAGCCCCGCACCTCCGGGCGGACACCAAGGGCGACAAAAATTAATAACAACGGCAAACATATAAGAAATTAGGGGCGAGTTACGAAGTTTAAAGTTTCTTAGAGAAACAGCGGAACGGGGAAGATGACACGAGGAAGGAGAGCGGAGCATCCCCCAAGCCGCTGGCCCCGGCCGGCAGCGACGGCGCTCCCACGGCCCCGGGACGCGCACCCGCCCGGGGACCCACGGAAGGAGGGAGGGACGGAGGGACGTACCGGCAGTCAGGCACACGGGCAGGAGCAGCCGGAAGGTGAGCCCGCACACCACCTCGCTGGCCATCGCGGCGGGCGGGGGTCGCGGCCGGCCGGCCGGAGAGCCGTCCCTGTCTGCGCGCCACCGCCGCTCCTAGGGCCGCCCGTGAGCGGAGCCGCCGCGGCGGCGGAGCATCGCCCGTCCCTCCTCGCCTCAGCCGCGCCGCCTCACGCCTCCCGCCGCATCCCGGCGGCAGCCCATGCAAGCAGCGCCGCGCCGCACCCCCGGCCCGGAGCACGCACACACACGCCCGCCCCTCGGGGCTCCCCCCAGCGCCCTCCCCCGCTCGCCCGACGGCGCGGGCCCAGCGGCGGCACCGGGAGCGCCCCGCGCCGCGCCAGGGAATTGCCCGCGGTGCGCCCGCCCCGCCCCGCTCCGCTCCGCGCCTCCTCCGCCCCCGCCCCTGCCTGCGCGCCCCTCGGCCGGCACCGTCCTGCCAGCGCGCCGGCTCCCGCTCTGCGCTCAAAACTTCGCCGGCTTTCCCTAACGCTTCTTTCCGTGTCGGTTTCGGAGAGGGGTGCTAACAATTTTTTCTTTCTTCACTTTTTTTTTTGTTTAAATTTTTGTTGTTAACAAGGTTTTTTCTTAACTGGGGAGCGGTTTTCTCTAATCTGTTCACTTTCCGGCCCTCCTCCTTCTCCCCCCCTTCCCCCTCCCCTTTCAGCAGCACATTTAGGTCCACAAGAAAATTGTCGCCTGGAAAAAAAATAGATCTCCGGTGGCTGGAATGTATTTGACTTTTCTGGAAAGCTTTTTACCGTTTAAAATACGGTGCTGCTTAGAAAATGCTGTGGGTTTAAAGGGACCGCGTCAAGGCCCAGCTGGTGTGTCCCTGTGCGTGTGCTGAATGAACCTCACAGGCGGGGTTGGAATAGTGATGCTGTAAAATATAAAGTTATTAATGTTGTTATCAATACAGGTAAAAAATATGTTTCACTTTTGGCAATGTATTGCAATGCCTCACACTTAAATGAGGGAAGTTTAGATTGAACAGCCTCTTCCTGGGGGCAGTGCTTTAGGCAACTTCACTCTGGGGTCAGAGAATGCCGGAGCAGTGACCCTGTGGTCCTTGACATAACTTCTCAGCCCTTCCTCCTGGTGAAGGACCTCATCCAGTCTTGCTTCAAACGTAAAGAGTCCTAGATTTTGCTCTTGAAGTCCTGTTTGAATGTTTGTTTTGGGATTTTTTTTTCCTCTTATAATTACTTAAGCATATTTTGCTTTCCTGTGCTTTCTAAAAGAAAGTATTTTCATATCCATCTTGCAGAGAAAAATAATTGCAAACATGAACATGACTCACAGGAAAATACAAGGGGTCTTTTAAAGAAAAAAATTAAAACTATGCATTTGGGGGGTTCAGATGACTATTGTTGAGCCATGTAGGCATCTGACTTTTGTTTTATGAATAATGGCAATTATTCAGATATACAAATATTATGTAATGTGTTAACAGAATCTGATACAAGTACATTTGAGAAGTGAAGAACTCTAGACTTACATATATGAAAATGCTCAGGAAAAGCAGCTACAGAGAGTAATTCCATGTGCCTAATGAATCTGATAAAAGGAACCCTATCACCAGAGCCTAAGCCTCCTCTGAGGAGGTACAGTCAGTTCACAGGCAATGTGTGGAGTAAAATGCAACCTCTATCCGACTTTACAGTGATTGTAAGGAAGCCCCATCCTAGCAGGATGAATGTGACACCTCGGTGTCAGGGCACAGCCTGTGGAGGTTGCTTCCTCCCTCCCCACATTCATGCCCAGCATGGCTCACCCACACATCTGGAGCACAAACCGAGCCTGGATACGTGATTCTCAATCTCCTGGCACAGGTTTCTGTGCACATCAATCTTTGTGAATACACCTAGTGATGGTGTCTGCATGTGGCAGAACACTAGGATCAGCAAGTACTTAGTCTGCTAAAGTGTCTGATCAGCCTGTGGTAAAGTCAATCCCAACATTGTTTTAAGACCACAGGATCCATCTCAAAAATTTTAAGTTTCCAAGGAAGCTCTCCTTGCCTTAGAGGCTACAAAGCAGCAGTTAATAATAGTCTGTGTGTAGGATACATGCACAGCTGAAACATTCTGTGCACTTTGGCAACACATTTTCAGATACTGATTGGGTTTGGGGGTTTTTGTTTTGTTTTGATTTTGAGTTTTTCAAATTAACTAAAGCCAGGATAAAGTATTTATTATCTTTAGAGTTACCAAATTCATTACTTCAGAAAGCATTGGTTTTATGCTAGTGTTTGGGAATTAATTAGCTACTTTTCAATACTTTCCACTGTATGAAAAGAGGAGTTTAAATAAATGCATTGTGTGGCTCCTTACATATTACCAGACTGTTCATCTACTGCAAAATCTACGCAGCCGCAGTGCCACCTTTTGGCTAAAACGTCTTTTGTGTAAGCAACATCATCTCTTTCCTGCAACGTGTTTGCGTACACGGAATTTTGAGAGAACAACTAAACATCCATTGTCCAACTACACACCTGTGGAGTGGTAAAAAGTATAAAGAAATACATGAAGCCTTACCAGGAATTGTGTACACCTTCTGTAGCTCAGCTGTTGACAGAAACAATAAATGCCTTAACTTGAAAATTGGAGAGGCACTTTAGCCAGCATGAAGCAATAAAGCACAGGACTGACTTAAATATAGAAAGAGAAACTGAATTAATGGACAAAGTATCTGTTGATTAAGTGTACCTAATAGAGAATAATTATTAGAAATCGGCCAGGACTTATTTAGTTAATGCCAGTTTTTTAAACTGATGCAAAAGCAATTTGAATATAAAGCAAGAGGTTTGCTTCTTCCCTAAAGACATACAACTTACTGAAATCACACTGTGAGCCACAGAGTTTTCCTCTTTCCCTCTGCAAACCACAGGAAATTGCAAGTCTGTGTGAGTCCTTCAGCATCCAGTAAATGTGCTAGCAGTGGATGTAGCTATCTCATCACCTATCAGCATTTCTTTCCCTTGCTTTCAGCAACCAGAATCTCAGTCCCCCAGATGTGTAACACCCACCTTAGTTGAAAACATTTAGCACTGGAGAGATTGATGAAGTCTTAATAAAGAATGGGAAGAAGATCTTACTTTTATAAAATAACAAACCTCAGCCATGAAAATATTTGCTCTACCTCATCTTGTCACCTTTTCTGTAGTGATAACTTGGGGGTTTTTTTGAAAAATGTTGTTCCCGCTCCATCCAGTAGGCAAAATCAGTGGCAGTGAATTGAGTCAGAAGCCAAGAGAGCTACTGGGAGGGAAAAAGTCCAGAATGTATTGTGTCACCAATTCCACTGAAGTTGACTGTATTGAGCGGACTGTCCAAAACACTGCTGTTCAGAAAAACAGCTTCAACTTGCCTGAGCTGTTGTGTTTGTTTGGCTGTTTGAATGATGAACTCATGCCTTTGTTCTAACAGTCAGAGACTCTGAATAATGTAACAAGGGCTTGGCTATGGATACATGCGTACATATATATATTACATGATCACAATCCATACAATTGGCTTGCTCCATAAATGAGTGCTAAACTAGCTGAAGAAATAAAACTCCTCTATATAAAAAGGCAGTAAGGCATTAAGTTCCACTGAGAGGCAGGAGAAATTACTGAAGCCTTTTCAGGGCAGTCACTGCTGTACAGTGCTGGTTTATATTTGTTATTCTTACAATATGAGAGTCCTGCTTTGGGGACCTGTGGGGAAGGAAATGGCTTTAACATTTGCCGTGATGATTAACTAGTGTGTTATGTCTCTTGATCCATGCTCCCTAAGAATACATGAAAACATCCTGCTCCTAGTACCTATTCTCCTCCTGCTCAGTCCTGTCAGCAGCTGGGGGAACAGCCTGCAGTGGCTCACCAGGAGTCAAACAATTCAGTTTTTAAGCTTAGTTCACATTCACCTCTGACTGAAACTGTTATTGTTCTCTTCTAGCATGAAGTTCAGTTAAACTTCAAAATAATATTCAAGTTCAGTTCTGGTTCAAGAAAAGTTAAAAAAAAAGAAGAGTTCAAGCTGAGTTTTGGTTCAGAGTGAGTTTAACTGCCCAGTACCAGCAGAAGTCAGTAACTATTTTATCTTCCTAAATTATGAGCTTGTCTTGCTTTACAATAAGGAAATTCATTCCACTCAAATGTATGCTGAGTAGGCATCCTTAGAAATATTCAGCTGCCCCAGCAGAGCAGGAAAGTTTCTTAGGAGCATCCAAATTTCCTCCATGGTTGATTTATCTTCCATTCATTAATCCACAATTTCACCACTCATTTCAGATGAAATAGAACTGGGCACAGGGTGTGTGCAGAAGCTCTCTAAAATCAAATGCATTACCAAAGGCCTGATTTTTTTTGCCTCCTAGCCTGTCTTAGTGTTCACAACTCATGTCACAGAGTCTGTCTAGAACTTCCTCTTGCTCAGTAAATACTTACTTATAGAAACTCTTGTTGATTGCTGGTCTTGTTTTGATGGGTTTTACAATGTGATCAATTAGGAAGTATCAAGATGTTATCATCTTTACCTGAGAATAATGTAAAACTCAACAAGAGAGAACTGTCATGTACTCAAGCAGTTCTAGTTTCATCACATTTTGTACGACATCAAACATGGCAGAATCCAAACGATGTCTCAAAGCATCATTTACTGTCTATGCAATTATAAAGGAAATCTGTTCTTGACTACTGAACACTCCAGAAGTGAATCATTAGGAGCAACATTCATTATGACTGTTAAGGGAAATGGCATTGTCTAGCGGTCAGTGCAGAGGACTAACAAAACAGAGCCGCTCACTGAATGGATGGAAACCAAAACCATCCCCAAGCTCCTCCTGCATTATTTTGTGGCTGCATCAATAACATGGGAAAGCTCTTCCATATCCATTAACAGGAGAGGCTGGTCAAGGTGGAAGCTTGTGAGATCTTCACATAGAGCTGTGACATGACATACCTGTGAATTAACTCATATCAGGAGTAAATTTTAGCAATTATACATGAATTGTATTTGCTCCTTCCAAATCAAGTAATCACCAGCAGGTGAGACACTGCTTTGTTTGCTTGCAAGTTTCTTTTCTTGGTAGAATAAGAAGCATAGGATAGCTTCAACAATTCAGGATTATTAGTAATTTTAATATTTTTCTGATTAGATGATCAGATTTCTGTGATCGCTGAGATATATTATGCCAGGGATTTTTAAGCACCACACCTCAGTAGTGATCAAATAAAAAAAAGAAAAATAATTCTAATTCAGCATACATAGGTTACCTACCTGCATGTAATCATATTATACATTGGAAGACTTTTTCAAAAGACTGTGCAAAGTCTGAAAGGCTTGTTAAATAAACAATGAACCATGAATTTTCCCCTGCGTGTTCAGAGCCCAAACATAAGCAGACTGTCAAATAACAAACAGGCATGTCACATAATTAAAACTGTCTAGTAAAAGGGCAGGGCTTGTCAAGAGTATTTTTCAGTCTGAAAAAAACCACAAGTAATAAATTTCCTACTCATCACTGAAAAAGAATTAACCACTAAGATTATCTGTTTAATACTTTTACATTTCAGGCATATTTTAAAGAAATTTTTAGACAAGATGGAACAATGCCATGAAATACAATTATTCCTGGTCATGCTCTGTATCAAGATCATTGGTTTGACTATGGATAATTACAACATGACCATAAAGTGCGTGATGAAATTAAGTGGTTCCAAGACACTCCTGCTCAGATTGCTGTAAACACAAAGCTGTGCAACAGATCCGAGCTAGCTGGAATTAAACCATGAAACATTCATCTGGACTCCTTTGGAAATGGCTGTCAGCGATGCTTTGCTGTGGTGGGGATATCATTAGTAGCTGGCAGAGAGCTGGGCCTTTGCATCACAGAAGCACCGTCACAATTTACACTTCTGCTGGCGGCATCAGTGTAGAGCAAAGAGAAATGAGGCTCAGCAGATCCCAAAGCAGGCTGGACCAAAACCAGAATTCTCTGTGGAGCAGTATAACAGTAAAATAATAGATTTATTACCCAAGTGTAAGAGCAGACATCACTTCACACACCTGTGTTTCAGCCAGAACTCCTTCCTCCAGCTGAGCCTACGCAATCAAGGAAACCACTAACTCCTGCAAGTCCCGAGCTCAGATCCAGTTTAGGCTGACTGTGACAGAAATGCATCATTCTGAAAGCTGGGCAGTGGGCAGGCATGCCCTAAAAACACTCTTCTTCGTTCACGTGGGATTCGTGGGCAAGGAGCACTCCCTTCTAGTGAGACAATGAAATGCTTTCAGTCCAATGTCTCTTTTCAGTTTCCCCACATCTGCCACCTCATCCCTCCTTGCCTTTCTGCAGAGCCTACTATTGCAACATCTGCTCTTCTGCAAGGGCTGGAGAAGCTCAACCTGTCCTTTTGCTTCCCTTTAAACAGACACTGAAAAAATCCTTATAAAATCTGTGTGTGTTGTTACCACACCTTAGGCAGCCTCAGGCAGATCTGCACTGTAAGGAAGCAAATGGGAATTTCAGGTTGGAAAGGGAAGTGGCTCCAGCAGGGCTCTGCTAAATGAGCTGCTGGCATGCCTTAGCTCAGTCACCTGATGGGAGAGCAGACACACAGTCCTTCACCTCTCCCCTTTTCTCATTTTTCCTGTCTCTCCAGGATAAACTCATTGAGAGAAGCTCTTAGCAACTAAAGGACAAACTTGGCTTGGAGGATATGGACAAAATGAGGAAGAGAAGGGAAGGAAATGATTTTATGTTCACACACACGTGTGTTTCATCCCTGTCTTGGGTAGGAAACAGGGAATCGAGAAGTAGGAGAGGAAGTCAGCTGATGAATGGCTCCGGGCAAAAGAGAATTACCTGGCAGGGTTGCTCCATACAGCAGTGTACATTTAAAAATAATTTTGAAAACTAACTGGTTTGGACAGAGACACCTATCCCCAGAGCAACCAACAATGGGAAACCAAGCAACAATAATTTTCCATTCCAATGACCAGTGCTATAATTAGATAATAATGCTAGAAATTTAGTCCACTTTGAGGTGAAACAGGAAAGTCATGCACGCTGCCTGACAGCTAAAAAAAATTAAAAATCCCTGTTAATTCATTTACAGGGACTGTTTCTGCGGTCAGACAGATATTTCTTTAGTAGTGAAAATTCAGCAGCTCCAAATAATTACTGCTGAACTAAAAAGAGAGCTTCATGCTGAAATCTCAAACATCATGTGACACCAAGGATCAGACACCCTACACACATCATTGGTGACCTGGACAACAGGCATGGACTGTAAACTCTCCTCTAAGCCAAAGGAGTCAAAGCTGGCAAAGGACAGGCACATTGACCAGTGTGAGAAAACCTGGAATACCACTGCTTGTAACACTTCTGTTTCATGGCACAAGAGGAGACAAGTTTGACTTAGAAAAACACTGCCTTCATTCTTAAGAGGAAGAACACCACTGGAAAAAGCATACAAAAGTTAAAGAGCACATGACTGGAGTTACAGGATGGAATCCTAATTAATACCTTTGTTAAAAAAACCCTCAATTTTAATTCTTCATTCAGATACCACTTTGATTCAGCATTGCATTACAGACCAAAAAATATTAATTAAAAACCCTCCAAATAATCTAAATATAATTTTCTCTCTAAGATGAGAGGGAACCACTTCAAGTTATGCCAGGGGAGGTTTGGATTGCATATTAGGACAAATTTCTTCACTGAAAGGGTTTTCAAGCACTGGAACAAGCTACCCAGGGAAGTGATTGAGTCACCATCCCTCGAGGTATTTCAGTAATGTGTAGATGTGGCACTTAAGGACTTGGCAGTGCTGGGTTAGTCATTGGACTCAATGATTCAAAGATCTTTTCCAACTTAAATGATTCTGTGATTCTGTGATTGTGCATTTTCCTATGGTCTGGGGTACAAACTGAGATTTGAACGTGAAATCAATGCAGGCATGTGAACATGGAAAATATTTCAGATCCCATATAAGCATTGCCAAATCTGTTTCATTAAATAAATTAAATTTAAAAAACCAACCAAACAGAAAAAAAAACCTAAAACCAAAAACACCAGACAGAATTATAGATGCAGACCTACATTTTGGTAGATAGTGAGGTTCCTTTTACTGCTTCTGAGTCTTTTAGATTGTTATCCAGAGATATAACATTTTCCATTTACATTATAGAGAGAGTATAAAAAAAAGTTTTGGAATTCATTCTGGGAATAGATCCTTTCAGCTACTTATTGAGTTAGACCTACCATGGTAGTTCCATTATGTTTTCCCATTAATTTTGTATTTTTCTTTTCTAATTGTATTTCTGCACTTATAATTACTAAAATCCATATGAAAATAAGACAATAGTAACTGAACACAGTGTTGAATCTACCCAGAAAAAAAAAAAAAAAAAGGAAAGGCATGTTTTAATATGGCAAGTGGATTAAATTTCTGAGTAGGTTTATAATTCACAACAGGGTCAAGTCAATCTCCAAAGAAGCACAAGGAGCTCCACAGGATCAGATTCAACTGCTGATGTGCAGCCATCTGACATTGTGGGGTTCATAAACCAATTTCTTGGTTTTGCGCTTTTTTTTTTTCATTCTACTGAGAGGTGTCCTGGGATTCAGGTAATTCGTGTGTGACAGATCCATGAGGCATCCACCTGTGCAAGTGGCACAAAACAGGCAAAGCAAGCACAAGTTGTTGCATCTGTTCTACTCCTGCAAGGCTCGAGTGGGGGGCTCCTAGCCCTCAAGCACACACATAGTACCAGTAGGAAGGTCAAAGGATCTGCACCACTACACTTTCTCAAGTGATTCTGCTGCTGCACAGACTTCTGCTCTCATGGTGACTTGTTTGATAGCTGAAGTGGGCACATGTAAAGTGGGCACATTAGGTCTGTGATATGTTTTACATGCATGCATATTTTCACCACTCAGCTTGGGAGCCCAGTCTTGCAATAAAGTTGAGAGCTGCAGGCACATTTAGAGGGCAATCCAGAGCTCCTGTTTTGAGAGTGCTGGATTTTTTTCTGAAGGTACTCATCTCTCCCTCCACTAACTCCTTAGCAAGACTAGAGGGTTGGTAGTGGGTCCATTCCTGGTTTACCTGCCTGTTACAAGCCCTTATGGGCAGTAGGGACAGAAAGGCAGCAGGATGCCAGAGCTGCCTTGCTGCTGTGCACAGTGGCATTCTTTACCCAGCTCAGCTGGAAAGAGAAATAGCAGGGTAAGGGATTGGCTGGATGGACACGGGAAGAGAGATATGGTCAATGGCTCTATGCCCAGTTGCCCAGTGGAGGTAGGTGACAAGTGGTGTCTCTCAGGGCTCTGTCCTGGGACAGGTGCTCTTCAATATCTTCCTTGACACAGACAGTGGGATCAAGTGCACCCTCAGCAGGTTTGCAGATGGCACCAAGCAAAGTGGTGCAGTTGGCACAACAGAAGGACAGGATGACATCCAGGGGGACCAAGCTTGTGAAACGGGCCCACAAGAATCTCATAAAGTTGAACAAGTCCAAGTACAAGGTCCTGCATCAGGGAAATCCCAGACATGATCACAGACTGGAAGAGGAACTCACTGAGAGCAGCCCTGACAAGAAGGACTTGGGGATTCTTGTGGATGGAAAGCTGGACATCACCCAGTGATGTGCACTCACAGCCCAGAGCGTACTCCTGGGCTGCTTCAAAAGCAGCATGGGCAGAGGGTTGAGGGAGATGATTCTGCCTGTACTCCCCTCTGGTGAGACCCCAACTCAACTGCTGTGTCCAGATCTAGGGTCCCCAGCACATGAATGGCATGGATTTGTTACAGATCCAGGGGAGGGACATGAAGAGGACCAGAGGGATGGAGCACCCCTCCTATGCAGACCAGCTGGAAGAACTGGAGTTGTTCAGCCTGGAGAAGAAAAGGCTCTGGAAGAACTTCATTATGACCTTCCAGTACCTAAAGGGGGCTTGTCAAAAAGGAGGGAGAGGGATTTTTTATACAGGCAAATAGGTGATAGGACAAGGGACAACGGCTTTAAATTAAAGGAGGGTAGGTTTAGATTAATGCTTTACTCAGAGGGTGATTGGCAGTGGAACAGGTTGCTCAGAGAAGTTGTGGATGTCTCATCCCTGGAAGTGTTCAAGGCCAGGTTGGATACAGCCCTGAGAAACCTGATCCAGCGAGTGCTATCCCCTGTTGTAGGGGAGACTGGGACTAGACCATCTTTAAGGACCCTTGCAATCCAGGCCATTCTGATTGTATGATAAAAATTAAACATTAGAAGGCAATAGGTTTTGATCAGCCCACAGCTGCTACAAACACAGTTTAGTTTGAACATTTAAGGGAATTCTTGAATCTTGAGCAAGCTGGCTTATAATGAAAAATCAAGTGGCATAACATTATCCAAGTGTGTATTTCACCTGGGCAACCATGAAGTTGACTATATTTCTTTGCAAAATTTTGCAGGGACTTTTTTAAAATTACATCCTACTATTGAACCTCATCATGTGACTTGCATTCTTCTCACTTCTTCTGCATGTTCAGGAAAATCCTGAACAATTATGAAAAGCACAGTGACATTTTAAATACCAGTTGCATCATTGTGTCTTTTCTGTACAAGTTTCCTCCAGAAGAGTGGCAAAAGCAATATAAAAAATAAAAGTCCCGTTTACCATAAAACAAGGACTAGAAAGACAAAAGAGAAAAGTCAGGGGGAAAAAAGATATTTTTAATATGTATTTTAAAAATTAAATTTTTCTACTGTCATTATATGATGTATTTTATTTGGATACAGAGCAACATAGTTGAGCATAATGCTGAACTTTATATTTTATCACCTTATCCAAGGTGATAAAAACATTTTGGCTTTGTAGTTAAGAGACACAAAAGAGTAACCTAGACTACCACTGTCACAATCCCCCCTTGGATATCAAAGCACAGGTAACCAGGTATGATAACTAAGACAAGACTGGATGTACAGTGAAATACCTGACTCAAACACTCTGAGCATAGATCAAGAATGAGGTGCTTCAAATGTCATGGAAGTTGGAGGCAGAGCTGAGCTTTTTCATTCCAGGGACATGACAGGGTGATCTCCTTTTTGCCCTCCCCTTGATTCCTCTGGTCCCTTATGTTTACAACAATACCAGGGAAAGAAAAAATCTTTCCTCTTCTGCCACATCTCCTATCTATTTGTAAAATTCCCATCGTGTAATAAATAATAATAACAATTTCGCTGTGGTTGTCTTCCAGGCTGTATTTATCTCACTATTTCCCAAACCCATATTAAAGTGACCTCTGCTTATTTGCAAACAGAGCTCAGAACCAAAACCAATGGAGGAGGATAGGAACTCTTTGGCTGGGATCAAATATTTTATTAAACATGATGCATGTCTCTTTGCAGATGAAAATAGACTAGATAAGAGGAATGACCTTCAGTTTCTCATTAGAGAAATGTTTTCCCTTATTCTCTCCTGTCTTTGCTTTGTTTTGAATATTCTTTCTTGAAAGAAAAGCTTGTACAAAGACAGCAATAAAGTGGTTTTTACAGTTATTAAACCACTATTGTGGTGGAAACAACAGTTCTCTTACTCAAAAATATATGTGTGAAGTAGTCTAAAAATAGAAAGTCCCCATGAACCATGATTGTTTTATACTTTCCCTGCTTACAGGCTGGAGTATTTGGTAAAACATAAGTTTTTAAGTTAATTCAGAGCTTTTAGGTGCCAGCATTGACCGTTACCTGAGTATAAGAAAGGCACAAGCAGCATCCTCAAGGCTCAGAACCAATTTTTAGAAGCAAATCATTGTCTAATGAACAAAGGGGCAGAAATAGTTATATTCCTTCTGAATGTCTGTGTGAAATATGAGTCACCTTGGAGAAATCTCATAGCTAGGAGGGATACACACCATCCATGACCTCTGCAGTCACGCAGCCTATTCAAAAGGAGAGGACAGAGTTTACACCAGTTTTCCTCCTTCTCCCCTTCCTAATTGTCTCCTGCACCCAGTCACAGATCTCCAACCCAAAATGCAGGCACCAGCCATTAAGACATGCAGGTAGCACGTTTGAAGGGGCAGTGTCTTTATAACAAAGTTCAAATCCTAAGCAAAGAGTTCAATACAGCTGTGTCTCTCCTGGATGAGTCGCAGGAATAAGGCTAAAAAGCTGCTAATTCGGTGTGCTGACTTTGTCTGGGTTAATTTTCTTCATAATAGCTGGTATGAGGCCATGTTTTGGATTTGTGAGGAAAACAGTGCTGGTCATTCAGGGATGTTTTAGTTATTGCTGAGCAGTGCTTGCAGAGTCAAAGTCTTTTCTACCTCACACACCACCCCACCAGTGAGAAGGCTGAGGGTGTGAGAGGAGCTGGGAGAGGACACAGCCAGGACAACTGACCCCAACAGGCCACAGGGACATTCCACACCATATGGCATCATGCTCAGTATATAGAGCTGAGGGAAGAAGAAGGAAGAGGTGTTTGTCCCCCCAAGTTACCATCAAGAGTGATGGAACCCTGCTGTCCTGGAGATGGCTGAACACCTGCCTGCCCATAGTGCTGAATAAATTCCTTGTTTTCCTTTGCTTGTGTGCACTGCTTTTGCTTTACCTTTAAACTGTCTTTATCCCAAAGCATGGGTTTTCTTACTTTTACCCTTCCAATTCTCTCATGCATCCCACCAAGGGAGAATAAGTGAGCATCAGGATGGTACTTCATTGCCAGCTGGGGTTAAACCATGGCACATAATCAACAGTCACACTGTAAAGGCCATGCTCAGACCAGAGCTGTTGGATCCAGTGTTACAGGAAGAGTTACATTTATATTCTTGTCTTGATGCACTTGTATTCAGAGACCATCTAGTCAAGATCACAAGACAGAAATGGTTTAGCCTTGACATCATTGGCAATTCTAAAATTGAAAAGGGTTTGTTGTTTTTCTCTCTCCCTTAGAGAATTATGCTCAATATTTTCAAGGAACTGTCATTTCCTGTAAAATAATGTTTATGGTGGCAGGCTCTCAGTCTTTCTGGTAATTTATTTTCAGAACATTATTATTTATTGTAGCTGTTCTTTGTTCTCTGGGCTTTTTTCTGGCTTTCAGCAGGACTGCCCCATGCCTTGGCAAACTGTGGAGATTTTACAGTGTAGTGGCTCAGAGTCATTTCAATCTATTTGAATGAATGCTAAAAATGCCATCAAACTTCAGTGCCCACCTAAAGAAGATTGTAAAATGAACATCAAAGGAAGGGGATGCCCATGTCTGCATTTTCTCCTTCAAAAGCACTGGGCAACTCTGTGCAACAGCCATGTTTGTTTAAATCAACATGATGTGGGAAACCATGCTGTCTTTCAGTTTGCTGCTTTTCTTTAGATCTGCCAATAGCCACCCCGCATCCTGATCACCATTACGTTCATATGGATGGGTGGTGTTCAACCACATGCATTTACCATGAAAAGTAATATAAGGAGGAGGCTGAAGACCTTGGCATGACATAGTAGATTTCTATTACTAGGTCATTCCTAGTTATTACAAGTCGTTACTAGAGTTCCGCCTCTACCTCAAATCTTCTGGATAAATCTCTGTCCAGTTGTAAACAGAAGGCAGTCACACATTATCAGAATTTAGATCTAGATCTAGCTTTTCTTGAAGGAACTTATCTCAGTATGCTGCACAGTTAATCCTCAAAAGAAATCAATCACAAATGTGCTTCTGACACTAGGAATGCTGCCTCAGCATTTTCAAATCTTCTAGGCTGCAAAAGCAAAATTATTTGTCCCACTCACAGTCCTTGTGAGCAACATACTTTCCATTGGCTGCAGAACACAGTAAGAATTGCTTAGTGGCAAAACGTGCAATTGGCAATGCAGTTTGTGGTCACTAAATGGAAATCCCATGACAACAATGACTTCAGGGAACAGGTTATGGCTCAAAGACATGAAAAGAAAGGAATGAAAGGCTCAAGTTCAGTGCCTTTCCCAGGAGACAAAATGTCTACCGAAAGCATACTGTGACTGGTGACCTACTGGGGCTGAAACCCAAAGTGCATTGGGTCATGAGAGGTGCTGACAGCATCTCCCCAGAATGTGGAGTTAGAAGGAATATAGGCATAATATTCTGCTAGGTTTTTACTAGGAAATGTGGAGACAGCAGGCAGTGTTCTCCCACTTCCCCTCTGCTCTCTCTCACAGACACTTCCTTTGTCTGTACCAGCTGGGTTATTAACAGAATATTGTTTTTCATTCCGCTTCTCCTCCCTTTGGGCTTTCTATACTTCTGGTCACAGAGAAGAAGGTAAATAAACCTTTTTAATTACGTGGTCTGTCAGAATTTTTCCACACTCACCCAATCTATTAATTTTTTTGTACTTCAGATTTGTTTTTAACCCCCTTCCCTTACACTTAGCTTTTTCAGTTTGTATCTGAATGTACCAATAGAAAAAAGTACAACCCTTTCCCTGCAGAAACCCAAAAACAGTTGTTGCAAGACTCATTTTATGACAACATCAGTTTTTCCCTTTGTGTAGAAAAACTAATGCTTCTATAGACCTGAGAAATGGTCCAAAGGGAAAGATACTTACCACTACCTTCTAGCTGTGCAAAATAATGCAGTTTTCACATCAGAGAACCAAATGGACTTTGGTTTCTTGTCAGAAGACTTTCACAGATATATAAGAATATATTTCTTACTTTCCAAGTGAACTTCAAATGTAACTACATTTAAAGAGTTGGTACTCCACAGACCAAACTCTGACAACGGGGAAAATACAATTGGGCATATTAGCTTCCAGACTAGCATTACTTTGGCTTTTTGAGCTAAGTTGAATTGATGCTGAAACTTGTGCTCCTGTAGGAAAACAACTATTCTAGCCTTGAGGCATCTTAAACACAGGGCATGGAGTCAACTGACATAAAGGGTACAAAGATAATTTTTGTGCTAAATAAGAAAAGGATTTCTTATTTGTAAGCATGGTGGTTCTGATATAAGAAAGATCAAATGGTAGCTCCTTTCTAAATCTACATGCAAGCATATTTTCATTCATATAAACACCTTCCTCTGCTTACCACTCCCTGAAACTAATTGCCCCTATTCTGCCAGACACTCATCCCTAGCACTTCCACCCTTACCCATGGAGACCCAGGACTCTGGATTCCCTCTTCAGGCATATACAAAGAAAATCCTGGGCTACTGCACTTGAAAATACACTATTCTGAACCCTTTCCCATGAAAACAGAGCAAGTAGCAAAGTCAATTGCCAAATGGAGATAGCCAGCAGTTTACTGTCATCAACTCACACAGACAACCTGGACACTGAGAGAAGAATGTTTTGTGCTAACAAAGTCTTGAACAATGAGAAATGTAACAAACTTTTCAGCAAGAATAGCTTTTTTCCTTTCAAAAAGAATTTGCAACCTTCTTTTAAAACTCTAAGAATATTTGTATTCTATTGAAATATCTATTTCTCCTGTATGTATACACACATATAGTAATATAGCAATAGTCTGAGAAAGTGATAACCTCTCCAGAGATTTTTGAATTCACCTTATGAAATGAGAGCTCACTGCTGCCAGCAGTGAACAGGCCAACTGTATTATGACTGCATTCAGATTCAGACTATTTCATGGTCCCTTCCTCCCTCCCTCCCACCCTTTCTCCAGAAGAGGTAGTTCAGGTACAGAGCCAAGGACACTTCCCTGCTCCAGGAGCTTACCTTCCAAGTCCCACTCTTAGACAGATCCTGCTCCTACCTTCCTTCCTGTATCCAAACAAATACTGCTGTTGGCTAAAAGCAGGAAGAAATGGAGTTTGAAAGTGCCACCCTCTACAGTCTCCCCTTCCTCTACATGCCTGCCCCTGCTCCCCAAAACCTCTGAGAGGGAAGACAGAAGCAGGTCTAGGGACTGCAATGTTTTTTACTAACAACTTGTGAGACTGCTTTGAGACTGCCCTGCCCAGAGATGCCTGGAGGAGTTGTCTCACCATGAGCTTGAATCCTGTTTCTGCCTGTTGTTATGGGCAAGTGGTTTCTACATGACCCTCTTGCTGTGCCACTCCAGCCTGGAGCTAAGCCTGGTCCCAGCCCTGTGGGGGTGTGGGTCTCTCCTCTCAGCCTGAGCCTCAGCCCTGCTGCACCTTTCAAAGCCCTTGCAGAAAAGAGCTGAGACAGATAATCACAGTCTGTTTCCCCTGGTGTTCAAAAGCCTGCATTGGACAAGGAAAAAAATTGGTGAGATCAGGACACTTTATTCATAGTTAGACACAGATTTAACAAATGTACAGCAGAAATGTTTTCCCTGACATGATGTAGAGGCCTTTATTGTACTGCTACTTGTGTTACCACCCTTAATCACAATCTCTTCTGTGCTCCCATAGGACTTGGTTAAGTGGTGGGAGGGGACCAGACAGGAGTGATGGGGAGCCTGAGCACTCAGGGCATCCTTTACCAGAAGAGCTGTTATACAGCAGCTATGGGCTCACCTGCAAGGGGGCTTTCTGGAATGGACAATAACAGAGCAGAAACCAACACAGATGTGGCAGCAAGAAGCAGGGCCACGGTTGCCAGCGAAACATAACTAATTCCCAGATATTGCCTCAAATATCACATGGGTAACTGCAGTCATCCTGGTTCAGAGACAAGCCTCAAACCTCTCACAGAGTGGCACATAAGAAATCTTTTCAAGATGAAAACTGTGCCCTTCTTCTTTAAGCTTCCATGACTTCTCCAGGCATTAGATATTTGCCATAACCATCATGGGCACTGTTGTCATTGAGAAAATTATCAAATACGTTATTCTTGTGCCTATTGGAGCAGACTGTAGAGTACTCACTGAATTTTTGGCTTGAGACCCAGTCTTTTGGTGGAGGAGGAGAACGGCATTGAATAAAAATATCTTGGAAATGAACTGGCTAGAAAAGGAGAACGTTGTGGGAGGCAGGGAGCAGCTCATGCTCAGTGCTTGCTTCTCCCCCACTGCTGAGGGCTTTGACTGCACAGTCTGCCTGCTCAGGAATGAAATGCCTTCTCTGTCAGGCAGTCTGAGGGACATCCAACTCAGAGTCTGGCATTTCCAGGGTAAGAAGGCTGCAAGAGACCTTCTGCTACTTGAGTCCAATTTTAGAACAGAGGCACTGCTCCCCGTCAGCATCACCAGGACGCCTTTGGATTGTCAATAGGCAGGGTGATAAAACAGACTAACGCCTTGCTGCACTGACACACATGAATTTCCATGGTCAGAAAAAGATCCTAACTTGAGGAATATTAAATATCAACTCAATTAAATATCAACTCCTTCGTGCTGAACCATCACCTGAAAGCTGATTTTAAAAGTAAATCAGGCATACTGGGGACTTAGCTGTCATAAGCTGCATTAGCATGTAAAAAACTTCTACCCACAAAGCAACTTGGAGACTGTTGCTGTTCCTTTTTGCAATTATTTTATATCCTCAAGTGAACAATAAAACCCAAATTTTTAGGGGGAAAAAAAAGGAAAGGAAGCTGGCCTCATGTCTTATTTTAACTGGATCTTTCCAGAGGAAATGCTATAAATTGCACATGTTACTATATAAGCATCCTATCAGTGCCCACTGAAACATGTGGCCTAAAGAGATAAATGGGTTTTTTGCATGCACTACTTTTCTGTGAGTATATGTATATGCTCTTAATTTATTTTCTTCATTATTATCAAATACAATAGTGTTAGACCCTCAGGCATTACGGTGAAAGCCAGAAATGAGAATGGTGAGAGGAGGAAGAAATCCTAAAGCACCAAACAATGAGTGTAAGCTGCCAGGCAATACCATTGACTGGCAGCTCCCCCCAAAAATGCTAGCTCTTTGCAGTGGTAAGATTTAACATGAAAGATGTTCTTGCACCTTAGAGATGCTGGATTAAGGAAGAAGCTGGAGAGTCTGACTGGCCTGTCAAGATTGGTGTCTAAAAAGGAGATAAAACAGAACGAAATAGAAAGAGACAAAAAAAAGGACATTCATCTCTCCTTGGGGCTGTTCTGTGCAGTTTTTAGCCAGCACTGAATAAATCTCATAAACAGATCTGGGAACTCCAGTGCCGGGTTCTCAGCAGTACCTCTAGGCAAAGATTCAGCAGATGCTTACCGTGGGGAATCTGTCTTCTTAATGTGCATGGAAACACCCAGGGTACATCCATCCAGGGATCCTACAGCACTACATGACTCTGTAGCTGCTAAGTAGGGAAATCTGCCTTCACAAAGCTGCACAGGGGTATAACAAAATAACACTTAAGGTCTGCATGATGCAGTTGCTGTAACAATTTGTGATCATATTTGGCTGTTCTCATGTCTTATCTTAAAAATTAGAAACTTTCCTGGATCTACTCTCAGGGTGCAGACAGCCTGATGTGATTGTGTCTAAGAGCTGCATGCTGGGGAAAATATGCACTCTTTGAACACATTGTAACAGCCCCCAGTTATCCCAGTTATCAGAGTGAATCAATATGGATTAAGCCCTGCCATACCACTCAGCCAGTGCAGAAGCACACACTAACCACATCCTTGCAAGATAGCTTTGGTGCCATGTTGTTGAAGCTTATATCATACTTAGAGCACTTTGCATCCTGAAATTCCCCAACTCCAGCTTCTCTTTTGAACTCACAAGTTGCAACTGAAACCAACAAAAAGCTCTATTAAACATTATCCTTACCTAATTGAATATATTAGTTGCATATAGCAATTACCTTCTCCTTTTTACAGTATAGTAAAGCACTTGTGGTATAATAAAATCTACCACACAGTGCTCAACAGCCCAGTGTGTTGAGCAATTCAGTTTTTAGTGCTTCATGTAGGTTAGGAATTGATTTTAATTGCCTGGCATAAATCACACAGTCCTACTGTAGAGACCCTTACTATTTCACAGACAGAGCTGGTTTTAATCCTGTATATTCATGGGGAATAACAGGGTAGCAGAACAAAAAGAAAATCACATTTCAGAAGTTTACTTCTGATGAAGAGAGATTTGTTTTGAATTCAATGAAAATTTAAGAAATGCTCTGTACATATCATGAGTACAGTAGTAAAGAAAACTTTGTACATCACCACTAAACCTCAGGCACTGCAATTGTTTCATGAGGTAAACCTTGACAAACTATGTGAGACTTACAAAGAGAACTTACAAGAGCACAGATGGAAATTTATTTTGCTTACACAACTGCTTTAACCTCTTCCTAACATATCCAGAAATAAGATCTCCATGTATTTTGCATGTATGTTTGGATTTGCAATGCATGTGAGAGGGAAGCACTCTCTCATGAAGTTTGGATGCCATTTGTAGGTTTTCTGTTCCAACACAGTTGAGTCATTTGTCTTAGTAATAAGTTAAGTAAAATTAAAACTAAACCAGAACATTCTGCATTTAAAAAAATAAAATAAGATTAAAAAAGAGAGATTAAAAAAACTGCTGAAAATGTCTATTTAAGAGTGAAATTGAAGTGGAAATCATCTGCACATGATTGTGAGCCATCATCTAATTAGTACATTCATGGTGATACCATTTTTTGTCTATACTGCACAATAGTTCCCAAGGACATATGAACATTACAGGAAAGAGATTTTCATCTTGTATCTTTAAATATCTAGACCACAAATTCAGGTCTAATCAATAGTGATTTACCTTTTTGTGCAAATACCAGCCCTGAACATTCAGGGTCTGCAGTCCTAAAGTCCCCTTGGCATTGCAGAATTCTGATGTATCTATATCATCTGCATGAGGAAAAAGCAGAAGATGAGCACTGAGATTCCACAGAGAGGAGTTAAATGTTAGAATTAAAAGCACGATTTATGGTGATAGAAAGAGATATCTTATGTTTAGTTACAAGTATCTTATGCTTTAGTTACAAGATTTTAAATCTTCAAAGCTATACTTCAAGGCTCAAAGAGGTTTTTTATGTAGAGAGAAAAAAACATCAATAATTTTTAAAAATCTGAAATAATTTGCAAAGCAAACTGAAAAATCATTTACCTCTAATTAATCCCATTAATTACCCCTTCTGAAAATGTTTAATTATTGCTTTCAGCATTTTTGAAGACCTTTTAAATTCATTATTGGACTATCAGCTGCAGATTTATCAAATCTAGACAGGCTAGGCCATCATTCATGGAACCAATTTATACAAGCGCCAGTTAACCACCACATGCAAAAACTGGCTTTTAAAGTTCACAGTGCTGTTACAAAGGTCATGGTGATACTTAGTGAAAATTGAATCATGCAGAAGTCGATACAAAAAGACATATTGTCTTCCTTCAATAAGGAGCTTTAATGCTATGCCAGTTTACTTACCATCAAACTCTGCAAAGTCAGCAAGCTAATAAAGAATTTAGGATTTATAGGCCCTTTAATTCAGCATAGAAAAAAAATAGTTAGAAAGTGACAGACTAATAGGCCAATTATCTGAAGAATATTTTGTTTATTTGGCAGAAATTACAAGGAGATGCATAATAAAAATACCTTCAGTAACCAATTTACTCCTACATTAAAATAAACTCATTCACGACTACTGTGCTACAGAAAGTACCATTAAAATGTTCAAAGTTCTTTCCTGATGCCAAACAAAAACTCTTAACCAAGGCAATATACAATATTAATATGGTTTTATGGTCAATTTATGTCTAGACACAAGCAATAAGAGGTGGAAGAATACTACAGAAATTACAGCTTTTATGCAGGAAACAGGAACAAAGCCCCAAAGGATTGTATCCACATTTGTCTTACTCCAGATTTAGAAATTATTATTTTTTCCGTATTAGGTATGGGTCTAAAATATTAGCTGTTTTCTTTGCATGAATGAACTCTGGAGAGGGAATAGTCTGACAGTTTTTTATTAAAAAATACTTGAATAAAATTTTGCTTTTTTTATTTAGCTGACATAACCCAACTGTACTGTGCTTCATACTGGCTAACAAATGGACTTCATGAAAATAACCACAAGTGTCCACAGACTCTGACTAATGACACAATGTCAAAGACCACAAACATCACATACTTTAGAAGTTTAAGTTCTGCTGAAAATTAAAGAAATGCAAGCCACTATGTTTCTAAAGCAATCAAAATAATGGTATCCCCATATTTTGTGATTTCACAAGCTTTGGCATGAGACACGAAAGAAAGTTTAAGCCCTGTTTTTTCATTTCGGGTTCTTTATAAAGAGCATGTCTGCATTAATAATCATAGGAAGGCATTACAGTTCCAGTATGAAATAAAATAATAAAATGCCAACGTATAGTTCCCATATAATTAGTCCTATACATTATCTCCTCTGAGCATTGACTTTACTAAAAATAAAATAGATAAGGAGGTAGTAACTGCACAGTTTCCTTACTAGGTCATGGGAAAAATGTTATTAGAGAACAATAATCTCAGGATTTTCTGAAATGACTAGTGTCTCTAAATGTCCTAATTTGGGTCATCGCTATTTAGGCATAAGGATTTTCATTGTTAGCAAATGGGTGATTCCATTTCTAAAATCAAATTTCTTCAAGATACAAGAAACTGAACTTTGGGAAATTAAGACACACATCACTTTCAAAGTTCTTGGCTGGAATTTTAGTTGGGAGAAGAAATAAAAAGCTATGAACTAATTTCTGTGGCCACTGTGTAACCTTTGGACTTCTTTAGACCTAGCTTCTTCCCTTGTTCCCTTGTGAGATGCCAGGAAACCAAGATACTTTGTTCCTACCAGATAACAGTAAATTCTTATTAAAGAGTTACTTGTTTTCCTGCAGGAACTCAAATTTTGGATCAGTTGCTGAGACATGGTGGCCAGTGCTATCCTGTCCAAGTGGTGCTCCTAGAACTGTCAGTCTCAAGATTAGTGTTTGCTTAAAGGGAATATAAACCAAAATAACACACGAGCATAACGAAAATGGTAATACTAAATTTGTCTGATTTTTACAGTGGAATTTTCCACTTACCAAAGAAAATTCCAGCAGACAGAGAACTACACAATGTCAGAGTTTTGTTTTTTCATTTGTATTTAATGGAGAAGATTAAAGGAATCATTCATGTGGTAGATGAATCAAACTATCCTTTTATTGAAATATAATTATGGTATAATCTACAGCAAATCAGACTGCTAAAGTGATCCCACACTAAAACAGTGGTTTGAGAGCTTTGTATGACTTTGCAATGAAGTAATTTTTTTATGAGGCAACAGAGACACACTTGAACTATTCTACAAGATGCTTTGTAGGTGGGACAAACAATTTCTGGATTTTTATTTCTCACAATGGCTGCTTTCTTATTGTCCATAGGTCAGAGAATCAAAAGGAACTTGTGGAGATCATCTAGTCCAATTCACAGGATCAGGACTGGATCTGATATGGATCATCACCTGTTAACGTCTTTTTATCTCAACCCATGTGTTTTCTCCCTTTGACCCTTATGATTCTCTCCCCCATCCCACCAGGGGAGAGTGAGTGAGCATCTCTGTATGGCTTAGTTGCCAGATGGAGTTGAACCAAGACAGAAATGTATGGGCCAGAATGCAGGCATAAAATGAAAGCTATTTTCTTGAGAATTCATAGAAATTCAATGGAATGAGTTGGAAAAATTCCTCAGTTTATGCAGAACCCTCCTGCTCTAATATTATCAATTGTGTATTGTTTCTTCAGTACAGCCAGTGTCTTCCTTTTCAATTAGCAAAATCTATAATCTTGGTATTCGACAAAAAAGTTAGGAATGTGGTGATTCACAAATACAGGCAGAATCACCAATCAAAATTCTGACAAAATTTTCATAAGAATTAAATCTTTTAGGAGTATCACTCAGAGTGATTTTCCAGAATAAGTTTACATAGTCATTAGTGAGGGGGAATGGGAAACAAGGCTGACATAATCAGCTTCAGTGCACCAAAACTTTCAATAAACACATTCTTTGGTAAGGTACAGTGCTGTAAAGGGCTCTCTATATATCATAGAAGGAATGTAGGTACTTTTTTGTTGAATGACTGAAAAAAATGCAATTGTGAAGTAAAGGATCTAAAAAGGGGAAAGAAACAAAGAGATAAAGCAATATCTCTCACCAGTGCATTTTTACCTGCAAACACTTAATGAAAAGCCCATGGGTGGATGCCTCACAGAAATAAACTTAAATTACAGAACTGTCCAATGAAATTAGTTCAAGTGTGTCACATAAGAGCTTTTTCAAGCACCATGGTTGCTTTTACAAAATAAGTGTGCCGCAATTAAAAACCAGCAGAAACGAGGACAGGGAAAGAGAAAATGCCTTACAGTAACAGTTTTAAAGGTTTTTTTCCTTTCACTTTCAGGCAGGTAGTTCTGCTCTTGCCTGGAGATAGGTGAAAGCAGAGCTCAGCTCTGCAAGTGTCTGCTGAGGGAGCACAGCCCTTGTCACCCTGGGTGCTCTGGAGGCAGGGGAGCTGCATGACTGCTGCTGAACGAGAGCAGCCCTCAGCAATGCAACTACTGCCATGGCCAGAAACCAGGCTGGCTCTTGGCAAGTTTCCCCATGCTGCTTCCCCATGCTACTCTCTCTTAAGTGCCTCATATGAAAGGGGTATTTTTTTACCAGGGAAAGACCAGCTCTGCCCATGTGCCTGATGAACTCCCAATTCCTTCACAGGGGCTGTTGACACAGCTGCCAATTAATGCCGTTTGTGATGTACACAAATGACTACAGAGACTTTCACAGGCCAAACAGCACGTGGACTTTCATTCATTACTGTCATGGGTTAAATTTAAGCTGGTGACAGAGAACAGATGTGAGGGGCCCTTTAATCTTGAGCTTTTCCATCCAGGCCTGGAAGTATTTCCAGGGATTTTTCTGAGGGCTATAGACCAGTTTATGCTGCATAAAAAAATATCATGGTCATGAAAGGTCTGTGTTTTGACAGTGTCCAAGCAAAAGCCACTCTTTCCTGAGCACCTTTGACATAACCTTCATCCAAATCCAAATCCTGAGGCATTATTCTGCCACAGAGAAGCAGAAGAAAGACTGTCAGCCATATCTTTGCACTGAGCAGCCCCTCCCCAAACGAGAGGAAGAAAATTACACAGAGACCTCAGGAGCCTTTGTTATTTTTGTTTGAGACATCAAGAGACAAAGGAAAAGGAGATGGATCCTCCATCCTACTGAAACGACATGGCAGTGGCAGGCAGGACTAGTTTCTTCCACTATTCTCACCTCAGAAGGTCCAAGTCCTTCTAGGATACTACTGTCACATCCCCAGCTGACCTGTGAGCACAGAACATTTACTGCCATGCTCTGGGGATGCACTTCCACAGCTGCAGCTGTGCTCCAAGATCAAATTCCCTCCCTCTGTGGCTCAGTTAACATTAGCGTGTGTCTGAATAAAGAGGTGAGTTTCTTCTTGTATTTTCCCTACCATTGTGAATCCTCACATATCCATAAAGACTTACATAGTGTAAGTTCCAGAATACTATATTTACTACATAATACTAAAAACCATTTAAACTATATTTTACACTGAGAAAAATAATCTCACACCGACTAATTGCCCAGTTTCTTCATGTGTGGTATTCAGTAATTGCATGCACAGGGAGGTGATGATCTGTTGTTCTTTCAAAAACCTAGTAAGGATTAATGCAAACAGATCCCCTCTGTTCCAAACAGTTGGACAACAGATATCAATGCAAAACAGGAGAGACCTTGACCCACTGACTTCAGGAAGAACCAGGTGTCTTGTGCACTGTTCCAAATCTGTTTGCACTTCTGAACTCTGCAGCTGTTAACATCTCTCCACAATCATCTCACTAAACTGCTTCCATGCACATCTGTATCTGACAGGCTCAATTCTCCTGAGCACTTGAAATAACTTACAACATGCAGAGATACCATTAATAGGAATTCAGATGGTGAGGCTGATGTTTTCTTTCTTCATCAGCATCAGGCATTTTCCTGGGAAAACAACATTTTCCTGCTGTTAGGATTCTACTCACAGAAGCAGGAAAGGGAAGTAGATGAAAGCTAATAAAGCATTCAGAAAAGTAGACTGTACCTTTCTGGGGATCACTTTCCATGATCATCTCATTTATTTTCTGTTTACAAGAAAAATTCTGGAGTAAAATATCTGAAAAACAGCCACAGAAAAATCAGCTCTAATAGAGAGAAACAGCCCACAATTTAAATCCTTTTCTCTCTATTAAAGTACATTAAGGCTATTTCTGATATTTCTGGCTGTTTTGAAGGTGAAGCCACTCACATCAATGAATCTCTCCCTGATGCATTGATTTCATTTTACTTTGTCTCTTTATTGGCAAACAGGTTAAAACACATATTTACACATTAATTTCTATGATCTTTGGCTCAGGCAAAATAATCTACGTCTACAGAAAAATAAACAGCCAACAAATGTATTATAAAGCAGTTGCCAAAGGTTCAGACTCATTGCTGAATAATTTTTTCCTTTTAGTTTGGATACCAGCCCATAGCACTGAAAATTTGCATTGCAAGTATAATGAATGACCTTCATTTTATCTATTCTGTTGCAAGCAGAGCAATGAAAACAAGAAAATAATGTTAGGGAAAATCAGCTTTACATCTTACTTAAATCCATACACTGATTTTCATTGAATCACAGAAAATTTAAGTGGGGAAGGACCTCTGATCCAGCCCCCAGTCCAAGTCAAGGCTATCCTCAAAGTTAGACCAGCTTTTCCAGTTCTTAGAGTCTCCAAGGATGGAAATTATGCAATCTCAGTGCAGTTTCCTTCAGTGCTTGAAGACTCTCATTATTAAAAAAAAAAAAAAAATCCTAATATTTATTTGGAATTTCTGTTTTGTCCATTGCCTCTTGTCCTTTTGCTGTGCACTTCCAAACAGAATATGGTCTCAACTTCCTTACAACCAGACATTAGGTAACTGAAGGCAGCAATAATATCCTCTCTTGGCCTTCCCTTTCTGAGACAGAAAAAATAGTTCTCTCAGCAGCATTTCCTACATCAAAAGCTCCAACTCCAGCCATCCTGGTGGCCCTCTGCTGAACTCATTCCAGTGACTTAATGACTTTTTTCATCATCTATCCCTACTGTATCTTGGTACATTCCATAAACACCAACTATATAAACTATAACAACCAATAAACTAACGAGATGAATTCTAATTTCACATGTGTGGGTGAATCTGATACTAACAGCAAATGAATGACCACCAAATGGTAGCAAATGGATGTTTTGCAAAGAAAATCTCAGCTCCCTTCTTTCCTACATGTGCCAGTACACCATAGCACATCCAGTCCAGCATGTGCCTTGAGAAGACCAGACACATGCCCAGTTCTGTGGCAATGTGTCATGTAAAACGTGCTAGTGTGTAAGAAGCTCTGTTGCCTAAAGCCTAGGTAAAATTACCACTTTATTATTAAATTATAGATTTCAACAAGCAGGTGCCCCTCATTACATCATGTATCCCCAAAAATATGATGCTGTAATGAGAAAAAGTCATTCAGCAAAACTAAACCCCAGCAAGTAAGATGCTAGAGATGGTGTTGCAGGGAGAAATACAGAGGCATTTTTATTCCACAAATGATGACCTGTGATTGCCAGGTATGTAACACTTGCCAAAACATTAAAGACCAAATTAAAAACTCATTTGAAATTGCACGTGAAACAGCTCTTCACTGATTTTGGAATGGCCTGTTAATACACCCCATCTAAATTCTGTGATTTGTATTCCTCAGATAACACAACATATGCAGTGCTGCTAATAAAAAGCATAGAGAGTTTTCTAGCGTGGGCTGGCAATAGTTAAGCATTATCATTTGAACAATGGGTCAGTGCTGAGGTGACTGCAGTTCAGTTCTCTTTTGCCAGCTATGGCCTAGCAGTGACTAAAGAGAAAGCAATTCCTGTCTATTAGCAGCTTTGAGACCAGCTAGCAGAGCCAAATGGTGCAGGTAACCAATGTGGGAAACATAGTAAAGGTAAGAAGACATTTAGAAAGCTGTGACAGTAGGTTTTAGAAATAGAAAGAGTAGAGAATTTAGAGTTGTAAAGTTTGGAAGTAGAAAAGTTATAATAGTACAGTAAACAAGGACATTAAATAATAGTTTGAGTTTTTGGTTTAGCTAAGATAGACCTTAAGGCTGCAGAAAAATATTCTTAGTAAGATAGTAGAAAGTTTTAAGTTTAATAATAGAGTATTGTGTAATGTAATAGAAACTATATAAGTAAACATTGTCTGAAGTAAATGTATGTGTGTTTTAGTGACTGGTTAGAATAATTATTTATAAGTTTTAGAATATATTATTAGTTAGAAAGTTTTTTAAATGTTCTGTAACAAAGAAATCTTTGGCTTTTGTTGGTAAGATGTGAGTTGTTATTTTTCAGTTGTCTCAACTATGTAATGATACTGATGTTAAAGTTTAAAGAACATTACATCACTTAATGGAATCACATGCTCCTTAAATAAACAAAAAATACATTAAATAGTGAGAAACTTTAAATTTTACTAGTGTACTTTTGTGTAAAAAACTTATAACACTGCTTTACTAGATAAAAAAAAGCACATTATAGTAGAATTATGTAACACAAATTAGTTAATAAATAACTAAGAAAGTTTGTCTTTGTACTGAGAGGGGGAATTGTGGGAGACATAGTAAAGATAAGAAGACTTTCAGAAAGCTGTGAAAGCAGGCCTCAGAAACAGAAAAAGCAAAGAACTTAGAGCTGCAAATTCTGAAAGTAGAAAAGTTGCAATAGGACAGGAAACAAGGGCACGAAACAACAGTTTGAGTTTTAGGCTTGGCCAAGATAGACCTCAAGACTGCAGTAAAACATATCTAGCAAGACAGTAGAGTGTTTTAAGCTTAATAATAGAATATTGTGTATTGTTAATAGAAAACATGCAAGCAAGCATTGTTTGAAGCAGGTGTACATATGCTTTTAGTGATTGGCTAGAACAATTATCTATAAGCTTTAGCAATATGTTATTAGCTAGAAAGTTTTTTAAATGCTCTGTAACAAAGAAATCTTTGGCTGCCACTGGTAAGACATGAGATGTTGCCATCTTTCAATTGTCTCAACCATGTAATGAGACTGATGCCACAATAAAGCTCAAAGAACTTATCCCAACAGTCCTGTCCTGTTTGTAAGAACCTCCAACACAAACCAAGGGATAGCATACAAAAACAAAAGCATTTTTCATTTTCTCATAACTGTGGATCAAAGTTTGCCCCAAGGACTACACTAATTTTTTTCATTCACTTTTTAGGTCTGCTTTGCAATATTTTCTATTAGTGAAAGACTGAATCCATCTATGCTATTTTCATTTCTATCTAACTAGGAAAGTCATGTTGTCTTTATTAGAAATCCCAGACTCTAAAAAAAGGCTGAATTTTCATCGAAGGGCAGAAAGATATTGAAGATCTGTTTTCTTCTCTCTTTTGGACAAATTTCTCTTAAATTACTGCTGATGTTAAAAGCTCATGCTCTAAAACCTTTGCAGATGTGCTGTTACCTGGTACAGTGTACACAGACTCAGTGTCTTTACCACTGCTCCTGTACAGGCTGTGAGCTTGGGGTTGGAATCCCCCAATAAGCAAGCACTTATTTTAATGGATAAAATGACCACAGAACTTTTCTTACATCTCTGACATGGCTCCATTACTTTTACAATTTAAACAAGGGTAAAAAACCCAGCCCAACTGCTTCAAGCTTTTTTTTGATAAATGTCAGACTGGAAACTACGCTTTGAGAATGCTGTATTCACTTCATGAATTGTAAATAGATTTCATTATAAATTGATTAGAAGGGCAAAAATTAGAGTACCATTTAAATTGCATTTTCACAAGTATTCATTAAGAAATACATGTGGTCTTGCAAACTTCATAAAAAATAATGATCTGACATGTTTTTCTTTTTTTTTCATTGGTTGAGGGTTCTCCAACAAACAGAACTATCTCCTGGAAAAGAGAAGCTCCCTTCCTCATGATTTGCCTTATTTTTAAAAAGAATCAATGTATTTAAAAGTAACAAGAGTAGAGTTTAATTCCATGGAATATGTAGAGATGGTATGACCAAGAGCACACTTCATATATCTACATTCTCTTAATGGTGAAACTACTGAAGGAGTGATGATAGTTTCTTCAGGTGTGTCTTGTGAATATTTACCCAGAATAACACTTTTGAAGAATTTGATGCAAATTTCACAGGTCTCTGACTCAGAAAATAAATTTCATGTCTTGATTGAATGCTGGCATCTGAAACAGAACAGCAAGGCAGGAAGGTAATCTTCACTCACTTGAATCTGCCATTTATAGAGTATGCAAAAATCAAAAAGAAAACTTACAGAGACAAATTTCTTATATTTTCCAGATTTTTTTTCAAAATTGTTTTTCTTTCTAGCTCAATAAAAGAACAAATATTTACAAGCTTAGACTTCTAGAGAGAATTCTTTACAATAAAGACAAATATGTTTCTTTTTGCTGTTATAATCTAAGCCAAACAATGCTGTACTCATAAACAATTATATGATAGTCACATTTCATGAGAATTCATATCTATCTCTGCTTCAAACTTAAACCTTAAAAGAGATCTCCATTTCAAGCTACAGCTTCCTTAGTTTATCTCTGGTCTAGCTGCAATACATAGCCCATTTGCCTCATTTTACACTGAAAATTATTTTGGAAATATAGTATTTTCTGCCAAGTTAAAACCTTTTAAAAAAATTTACAGAACCCAAAGAATTGCGGTAAAAGTCCTAAATGCCAAAACTTCAAATAATAAAACAAGACAGATAAATAAGCTTTAATTACTGGAAAAAGAGAGCTTTATGCTATGCATAGAGTGCACAAAATTCTTACTGAAACTAGCAGAATTTTTTGCAGTCACATCACAAATCCTTCACATAAGATGAAAATATATACACTAATAGTCCTATGCCAAGGAAATATTCATGAAACCACATGCACTACTAGCTGTTTCACTAAGTGCTTCTATATGGTAACAATCATAAATACCAATAATTACATCAAAATAACATCAAAACAGAAAGAACTTGAAAGACCTCAACTTCCAAAATGAAGATTCAGTGCTACTTTTCCTTTACATCTTTATTTAGACATCACTATCAAGTATCTGTGATACTGCTAAGTTTCATTGGATGCCAAGTTATTAAATTTCAAATGAAAAAGCCAATAAACATTTTACAGTGGCATTAATTCAAGAGTTGAAAAATGGTTAAGTTTGGATGTGTATTCATTTTGGATCAATACTAGCATTTAAATACAGGCTAGATACAAGGTCCAATTCAATTAAATCACAGACATCTCTATCTTATTCATCAAAGTTCAGGTTTCTTCACAGCTGTTTCACTTTAGTTTATGAGGGAAATAAGGGCCTATTCCTAACTATGCAGTAGTTCTGAATCCAAAATTTCCACATGTTTGGATCCAACATTTGGGTCCTGGCCCACTTTTGCAACATGTCAGAGCAAAGCCTTAAGACATCGAGTTAAGGGGATTTTTGGATTAAAGGCAAAAAAGGCATTTTAAAATCCAATTAGCAATATTATGAATTATCTTCTCTGCACTATATATATTATTGCAGCATGTGTCCCAGGCATGACCCACTTCCTGATAAAAACATTTTTAAAAAAGGACTGGGCTACCGAAGTATCAGTGGGCATTTTGGTGATTCTGTTCTCTGTAACAGTAATATTGAGTACATACTTTAGTTATAAAATGTTTCTAATATCTCATCTAGCTCAAAAATAATGTTTTGGGGAAACTGCCAGGAATATATATCTTGGTTTTTAAATTACAGTGGTTTCAGTAATGAATCTGCTTCCTTCACACCTGGAAGTGTTCAAGGCCAGGCTGGATGGGGCATTGAGCAACTTAATCTTGCAAGTGATGTCCCTGTCCAGGACAGGAGGGTTGGAACAAGATGATCTTTAAGGTCCTTTCTAGCCCAAACCATTCTATGATTCTGTGACTCAAATCTCAGTAAGTGCTTTTGACTAATTTCTAAGAAAGACAAGTTGACAAAATGTAGAAAATTTATTTATTCATGATTTATAACATGAAACTTTCCTGCTGGTATTTACTAATGGGTTATTCAATTTGATGATTAAAGTATGACCTCATACTAAAGTGAACATGAGAATACATAGCTACAATATGACATAACACTGTGACTCAGTCCAAGCCAGCCTGCAGGACGATGCAATTGTGATGGCA
This sequence comes from Zonotrichia leucophrys gambelii, assembly GCF_028769735.1. Classification (NCBI taxonomy): domain Eukaryota; kingdom Metazoa; phylum Chordata; class Aves; order Passeriformes; family Passerellidae; genus Zonotrichia; species Zonotrichia leucophrys. Next base: position 101,092,039 of record NC_088171.1, on the reverse strand, counting down.
GAACACCTCTGGTGAAAGTTTATTAAGACCTTCATTATGAATTTTTTTTTAAAAGACAGAGAGACATTTTATGTCAGTCTGTTTTAAAAGTCATGAAACTTTAAGCATTTATCATGAATGCTTGAGTTAGCAGTGGTGCTTCACTCAACTACTGACATTCCACGTACTAACTCTTCTCTGTCTCACTGTCAGATGTAAATGGTCTGCCAGTGTGACTGTAAAGCTGTGATCAAAAGCATAGTGAAGAGTTGTCCTTGGGCCTAAGGAGCACTGCAATCCTGCCCTCTGGAATCTCAGTGTCATTGCACTTCACTATCTGTATGGCATCTTTTCAGATCTAGTGTCTTGAGATATGCTGGATGAAGAATGTTCTCTACTGCATATTTCACTATTTTCCAACTTTTCAAGCATATATGCAAGCTTTTTCAGAAGAACATATTATCTACTTCCTTACTCTTTCCAAAATAATGCCCTTGTGCTTTTGTGCACCCATAAAATAAAGCCTTCTTGCTAAATACTTTATTCCAAGTAAAATACACAGTTGTCTTCCAGACAGTTTTTGAAATTTTATAAATTCAGTACAGTTTAACCAGTGATTTGAATTTCCTAATTTTTGCATATTTTACTGCAAATACAAAGATATTAAATGTAACTGCACTCTGGAGTATAAGGGGGTTTTTTTATATTTTATTGTCTACATCCATACAGAGGAGCTAACATTAAAAATTGGAAATGTGACATAATGGAATTAAAGTGTAGTCAAGCTAAGTGATATTTGATGTTTCTGTAAAGTGAAAAGCAAATTTAATTGAAATTAGCTCTTAACTGAGAATTACAGGTCAGCTCCAAATAGTGACTAAAAATGAAAATGAATTCTGGCACCTCAGTGTCTGCTAGCAAATGCAACATGTTATAGACTCTGGCCTGGCAAAGGAAAGCAAAATCCTAGAAGTTCCTGAGTGCATCCCAAGGGTATGCATGAGTATTTTTAAGGAAAAATTAATATCCATTCCAATGGGTTCATGTAAGTGTAAGAGATCATGTCAGCATTTACAGAGTATCATAAACAACTATGTTGTCAAATAGAAAATTTCTTTATGCAAGTCTCTGCTCCATATTGGTTTGTCTCTATAGAAATAAGAATAAACTAAAAGGAACTCAGACATATTTTGATTAATGAAACTTCCTTTTGAAATTTTGAAGCTTTCCAAAAGAAGTTTTAGTAAAACCATAACAAAATTCTCTACGTTAAGTGATGTCATCCTGATGTTTTCTGACTTTCTCAAACACCAGAATGTTCTTTGAACTGTACTGCAAGAGCTTGGAATGCTTTTCAGACAGAAGTACCACCAAAGAATTCACATGGAAAGCAATTTCTGTTTTACTTCACTGTTCTCTGCATGATTATTAGCTGAAAATAAATTTAAAAATATTTCTAATTTGTCTCAAAGGAAATGATGGAGTTTTAGGAGTACTGCTAATTTCTTTAATCATTGCCCAAGGCTAACATTAATTTAGAAGTTAACTTCTTCCAAAAGATTATTCTTTCTTCAAAAACTATTCTTCATCAGGAAAGCTTCCAAGTATCAATGAAAAAAAAATGTGTTTATTTACAGTGATCAAAACCTAGCATTATTTACTTTGGAGCAATTTTAGCAGAAACAGCAAAAACCTTTTCCAGTCTTTTTTTTTTCCCCATTAAGTAAAATATGTTCTCTGTTTCATTTTACCATCTCAAAGGCCATGTTAATATAAATGCACATCCTAGAGTGAAAATAAATGGGTGGGAAAAGGTAGTAATTAATTACTCTCTGAGTAATTAATTTAAATCAGGTAGGAGAGGGTTTGTTTTCCCCTAGTAATTAGGAAATAAACCTCATGTCGTGGCAAGCAACTAATATGCCACAGGAGCTGCAGATTTTTTAAATGTGCAAATAAATTTTATCTAGATGAAGGTTTTGTGCAAAAAATGTTTGCCTCTGTTGTGGCTGATTGAGTCATGTGTCAAACATTTAAGTGCTCCAATGAAGGTGACATCATTTTATTGCTTCAAAAGTATAAGCATAAATGCACAAAACTTTGTGTATCTCACTTAGTTGTAGTGTTGTATTCATTAATATCAACCCACCTTGGTAACAAGATGTAGCAATGGCTGACTGAAAGAAACAATGAACACGTTATTCATAATTTTATAACATTGAGTGTGCTATCCTAAAGATATTTATATGCATAAAACTAGGGAAAAAAAGAAAAAGTTGATGAGCATTACAAAAAAAGCAGACTTGTTTTAACATTATTTGATTTTCAGAATGTGGTTTATCTATTTACATTTTTAATAAATTCACATATGTGTATTAGAATTCAGTTTATTCACTTTTTTTTGTCTAGTAGATCCAAAGGACCAATTCTGTAGGGAAAAAAGAGGCTTTCATGCAACTTTCTAGCAGTACAATATCATTCTTAGAAAATAGCATTTCCTGCATCAAACTGTACAGTAATTTCTAATTTAATATAAGGCTCTCTTGTAGTAGAACAATCACATCTCTTATGCTATTACACTTTCAGAACAATCATGCTAAATACAACTCATAGACTGTATTGTTTATTTTGTGTTGTACTGATCTTCTGTGTAGGGAGGGGTTACAGATGCTGTTAATATCTGAGGAGTTTAATAGAGTAAGGCTGCAAGTTAGAAAGAGTGAACTTCACAAGAAACGGTGAAATTTAAAATTCCCTGAGCTCAAGGGTGACTGACTTAGCCAGCCACCAGGTGTAGGACATGCTAAATCTCTGTTTCCAGGCTTCCACACTGTAAGACTACACCTTCCTTTGGTTAGGGCAGGCTACACACCAAAGACCACACATGGGTACATTCAGGAGGGCATTTAAAATTGAAGGCCTCAATCACAACCCAAATCCTATTCTGCAGAGTTTGTTGTAGCTTCTGATTTTGCAAGAAACATTACAGACACCAACCATACTTACTAAAGTCAATAAATAAATAAAAACCCACTGTTGACTTCATAGCAGTGGTGATAGATTTATCTCAGGATTTTAATCAGACCTCAGGAAGGCAATTTTTAGCTGTGGCTTTGAGTGCTGACTATCTGAAGACAGCAGCTGAATTCCTCAGTCAAGAGGCCTCTTTGCAAGAAGTTGCCACAGCTCTTCAGGGTTTGGCATCCCAAGGAAGTGGCAGTAGCTAATGAGCAGTCCTGAGTCTGATGTCTGACCTCCAGGGAGACTCTTAATGACCAGCAGCCCCTGTGCTCAGCACAAGTCTGCTCTGCATCACCTTTAAGAGGCACATAAAACCCTCTCTTTGCTTATTATGCCTGAAGGTCAAGGGAAATAATTGTGCCCCTCCACTCTGGTGAGCCCCACTTGGGGTGCTGTGTCCTGCTCAGGGACCCCCAGAACAGGAAAGACTTGGATCTGTTGTAATGACTCCAAAGGAGGGCCACAGAAGCAGTCAGAGGGAGGGAGCATCTCTCCAGTGAAGAGGATTGAAAGTTTTGGGATTGTTCAGCCCAGAGAAGAAAGGCTCCAGGGAGAATTTAATTGCAGCCTTCCAGTATTTGAAGGGGGCTTATAAGACAGATGAGGACAAATTTTGAACTGGGTCTGTTGCAACAGGACAGGGGGCAGTGGTTGTTTAAAACCATTCAGGAAGGTCAGTTCAGAGGAGATGTAAGGAACAAGTTTTTATGATTATGGTAGTGAAGCACTGGAACAGAGAAGCTGTGGGTGCCCTATCCCTGGAAGTGTTCAAGGTCAGGCTGGAGGGGGCTCTGAGAAACCTGGTCTAGTAGAAAGTGTCCTTGGCCATGGCAGAGGGGCTGGACTAGATGACCTTTAAAAGTCCCTTCCAGCTGAAAACATTCTACTATTTTATGATTCCCTGCCTACCTTTGGCAGCCTGTGTTACCCTCTGTAAGCCAGATACTCACCCATACTTAGTCTGAATCCTACTGAGCAAGGGTCACATTTGCTTCATGTTGTCTATCTCTCCCCTTCAAGAAACTGTCTTCATGCAATGCATTTTCTTTTACAATAATTTCTATGAGTTTGCGACAGAAAAAATGAGACTGCAGAAGCTTGCCTGGAATTCAGCTTGGAAGATGATGAAAGAAAGGGAAAATTCCCTCTGCTTCAGTACCAAGATTACAGGCAATTTTTCCAAAAGATTTTTATTTTGTTTTGTCTCTGGATAGATGATGTTGAAATACTTCAAAACAAAAATTTAGTTATATCAAGGAACTAAAATGTTTCAGCTTAGGCCAATTCATTTTAAAATTACACTGATGAGAGGAAACATCCAAATTATCATACCAAACCTTTATAACTTGTGAAAATTGAATTTTTCAGTGAAATGTTTACTAGTCATATATTTCATGAGACCATTTACATTAAGACATATTTTACAGGATCCTAGGAGAATGCATCCGGGAAAAACTCCTCAAGAAAACATCTTGGGTTGGGAAAGGATAAACAATTGACAGGATCACAATAAAAACTCTTCGCAATCATAATGAAACAGTCTTTCCATTGACTTGTCATAATCAATTTTTTGTCAGCTCCCACTAAGACAGGTTGTACCTTATGCAAGGTATCTGTTCTAGGGGTGGGAAAGGCAATCAGGAGGGCAGAAGGAAAGGAAAGGGAGGAGTTCAACTGCTCCCGGTTTAGAAAGGATTAAGGCGATGTTTTTACAGATATTCAGATCGACTAGGTATCAAAAAAGGTAATTATAAATATCTTCACCCTCCTCTAGATTGTAGTGAATATATTTTCACAAAAGATAGGACAAACTCACTTTCCTACTACGTATTTGGAAAACAAACAAACAAAACCAACACAAAACAAAAAGGGGGCAAAGAAATATACTGTCACGAAGTGGAACTTTGTATTTCTTAGAGCTCTTTTACTCGATATGCTACTTTCATATAGCCTTCCCCAGAGACATGAATTTTTTTCTGTAAAATAGATTGTCTTGACTTTTCATCCTCACTAGTTTTCTGTAATACAGGAAAAGAAAAGAAATCATGTTCTTATTGCGGCATTGTTAGTTTTATCCATCTGGAAAGCATAGGTTTTCCTCTGTGGCATCCCAATGACCATAAGAACGGAAACATAATGACAAAGTTAGGTGGTTTAATAAGCTCCTAAAGTCATTTAATTAAGGAAAACCTACTGAGCTTTTAAGCATGTGTTAGCACGTGAGATAACATACAAAGAAAAGATCCCTGTGCTTGCATCCTGATTTAAGACCTTGAGAACTTGGCCCTATGTTCAGTGGACACAGGTTCCATGACCAGAGGAAAAGCATTCTCTGCCCTTTACAATACGAAACATGCAAGGTCAAACCTCATAATTTAGTTCACTACTGAATAAGTGAACTAGCTAAAAGCGCTGAATGCTTTTAGAGTTTGACCATGGAGACTAAAAATCCATACCATGTTGGGTAAACTGAGTAAATGAGTCATCTAAGCCATTGAACACAAAATTTTTTTATAAACAAAAGATTTCAAAATATGGAAGTATTAAGAGTTCATAGAGGGCTGGAAAAATAGATCATAACAACTGAAAAATAAGAAAACAAAATTTCCCTGATAAAAAGAACACAAAATCTACAGAGGAGCTCAAGATCCCTTAGCCATTCATTTATATCAGAATTGCTGGAACAGGTGAAGCAATATGAAATTGATTTTTTAAATCAGCCATCAAAGGATATTGCATATCTACACTAGCTACATATGCAACCTGTGAAATCAATCTGTGTGAACTATTAAGATAAAGTTACTCATTTGAAGGGCAAATCTAATACTAAGTGTACAGCATTTTGATATTCCATTAACTCTGAGCATACATTATGCTTCAAAAATGAACATCTGCCTCCTAATAATCAATTAAGAGTGTGAAAAACATTTCTAAGAATCATTGTCTTATAATAACAGAGGCAGTGTTGAAACAAAATGTATTTAAGCTGGAAAAGGGAAGAAAGGATTCGTTTGAAAGACCAGAGAAGCTGAACTTACTCTAATAACAGGTATAGGATCTAACTTTTAAAACATCTACCAGTTAGACTAATTGGACATTTGCCTGTCTGGAGTCAAGGCTGGGGACTTTCAAGGGATGCTGTAATGTGAATTGCAGAATGACAACACCAGATACACGGGCAGCAGAGCTTGGGCTGCACACAAATATAGCAGGACAAACCCACCTCTTGCACTGACTTCCAAAAAGCACTTGGCCTACATGGCTGTGGAGTGTTATGGGAAAGGTTTGCCTGCTTGTCAGCTCTGCTACAAAACATTATTTATTGCACTTCCTGGATTGACTGCATCCCAGGGTCTTCATCTCCTTTTGTCTGCTGACTGTCCACAGGACTAAGCACAGTCACCAGTACTGTGGGATTGCCCCTTCTTGGTGAGATTCCTGCATCTGGGTTGTCCTTTGCTATGAGCTCATCCTTCCCTGTGGAACAATCTGACCTTACTGCTCCCCAGCAATTAGAATTACACCAAAAGCACTCTTAAATGAAATATCTCTCTGAAGGGTCAAACCCTAGAGAAGAAAAACCTTCTTGTGTTGCCAATTCAAGAGGAAATGAAGTTGTGCATTTAATATGCAGGCAAGAGAATGGCTGTGGCACCTCCAGATACTCCAGACTTAGTAAAAAAAATCAATTCAGACTGAAAGTGGGCAAATTAATACTGTGGAATACAGTGGCTGTACTGTATAATCTGTATAAACACTCAATGTCTTTCTCTACATTTCAGCAAAGATTTAATACAGGAGTCTGTGGTGAGCTGACATAATACTGAGATTTCATTTTATTTTTAAAATACCCCACAGATCATTTATTAATACATGAAGGATTATAAATATTTAAAACAGGTCTGTAATTGTCAAAAATCAATGCACAAAATATATTAGCTGATTTTTGCACTTACACTGTTTATTTGCTTACTCAGGAATTTGGAAAAGTCTAATTCACAATGGATTGCATCAGTAATGTTTTTCTAACATAAACATATTTTGTAAACTAAATTATCTGTTAGTAACATAAATCTAGACAGTTAGTTATACCATGACTTCTCTCTTGCCTTCAAAAACAAACCCTAATCTCACCACTGTCTAATCCTAGAATTTTTTGGCTCAGGAAAAATTTCTCATAAAAGTAAATAGCAACAGCAAATTAAATCCAGCAGAAATTTTATGTGAATAAGGACATTGTGAAACTTATAGATGAAATTTTTCTTGTCATCACACAGAGGAAAGGATAAGAAATTCCCTTCTCTCCTTCATGTTTCTTTCAAAAGCTGATGCCAGAGCAAGCTATGAACAATAATCTACACAATCTGGAAAAAAAACTGTACACTTCAAAGGATGTTTGGTTTCTTTTTTCCACACATCATGACTTGTTTTACAAAACTCGGGAATCATCTTAAGTTTCCTTGTGTGTTACATACAATAATATAACTACATTCGGAGTTATGTATGTGTCTATTTTATACAGAGACCTTCTGACATTCATTAACTGTGTTCCTAGGGGATGCACACCCAGGAGAGTGTGTGAAGGGAAAGCAGAGAAACAAGAAAACCTTCCAAGCCTTCCTAAGCAACAGCCACCCAGCTAATAAATTACAGCCTGTGGAAGGGCACCCACAGTTGTGTCTTTGTATACCAGCTGGTTCCCAGCAGGCACTCCCTCAGGACTCAGGCAGAACCTGGCAAAACTGGACAGGAGGATGCATGTCTGTAAGCCCCAGTGAGCCTAAAAGAAGATTTTGGCCCTACATTAAATCTTAGCAACTCAAACACAGGAAAAATTCTCCACAAGAATAACACATAAATATACTGACTGTCATGGAATGACAATGATTGAGAGCAGTTAAGATCTGAGCTATTAATTTAGTAGTGTATTTTAATTTCAAAATCCATTTCACTTGTACACCTCTGGTGGAACTGTTATGACTTAGTCATTCTTTGGAAGTAGCAGCCTTGTCCTTGTCTTTTTGTGTAAGTTATGACCCAATATAATTGTATTCAAAAACTTCAGTGTAAAATATCAACATTAAGAAAGCTAAAAAAAAAAGTCCAATCCAAAAATCTTTAAAATCTTCCCTTAACTGTTGATGTTGAGGTTATAAGGCCAATTCCAATGAAAATCTTAAAATCACTTTTTTTTTCTTTTCTTTTTTTTTTTTTTACAGTATTCATGCAAATCTTTTCTTATAAGGCTGCTGACAGACAAATAAAAAAAACACCTGGGATTTGTCCTAGATGATTTCTGGATTTCACTTTCTCCAATATCTCTCACATCTGGTCTGTTTTCAGCTTTTTCTGGTTTCCCTTTGAAATAACTGCAAAGACAGTCTGTTCTCCATGGTGAGATTTACCCAGTCACTGCCCATCTCATGTCCCACATGTTCTGCCTTCCAGCTGTTAGCTTTGTTCCCAAGTACTAAGCTCACTTCCCTAAATCCATTCAAAATGCTGCTGTCAAAATTACCTTTCTGTTTTATGACTGTTGCCATGATGATCCCTTTGCTTCTTCATTTACCTCTCCAGACAGCAAAAGTTTTCTGTCTACCTATTTAGGGCTCTTGACTTTGGTGTTAATTGAAGTACTCTTGACTTTGGTGTTAATGAAGTACTCTTTGTGCTGGTAATAACAAAAACCCTCTGGAACATTTTTAGCAAAACAAACACATTATAAAACATTTATTGGAGAAAAAAAATATTCTAGTCTAGTTAGAAACAGTCTAGACCTTACCCACACCAGGGCAAGTCTCATGGCCTCTCCAGCTGGAGCTGTTTTCAGAAGAGAGCTTGGCTGCCTGCTCCAGGGGAACAAAGAGGGTGGCACAACAGAAAGATACTGGCAGGAGTGGGGGAGCCACCGCTGAGAGAGACCTAGAGAGGCTGGAGAAAGAGGCAAACGAGAAGTTTGCCTCATGAAGTTCAGCAAAGGCAGATGGGAAGTCCTGCACCCTGGAATAATCACTGGATGCACCAGTACAGGCTGGGAGTTACTGGCTGGAAAGCAGCTCTGCAGAAAGGACCTGGGTATCCCAGTGAACAGCAGTGGCCATGAGCCAGCAATGTTCCCTTGGAGCTAAGGAGGCCAACAGCTGCCAGGAGGTCATTGAGGTGAACCTTCCCCTTTCCTCAGCTCTGGTGAGACACAGCTGGAGTGCAGGGTCGAGTTCTGGGCTCCCCAGCACATGAACACTGTGGGTATTCCAGAGCAAGTCCAGCAAAGGCCACAAAGGTGATTAAGGGTTTGGAGCCTGTCATAGGAGGAGAGGCTGAAAGAGCAAGGACTCTTCTTGAAGAAGGAAAGACTCAGGGGGATTTATAAATATCCAAAACACATTGATGGGGGGAATCAAGAAGATGGAGTTTGACTCTTCTCAGTGGAGCCCAGTGACAAAACAAAAGGCAATGGGCACAGATAAAAGTACAAAAAATTCCACTTACATATGAAGATGATTGCCGCCCCCCTCTCTAGGCTGGGAGGTTGTGGAGTTTCCATCCTTGGAGATATCCAAAACCCAACTGGGCACAGCCTGGAGCAACCTGCTATAGTTGACCCTAATTTGAACCAGGGGATTGTATCAATGATCTCCAGAGGTATCTCAGCCTGAGACTCTTATTCAGTCAAGTGTCTGTTCTAAGAAATATAAATAACTTTTTTTAAGAAGAAAAAAAGTCTGAGAGACATCTGCCTCCTAAAAGCCTTGTGGAGAACATATTGTTCTGTGATATGAGAGTCCAAAGCATCTGTTTCAGGTCAGGAATACAAGACAGTGCCCTGTCTGTTCCTGGGGGAGAATGTCTTTGGAGCAAGGAATCTCGCTATCCGTGAAAATACTCCATGCTAATCCTACCTAATGAATGTTTCAACAAAAAGGATGCGTTTCTATAGAAAAATAATGACTTTTCAAAATAATCTGACTAATCAAAATATTCCAAACAGATGCATAGAAAGACACCTCATTTTGTGCTTAAGCACATTCTAATGTTGTGCCATTCATCATTATAAAGCATACAAATATTTTAAATTTTTTAAATTTTAAAGCGCAGAACAAGTTGACTGCAACATAAACTTCCACACATCTATCTTGAAATATGCTTGCGCTAACAACAAAAGCTAGGGAGGGCTTTTTATCCAGGCTTCTTAACTACATGAGGCCTTTTCTTCACTAGGTCCACTTGCTACTGGTGAAATGGAAAAGACAGTGTTATGCTACTACACAGCTTCTATAAACAGACACTGTGCATCCCGCAACTGAACTTTTTTCTATGATCTTGTACTCACTTAACATAAATTGCAATCTTCCTTCTAGTTAATTTTTCTTTTTTATCATATTATTTCCTTTTTTTTCTCAAGGTTATTCCAAAAAGATGTATCTGGAATGCATTTTGACGTATTTATCCAAATGAATCAATTCATAGAATCATGGAATCATAGAATCATTAAAGATGGGAAATGCCTTTAAGATCACAAAGTCCAACAATAAATCTAACCAAGATTAGATCACGGTTCTAGTCCATCACTGAAATGTCCCTAAGCACCACATAAACATGTATTTTAAGTACCTCCACATATGGTGACTCCATCATTTCCCTGGGAAGCCAAGTGCTGGACAACCCCATGCATGAGGAAATTTTCCAATCTAAACCTCTCCCAGGGAAACTTGAATATTTCCTCTTGTGCTGTCATTCATTTAACAGGTAGGCTAATTCCCACCTGGCTACACCCTCCTTTCAGGTAGCTGTTGAGAGCAGTAAGGTCTCCCCTGAGCCTCCTTGTCTCCAGGCTCAATGCCCGCAGCTCCTGCAGCTGCTCTACACAGGACATGTGCTCCAGACCCTTCACTAACTCCACTGCCCTTCTCTGGACAGGATCCTGCACCTCAATGTCCTTCCTGTGTGAGGGGCCCAAAACTGAATACAGGATTCAAGTTGTGACCTCACCAGTGCTGAGTACAGAAGGATGGTTCTAGTCCTGCTGACCACACATTCTGAACCAAGCCAGGATGACATTGGCCTTCTTGGCCATCTGGGCACACTCTCTGGCTCTTGTTCAGCTGCTGTTGGCCAGCACTCCCAGGCCCTTTTCCACTGGAATACCTTCCAGCCACTCTGCCCCCCAGCCTCTAAGTTTGTGTGGTGTTACTGGGACCAATGTGCAGGACTCACCACTTTGTCTCATTGAACATCACACCACTGGTCTCAGCCCATAGTTCCAGCTTGTCCAGATTCCTCTGCAGAGCCTTCCTACCCTGAAGAAGATCAAGATTCCTGCCCAACCTGATGTCATCTGCAAAGTTACTGAAAGTACCCTTGATCCCCTCATCAAAGTCATCAATAAAGATATTAAACAGGGCTGGCCCCAACACTGAGCCCTGGAGAATGCCACTAGTGACAGGATGTCAGCTGGATGCAACTCCATTCACCACCCCTCTATGGACCCAGCCACCCAACCAGTTTTATTTCCATCAAGACTGCTAGTGCGCACTGTTACCTGGTGCTCACTGTCAGGAGTTGCATTTATTCTGGGCTTTCAAGAATTTCCCCCAGCACCACTACCCTGTTATATTTCAGGTCACCATGTAGGGAAAAGTGATTTTGCTTTGAAGACACTAGCCCGGCACTATCAGGCACAAAAGCTTTGATGTCATGCCTGCTACATGGCATTGCCTTGCTGTGACCTAAAGATTAAATGCCATTTCTGAAGATAATTTAGAAATAGGAAGAATATGCCCTTATATTATAGACCAAAAGAAATAAGTAGTTCTCTTTGAAAAAAGTAAATATTTGTTCCTGTAGGTGGATATTATTCTGACTTTTTGAGTGAAGAGTACTAACAGCATGAAAGACAGCCAGATGTGCACCAATCTTTTTATGTTCCTGCCAAAGGTTATTAGCCAATGCTGTTCCAAAGGAGTTAATCCACAAGAATTCAAACACAGATAGCAGCTGAGAGCAAGCAGCTAAAATCACTGCATTGCTTGATCCATTCATGCACATGGAAGTACTCTGCACAGTTTGAGGAGAAACTCACACATGTTTTGCTGGAGAGGTGCAGTACAGCACCACCCTCTTACTGCTGGCTTGATGACAGGTTTTTCTCAGAGCAGGCTTCCAGCCAAACTGCTGGAATGGGGCGGCTGAACTGCTGCAGCAAACCAGACAAACAACAGAAAGCAAGCTTAGCGCTAACTCCTGCTTCTTTCTTTTTCACAGGTCTGTACATACCTAGCACTCCATGGGCTTCTTTTTTTATCCTTTTACCTAAAATACTTCATTTATTTATTTTTTTAACTGACTAAGGTCTCCTAAAGTTGAACTCAGTAGAAATACTGTCAGCACATGAGATGAGAAAAGGTGGTCTCCCTTCTTGCTGGGCAGGCTGAATCCTGCCTAGGGAGGCATGAAATATTTTACTTCCTAGTAAATTTACTTTACTAAATATTTTCCATTTTTGTGAAATTTCACATCTAAACCTGACCATTCAAATTCAAGTTCTGCCTGCATCAACTTTTCTTCCCCCTGAAATATCTTGGAAATCATCATAAATTGTATATTTAAAAATGTGACAATTCTTTCAAATATATTATAAATTGATCAGCTGATTATGATGGATTAGAGGAAAAATTGCCAGAAAAGGTATTGCCAACTAGCACAACAATCAGAAACTCCACTTTCATTGTTAAAGTGGATCATTATAACACAAATCTATTTCAGAATGATTCAGCTCTTGTCAGAAATTTAGATTAAAAGGTGAAATTAAAAAAAAGAAGCATATATAGAATCTCAATAAGAAATCAAACAGAAATTGTAGTTAGAAGGTATACCATTGAAATCTTTTCTGAGAAATGAATAAAACTTTTAAGGGCCTTTATTCTATTTCATACAAACACAATACTAGGCAAATCCCTGAGGTAGTGAAGTTTGCTTTTCTCTTAATTTAGTCATGATCCTTAGGAAATATTCTGCCTGCTCCTAGCAACAAATCCTTGGATGACTGACAATGCAGTAGATTGGTTATTATATCAAATCAATCAATACCCAGTAAAATGAGTAAATGAATACCCTGTGGGTATCTGCAGTCTAAGATCATAGAAAAAATACTACTTTAAACTTAAATTTAGAGGCTTAAAATATTATCCATAATTCAGAAAATTTAAAAATTAGTAATTTTTAGAAAGAAGCAAAGGGGGAAAAATTCAATCTTTACAAAAAAAGAACAATCCTCTAAACACAGAGATTGAACAAGTGGGGCTTGTCCTCTGTGTGATTCAGTCAGGGAGTCAACACACCAAGTTGTCTTGGACCATGGTGAAGGTTCAAGGAAGCACTGCTACAGGCTGCCCTGCCCTCACCCTGTCTCATCCCTTCCATTTCCCTCCATCTTGCCTGCCCCAAAATCTGGGCAGTAACACTCCAGAAGTCATGGCCAGGGATGAGACAGGGTGAATCCATGCTTTCTTCTTCAGAGGAATGCAGATCAGACTATTTTGCCCTGATAGTTTCTCAAAACTCACACTTTTTATATAAGGAAAGCAAAACTGCATGGAAATACTCAAAGGACAGAAATGTCAGGTGCTCATTCCTAAGTGTATCATTCCTACGTTTCATGCCCTCTTCAGGCCATGTCATACATGTGCCAGCAGGGCAGGCTGTCCAGGCTGCTGTGTCACAGCAGCTCCAGTGTTTAATAAAAATAATATTTAGGTAGTGATTTTTAAGGGTACCTAGAGTATACATAACCAGCACTACACATGCGAAGGTCATTAAGGTCAGCGCATTCCTCTCACAAAAGCAGCATGACAAAATGAAAGTTGCCACATGTACATTAGTTAGCTTCAATGGAAACCCATCTCTTTCCTCTTTCACCTTATAAATCACTGCACCATACAACAAAGCTTTTCCTCTAACATGTCAGGCAGGATGAGGCCATTAGCCCCATCCCAAGCCTCAGGTGCAGATCTCACATACTTGATAATGGTCATCATGCACAACTCAGACAGCAAATATTAGGGAATTTTGGGCACACACAAGCCTCACAGTACTTCAGCTCAATGAACTGAGCTAAAAGAGCATAGCAGCAACAACTGAGATTCAGTTTAATCAGAAGGCGGCATCCTTAATGAATTTAAACCACTATATTAACAACATTATATTAACAAGAAGAGACAAGACAGGGTTGGGGCACCCCTGGGGTAAGGACTGGTGGCCCTGGGGGCCTAAAGTGAGATCCTGGGCCATATTGGAGGATCCCTGGAGCCCATCCAGTGAGGGAGGCCTGATGGCAACAGGTCCATGGACTCAAGCAGCTGGTGCTGAGGAAATGATTTTCATCCTTCACTAACTCCAGGAGTGTTACTGAAAACTCTGTCGGCTCCATTCTCACAGACTGAGCCCTCCTGAGCAGGTGGAGCACACAATTTCTGCTCCCGGAGCAGGACACATTTAATAATTTACTTCACTCTAAACATAATCTGGTCCAAGTACTCTGGGAACATTTTGCAATCCAAGCAAAGAAAATCAGGAAACTTTTCTCTGATGCAGACACCAATACTAGTGAATGTGTACCCTGTACTCTCAGCCCTACTTATTTTTTAATCCAATTTTGTCTTGATTATTTCTATTTTTGGGATGCAAATAAACCACCCCAGACTTTCCCCACTGCCAACAAAGGTGGTTTGATTTAGTAATTTTTAAAATTAACACATTCCCCCCCATCCCTATACACAAAGTGGAAATTAAAAAAGTCTGCATGAAAATATGTGAAGAGCTACTTGTAGGAAATTCTTGGAAGGTACTGGAACCAAGGGACTTTAAAAGCCAGTCTCCATGCAAGAAATTCTGAAAGAAAAACCTGGGACTGGTTAAATCTCTTTAGAATTCAGGCATGAAATGTCTAGTATTACAGTGCTTGCTTCATACAAGTAATGACTGCTTGGAGAGACATTACAATAATTTCGTTTCCTGAAATTTTCCCCAGTCCATTTTTTAAAACACATTTTAAATAAGTTATACATTGTTTGTAGATGTCTACCTTTGAAATTTAGAAACTGAGGCAAATAAAAGTTGAGTAAATTGTTCAAGGTCCCATGGAAGTCTGTGTCAAAATTTCATTTTCAGAGGTGAATTATGCTGTGCACATTAATAACATAAAGTGTAGTGGTCCAAGTTGCCATTGAGCTTTTCCTTCTTAATAAAAGCAGGAACTTTTCCTAGGTGAGTAGGGGACACCATATAAAACTAACTGTATTCTGGAGAAACACTCAAAATATATCACATTCCTGCTGAGCCTATGATGGTTCTATTAAGCAAAATTATGGAAGATGCCCCTAAAAGAATCCACTGGCAGCATTTCTAGCAGTGCAAACATCCTGATACTAAACCTTCAGTGAAAGACAGAATTCCTCATCATTACCATGCTGGAAGAAAAAGATAGAACAACCTTAAGTGGAATAAAGGAAACAACCTTATGTTGTGTTTGGGCAGACTTTAATATGTACAATTTCTATTATCCAAGCACGGATAAAGATAGTGCATATCTAATAAGTAGCTGACCAAAATCAGATGGATTAAAGAAAAAAGTTCTGAATAAGTTTTGAAAGTATCTGTAGATAAATTCATAGCCCTTATTCATGCATTTGAAAACATCTAAAGAAATAATTGGTTCTCACAAGTTCCATTCCTACATCTTATCTTTCTCTTGCCACTATTTACCACAATGGAAGTGATGTTACACAGCCCTCATTAATGTTTTTCCTAAAAATATGGGAGCTGATTTGGGAATACACATATTCCTTAAACAGATCTCCTCTTTTGAATAGATGCAACCTTTATTCTTTAGAGACATGGTTGCACCCTCTATTTATTTTCATCTCTGAATAAATTCCTGGTTATTCATTACCAAAGCTAACACTCTTCTGATTTCAGCCAGCTGAGGCAGAACAGTAGGCAGAGAAGACCTCAGGGTGCCCTGAGCAAAGCCTACAGGATAAAAGTACATTAAGTCTCTGCAGAGAGAGCTCTAACTACAAAACAGACATTTTTAAAATAAAAAATAAGATTATTAGGGAAAAATGCAAGGTGCTGAGGACAGTATAGTAATTCTTTGGAAAGTTTTACTTTGCAAAATGGGGCAGGTGTGGGCAAATGTTTGAGCTTTTAAGTGGTGGAGGGTTTTTTGCAATAAGTATTGGGTGAAATTTCTTCATGGATTTGCTTAGTACAGTGCCACATGCTCATAGTTTGGATTGATGAGGAAACCACATTGAAAGACTGCAGCAGGGGATAAAATTTCTCCAGCTGCTGTGGCAATACATTTGTCTGTGCACTGCACTCTACATAATCCTAAAGAATATTACCTGGCTCCAGAAGAAAGAAGAAAGAATATATACTTCCATAATATATTTCAAAAATAAACAAAACTAAAACCTACTAGGCCACTGCTTCTATATGAGACCAGAAGATTAAAACAGAGCATGCCATTAGGCAGGTATACAACCACAGGTGACTGAGACATAAAAGAAAGACACAGTCCTGAAGTTTTTGCTCCTTAAAACCAATTTGAAAAGTCCACTCTACTGCCTTTGCTGTTGTGTCTAAAGAATTTACCAGTGTGGCAATGTAAAGCACCATGCAAAATCTTTTTGTTGAATTGGATTAATATTGTCCTCAATTAATTCCAAGTAAATCAGAGATTAACACCACCAAGCAGATGCATGCTTAAATAGCCACAAAACCATCCAAGTCAAAAGAAAATGAGAAATCAGTTAATGATACAAGCCTTCAAGACTTCTGGACATCATCAGCTGGTAGCTAATGAGATGAGGAAAGAGCTTGACCTACAAGCAAGTACTGGCAGCAATATTACACCAGCCAAAATGGGATGCAAATCTGATCAAGGAAGGCCATGCACCCATCACACCTTCACACTGAATTCAAAGGTATTAGATAAGATCAGTCAGTTTTCGAATTTTTTACATGTCACACAGCAATCAGGTGGAGTCCATAGCTCAGTGGTCATGGTTATAGTATCATGGCTAGGAATGTAAAGCAGGACAGATGGAATTTCCTTCATTTAGGGAATCCCAAAAGTCTGCAAGAAACATTTGACATGCTCAAATGGTTTTTATGAATAGAACACTGTTATCTAACATGAAATTTTGCCATTTCTAGACCAGAACTCAGCTAATATAAATTAGCACAGGCTTTCCTGCAGGAAGTAAAAAATAAATATATCCTGTTAGAACTACAGGGGGAATTTCATGTAGGCAAAATCTAATTACACAAGATGGAGTACAGCCAGTGACACCAAGTAACACACTTACTCTTTTGAAATGTATAGTAGAAATTTTTTTAATAGTTAGGCCTTCTCTGGGCCTTCCTTTTTATTCATCTGAAATACTCATTTGTGCAAAATCAGTTGTAATGGATATAATGAAAATTTACACAGGTCTTGTATAACTGGATTTAACAGCTAGAATCTGAAGTTTAGGTTTGGCCAGCATCAGGCCACAAAGGCACCTTTGTATAGTGTCAAAATTTTTTTGCAGAAACTGGAGACAAGTGGCAATAAAAATTAAAGTGTTGAGACTGTCTTTTAAAATACTTCACACACTTCATAAATAAAGCTCTGTATTTTTAGAATATTAATAAAACTGTGCTACTTCTGCCCCTCCGGTTTTAAGTATCCACTGTGTCCCTTTAAAGCACTGACCCCTGAAAAAGGGAAGGAGGCAGAAAGCAAAGCCAGTAATAGAGCACATATCCTGATGAAACAAAACCAGAAAATTATTGAAATGCTCCCCACAGAACTGTTCAAAACCTATACAGCAAATTTCAAAACATCAACTTGTGACTCTGTGTGTGTGTCTAATGCCAACAAAATGGCAGTGGAAGTTATATGTGATTTCCTCATTGCCCAGAGTTATAGGTGGCTCATTGAGCACTGTGCCAAATTCAGTGAATTCCTCATGTGTTCAGTGGCAAGCACTGTTGATCATGCAATGGTAGTAGTGGTGCTCTGTACCAAGAGCTGGCATTTCTAGTTCTCTATGTTTTAATTCCTTCCTCATGCCTTTGGGGTAATTCAGCTGTGAAACAACTTCATTAGCCTGGCACTCCAAGGCAGAAAGAACACCACAGTGTACAATTAGCAAGAAACCCAGGAAGAGTGAGCATAGCTGCAACCACCCCTTGTATATGCAGCCCTTTGGCTTATTGATTAAGGCTCTCAGAAAGCAAAAGCAAAGGAGATTCTCTGCAGGAGTATTTGCACTTCCCACAACAGAATCAAGAAAACAGTGAGCAAAACTGATCAGCAATAGTATTTTTTTTTCTCCAGTTTCTAGGATTTTTTTAATACTTGGAGCAGTGCAAAGTCATGTCCCAGACGTTTCACATTACATTTACATATGGCTTTCTCATCACCCATTTTTGTCTTTCACATTCCAAAACAAAAAAAAAAATTCTCTCTATTTGCTCATAAAATAAAATTTGTTCATATTCACATTACATGTGGAAGAGATTCCAACCAGGACGATGCCCAGTTATCTCTGCAAAGCTAAAAAGATCCCCAAATGTGAAGTGATTTTGGTATCCAGACATGACAATAAACATTTCAGAAGTCAGTCTTCATCAGCTGCATCTTGTTCTGAGATTCTTTCTTTTTTACTTGGATTTTGTAAATACATACCTGATAACTAACTGTACTAAATAATCGATATCAACAAGACAAGTCCATGAACTGAAACAATGTTATAAAATCAAATACATATTCAAGTACCAAAAAACCACTGAGTTTTTAATCATCTTCCCACTGTAGCAATCTCACTCACATACATATTTCTATTATTAAATTCAGTTAGTTAAAAAAATCCTTTTTTTACATACAAAAATACTATTCCTGAGCATATATTGTTGAGATGAGGGGCATAGTTAAGGTAATACCTTGGGAGAACTCTAGGCAAAACCAGAAAGCAAACTTTGGACCAGAACACTCCCTCTGTTCAGAGTTAGTTTGAAGCAGAGTATTTTTATTCAGGTCTCTCTGGAAATTGTTCCTGTAAGCAGAAAATCTACTCTTTGACTAGCTTCTAGCACTTCAAAGTCTGGGCTCGTGCCACAGGATGAAATAGCTATTGAATGAGAAAGGGAGCAAAAGCTTTCTGAAGCCACCTTGCCAACATGACTCAAACCAACTATGAAGGGACCATCTATAAAGCTTGAAAGTTAAAGCTCTCTTCACACAGCATTTTTTTACCTTTCTGCTAAAACGACCAGAAAGCATCATTTAGTTCTTTAGAGTTTCTGGCATCTCCAACCAGCCTGAAACCAGCAGTTTGTCTTTTGAAGGGCAATGATTTTTTTTCACATTTTTGCTTACTGTAACAGTAAAGATTTAATACAATGTGATATATGAATACTTCATATTTTTCCTGAATATTAATTGTTGTAACAGGAAAATGATTGTGCTGCACAGCCAGTGAATGGCTAGACAGTAGAGAAAATATTTCCACAGTAAATAAACAACGTAGCAGACATGGGTATGCCTGAGTTTATTTCAGGTGATCAAGTGATTAGCTGTTGTTTGAATTCCTGAAAGGAAAGCTGCCATCATCAACTATGTTTTCTTTTAATTCTTCTGCCAAATAAATAGGTATGTACACAGGAGATTTCCTCTAGTACCATAACATCTGTATTCAGAGCATGAGACAAACAATTGGTCTGTGTTAGCTGTCAGAGGTCATTAAAGAAAAATGGGTAACAAAAGAAAAAAGAGAGCACTAGAGAAATGGGGAAAACAGACTGTGTATGTGTTTCTGTTTTAACATTTGCCAAGCAGACCTCACCTACATCTTAAACACATACATGACACAAAAAGGAAGGAAAATCCATTTAATGAGAAACACTCTGTTTAGGATACTTTTTTAATCATGTGTTTATCAAAATTTTTGTATTTGTGCTTATCTATAGAGTTTAAAGCTACTACTCATATTTTAAAAACCTTTTGCTTGTTCAAAAAATAGTCCTTTCACAATCCCATCGCTTGAAACCTGTAATTTTGCCCACATTTTCTCTGTGCCTCATGCCAGCTTCTCATCTTTCACATGGTTGGCAATTTTCAGCATTAAAATATGTGTAAATTACTACTTTTGCATGAGATATTAGCAAGTCATTACGGCTAGTTAAAAAGAAAGGTTAAATATGGAAATAGAAATATTAAAAATACTGTCTTCCCAGAGTCCCTGAATGCAAGAAGTATTCCAATTTTTCAAAAAATTCAAAGTATTCCAGACACTTTATATGAAACAAACAACTATTGCTCTCAAATTCAAGAAGTTTTGAGGAAGGTATTGGTGTTAGTAGATGTTGTGTTCCATCATTATAAAAAAAAAATTAACCCTATTCTGAGGGTGGAAAAAATATTAAAATTTTTTAGTGGAAAAAAAATTAAAATTTTTTTACAAAAGGGAATCAGCATTCTGAGTCTCTAGATATGTATCCTGAATAATAAAAAAGTGGGGGGTTTTTTTGTTGGGTAGAAAAGCATTGCTGTAATTTTTTGGAGTTTCTGAATGTCAGAGCCATATGAGGGAATTAAAAGATGAACTTGGAAATGAAATCCTAAGGGGGGTTTTAGGTAGTTAGAGTTATGTGGTGATGCTGGCTTTGATATTAATCCTGCTGTTTCTTCTCTATAGATCATAAATTTCTTAAATATTATTTATATTTGAAACTAGTCTCAAAGTCATCAAGAGCTGCAGTATCAATGAAGTTGAACCAGTGCTACCAAACTGCCTGCTCTCTTTAGTTGTGACAGAAAAATTGCAGTGACAGAAATGCAGTGTAGCATGCAATCTACTAAAATGTGTTTACCAAACTGTTAAAAACAAGACATATACCAACTGATGCCTACCCCTCTAATATTATTTTATCAGTCTAAAGGGCTTGAACCTAACAGGAGAGGTGTCTTACATGTTTTTTTATAAAGGCCATTGAATCCATAGGAACTGAAGGGAAGCTGAAATATTTCTGCTGGTGTTCTGAGAGAATGAACAAGACAAATGTACCATGAAAAGGACGGATAATAAAAACACTTCTGCAGATGAAACTGACTGCTTTTGAAGAATATATAAACTCACTAAGTCATAATCATTATTTAAATAGGGAGATCCATGTCATTTGTGGACAACAAACCACCAATGGACCCTGTAAAGCTTCAATCCATTAAATACAGAGAAGTTTTATCCTATAATACAAATATTATAAAAAATTTAATTTTTGGTGTCCTATTGTGCAAAGAAAGTATATCCTTAATTCTGACACCACATCCAGTCACAGCGAGAAAGCATTTAAAACACAAGGTTCTTAAAATGCAGCTGAAACAAAAACAATGGCAGCACCATAAAAAACATCAGGAGAGTGAATAGTGATGAGTATTTTGCACAAGAAGAGAACATTCAGTGGAACAACTGGGTGTCAAATTTTAAGCAAATGGAAGCCGCAAAGTACTTCCGAAAAAAATGTAAATTTATGGTGTGGAATCATTGCCACAGGACACTGTAACTGCAACTGCCAGAACTATAAGGTCCATCAGGGGCTATTAACACACTAGATGCAACCACCAGTTCAGGAAGTCCCCAGACTTTAAGCACTAATATAGTGGTCCTTGTCAGTGGCAGGACACTGGGCTAGAAGAGCTGTAGGTTTGCTTGGGTATGACAAGTCTTAGTTCCCCTTGATGCAGAAACATGCCACAAACAGTTGATTTCAGGTCAAGCTAAAAATAAATAGGAAGGAGCTTAGCTCAGTGTGGCCTGGAATACACCATTTAGAAAAAGAAAACCATGTAAGGACAGAACCTTAAATGCAACTATATACACAAGGTACTTGGCCACTCAAAGTCGTGGCAGGTTAAATTGAAGGAGTTCATCATATTGGTAATTCAGAGAAACCCATTTAAGTTAATGGAATAAGATGCTGATGGAAGTCCTACAGAAGCACACAGTTAAAATCAATCCAAGTGAAAAGTGGAAGCATTTTTGGGAAGTAGGATATCAAATGACACACTGGATGGCTACACAGGTTTTGGATTAAGATCAGGAGATAATATGAAGTAACATTTTTTTTATCATAAGCATATACCATAGAAAAGCATCAGGTAAAGTCAGCACATAGTCCTTAAACATTCTTAATTATATCATAAAAGAATTTTGAATTTTGTAGTGAGCAAAATTCTCACATTCATTCAAGAGATATACCTTAAAATGTATCCCATGTCAAGGACTACTCTTCTCACCACGGTATGTTTTCTGTATAGTGGTGCAGGGCTCTGCACAGGTACACCTTCATATGATGCATCACCTTTGACAGCAGTCTGTATTACAACTGGCACATGGCATTAAAATAGATGACTATGGACATTTATTTGTCTGCAATATAAAAGTGGAATAAGAAATACTTATTTGGAAGACAAGACATGAAAACACAGCTCAGAGGCAGCTTTTAAGTTTATATTAGACATTACAGGTTATATTGCAGGTCTTGCAAACAATCACAAATTATTCTTTCAAGCTCAGTAATTACAGTTGCTGGTATTTCAGGAATGTCACAAATAAAAGTTACATACTAAAGACAGAACATAATTTTCTCCGAGGTATATCAGAAATCCTTTTCCTGGATTAAACTGGTACAGACAACTATTTCACTTGTGAAATATCTGGCAGGTAATTTTTGTTTAATGGTTGGTTACTAATCTAATTCAAGAGTCATTAAAGCCTGCCTGCTTCCTCACTCATCAACCTACTTATTAAGGTCAGCTCTATTTGCATAATGAACGGTTACACTGGTGAGATTCTGCTTGAGTTGCATAGGAAAGCCACACAGTTTAACTGCAGATGCTCACAATGTCATGTCCAAATCAGAGACAGCTCAAGTGTTTCAGTTAAAATTTAGACTCAGATGTTGCACTGCTTGTGAGGCTTTGTCTGGGGTGTGGGGAGATGTTGGAAATCTGCCAGTCAAGTCACTGCATTTCTAATGCCAGTTCTCATATCCAATACTCCCACAATTTGCTTTCTCTGCTTAATAGGAGTTTTATCTCACTGAACTCTGCTGAGTGGACTGAAATGTTAGAAATTTGTATCTGTTCACTTTACAGATCTCCCATCCTCCTGCCTGGATGCATTTTCAATGTTCAGTTCCTGAGTTTCTCTAAAGTAAGGGTTTCAGTTTTGACTTTTCAAGCACCTTCCAGCAGGCTTTTAGGTGTTGTACAACAAGGGTTGCCTGAGACTCTTTTTATTTGTTTTTCATAACATGAGAAGATATTTTGTGGAGTTGGCTGTGCTCCAGTTACACTTCTGTTGAAACAGTTTCACAGGCACAGAAACTCTTTCCTTAGCAGCATTCCCAGCCCCTCAGTGGAGCAGCTGGCAAAGCACATACTCAAATGCTGATGATTGCTAAAATGCAGCCTTATTCTGCACCAGTTTGAGTATGGATATCACCAGACATCTCCCACCTCTCTGACAGAAAAAGCAGCCAGAATTGAGCACCTTCCCCTGTAAGTCCCCTTTGGGCCTTCTCTGGGTTTTATATATATTTAGGTATTAATCTGGAGGAGATAGAGGCAGCAACATAGATAGAGGCAGCAACATAGATTAACTTTATTTTATGGCCCCGTCAGAGCACTCAGTTGGGAGGTGGGATAACAGTGTTGAAGTTGTATGGATTAAAGCAGCTTTTCCCACACAGGATGGAATTGCTCAGTGTTTGTGCCAGTAACTACAACATACTTTCTAGTTTATTGTGTAATGTCAAGAATATATGGTGCATCTTATTTATCCCTTTGCCAGTCTGGCTGTTAATTTCTCTTTCTTCTACTTTACAGTCTCAAAGACAATTTTTTTACATTACATTTAAAAGTGCTGCCCATGCCTGAGTTGACATCAGACAACTTTGGCCAGGCTAGTTTAGAGATGCCAGCCAGTCTACCTGCTAAGCAATGCGAAGGCAGTGCCTGGGCCTTTTGCCAGGCCTTGTTTTTCCACTGTGATTGCCCTTGGGTCCTTTTTAAAACAGGATGGAGAGGAGGTTTAGTATTGCACACTTGTTCCACATTTTAAACAAGATCAAAAGTATTAGGATTATCAGTGAATTTAAACCAAAACGGAGAGTGGAAAAACAGAGAAACTCATCAACATTGAAGCACCATACAACCTGATCATTCTTTTAATTCTACTACTTCACAGTGTGTACTTATGAGAAACTATTCTTTTGGTGGCTTCACTCTTATCTAACAAAAAATGGCTTGGCTTTGCTGCTAGCTTTTCTGTCCATTACTTCTCCAGACATATTCCCTCTTAGCCATAAGTACCAAGTTTTCTCCTTCAGCTTTACTGCCTCCTCCCCTGTGTTCAGATGACAGTCTTCATATTCCCATTCACAGGATTTTCACACAGCAACTAGAGATCACAGGAAGAAGATTCACAGAAAGCTGTTTCCCAGTGGGATTCTTTCATAAACAAATTCAGCATGAGCACCTCTTATTTAGTACATTTCACACAGTGTGTTGTGAACTGCTGTGTAAGAGGAGCCATATTTTATTGATTTCCTGTATTTTTATACCAGAAGCCCCAGCAGAGCTGACTGGCTCTAGAATCTAGAGCAGGGTGATCAGGTTCTAGTAATTAGTCACAGAACGAACTTTTAGCTATTTGTCAAACAGCAGCTGCAGATCTTGGGTTCTCTCTTTCCTACAGGAAGCAATAACAAAACATCAGTCCTCTTCAAATCAGTGAACAGATGGGCAATCACCTAACTGTAGCAACCTAGGGTGACCCTATCTCTACATGATATCAGATTCAGCCTGATGTACCTATTACCCACCATTACAGCATCTCTTATGGCATGCAGATTCACAAAGAAGTTGGTAGCACAATCTTGTCAAATGTCTTGGGCATGCAGTTAACTGAAAGGAGAAGCTCCTGTCAGGAAAATACAGAATTTTTTAGTTCTCAGCTCATATCATGCTTTTCTCTAAGAAACACATGAATTACCATCCTGAATTAGCCCAATCATCCATGGAGAGCAGCATCCCCTTTAGTAGGATGTGTTTCACTGTTAGGAACTTCAGACAACTCTGCAACAGGACAAGTGTAACAACACGCTGTCAGCAAGGTTTCTTCCAGCCAGGAACAAAATTGTCATCTAAGTTACAGCTGATACCTGTTTCCCTTGTGTTTAAGTGAAATAGTGCTCATCACTGATGGGCTGGTACATCTGGCCTAAGTACCTAGGTAGGGCAAGAAACCTTTAAATGCCTCAGACACGTTGCCCCAATCCACCCTAAGTTCTAGGCTTTGATTTCCAAAGTATTTCACAAATCATTTTCTCGAATCTTGTTTACACAACTCAGCTATAACTTCAGCTCCACTTAACTGTGGCCTTGTTATGATATCCAAACAAATCTAATGAGAAATACAACCTCTGAACTAAAATGAATTATTGGCAGCTATATAACAAATTTTCCACAGGACAACTCCAGATTTTGTCTATCTTTAGGGAGCACTGGGAAATCTCCTTTGAATGTAAATGACTTTATTGCAAGTCACACAATTATTTTTTTTTCAATCCCAAGTTCTATGGCAATAGTTACATGGATATATCAATCTTAAGCTATTTATTTCCTTAAGAAGACTCCAGCATGCAGGTGTACAGAGAAAGGCTTGTAAGCATGTACCATAAAGGCTCAATCTATAAGAAGATCTCTTAAAGAAATGCAAGCCAATTATTTCTTAGAAACTCATTAATTTATACCACCTTCAAAATGGTTTCTTGTGTTAGAGGAGACACAGATAAAATTGAGTTTTTCTGACAAGATTTTTTAACTACAGCCACCATTTCTGAATGTTTGGATTGCTACTACTTGGTAGATGATAATTTTTTCACCCTAGGGAGAATTACTTCCACTGCATCCTTGGCCCCTATAAGCATATAGAAGTAATTTTTAAAAATTAAAAAAAAAAAAAGTCTTACCCCTTAGCTCCTAGATATGTATTAACACCAAGATAGTTACACTACTTCTCATCCCTGGATGAAGAACATCTCTTTCTGTTTATACCAAAGTAAAGTTACCTATTCAGTTTGTCATTCATTGCATTTATAATTGTTTGTCTGTTATACCATATTCCCCACTTCCTCTTTGAATTACACATCATGTCTTGTGATATTTAAATAACTGCTACTAAATAAAATTTCACTTTTCCTCACTCAATGAAAGGAACACACTGTACCAATTAAAGAGTTTTCTATGAAAAAATCTAATTATAAAAACACAAGTCCTAATTCAAAGCCTATTTTAGTCCATGGAAATACTTCTATTGACTTCTTTAGCCTCAATGCCATATTCAGCAATATTTAAGATGAATAAGAGAACTTATTTCCAGTTAACAAAAAATTCATGGGCATATTAAATGCAAATATATACTTACATTATCTCTACATGTTCCTATGAAGCGTGTAAATTGACCACTTTGCAAATACAGTGTTTTGGCAGAGCAAAAACTTCACATGAAAACTCACACATTCTTGCATATCTATACAGGATTTTTACAGATAACATATGGAATGAGGAAAGAATTTCCTCTGTGAACATCACATAATGGGGATGTGAAAGCTTCTCTGGGAAATGTTGCCATTCCTCAAGTTAAAATTCCTCATTCAATAATTTCCCATAAGTTAATGTCTGGATTTCTGGAGTGGTCAAATAGCCAGAGGCTACACTTGTTTACTAGTGGGCATTTCTGCAGCCTTGAAAACCTGTATTTATCAAGGGACCCGAGCACAGAAATTTCCTCTTTCTCTTCCCCTCAGCAGGACAGTGGAAGCAATGGGATTTGCTCCTTTTTTGCATTGCCTATTTTGTGAAAAACCCAGTGAGGAAGCTATTAGTAAATGGAGCTGGCAGAGGAAGGGCTTGCTTTGGTCAGTGAAAAGACTCCACCTAGATCCAGCCTCTGTGCCTGAGACAGCTTGCTGTGCAGAACAAAAGTCTCTGTGTGCAAATTCCCCCATCACACACTTTCCTTCTCCACTGTGTGAATTCAGCCTGGCTGGGAAATTGCCAGAGCTACCAGCTGAGTAACTCAATAGAGGAGAGTTTGTTTTGAGGAAAGGAACAGGACCTGTGGCTCCAGCCCATCTTAGTGTAGGAGCTGGAAATAAACCACAAATACTGACAAGTTTTTCCTGTTTTCTTCCTCAGTAGAAAGGATTACATTTGCAGAATACTACCATTGACAGGAATGGGATCAGAACTACATTTCCAAACTATTTTAAATAGAGAAAATTCACTGAGTAATCACTAGAGCAACTAAAGATTTTGGAGGTGATGCCAGCTATAAAACATGAATGTATATTTTGAAAGCCAGCCAGAATAATTTTTAATGAACTTTCTCAACCCATGTGGCCTCTAGATAAAAGAGAGTCCTTGCTTTGAGCGTGTGTCCTGAATGCAGGCAGACCCTATGTCATTTTAAAAGGGAGATAAGCTTAAAACAGTAAATTTCTGCTAAATTCAATGTTATTTCAGAGCAGAACTTGGCATCTTGGGCTTATGCTGTCTCAACATGCACATTCATGTTTATTTCCCAAACCAGCTGGCTAATTCTGCCTTCTCATAACTTTATTTAAGGAAAGCTATCCTAGTGTTTTCTGGACAATGTTAACTTCCCATTATATTGCTAGATCTCCAGAAAGCAAAATCATTTCTAAAGGCATCGTAGCACATTCTCAGCAGCAAAATACTATCAGATGAATCATGACATTATTATTTGAGTATCCAGGACCTTTTGTGAAGTAAGTATGAGTGACAAAACACAAACTTCCAGTGCAAATACTGGAACCTCATAATAATAGCCATTAACATTACAGGTCTTGACTGAAGTTTCTTGAAAGCATGTCCATATGTAAAATTATATAAATACTGCAATATTAATTAGATGTATTTGATTCACTGTAATTCATCGGACTACTCAAAAAACCAAACCAAACAAACAAAAATGTGAAGATTGTGAAGTCCAAGTATAATAGAAATAGTCAAAATTATATAAGACAACATTCCCTTCTTGCAAAAGATAAAATACAATTACAGGAACAGAAGTTTACACGTTGTGAGCAGCACTGTGGATATAATTATCTCATGTAGAAATTCATAGGAAGTTTGCTTCCAGTTTTGATCAAAGAGTCAGTTATAGCATATTCCCAAATTCACTGTTGTTTTCAAGCCTCTAGACATGAATTTGTTCTAATTATTCTTAAACACATATCAGTACTTTAGTCCTCAGTTTTCTGTTTGTCATTCTGTGAGTTTAACACTTCAGTCTTCATCATTGTTTCAGCATAAATATTGTATTATACTGTAAAACAATGAACAGCAGTAATTCATGTACAGCTGCATTGTTAAACAAACATTATTTCTGTATGCTATGGATTTCTCAAAGAAGACCAAAATTACTCAGTTGCAAAAATTCACTGTATCTAAGCAATTTAAGAACTGACTGTTGGGAGTATCTTTCAAAAGAAAATGAGAACATATTAATGTGATAGAAAAGCTTGCCTAGTAGAAAAGACCCATTTATAGTAATGGAGATAAAGAGATTAATTGGCTTATAGTGGTTACTAAAAGCCAGTCAATGGAATATCAAATCTCTCAAAAGTGGAGGGAGGAAAACAGATTGTAAGCCATCAGTGTTAAATTAATCTTTTAGACTGCAATGACTGACAGACATGTCTAGCCTAAATGTCCTTGGATAAAAATTCAAAATGAGTTTTTCATAACCTGTATACAAAAGGCAGGGAAATCTGCTTATATCTTTCATTTCTTTTGCTATCTATTTATGGGTGACTTGCTTAAACTCCTGATGAAACTTCTAAAACTCAAGTGGAGTATTCATACTAATTTTCTGGACTGCAGATCACAACTTCAGTATGCAAGAGTTCAGAGACTAAACTCCTCTATCACTTTTGTCATTCCCCTGAATCTATATAATTTTTGATAAAAATCCATATTGCATCTATAAGATTCAACTAAACGACCTTGAAATGCATCACATTCATTTGTTACTATTTAAAGAAGATGAAGACCAAGTCAAAAGCTTGCATACAGACCAGCAGGAAAAAACCCACTGGAAACACTGAACTACAAACCGAGACTCAAGAGTCAAACTGGGCTATGTTGTAGAGTAGCTAGTTCAGCATATGAATGGAGGCAGGCAGAAAATACTTGGTTAAAAGTAGGCCTTTCAGTTTTAAGAAACATCACTTTTGTAGCACAAATAGATAATCTTATTCAAAAAGAGCTTAACTAGCCATTAAATTTATCTCTAAAATCTGTCTGAATAATTTACTCTCTCTTAAAACCATTTTTAATGCCCATTCTCTTTATAACATTACATTTTCTTTCAAGGTCTCTGTCTCTCATTTCTTATCTGAACTAAAATATGGACTTGAACTTTGGATTTCATATAGAGCACCATCTCTAGATGTCCTAGAGAAACCAGACACTAGGAAAATTAATCCTCCTTGAGACTAGAAGATGCTTGTGGACTCCTGACAAGCCTAAATGCCATTGTTTTCAATAGGTAGAGGAAGCCAACAGACAGCTTTTACAATAAGAATCCCTACTGGAGTATGATCCCAATATTAGCAGGTAGATTGTGCCTGGGCTTCTCTGACCCTTGCTGCTGGGCCAAAGGCGGCAACTGAGGTGTTTCACCTCAGAGACACTTCTGGCTGGCTGGATGTTGCAGCTGGGCGCTGAAACAAGTCCAGGCTTGTACAACCTCAGTTTACCTTTGGTGGAAAGGCTTCAGGCTAGGGTGAAGAGGAAAAGGAGACGGATTCTGCCGGAGGGTCAATATCCAGAGTTTTATTCCATGGTCACAGACACCTGAATCTTGGCAACAGCTCCAACAGAATACTAGGCACATGGTCCTGGCTCAATTTAAGCCCAGGGACAGGGGGAGGGAAGGGACAGGTGAGCACCAAGCAGGTGGGAGGAGGAGGGTCTCAGGGGACGAGGGACACATAGACAGGCCAATGACCCCAGGCCTGAAGGGCATCCTTTGAACTTGACCAACCACACGAGGCCTTGCTGGAATGCTAAGACTGATTGACAGAACTCACTCAGCAAGGAGTGGAGGGGGAAGGGAGAGAGGTATTGCCACACCTGGGACGGGACTGGGAAGTAAAACAGGAAATTGCAACACACTGCAACAAATCCCAGCTGCCATGCACAAATACATACACTGTATTATGTGTGCACCTCTCTCTTTACACAGATGAAATGTTATTCTTGATCTTGATTCCACTTACTGCACTTGAGGTTGAAATCTGGGGGTGATGTGGGCATGGGTGTGGTGCTTTCAGAGGAATGACCCACCACCGTTTTATGGAAACAGAATGGGGAGAAGAGGAAGTTAATCCAAGCATCTTCTCTGATTTCCTTTATGTGCCATCTGAGAGAAGTTGCTGTCTGAATTCCTTGGACCTGGAGATATTCCAGAGCAATTACACAGTGCATCCTGTGAATTGGGATTGCAAATTTTCTGATCCTTGTTAGATCTTTTGATTCTTTTCTGTTCGATTGCCTTGGTGGGTAGGGAGGGGAATGCTTAGGGCTGTATCACAGCATGAATCCTTTTTAAGAAGACAAAACAACATGGATCTTGGTTTGTACCCACCTCGCCAATGTAGCCAACTCTTTTTCTTCTTCAGTTTGTAAGAAGTTTTGAAAGTCTGTAAGAAAACAGCAGACAAGTTCAGGACTGTAGAAAAATGGAAAGCTCAGATTTACCTGACTTCCTCTTTAGTGACTTCAAAACCTGTGATGAGATCAACAAAATACAGACAAGAATCTGTATTCCAAATGTATTCAAAGGTCACGTGTTAGCTGAGAATCACCAAATAATGAGGTTGGAAGAGACCTCTAAGATCATCAAGTCCA
Organism: Zonotrichia leucophrys gambelii; assembly: GCF_028769735.1. NCBI lineage: Eukaryota > Metazoa > Chordata > Aves > Passeriformes > Passerellidae > Zonotrichia > Zonotrichia leucophrys. Next base: position 101,060,988 of record NC_088171.1, on the reverse strand, counting down.
ACCTATGCCCTAACACCCTAACTAGACTATAGCATCAAGTGCCATGTCCGGTCTTTTTTTAAATACATCCAGAGATAGTGATTCTACCACCTCCCTGGGAAGAGCATTCCAGTACTTTATTATTCTTTTGGTGTACATTCAAACAGCAGTTCATTCAAATTATTTCATATTATTGCCTATTTGACAATCTGTGTGTAAGTCTTCTCAGATGCAACCAAAACCAGGCAGTGGCAAATCTGGAAAGCTTATTTTAAAGAGATTTAAAGCCAGAGCAACTCAACAGCAGAAGTTGAAATGTTAGCATTGAATCATGCAAGCTCCAGAGGTCATATCCTTTCCTTATGTTTTAAAAGATGGCTTTTTAAATGTTGATATAACTCCAAGTGTATGGTGTTACTGGCTTCTTTACATCTTAAATATTATTTGATATACCCACCAAAGCTTTTTAAAGGTCTAGAAGCCAGCTATGCAAAAAAGGAGCTCTCCAGATACTAGACTTAACACTGAAGCTTTTCAAGTATTGGCACACTGTTTATGGCAGGCTTCTATAAACTTTTTTATTCTGATTCAGCAAAATAATCTGGCTTGTTGCAGAAGGGAAGAAGCTGCTAGATGGAATATTGCACAAAGAGTAGCAAGGTAGGAAAACAGTGTCTAAGTGCACTCTTTGCAATTCTGCTAAGAAAAATGCATTATAACTAGCTGAACCAGTGAAAAAAAAGATTTAAATAAAATAGTCATCAATGTCAGATTAAGCAGCACTTGTAACAGAAGAACATTGCTATATCCACTGCTTTTTTTTTTTTTCCAGGCTTCAGTCTAAACTTTGAGCTATGTTTTTTTATGTATTTTACGCTCCTCTGAATAATCTAGTAAATGCATGTGTGGACTTAGGTAAAGATGACAGTTTCCCAATCAACTCAATATATTGCAGCAAGTTCTTATGGATACTGTAACTTAAAGTTCTTGTAGCACTTAACAGCTGTGAGCCTGTGAAGTCTGATGATGCAGGATGGTAAACAGTGATATCTGTCATGGACATATTTTATGAAAAATACTTTTGACAGGATTTTCCTCCTGAGACGCTGAGAGGCCTCAGAAACGAAATGTAAACAATAATTATCAGCTGCTGTGGAATGCAACAGGTGCATCTTTGATTGGTCCATGTGAGTTGATTTTACTTGATGACCAATGACAGCTACCTGTTTCCAGGCTTTGAGCAGTCACAAGATTTTATTATCATTCCATTCTTTTCCTCGCTAGCCTTCTGATGTCTCCTTTTTCTTTCTTTAGTGTGGTTTTAATATATAATTTTCTTTTAATATAATGTATATTGTAAAATAATAAATCAGCCTTCTGAAACACGGAGTCAAGATTCTCATCTCTTCCCTTGTCCTGGGACCCCTGTGAACACCACCACAGATATCCTTCATCACAGTCTAATATTGGCGGAGTTTCATATCCAGGAAGCCAACTTCTTCATCGTCTTTTGCCACAGATGAGCCATTGACAAGTCATTTTCCATGAACGCATATCATCTCACCTCACTGCATCTACTGTCACAGGGAAGAGGAGAAGATCTCCCTAGTCTTCCCTCTTCTCTCTTCTCTCTCTTCTCTTCTTCTTCCTCTTCTCAATATGCACTGGTGGGGGAGAGCACTCATCACTGATCTCCATCCAGACATTGAGCTGTTGACCATCCATCAGGTCCATATCTCTCCACTGTCCTGACATATCAGCTCGGCAAGAAATGGGTTTACATGCATGAAACACAAGTACTCACGGAAACAGGATAACACAGTATGTCAATTTCCACCGTAAATTTTCTTTCTTAGCAAACCAGAACAACTGAGGGCACTAGGGACTAATGAAAAACACATATCTCTGTCTTGTGCTCCTGGCTGAAAGTACCTTTAATTAAATGCCAGTCTGATTCCTTTCCCTCTAAAGGGGAAAGCCCTTCATTCATTTTTTGCAATTAAAGTAACTCCCATTCCAAGCCATTTTCTCAGCGGTGCATTTTTATTCTTCATAAACTCTAAAGATATCAAAAGATTTACTACACTTTTGTAATCTATACCAATCAAAACTCTTTTACAGTGTTTTCACCATCCTGGCTATTATTTCCTCCTTTATGCCACAACTTCAGCTCAGTCAACACTGCTTTCTGGGTCTCATTGGACTATAGTCACTTTGAAGTGAAATGTACATTACAAATACATAAATATGTAACTTCTGATATTGTAGCCTTATTCTTGCTTTTGTAAGGGTGTCATGGCTTCAGGCAAACCCTTTAATGAAGCTTTGCCAGGTATATTCTATCCTCAGAGACGTGAACTAGAAAGTTAGAAAGCTGTATTAAAAATACATGTGTTCTTTGTGACACTTCCACAATATGTGTGGTTGAGAGCACCATGGGAAAATGAAGCTTCCCTGAATAACAAAGTGCATGACAGCACATTCAACCAACTACTCGGACCTAGAAATAATGCTTTTTTTTTTTTTTTTTTTCCAAAAGAAGAAAAGGCTGCACAATTGTTTGCTGACACATAAAAGTTCTCAGAGCAGGTTTGGCCCAGGCACAGTAAATGAAGTGGATTACAAAACAGAGACAGATCCTACCCTAATTAGTCTACTGCTATCAGTATTTTATAAACCTTCTATTATTTTGGAGAAAGAGAAGAAGTTCCCATGAGACCAAAGAGGAAAGGTTATTCATATTATTTATGATATTTAGGTTCCTACAGTCATTCAGATGTAAAATAATTCCACCTTTGGGTAAAAGGTTATTTATAATGGCAGTTTATTTAAACATATCAATTTTTGAAGGTGTTCATATGAAGATTTACTGTTGCTTACTCGATGGTGTGAATAATTCATTCTTTTCAAGACAAGCATACACTTATTTCAGAGAGGAAATGCCTCCAAAACCACATTTATTGACTTGGGGACCAGCATTCACCAAGCAACATCAGATAAGTAACTCACAGTAGGAAGTAAGAGGAGCTTTAAGAAACATGCTGAAATGAGAAAAAAAAATTTAAAAGTTTTTTGTCCTTTACTGTTTACAGCAAAACAAATGATGTTTCTTCAACAATAAAAACCCTATTTCACATTTATTAGTGCCAAAACTTAAAAAGATATTCTGGCTGCAAAATTAAGCAAATGGTGTACCAAGAACAAGTGAAAGTAAACAACTGCATCCTGCTCTTCTCAGTGACTGGAGCTCTCTGGCACAGGGGCCTGTTAAAAGGCCCAGCAGTGTACCCTGCCCTTGGAGAAATGTCACCACCTAGTTTGGGGACACAGCCAGATCCACAACACTACTTGTGGTACTTGGCTACAAGCTCTGAAAGTCAGCACAATGCTCCATTTTCAATCGTGCAAGTGGAGCCCTCTTTTGAAGGATCAGGTCTCTCAGGAAGAATTTAAGGGGGTTGCCAGGGTACGCAGGAAAAATTTAGGGAGGCCAAAGCTCAGTTCGAACCTAATTTGGCAACTTTTGTAAAGGATAATAAAGAATGTTTCTACAAATATAATAATGGCAAAAGGAAGAGTAAGACCAACCTTTGCTCTCTACTGATGCGGGGGGGAACTCAGTAACTGCAGATGAAGAGAAGACAGAAGTGCTTAAAGCCTTCTTTGCCTCAGTCCTTAGTGGGAAGATGGCTTGTCCTCAGGACAACTGTGCTCCTGGGTTGGTAGATGGTGCCAGGGAGCAGAATGCTCCCCCTGTTATCCAGGAGGTAGTCAGAGAACTGTTGAGCGGCTTGGATGTTCACAAATCTATGGGACCAGATGGGATCCATCCTAGGCTGATGAGGGAGCTGGCAGGTGAGCTTGAGAAGCTTCTTTCCATCATTTACCAACAGTCCTGGCTCACTGGTGAGGTTCCAGATGACTGGAAGCTGGCCAATGTGACACCCATTCCTAAAAAAGGGTGGGAAGGAGGACCCTGGTAATTATAGACCAGTTAGCCTGACCTCCATACCCAGTAAGGTAATGGAGCAGTTTATATTGAGTGTCATCAGCCAGCACCTACAGGACAACCAGAGTATCAGATCCAGTCAGGATGGTTCTAGGAGGGGTAGGTCATGTTTGACCAACCTGATCTTCTTTTCTGACCAGGTGACCTGCCTGGTGGATGCAGGAAAGTCTGTGGATGTTGTTTATTTGGACTTCAGCAAGGCCTTTGAAACTGTCTCCCACAGCACACTCCTGGAAAAGCTGGCAGCCCACAGCCTGGACAGGAGCATGCTTTCCTGGGTTAAGAACTGGATGGACGGCTGGGGCCAGAGAGTGGTGGTGAACAGTGCTGCATCCAGCTGGAGGCCAGTCACCAGTGGTGTCCCTCAGGGGTCTGTGCTAGGGCCAGTTCTGTTCAATATTTTTATTGACAACATGGATGAGGGTACTGAGTCCTTTGTTAGTAAATTTGCTGATGACACTAAGCTGGGAGCGTGTGTTGATCTGTTGGAAGGCAGGAAGGCTCTGCAGAGGGACCTGGAGTGGCTGGATGGATGGGCAGAGTCCAATAAGATGAAGTTTAGTAAGGCCTGGACTTTGGCCACAATAATGAAGAAGTAGTGGAATTGTCTGCTCAGGGAGGTGGTGGAGTCACCATACCTGGATGTGTTTAAAAAAAGATTGGATGTGACATTCAGTGCCATGGTTTAGTTGAGGTGTTAGGGCATGGGTTGGACTCAATGATCTTGAAGATCTCTTCCAACCTTGTGATTCTGTGTGTTGTTCTGTAATCACTGCCTGAGGCACCCACCTGTGACAGCTCGTTCTACTTAGACACAGCTATAGAAGCTGTAAGGTATTCTTTGTGCCAGATTTTGTAAAAAATCCCCTCAGAATTTGCTGTAGAATGGGTTAGTCTCTGATTTATAGTGAAAATGTAGCTTCAAGGTTTGTGAACTAAGTGAAATGAAGCAAGGAATTGTGGGGTATGGATGATAGATGATGGCAGACTGCAGAAGAATTTTTCCCCAAAATCAAATGAACCAGAAAATACACAACTTCAGAAAGAAAAGTTACCCTCTCATGTAAAGGGCACCCTATTGGCAATTATAAGTGTACTGGATTCACATTCAATTAAAAGGGTTTGAGATCTATTTTCTGCTGTGTTTGAGTCTTGTTAACTTGGCAGAGCTGGGACTAGCTCCTGATGTGTATATTCACATGCGGTAGCAAGGACATCTGGCTTTTTTTTCAGTGCCACTTTTTCCCTTCCAGAATGTAGAAAATTCCCTACATAAAAGCATTCTCTCTATATAAAACCCAGTATTTATATAAAAATGGATGTTTATTGTCTTACATTTTGAAGAAAGAGGGAAGGCAAGAAATTCTTAGATGTAAATCTTCAAATGGAGATTTTCAGATATTTTCTTTTATCTTCCCAAATCCATAAAACAATTGGACCTCCACCCATGAGCAACTTTACAGCATATTACAAAATCAGAATATTTCTTTAATCCAAAACAATCATTCAGCTCACAAGTTCCATTATCATTCTTCATTGAAACAGCAGAAAGATCAGCAAGCCAACACATTGCAACAGACATGCCATAAAAACCCCATATGCATTTAACAACCAATACACTGCACATATTCCAAGTAGGTAATTTTAACAGCGTGAAATACAAGCAAAAATACAAACTTAATATTACCTATAATAAACAAAGGTGTTTCTGTGCAGGCAGTCAGGACAGCTCAATGAATACAACAATTCCTGAAGAATAATCTTTTAAAGAATATTTTTTTTTCAGTCAGCATTAATTGTTCACTTCCAAAAGTGTTGCAATAGAATTTGTAAGAGGATCATGACTGAAACTCAGGAGAGAAGTAGAGAAACTCTAGTCCTGTAAACTTTTAATAATGAGAATAGTTGCCTATGGTTTTTATGGCAATATTCACACAAGTGATATTGGATGTTATTAATGTTTGCAAGGTAAAAAATTTAAATTTGCAAAGAAAAGATTATAAGCAATTCTACTCTGGCATCTTTCCCAATAATGAAACGGGAAACTGTATGAAGTCAACCCAAACCAAGTATTTACACACAATTCTTAAGAACCTTGATATCTAAGAATAAAGTTTTTTAAAGTACCTTGATTAGCAGGGCCGAAGATAGACCCTTCCCCAACAAATGAACACAAAGCAGGAATACTCTTTTTATTCAGAATTAGAATAGCATTGGAAAAAAAAATTTAAAAGGACTCAAAGTACTTTTCATGTTATGGAAATCTACACCATTCATTAGTGAACAGTACTACTACAGACACTCAGTTCAACCCAAACAACTCTTCTTCATGTGCTGGCCATTTCTTTTGAACCAAAAAACCCATCCTCTAAGAATTCATCTTCAGTCATATTTACACCCTCACTCCCATTTTTATTAGTAATTTTTATTTCACTGTCCCTGTGAACAAAACAAGAACAGCGACTCATTGTGGTGCATGCTGCACAAACAGGCCAACATCAGGTACTGCCCTGCTGAGCTTGCATACAAAATAGAAAAATAGCCATGCACTTCAATAGCACAAATACCTTTATTAACCAATGTAGAGACAGTCAAAGAAGAGGAAAATGTTTTACAAAGCAATCAGGAGGGAACATGCCAAGTTAATATTTCAGAACATATGTGAGCTGATGTAGTTTCAAAATAGCTGTAATATTTTCCATTGTATTTCTCAAAAAATGTTCTTATTATTGAATCTAGAGCTGGATTCTACAAGTAAGTGGATCAGCTTTCACACACTGCCAGATAAATTCAGGATCGGTTCAACTCTACCCTAAAAGCACCAAAGGCTGTTCCAATATCAATAGTATTTTCCTGTTTTAATAATCATTATATTTGCTCATACATGCTTTGATTTCACCTTTCATGAATCTGGTACAATAAGCTCAGCATTTATAAGAAAATGAATAGCCAAGGGAAAAGGTTATTTCCTTTGGCTCAGGCCTCACTCTTGCTGGGCTGGGCAGAACTATTCCTGACCCAGTTTATAGGCTTCACAGTTGGCTGACCCATCCATTGTCAACTGATACGGATGTTAGCTCAACATTGTCCTAGCAACCAAGAAAGCACACAGAGATCTGAAGGAACCCCAGCATTCAAACATATAATTTGAGATCTCCCATTCAGTGTGGTTTAGGCAAGTGCAACAGAGAACACTGGCTAACATGTACTAGGTAACAAGCTGCTTTGTAAAAAAGGCCAATAGCTCAGTTGGCTAAAGCAGGGTGCACAGCATGCTGCAAAAGACGGCCTAATTGATAAATAGCCTAAAGAACATGTGTCCAATCCAGAGATCATGTCTCAAAACTGAATGAAGCAGATGTGACTATCCTGAAGTGCGTGCATACTGACAAAAAGCTCTTCTCCTTCCAGCAATAAACAATAGGGTTTGTGCAGACTCAGAAAGGCTGAGAGCATCCAAACACAGCCACAGCAACCCTGATACCTCCCAAGAATCCAGTTTCAACATGCTGTTAATTACTTGTCCTCCCTATTCTTGTGCTTTAACTGTAAGTATCAATGACACCACACTTTGTAAAGTTCATCAAGTCCAGGGTCAAAGGGAAGCACTGTTGTAAATCATTTTAAATTTAAAAAGAAACGTAGTAATGTAGTAAGCGAAGTTCACCAATTACTGCAGAATATCCACTCATGCACACTCCTCCAAAATGGCTTGGAATTGCTATGCTAATTTAAACCTGAAAATCACGGTAAAAGCAAGAAAATGCAAACTTCAACTTCTTTTCAAATGTTTGCCAAGCTGAAAAATCTTCAGAAAAACAGGTTTTAGAAATAATAGTTTGCACTGGGAAAACAGTCTTCTCTTTATTACTGTGTGAATAGTTTATAGGTGTTACTCTTGTAATTCTTGTAACAAGCTCCTTAATTATATTGTACTACCTGAGTTCATTTCATTAGTCACCTTTTATTCATTCTTTCATATGTTCAAAATATTTTTTGGTCCTTTTTCCTGTTTTACGTGTTCCAGACTATCATCTTGCTGTTACAAGAAAGCTGCCATAGGACGACAGGAGCACAAATGTCAGTTTGTGGCTTGTCTGTATTTCAGCTAGCCACTTGGCATTCTATGGATGAACTAAAGCTTTCCCATAGCTAAGGTATGTGTGACACTATATTCAGATTAGTACTCCTACAGATTTGGTGGAAAGCCCACATGTAAAAATCCTCATGAAATGGACTTTTACTGAAAAGTCGTATTTACCCTTTACTAGGTATTCCTGCTATTCCCTATATACAGAAAGAGAAAATCCAAACCTGCCACAGGAAGTTTAACTACAATAGGTCATAAAGAGACAGATTTTAAAGGATATTCATGGCACTCACTGTTTCTTATTGCAAAGTCTGTTCTTTGCACTCCGTACAACCAGCTGATTTCTCTATTTTTCTAACAGGATTGTCCACTGGCATCAGGCACCAGTTAAGGTGCTATTCTGTCATATATTGCTCCAAAACAGAGCAAATAGGTGGCTATTATTCCCACTCTTCCTGTGGAATGAGAATAAGATGCATTTAGGTCATCTATCTACTGATACCAATGAGATTATGATTTTAAGTCCATAACAAGGAAATTCTTCCATTATATAGAGCTTCTGGGTCACAAAATCAGAGAATATGCTGAGTTGGAAGGTATCCACAAATTTCATTGAGTCCAGCTCCCTGTCCTGCATAGGCCTATCGCCAAGAGTCACACCATGTGTCTGAGAGCATTGTCCAAACACTTCCTGAACTCTGTCAGGCTGGTGCTGTGACCACTTCCCTGGAGAGCTTGTTCCAACACACAACCCACTGTGTGAGGAACCTTTTTCTAATATTCAGTGTAAACCTCCCTGACTCAGCTTTGTGCCATTCCCTCAGGTCCTGTCAGTGGTCACCACAGAGCAGAGATCAGTGCCTGCCCCTCCTCTTCCCCTCACGAGAAGTTGTCAACCGCAATGACTTCCCTCAGTCTTCCCCAGGTTGAACAGACCAAGTGACACCAACCTAAGAGCCATGCATGGCCCTGATGGATTTCCCTATTCTTATCAATATTATTTGGAGCCAGCATTTGCCACAAAAGCAACAGTTTTCAGAAAACAGTTTTTATTTTGTGACTTATAAACTGGATCAATTCACTCCACATCTGTTGAGCCAAATGCTCTGGAAAACACAACTCTTTCTCTGATGGGATTGTTTGTTTGTTGGTGATGGCATTCTTGGCTAGCACAAAATATATCAAGTCCTTATATTGAGAAGGCAGAAATCAAAACAGTCTAAAGTATTCATTGGGAAATCCAAAGATTATTTGCTTAAATTGTTTCATTCTTGCAGAAACATTTCACCATGGATGATGGATAGTACTTTACAATGGATTATGCTATTTTAGCTGAATACACTATATATTCTAATGTGGTAGAGAATAATTCCATAACTTGAAATCACGTAATGACAATATTTAAACTAGGTTTAAATTCAAACCGTTTTCTAGGTTATAAAGCTTTGCATAGTGCACTTTAATAACTTTCTGGTATTTAAAGTAATTTAGTAGACACCTACTCTTTTAAGTCCCTGTATGGTAAAAGATTCTAAAATAATTATTCTGCCATCCTATATTCCTATAATGTCTACTTTCAATAAGGACTATAAAATCAATATTTAAATAGTATTCTTCTCAAATAAACTTGGGGTTTTTTTTTTTAGATTTCCTCTGGCAGTACAGAGTGCTGTGTCAGACCTTTGACAATTCTGGAGGAAGACATTTTTCCTAATTTTTAAAGAGGGAATTGAGACTTACTATGTAACTTTTAATTGAGCGTTCATTCAACAGCATTCAAGAAAGAAGATTGGGAAAGTACATATGCTTTAATGTCTTCAACATTCACCACAGTTTGTCACCAACTGAGTACTTCTCCTAACTGATCAACATTATTTAACAACTTTTGAAGTCATTCAAAACAGAATTAGTAAATATAAACACAGCTAAGACGCACAATATAAACAGCTAAGACTAAAAGTATTAAAATATTTTTTCAGTAAAATTTTTGTAATCTCATCTCAGAATACAAAGAAAACTCCTGATTGAAATGTTCTGCATCTGTGTTATTGCTTGAATTCTGTTTCTCTTTCAGACTTGAGTAGGTAAACAACACTCAGGTCTGTATGTATTCTTCTACCAAGCATGTAAGAAGTACATAAAAGAAGAAGAAAAAGACCACAAATAATTTATTTGAGTACTCAGTGCCTCCAATGTCATGAGGATGTCTTACGGTAATTTACTCAAGACATTTCTGCCTTTTTGTAAAGAGAATTTTTGTTCATTATCAAAAATAAATTCATTTGCATTTCCACAACTGCTGAAAAAAATGGAGAGGGAAAAAACCATCAAGAGTGATGTCACCAACTGTGACATTAACAGATAGCCAGAAGTACTACACTAACAAATAATGTAGAACCAGCTAGACAGTTCGACCTTTAATGTCAACAGTAATATTACCCCATGATGAATGTGGTTAGAGGGACAGCTTGGAATCAGGGTCAGCAAATTTTTACTGCCTTGTCGTTAGATTTAGATGCAAAACCAATTTTTAGAAAAATTTTAATCCCTGTATTCAATAATTCTTAATTAAAAGCAACTGCAGTTCTCCCCAGGTTTTGGAGGAAAAGTGCATGAGAGATGCCAAATACATATAAGTACACAAGTTTGAAGAAACTTAATATGAACAGTTTGGCAATAACCATAAAAACCAAAAAAGTCACAGTTTGCACAAAAAGAGAAGAAAATCATATAAGAGTGGCTCAGCCTTTCTATTTACCAGCCAAACAGTACCAGCACCACCACAGCTCACAGGACAGACAGCAATAGCTTCATATTAGAAATGTGAGGGAAAACTAAGCTATTGTTTCCTTAATTCTTACAGATATCACAGGCAGCTGAATCTTGGATTTCCTTGTCTACTTTTCTCTAACGCTACAGGTGACTCTTGGATCTCCCCACTGACCTCTAAGGAGTATATTTTCTTTATCAGGTCTTTTTACCTCAGTTTTGTCATCTACCAGTCTTTTGGTAACAGTGTTCTAAAATGTTCATGTACTCATTCTTCTGGTGACAATGGGCATAAAGATGAAAGAACAAAAAAATACACTCATGATACAAGTCATATTTCCAAAATCTAGCACTGTACAAAAATTACTAGAGAATGGCTACTCTGCCCACGCTTTGAAAACACAGGCATTATATTTAAAATATGCATTCTCTCATCTTCAACTGTAGTAATTGTTATGCAGAAGTCACAGATATTGACAGAAGCAAATCTGATGGTGGCTGTTTATTGAGCTATCTAAGATGAATTGGTCGTTTTCCCATCAATGATAGTTATAAGCACTACATTCTGTAGTTTGTAGATATTTTGTTAAAGAAACATTTCTTCTTATATCAACAGTGTTTTTCTATTACTGCATCTTTCATAAGCTGAGATCCTTGCTTATTTTGTGTACGCATGAAATTCAAATTGAAAAGGGTTGTGGCAGAAGAATCAGAAATGCTGAAAATACCACAGAGATTTTATGAGAGATTCCTTAGTGAATGCACATTTTTTAAACACCTAAAAAACCCTGTTCAGAAGAATGTAAGAATGGAATTTCATTTGGAATGGTCATGGGAAAAGGAATTGTCATGATAAAATAAGGGGTTTACTGGAATGCTTAGATTTTAAACTACTAGCTGGCTTCCAATTCCTTCAATCAGTGACAGCATTCAAATCACGCAAAATAAAGCTTCAGTGAGAGAAGAAGACTGATTTTCCATATTCTATAGAATTCAATTTAAAATAAAGTACTTGAAGAAAAAAATTAAAGTAATCTAAACCAGTTAGAGAATAAGGTTTTAATTAGTCAAAGGCATTGCTTTTATTTTAATTATATCCCTCTGTTCCATAGTAACAATTCAGAGTTCAGAGGAGGTTATGATTTTCCATTACTAAAACAACTCCATCATGGAATTGTATAAAGGAATATTTTTTTCCCCAGTGAGTGGCAAGATTTTTCACTTTCCAAATATGCTGCAAGGATCCTATGAAGTTCAGAGACTTTCACTAATAATTTGTTTCCTTGTAGATCAAAAAAATCCCAAATCTGTGTAAATCTAGGTAAATACAGAATCCCATAGTTAAAATGTTTGTCCTTTCATGCCTTTTGGAAGATATTTTACATACTATTTTGGACTGAAGCATCGGAACTTTTGTTACTTGTAACTAACCAGGGCTGTAGGAACAAAAGAACTACTGCTACCATTTCCAAGCTGAAAAAGACATTGAAGTTTTTTGCTCCTAGTAGGCTTTCCATGCAGAAGATTGCTCTCATCTACCTAAATTCCCACATATATCAATAAAAGACAATAGTATTATACAAGATATAAACTCACCTTTAATTTCCTCAATATCCAAGAAATAAGGACATAATTTATAATGTGATCTGACTTACGAAAGTCATGAACCCTGAAATTTGGTTGCTTGTGGTCAGGTCAAAGAGACACATGAACAGTGGACGGAGCCACATGTGGCACCTTAGCCACAATTTGAAACCTTCGGAAAAAAGGTTTTTTCTCCCATGAAGCCTTCTGGAGAAAAGGACCAAGAAGAAAGCATACTATACAAATTAAAGGCAAGACCAAACAATAAATGCGGATTATTAAATTCTGCAAATTAAAGGATTCATTTTTAAAAAGTAAATTATTTGCTTTTTCAAGGAAAAAAGATAGTTGTCGTACTTCTCGAATTAAGCTCCTGATTAAAGGTCAAGAACATAATGTAATTTACAGCTGGTGTCAACAACGCTTCTCTTCTCATAGGCATAAAAATTTTGTATCCTACTATTACAAGTATACATAAAAATCACTAAGAAAAATGTTAAGAACAGAGCAGTCAAATGTAATATTTTTTTCAAATTTCAAGTACTGGTGCATTTTAATGTTGGAGATGCAAGGACCATACCTAACTAAGCCATTCCACAGCAATAAAAGACAAGCAGGTATGTGAAATACAAAAATTAGCTACTATTTCTGCTTCAAACTGATGGCAAAAGCCATTGGGATAAAAACCATCAATTTAAAATTCCTAGGTTCCTGTTATTGTACATGGCAATTTAAATCACGGGACTACCTCAGGTAAACATAGGTCAGTAAGCCTTCTGTCACATGCGTTCCAGCTAAGAACTCTTCTATGTTTTTACAGTGATTAAAATTCTTGTGGCTGAAAGTAGTTGATATCGTGCATTCAAACCATTTAACTTTATTTTCCTAATTTCCTCATTCAGATTTTTATTTTTTCACTAGGTGGCTTAAAATTTCATTTTATTGGAGGACATATTTCTGTGAATATTTAACACAAAACACATGTTCACTGTTCAGGCCTCTGAGAACTCTGAAATCAACTAAGAATTTAAACTGCAGTCCAGTCACTTCACCATGAAATCTTCGTCTCCAAAGATTAATGCCAAAACAAAACATTTTTATGAACAGATATTTTCCTTAACTTCTGGTGTTAGGAGAGCTTATATTGTCACATCTTATGCGGTGCTACAGTTTTTGTTTTCCCTTTCACATTTTCAGTACGTAAATTTCTTAGAAATTCATTCATCAAAAAGCCTGACATCCAAAACTGAAAGAATTTATTGAATTTCTTTCAAACGTGCTTGATGGCGCAAAACAAAAAGCACGTTGTTCTCTTGAACTAAAATACCATGTTATTCCCAGCTGAACAAGAGAAAATGCCACTTCAAAAGAAAAATCATCAGAACATTTAAAGGAATAAATTTTCAATGATTTCAGGAACACTTGATCCATATAAATGTCTTAGAAGAAAATGCTTTCAGAGGCACTGCTCAAGCAGAAGGCAAAAGGGTTTCCATTTATAAAATGGCTCCTATTTAAGGGAAGGAAGGGAGTGCCCACTCTTGCTAGCACGCCGGGGGCTGTCATTATGCTGCCATTAAAGCTTTCTCTCAACTCATAAACAGAGCCATTCCAGTTTAAATGAAAAGGGGAAAAGTCATTAAAAAAACAAAGAACATGTAAAAGGAAGAGACATTTTGCAGAACGCTTAATTGCACTAAGCTTTTGGAATCACAAACAATGGGGTTGTTCACTACAAGCAAAACTCCCAGCTACAGTGACTATAGCTCAGACAATTTATTAAGTAGCCTTTTGATATCCAAGAGGACTTTTCTTTTTCTTTCTAATTAATAAAAAAGCACAATACTGAAAGGATCGTGGGAAATCCTACACATCCATCCCCTTTCTAAGCTGAACTACAAAAGCCACCAGACATGAAATATTACACAAACCTTCAAAAATTTGCTCCAGCATGTTTTTTGCAAGATTTTATGCTTTGTTAGCAAATTCTTGCATCTGGAGTTCCTTTTTTGGTTAATGGGAACCAAGGACTTTCAGGAGTGAGCACAGATATATTTGGAAAACGCACTTCCTGCGTCAACAAGACGAAACCCACCTTCTGATCAGCAAACATGAACAGCTTAAAGAAGCTTACGTGCAATGACAGAGGCACCAATGATTGGTTGTACTGCCAGGTACTCCTCTATTTAACCCTTGCAAAGGTACTGTCAAGGAGGGGATAGCAATATATGCTATAGCTTTTTCGACCATCATGTGTCTTACCAGTTCAACAATAATTTTCCTTTCCAGCTTTGTTTATGGATTGCTGTAGCAATCTCTCATAGGATACATCACTTTTCAAAGCTTCCAGTTTATTTCCTTACCTAATTCCCCTTCTTTATGAAATTTTATGTGAACTGTAGCTTCTCCCTCAAAATTTTCAACAGTTTTGGTGTTTTCACAGAGTATGTAGGAATAAAACATTAGTATTCTGTGGGATCCATATCAGATGGAACAATTAAAACAAATTAAAACTTATTAAACACAATTCTCAAGAAGTAACTTTGGCAAGAACACTTTAAACCATTCCTCATACTTGAACAGTACTCAGTAAGGTCTTTGGACAGAGTAGAATGTGCCTCCAGGGTTTTCCTTGGCAAATTAGGAACTGAGTTCCAATCAAAGACTTTAGTAGTTACCAAGGTAAGTACCTTGAAAGAATCAATGTGAAAAATTTGATAAATAAAGAGAATTCTCATTTAATTATTTTTTTATGGTTTTTTTTTTTTTTTATTCAGGGGAAAGAGCATCATTTGAAGAAGCAACAACTGTAAGGCTGCTTTTCCACAAGTGAATAATCAGTTTCAGGTCTTGAAGTGAAACGGGGGGAAAAGTCACTGACACTTGGCACAATAAAAGTAGAAATAACTGCATCCATGGGCTTGAAATGTCCTTCCTTACAGAGAAGCCAAATTCAGATCTGCTCTAAGCAGTAGTAAATCCATTAAGAGCAACAGCATATTCAATTAAAGTTGCATTTGTCATAGATTTGAATGCAGCATTATAAACCCACATTAACAGCAGAAAGATTGCCTATTCCAACTCTGCAGTAGGGCAGGGTTGAGTGCAAGAAGGTAACCCCAGCCTCTGTAAAAGGGAACTTTGTTGAATGCTAAAAGCTTAAGTCAGAGCCAAATTATAAACCAATTTGCTTTCTGCGTGTCAGGCAAGATGAATACCATTCACTGGCATGAATGCCTGCTTTGAAGTGAAAGAGAGCCCCTTCTTTTTTCCAGGAGCTGTGTAATTTTAAGATCACAAGATAAAAACTGCGAGGACTCATGAAATAGTCAACCAACCAGAACACGGTGCACGATGCCATTGGGCGTTATGTCCCTATTATAATGAAGGGCATCATTTTCCTGGCCCCTGCTGTACACATTCCAGCTCTGCAATGGGAAAAACAATGAGTTTTAAGCATACATTACTTCCATGGCACATTATCAAGTCAGAAGGTTCCTGATTCCACACCAGATTACAGACTCCTGCAGCATTCCATTGTTGATTAGCAAGTATGTTGGGAGCCCACATTTGTCCATTTATATCCAAGACTGAAAATGGCCATTGTCCCATTCTCCAGAGATACTGGACACCCATTTCCATACAAGACTCCTCTGGGTTACCAGTTTATCTTCAACCATTTTTGACACTGAACTTAGCTCCACAGGTCACTTTTTCATGATAACATCAATAAGCTGCTTTTACAAGTAAGGTCACTGTTTTAAGAAATGTTCCTTGGGCAAATGTTCCCTGGGCAAATGTTCTCCTTAATTATACTGGCACAACCATATCAACTTCAGCAAGGCTGAACGAATATAAACAAAGCAAATGCTGGACACATGATTTCAAATCAACAACTAGCTGGTCCTAGATGAAAGGCTCTAGATAGACTTTAATGAACTTAGTTCCCTTGCTAATTCACTGAGAAGTAAAACATAACACAATCTCTGAAAAAAATATCAAGGAGGTATTCAACAAGCATAATTACAGAAAGAATGAAATAACATGGGTTTGTATAAGTCCAGAGGCAAAAAATAAAGAAACAATTGATGAGGCTGAATCAAACAAATGGATTGAGTCTATCTTAGAAAACATAAGATGAAATCATAAAATCATCAATTGAAAGCTTGAAACTAACATTTCTAAGTCAATAACAATCCTTTGTAGCATAATGTAAATCATGGAAGAAAACAGCGTTCTTAAATTCCATTATTTAACAGTTAATTATGCATACTCATACAAGATAAGAATATGCTATTAAGAAATACTCTCTCATTTAGGAAGTGGAAGAAGAGGCTCTAATTGCTGAATAAAGAAGCTTACTGTGAAGAAATATTTGTCTGGTTTGATCAAAATATCCAGTCCTGCTTTTATGTCTATGAATCTAGGTTTTCATGTTTTGAATTTAATAATATTTATCCCTTCTGAATGCTCCTTCCCCATGAGAAAGCTTCTTTTATTTAGCTGCACTGGCTTTCATGGTCATTCATTTCTGTAAATTTGACCAGAATAAATTTCAACTTCAGCTTCCTAAATATTTGCTTATTTGGACTGGATACTTTAGAGCCTTTGTACAATTAAAAAACAAAATACAGATTCACATTACACCCTTGCAAAACAAGTCTGCAATGGAAGAGGGTGCCTGCATAAATCTCTGTAGGGTTTATCAGTGGCTGTTTCTACAATCCACTTTCTCTCCTCACAGGGTCATTCTTTATCATTTTTATCACTTTCCCAGTCTAGCTTCATGAGAATTCTCTTAACTATGAAGTCCACTAAAAAACCCCACTTTTAGAGAGTCATCTTCCTTTTCGCTTGGACTCAAAATGGTTCACTCATCCCATGAATAAACTCACCAATTATAAAGTTTTGGTGTTTCCACAGAAACTGGTTTCCAGGTTTGCCCATGCCACGCTGGAGCTTCACAGTATCAGCTGGAAACCAGGGTCTTGATTTAGGAATATTTTTGGAGCAGTATGGTATAAACAAAATGAACATATAATATCTGGTAGATGACACCCGTCTCTCCTCTATTTAAATTGAATGTGTCAAAAACACATCTGGATGTTTTGAAGCCAGCTAAAGAATTCCATCAATAGAGATTGATTTTTAAGTTTTTTTTCTTTTAAGCTAGGGGAGGGCTAAAGAACTGGAAGGAAGCTGCAAAACCATGAAGTTTGAATATACAAATTTTAACTGCATTATTATTGCTTCTTTTTTGTAACAATTAGATATGCACTAACAAAGGACCAGAAAAATCTAAAGGATTCAACTCTTTAGGTTTTAACAAGACTAACAATAAATTCAAGACTATTTTTTTTGCTTTACTGTGTATGAGGCATGATTTGTCTTTTCCCATAAGCAAGATTTTGAGCACAACAAACTGAAAGACGTGAAATTTTTACTAACAAAAATTTTAAATTTTTTTATTTTACAAAAGCTGGGGAAACATCAGGTAGGGAACTTACTAGGTCATCAGCATGGAACATGCTAGAAAACAATGGCATAAAAAAATCCAGCTCACATCCAGCCATACTTCCAGAACTATCTTAGCAAGTTGAAGACCTACAATAGCTGTAGACTGAGAAACTACCTAATAGTTGAAAGTAAGTCTCCTATAAAATCTTCTAACAACTAGAAACTACTGATTACATTTTTCAGTATTTATATAGTTTTCTTTTCTCTTTTGCAATTTCTATAAAAATAATGCTTTCAGGCTTCCCTAGTGAGAAAGCACAAGAAAGAAGGAAGTAAAATGCTAAAAGCTTTAATGGTTTAGGGCCATCTTCAGCAGGATATGTAAATCACTTGCCTGTTGGATTCTGTTGAACCAGAGTCCTCTAAAACTTTAAAGTATCATATTAAAACATTGATATAGAAGAGGTGATCTATTGGTGTGTAGTCTGCTATGTATAACAGTATGTGTAATCATAGGAACAGAGAACGGTACAGGAAAGGACATCTGGAGCTCATCCAGTCCAATCCTCCACTCAAAACAGGCTATTTCAGAATCAGATCCACCTTTGAAGATATATCAGTTTGCTCAGGCCCTTGTTTAGTTGAATTTTTATAATCTTGAACTATGGAGATTTCACAGCCTCTTCAGGCAGTATTTTTCTGCATCTGACTACAGTCAGAGTGAAAAAATTATTTCCTAACACCTACTACAAAATTCCTAGCACCTACTATAAAAATGCATTTTCTCAGCATCCACTTAATTGATGTTGAGGAGAGCCATAAGATCTTCTCTTAGTCTTTTCCACACACAGCAAACCAACACTCTCCATCTCTCCTTAATTGCCATGTGCTCCATCCCATAACTGCCTTGATGGTTCCCTGCTGACCTTGCTCCATTGTTGACTTCTTACTGTGTAATCAATCATCTAATCTATAACAAACTGCCCAAAGGCATGGGTTTGTCAAGTATCAAATCTCCTAGAAGAGCACTGGAATAAATATGTCATGACTCAGAAAATTCATCCACCACTCAAGACATTGCATATAAGAATGGAGCATTTTGAACTTCTCACAGAAAATGATTCCTCCGTAAAACATCTAGTGTAGCACAAAGTGTCTGAAGGCTACCAAAAGCATTTTTTTAAAAGCAGCAAAATGCAGCTAACAGTGGAAAAGAGACTAACATTTTAAGAATATCAGTAGTAGAGTCTGACTGCAGTATCAGAAAAAAATAGAGAGTGGAATTTAATGACCAGTGAGAATATTAATTTAAGTGTTCATCTTTCAAGCCTGTAAGAATCTGTAGAGACAATGATAAATATTCAAAGAATGGTCATGGGCATTGAGAAACATGTTTCTTAGATCCCTAGGAGCTTCTTTTTATTTATTGAGGAAATCATCCAGATAAATTGGAAGACCAGGTATGAGTGTCTTAGAGTTTAGCTTTTAAGAAAAGTAGAAAAGATAATTTAAAGTTGAGAGCAAATAAAATGAGAGAACTAAGGGAACTAACTGCCTCAGGAAGAAGAACAGTTAGAGCAGCCATCAGAAACCAGATAAGTCCCAAAAACAAGGCAGCCTGAAGAGACCAGGATGGAAGCTTTGATTAGAGTTGTAGAGCACTCTATTTTATTTCATAATATGATGATCTAGCTGTCACCTTGGAAAATGACACAAGACCCTATTCTGGTCTCTTTTCTAATGTCATCTTTTTTCTCCCTGCCTGGAAAAATCAAATCAGTAGGATTAGGGCATAGTAGATGAAGAAGGAAAAAGGGAATTCTGTCCATTTTGTAACTGAACACAACACTATTTAGAGTGTAAAGGGTACGGCATGCCAATTTGTCAATCAGTAGTGTTCATTCTGCCCAAAAGAACAAATTCAGCTGGGAAATCAAAGGGAAATGGGAGTGTGACTGCAGCCAGTGCTCCCCTTGTTGTGTGACATGGAAAAATACTTCCCACCACACTGTCTCCCTATGCACTGCTGGAGCTGCATGTGGCACCCACAGACCACACAGCTACCACCACATTCAGTTTACAGCTAATATTGGCACTTAATAATCCATCCGAAAACAAAAAAGTGCTCTCTGCTATCTTTCCAAAGATTTTTCTTGTCTTACAATACAATATCATGTTTTTCTTTAAATTCCCAATTCAACTTAAAAAATAGTAGGAGCTCAAACACTAGGGAGAAGGTGGGTAGGAAAATAGTCCCAGGCTGAACAGGAAGGACCCTTTGGGTGGTAACCTGCATTTAGACTGGCTCACAGTGCTTGTGACCCCACAGTCTCACTCCTCCTAACCATTTTTTATTTCCCAGAAGAAGGAGTTCTTTATTTTACTGTATACTTTGCAAGAAGTTTCAATAACTGCTTAACCTCTACCATATAAGCAGATCTATTTGACAGTAATATGTAACCAAAATATTTTCTAAGCATAGCAGCAAACTACTTTGCAAAAATCCTTTTAAAATCTGTATTTCATAAATTATATTTGGTTCCGTACTATTAGTTGTTAGTGTCAAAATGTTCATGAAAAGTATTTGGTTACCAAGAAAATATAATTTATGTCTTTTAGTGTTTCAACAAGAAATTTTCTGGACTAAAGAAACAAAACAGAATCAGAGAAGGAATCTGTTCTCCTCTCTTTTGAAATCTGATTCCCAAATATGTTAGGAATAGGAATCCAAGTAAATAATCCTGTTTGTCTGCAGAAACTGGCAACCACACTCTACAATCCCATTCAGAATTGTCAAACTATAATCTGAAAACAAGATAATGCAAAGAAGCCCCCAGCAAACCTAACTGGCTGCATAGGAAGGCTGTTTCAGAACCTCAGTGTTTCTGTGACTGGAAGCCCTTTCCAAGTTTTTTGCATTCTTTTGCTCATGACCAGTCCAGACGTTTTTCTTGTGCCAAATTATTCTTCAGGTTGAAGAGTTGAAACAACATATCTTTATTTACTTTCAAAGTAGCTTGCTGGCTTCCCTAGCTATAAAGGGACAGGACAGAGACAGCTCCAGAACTTCATTTGAGATTGTCAGCTGCCTCCTCTGTGTTACAACAACATGAAAAATAGCATTCCAGTCCTCCCAGGTCTACCTGAACTGCCCTCTGCAAGAGACAAGCAGAATAAAAGTAAGCAAGCAACAAATGTCTTCATTAGCAAGAACCACATGTATTTTCACTGCAGAAAGACAGGACAAAAGTCTAATGCTACATCTGAACAACATAAATTTGAATGAAAAACAGATTTCCAGGATGACCGATTTGGAGAGCATGAAATCTATGATCTTGTTCATGGGCTCAAATTTGGAGTTCTTGACCCACCTCCTAAGAAAGGGCACATAACCATTGCTTTTATAGGCACTATTCTCAAAAAAACATGCCTGGAAGAACAATAGGATTTCTAGGAACGTTGTTTTTTTAATTATCAGATCAGAATAAAGGCAATATTTTCAGGACATTTGAAGGATAAAGCCTTCAAAAGCTCAGGAGAAAAAAGTAGACTAAAAAAATTGGTTTTTTCAATTGCACAGGATTAATTTACAGTACACTGACTGATCATTAAAGCATAGAGAAAATCATGCTGATATTTTCAAGGCTAAACTTAGGGCTTGGGGAGTATAATTGTCTCCAGGGTGGAGTTTTTTCCTTTTTTTTTAAATCTCAGTTCCACTTTTGTTTCCTCCAAGGCAGTGAAGTTCCACGACTTTGAGCAGGGTTAGATGCTCTGAGTTCAGCTTTGAATCTGTCATCTACAGTCTGAAAGATTCCTCCTTATTTTTATTATCTTAGTTGGAATGAAAGAAGCATTTTCAGCTATCTTATCAGCTAGCATTGCAAGACTGTTCTCACTCCCATCTTAGGATATATTATTAATGATCCAAAAGAACAGCAGGCAACAGAATTTTACACAATTGATGGTGCTGAGTACCATGCCAAGATATTATTAATGTAGCTTTTTATGAAAACAAAAACAGTTTTAAAATATAGCCTGTAGGTCTACAGTTTAATATTTCAGGACAGGAGTCTTCTATAGACATTTTGTTTCAGAACAAAAAGCAAGATGGCTCTAGGTCAGCACTGCCCATGTCTGTGTGTCTCTACTCCCTGTTTTACCTCCCCAAATCACTGGGCATTCTTCATACATCCTCGGTGCTTTTATCCCCAATCTAAAATCCGGCAGGAAACTTGAGAACAGAAACAATTATTTTTGTTGTGAAGTTCAGTAAGAGTCCCCATATCACAGTCCCACAAAAACAGTTATTAAATCAGAATTGGAACGGAATCTAAGTTGGTTTGCTTTCAAGGTCTGGTTTAACTGCCAATTGTTGTCCAAAAAAATCCAGTAAAAAACTTCATTGTTTTAGCTTATTTTCATTATCAGAGCTGTTTTGCTTGCTGTTCACATTATTATGTGGAGAATAAGAAAAGAGTTGTTCCAATACTAGTCTTCCACACTGAGGCTATGGATACCAGGATCCCAAAGTTCTCAGCAAGCAAAGGCGGTTTGAAAAGAACCTGAAACTTCGGTTGGGGGTAAGATAATGCCAAGTATCAGTTTGGATCTAACAGCAGTCAGGTATCAGCATTGCTCTTCTGCTTGCAAAACACCCAGCACTGGAGCTGTGGCTTGCCTAAAGGAGTTTTCTCTCAGCAGTTTCCTGAAAGCCAGGGAAAGATGAACTTCATTTCCACCAGTGAACTGTAACGGGAGAGCTCTGATGATACATTACGCATAAGAAATGAGTCATGCTGCGGTTTCCTGCTTCAGTTTACTGAGTGCAGAGTTGTTTGGCCTTTTTCTCCAGCCGTGACCCTTCTCCTGCTCACAAGTCCTTGCAGATAGCTCTTTCCTTTCCCAGTTACAGTAAGGCTCAAGGATACAAGTTAGTTATGCAGACTCTTACTTTTGGCCCAGAGGAAAAATCTTACACCCACACCTTGTAAAATCTTGTAAAATCACAGTGGCCAACAACAGCCTGAAAGACAGACAAGATCAACAACTATACAGCTGGCTTATAACTGCACCAGTGTTTTAAAAAGAATCATTATTAAGGATCTTTATTGTGAATTCCATATAATTCTACAGGCTGCCTCCCTGATTTCAAACTCCTCCAGAAACAGCAGCATGATGGTTTGAACAAACCAAGAGCTGCCTGCTGATCAAACATGACAGGGCCAGAAGTTCAGAGCACTCTAGGTGTAATCTATTGGTTGAAGGGAAATTTGTGCAGTACCTGATAATTCTTTTATCTAATAAGATAAAGCATTCTCATATATACACATTCATCATAGGAAGTTAATGGCTTATAATTATGGTTCAAATATTTTGCTAATAGCTTAAATATCAGTTAGGTATGGAAAAGGAAAGTCAATAATGAAGTGGAAGTGCCTAAAGAGAAAGTAAAAATTCAGTGCTCTAAACAGTGTAAATAAGATATGAGGCAGAAGAAAAAAAATGCAGATGGTCACTTTTGACCCCATGATGTGTGCAACTGATTATCAGGGGTACACAACCATGGATCTCCTTGGAAGACAGTCAGGCTACTCCAGTTCATGTCTAACTGAGCTCTTGTCCTTGAAATCAAGAATGTTCTCAGCTACAATACTTTTTGTATGTGAATGCACTACTTACAGGTGAATGCAAAGTGTCACATTTTACTAAATTTTATCACTTTTCCATATACATACACACGCAAATGCCCACTTTCAACCTGCGGATTCCATACAGTAGCTGTGGATTTTTCACATGAAATACTAAAAATGTTACTCTTTTGACCGAATCATTTCCTATATCTGCCTCATTGATCCCTTTGTCCTCATATCACCTTAACATATATATTTTCTCATTTTTGGATGTTTTAAAAGATCTTCCACACCCTTTCTTACTAGCTTCTTTCAGAATAATTCAAGTTCTCTTGGAGCAGCAGAGACTGGCAATTCCTTCTTCTTATAAATTATGTAGTTATCTCTTCTCCAGTGACAGTCTTATCTTCAAACTCCTTAATATTGCTGGAAAGCTCCTTGAAACATTCTTCGTGAAAGGGAGCTGCATTTTGGCAGCTCTCATGAAGTTTTCTTTTTGTTGGAGGCAGAACTAATTCATCTGAAGGGCATTTTTGTCATCATAAGTATTATTGTGGTGACAAGCAGTAGGCATTTTGAATTCTTCTCTGGTGCACCTCACAAACTTAGCTCTTTTAAAGCCAAATCCTTCATATCTGCATCAGGGAGGGAAAGTGCGTAAGCAAGCTCTGCAGATGTGTGCAAGCATTTACCCACCATTACATGTGGGACTCAGATTCAGCAGATCTTGTGGTTCTCTCTCAGCTTTCATTCCCTGGATTTCCTAATAATAAGGGTATAAATTACAGCCAATTAGGATGATAGTTATTGCTTGGGAAAAGGCAACTGAAAGGATGAAAACTCTTCCTTCAAAAATGTTGGGAAGAGGACATTAATTGATGGGAATAGTTAATTTTTCTGGAGTCTATTCAGTCTGGTTTCTAAGTGCAATCTTAAGTGATGCTGAAAGCACTGCAGTAAGAGATGAAGTATATGAGGCATTAGAGTCTCATAACACCCAGTGCATGATTCCAGTCTCCCCATGATAAAAACTTTTAAGACTAGATCAACCCTGGATAACATCAGGAGAAATATCTTTGTTGTCAGCTATGCATCAGTGTAGACCCCAGTCTTCCCTACTGCCCTGTTAACACAGAAAAATCACATTTAAATCCAAAAGCTATATCCACAGTGCTGATAGGTGACTCTCATCGCCTTAGTCACCCAAATATAGATGGAAAACCTTAAAATAATTTCTCCAGTCACTTGTAATCCAATTCAAATTGTTTATCAAAAAAACTTTTATACATCTTCTGAATTACTGCTGGATTCCTATATTAGCTTGAATAGTCATTTTAGTTTTTTGAGTTGCTATTTAGTTTTAATGCAGGTTGTCATGCCTCCCATCAGTTTCTGAGAAAAATAAAATGTAAGCAAGTTGCAAAACTATGTTACTGTGAAAGAGCATGTAGGGCAGGAGTTCAATACTTTAATAATGATTTTTCTGGACATATTTCACTTTAATTTGCAAGGAGATGAGTTTAAAGAAAACAGCTTTTTCTGCAGCATCCCCTGTGATACCACACGTCTTTTAATGGTATAGGCAGTAAGTCTGTGCCTATATCCTCTGTTACAATGTCCCTAAACTCTCCTCTGCTTCTGCCTGTGAACAAACTTAACGAGGTTGTGGGATCCCTGCAAGTAGATTAGCACAGTCCAGCAGAGCCCCTCCAAAGGCACTGTTTTCCTGAGTTGTTTCTGAACTTGTCTGTGGGTGTCTGGACACACAGCCAGAATTATTTGTTTCAATGGTCTTTAAGATAATTTCCCAGGCAATTCCTTCATCTGTGAAAGATTGTATCTACTGCTGGGGTGTGGGAGCCTGAAGAAAATATCAGCATTCATATGATTTTTTCTTCTTATGAGATGGATGAGTTCGGCCATTCCTGGTTTGCAATACACTAATCCAGGTGGGTAAACTGCAGCAAACTTTCACTTCCATCAGATCCTGCTCAGAAATGGCTTTGCTTTGCCTAAGCACAGTACAACCCAAGACTCACCCCTGGCTGTGGATGTTGTTATCCCCCCCTTATCAACACTGTGCAAGGGCTAAAATTCAGGTAACAGCCCTTGTGCCTTGCAAACACACCCAGACAATTACTGCAACAAGGGGCAAGAAGGAAAAAGAAAACACTGGAATATTGTTAAAATAATTTCTATGTCAGAATATATTACAAAGTCTTCTCAGCCCTTTAAGGAATAACTTAATATTCTTATTTCATATCTTAATTATATAGATGCAGCTTATAATAAGGAGGGAAGTGAAACAATTTTTTTTAATAAAGTGAAGTTGGTTTTATCTTCCTGAAGTATCATTAAAATAACAAGGGTAAGAGCTGCCAATTTTCTGAAGCGAGTAGTAATTTCTTTCACCACTGTCACTTTCTTATTTGTAGAATTCAAACTCTTAATACTGAAAAAGTGAAAAAGTGACCTGTAAATTTCAAGTGAATCTCATCAAATATTTGTAAACACCTTCTGTTCCATTAGCCAAATATTTTTTTAGTCTCAAGAAGTTTACATTATTTATTAATTCTAATTTTGGGTCAAACTTGAACATATCTCTCTTTTTAACCATTTACTAATCACCTCTGAAAGAGCCAATGTCTGGCTAATTAAAAACAGACCTCTATAAATTTGTAGGAATTATTTTGATAAGTACTGTTGTAACTGCTTTTAGATTTCATCTACACTTGTCCATAGTGTGAAAGCACCTCATAACTGAATTGACAAAATTGAGATTCTTTTCATTGAGTGACTGAGCCTCATACTGGAAGAGATATAACATGTTGGATTGTAAAAGACATAGCAGCACAATGCATACAAGCGCCCCAACCTAAACTCCTAAAACCAAAGAGCACTTCCATGGTTTTATGGAAAATCCAACCATTCATTTTCATGAATGCAACAGAAAATATGGAAAAGGTTGAATTTGATTAATGGATGTCTCCTAGATCGATATCACTTCTCAATGAGACTTCAATATGGCCTTGGGTTGCCTTCGTAAAGACTTACTTGGAGGAAGTGCCATTTTAAAAATTGTGGGACAAGCCTGTTAAGGTACATTCTGATGCCCAGCATTTCTTTCCTAAATAGCAAATGCCTAGACTCCTGTGAGTATAAATGATACTTCACTTTATTATGATAACAAGAATACATTTCTTGTCCTCGTGCTTAGACAAAAGAACTTGAAGGTGTGATTTCTTTAACCCCCTGTGCTCATTATTTGTAACATCTGTCTGCTTGAAAGTCAGTCAATTTATTTATATTTTAGAGTAGAACTATATCTGGAGTACATCAGTAAATCATATTGAATGGGATTTTAAGCAAGTTTTCAAATGTTTAACAGGAAAAAATGAATTTCCATGTGTTTTGCTGACACGCACATGTTTCAGGAGGAACCACTTTAGAGTTTCTGACCCCACTACAGGAAGAAATATGTTGGAACTATCCACGTGAGTAGATCTGAACTTGATTTGTGAGATCTCCAATAGTGGTTTTGATTGTTTTCATGCAAAAAATGTCTGCTTGTGAGGTTCAGAGAAAGGTGGATTCTCTGGATAGTGTTTCTACAGTGTGAATTAACAACAGAAGCAACTCACATCTGCTGGTGGTCATATTTTTCATCATAAACAACACCAATACCTGGCTAAGAATTAACTTAAAATCATGACTACCTTAGAGTTTCCGCAGTACATTTCTACCCTGAACTATTCTCTACTCTAAGAATCAGACACACAACTTTCTACAGACAATGGTCCACCTGCCACCTTCTTCCAGTATCTATGAATCTAATATGGGGTACAGAAGAAATGTATTAGAGAATGTAGAAAGTATGATTAGAAGTATGTTCTAGTAGTACTTGTTCCACAGAGTGTATTTCTCTGTGCTCTGCAACACCAAGAGCTGGTGGGCATCCACCTGACAGTAAACCACAGGGATGGTCTTCCCAAAAGTGCACTCTTCAAAAAATTACTGGTGTAATTCTCTGTCTCAGCGAGACAGAAATAAGAGATGAAGATAAATGAAAACAACTTTTGTATTGCTTGCAATCATCTCTAGTAATCACTTTCAGACTGAGTGTGTTTTTGTATACGGGGTGTTCAGGATATGCCTACGACAATTGTTTTAGGAATGTCTGGGACAAAATGATTATATACTTCTGCAGTTTTCTGCAACTGAAATCATTACAAGAATCACATGTGCACATCTGAGAAATAATAGATGAGATAAATGTTAACACAGGAAAAACAAAGATTAAAAGCTGCAAACAAATTGCTCATGGAATTAATTTGAAAAAGATTATTTAAGGACCATTTTCAAAAAGTTTTATACAGTACGTATCAGAACTGACAAATTTAATGTGCTGGATTTCAGCTTTAGAACATTTTGTCGGATTTTGAAATTCCAGCATGTTTCATTTAGGGATAGGGTGGGATGAGACAGATGGGGATGGATTGAGATGGGAAAGATGGTGCAAAACAAGAGGCACTGCCTGTAGAATAATGGTGCATTTTTCAGTAAATAGATCACAAGCATTAAATCATTCCAATTATATGTGAGATTGTTTCTTTGATGTGAAGAGGATATCTATGTGTCTTTAAAAGGAAAGATTTACTCTATAAAGCCAGTGAAACTGTGTTGGTATTCAAGATAAAAATCTTCATAATTTATATTTTCTGAATTCAGCATCTGAAGAATGTAAATCATAGAGAACAATGAAGTTATAAAAAGCATCAAGTGTTCTTCCATGATCATTTGTGAGGGTTTTTTCCCTCACACTTTCTAGTGTTCTGACTCAAACAAACAGTAAAACTACTTGGTTTAACTTTGTTATTTCAGTTAAATTCTTATTTCCTGTCATCTCTATTGTGGATTCTACAGACAGGATAAAATACAAAGAGTTCATCTGTAATTAAAATTGATTCTATCTCAGCAGCAAGACAGAGCATGATAGAAGACAGTGTATTTGGTGAGTAATTTTAATTAGGATAGTTGGGAGAGAAAAAAGTCTCAAAGCTTTGATTTTCTGATGTGTTATCTAGAGAGTGAAGCAGATTAGGGACTTTTAAGTTAAATTTGTAAGGTAGATGATAAAATCTGTGTTACAAGAATATATTAATATAGGCTGAATCCAAAGGTAAAATGCAATTTTAAAATCGGCTTTACACAAGTGAGTAAATCCTAAGGATGCTTCCAAAATTAGTGACTAACAGAAAAAAAAAAATTCTTCTCTAACTCTGAGTATCGCACACCAGTGATTTGTAGTCTCACCTCCTCATGCTTTCCCATGCTTTACCTCCCTAACCTGGGGTTTAGAAATTCTTTCTTACCATATAAAAGCCAAAATCCTTGTGCACTCATAGGACTACATTTGCTGAAATGGAGAAAGAGAAGCAGCAGCAAGCCCTGCAATAAAATCAGGAAAGCTGGCAGACCTGACGCAGCCACTACTGCCACTGTATTTCCGCACAGCTGGCAGGGATACAGAATGAATCCACTGCCCACTGCCTGTCCTCCTGAAGAGTTCAGGTCTCTGACCTCACCACTGATTCCACATGGAGGTTGCTGCAGCAAGTAGCTTCCCAGTATTTTTGAAATACAGTTCTATTGCCTCAAGTCTTCAAAACCTTGTCTCCAGGTTCAGTGAATGGCAGATGGTGCAGTCTGCCACAGCCATTAAGTTTCTATTCTATCCTTTCACTACTCCTGGAAATTTAATATTTGTTAGCAGCCTTATTTATACAAGTGAATAGAAATTATGCAGAAGGAATTCAAAATACATAGAAAACATGAGGCAAGATCTATTTTTATGGATCTTGTAGGAGTATAGGAGTCAGAGAAAGCTGACACCTGATCCCTTTTTAGCCATCTGTAAGTAAATGAAAGTAACAAAACCAAAAGTCAAACATACACAAAAGCATGCACACTCTGAGATTACTCATCCCCTGGTGAAACTTCAGCTCCCCTCTGCATTAATTCACCTTTCATCCTTCACACATAGAAACATTTGAGTTAATACTATACAAACCACACAGATTCAAACCCAAAATTCAGGGTCATCACTTTTCTAAAACCCTGAGGAATTGCAGGGTTATGATTCCTGATTTGCAACCATATGCTCTGAGAAGAGTTTTGGACAGAGAAGGCCAAGTATGACCAGACAAAAAGACTTCCACTTTTTACAGCAGAATGCCCAAAACTTCACAGGTAGGGAGACATTCTTATGGGCAATACCTCAATTGAAGAAGCACATCCAGAACCTGTCTTTCTTCAACCAGTGGAGATGTGCAGCCAGTCACCTCCACACCTTCTCCACTCTCTTGACTGTATGAAATAGAAATGCCTATTCCCCTGGCATTGAATGATACTGAAATTAAATAAGTCCCCAAAGAGAAATAAGTAGTCCCCAAGAGAAAAGAATAAAGTGACACTAGAGCTGAGAAGTCTCATTTTGTGGTTGTCTCCAGTAGAACGAGTCACGCAGAGACAATATAATCCTCTTTTTCTTTTCTTTTTTGATAATTTACTTTTAACTGAAGGGTCAGTTTGAAAGAGAGAGGAGAAAAACGTCCACAGAGGTACCAGAAGGCAGCAATTCACAGCCATTTAAAGCAGTGTAATAATACATGGGGCAGGGCAGGTTTGAAATCATTAAGGAGACCAAATCTTGAGAAAGGAAATTGTTGTAAGATTGCATTATTTATAAAGTTAAACTATTCACTGGACTGAATCCAAAGTAGTCGTTATTAAGCAGTGAAACTTTGCCTGCTATGAACAAGCCATTCTGTTCTGTCTCACATCAATATTACACACAGCTGGTTTTAGTAAAACTCCTGGTAATGAGTTTTAGACCTATGTAATTCTGCTTCTGATCAACTTTTTAATTTTATCATTACAAGTCTCTTTGAATGAAGTTTACAAATATGCATGTACAGACAATCTCTCCAGTTATAATTGCAGCATTTTCAAAGGAAATAAAGAACTTGAAATTGGACATGCAAACAGCCTACTTGCATTCAAATGTCTCTCTCATAGTTTGAAAATGTTCCTGAAAACTTCTCCACAAGTTTCATTTTCTGGTTTAGTGGCCAGTCCTAAGAAAAATTTATATAATATGTAGATGGATATCAAAATCTTATGGGTTATCCCTGGGAGAATGACCCTACCAATCATTCCCATAAAGATTTTCCTTTTCAATAACCATGGAGGAATCGGCAAATGTGTTCACTCTAGGCACTGAGACATTTAAAGCACGGTGCTGTAACATTTCATTGAGGTTGGGTATAAATAATTTGCCAGAGGCAATATCATTATGCACCCCACCAGAATCTTCAGAGTACAAGAAGACACAGGAAGAAAGAAGGGATGGAGAATGACAGAAGAGTAAGTAGTAAAATGCAGGAGATTTTTCCTGAGTTCTCTTCAAATGGCTTTTGTCTGTAAGAGAAAATGCAGTATACTTTTTCATGGTTTGGTCTTTCTTTCTATAAACAGGAGAATACAAAATGAGGATTGAGGGCCATAAAGGTACAATATTTAGTTTCATCAATGCTGAAAAATAGGATACTCCAATGCAGAAGTGGGATTAAGAAACTTCGCTAAGCAGGCTTGCAAAGCAAAAAAAAAAATAAAAAAAGACATTATTATATCACATTTGTAAGCAGCATTCACAACAGGTTCAGACCCTGATGGACCTCTATTCACTTTCCACAAAACCTTGTGGAGGTCTCACACCATGCCCTGCAAGGGAAATTTTACAGATCACCAACAGAATCCATCAGAAACCAAAGGGGAGATTTCCCAGTAGGAAGCATCAACCACACTACCATGCTAATAATGCTACAGCTGGCAATAGCTCTCATTATTTCCTCTGAAGAAGAAGAGTTTTAAGAAATCCTTATCCTATGGAACACTGATTTCCCAGTCACACAAAGAACAGAAAGAAAATGGAAGAAATTTTTTTACTTAAAACTGCAGTAGGGATATTGAATTCTATGAATGAAAGTAAAGGTGCCATTCCCATTCAGCACAAACACCCCTCCTCTTTATGAAGAGTTCTGAAAATAAGGCAACTCATTGCAAATAAATAAATAATTGGGAAAGAGAACCATAGGAATGCGTTCATACATACTCAATGCATACAGAGTATGTATTTAGCTGCAAACATCTTGAAATGAAGCCAGACTGCTCAAAGTTGCCTTTTCTCAATGTATATATGTTTATAATTTTGAACATGATACAATTTTCATATATAGAGGTAAACAAGAAGACAATAAAGTGACTATCAAAATTCTCAGTCCACTTCATAACTGATTATCCTTAAAAATAAACTGATGGATTAGATCAGCTATAAATTAAAATGACAGATTTACAAGTACTGTATCTCAGCAGAATGTAGCAAGAACATTGTCCACAGACGGCACACCAACAGGTAAGAACTTTGCTTATAGTCTGTCTATGTGGAGAGGAAAGAAAAAAAATTGTTCCAATTTGCCATGCTCCATTCTTGATTTTTACAGGCATTTTGAGGGAAAAAAGCTAATGGCAGAAAATCAGTTTCTGTGCAAGCCTTTTATATAAATGTTTCCTAAGGACACACCCAAAGGGAAATTGAGTGACCTGTATGTCATTCCCCTCCACTGGATACAATTCACATAATTACTCAATAATCATCAAGATTATTGAATAATTATATCAATCATCGAGACACAAGTGAGAAACATAATAAGTGAACTCCTTCAGATGATGATGCTAATCTTATGGTTGCTGTAAGTTTAGGCAGCCTTCTGCATAGCACTACAAATCAGCCTTTTCTCAGAGAGATCCTTGAGGACTTTTCACAAGGAGAGGAGAGGAAAGGAAGAAAGTAATAGCAAATTGTATGGATTTGAATTACTTGCCAATTCAGATTCACATACTAGAATTCTTTTCTGACTGTTATTTATTTTTCAGAAGAAATAGGACACCACAGAATAACTTTACTTCATGTTTGACATACACAAGTGTAATGTTCAGTCCGTATCAGGAAATGTCCAGTTCACATAGCACATATTGCCCAGAAGGCATTATTACCATTATTGAATAAAAATTAAAAAATAATAAAATTAATAAGGATCTGGTTTCACATACATAGTCTTCTGGTTTAAAGAGGAAGCTGGAATATGTTTTCCAGAGAGTATAGAAATATTTCCCATGGAGGATACTCCACAGCAGAAAGTACCAGAAAAACCACATTAAAAAAACCACACTGTGAAACTCAAGTGTTTTCAGATGAATGTACCCATTTCGGTCACGTACTTCTGGCTTAACTGGGATGACTACTAAAATTCTTCGCAATCACCACTCAGAGGAGATAATTATTTGAAAAGATGCTCGACCTAAAACAACCTAACAAAGGCTACTGCAAAGAGACCAAAATACAAGACCAAGAAAAATCAAACATAGTTTCTGCTGTACCAATATATTTTAACCATTTTTTGTTTATTTACTTGAAACTGAATCTGAATCACAACATGATTCTCTGTGTAAAGAACTTATCATCATTATTTCAGGGGCATCAAAAGCTCAGCAACATTCATCAGCATTTTGTATGAAATTCCAGCTGAACTCTGAAGTTTACCAGATGTCCTCATATTGGATTTAGGTATTATCCCAGGCAGGGTTAAGAATATTGCAGCTACCATTGGGTTTTATACATGTCAAAAACAAACAACTCACAACAGCATGAGATGAAAAAGGTTATAAAATAAAAACATCTCATGTAAGCAAAACAGCTTGAAGTTGATTCCTGGCATGAAAAACAGTATCCTCAGAAAGTATAATGCCTCTGTTCCTGCCAAACATCTGTGATGGGTTTACAAGTCAGCCAGAGCAGGGGGCTAGCTTTGCCTTGATCTCTCTCAGCAACTTTCCCCAAAAAAATAATAGACTTTTAAATGTAAAAAACAACTAAATAATTAGGAGAGGGGAGGGCATGGATGAGAAACACCAAGACCTAAAAAATACTGAAACACTACTTTTCCCCTTTAATTTTATCTTTTTAGTCCTGTCTTCTCTCCAGGCTTAGAACCAGTGATTATCCTGGTTGCAACAACCTCCACTCAGTTTCCTTTTGCCATTAAGAAATTTTATGACATTGAAGATGTGGCTGTCCAATACTCTCTGCCCCTCCCAGGGGCAGTCTCTAGAATTCTCTCCCATTGTGGAGTCTTGAGAATTTTCTCTTTCCTGAAAAAAAAATTCTTGCCATGGTACATCCATTCCAATTTCTTTAAAAGGAATACAACAGGATTCAAACAGAATACAATAGGCAGCGAGAATAACAAAAGTCCAATGCTGTCCATCCAACACCTTCAGTGTTTCCTCTCTCAGCATATGGTCCAAGCTCTGAAGTATTTCTTCCTGGGCCAAATCCTCTACCTTTCTGTTACAAAGAGTGGAAAGAAGAATAGAGCAAGGTTTGCTGGATTACAGCTTTACTGCCACATCTGCTCTGACTGCAGAGGCATGGTTTGCAAACAACTGCCTGGACCAAAAGCCAGGACAAACATACCAAGTTCTGTCTGCAGTTTATGTGCCTTAAGACAAAGAGACTGTTTCAACATTTACAGCACTGGCCATATTTTGGCTCCATTATGCTTCCCAGGAGCTGCTGCTATATATGTGCAGTATTGTATTAAGCTTCAAATTTAGGGGTTTTGTTTCTTCATGTTCAATTTTGAGGGGTTTTTTTTCCCAAAATGTGTAGGAGTTAATGAATTAATTTGCAATTAACCTAGAGTCCTCAACAGCTATTTATGTGTTGAAATATCTCATTAATGAAAGCACAGCAGAATATAATCTAGCAGCAAAAGGTAAGTCTATAATCATCTTAGTTCTAAGCCCATCTTTCTCTACTACAGCTGTGTCTGACTGTATTTTGGCACAAGCTAATCTCCATGTTCCCACACAGCTCAGTGCTCTTTTAGAACAGCTGCACAGCATTTGGGGGGGAGAAATTGCATGATGTGAAGTATTCCAGCTAACAGCATTCACTCTGTAATTATTTTGCAGCCACACAATGTCTAATTGGATTCTAGGACTTTAGAAAGGGATAAAGGAAACAATACTCTCACTCAAATCTTCCGATATCCCATTAACCATCTGCTTCAAAAATGCACTCCAGGTTTTAGATAGCAGTAAAGCAACATGTGGAAGATGCTATTGGATGTTTATGATCATGAGTTCTATAGGTCTTAGGAGCCATGAGTCCAGCTAATGGCAGATGAGTTGAGGGACATCAAAAAAGAGATAGCAGAAGGCTAAGCAAAATCCACAAAACGTTTTTTCAGAGCAACTTTATTCAGTTGAACGCTACTTCTGGTTTCAGCTTGAACACAATTGTAATGCAGACCTGGCATGACCTGCATGGAATGGAGTGATGACAGAGACATTTTTTTAAAACCACTGCAAGCTCACTCTGAACAAGAGAACCTGAAGACAAACATCAAGGTTTTTTAGTGTGATGAAAAAAAGTGGCCATTACAATTTGGAAGTTCACTACCACAGCTTCCACTAATTGATGGCTAGCCAGTTTTGTACACTAGAACAATCTTCAAGCTCTTCTGGAAGCAGGCAACATTTAGATACTAAACTGCATTAGAAGTGCTATTCAGACTGTCTGCCTCAGGTATACAGTAAAGGAGTTCAGAATTCCTTTTCTTCTTTTTCAGACTTAATCCCTCTGTGAACTGTATAGGGAATTCATCTCTGAAATCTGAATTACATTTAAATGAGATAACTGATGTATCCAGCCCCTAATCTTTCTCTTGCACCAAGCACAAATCCTACAGGGCATTTCTGGTTAAGGCCCATTTAACAGCTGTGGAAATTTCCTGAATAGCAAGCATAATCAATAGTTCCTGAATAGTATGTGTAAAGAATAATGACAGGAATGCTTGATGGCAATGGAAGAACATTTTGCTCCCAGATCCACAGTGTTCATTAAGGATGGTGGAGTTACTTCTGTCATTGCATGAGATTTAGCATTCTCTGCATTTTTCTAGATGACAGATAAGAGAGAGAAGTTTATCCAAGACCTAATTAACTAGCTGAAAACTACCCTGTGGGTTGGAAAGGGATTATGGCTGTCCTACTAGAAATAAAAATACCTGCTTCCTGCTTCTTGAAGCATAGCTCCCACTTCACACAAATTCTTTTTGAGGAAGTGAAAAAGTTCTCTAGCAAAGGAGATGTTGAGAATTTTGTCTTCTCTGAAAAAAACAATTCTTGCCAGGGTACTTCCAATCCAATTAGCTGGATGTAAGAAAGAAAGAAGATATATAGACATACCAGTCCCATGAAAATCATGCATCTGAAAATCTCCAAAACTGATGAGGTGGTGTTCTCACACCTTAACTGCTGGCTATAAGAAAACAAAGTATTCTGCCAATAAGTAAATTAACAGTATTTGTATAAACATTTATTAGTCATTGTTGGTTTGGAATGAGATCCAACACATCAGGACGGATTTAAAACACAGGAAACTGAGGAGGTCAAGCAAGGTGAGTACACATATATACTCAGTACATGACAGTGACATACCCAAGTCACTGTGTTCACAAAGGAGGCATTGAGAAAACCTTGAGAGGCTCTTCTTCTTCCAAAGCAGGCATTTTAGAGCACCATCAGCCAATCATACAAGAGAGGGGGGAAAAGAGGACAGCTGACACATAAACTGTCTAAAGGTTCACGATTTGTTACATTCCATGTCAGTTAAAATCACTATCCCTAAATATAAATATTCTCCTGATAGCTCCCTGCCTTTTCCAGGAACACTTATTGTATCTCTCATTATGTTTTCTGAGTATGCTGACAAAACACTGTAATAAAAGTTTGTTCTTTTGATTAATCACAAAATTAAGCGGTCAATGAGAGCTGATAAATTAAAGAGAGAACAAGTTTAATCTCACAAGAAATTGTTATTTGACGTCTTTTCCCTTTTGTCCTCTTTCTCCTAACTGCCTCTCCTGCCCCTTGTCAGGAAATATGAGATATTTTGAACCATAATGAAAACCTGGAAATATTTCCTTTATCATAGATGAGTCCACTGCTGAAAGGCGTACCTGGTGTAAGAGATACCACATGGGGCCACTCTGCCCTGGATACAACTATCAGGATCAGGAAAGATCTCTCAGCATTCTTTTAGCCTAAAAAGTTCTTTCAATGGAACAAAGTTTCCAAATGCATAAAAATCTACTGTTTTGCTGTTACAACAGCATGCCCAAGGAACCTGATGCTTGGAGTACTTACACAGTAAGAAATGTCACCCAGCTCTTCCTTGGAAGAAACAGCTGTTGTTTACCCTCACTGTCTGACCACACCCAATGGGAAAGTGAGAAGGAAAAAAAAGGGAAGTGGACAAGAGGTAGTGAACATCTTGCCTTACCCTTTTTTTTCCCATAGGTTCTTCTTTACTGAACAAAATTATTGGTTAATATTACCTTTTAATATGCAGAGAGTTTTATTCACCGTCTCAAGGCAAACTGCCAGAATTAAGCACAGAGCATAAGAGCTCAAAATGCTCATCAAACCATGTGCCAAAGTACTTTTCCTCCCTTGGTTTCTTGTCTGCTGTAAAAGCAGTTATAGAAACCAAGAAGTGATGCCATTCATTGCATTTAATACTGATGGCTTCCTTTACCTTGTGGTAAGCAGCCAGCCAAACAGAAAAAAAGAACAGGAATGAGCAGGGTACTTGGTACAGCTGCACAGTGGATTTTCTAGTTTTAACAAGCAAATATTAAGCATCTGGCACTGTTAAGAAACTAAGACTCTAAAGAGGCATATAGACCAACATAACAGAAATAGAAGTGCTTGGCCATTGTTTGAAACTGTCTTACTAAATGCACCTACTGGATTTTATTACAGTTTCTTGTATTTTCCAGCAGGACTGCTCCACAGTAATCTCTACCTGGATTTTGTATCTTTCCTTTCATGAGTAATGTGCCAGACAAGAGTCTGATGTCTGGCAGACCTGTGCCTCGTCTGAAAGCATAAACTGGCCCAGAAAGGCAAGTTAAGTGGATTCAAGGTCCTGCCCCCATCAGCTCAAATCTCTGTGACAGAACCAGGTAGCAGCAGCGCCTCTTGCACAGGTTCAGTCACTTTCTCTCAGTACCTACAGCAGAAGTCTGGTTCCCTTCCTGTTCTACCACATGATACAGAGATACAAAATGGTTTATGAGTAGCTGAGATCCTTTGCACAAGTTTACAGGTGCACAAAGAAAATTGGCAGATTGATACAAAGGAGGAGTTGTGCTGTATGGAGGGGCAGGGAAAACATAAACTCTCTAGGCCAGTGAGCTGCTGCCTTTTTTTGTATCCACAGGAATATCATTCTAACAGCTTGTTCTGGAATCTTTTCAAGTAAAACAAGACCTAGGAAGTGGCTATCCGTTCTGTAGTAAGAAAGATTGGTATCTTGAGTCAACATTGGGAAAAAAAAAAAAAGGCAAGAAAATAAGAGATTGCTGTTACTAAGTAGAGAAAGTATGTAGCATAAATGGTCCATGAGTAAAAGAATAAAGCGCATGTAAAAGAATAGCACCTTAGAAAGAAATTTTCCTTGAAAATTCTACTATTAATCTAGCTCCTGAATAATTAGCATATTTAAAATACTTTCCAAGATTCCTTCTTGAAATGCATTTCAAACTTTTTAGACATCTTAGAACACTGGGAGGTTAAACATTAAGGAGCAAAATATGAATGTTTTCAGAGCACTAGAGTATAAAGTTCTTTCCCTTACAAATAAAAGTATCTTTCAGGAATGGCCTCCAAGGTAAGTAAACTGATGATACTTTTCTTTCCAGACACGTTTGGGGAGTTTTGAGTTTCAAGTCCAAGTGAAGTCAAGGAATTTATTTTACTTATTGTTTTTTATCTTTGATCAAAAAAAAAAAAATTAACAGAGTAATAAAGACACAGTCACCTTTAAAGTGGTTCCTTCACAAATCAAGACAGTTCTGATGCTTTAGAAGGAAAAATCTGTGTGAATGACACCAAAGACACTCAAAGGAGCAAGTCTGAATTTGTTCCAAAAATCCTTTGGCTTCATACACAGAAACCCTAGCACCAGAGTTTAGGGATAAAAGAATAGCTCTCTCTACTATAAAGATAATTCCTTTTTATTTCTAGAAAAGAAGTTTTACAAAACCAGTAAAAATAGTTTTCCTCTGAATCTTCCAACAGAAGATTCAAACAGTGCTCAGAAATGCTCAGAGACAATCAAAGCAAATAAGCTTCTATCATTAAATCCTTCTCAGAGAAAATATTTGGACTATTATCAAATTCTTACCTAGACCACAGAAACAGGACAGAAAATGTTCATGTCTGTGTTTTATCCTCCTTTTCTTTGCTTAAAAGGGTTTTGATTAGTAGGCAAAAGGAATAAGTGGTAGCTCTCATTTCCTGGGGAAAAGTATGCCCTTTGTCCCATGTGGGCAGAGACTAACAGCTGCAATCTACCTATGCATTTCTGCAGGTGACATCACTCTAAAAGGGTTGGTTACTCCAATACAGAAAGCCACAAGGGACTGATCAGCTGGGGCAGTAGTCTCCTTATCTCATAGCCAGGCACAGTTCTGATCAAAGCTTTACTTGGTATGAAAAAGAAAATATAGGCCTCTCAAAATGAGTAAATTTCAGCTGAATTTCACTTCTCATTTTATTTAAAAATGCATTGGCATTTTCAAATCTTCTTTATTGCCATTTCATGATTACTATTTGCCTGCATCACCATCTTGTATTTACTGCCATGTGAAAACAGTTTACTTCATAAACCACAAAAGCCCTTAGATATTCCTTTCAGTGCAGCATTAATAATGTAATCTGATGCCCTGGGCATTAGGCTACATAGTTTATCAACAGCACATTAACCACTCAGTACTTTGTGCACAATGTTGCTATCTTGTATACCATCAGTTCCTGCCTAGATCACATCTATTTTGACTGAGAAAAGAAAAGGTACCATCTTGCCACTAGCTGATGGTGATTAACTGTGGTCTCATCCCAGAGACATCCCAGAATATGATTCTTGATACACCATAGACAGTCATTCCACATAGCATCTGAAAATGAAATTTCAGATTTACAGGTAAGGCTGCAATTCTTCAGCAGACTCATGTGCAGCAGAGTTCTTATTGTAACATCTTTTTTTTGACCTTGTGAAATCTATTGTTCTCAGAATCACAAAATGGTTTGGATGGGAAGGTACCTCGAGGGTGTCTTGTCCATCCCCCTCTGATCAAGTAGGGCCAATTGACTCACTTGTATTCAGCAAGAAGCATATGAACACCAAACATGAAAATCCAGCCCCTTGCTACAACTCACCAGCTTTTTAACCAGTCTGACAACAAAGGGAGATGTGCAGTGGCAACACTCACCCTGGCTTGCCTCACTGCAGGCTGCAAGGGGCAGTTTGCTACCCAACACGCTCCATCCCAGATCATCAAACCTCACACCACCTGGATCATGACTTCAGCATCCTTCATATCCACTGTACTCAAACAGGTACTTTTTTTTTTCTTGCAGCTTACCCCTCATAGTTTTCATCCCTGTAACATACCTACTTTCTTGTTATCCTCAAGTTCATCCATTCTTTGGTGTAGCAAGCCCAGAAGACACAGTTTCATTCATCCATCCAAAACCATATCATCCATTATAGCTTTGGCTTAAACTTCACTTTTGTACACCCCATGCTTCACTGCTTTATTTCAGCAGTTCTTGAATGCACATTACTTGCACATGAGATGTCAGGAGATTTATTTCATTTGATAATAAGCTGACTATCAGCAGAGCTTGCCCAGCCTGACCACTATGCACACAAGCTGCACTTAACAGAAATTTTTTGTGACTATTTGTTTATGATAAAAGGTAATTCAAACATTTGAAACTACAGCTTCTTTAAAACATAAATTAGAGCAGTTTCACAGCCTCATAGAGAAAAACCTTGTGGGAGAAAAATCTCATCTACAGCAATTTCGAGTTTTCAGTCTCAGCCATTTTTAAGATATTCATATCACTGTTTGGGCTCAGAAAATAACTTGATTAATTTTCTTAAGAGTCTCAGGCTGGATATCAGAAATTCCAATAAATCTTTCTTTGCTCACTTTTAATGGAAATTTGAATAAAATCACAGGAGTATCCAAAAGTTAACTCTAAGGAATATGAGATAACTGAAATCAATAAAATTATGCTAATATTGTTTATGTTAAATCCAAGACACAGAAATGCACCCCATAGCTGTTCTTCATACAAAAGTACACGGAAAAGAAGGTATTTTGGCCAAAGTAAGTGAAAACAGAGCAGCATTTTCAGATTTAAATGGTAGTCAAGAGAGAATTCAAGAAGCATCTCACAGGGACATGGTGTGATCCTGGGTTGCCCTGTGCAGAGCTGGGAGTTGTGAGTCTCTTCCAACTCTGGATATCCTATGACTCTGATTCCAGAGAAGCAATTTTGTAAAACACAGACACCTAAAGCATGAGATCTGAGGCTGAGACATGGTTGTCCAAACATTTCTTGAATTCTATCAAGCTTGGTGCTGTGACCACTTCCCTGGGAGCCTCTTCCAGTGCCCAACCACCCTCTGGGTGAAGAACCTGATGTATAACCTAAACCTCCCCTGACACAAGTTCAGGCCATTCCCTCAGGTCCTATCACCGGTCATCACAGAGCAGAGACCAGTGTTTGCCCCTCCTCTTCCCCTCATGAGGAAGCTGTACGGTGCAATGTCCCCTCAATCTCCTCCAGGCTGAACAGGCCAAGTGACTTCAGCCACTCTCATGGGCTTCTCCTCAAGGCCCTTCATCCTTGTGGCCCTCCTATGGACACTCCCTGAGAGTTTGCTATTTTTCTTACACTGCAGTGCCCAAACCTGCACACAGCACTGGAGGTGAGGCTGCCCCAGAGCAGAGCAGGACAATCCCCTCCCTTGCCCAACTGGCAGTGCAGTACCTGATGCCCCCCAGGACAGGGCTGGCCCTCCTGGCTGCCAGGGCACTGCTGATTCATGTTCAACCTGCCATGCTCTGTAATGAATAAAGCATTTCTAGGTCAAGTCCACAACTTAGGAAATGAGACACAATAAAGTTTAAACAAAAAGCTGCTGAAATGCTACTAATTTTAAATATTTTGGCTTCCTATCAAATCAGAGGTGTTCAGGTTTGGTTCTAAGGTATTTTAATCACAAGAAGTGTTATCTGAAGTTGTAGATGCTTAACACTCCCAAATGCAATGTATAAGTTTGTAATTACGTATCATGGGCTTAAAAGCTTGTATGAGAAGAAAAAGAGAACTCTCCTATACTCTTGTTTAGTTCTACACCTGCCTAGGCAGGGCAAGGCGGCATTTTTAGGGGGGAAAATCAGCCATTTAAAGTTACAAACATAATGTGTTGTTGACTGGGCTACAACTGTGTCTCCTAAATGGATTCCCATGGTGCATGGAAAGAACCAGGTATCAAAAATATCAGATATTGTGGATGGGCACATGAACTTTTATTTATGCACAAAAAGATCTCAGCTGCTAAGCATTAATACCACAGATGGGGTTTTCATTACATCACTCTTTTCACAGAGGATGAACATATTCTGTGTTTATACAACTGC
This sequence comes from Zonotrichia leucophrys gambelii, assembly GCF_028769735.1. Classification (NCBI taxonomy): domain Eukaryota; kingdom Metazoa; phylum Chordata; class Aves; order Passeriformes; family Passerellidae; genus Zonotrichia; species Zonotrichia leucophrys. The sequence continues at coordinate 101,018,778 of NC_088171.1, read as the reverse complement.
ACAGAGAGAAATAGATGGTTGGTTTTGCTTGTTGCCAGAGAATCTGAAACTTCTACAGTGAATAATTATAATCAAATAAACAGCTGTCCCATCCAACATATTCTTATTTTCATAATGCCACTGAAGGCAATACTGATCAGTACCAGCAAGAATTCAATCTTAGAGGCAGAATCAAACTCTACCACTTCAAGGTTTGACATAAATTAATAACATATCTTGAAAAGTGAGTATAAAAGTTGTATTTCTTCCAAAATCTAAGTGGTTAGGTTTGAAATGGCTGATTTAAATTCGAGGTAAGCAGATAGATAGGCAGCTCACAACCACAGCAGCTAGATTCGTGTTCCTACTTCCACCCATTTATCAAAGTCATTCTCAATTATCTTTGAAAGGTCATGGCAACTCGGGGAATGTTCCTGAGGACTGGCACAAAGCAATCATCACTGTTCTCTTCAAGAAAGGCAAGCAGCAGGATGGGAGGAGCTATAGACTGGCAGCCACACCTCAGTGCCCAGAAAGGTGATGAAGCAAGTAATCCTATAAACTATTTTGAAATATGCTATGAACAAGAAGAAAATTGAGACAAGTCATCACGGATTTAGAGACTACTCAGCCCTTGGTGAGCCTACATCTGGAGGGCTGGTCCAGTTCTGGGCTCCCTGGACAGAGACAGGAATCAGTCCAGAAAAGTGTTGTGGAGGTGGTTAAAGGACAGGGGGGATCTGACACACATGAAGAGACCCAGGATTGTTTAGTGTGGAGAGCAGGGGTAAGGGGTAAGACTCAGGGGTAATCTCATCAATACATACAAATATCTGATGTGAGACAATAAAGAAGATAGAGCCAGACTCTGCTCCACGGGGCCCAGTAACAGGACATGAGGCAATGGGCACAAATGCAAATCCACATAATTAAGCTTAAATACAGCAGAACCTTTATTACTGCAAAGGTGGTTGATGACTGAAACAGGTTACCTAGAGAGTTTGTGGAGTCTCCATTCTTCAATATAATCAAAACCAAACAGGAGAAGACTCCCAGCAACCTACTCAAACTGAAGCATTAATGTTGAACTAGATGTTTTTCTTCTATCCCCAATAATTCTTCTTTACCAGGACAAAGCTAGAAGAAAATTAATATTCCATTATTTCTAGGTACCCTTTCTGGTGTGGTAATGAAGCACTACAGTTGTGTGCATAGCTGTCAACTCTGTGTTCTTTATACACCTTGCATCATGAGGTCTGCTTTCCACATTTGTTTAGTAACAGAGAGCTGTGCAGTTTATTACTTGGCTCAGAAAGATAAAGTCATGAGTAGAAAGCAGGAGAACTCATGCAAAAAGAAAAATAGGAAGGCCAGTGACAAAATTTCTCTCCCTAATATCGTTAGTGCATGGCCGTGTCTCCCACTCAGCTCAGATGAAAGGTTGCAGAGGGAAAAATCTCTAAATTTTGCTAGAAAGTATAGGCCTTAACCAGAACACCTGATTCCACAAAACAAGCTGTGCCCCTTTTTCTGTAATACAAGGTATTCCAGGTCTGCAAGGGCACAAAAGTGAAGCTCTGGAATAGAGCTTCCTACCCTGGAAGCGTTTCTAACCGTTTTATTCTTCTCCACAAGGCAGCTGCTTTTCAAAAACCAATAAAACCTCATGTCATTTCTCCTTTTCTCTAATGCATAGCACTCAAAGGAAACAAATTCCTCATTATTTCTCTCACAACATTACAGAAGCTAAATAAAAAGGAGAACAGAACTAAATAAAGTGGAGACCCACTACCCATGTGCAATGGCTGTTTCCTTCACAAATTTCTCCATACCCCATCTGTTTCAGGGGAAAGAAGGGGTACAACATCCCTCCTCCTGAGAAGTCATGGCATAATGTAAAACAAATGGAATGGAACAACTGGGCTTTGGTACCATTCAGTGCCTGCAGACAAATGAATTCACCACACATCATCTTACGCAGCCACTAAGGAAAATAATTTACTGCCAGGACAGTGCCTCTAAAAATCTCTGACACTTCTCTCAACTCTATTCATCACAGCCTGGATTTATTAACTTGCAAAAGATTGTTTAAAACTGAGCTCTTCTGGTACTTGAGAAATGGGAGGCTGAGTAGGATAAGAACAATAGGACTCTCATTTATGTGATTTAATTAAGCTCGATGGAAGCTTCTGATTAGAATATGTGTGGGCAGTGGTTTCTTCCCTATTTAAAATGTTATTAGAGGGAATCCAGTAAGTGTTTCATTATTGTTAAGTGCAATCAGAGAAGTTGTTTTCTACCAATTAAATGCTGCTAAATAAATAGTTAAAAGCAGTTAACAGTATAATGCTTTGCAGCTGGTGGATTTCTTCTCAGAAACTTCACAGTAGACCTGTTCCTCTATGCACACATAACAAGAGAAATTTGAGGAAAGCACCTTAAAAGCCAGAATGGGGCAGCTATTCATTGTCAAGATAATACTAATGAGGTAAGAATAACAGCTTTTTATGTAGGGGGAAACAAGATAAACGGCCTTGCATCTTTCTCATGCACAGTTAAAGCTGCATGATGACTTGCATGTAGTCTGTGAAACTTCACTGAAGGGGGCTTCTGTGCCCATACACAAATGTGTCAGGACTCTGTATTGCAAGAACACCTTGGTTCAACTTCTTTTCAAAATGGAAGCCTGAAACACAGACCTGTACAGCAAATTGTTACCACTTGTCTCATGGATAAAATCCAGAAGAGCTGGGGTTAGGTAACCTTCCCCCAATGCATCACTACAGCTCCACAGCTTTGGGAACAGCTGGGAAAAGACTCACTGAGAGCTGATCTACAACCACTATTCCCACAGCACAGGGCTGTACCTGCTTAGAAGGACCTTCATTGCAGAGGTGAAATTAGGATGACAAAACCACACTTGTATAAAAAGGGAAAGTTACAATTTCTAAGTACACAGCCAAGAGAAGAGATGGAAAGTGATCTTCCTAAAGTCCCCAACAGCTAGGTAAGTGTTTGTGGTGGCTTTTCTGTGCTGTAGCAAAACAAGCACATTTAGGGCACTTCCATTCCTAATTAGACATCATTGTGCTTATACAAAATTTTTGAAATACCATAAATTGGAGGTAAGTCTTGTTGCTTTCTTAAAGCCCACAGAAAGCCTTTAAAACAAACAGCAATCAGAGCATAAATAGAACATGGATTTTACTCTTGACACATGCCCATCCCATTTCACCAGCAGAACATCTGTGAAGCATTTCAGATGTGAATGTTACATTGTTCTACTCCTAAAATGAGAGGTGAGGGAAACAAGAGAATAGATTCTGAGTTGCAGCTCTGCCTTTTTTCCTTTTCCAAAATCCCTTTTGTTTTATTACCCCTGTATGCTTTGCCTGGCAACCCCAAAGCACACTTGTTTCCCACTAATACTTGTGATTTTTTTTGTCTCCTTGTTTCCCTCAGTTTGGTGTGGTTTCTTGCATAAGCATGGTATTCCAAGCACGGAGTTATATTTAACAACCCTCTCATTTCATTGTTTGTATGTCAAGTCTAACAATGGAAAACCACATTAAACACAGACATATTTGCTCTTTAAAGGCATTTTCAACTAAGGCTGACAAGATGGAGTCACAACTGTCTCCTCAATAATATAAGAATGTGCAATCTTTGCCAGGCGGCATGGTACTTTGATACTCCTCTACTTATCTGAGTTACTGAAAATAAGTGACCTCACCTTATCTAAAACGGTCTCAGATCCCCTTTTTTTCATATGCAAATAAAGTGGAGCCCTTTCTGCCATGCTGTACTTTCATAAATTAAGGAATAAGCAGTCTCAAAGGTTTCTCTCAGAGGATATAACTTCATGTTCTGCATTCATTTACAAGTAGTGTTACTCTTCCATGGTTACTCCTACAGGTACACAGTGAGAACTCACAGTTTGAGCCATCTTTCTCCCTGCCATTTTAGATTGCTGTCTACAGAAATTTTAACACTGAGATAAAAGTTAGAATCTCCTAGAGTCTCATGAAGCATCAAGAAATGAAATACAGGGGAAACCAAAAGGACAGCAGCAGACACAAATACTCCTGCAATTATCAGAAGACAGAAGTACAGGATAATCATAAATCCTGCAGATAACACTGCAGCCTAGAGACAGGAAAGTCAGTTGTAGTTGCAGGCCTGTCAAGGACTGGGTATCAGTCCTCTCCCCTGCCACTGTCAACTCACAAGCTGGCACTGAAAAGTTGTGAGCTGTCACAGAGAATTCATGGGCTTACTACAGAGCAACTGGACCATCAAAAAAAACCCTGGAACCCACGATGTAACGTTTCCTTTTTTTGATTCTCAGTCTAGGTCTTTATTTTGGTGCTGACTGAGAAACTGCCCACGTTCTGTGGAGTCAGCAACCCACAGAACAGTTAACCTGATGTGTGTGAGTCTGTGCAGTGCTGCTCAGATTCCTTGGCTGCAGGACAAACTCACTCCGCTGACAGAAACAGAGGAGCCTGCAGGTAGCTCCCACTTGGTATCAGCAATCATCCTGCCTGGGAGGTCTTGCCTTATCTGAAAGTGTGGCAAGAACTTCTCATGATAGCCTCCCTCAGGAATACAGCTGTTTTCTTTTAATGAAATTACATTTTACCTTGAAGGACCAAAAGAGAGAGGATCTCTTCACAGCCAGGGTTGGGTCTGCTCTGTGCAATGCACCAGGGGAAAAGGCATCTGGACTCCAGCTGATGTTGCACAGATGTGGAGCACCCAGTATCTGCAAGGATGCAAGATTTATTTGTTATTTATATTCGTGTTCTTCTATGTCATTAAAGGAGTTATTACGACTTTTTTTGTTGTTGAGACTTTCTTAATGAGATCCAGAAAGAAACCTGCACTGTCTCTCTTTCACCTCAATGCTCCTGACTTCCCAAGCCCCTGCAGAACAGATTTGGAGGCCTGTAGGTCCAACCAACAAGTGTACACATGAATTTACAGCTTCTAAGGGGGACAGACACTCTATATACTCTAAACACCTTTTCAGATATGGGATATAGTTTTTAATCCCCACTTTGCAATTTGTGCAAGACTTCAATGATAATTTCTGGATTTTGATGTAACAGCTAAGCCTGAAAAAAACTTGGAGTCAGAATAGAGGTTAGTGAGGTTAGATGAGAACAAGTGTGAAGGCAGCACCAGGAACAGGTAAACGGGTCATTAGTAGGAGAGAGGTGGCTGCACAGACATCAAGAGAAGGTTGCATCACTTGAAAAGAAAAATCTGCTTTGAGAAGTAAGAGAAGTATTACAGTAGATTCAGTCTTGATTATGCTGAAGGATTGAAGAATTCCTATCACTATAAAGAACTTCCTTTCTGGAGAGTTAGTTTTCAAGAGCTCAGAGCACAAGTACATGCCATAAAGTTAATCAATACAGGTTTAGAATTTAAGAATCTGACCGAACTCCCTCATGTACAGCAACCTCTGTTCATAATGCTGTTGAGCCCCTCTGCATTTTAGTTGGGCTTTGTTTGAATAGTGCTAAAAAAATCAGTGTTTCAAGTACAAAGAATAGTGTTATGAAATTGGGAATAATATAAAAACTACATTACAGTAGGTTGCTCCCAGTGCATCAGCCTATTCTCAGTAGGACTATAGAACTACTAAACTGGATCATATCCATGGCCTGCTCCAGTACTGCCCTGCAGCTATGACCAGGACCAGACATTTGAGAGGAAGAAGTAATCAACTCTACAGGACACAATAGCGTAAGACCCTCCTCCAAACCAAATTTCTTCCTGACTCTGTGCTGTGAGCTGCAGCCTGGCTTACACCCTTAACCTATCACTATAGTTAGAGACACTGTTAGTCCACAGGAGCTGGAGGTGGCACACAAAGCATGTCCAGAACAGCTGCTCCAGTGGAGCAGCTCCTTGTTAAGAGCAGGCCAACAGAAGGTTGCCATGAGCAAGTACTGCTGCCAACTTCAACCCGGTGCCCTGAGCACAACTCATTTAGCACTTTCCATTTTACAGCAAGAATTGTTCATCAGACGCTGAGCCCAAACCGCACAGTCTAAAACACTACCATGCTAAGCATTGTTTCACAGTGTGACATCTGAACCTCTCTTCCAAGATATTTCTCACTCAGTGTTCCATGACCAAGGATTTCTCCACAGGAGCCTTCTTCACAGAGTCAGAAAAAATAATCAACTCAAGCTTTTTGTGGACATAACTTTCTTCTCCTTTCATAGATCTGATTTTTTTTATTTTTAAGAGAGAGACTAAAAAGAAATCCTGGATTTAATATTTAATCCTATTGCAGCTAGTTTGCTGACCTACACGTTTTTCTGATCATGCTTCTCGTTCAACTGAGCTCTTCCAGCAGGTGAGTATGTTGAATTAGATGCTTTAAGCCAAATTCAACTACATTGGCTAATTGAGTTTACCAACTTCCATTAATTGTTCCTTTTCTTGCTGGATTCACAGATTCCTGTTAAGCTTTTGTTCTCAATGTCTTTTTGTGGCATTAGCCAATGCATAACAGCTACAAATTTCCTTTTATATGCACAAAATATTTGCATATTGCAAATATTAATAGGTGAAACAAGTTCAGTGGGATAGAAAAAGGGAAAGGAAATGCGATAGAAAATGATTCCTATTTTTCTTTCTTTAAATAGAGGCTAGGCCAAGGTAGAGTAATTGTTGCCTGCTTGTCTCACAAACTGTGCTACAAAAACATATACACTGATAAAATATAATTCATTTTAGTCCTATTCAATATCACACCACACTATGAACAATTATGATATGAATAAAATGGGACCCAAATAGGTTACATTAAAATACTAAATGGAACAGGAATAATTTTGCAAAAGAAAAATTAATCCACTGTATGAACACAAACATTAACCTATTTCCAAGCAAAAGATGTACTGTGAGTGGAGTAAGGAAGGGCAAAGGGCAGTATTGAGACTGGGAAGCAATATAATTGCATTCTATTGCTAGATCTGCTGCTGATTTCTAGAGTGTCTTTGGAAAAGTCAAAGTGCAGAGCTTTTTTAGCTGACACAGCAACCCCTCTCCTCCTTCTTCCTTCCCTTTCTCCCACTTATCTGGAGCCATGTTCATGACTGAAGAAATTTCCCACTGCCTGGCATCCCTACAACTCAGAGATCTGAAAAAGATTATAACCTATTTTGATGAAAAAGAATCAGTTTTTTGATATTTAATAAGTAACACAAAAATAAACATTTACCATGTCAATTTAGACATTAAAGACATCCATTCTAACAAATTCTATTTTCTAATACAAGCAAAAATCAAGGTATGTTGGAAATTACTCAAATCAAAACATTTTAAACTTCACCTAATTCATCAGTAAAATGAAATCCTATTATTTGCCCTGTTTGTCAATATAAGTTCAGTAACAGAAGTCAAACGCAAATTTTTAAATTTCCACTTTTAAGGCTTCTAGAGGACATGTTGCACTTAAATACTCTGGAGAACTAAAAAGGTACTCAGGGTGCATGAGGACCAGCCACTCACTGTTTATACGCAAAGAGCATTGCCTTGACCTTCCTATAAAGCTTCTCACACCAAAAAAAGTCTGTCAAAGTAAATACAAAAATTCAACAGATTGCTTTTTCATGTCTTCCATCATGTTTTACTACTAAATGTGAAGTGTGATCAAATGCCAGAGTTAGCTTTATGATATACAATAATCTTGTATTAAGCTACTCCTGGTATTTAGGAAATAACATTTTAGAGATACACTGGTATGTGATGCTACCTACAGACAAAGCAATTGAAATTTATCAGGAAACCATTTAGTCTATTACAAAAAGAGGGCCTAGTTAAAATGCTTTGATGGCTCCCAGGTACTATAATCTGTGGTATTCATTTGCCATATGGAGTTGTAAAAAGAGCTTATGGGGACACTGCACACACTTGTGTGAAGCTGTCTGAGGGACTGGGGTGCTTTCCACTCTCCCCTGTGTAGTTGCTAAGTGTGTGCTTCCATACACACAGTCAGCCTATCCAGCCAGTGCCAAGGCACTTTACACCCTGGGGACTCACAGCACTGCACATTCCCCTGCTTCCTCAGGTGAAAACACTGAAAAAGCACTGGGAAAAGAGTGGTCTGACCTTTCAACCTTTCCAGCCTGCAGAAGAGCCAAGCATGTTAGATCTCCACTTGCTCTTACTGAACACAAAAAAAGGAGAACATCACCTCAACAATTATACTACATCTGTCTGTCCATAATTCTGAAACTCATTTTCTCTTACCACTTTGAGAATCACAGAGTGATAAATACTGATGAACCCTGAATATTCAAACAATACAAGGAAAGGATACAAGATGTCTCCATTTGAAGTGGCTTTTCCACAAGCATTGGTTGCATTCAAAGAGGAGCAGTGAATGATTCACCATTCCAATGGACAAGTGGCATCCTTCAAGAGTCCATACTGGGACCAGTAACAAAGATGTCTATATTTAACATCATTGTCAGGAACACGGACAGACCGAGTGCATCCTTGGCCAGTTTGCAAGACAGCACCAAGAGCAGTGGTGCAGGGAAGTGGTGCAGTGGCAAGGGATGTCATCCAGGTGATCCTAAGACAAGCCTGAGGCCCATGGGAACATCAAAAAGGTCAACAGAATGGAGTACAAAGTTCTGCATCTGGGTCAGGGCAATTCCAAACATGGATTCAGGCTGAGATGTGAAGGGGTTGGGAACAGCCCTGAGGAAAAAGGCTTGGGGATACTGGTGATGAAAAACTGAATACGACTTGGCAGTGAGCGCTCACAGCTCAGAAAGCCAAAGGTGTCCTGGGCTGCATCCAAACCAGTGTGGCCAGCAGGGAAAGGGATGGGACTCTGCCCCTCTACGCTGCTCTGGGGTGACCCCACCTGCAGTGCTGCATCCAGCTCTGGGGTCCCCAGCAGAACACAGCCATGGACCTGTTAGAGCAGGTGCAGAGGAGGCCACCAAGCTGATAAGAGGTCTGGAGCACCTCTCCTATGCAAACACATTGAGAGACCTGGGTTTTCATCTCATCTCTGAAGAAGAGAAGACTCCAGGGCGATTGTTATAACGCAGCCTTCCATTCCCTAAAGGGAGCCTACAAGAAAGGCAGAGAAAGAACTTTTGCACAGGCAGGTAATGATGGAAGGGTAATGGCTCTAAACTCAAAAAGGGTCAATTTTGATTAGATGCAAGGAAGAAATTCTTCCCTGTGAGAGTGGTGAAGCACTAGAATAGGCTGCCCAGGGAAGGTGTCAATGTCCCATCCCAGCAAGTTTTTTAAGACCAGGTTGTATGGGGCCCTGAGCAATTTGTTTAGTGGAAGGTGTCCCAGCCCATGGCAGGGGAAGTTTGGAACTCAATGGCCTTTAAGGTTTCTTTCAACCCAAACCATTCTATGCTATTTTAAAAGCTGACAAGAGTGATCTTTCTGAAACATTTCCTGTATTTGCAGCTAATGTTGCCCTAAATCCTCCAAGAATATTTTTCCCTCAGTATCACACAATGGGCTAGATATTCAGGAATTAAATGTATATGTCTCAGATTTAAATCAGTTATAGATCTTACCCAATGAGCAGGAAAAAGCTATTCTCTTGCACATTATGGGACACAGAAGAACCCAACCAAAGCAAAAAATATGTTAGCCAATTGCTAATGGGAGGAGAGAGACTATTTTTTTTCTTTCTGATGCATGTACAAGGTAAAATGCAACTCTAAATGCAAGCATTTTGCCTCTATTGGCATCATTTATAACTGCAACATAAATGAGACCAGTACAAGGACAGTTAATAGCTTTCTTTCTTGCTATTAGCACCACCAGAGTGTATTTTGAGGACACAACTGAAATTAACAGAAACAGGGCAAAATAAGGTAATCTTAGATGGCAGCTTTCCAGACAACTACCTTTTTGCCAGTTCTTCTTTAAGTAGGAAGCCCAAGACAAATGCAAGTAGAGAAAAAAAAGTAAACTTTGTTTCTAAGCCAACATATACAGAACAATTTTTAATACTTTATGTGACCCTGATAGGGACAACACTGATTCTAAAACAAAAGATTATTGTACCCTAATAATTAATTCCAGATCTAGTCAACAATGGTTTCTAGAAATTTTAATACAAACATATTTTCACTTGGTTTATATTAGACATTCTGCTCAAAATCTATACTTAGATATTCTCAAATACCATAACAATATGTACCAAAACTACAGGGAAAAGTAGATTGGCAGATGTGATTTTAAATCCTGAGTAGCTTCAGAATTAAAATCACAGCTAGCACAGACTATAATTCAAAGGCCGTAGAATAAATCACGATCTTTTCAAGAAAGTCTCTACCTTAGCACGACAATAATGAGTAAATGAATTTTAGAAAAATCTCCCACAATTTTGTTAGAGACACTTGTAAGTTGATCTGTAATTGGGGTTAGCCTCAAAAAATAGGGATCATTATCTGAACAGCTTGAAAACTATTTCTGTAAAAGAAAAGTCTGAAAAGGTAAAGTGCTTTCCTCTGACAAATGCAGCAAGGAAATGTTCATATTCCAGCCTCATAAAGAAGTTTGGGGGACCAAAAAAAAAAAAAAAAATGAGGCTGGATAAATTACAGACAGTCCCTAAGGGATGGAGGAATTTCCTTCTCTAAGGACAGTGGAATACCAGTTTAGTCATCCAATGATTGCAACAAATATGGATTTGGTATATATTCCTTTTTTTCCCCCCTATTAGTCATGGTCCACTAAACACATCACTCACTGCTATGTATGCTGTGCTGCAGAATCTCCTCCCTCCTAACTCAGACCTAATGGCACACGTGGCACCTGAGTGCTTCTAATACGTCCCAGAGAGCTAATACAAGCTTTATGGAAGAACATCCTGTCCAAGAGAAAACATTATGTTCTTTCAAGCCAAAAGCTCCACCTTACACATTTCTGTGAATGGTCTCTCTTTTTACTTCAGAATTTTCAGTTCTTCAGACCTTTTGATCACTTCTCATATTCATGCCATACAGATACACATATTTCTTTTAATGTGAGAAAGTAAGAGTGTCAAGGTACCAATCCAATACACATATTTTTAATAAAGTAAAGACTTGATAGCAAAGTGTTTTTCGCCCAGTTCTCTCCCTTCCCTCAGATTAAACTGGCTACCTTTGAGCAAACCATTTATGTCAGTACCTCGAAATATCAGTTCTGTCCCAATCACTCATCATCATTCTGCTGTCCCAGTGCTGTGAGAAAACAGCATGAGTGGAGCAGAAAGTCACCTTCCTGCATATGGGCTGTTACATTAATTTTCCAAGAGAGGAAAGGAAGAGGTTTTGGGAAAAAAGCATACTTCCCTTATATCCACTACACAACACATTGGCTTCTAATACATGTGTCTGTTTTCAGGCAGGACACAGCACTGGGTTATGCTTCGGAAGTTTTCATCTATTTAAAGGATAGAGTTGATTTATTTTTCTTTCATCATGGTTCCACAGCCACATTTAGGAAATGTGATTCAGGCTGTCACCTAGAAAATAAATGTGTAGACTGGGTTCTCTGGTGTCTTCTGTATTCTGTATTCCCTCTTAATGTGTGAAATCCTGAAGAGGTTTAACGAGTACTACTCCTTTTTGTTAAGTAGTTCTTGAGAGAGCTGTTGTCACCAGCTGCTTCCTATGCAGTGGCAGCAGACTCCCATCTGCACTCGGTCCCCGTGGGGACGCTCATCCTGTCTCCATGTTTCTGTCTGGCAGGAAAGAGGGGCACTCATCCTTGGCCTTCCTGCCTGACCTCAGAACAAAGAGCTCTGAGCAGAAGGAAGTGCAGATAAAACTCACCCACACGATCTAATACTCACTCCTAATACACAGCTAACCCCTCCTCTGCACTGTTCTTCCAAAGCAACAGCAAATTTGTTGTAATACTGTTGTAAGATGAGTAAGAGGAGCACAGAGGCAGATGTAACATCTGCAACTCTGCTCTGATCAAAACAGATTAAAATTTATATCACACTGAATTGTTAAAGTTTTGGTTTTTTAAGGTTAGATCTCAAGTAGAACTTTGCCACTGCAGTATTTTCCCTCACATGCGTGGCAGTGGTGAAATCTATGAGTAAGTGAAAATAGTTTCTGGGATTCTATAAAGACAATGCTATTCTCTGTGGCCTAGAACAACTGCTTGGATAGGAATTTAACTAAATTACCTGGATTTTGATTTAATAAATTCTGAACTTGAAATCAGAGGACAAATATTAAAGTAATTCTTACATAATTTCCAAAAAAAGAAAAAGAGAAAGTTCACAACAGTGATACACAGCCAATGAAAATACTCTAGTGTATTTGAGTGTGCAACACAAGATTTATTCTCCTGTGTATATAAATCTGTTTCACACATTCAAATAAATGCAGCTGTGTTTATTCCAGAGAGCAGAGTTCCAGATGTATACATACAGAACTCCAGATATACATATGAGCACCTTATTACATTACAATTTTCCATTACATTTTTCTAACACTTAGGATTTTATGCCACAGAGCCCTCTGGAATATGCCCGAGTACTTTCAGCACTTGCCCAAACAATACAACCTGAAATCCTAAGGGCCACCCAAGTTTGAATGGCTGTGATACCACATCCATGTTTTGCCTGGAATTGAGAGGAGGCTTTCAGACTGTAAGAATATAAGGTACAGGTTCAGCACTTGAATAATACCATTCTTTCAGCAAAGTGGTACAACTGTGAAGTCTTAGACCTTACATAACTTCAACCTATACTAAAAAAAGAGCAACTCCAGAAGAAATTCATATTTTTGCAAACAGGCAATGTCTGCTTGCAGCCACAGTATTGAAGAAATGCCAAAAAAGCTGACAGTGATACACACAGAGGAAGGCACTGGACTGAAAATGTCTGCTGATTTTTAAACAAAAAAAAATTTCTTCTCTAAGTCAAATTACATTAGGATGGATTTCAGAGCCTCACAGCATTAAGTCGCAGCTCTCATTAATAAAAATGCAAAAGGTATTAAGAGCACAAAGCAATAAGCTTGAAAACATAAACCACACCATTCGCTGCCCAGCCTGCTTTTTAGATACCATCAGCATTACTGCACTATTTAAGACACAGACTATAGAATTAGTACTGCCAATGCAAACTGCTGTATTCTGTAAAGTGCAAACAAGAACCCTAGACAATTTAGATTACAGTTCTATAGATTATTTCACATAATTGTTTGTTTAGTAGATTATATTCTCAATATGAAATGTACAAAGGCAATATACATAGTAAAATGTCATGGAACACAACCTGAAAATCAAAGCCACAAAAGAGTGTAAAATAAACAGAAATACAGGGAAGATTCTCTACTAATGTGCAAAATGGGTTACTTATATTAAGAAAATATTATTTTTTTTACCAAATAGCAAAGGACTTCAGCAGGAAAAAATAGTGAAAACACTGTTTTCAAAGGCAAAAATGTAAGATCAATTTAGACATTTTGGGTTTTTAGTCCATCAACTTATTTTGAAGATTTCAAATAACTAGATACTAGAGGCATTTATTTTTTTGAAACCATTTGTGAAACCTTTGTGCAAATCACTCTGAAACTTGTAAATAAGTATTTCTCAAAGAATAAAAATGTAAGTGCATTTCACAGTCGTTTTCTGATTTGGTTCATAATTTAGAAAGTCTGTTCTCTGTAAATTATCACATGCTGTATAGCAATTGATTTTTAAAATAAATCAATTTCTCAAATAAAAACCATCTATCTTTATTGACTAATAGCGCAGAGACAAGTTGGAAATACTTAAAACATAATTGTTAAGGGATCTGATCCCTGAAAAAAGAATTTTGCTTTCCATAAAATTACTCCTTAATATTTTAACTCCTTCATAGTTCAGGCAGTCTAGAAGAATAGTATCAAGAAGCTTCCATGACACTTCCCTTCTGGCCTGAGAACTTCTATATAAGGAATGTACACAAAGGGCACATTTTAGGAGGTTACTGGCACCTGAAAGTGGCCCCTGAGGTACAGATGTAGCATTGCTACCATGAGAGCTTATAGTTAACAGTTTAAAAATGAGGTGTGGAGGGAGAGAGCCCAGCATTGAACCTTTTCCGGCGCACACACTGAGGCACTGTACTGCTTATGTATCCAGCAGAACCCTCATTCAGCTTGTAAAGTCTAATCCCATACCAGGCATACTTCATGGAAACAGTTTAAAAATAAGTTTTCCCAGTGAATAGCAGGTGGGACTGCCCTACAAAATCTTTTTTTGGCTTGGGGCACAAATCTGCTGAAATACTTCACCCTAAAGAATGATAAAAGAAGAATTGCTTGAAACTTTGGTCTAGTCTGGCTGGTGTCTGGACAGAGCCTGATAACTCTTACATTTTATGAGGGAATCTGCCACACTGTGTGTGTTTACACTGCAGGTGATGAGCAGCTGAAACAGCCGCTTTCTGTTCTAGGTGGTCTCACAAGTTCGAGCATTTTTTCATCCAGAGACAGACTGAAGGGAATCCACTGTACACGTTGAGCTGTAATGGGATTTGCAAGCACCTAAAAAATGAAAATACCTTATGCTTGCTGCAACTGAAACTCCAGATCCTTTACTAGCAGATGACTGGATTGCTGACAAGATTTCAAAGAGTTGGTGATAATGAAGTCAGGCATAAGCAACCTGCACACCCTGGAGGAGTCAGTAAAGCAAAGTGAGAGGGAATTTGACAATTAGATTGTGTTAGAAAGCACTATAGTACAATGCAAACAAACTAAAAGATTACAGACAAGTCAGCAGTGAGATTATCTGAAATAGTCCGAATTTATATTAATCCACTTATGCACATTTCTCCCTCATATAGACTCAAATACCTTGGCAGGACAATTAGCTGTCCAAGTGAGGTATAATTTAATCCTGATTTAGCATTTCTACAAGATGAATTAAAAGGACATGAATATTCAAAACTGAAATTGTATTAATTAAACACCCTCTATATTATGTGCTGGTTTTGACTGGTGTAGAGTTAATTTTCCCTACAACATCTAGCACACAGAATAAGACAATGGACTTAGAAAATGTGATAAATACTAAAATAGTTTTCCTAATGCCTGAAATATGACACAATATTATATTTTGATCCAAAGTCCAGGTCTTTACTGACAGAGTGGGACAAATACACTAAGGACACATCCTACAGAAAATATAAACACTGAATGCAGAGAACATTGGTATCGAGTGCTACACTACAACAGCCAACGTAGTGGCACAGGGTACTGCTTTTTCTGGATTTCACCTGTAAGCCACTGGAAAAGAGAAACTCCTCCAAAGGTTAACTTAAAGCATCCAGACTGGGCTTCTCTCCTTAGACAACCCTCAGGCTGACTCCATACTGGGTTCACTCTTGTAAGAATAGGAAGCTTTCTCTTCTTCCTATTTATAAACAGCATTTCCTAGCCCCCACTGAACCTATTTTTTATTGAATTCTAGCAGCTCACTGACTCTTTCCCAAACTGTCTCATCTGTGCCCCCAAATCCACACCAAGTGCATTTTAATGCCTTATTCATACAGAACTGAGAAGGATAATGTTCATGAATAGCACTATGAATGCTAATACTCCAACTACTACAAAGAAAGTCCACTGCTTGTCTTCCCTACTGATCCCTTCCACAAAGGATAACTGATCTTTTGCACTCAGCCACCTGTGCACAAAACAATTCATGGAAGCACAGAAGCCAGACAACATCAATGACTTCATAAGGCTGTGCTTACTCTTTCAGTATTTCTCTACAATATCCTGTCCAGTGCCTGCAATGTCTTTTTCAATGTAGAAAAAAACTACACCAGCAAAAAATACAAATTCAGACATGAAATATCCTTAACCTGTGACACTCTGATAATAATCTGCAACAAGCACCAGAGAAGTGGAGGGTCCTGGGCTGCAAGGCACTACAATGTTAGCAGTAAAAGTAAATTTATGTTACTATGACAAGAGGGATCCAAATCCCAGTGTTACATCTAATTGCAACATAACAAACTGAATATCTCCATGCCCTTCTGTGCTAAATTTTAGTCTCTTGAGCATTTTTTATTTTCAACCATCATACAGTTACTCTCCACTGAGATGCACAAAAAGTTGAAAAGGCTTCCAAACAGGAAAATATTCTCAGAAATAGATATGTGAAACCAATGTGGGTATCATCTCTTTTAGAGAGGTAAATTAGCATTTGTTCTATGTGATTAAACAATCCTTTATTGATCAGACAAAATTATGCTTTTCAAAAAGAATGAATGTATCAGTATAGCTCACCAACTCTGTATGAACCATACACGTGCAGCAGACTGTGCTGCTGCTAAACACTATTTATTCCTTTAACACATGACCACAGAATGCTGGGTTGGATGGCACCTCTGGAGGTCACCTTGTCCAACCCTCTTGCTCAAGCAGGGCCACCCATAGCTGGTGGCCTAGGGCCACATCCAGATGGCTTTTTAA